>NC_084469.1:87600917-89050740 GCF_027409185.1 Cynocephalus volans | reverse complement strand
GTTTCAACACACTCAGCAATTAAAGGACAGCCTAGACTTGAAGCCCAGAATTCGGGTGGAGGAAGGCTCACCAAAGGGCCTTCAATTCTCACCTGTGTTCCCAGGAAAATTCAGCTTACTAAATTCTCTGCTAGGTCCCCAGGGCACAGCCTGGAAACCAGCCTCTGTCATGGTCCTGCCCCAGCCTGCCACCCCAGACATAGAAGCAACAGGTGCCCTGTAAATGGGGTTGCAGGAAGTGGGGCTGCCCTGAGCACAGGTGCTGGCTGCTCCTGAAGGTGGCTGTGTGGTCACAGCATGGACCTCCAGGTGAGGCGGCAGTCAGGCTAGAAACACTCCTGGATGGTGCAGCAATGTCCCCTGTGGTGACCTCTACCTTCAAGCCTTGGCCTTTGTGGGTGGGCTTCTTCTGGTTCACTCTGAGACAACCAAACTCAGTCACAGTAGGTCATACTGTGACCCCCGACTTTTGGCTCAGGCCAGAGCAAGGCCTTCTTCTCCCTTCACTTGCAGAGTCATAGCTGTTAATGAGGGGTCAGTATATCAAAAAACAAGAGAGAAGAGAGAGAGAGCACTCACTGCTGTGTGACCTTGGACAACTCCCTCAACCTTGCTGAACCTGTTACATCTGTAAAATGAGCCGAAAATACGCATCTTGCAAGTCCACAAATGTGCAGGTGAAATGGGGCACTGTGCTGGGTGAGAGCCCACTGGATGGAAGCTCCCAGTTCCTAGGGTTCTGATCACCTGGTTCCCTTCACAGCAGCTGAGTTTCCCTGAGCCTAGCTCCGACACCAGCACAGGGACTCAGAGACGCATCTGCAAGGGAGGGAAGCAAGAATCTTCCCGTCTCGGGCTGATGGGCATCTGACGGCTCTGACCGTGGCTTGTTTTGTTTAGCGATTGCATTCCCTTGCCTCGGTGATTACGATCCACGATTCAACTGGGTAGTTCCCTGTCAGCTCAGCCTTGGATGTGAATTCCCTTGGAGCTGTCAAAGAGCCAAGCCTCAGCTCTGCCTGTCATTCAGCCAGTCAGCCGGTTAGCCAGTCTGTGAACCCAACAGCTGTCCCGCCAGCTCTGCACCCACCCATCCGCCCATCACTTGGCAAGGGGAGGGGAGTCCTGAGCATCGTCCCCATGGGTCCTGCCTGTCCACAAGGGAGGGGCCCTCAACTCCTGCTGCAAAGTGCTCTTCTGTCAGCGTCTGCAGTGACTCCCACTATGTCCGGGTTGTGCGTGTGGCCCCAGCACACATGGGCCACGCACTGTCCTACACCCTGCACGCGTGTGTGCTGTATGTCTTACAGATGTTACACCATGCGTGCCGAGGGAACGCATCATTGCACCTGTCCATGCTACATGTGCGTGCATCCTGCTGTGTGATGAGGCGTGCGTGGTGGAGAGAGTGTATGTGTTCACGCCCAGGTGTGGTTTCTGATAGTCCCTGGCACTCGGCTTAGAGCAGGCCATGCCTTTTTTCTCTTTCATGTATTCTTCCAACACACACGAGCCTGGGAGGACAGGCAGGGGCTAGTGAATGTTGCTGCAGATGAGAAAGAACGCACTTCGTGACACTGCCCAGAAGCTCTGTGTTGCCTCCGGCATTCCCCATCTCTACCTCCCATGCAGTATGTTGGCAGCAAGACCACACAGCAGCCCTCCACCCTGTGACCCCATGGCAGAGCAGTCATGCTACACACCACCATGTGCCCATTCACTCAACACTGACCAAGCACTGGATGGGCCAGGTATTGTCTTAGGCACTGGTGACAGCATGGAACATGAACGGGACAGTCGTGGCTCCTGCCCTCATGTAGCTGACAGTCAGTCTAGCAAGGAAGTGAGGCACTGACCAGCAATCCCAAGTGCGATGGCAGTGATGGAAGATGAGGTGTCTGCAAGCTGAGGGCATCAGGTAACATCTCCTAAAGGCAGTGACAATTAATTGGCACCTGAAAGTAATGAGGACTCTTTTGGCAGAGCTTGGTGGCCTTGTACCATGAGAGAAAGGCTCATGGGATGAAGGGATTGATGTAGAGACTGACGAGCATCAAGAAAAGGCAGGACTGTGGTGGCTGGCAGGGACTGGTGAATGAAGGTCCTTATGGTCCTGGCAAAGGAACTAGACCTTACCTCCCAAGGCCCAGGGGAGCCTACAAGGGCTTTAAGCTGTGGAGCTGTTTTGAATTTAAGGGCCGTCTGGGATAAAGAGCTGAGGACAGAGCAGAAAGGTTGGTCAGGGGAGGTTGTGATTGTCCAGGCAGGAGATGTCGAGGCCTAGACTGGGCAATAATGAGAGAAAGGGGAGGGAGACGTGAAGAATATTTCGGGAGGACTAATCAGCACAGAGGTGTGCTGGTACCCATTCAACAACCGGCTCTGTGTGGTGAGGCGGGGGTAGGGAGGAGCCTGAATTGCAGTGTTTGCTGATTTCCGTGGCGTATTTACTCCCACCACGGCAGCTGTCAAGTGACTGACCTAAATGAGGAGGTGGGTCCTCCAGCTGGCCACTGCCTCGGAGGACCTGGGGATTGGCTGGGAGCACAGTGAGGAAGACTCTAGTTTCCGGCTTGAGCAGTGGGTGGCGCCAGTACCATTTCCTGTAGGGTGGATGGATCCCTGTTGAGGCTGATATGCCCATAGGTCTCCCAAGTGTAGATGTCCAGAGGGCAGCTGGAGTCAGGGGAACGAAGGGATGAGCGGTGGCTGGCCAGAGGAGTGGAGATGGACGTGAGTGTGCGGGAGCTTGTTTGGCTGCTTGTGGCTGTCCCAGGCCAGGAAGGGCATGCATGTGACCGGCACTTCTCAGAGGGAAAGCAGGGCTGAGGCAGTGGGCCTGGGCCTGTGCCTGGGTCCTGCCTTTCCTGTGGGTCCCAGGGAGCCACAGCTCTGAGCAGCATGGCCTCACAGCACCATGCCCAGAGGGCCCAACAGGAGATGGATGTGAGGACTCTCTTGCTTGGCCAACAGAGCACCTGGTGACAACTCTCCAGCCAGCTCTGCAGGAAGGGGCCTAATTTGGTCTAAATAATGATGAATTCCCACCATGGGGTTACCAGGAAATAAAAATGAGTGAGTCAGGCTGGAGCCTAAGGCTGAGGCAGCTCCACAGAGGGGCTGCCTGTTTGCAGGAAAAGTGCCAACACTGTGCCCAGCCCCCTGACAGGCACTCCAGGGACAGACATGGCAGCGTGTCCTTTCTCACTGGAATGGAGTCATGCCATCAAAGGCAGCCAGTGGGGCAGTCTCATTACCGTGGCGGCCTGGCAGCAAGATAACGATCGGTCCAGCTCTAGCCAGCCTCAGGACGGGTCGTTCTGGCTGCAGCGTCAATTACTGAGCTGGCCTGTGGCTGTCAGACCCGTCACAGCTGTTGCCTGGGATACCCTGAAAAGCCACAAAAGTAAAGCCATGCTAGTTGATGCTTCTATGAAGAGCCCCCCACTGCTGGCTGCTCTGTCCTGAGGGAGCACTCCAGACCCCCTGTGGAGAGTGGTACTCATGCAAGAGAGACTGAAAAGTGCTGTCCAGGGGCTCAGGGATGGACACTCTGATCCTTGGAAGAGAGCTCCAGATGGCCATGCACTGGTGGTCAATGCTGTCCACTGATTGTGCCCAGAGGGGTCCCTGAGTCTGGGTGGCAGTCCCTCCTGCCCAGGAGCTCAAGCATGGTGGATGACAGGCTGCAGCTCCAGGCCACTCCTATCTCTGGTGTTTCCCCCAGCATCTCAGGAAACACTGCAGGGCAGCTGCATCTCAGGGGGCATTCTGTGTGACCCCCAAAAGAACAGAGCCTCTGGTGACTCACAGATCACAGGGGAGAGGCCAGAGGCTGCCTGGAGCACTCAGGACCCTGGCGGTCATTCAGTTGTTCTCTGCCACTGGTCTGGGTAGCTGCAGTCCACATTTGAGTAGAGAGATGAATCTCCCAGGGTAGGGCTTTGAACTTGGAGTAGGGTCCAGCCAAGGGCTGGGGCAAGAGTAGTTCAGGAAGCTTCTGGCCTGAGGGTTTGGCTGGCTCCTCTGAAAGAAAAGACTCTTGAGTACAGATGTCAATCCTGGGCTTGGTGTTGGCTGGCTATGGGGACACCACCTTCCCTGGCCAAGAGCCCACTTCTGTTCCCTTCTGAATGGCCAGCCCTTCCTCCATCCAGCCCAGCACTCTGTAGACACCAGGACTCCTCTGCCAGCGGCAGATCCCACTGGGCCAAGTGGGCTGACCATAGCGGCCCCAGGCCATCACGGGTAGCACAGACAGCCTACGCTGGGCTGAGCTCCACAGCTCCACCACACAAACTCACACCCAGATCCATGAGCCTGGCACAGCCCCCTGGGGCACAGACTGCATGGCTGAGAGGGGGGGCAGGGGGAAGGCGGAGCACCCCGAGGGCTGCACATTCAAAGGTCACTCTGGAGGGGACTGGGGAACATCCTGGAGAAGAGTGAGGAAAAGGAAGTGGGAAAACAGATTAGGATTCCTTCATCATGATGTGGGTGAGGGGTGGTGAGGCCTGAACTTAGGTGGCAAGGTGAGGGTGGGAGGTATAGATTTTGCAAAACCACCAAGTAGGAGGGTTTGGTGAGTCAGGATATGAGGGGTGAGGGAAATGTCTGGGGGGTCCCCCATATCATGCTGCCAGGACCCTTCACAGAGGAGCCCATAGAGAACACCCGACCCTGGGCCACACTGGACCAGAGGCACAGACTTGAGCAACACCAGGAAGCAGAAGCTCTCAGCTGGAGCAGTGTGCCGTTTGGTGAAAACAGTGTCCATGAGCCAGCTCAGGGCCACACAGCTCAGTTTTGGAGGCAGCTCAGACACAAACCACACAACCCAGCCCTGCGACTTCCAACATCCTTGAAACATGTCAACATCGCCACACAGCACCACCCTCGTTAGCTCCAAGCACAAGCATGTTAAGTAGAAGTAAACCACAGGAGGTGTCATCTGGAATTTTCACAATTGTCATGGACACTTAGATTTTAACAAAGTCTTCCAAAGAAACTCCTCAGCCACCCCCCCCAAGTCTTCTCCCCTCTTCAGCATCTTGAGGACGTCTCCTCCGTCTGTAAGAGGCACTATTTGCAGGGCACTTGGTGCAAGTGCTTCCCTGGGTTGGGGTGGAGGGGCTGCTGGGTTCCTGGAAGACATCATCTGAGGTCCCACAATATGCCTTTCAAGGCTTAGCAGGTCTCTTCTTAGCCTCTGCCTGCACATCTGTAGCAAAGCCCTAGAAATTAGACCTGGCTGGCTTTGCAAATAAAATATGCTCTTTCTGTAATGGCTGCTCGTAGGGTGGCTGAGGTCACCGTGAAAGGAGAGCTAAAGATGTTCTGAGCTGTTTTCCTGCTTCCTTTGAAGTCCAACCACTGCAGCTGCTTCCAGGATGAAAAGAGCCTATTACAGGCACAGAGGCAGCCCCTCCCGGCTGTCTGCATTTCCAGCAGAATTAAGACCCCAGTCTGAATAACTGGGTGTGTGTTTTGGGCACCTCTTTCCAGTTGTGAAATGTGCTATTCCAGAAAACAAAAGCAGCCTGGCCTGTGCCTTCGGCCGTCCAGGCCTGAGTGTGGTGGAGAAGAGGATCTGCTCACATAGGTGTGTGAGGGGCCATCTTCCCTAGAATTAATGATTCCTAGTTGGGTGAGAACTGCTCAGCCCGCCGTGGCATCTTCTGCAGGATTAAACGTCATTCATTCTAATGACTTGATTTATGTCTCGAATTTTACAGTTCCAAACAAAATATTGTGATGATGGCAATAAATCACACCGAGGATGCTTACAATGGTGACTAGTGTGTTCTCTGTTTGTTTGAGAGGTGACTATGTAACAGCATGCGTGGGGCAGGGTGAGCACAGGACACATGATGTCAGGTGGTGGGGAACGTCAATAGGGGTATCAAAAGGCTGTGAATGTCTGAGGAGCTGGAAATCTACAGGAAGGCACCATCCTGAGCTCCAAGGACAGTGCGTGGGTGGGGGACATCCTGAGAATGTCATTTCCACCTTTCAGCCAATCTGCCCTGCTGCATCTCCAAGCGAGAGACACAGGGAGGGGCCAGGCTAGTATGGCTCTGCAGGGCTGAGCTCCTTGGAAGAATGAGGATCAGGCTGCAGACAGCTGCCCCCTGGGCTGGCATCTCCTACTCAGTGAACTCTTTCCACCAAGACCTTGCCTGCACAGCAAGTGAAGTCAACCTCAAGGTTAACCTCCACTACAGATTTGGGTAGACCCCGAAGTGAGCTCAGGTAGAAACTGGCAGCCCTGCTTTCCCAGCTCTGTCCTCAGCTCATCTTCTGGCAGAGACGCTGTCACCCCTACACCCAACATCTGGGACCAGCTGTCCCCATCAGACAGGGCAGAGGCTAGAGACAGCATGCAGGGTGGGGGAACACTTGAGGGGCTGCCACAGAGCACTCTGGGCCGTTCCCACCAGCCTAGTCTGTGAGAGTGTGAGCCTCCCTGTTGGTAGTTGATCCTGTCCTTGGCACCAAAACGGGGAGTGGGGAGGAGATGAGACTGGGGTCAAGTCTCAGGGCAAGGTCTACTCATCTCCGCAAACACAGCCACTCATCCTAGCTGATGTGCTTCTTCCAGAGGCAGAAGGATGTGTCTTTAGAGGAGCCCCACAGCCTAGAATGCTGTTGCAAAGACAGTTTGCAGGGTGACTCGGGGATATTGGCCACTGGGGGAAAGTGATCCATTACCAGCTGTGTGGCCCTGCTCATGGCAAATATAACTAGGAGGTGTGGGTGGGGGAATGTGGGTGGGGAGAGGCTTGTGTGCTGCACAAGGGGTGTCTTCCATCTCAGATGCCATGGAGCACTGAGAATGGGGAAATGCACATGGGAGGCACACTGATGGCAGGCAACATAGACACATAGACGGTGCATGATGGTGGTGGGTGGTGTGGGGATGAGGGCTGGGTGGTGTGTGGGTGGCAAGGGGTGGTGGGTAGAATAATATGTGGATGGCTCGATAGTGAGTGGAGGTCCTGTGGATGGTGTGTGGGTGGGTGGGATGGTACCTGGAAGGTGCACGAATTGTGGGTGAATGGCGTGTAGACGGTGGGTGGATGGTGATGGACAGTGGATGGATTTGAAGTGGAGGCCCAGCGAGGGCTGGAGCTGGACAGGTGGTCGCTGGAGGGGAGATCAAGTCTGGACCAGAGATGGGGAAGCCAAAAGGCCGCTGGCAGCCTCCAGTTCAGTCCCACTGGCTGAAGGTACAGCTCTAGTTGTGCCATCCCCGTGGGCAAGAGTGGCAGGCAGCTCGGGCTTCCCCGATGCTCAGGGAGGCAGCACACGTGACAGTGGAGGTGGCAGCTCCAAATCCAAGGTGAGCAAGCACTCCCTCACCCTCTTTGGCCCTGGGTGCACGTCCCTGGCTGCTGGGAAGGATGTCACTGCTTTTACCACCAGATGCTGAAAGCAATCTCCAATGTCAGACGACAAAGCTTCTGTCTATCTTTGATTAAAACAAGGGCAAAATATATATATATATATATTTGTTTTATAAAGCCTGGCAAATTTTGATAATGAAACCCTCAGAACATATAATTCTGAAGCCTTTCTAATTCCAGGCAGATAAGGAATAATGGTAACGTATTTCAACTTCAGAAGCAAAAATAACCTTTTATCACCTAATTTAACAATGTTACTGGGGAAATATGTTGGAAGAATGTAAAATGCTATTTAAATGATAAAATATGCTGTCTTGGATGGCAAAGATTTTAATTGCCACAATCAGAGTCCAAACACACTTCCACGCCAGCCCTGACAGACACCGCTAATGACAGGGTGTCTGTAACGAGGCGTGGAGGAAAGGGTCAGCCTTGACTTCTGCCATCTCCCCCGGGAACTGCCAAAAACCGACAGCTGTCTGGGCTCCGCAGCACTCATCAACATTGTGGCCTTGTGAAGAATGAATCGGTTTCGATATTAATATTAATTGGCCAACACATTCATATTAATCAGTTAATATATACTTCCCATGACAACAAGAGATAAAGGAATCTTATTATGTGGTGGATCAGGGAACACGGAATATCTAAGTGGATTTTCTCGGGACGCATGGCATAAAGACACCTAAGCCTCTTAGGTGTGTCATCTCTGCAGAGAATGAAGCTGGGACACATACGTGGGTACAGTAATAAGCAGGAAAAGCCCTGTGGGAGTGAATCCCTCTCCAGGGGCAGGAAACAGTGCTTCCCTGCACTGGGGGCAGGTTGGTGGGACTGTGTTTGGCATTGGGGGCTCCCACATCCCTTCCTCTCAGGGCTCAGGCGGCTGCTGCAGAAAATCTCACCCCAAACCCTGGGCAAGCAGGGTGTAGGGACAGCGAGCATGAGACAGCCAGGTGGGGGCTCTCGCCACTCACAGGGAGAGAACAGGGTGACTCTGCCCCCACCTCACCCCTCCTGGCTCTGGGGGAGGGGAAGCATTGATTCTGTAATTATTCATTCGGGACCCTCCAGCCTTTGTGCGGAGGAGGCAAGTGTGCGTAGAGAAATGCTCCCGGCTCTTGTGGCGCTTCAGTAGGATAGGTTTTACCATCCCTGTTTGGCATGAGGGCCCTGAGTCTCAGAGATGTTAAGTGTCACCCTCTTGTCCCCACTGCTGGCCCAGTGGATGGCAGAGCCAGGGTCTAGGCCACACCTGTCTGACTCCCTGTCCTCGTTCTACCATTAGCTGACACTGCCTTTCAATGCCTGGTGACAGTGGGCTGGCCAGGCAAGGGGTTGGGCATGGGAGGAAGATAGGGGTGGCAGGGTGTCCCAGCAGGTCCCACACTACCATACACCAGTGTCACACAGTCAGAATGGGAACCAGGTCTCGGCCTCGGGCTGCCCGCACTGGGGTCCCTGGGGAGGCCAGCCTGCTTGGGGGTGTGGAGGCAGAGGGTTACCTCCATGCACGCTCGCTTGCAGACTGCCTCCGCAGGCAAAGGCACATCTGAGCACAATTAACATTTCAAGCACTAATTATTTTACTTGGGTGTCTAAGTCTGAGGATCCTTCAATTTCAGTTTAATTGGAGAAAAATGGTCATCAGTTATTGAACAGCAGGAGGGAGGCTCTGTGCTTCCCCAACACAAGTTGAGCCGTGAACATCCGAACATATGGGTCCCCACCACGGCAGCTGGGCAGCTAGGCCAGCGAGGGTGCGGTGGGCAGGCTTTGGGCACCCTGCCTCACCGTCCCCGACATCTGTTGGGAAGGCTTCTTGGCCGAGTTAATTACTCGCCTTTTTATCTTTTCATTTTGTTCCATTTTCTGCAACAGCATCTGTTGCAAGAAAACCAACTGCAAAAGGAAATGGGATTCATTATTAAAAAGAGAGCTTATAACCTCCCCACCACTCCCCCTTGTACTTGATAATAATTTGAGCTTATAATGAAATCCTCAGGCCCTTCCCGGCATGGCTGGGAGGGCTGGCAGAGGGGCGCCTACTGCTGGGGACACAAGTATTGTCCTGTAGGACAGGTGCAGCCTGAGGGGTATCGGACTCCTCAGCTGAGTCCACCACTGCTTCTCCCATCCCTGGGGGGTGGGCAGCTGGTACCTGGGGTCTCATGGGAGATCCACGAGGCTTTGGTGCTCACACTTGTAGAAAGCTAAAAAGAATGTTTTATTTTGCTCTGCTTATTTTTTTCTTTGATCCCCTATGGGCAACCAATTAAAAGAATCAATAGCTCTGGACCCCTGATGGGAAGGTGGATGTGGGAGTATGACTGGCTGGAGGCTTGGGAGTGCGTGTGTGTGTGTGTGTGTGGGGGGGGGGTTGATGGGGGTTGGGAGCGGTTGCCCCAGGACACAGGGAGGTGCTAACTCAGGCCCTGGGGTCCTCGGGATAGCCCCAGAGGGGAATGAGCAAGAAACTCTGAGGTCTGTTCCAGTGCCTGCCTTTGCTGGTGACCAGAGCCCCTGCCAAGGGCATCTAGTGCTGGAGAAACAACTCAGGCATGACCCTACCTGAACAAGTGACACATCCTTCCAATCCCACTGACACCATTCATGTAACCCTTCCCTAATCATGCCCTTGGTGACCCCTATGACCCCATACTGCCAGCACCCCCTCAGGCCATCCTGCTTGCCCAGATTCCTGACCTCCTTGCCTCTGCTCCTCAGGGAGAGTCCCTGCCTTCTACGGGTTTTTCCAGGTTTGAGCACTCTGGCCTGTCTCTGGGCATTCTGGTCCCCCAGTCATGCCAGTTTCCTGGACTGCCCCTGCTAGGGCTGCAGGGTTCACACAGGACCTCCCACCCTGTGGGATGCATACAACACAGCTTGTAGATGGGTGAAGGGCAGGAACCATTCAGAGAACAGAGTGCCTGCCAATGGCTGCTGCACACGATGTGCAGAGACCCATACCCTTCTGTGACCTGGGCATTCCAGGAGCCAGCTGGCACAGTGCCCAGCCTGTGGCCCACCCTCAGCAAGGGGCATGTGTCCTCCTCTCCCCCAGAGCTTGACCCTGGCCTAGAAGGCTGGGTCTCCCGGCTCAGCAGCTTGGGGTCTTGGGGTGGTACGCCCACCCACAGCACCCACGGGGCCCAGGAGGAGGGACTTGGGTGAGGTGGCAGGAGGACTAAACAGGGGCTGCAGGACTTGCCAGCGTTGCCCCCAGGGACCCTCCAGGGACGTTCTAGGGACTGGGAGGCAGAGCCCTGCCCTCTCAGGGATGGTATTTTTTAAGCACCAGTTGATTGCAGGTATCCTCCAGCTGCAAGGAGCCTCAGAGCATTAGACTCCTGCAGCAGCCCATGAAGTAGATGTCATGTTGACCAAACTTGACAGTGAAGGTGCTGAGATGCACACATGTAAGCCACCAAGGGCACACAGCAGGCAAGAGGCTGAGCAGTGAGTCGACTCCAGTTGTCCGTGACTCTAGGGTCGGCTCTCCCATCCACCTACTGCCTTCTCACCGAGCTTTGTTCATGGGGGCCAGGAGGGCCCCTGCAGTGGCCCGTGGACTGCCCAGAACATTTTGCCTTTGCCTGCTCTCCTCAGAGCATCGGGCCCCACCCTTCCACCCTAGGAGCCTCTTGTGTTAGGGACCCTTGCTGCTCTATCTCCAGCTTCTGCCCAGGCCTCTCCCTACACAGCTTCTAGATCTCTCCTAATGCCCTCAGATGTGTGCACCTGTGGGAGGGGAGCTTCCTAGCCTGGCTTCTTCAGACTCTCCTCGGCTCTTTGCCTTCAGGCCTGGTGCCCGCACCTCCGTCCCCCCACCGGGGCCTGTCACATCTTTATCTGAGGTATGTTCCCTCCCTCCTCACTGCACTGGCTTCTGGATTAATGAAGGTGGCTGGGGCGCTGAGGATCTGAGCTGTGAGAGCCCCCCCCCCCCCACCTCCCCACAGAGGGGCCCACGACCAGCAGCAATTCACCTGCCTGCAGCCTCAGGCCCCCATCCCTCTCATGGAAACCAGCGGCTTTGTATCCAAGCGCCCATGTGTCTCCTAGAGTAGAGCACAATGGGAGCAACCCGGCCCGTGGCCTTGGTGAGGGAGCGTCCCAGCTGTGCTGGGACAGGAAACACCTCTGGGTGCCCAGGCCTGGGCCAGACCCTTTCTCTCCCCCGCTGGGCCTCCAGCCAAAGCTGTGAGTAGAGGCACAACCCGGGAGAAGGAAGGCTCTGGTGGAGAGCCTGGGGCTGCTAGAGGGGACGGGGCATGAGCCTGTGCAGTGGCGCTGGCACCAATGTGTGGGTGGCCCCATGTAGCAGCAGGAGCAGGGGCCACAGGACCAGACCATCCTAGCATGAGCTGTGGCTCCTCTTGCCAGCTGTGGGGACTTGGCCAGGCCTGGAGCTGCTCAGATCCTGCATGTCCTCACGTGGAAACTGGAGATGATAGCACGGGTTGCGGAGAGCTGCGTGAGCCCGTCCCCGTGAAGCGAAGCAGTGTGCCTGGGCCTGGCAAGCAGGTACCTGGGGCGTGTTTAGGTGATGACTATTTAAGGTCCCAGATGCTGTGGATCAGACAATGGGAATGGCCAGGTTGGATGAGCGCCTCCAGGTCAGAAGAAGAACTGGCCTTGGGGGTGTTGGGGGCGGCCCTGCCCAGCTCCGTGGTGGGAGGGAGCGCTGCACAGGGCAGTTCTGTTGACGCCCTCCTCCACCTCCTCCTCCTGCCTCTCCTGAGGGAAATGGAAATCTCCATCCACAGGACCACGCTCCTCCTCCACCAGAACTCATTGGGAGTGTGGACTTTGTAGTCACACCCCGCGGGCAAATGCAGAGGGAGCCAAGAGACCTGCCTTCCACTGCTTCCACCGCCTCCACAAAAAGCCCTGCCCCGTATGTGTCAGTAAACACAACTTCGAAGCTTAAAAGGTTTCCTCAGAATCGTTTTTATCATAAAACATTTCATTCATGCAAAACAAAATATGCAACATATAACATATACACTATAAAGAATAATAAAACAAACACCGAGGTATTCACCACCCAGTTTAGGAAAAAGAACTCTATCAATATTATTGATATGGACACCACTGTCCCTCTCAGATATCCCCCTGCTGCTCCTGCCAGCGGTCACCACTATACAGAATTCTGTGTTTATCCTTCCCTTCTTGTCTTAGTTTTTTGGTTTTCTTGCGTATGTTTATACCTCTAAGCTATTTATTGTTTATTTTTACATGGTGGATTAGAATTGCATGCAGTGGGAGTATTTACACCACAGAAATTGGCAAATGCTATAAATCAGGGTTATTTTCTTCCTCCCTAGAGAATGGGTTTACCAGCATGTGAATGGTTGCAGGCCACCTCCAGGGGGAAGGTGTCACCTTCTGGGAGAGGAGGCTCCTGTCAGCTGATTAAGCCTGCAGCTGTTGAGCCACTGGCTGACCACACTCCCCGCAGCAGGGACGGCACACTCACCTGCTAGAGGGGGTCTGGGTGGGGCACCTCCAGCTTCGCAAGTTATAGCAAGGTCCAGACTAGAAGTGACCCCACAAACCTGCCCCCTCATTTTTTAATTCTATGATTCACAGTATTTACAGGCCATTCTGTGGAGTCAAACACACGCTTACCAGAGCTCTTCCCAACCTGAGATTATTTACAACTTGGCATTTAGGGAGGAAAAGCAATTTTCTCAAAATGTCTGATGCCATGATAGATAGTCTGTTTGACATGCATGTGCCCAAACCCATTGCTCCACAGGTCTGCCCCTCCATGACTATTACCCTGAATTAAAAAGGAGAATTAATATTACTTAGTAGGGTGGTAACTCAAGTAGCATCCAAAGAAAACGCCTAGAGCATCTTATAGAAAAATAAACATCTTGGAAGAAATCAAATGTACCAGTTCTTTGGCCAGATCATTGTACCTAGGGGTCTTTTGTTGAGTGGTGCTGGAGTGAAATGAAGTCTGGCCTCCGGGTTCACAGAGCTCACCTCCTGCTACTTCCTGGCTGAAGGGCTGTGTACAGGTCACATCTCCTGCCTGAGCTTCACTAAAGACAGCATTGCCTCTGTCCAGGTATGCTGTGACAGTAAACTCAAAGAACATGTCCATCAACAGGAGAATGGATACACCAATTATGGCATATCCATACAATGGAATAGATACTACTTATCCATAAAAAGAAACAAGCTACCAATATACTTCCCAACATGAATGAATCTCACAAACATTATTCTGAGCAAAATAAGCCAGACATAAAAGAGTACATACTACAGGGTCTCACTGATATAAAATTCTAGAAGGGGCAAAACTAATCTCCAGTGATGGAATAAGTCAGTGGTTGTCTGGGGAGCAGTGGGGGTTTCAGCGAGCAGGGGCAAGAGGGAATGTTCTGGGGCAACAGAAATGTTTTACATCTCGATTGGGTGGGGTGATGATATACATTTGTCAACACTCACAACAAATGTGTTTTCTTGTTTACAAATTACACCTCAATTAAATTTATAAAAAATTATGTGAACATATTTTAGAACTCTAAAAGTGCAATGTTAAAAAAAATGCTATTTCAGTTTTGCAGAGATCTTGCTTGTATCTCAGAAACCAAATGGCAACACTTGGAAGAAAAAGTGTTTTACAAAACTGAAAAAAGGGAGTGGATTCAATAACATCAGCTACAATTAATTTTCAATGGCCCTTGAATAAGCAATGCAGTTTGAAAAACCATCCCTCCTCTCTCCCCCAAAGTAAGCCTCAGGCACTCCTTGTCCTATGGAGGATAGAGGGGCCAGGTGAGGGGGTCTGGGAGCAGAGGTGAAGGCTGCAGGGAGGCTGGGATCAGGTAAGACTGTGGAAGCACAGCCGTGCAGCCCACAGCTGAGTCTCCCTCCATAGATCAGAGATCACTCTGATCTGGACAAAGTCACCTTACCCAAGGTCACACCTCCTTCCCTGGGGCTGCCTGCATCCAGCGACTGGCTGATGTGGGGCATAAAGGCTCAGCCCCTTTGCATCAATTCAAGACAGTTCTACGGGGCCATCCAGCTTCCAAGCTCCACGTGAGATTGGCTGATTAAACCATGGCCTGACTTCTCCCTGCACCTACTTCTGCTTCCTTCTCCTCCCCCACAGGTGTTGCACCCAGGGCACCTGACAGTCAGTGCCAGTGGCCTGAGAGGGCAGATGCTAAGCGGAAGTGTTAGGGTTCAATCACCTGCCAACCAGCCAGCAGGGAGGACCCCAGAACTGGTGGTTGGTAGAGCACAGACAGCCCCTGGCAAGAGGCAACAGGCAGTAAAGCAATTGTTGAAATGTTTATTGGTGGGAACTAGTGGGAGGAAATGCTCTGGTGTGTACAAAACTGTATCTGAAAGTTGAGAAATACGAGGCAAATAGTAACCTGGGGACAATGAATTGGCTGGCAACATCACTTGGCAGCCTATGAAGAGACTCATCTTTTGTAGCAAGAGGACTGGTCCCAGGACTTAATGATAAGAGTAGCAGAGCTTCAGAAGGTTAATTCTTAGCAATGTCAGGCACTTGATTGTGAAGGAATGGGGCCCTGAGAAATGGGAAAGGGGTATCTGGACCGATGCATGTGAAAGTTTTCAATTCCCAGTTTCCCCTGAACCCCCTGGGCTGCGGAAGCATCCCACCCTCTGCAATATAGGCTGGTCTGCCTTTAACTGAAGACACTGCAGCGGTCTCTGTCCTGCAAGACAACACTTGCTCCCCTTAGGATCTGTCCCCACATCTTCACTAGACCAATGACTATGGTTAAATCACAACCTCACCCAGCTAGAGAAGTGCTGAATTTGTCAAGGGAAGAAAGTGCCTATGTCCTGAGAGAAGCGAAAGATCCAGAAAACAGATACTGGTGGGAGCCAGGAGAGTATACATAGACCTTGATTCCGAGGGTGCTAGATAAGAGAGCAGAACACAAAGTTGGATAAAGAGAAATAATTGATAGGGGAGCATTCTCCTGGGATACAGCAAGGACCCCAGAAGACAATGCAGACAAGCTGTTAAGATGCTTCTTAGAAACATGGAGGAAGCAACGAAGCAGAAGTGACAGAACTGCCATGGCAGATGTGGGAAGAGGTCAAAAGGCTCAAAAAGGTGATCATGCTACAGTGGACATACTATGAGAGGCTGGAAAACCCACCACTGGCCAGGTGTTATGGCAGGGCTGAGCAGATAGCCCCCTTTCTACAGCAACATAGAATACACTGGTGAGAGGGGCACCAGCATCTGGCGTGCCTCTCCTCTGCAGGGCAGGGCTGTGTGTAGATGATGCTGTTATAGACCTGGACTCCCTGGTATCAATGGGGATGACAGGATCCTTAAAAGAAACCACATGGTGGTGCTTAGCCACCATAACCAAAGTGTGCCCACTTACCCCAGTGAGCAGCAATGTCAGTGTGGCAGCCAAGAGGGGCTGACCTGCAGACAGCTGTGGAGTTGGCTAACAGAACATGACATCTCTAAGGGCAAGAAACATGGGTGGCCGACAAGGGTACTGACCAATACACACAACCAAAAGAAAGCAAGGAGGGATAAACAGGAGGCTGAGGGCAGCTGTCTCAATTAAAAGGCACAATACCTTTTCCAGTTTTCAGGTCTGGAACTCAATGACCACAGGGGAGATCAGGCCCCCAAGAGGAAGAACCCCATGATATATGGTAAGTGCACATAGTAATGTCTCCCCAGTCCTGCCCAGTGTGACCTATAGCCATTTCTTTGGATAGGTGCTTGCTGAGGGGATGGGAACTCAAACATTTCTAGATTTTTGTCCAAGTTGACATTTACACCTGAGGACTTGGCCCCTGGGCACCTGAAATGTGACCATAGCACCCTTGGTAGAGTGAGGGAATATGGGGGGCCAGGTAATAAAGTCTGGCTCATGCTGGGTTCATTGACTCCCGCCTGGTGATCATTCCTTCCTAGTCCCTGGATGTATAATGGAAGTGGATACATATGTCCATGTCCTTGATCTGTGAGATAAGAGCTATTGCAGGAAGGAATGCCTATTGGGAAACTTTGAAAGTGACCCTCCCTGAGTCAAGATATTAAACCAAAAGCAATTTTACTTCCTGGGGGCGTGGCAGAGATTAGTGCCATTTCAAAAGACCCAAAGGATGGAGGGGCAGTCACCCCCATCAAATCTCCATGTAATTCATTACTCTAGTCCCTACGAAAGACAAATGGGTCCTTTCAGCGTTCCACAAACTCCATCAGGTTGTAGCCCCAATTGCAACCACAATATCAGGTGTGGTGTCTTAGCTAAAGAAGATTTACGTGGCCTTAGGTATGTGGTGTGCAACCACTGGTCTGACAAATAGGTTCTTTTCCATCCCTGTCAAAAATGAGTAGTAGAAATAGTTCACAATGACTTGGAATGGACAGTAGACATTTATATTTTGCTCCAAACCTATTTTAACTCTCCTCTCTTCTGTCCTAATATAGTCCCAATAAACCTCTTGCACACAAATCTCTGCCTCAGCATCTGCTTTCTCAGGGAACCCAACATGCAACAGGCTGGTAAAATATAGGTTTGTAGTCAGAGGCTGACTCTGGTTTAGGGGCTGGTAGGACTGAGATTACAGGCAGAGTTGATTCAGGTAAGATCCTATAGGTACTCACAGCAGGATTGACAGAAAAAGGCCAGATTCTGGCTGGGTTCTAAGCTGGACTGAGAAGCAAAGCAATTGGCAAGTAAGTAATCAAAACCAGGCTGAGGCCTGGTACCACGGACATCTTGGTGGGCTGGCACCTCAACCAATGGGAAGAAGGGAGGCTGTTTTCAGGCCCACGGCCAGCTCCCGAAGTTCTCTTCCAGCCTAGCCCCTGGGACCTGTTCTCTGGGACAGGAGTCCCCTGGAAATGTAAGATATGAAGTCTGTCAACACCATGGATAACCCGCGTGAGGTCCTGGCCATCTGCATGATTAACTGAAGTGACCACAACTGGGTCTCAACACCACGGACAGTTCCTCAAGGTCCTAATACATTCAGAAGTCAAGATTTGCACACGCGGTATCCCACATGATACAAGTTCTGGGGGCTGGTACAAAAGTACATAATGCATTTCTAGAGAAGTTCACTTTCCAGTGGAGAAGACAGGTAGGTGGACATGTAGTGGCATTTAAAGGTCCCTGAACCTCCTGGAATGATGTGCCATGTATGTGTGTGTGTGCGTGTGATGTTAAGATCCTCTCCTCTGCACCTTTGGCTAAAACTCTATGCTGTGGTTTAATCACAGGGGTCTAAGGGTATGCCTTACACTGTGAGTCTGGGTCTGTTTTGGAGTGATTCTCCTCTCCCTGGGAAAGTTGTTTCCACCAATTTTTTGAAGTGACCCAGTCCAGTAGGATGTCGTTGTTCCAGACATGGCATATGGCCACACAGGCCACAAAGCCACAGGGAAACCTGAAGGTCTTCTCAGCCCAGCAGGTGCTCAGATTTTGAACTTAGTATGGCATGTGGTCTGCATGGCACGGTTCTGCAAACAGATACCCACAGCCTTGAGAAAGGTCTCTGAGGGCCACTGGAGCAGTCTCCTTACCCTCCAGGATTGGGAATTCCCACCAAGGAATCCCACAACCCATTATGAGGTACTCTGGGAGGGAGCTGCATGGGGTTTGCTCCTATGAAGCAGGTTGAAGGTCTCTGCTCGAGGCTCCTCCAGCTTGTGAGATGCTCCAGCACAGTCTCATATTTGCATCTAATTCCAGGACAATGAATCATGGGCATCTATTACAAATTGGTTTAAAGTATGGTTAAGTACAAACTTACTTTTAAAAGACAGTAGGGAAGACTTATAAGGAAAGTGATAGAGTCCCTGTCCTCCTCCCTGCTTCTGAAAGTTGCTCTCCTGTAACCACACCAGCTTTTAGTGTGAGGCACCACTTGCCAGGATCAGGATGTGGATGTGTGCGGTCCTCTGTGGCCCACTGTGTCAGCTGAGACCCCATCAGATCCTTTGACCATCTCTTTTTGAGAGATGCCCAGAGCCTGGATGTCAGAGACGGAGAGATCTCATTTTCAACTTTCACCTCAGCATGCAGGGAGTACTAGAAGAGAAGACAAAAGGTGTCTTTGTAACATGGGGATTCTTGGGAATGCGATTTTGGGGCTGATGGGATGAGTCTTGAATTCCATTCAACACACAAGCAGATACACAGTTGCACACCCATGCTTTCACAAATGTAAGTACCACTCAAGCCTCACACTGTGATTTGAAGCAAAAAGTAAATGAATGACTTAATTTCTGTTTGTTAACCAGCTCTGAGCATGCAGGATAAAACAATAGTGTAATTGGGGATAAATAGCGGCAAATACTGTCTGGGGTATCTGAGGATGACCAGATCCTCAGGGGAGGAAGACAGCGGGTCACTCAGCCCTGATGGAAGGCAGGGAGGGAAGGAGGGACCGACTTCTGCTCCCATGACTTCTGGGGATGGGTGAAGTCAGGGTTGGGGGGGTTGGAATGAACCTGTCTCTCTTTGTCAACACTCCATCGGGTGGCGCTCAGGCTGCTAACAGAGGTGGCTGGGAGTAGGATGGGAGAGAGATTAGGTGGTTGGAACTAACAGTTAAAATGAGACTTTGAATCTCCATGAACTTGCATTTTCCTTTCTTGATCTTTCGCTCTCTCTGCAGATGGAAACAGAGTGAGGAAAGACAGGGAGAACCTTGTACCTTCACGTGGTAAATCGGTTTCTGAAGGAGGGCAGGCTGGGCTGGGGAGTTCAGCCTGATCTCCATGGAAAATGGCTCATACCAGGGAGCCCTTCTGGAAGGCAGAGGAGGCAGGTCCTCACAGTCTTAATTAATCCTGGCAATTTCCTCTCCTCCCACCAGCTCCCTCTCTAGCCAGGGAACGGTCTGCGCACTTGCTGAGGAACTTGCATGCCACATCTCCAGATGTCAAAAGAGAACTAATATTTACATCAGAATAATAGCACAAGGGTTCCTTACTGGCTTTCTGCTTCATTTGGAGTCAATTACTCTTTGCTTCTGAGAGGTCTGAGGCTTTGCAGTAATATGGGAATGTGTTTAATTAATCCCCCTCCACCTAGGGCCAATTGGTTTGTGGCATTTTGCCAGAAGCTCGGGAATGGGGGCTCTGAATGACTGTAGATTCATTACAAAGGACAAGAGTCCTCATACTTCTGTGATTGCTCCATTTTCCCAATTAATGACTTGGTGAGGGGCAGAGATGAAATGCTGCAAAAATTTTCCAAGCAAACATTTTCAGGGCCTTTTAATGTGGCCAGTCCATGACCCTGTCCTCTCACACAAGCTGATGGTGAGGGGAGGGGTTCCAAAATCCTCAAATCAGCCCTGGGAAGTTTTAAGCAGTTAGAGAACACAATCTATTTATCTGGCAGAATGTTCTAGCTGCATGTCATATCCTCATCAAGAATGGGAAAAGGGTAATTGGATTTAAATGTCAAGATGTTCCCAGTGTAGGGGAAGGCACATATCTATTTCTTCAGCTACAGTTTTTTTTTTTTTTTTGGTCTTATGATAATGAAAGCTGCAACCACTTGTTGCTGAAGATGACATGAAAAAATTCTCTAGGACTTGGAGATAAACACTGAGTCACAGCCTGGAGGCCAGGTGAGTGGCTATCAAATGCAGGGACAATGTCAGAAGTGGTCAGGGGAAGAGTGGGAAGCCCAGGGTTAGGCAAGGGGAGTCAGCTGGGTGGAGAACAAACTGGAGAGGGCCCAGCACGAGCCCCAGAGAAGGGTTGTCTGCGACACTCATCCTGGGAGGATGCCCATACTTTAAAGGAGTGTGACAAGCCGCAGCAGTCCCTGGGGACAATTCTCTAGTGCACATTCTGCCCTGCAACCTTTTTCTGGATTTCAAAAAGCTGACTATTAGGACCTGATAGTGTGGGGAGGTGAACTGTCTCCTCCATTTGTCTCGCCTCTAATCATGGCTGTAACGAACCCTTATTTCTGGTCACCAGGGCAGCCAATTTCCACTGCTGGGGACAGCTCCAAATGCATGTCCTAGTAGCCCTGCACCTGGGTGTGGAATGACAATAGCACACCACACACTCCTTCATGTATGTTGGGGACAGAGGTGTGGATTGCACCCTACCCGGCCACAGGCCTCTAACTTCTGCAGTATGAACAGGGTGTCTGCTGGTGCTGGAAAAATCTCTTCAAGAATAAGAAGAAAGTCTGGACAGGACATTTTATTGCTGCCCCAAGGACATGGGGCCCCTCTCAGTGCCCCATGTCCCCAAAGCTGCTCACGCACACATATCTACCAGATAAGTTGGCCTGACAGGCAATGGATTATGCAGCCGGTCTTAGCTCAGACAGACGCCCCAGAGTGCCTCAGGAGGGCCCTCAGAAAGATTCCTTCTCTGTAAAAGCAAGGTCTCTGTTCTACAGGGAGGGCAGTGCTGGTCCAACGAAATAGCCAGGTGCACACCATAGATGGAGATACAGGCTGGTGTGGGGAGAGACCAGAACCAGCCCTTAGGATGTGCCCCCAAGCCCCCCCCTCCATTCTCATTAGGAGGGTCAGGACAGCCCTGTGTGATCCTGATGTGCGTCCACGGTTGAGCCTCTGATTAGACTAAGGCCTGCCCTACTGCACTGATGTTCACAGTTGATGAAGAGAGGCAGAGGCTCTCAGGAGTGGGGTGGAGTGGGGAACCCCAGGAGTAGAGTCATGGAGGGTGCCCGTGGGAGCCGAGCAGCACCCCAGGTCAGCACTGAGCCTGATGCCATCAGGTCCCGGCGTCCCACTGCCCACTTCCAAAACAACCCATCGACTTCACAGCACTCTCTAGCCGGTCCCCCGGCTTCCTTTCTGTTTCAGTTTTCAGCCCAAGTCTCAGTTCAGTGAGCACAGCTGATAGGGACAAGAATGAAAGCAAACCATTCAGCCTGAGGGCAGGGCCCGGGGTGTTGCGGGCTCCCCAGCCTCAGTGGGACAGCAGCCGCAGCAGGAATTCCAGTGGCTGCCGCCACCCCATCCGTCTCTGAGGATAGAGGGGCTCCTGAGACTGTCTCTAGGCTGAGGGTCCAAAACAGGGGAGTGAAGCTAGAGGCCCTTCCAAGGGAGGGCTGGGGCTGGAATCCCAGCCCACACCCTGGTGTCTGTCTCTGTCACCACAACTCTGGTCTTTGTTGAACTGAGGCCACCCATGGCCCCTCAGCAGGGAGCAGTCCTCTTGGTAAGGATGCTGCCAGGTGGAAGGATGGCTCCTCAGAAAACGTGCATCTCTAGTTAGAAACACATGGAGAGGACGTTCAGTGCCATTTACAGCAGTGATCCTTCTGGTGGAAGGCAGAGAATGTGATTTTCTATGGCTGCTGTGGAGAGTGAACTGTGTGTGTGAGAGACCCCTGAACCATCAATCTGCAAGTCTCTTCTCCAGCCCCATTGATTACTTTGTGAGGCATCGGAAGCCTTGTCTCCAGGTGCCCTTTACTCCCTGCTGAGCAGCAAGGGTGGGAGGCTGTGAGCCAGCAGGGGAGGGACCTGCGACTGTCCCCGCCCCCACTTCCCTGGCTCCCCAGCAAGGCTGTTCCCAGGGATTGTCTTTGTCTCTGCCAAGAGCTGGGATTTTCTGATTGAATGCCAGGCCTGGCACTGCTGCCTGCCAACAAGCACACGCCTTTAAAAGGATGTCTCCTTCTGCTCTGGGCTGGGGACTTCCCTGCCTGACATGTGCTACAGCTCTGGCCTCAACCAGCCCATGGCACAGAGGACCCTCAGACACAGGTCCCGCTCATCCTCTGCTTGGCTTGATGCTGGGGGCAGGGGATGTTTCAGGGACCAAGCTGGGAGGGGATAAGGTGGTCAACAGGATCTCACCCCCAGCTCACCCTGCAGGGTCTTCACCCACTCCCCTGCCCCCAGGCAGGGAAGGTACTCGAGGTAAGTTAGAGTTTCCAGGGGGGCGGGCTGAGCATAGTGAGTGGGGGTGAAGCCCTGGGAGCTGGAACACTCCCAACAAGCCCTGCTGTTGGTGGCCCTCTGGGCCTGGGCACTGAGTAAACACTCTGTCCCCTTCCCCTCCCCTCACTGAGCTCCTGCAGTTGGGGTGATGGTGGAAGGGCATTCTCCTGGGAATTAGAGGACTGGCCAGCCACCACCCCTGTCCTTTCATCTCCACCCTAACTGAGGGCAGCACCCCAGTGTCATGTCCTGTGGGTCCCCACCATTGTCTGAGAATCCATAGAACAGCGGCTGAAGTTTACAGAGTGCTCCCTCTGCAGCAGCTGCAGGGGTGGTGGGTGCCCCTGAGGACAGTGCTCCTAGATGTTAGGTGTGACACACACAGGAAGTTTCAGCTCTCATGTTACATAGTCTTTGGGAGCTAAAGCTAGAACCAGCAATAAGTTATGTTATACTCCATCTTCTGCAGAGAGGGTTTAGGATGGCATACAAGAAATGAGAGCATACGTTAAAAGTGGGACTGACAGAAGAAAGAAAAATACAGAAGGAGATAGTAAAATGGACCCAGAAGTAAGCTTTCAAGTTGCATTTCACAATGATGTATTCACCTGGTAATAGGGTGTAGAGTAATCAAAGATATATCTGGTCTTTGTCCCTTGATTCCTACACAGAGCTTCAAAAACCCTTAAAATTCCCTGAGTGATAGGAGTATCTTGTTACACCAATGAGGTGATTCATGGCGGACCCAAGCTTTAGGATGCGGGTGGATCGCCAGAAAGACCAACCACCTGAGCAGAGGACTAGAACTTTCAGCTGACAAATCTCTGAGGAGGAGAGGGTGGCTGGGTATTGAGTTCAATCATGTGGCCAATGAATAGTCAAGCACTGATTACTCATAACTAATGAAACTGCCACAAAACCTCTGGACACCAGGCCCAGAGGAACTCGGTTACACACAAGGATGTCCCAGGAGGGTGATATGCCCTGACTCCATGGGCAAGGACATGAAAGCTCTGTATTCAGGACCCTCCTAGACCTTGTCCTGTGTGTATCCTTTCTAATAACACTGTTAAGTATAGCACTTTTCTGAGTTCTGCGAGTCTTTCTAAAAAATTCTTGAACCGGGAGCGGTTGTAGGAATCCCTGAATTTGTAGCCAGTGGGTCAGTGGTGCATGTGGCCTGGGGACCCACATGTGGCTGGTGTCTGAAGTAAGGTCAGTCTTGTGGAGGACACCATTCTTAACCTGTGGGGTCTGATGCTAACTCCTGGTGGTTAGTGTTGGAATTGTATTGCAGTACAGCCCAGGTGGCGGTGGAACACAACACAGGCTCATACATTAGGCGTGAACCTTCCAGTAGCCGATGTGGAACCACGATTCATGGTACAAGGACTGGACAAGAGGATCTCCTGAGTGACGGGCAAATGTGCTTGACCTCATCCTCAATGCAAGGGCAATCCTGAGCCTCAGGGGGCTGTTTTTCAGAGCCTCAAAAGAAAGAGGCAGCATCCAGTGGAGGACTACCCAGCTCTCAGCCGCACTTGCAGGTCAAGCTCATGCAGGGGCAGACCTGGCCGGGCTGAAGTGGAGGTTCAGCTGCCCCAGCATGTGGATTAAGGGGCCCTTCCCCCTGCACTTCAGGGTCTGCCCATAAGGATCAAGCTGCTGAGACAGGGTCTCCGTTTCCCTGAGGCTGTGAGCTGCGTCAGGTGGAAATGGGGACTTAGGCAGCCCGCAAGGAGAGCAGACTCTGCCCAGGATCATCTCAGGGCAAACCAGAGAATCTGGCTGCACCCTCCTGCACAGGGCCTGGAGCTCCTCCTGAAGAACTTGAGCCTTGTCTCCAATCATCATTTGCACACAGGAAGACACATCTGGGAACTGAAGTGGACAGCAGTACACACCAGACCCCAAGGGGAGGCAATGGGTGCAGTGCATGGGCTGAGCACAGTCCCTGTAGTATCTCATTTAATTCTCACAATGCCCTCTGGAGTAGCTTCTGTTACTAACCTTATGCCCACCTTATGGATAAGGAAACTAGTTCCAGTGAAGTGAATTTCCTCCCAAATGGTCTCTCCACGCCATCCCTGCCCCACTTCAACTGCTTCATGCAGCATCCACAGTGATCCTTCACATTGTAAATCAGAACGTGTCATCTCCCTATGAAAGCACTTCAATCACATCCCACCTGTGGTGGGCAGCTTTCATGGTGATGCCCAGTGATCCCACTGCCTGGTGACATGCCTGTCATCCCCTCCCCATGAGTATGCACTGGACCTAGAGACTGGCTTCCAACAAATAGACTACAGCTGAAGTCATGGCATGTCACTTCTGAGGTTGTTATAAAGACACTGTGACTTCTGTCTTGTGTCCCGCTCACTTGCTCGCTCTGAACGAAGCCAGTGCCCTTGTTGTCAGCTGTCCTATGAAGAGGCCCACATGGCAAGGGACTGAGGGAGCGCTCTGGCCAACAGCCCGAGAGGGACTAAATCCTGCCAACATCCACTTGGCTGAGTTTGGAAACAGACTCCCTCCCTCAGTTGTCAAAACTTCAGATGAGACTGCAGCACTGGACACACCTTGACTGCAGCCCGTTTCCCTCTAAGGTCCACTGGACACTGAGGCCTGGAGCTCTCGGGATGCCCAACCTGCAAGGCGTTCTGGTGCACAGTGGGAACCATATCCCACGTGTCCCATTCCTGCTAGAGGCCAGCAAAGCAGCTCCCACTGCCAGAGCTCTTCCTCACATTTGCTAGATGCTCTTCTTGTCTATTCCCAGCCCCTCCCACAGGTCTCAGCATGGTCCACAGAGGGTGGAGCCAGAAGTTGGACCACAGCAGCCAATCCCATGTGGAGTGTGAGCTCATCTCTGTCCTGAGGACCAAATCCCCTCACCAGGCAAGCTTGCCTTATGGTGCATTCTCTCCCTGGAGATCCCCAGTTCCTCCTGCCCCTGGCTCATGGGTCTCCCAGGGAGCTAGGAGGGGTGGGGTGGGGGGTCTTCCTCCTTTCCTCCTTTCCCTGCCCTGGGCTCCCCTGCACCTCTCTCTCCTGAGCAGCGCTATTCTGAGCATGTGTGGCTCTATTCTCAGGGGGCTGGGGGGTATGTTGAAGGCAGTTGCATTTCTGGGTAGCTGTGGCCAGCTCAGGGATGCCCAAGTATCAGGGAACATGCTAGGAGTTCTCTCCTGGGACTGTGTGAAGCCTGCAGGGCATGGTTATGTGAAGTTTGGCTGAATGTGCCCCTGCTCTTTGCCTGGCACCAGCTGGCATGGTGTCTCCACCCTTTCCTTTGATCTAGCAGCAGCCCTGAAAGGGTTGAGGGGTAATGACACTTAGTCCTGGGCAAAGCCAAGGGGTGAAGCAGCTGCTACCCGGGATGCTGAAGGGCACCGCCTCTGCTACAAGAGTCACTCTAAAAGTGAAATCTGCTACAGCCGCATCAAGGACATTGTCACCTCTCACCCTGGCCTGAGCCAGGAGTTTTAAACTGGATGGGGCTGTGCAAATTTTCCTAAATTTGTTCAAGAAATCATGGACTTGACTGAATTACCTAAAAGAGTAGCTACATAATCTGAAATGAGGCAGGCTGAGGGTCTAGAACTAAAAAATTAAAACCTATTCTGGAAACAAAGAGTTCTGCCTGCTGTGCCAGAATTTGTTTGGACTGTGACGGGTACTATTCTGGAATTTGTGTGGACTGCCACAAGTGTGGGTGTGAACATGCCATGGGAGTGAAGGTGCTTGTGAGCCCCCAAGCTTGCTCACTACAGCCCCATGTTGGAGCCCCAGCTGCCCACAGCCTGTCCTTGGCACTCTGGAGCATGGGCTAGGGGCTGGGCTGGAGGGGAGAAGCCACGGCTGGGCATGCAACTATGTCCCCACCCACAGATGGTATAGCCTGCCAGGTTTGGGACTCAGTAAGGCAGAGGAGCCCAGGAAAGAGGGACACCAGAGGGAAGGCACACAGATTTGTGCAAACAACACACAGGGCTGGCCTGGAACACAGCCACTAGCCCGCTACTGCAGGAGGCTTCCCCAGGGAGCAGATTCACTTGGCACCTGGTCACGGTAATTACTACTGAACTTTAAAACCTAACGCAGCAAACCCGCAAATATTTAACATGTGCTCCTCCTCTCAGGGGGCCTGGAGGAAACGGGAGCAAATGGCCAGATTCACAACATGAACTCCTGAGTCTGTTCACAAAATGACTTAATAAAGAAGCCAGCCACGATGAGATGCGCACCCCCAAGCAGGCAGTGACCCCGCAGCCCCTGGCGCTGCCTGGCCACTGTGGACTCTTGGCTCCCCTGCGGCTGACTCTGGGACTCTGTGGCACACACGTGCCACAGGCTTGCAGGGGCCTGGAGCACACACTCTGCATACACAGACAGGGGACTGCAGGCTTGGTCCCCACAGGGACTCCTTGGGTGGTGCTGAGAGCTGCCAGGGGAGCCTGGTCCAGCCGCCTGGGTTGGGATTAGTACATGCTGTGGTCCTGCCCTGCCTGTTCGTCCCAAGCCCTACAGATGGAGAATTTCCAGAAGGGGATGCCCAAGGCACCACATTATTTCCCTGGCAGGGACACAGGTCAGCCTGGGAGCAGTGGCTTGAAGAAAGGGAGGTGGTGAAGAGGATTGTACCTGTGGGACACATCTGGGGAGCTGGACACGTGGCCAGTGATGACTTCTGTGTGGCTCTGGATGAAGTGCATCTTTGGCACAGAAAGGCCTGGGAGGGGGAGAAGATGGCTCAGGACCAAGCAGCAGGGGAGATGGCATGAAGGGCTGGGCCTCTGAAGTGGGTGGGACCAAGAAACAAGAAGAGGAGAGTGGGTGTAGGCACAGTGTGCATGGGCGGGGAGTGGACTCTCATGACAGGGGCACTGGGAGCATGGCAGGCTGGGGTGCCTGCATGGGGCAGGAGCAGTGGCACTGAGGCCGGGGCCAGGCTGCTGCCTGTGCCGCCTTCTTCGCCCCTTTCGCTCCCAGCCCCTCACCAGGGCAGCTCCCTTCTTCATGGCAGTCAGGATGAAGATGCAACCCGAAACCTGCCCTTGCCAAGTCTGGGGCTCAGCGCCTTTGTGGAGAGGCAGGGTGTTCCGTTGGCTTTCTGTGCTCCGGGGAAAGAGACCCAGCTCTATCTTGTTTCCCACCTGGAGGGAGCTCTAGGGCCCGTGGCCTCGCTCCCCACCTCCGGGCTGATGCCTCACATTCAAATGGCTCAGTGCCAGAGCCCAGCGTGGCTGGGCCCTAATGATGGGCCCCGCTCACCCCCACACCTGCCACTCCTGGCCAAGAAGCACAGTCATCTCAAGAGGCCAGAGGCCCAAGGGTCCCCTGCCCAGTTCATGAAGACCTCAGGGCAAAGCCAGGTCGACTCAGACCCCAGCCAATGGCCCTCTTCCAGGAAGAAGAGAGTGCAAGGACCTCCCCCCACCCCATGCTGCAGTTAGCAATGGCTGCTTCTCTCTGGGACAGAAAGCCCTGAGTGGCCCCACTCTCAGTGTCCCCAGTGTGCAAACCCAGCTCAGGCAGGACATCAGCCACCTACACCCTGTGGCTAGGCCCTGGCCCAGGTCACTCTGACGTGCGCCTCCGCAAAGCATCTACCATGACCACACAAGGGGGCACAAGGAGGCAGGGAATGCCGGGGCCAGGGGAGAGGGGCCAACCAAGGCTGATGGCTCCAGCCTTGTTCTCCAGCTCACCCTCAGCCTCACCCTCTTGTCCTCACACCTCTGTGCTGAGATGCCCGGAGTCCCAGTCTGGTGAGGACAGGGGAGACCCATGGAGGTACGGGCGGGCCAAAGGAGAAATAACATCCTCTGCTTGTGTAGCCTGGTGAGCAGATGAAGGGGAAGGCGGGAGAGTCACCCCTTTTACCAACGAGGCAGCGGAAGCGAAGGCTCGCTCAGCTCATAGCGGGGCAGGCAGCAGAGGGGCTGGTGCTGACATTGCTGCGGCCCCACACAGGGCCCAGCAGGGACCCTGCGCCACTGCAGTGACCAAGAGACCGAGTTTTTAATTTTTTAATTTTCACCTTTCACAAATTTCATTACCAGGAATTTCAGATTTGAAGGATTAGGACTCCAGGTTCAGTTCTCAGAATGAGGGTCTGGGAGGAGCCTGTGGCAGCAGCAGCAGGTGGGAGGATCTCAGGTAAGGATGCCCCTCGGGGTGCCCCTGGGGCTGTGTGGGTATGGGGGGTGTCATCCTGGAACCAAACGGAGGTACCCTTCCCTGCCCAGGCCTCAACCCTGGTCAAGAGCCTCCATGAAGTGCAGAGGCATAGATGTGGAGACTCAGCTGTGTTCCCACAATCACACACAGCCGCACAGCTCCTGAGGCACCCACACCATATTACACACCCTGCACACACTCACTGGTGTACCTCATGGCAACATCCCCCCCCCCAACACACATGCCCATGCACAACAGAGCCAGCCTCCTGATGGGAGCGTGTGCTGCACAGGGCTGCCTGGGGCTCTGGATAGTCACTACCTCCTACTCCCCCATCACCTGCAGGCCCCTCCTCCCCCTGGGATATGTCTTTGAGCTGTGGCAGTGGGCTCCTCTTTAACCTGTCCCCTCCCTCTGGGCCACAGCCCACTTGTGGAGCAGGCTCTGCCAGTGCCAGGGAGAAGAGGGGCTGCTGGGGACTGCCTGCATCAGGCCTCCCCAGGACCCCTACCAAAAGCCGGACTCTCTGTGCCACCTGGCTCGGGGAACCTGAGCCAGATTTGCCATGCCTGCTGCCTGCAGCAGGCCCTCCTGGCTGACTCCTGTCCTGGGGGCTCTGAAAGTGGGGAAAAAGAGGAAGCAGGGAAGGAGAGGGCAGGGATCAGGGCCCAGGAGAGGCAAGTCTAAGCCTCCTCCTTCCCCCACACCATCCCTGGCAGATGGGGCCCACCCAGCAGCATTGTCTGGGCTGACTCCTGCACACAGTGGGGGAGGGGCCTCTAGGCTGCAGACACACATTTTAAGGGGTCTTCAATTATTCATGGAGACTTGGAAGAGCTGCCTGCCACCGCGAGAAGCCCCACAGCCACACTCTGCAGAAGGACCGTGTGTGGTTCCTCTGGCTGTGCTGCACAGGGGCCGCAGTGTCCTCATCCAGAAACAGGGGGACCACTGGGGGAGGTGAGGCCTCCCCTGCTGTACTTGACCCATGGGTGGGGACCCTATCCAGCACCTTCCCCTTCTTCTGAGAGGCTGCACAGGATTAGGGGACAGTGGAGATGTCAGGCCCCATTCCCAGGGCACAGATACTGCCTGCAGTGGAGCAGATGGACTGAGCCTGGCCAGGGAGTCTGAGGCAAGAGACAGCTCAGGGCCTGGGGGGCTGGTAACCTGTGGAGCTTGGCCAAAAGGCCAGGGTCATCCAAAGCCTGAGGCCAGAGCAGCTGCCCTCACCCAGGGCCTGCAGAGTGGCTGGAACAAGCACCCATGTGGGGTCAGGGGCACCAAACGGCCAGGTCCAGTGCCCCATAGGTTGTGCCTGTCAGTGCCTGGGACACGAGCATTCTCCCCAGCGGGGAGAGCACCCATATTCTGCTTCTGTTCACCTAACCTCCCCATTCCTAGCCCCGCCAGCACCCACTTTTCCTCCAGGAAGCCACCCCTCCCTACTCTCAGCCCTTGTGGCTTGGATGGGGTGACACCACACACAGCAGGAGAAGCAGGTGATCCCGTCAAATCAACCAGCTTAGTCCATCCCTCACCCACAGGAATCGGCCCACGGATGGTCAGGTGACAAACATGGGTGATAAAGGAGGCCTGGAGATGCCAGGACCACCCTGTGGGGAAAAGCTGCCTGGAACTGAAGTCCACAAGGGGGGAAGCAGAGGCAAGGAATGAAGTTCTGATGTTCTGAGTTCTGGTGACACCAAGACAGTGCCCGAATACAGCCCTACCTGGTGCCGTCCCTTGCAACTGTAATGTTCCTGTCCAACCCGACTATTCTCCCTCAGACTGACCTCCTCCCGACAGCACCTGCTTTCTCCAGCAGGAAGGGGGACAATGGTGAGCACAGGGCTCCAGCCACCACTCCTCCCGTCCAGACACCAGCCAAGAGGGGAGAGAGATGGTCCAGGGTTGGGCAGCCTGCAGGGTATCCTGTATCCTGGAGAGAAAACTCAGGGGTAACCAAGGGGCTGCAGCCTCCAGCATGCATGGTAGCACCTGACGATGAACACAGGCCCCAGCACACACCTGCATGTAGACACACACATGCACACACACAGACAGACATGTGCTCCTCTATGCCTATGCACACACATGCTCACATGGATACTGAGATATACGCGGATGTGCTCACAGACATCCACACACATATGGTCCTGCACATTCTCAGATACTCAGATATGCACACACTCGCAGCTGGGCTCATGGGCATGCCCCGAAGTCCAGGCATTCAGCCTCTAGGCATGCACGCACACACAGATGTGCTCACACTCTTAGCCACTCACGTGCTCATGAGCCCAGGGCATGCACACACTCCCACTTGATGTGGGATCACGTGTAGGGAGTGGAAGCGTGAGCCAGGCCAGTGCCCTGGGCTCAGCAGGGGAGTGGGGCAGAGGAGCCTCCCACGGTGCCTCCTTGTTTCTAGCAGGCCTTGGAGCGGAGCTGTGCTTATCTTCGGAAGGGTGAACACCAGGTGAAAAATGATTAGCTGTCACTCAGTGCTTGATAGATGCGGACCCCCTTCTCGCCTTGCTCTCGGCAAAGGGCTGACATGTTATTGATCCACTTAGTGTATTCATATTAGCAGATGCAGAAGCTGAGCTGGGACTAGCTAAAGAACATAAAAGCAGGGGAAGAAAGGGCCATATTGGGGTGAAGGGTTGAAGGGCTGGAGTGCTGCCGCCAGGCCACTCCATCTCCCTGCTGCCCTTGAGGAACCAGTAGTTATGCTCAGGGTGGGAAACAGCTGAGGTGTTTCTCCCCAGAAACCTCATCTCCAGTCATATCCCCTCCAGGCTGATGTTACCAGTCGTGAGTGCCCAGTCCCAGGTTTAGAGGGGGCAGGGATGTAACCAGGGCACTAGGAGGTAAGAAAGGCAGGACCAGAGGGAATCCTGGTGACAAGACCACAGGAATACTGGGCCTGAGAGCTGCAAGCAAATATCAGCTTCTGGAGATAGTGGTAAGCTTTCTCCCTGTTTCCTGAGAGAATTTAGTCCACCGCAGGAACTATGGCTTCAGTCTGCCAATAAACCTTTGCTAAACCTCCTCTTCCTTCCTTCCTTCTTATACTACCTTCACCTACCCAGCCAGCCATCCACCAGTCACCATCCATCTGTCCATCTGTCCATTCATCCACCCATCTGCCCACCCATCCATCCATCCATTCATCCATCCATCTGTCCATCTATCCACCCAACTGCCCATTCATCCATCCATCCACTCACCTACCCATCCATCCATCTGTCCATCTATCCACCCATCTGCCCACTCATCCACCCACCCATCCATCCACCCATCCATCCATCCATCCATTCATCCATCCCTCTGTCCATCTATCCACGCATCTGTCCATTCATCCACCCATCCATTCACCCACCCATCCATGCAACCATCCATATATCTGCCCACTCACCTGCTCATACATCCATCTGTCCATCTATCCATCCATTCACCCATCCATCCATGCATCCATCCTTCCATCTACTCAACAAACATTTATTAAGCACCTACCACATACTAGGCCCTGTACCCATTGTGGTGATGGGGTATGGGAAGGTGGCTGGGGGTGCAGAGAGACAGGAAGAGATCTGGGCCCTGTCCTGGGGGATACCCACTCTCAGAGGATGGAGGACAGAGGAGGACTGAGGGTTGACTAGAATGTAGTGAGCTGGCTCAGGGCACCCTTTACTGGTGTCAAGGCAAATACTTGCAGTTGGAACCAATGTTGGCTCTAGGGATCTTGAAACAGGGCTTCTAAGAAGGCCAGGGGGCTCCCAGAAAGGGCCCCAGAAATGGCCAGCCTTCCATATGACCCTGCCACCCCCCACAAAGGTTTCCTTTGTGTATACATGGACTTTAGGTTTTCTGTTTCCACAGACCAGGCAGCTCTGGGACAAATGGCCTTGAACTTGGAGGTGGTCACAGGTACAGACTGAGGACAGGTGTGGTGGGCCAGGTCTGAGCACTCTTCCTCCCTGCATGCAGGCTGGGCCGGTGATGGTAGCCACTCTGGTTTCAGAAGTAAAGGGCATGGCCCTCCCTGACGGGGAGGCCTCCCCGACTGCTGGCCCAGCTCCCAGGCTAGGCTGACCACTATGTGGGGAAAGGAATTGAGGGAAAAGGTATTTAGGAGAAGCAGGGTCCTGCCCCTGGATGCTGCTGACATAGCAAACCCTTGCTGCCCAGCTCCCCGCCTCCTGTGTCCTCATGGCCTCGGAGTGGAGAAGTTCCCCAGCTCTCATCAGTGTGATTTGCTGAGGTCACTGTGGGAGCTCCACTGGGGAAGGGGAAAGGGGAGCCCAGTGGGGAAAGGGCTGCCCCCTTGCAGTGAGCAGGTGCCAGGCTTGGCAGAGGAGCTTCAGCTGGGCAGTGCTTTGGCTGGTGAACACTGGCCAATAGATGGAGTGTGTGCAGTGTGTGTGTGTGTGTGTGTTATGTGTGTCATATCTAAGAAATCTTTGTTTTGCCTGACGCAAAGAGTGGAATTGTCCCACCTGCAGAACGCTGCCCATGAAGAAAACAAACAGCTCTGAAGCTCTCCCAGTGGGGATCAGGAGCCTAAGTGTTCCCTTTGCAGCCTTAAGCCTTCCCATTTCATCCAATAGCTGATACACTGGACATGTGGCTGGCCACAGTGGTGGCACTGTCACAAGACATGCCGGCTAGCCTCCCTGGCTGGCTAGAGAGCTGCTTGCAGGAGACCATCACACAACACGCTCAAGTGTAAAGCTCAGGCTTGCTGTGAACGGTTTGGGTCCCACTGCACGTTTCTTTATTTTTGGTAACTCAAAGCAAATTGCTCATAGGTCCCCAACCTGCTGAAGTGAGAGTCAGGCTCACCCATTTTGGGCCCCTCCCCTCTAGGGCCCTGTGAATCTCCCAGGCCTGCATGGTCTGGTGTATTTGGGGAGGACCCTCTGCCTTCAGTCCTCTTTGGTCACTGCAGACAGGTGGCAAGTCCAACCCTGAGGCATGGTCCAGTCTCCCAGGAATCTCCACTTCAGTCCTGTCTCTGAGTCCTGCCACTTCCCTAAGCATGCACCCACCACTTAGGGAATGCCTGTCTTCATAGCTTTGGCAAACTCCCTGTCCTCTCAGTGCTGGTCCTCATATCCCTCTCACCTCCGAGACAGTCCCCTCTCTCCCTTTGCCCTAGGACAATTCCTCAGAGAGCTCTGGCTCTCTAAAACAGAAGTGGTATTTCGGAACACACTCCCCACTTCCCCAACAAGGACACAGAGGGGCCTTGGAAGGAAAAATTCAACCAGGACTAAACACAAACTACCATTGACATGGATTATCTCACCACAGCTGTGTAGCCCCTTTCTGCCTGTCCTACAGGCCTCCCACCACCTACAGACACAGGCCTACCCCGCGTCCCCCCTGCTGCCCTGGGAGACCCAAGGAGCTGGAGCTGCTCTGGTCCTGCCTCCCCAGTCTCAGGGCTCCCCCAATCCAACCACCCCCGGCTGACAGAAGGTATTTGCCTTATAGCAAGGGAAGTGTAAACGTTTTTAAAAAACATTTTAGCAGCTTCAGCAACAGTTTGGAAAACACGTTTTATTTTGGAGGTGGCAGACACCCGCTGTCTCTGGCTGTAGAGTGTCACACCTATGACATCACTGGTGGGTTGGAGGAGGGTAAGCTAGGTGGGTCCCAGGACCAGGAACCTGAGCTTGAAGTGGAAGTGAATGGATGCCTCTCCAAAGTCCAGAGCCCACATCATGTGGGGCAAGACCTGGGAGCCTCCTTCCCTCTCACTGAGGAGCAACAGAGATCAAGATGCAAAGGGCAGACGCACAGACTGTCCCCACAGCCTCTGTCTCTCTCCCTTGTAAGCCCAGGTGGCCGTGGTCTCACCCCACTGGATCCAAGTCCCTGAGAGCTTGTGGCCCGCTAGGGCTGAGCTGCTTCAGCACCCTCTTCTGCAGGCTGCAGTTTTTGCCTCTTCTTGGAGAGGAGTCAGGAGGCTTCCAGATAAACACAGTGGACTGAGCATATACATTTATCTCATCTTTCTCCTAAGATCCCAGTGTAATGACAGCAAGGAATAAAACAGATAGAGGCCCACAGTAACAAAGAACTGGAGGGGACAGCAGCAGATGCCAGATTCCAACACATTTTTAGAAGAAAGGAAGTAGATGGAGAGTGCTAGCAGATTCCACAAGGTGAAGGGGACATGCTAGACATGCCTGCAGGGGTGTGTGTGGGAGACCAATTTGCCCCCACTGAACTCTAAGAGGCGTGGGACTTGGAAATAGCAGGGCAGCAGATGGCAGGGTGCAGTGTGGGCTTGGAACTCCAGCAGCCAGGCAACTCTCCCCTACCACACCCCTGGCAGATGGAAGACATACCCTCTGATGGAAGTGGAAAGAGCCTGGGGACACCTGGTTGGGAGGAGGAGAAGGGGGCACTGAAATAAGAGGATTAATGGGAGCCTTCAGATGGAATGATCAGAGTCCTGGCTCTCTCCCCATCCTGCACACTGGACGTCTTCTGCCAGCATGGAGACTGTAAGTCTGTCAATTACGGGATGAGTTGTGTACCACCCAAATCCACATTGAAGTCCTAACCCCCAGTATCTCAGAATGTGACTGCAGACTGGGTCTTTATAGAGGTAATTAAGTTAAAATGGGGTCATTGGGTGGACACTAATCCAATTTGACTGGTGACCTTACAAGAAGACACACACAGAAGGAAAACCATGCAAAGAGACAGGGAGAAGATAGCCAGCTACAAGCCAAGAAAGAGGCCTCAGAAGGAACCAATGCTGCCAACACCTTGATTCCAGAATTCTGGCCTCCGGGACTGTGAGAAAGTAAGTTTCTGTCTGTTTAAGCCACCCAGTCTGTGATATTTTGTAATGGCAGCGCTAGCACACTATTATACTCTCCCTTGGAACTCTCGATCAAGACAGCTGGTTCCTCACCCTAACACCTTGAAGTAAAGCCCTGTCCCCCTACTTTCATCAAATCAAACCATGAGGTGTTTTGTGCCCCACTCTCAACTATGAATGGGTGACTAAGGGTACCCAAGCCTCTGAGGACAGCCTCCAACACAAGAGAGATTATAAAAAGCAAACAGAAAAAGATGACTACAGAGGAAATAGAAATAATTCACAGAATAACCAAAAACTGGAAACAGCTTAAACATAAATCAGTAAGGAGATGGTTAAATAAACCAGTGGTACAACTTTACAATGAAACCATAAAGCTGAAAGAAGTGAAAAAAATCTATATGTATTGATGTGGAAAGAGGTGTACCCTTTAGTGTTAAGTGAAAGAAAACAGATTACAGTATGTGGAGTGTGATTGTGTTTACGTAAATGACATGTATGTAAAAAATGGTCTGGCAGAAGGTGGTTGACAAGGCTTACAATGTGTGTGTGTTGAGAATATCTTATAAATGGACCCACACATGTGCCAGGTGAAAAACCTCTCTGGACTGCTGACCTCCAGCCAGCAACTCATGTACCTGCCTAAACAGCTAGTATGAGGCCAGATACACAGCAGGTACTCAGTGACTGCTTACTGGATAAACAGATGAATGGATGGGTGGATGAATGGATAGATGGATGGGAGAAGGGTGGACAGATGGATGGATGGATGGATGGATGGATAGATAAATGGATGGGTGGATGGATGAATGGATGAATGGGAGGAGGGGTAGCTGGTTGGACACGATCATATGATCATGCTGGCAGGCAGATGACAACCAGAGCCAGCAAGCCCAGCAAGGTGAGGGTTATTCTCAGCTCCAAGTTGTCTACCTGCTGAAGATCTGTATACCTCCAGGGATCCTGTCACCTTCTGCCTAAGCAGACACCAATGCCCAGAAAAGAAGTTTAACCTGTTGAGTTGCCAAGGTAACCAGAAATATGCTGGGATGCAGAGCCAACAGTCCCGGGGAAGTCCTGTCTTCCATTTCCTAAATCACAGTCCTATCAGCTCTCCCTCAAGGCCTGCTCTTTCCAGTTCAGAAATTGGCCCTCTGTGTCAGTGCTTTCCCTCCCTGAGCCCAGTTTCCAGGAGAAACTGCTGCAGCCCAGCCAAGAGCCCCACATTACCCACATGTGGGTCCCAGCTCCAGCCGGGGCTGAGATCATGCCGGGACAGCAGGACAAGGCAGGTGATGCCACAGAGGGAAAGAGAATTGGGAGCTTCAGGCCATTCACAACACCTCGATTGCCTTCACCAGACAGCAGCCCCAGGCGCGTGGGAAAGGGCCAACCAGTGCGTAGGGTAAGGAAGTGACTTGTTCAGGGGCAGGGCCGGAGCTCTGCACTGTCTGGAGAAGGGTACAGCTCAGAGGGCGAGAGCAGGCATGAACAAAGCAGGGCATGCATCCCGGACGAGTCATCTATAGAGAGGGGGTGGTGGGGAAGGTGACAGCGGCCTTGGTGCTGGGGTCTGTGTAGGGAGGGGCTGGCTGGATCTGTCAGGGAGGGCTGGAGAGGGGATACTGTGTTGGAAAAGACAGCTATGAGGTCAGGGGGCTGCACCATCCTCCCAGTGGGCTGGGCTGCTCTGTGTTCTGAGCCTCAGAAATGTGTGTGTGAAGCCCAAGCCCAAGGTCAGAGGACTTCAGGAACCCACACCAGGGTGGGACAGGGCGAGAGGGGGCTAGAGCAGAGGACTTGGGGAGGGGCAAAGGGAGAGCCATGCCCAGCTAGGCTATCTTCCCAGAAGAGACAACCAGCCAGAGGACAGAGAGAGAAAGAAAGAGCTGTCAGAGGCTGGAAAGACCCAAGCCTGGGCTTTGCCATCTGACAACAAAGAGATGTTCACCTGTGACCCTTGTGGCCTCCAGAAAGCATCCTCCATCTCTCAGTCTTGCTGGGACACTAAAGTCCCTAAAACAATGTTTCTCAAATTTCCAAGTGCATGCACACCACCAGGAAATCTTGTTAAAATGCAGATTCTAACTCAGTGTATTTGGTGTCAGGCCTGAGAATCTGCATTTTAAAGAAGTTCCCAGGTGTTGCCAATCTCATTGGTCCACAGACTACTATAAGGAGTGTGATTCTGAATATAAACCCTTCCTCTTAGAAAGACAGACTCCTGGGTGCCACCCAGACCTACTGATCAGAATCTGCATTTGAGCAGGTTGTCCAAGTGATTCATAATTAAAGTATAAGAAACTCTATTCTGAACTAATGGCTTTCAAACTTGCTTGCACAGTGGGGTCATGGTGGGGGGAGGGGGCAGATTTGAAAATGTCTGATGCCTGGTTTCCTCTCCTACAGACTGATCTGGGGTGGAGCCTGGACACTGGGGGTTTTAGCACTTATGTAGGCAACTCTAATAAGCAGCCAAGGTTGAGAACTGCTGATCTAACCAGGCCTGTCCCTCCTGGTGGTGGTGGATCAAAGCCATGGCACTCAACCTGCTCTTGCCCCCAGCCCCGTCCTCCTCAGCCAGGCTCTGCTGGGTATTCTGCAGCCCCAAAGAATGGCAGGTTCAAAACCTCAATCCCAGCCTTCCCAGCAATAACAACTCAGGTGCTCAGGTTTTGCTTGGTAGCTGCAGGCTCTGAGAAGGAAAGTAGACCCTGGAGGAAAAGAGGGAGGTGGGGCAGCTGTCTGGCCAACGTGACTGCCCGTGCAGCAGCAGCATTTGTGAGAGCACCTCCAAGGCTGCTGAGACAGGAGCCGGCCACGCCCCCACTGCCCACCAAGCACACAGGGCAGCTCCTACCAGGGGAGTCAATGCTCATTTCTCCACTAGGAGGTCACAGATGCTAGAGGGTGTGGCATGTCCATAGACCCCTATGGGTTCCACTTGCAAACACCCACTGAACCACACTGGTTCTTGAGATGGCAGAAGGCACTGCCAGGCTACCAATGGGGTCAGGGATGGAGGGGCCTGTGCCAGGTGAGGCTGGGGCTGCCGATGGCATGTAGGGAGAGCAAGTGCCAGCAACCCAAGGCAGGGCTCAGGGCCTCATCACTGATGCCTGGCTGCTGTCCAAGGGGTGAGGACCTGCTATGGTCTGAATATGGCTTGTTACCACTAAAACTCATGTTGAGGCTGGGTCCTCAATGTGGCAGTGTTGGGAAGTGGGGTCTAGTGGCAGGTGTTTGGGTCATGGGGGTGGATCCCTCATGAATAGGTTAATGCAGTCTCATGGGAGAGAGCACATTCTCCCTCTCTTGGGACTGGATTAGTTAAATAAAAGCAAGGTTCCTCCTCATGTTTGGCTCTTTGCATGTCTCTGCTTCCCCTTCCTTCTGCTTCCTGCCATGAGCTGAAGCATCAGGAGGACCTCACCAGATAGGCTGCTCAATCTTGGACTTTCCAGCCTATAGAACCGTAAGCTAAGTAAACCTCTTTTCTTTATAAATGACCCAGTCCCAGGTATTCTGTTACAGCAACACAAAACGGACTAAGTAAGACAGGGCCTACATAGGTTAGCCAGTCTCCATTTACATCATTTAAGAAGGAGTTACAAAACTGAGCCCTGGGGCTATGGGTTTTTACAGCATGTCCCTGCAAGTGAGGATGGACAGATGGTGGAGAGAGAGACAGACACAGAGACAGGCAGAGTGGGAGGGCAATGGGTGACCAGGGCAGGTGCAGAGTGGGTCCCAGCACCCTAGCTGGGAATGCGGGTCCTGAGGCTGGGGCAAGGAGACTCCTCTCCAGCTCCCTTTGGCTTGGGGCTGCTGCCACTCAGGATGAGATGTTTCTACCCTGAGGCTCCTGTGGGACAGTCTGCCACAGTGCAAGCCCTAACATTAAGGACTTTAAAATTATGTGTTACATTGACATCTGGTGAAATCAGAAAGGCCTCAAATGGCCTGACTACAAGTTCCCTTCCTCACTACTCCCCTGGATAAAGCACCTTAGCCAAATAAACCTCCTCATCAAGGGACAGGCACAGTGCCTGCTTATCCCTGAGGAGCAGGTTTCAGTTCCCTACCAGCCTGTGGAATTATCAAACAAGCCAATGACATCCTCCCCCAGGAACCAGGGGTCACCCCACTCCCTTGACACTACAAAGCCTGCCTCCCTGTGCCTCTGCTTGCTCACCCTGGTTCTGAGTACAACACCTGCAATACCACATGGAGTGCAGTGTCCTCCTCCCAGGGCTGCGGGCATATGTGACCAATAAATAAATGGCTGTCGATCTCATCTGTCTAGGGTTGAGTGTTAGCCATCCCCATAACCCTAGGATTAGAATCCTTCCTCGCTAATGGGGTGAATAGGAGGTGATTAAACAGCCGCCCAGCTCCAGGAGTGGGGCTATTTTGGGAGGGGCCAGTGCAAAGACTCAGAAAATACACATTATACTTCCAGCGGTTAGCCTTGTTCTCAAATAAAGTCCAAAGTTTATTACTATACTTATTGTCTTCCCTAACAACATAATGATCTTATAATTTTTAACTACAGTTACTGTCCCGTATCTAACCTTCCATGTCATTGCTGTCCTTAACCCCTGCAAAATTAGTGTTTATTATGACTTTTAAAGTAAACACTTGTTTATATTTACCTACATGCCTGTAATTTATTTCCCCACCACTATTTCTTGCATCCCATTCTTTCTAGTTAAATTTTCTTCTTACAGAAGTACATCTCCACAATGACCATATCATTTATTAGCAAAATAAAGCCACTTCTGAGAGTGAGAGGGTGCTGATAATAATTACACCAGCCCACAGGTGTGAATTGGGATCATCCCAGGCAAGCTGGGCCAATGGGCAGAGGTTCTGATGTCTTCTGAGGGCTCTATTTGCAGAGTATTGCACATCTAGCTTAGCACTGTGGTCAAGCCAGAGACCTCTTCTACTGTCTGTGTAGACATCAAGACTCCATTCCAAGAGGTAGAGCCTCTGCAATAGCTGAGTGAGGGGCTTGGCAGATTCCTTCCCAAAATGAAATAGCAAAACAGAAAAAGACAACATCAAAAGCAATCATTCAAGAACTATGAATATCATGAAGCATTTATTCAAGAAAATCTACTGAACCTTAGGAAGAGCAATGTGAGCCTGTGACAGTGTAGCCTGGGGCTGCTTCCCTTACCTCCACCCAGTTCCCTGGTGGTTGAAGTTCTACCAAGTCACAGCAAGCATGAAGTCTAGAAAATTTCATGCCCAAGAGTATCGTTGCAAATAATAATTCCAAAATCTCAGCTAGCTTGAGGGTGTAATACAGGTTAGGGGAACCAATAGGCTAGCAGATCAGACAGAAATTTAATAGGGAGATCCAGAAAATGGGACAACTAAAATGGACTACAGCTAAAGCAGTGCTCAGAGGGAAATTTATAGCTGTAATACCTATATTGGAAAAGAAGGATCTCAAATCAATAGCTTAACCTTCCACCTCAAGAAACTAGAAAAGAACAAACTTAACCCAAAGCAAGCAAAAAGGAAGAAATAATAAACAGTAGAGTATAAATGAATAAAATAGAAAGCAGAAAAACAACAGACAAAAGCAATGACTAAAAGTAGTTCTTTGAAAAGATCAACAAAATTGACAAACCCTTAGCTAGACTTCCAAAGAAAAAAAGAGAAGACAAATTACTAAATTCAGGAATCAAAGAGGGGCATCACTAGTTACTGTAAGGGAGCACTATGAATATTTCTGTGCTAACGAATAAGACACTTGAATGAAATGAACAAAGCCCTGGAAAGACATAAATTACTGACGCTGACTCATGAAGGAACAAAATCTGAATAGGCCTACTGTAAAGAAATTGAATTAGTGATTTAAAAATTTAATTTCTCACAAAGGAAAGTCCAGTCCCAGATGACTTCATTGGCAAATTCTACAAAACATTTAAAGAAGAAATAAGGCCAATGCTTCCTAAACTGTTACAGAAAAATAGAGGAGGAAAGGAAGAAACACTTCCTAATTCATTCTAAGACTTGCATTCACCTGATACCAAAGCCAAAGACATCACAAGAAAAGAAAACTGCAGACAAGTATCCCTCAAAAATCCACAACATGATCCTAGCAAAATGAATTCAGCAACATATGAAAAGGATTATATATACCATAATCAAGGGGGATTTATCCCAAGAATGCAAGATTGATGTGCTAATATAATACACCATGTTAACAGAACAAAAAATGACATACTCAGTAGATGCAGAACAAGCATTTGACAAAATCTCACACCCATTCATGGTAAAAAAAAATTTTCTCCAACAAACTAGAAATAGAAGGGAATTTCCTCAAATTCATAAAGGTCATCTACAAAAATCCTACAGTGACCATTATATTTATCGGTGAAAGATTGAATGCTTTCCCCCTAAGATTGGGAACAAGTCAAGGATGTCCATTCTCATCACTTCTGTTTCTTATTGCCCTTGAGGTTCTACTGTCTGTGTAAACCTGTCAGTTCAAAGACGCAAGAAAAAGAAATAAAAGGCATTCAGACTGAAAATGAAGAAGTAAAAATCTCTTTATTTGCAGACAGCATGACCCTGTACATAGAAAATCCTAGGGAATTCATGTAAAAACACTGCTAGAATTAGTCAACAAGTAGCAGGTACAAGATAAAAAAATCAATCATATTTCTACATACTAGCAATGAAAAATCCAGAAATGAAATTAAGAGAAAACTCCATTCAGTATGGTATCAAAAAGAGTAAAATACTTAGGAATAAATTTAACAAAAGAAGGGTGATATTTGCATATTGAAAGATACAAAATACGGCTAAGAGGAATTAAAGAAGGTTTAAATAAATGGAGAGACATTCCATGTTCATGGATTGGAGACTCAATATTGTTAAGAGGGCAATTCTCCCCAAGTTTATTACTGGATTCAATGCAATGCCTATCAAAATCCTAGCAGGCTTTTTGTTGGCAGAAATTGACAAGCTGATCCTAAAATTTACATGGAAATGCAAGACTCAGAATAGCCAAAATAATCTTGAAAAAGAAGAACAGAGCTGGAGACTTTATACTTCCTGATTTCACAACTTATTATAAATCTATAGTAATCAAGACGTTGAACTATTGGCAAAAGGACAGACATACAGATCAATGGAATAGAATTGAGACACCAGAAATAAACTCTTACATTTACAGTCAATTTATTTCTGACCAAGGTGCCAAGGCAATTCGATAGGGAAAAGATGGTCTTCAGTGAGTGGTGCTGGGACAACTGGACATCCACATGCAAAAAAGTGAATTTAGACCATTACCTCACACAATACACAAAAAGTAACTCAAAATGGATCACAGACATAGACTGCAGAGCTAAAACTGTAAAACTTTTTGAAGAAAACATAATAGAAAATCTTTATGACCTTAGATTAGGCAAAGATTTCTTAGATATGATACCAAATGCATAATCCATAAAAAAAAAATTTGATGAATTATAGTTCTTCAGATTTAAAAACTTTCACATTTTAAAAGACACCATTAAGAAAATGAAAAGACAAGCCACAGATGGGAGAAATTATTTGAAAATCTAACAATATTTATATCAAGAAAATAAAGAATTACAACTCAGTAAAAAGACAAATAACCCAATTTTAAAAATGGCAAAAGATCTGAATAGATACTTCACTAAAGAAGATATTCACATGGCGAATAAGCACATGGAAATATGCTCAGTATCATTAGTCTTTAGAGAAACGCAAATTAAAACTTCGAGATACCACTTCACACCCACTAGAATTGGCTATAATTAAAAAGACAGATAATAACAAGTGTTGATAAGAATGTGGGGAAATTGGAACTCTCCTATATTGCTGGTAAGAACATAAAATGGTGGAGCCATTTTAGCCAACCGTTTGGCAGTTTCTTTTAAATTTAACATAAATTTACGATGTGACCTAGCAATTTTACCCAAGAGAAATGAAAACATATGTTCACACAAAGAGTTGCACGCGAATGTTGACAGCAGCATTATTCATAACAGCCCAAAAGTATAAACAATCCAAATATCCACCAACTGGTGAACAGATAAACCAAAATTCCATATAACGGAATACATTTGCCAATAAAGAGAAAGAAACTACTGATGGGAGCTACAACAGGATAAACCTAAAAAATATTATGCTAAGTGAAAGAAGCCAGATGCAGAAGCCCACATACTGCAGGATTCTACTGATACGAAATGTTCAGAGAAAGCAAATCTATAGAGACAGTCTGGAGATTCGTGGTGGCCTGGGCTGGGGGTGGGAATGGGCTATGACTGCAAATAAGCACCAGGAATTTGGGGGTCATGGAAATATCCTAAAATTGGCTTGTGGTGATGGTTGCACAGCTCTGTAAATTTGCTAAAAACCATTAAAGCATACACTTAAAATAGGTGAGTTTTATGAATTATACCTGAATAAAGCTGTTTTTAAATAAAAGCCCTAGCCCAGGCCCAACAGGTATCCTCTGGTTCCACTCGTTTTCTGGTTCCTGGGATTTCCCTTTCCTTCTTGAGTTTTAAAGGAGTTGTATGTTCTATTTTACCTGGAGGCGGGTGGGCACCTGGGCTCAGTCTGCCACATGGCCAGAGCTGGCCACACTGCCAGCACCTGCTGTCATGTGATGCTGGTGTTTTCTGCCTTAGTCTGGGAGAGCCCCCGGAAGAAGGCTATCTTCCCCTCAACGAAGCGAATGAAAGCAGAAAGAGGCGTGGTGGAGGGAGGTCCCGGCCCGGGTGTGGAGCTCCAACTCCTCTGGAACATGTCGAGCCTGCACCCTCCTCTCACGCCAGCAGACAGGACTGGTCCGATGGGAGCCAAGCCAAGCTAATGGCCCTACCTTTCTCTTTCTCCAACCAGTGGGGAGTCCTCGCACAGTCTCAGCCTCCCACCCTAACTTATGCCCCAAAGTGGCAGGTGCAGGCAGGGCCGGACCACTCCGGGGACACTGCTGACACACCTGCGGGGAAGGGCCAGGGCAGACACCAGGATCTTCCCATCGCCTGACTCACTGGGAGCCCCATTAGAACAGGGACCTTTCAGTAAACAGCTCTAAAATAATGAGTGGCGGTGGAAATGTTCCCCCAGCAGGAAGAACCCAGCCCCTTGCCTGTGCTTTCTGCTCTTGCCGACTGGCCTTCCCGTTCCCCAGTGAAGGGACAAGGTCCACCCAAATTCTGCAAGCCTGTACACTGTACAAGCTTGATGAGCAGACTTGATTTAAGCCCAGAAAATCCTTTAATTACTGCTGCTACTTCTGGCTGAGTTCCGGGAAGGAACTAATTCAAGCAGTGATCACTCGAGCTGAAATATTATGAATGTAATTTCATTATTTGGTCTGTCCAGGTCACGGGCAGGGAGTTACAATAACTGGTTTAGCTGACTTCCTGCTGGGATGGCAATTTCTCACTCACTTCTGTGGTTGGCAACCTACTGACAACTCACCCTGTGATGCCCAAGTCACCTGTCCCTGCCTGGGCCATGCCTGTGTGTGTCCTATTCCTCTTGCTCATGGCAGGTGAAAAGGTCAGGGTACACTCAGAGCAGCCAGCTCCAAACTTCAGTGTGAAGTTTCCCAAATGAGCTGTGAGCCTGAGGCACACACCCCTCGTGGCTGTGCAGTAAAACTGTGGTGAATACACAGACACGTACATACCCAGGATCATGGATGAGAGCCAGATGCACACACACGTTCACAGAAGTACTGACCCTTCACCAGCACACACGCATGTGCACAAGGACCAGAACATATCTGCTATGCACAGGAACAAAGCACACCCCAAACATCAGCAGGCAGTGCCCCCAGTGCCCTCTAACACCATGTGTCTCAGTGTGGCATTCCCAGCTCTGCATGGCTGTCAGGGTCAACAATAAGATTTCAGATCTTTGGGATCTGAAAACCCGGGTTCTAGTTCAGACACAGCCACTTCCTGGCTGTGTGACGTTGGGCAAGTGACTTTGCCTCTCTGTACTTCAATTTCCCCATCTGTAAAATGGAGACAGGTGTTACGAGACTCCAATGCGAGACTATTTGTAAAGCACGTACAGCACAGTGCTTAGTACACAGTAGGCGCTCAGCACTCACATCATCATCACTGCTCACACCACACCACGGATGCTGCCTCCTTGAGTGCCATCAAGACCCTCCGGTCCCACTCACAAACTTGGTAACATAACCTCTGTCAAGGTGCTGGGAAGGAGGAATACGTGCTGTGCTGCTTGCTGGGCCAGGCTTAGCCCCTCTCAGGGGGACCCTTGCCAGATGTGACTGCCACAGACAGTGTCCTAGATGGGGAAGAAAGGAAGCCAGGGTAGCCACCCTTGCCAACCCTCATCACTGTGGGAAACAGGCAGCCAAGCCAGAAACGCTTTTCTATTTCAGCCCAAGCCCACACCACAGGGCACCCACAGCCCCATTCGCCAGCCACTTAATGAAGGGCCCACCCTTGCAGGATTTGCCCAGAAATGATTCTTCCTTTATTACAGCAACAGAAGCTTACTCGTGGGTGCAAATATTTGCATATGAGTAACTGTGTGTAAGTGAAAGAAGGTTTTAATTATGTGCCTTCCCAGACCCCTGCTGCCCAGCCCTTGCCCACCACCCCACATCTGTGCCAACCAGTCACCTGGCTCCTGAACCAGACAGGGGCACCATGGGTCCTGTGGGTCAGCAGGCACCTGGAGAAGCTCTGCTCATGACCAGCTTGGGGTCTGGCTTGATGGGAGTTTTGGGGCTGGAAAGAGGAAATAGAGTCCTTTCCCACCAGGGAGACCCCCCTCCTCTAACCTTCCAGGGGGCACAACAAGAACAAATGTGGAGCCGAACATGGCTAGAAGGGGCAGGTCTCAGCCCAAGGGAGGTATGGGACATTGGACAGCCCATCCAGCCAATAGGAGGTGCCAAGCATGATCTGTTGTCTGACTCTGATGAACACATTCTAAGTTAGAGCTGCCACTTAAAAACCAGGGTAATCCATATACATACATGTTATACATTCCTAGTTTCTCTGAAAAATCAAAAACAAAAAGGATGATCTGGCCCACGGGCTGCATTCCTGCACAGAACTCTGGGCCGGAGCTGAGCAGTGGGGACCCTGCTCTTGGGGCCATGCTTGTCCACCTTCCCCTTACCCCATCCTGCCATGTTCCGTGGTCTCTCTTCCCTGCAGCTCTGCTCAGATACATATTCTGATGGGCCCTGGTGACCCCACGTGGTTTTCATTGACATCTCTCATCCCATTCTCTCTCTCACCTCCCTCCCTCTCGGGCAGGCCAAGACCTTGAGGTCAAAGGTCAAATGTGCCCACAAAAGGCTGTAGCCTTTGGGGGAGGTGGAGTGAGGTCACAGGACTCCACCCAGGATCTGATGAATGCCAGGGGCAGCCTTCCAGGACTAAGCACATTCAGACATACGACCAAATGTGGCGAAGGGTTTACAGACCATCCCCTCAGTCCAGCCCGAGTGGAGAACCACTAATCAGGGACTGGACCCTCTGGCCTTGGGGGACAATCAGGTAGAGCTTAGTGGGGAGCTTGGACTGAGCCAGCCCACTCTATCGGTGGTCTTCAGGCCTTCCAAGGACCGATGAAAAATGCCTCAATGAGGCCTCAGGGCAACTTCCATCTTGGACCCTAGACTGTGAAAATGGGCAGAAGCCCCGGGTATTCCCCCACTCCCTCCATTGGGAGCCAGCTGCTTTGCAAGGGCTCCTGAGCAGCAGCAGTCAGGGGCAACTGGACCAATTTAAGCTCAGCTATTTTCCCATACAAATAAAATTTTAAAATGAGAGGATCTTCCACTGAGTTTCACTATGTTTCAAGTTAAAACTGCAAAGCCACAAATCCTGGAAAATAAGCTTTATGATGAAAACATCAGCAGGTACATAATGGTGAGCTTTTGGCTTAAATGGGATCTGCCTGGCGGCTCCCTACTTCCTGCAAATGTTGTGAGAAGAAGAGGATCTGCACGACCCTAAAAGTACACGAATGGTGTCAGCATAAACAGAATGAAAGCGCCAACATAGCTACCAGGGCAGGCAGGTGAAGCCCAGCTGAGGGCCCTCCTGGCCCTGGAGCACTTGGGCCTCCACGCACACCCTCCGCCCAGGCTGTCCCTGACAGCCCCGCCCCACCTTGGACTTACGTCTGTCTCCAGAACCAGCCCTCCAGCATTTCCGTTGTCATAACCACCATCATGACCTTTACAGGGTTTTAAAACACCAGGAACCACAGAGTGGCCTTGGAGAAGGATGACACCATAGCAACAGCCCTGTCCTTGGAGCATGAGCTGGCTCAGGACCGTTTCCAGGACTGTGTTAGGAACAGGGGCCCTGGGACATCAGGAAGGTTAGCACATGTTAGGACCCCACTGGATCCTTCCCCATGCTGGCACTGGGTGTCCTGTTACAATTCACTGTGTTCTGTCCTAAGGCCCTCCCCCTTGTCCCTGCAACTCCTGGCCAAGTGAGGCTGAGGAGCCAGGCAGAAGGGCTCCTCCAACCCCCCCTCCGGCCCCCTGCAGATCTCCTGTGCTGAGAGGGAGGCTTGGCTCTGATGCCAGGTGACCCTCACTGAAGATGCTCAGTCAGTGAACGGGGACAGAGGCAGAGGAGGTGTGGGGTGCAGGTGGAGTGTGGGATGTTCAGCCCCATGTGGAATCCCTCCAGCACCCAGCATTGAGTCCTCACTGGGCCCAATGCTGGGTCTAGGCCCCATCGTGGCACTCCAGACCAGACCTCATTCTGGAGCGTCTCACACACAGATCTTGACCTTTGCCTCCTCCTCCCCAACCCCTTCAATTCATTCTGGGTCAGGCAGAGTGGGAAAGGGGTCACCCCACACCTGAGACCTGTTCTGGGCCTGCCACACAGTGACTCATGTTATAGGGGAACACAGCCCGATTCACCCCTCTCAGGGGTCTGCTGGGGAACTACTGGCCACTGTGGAGACACAACCCGAAACCAGCCTGGGGACGGTCAAGCATTGGAACCACTGGCCCCACTCAGACTCTGCCCATCCTACACACAATGGGAGACCCAGTTTTCCAGCTGGACTGTAATTCCAGAAGGTGTCTTTGTTGTGGGCTTTATTAACCAAAACAGAGCAGGAGCCTTGAGACCTGTGTTCAGGGAGACTGGCTTTTGCCAAAATCTGTCGGGTGTTGGCAAGAAACGTCCTTTGAGGAAATGGTAGAATAACATCAGAAAATAAAAGAAATGGAGACCGTGACATTAACTAGTAACGACAGGCAAGAAGGACAGAGTTGGCCGAGCATGGGTTTTGGAATCTGGCAGATCTGGGTTCGAATCCTGACTCAGCCATTCTGGCTGCAGGACTCTGGGCAACAAACTTAACCTCTCTGAGACTAAGTTGAGGATCCTGATGCCCGCCTTAGGGTGAAGGAAGACAGAACGAAAGCACTCAGGACAGTGCCAGGCACCCAATAAACGATAACTGTGACTGTGTTTCGTGCACACTGAAGCTTAATTACATTGTCTCGTTTTATAAATTATCATCATACACGTGTGTGGAGCTCTGTGGTTTTCAAAGCCATTTTGTTCATTACTTCGTTAGATCCACACACAATGACCCTGTCTTCTATTTTTAGCATTTTACTGTAGTTCCTTTAAAACGTTAAGTCTCATCCTTATTGGATATGATTGTCCCAATTTTCTGTTCTGCTCTTCTTTTTAATTTCTCCACCCCTAGGAACCTTTAGCATAACAATTCTGGGACCATTTTCTATTAATATCAATTTTCAGATTACAGCGATATGATGTCTGTTTCCTAATTTAATTAGGTGATTCCTGTTATTAGTTCCCACGTGCTCATTATTTTTCATTTAGCATATTTTAATGCACCAAAGGAAAGCGAGGCTCTGGCTAGAGACGCCCAGGGCGTCTTCTGCAGGAAAACATGAATGTTCCCTCCATCTGCGGGAGGGCAGAGGAACCCAGGAAATCAGGGCCACATCAAAGAAGCAGATGCCTGGGAGCTATGGGCCAGGGCTGCTACAGGGAATGGCCCAGGCTCAGGAAGGAGAGTGTGGGGACAGATAAACTCCCACTGCAGAGACGGGGCCCACAGTGGCACCCCGAGGTCAGGGCCTCCCAGGGAGTACAGCAGTGAGGGTCCTTCATGACCCCCCTCCCCTAATAGCAGAATCCAACAATGACTCCAAAGCCAGACTTGAAGGCTGCTTTGATGTTCTGACACGTCTCCTGCCACCTGTTGGCCAATCGCCGTGTGAAGGCTCCATGTCTGCCCTTCCATCGGTACTGGCCCTTGCACAACTCCAGAGGGCACCCTTCACACCGCAGTCTAAGTAAACAGGACCCCGGAATTACCACAGCACATAGTGTGAGTGGTGCCTCTGCCTGTGCAAAGCAGCAGGAGGGGCTTGGCCATCTGTGCCCCTGGGCTCTGGCCACCCCCATCCCTTCACTGCCTCCAACCCACAAATTGTGCACACTGAGCCCCTGGACTTCCTCCCTTCTGCCAGCACAGGGATGGCTGGGCTGGCCCAGAAAGAACCTCCACACAGATGCTCTAGAATGTACCAGGGAAAGGGGCAGGAAGCCCAGGGCCATGTCTGGAAAGAGCACTTTCACAAACATCCCCACCCACAGCCCTGACCTGGAGAGCCTGGTGCATGATGTGTCGAGGACCAGGCACTCCAGGAGAACTGGAGCGCAGTGGGCGGCTTTCTCCAGAGTGAAATTGTCTCTACTGTGGCCCAGGAGAGGCGAGGCATGGGAGCAAGCCTTAGGTGGTGCTTGGTAAGAGAGTTTGAAGATGCTGCAGGTGTATTGTTTAGAAACATTGAGTTCTGAGAGTCCCAGCCCCGCTGATTTTGCAATGATATATTGCCAGCTACTTAACAGGATGGATCACTGCAATTACATGTCACTTCTGATATTCACAGTCACAACAAGGATGTGTCAGCCTCGCAAGGTTTGTAGGAAATATATATGATGTTCCGCAATGCTGTTAGAAAATGGTTTCAGGAAACAGACTCAAGAGGATTCCAATAAAACCCACCTGCCCGGGGAAAGCAGCCGGCTCCATGGAAACTGGAAGGGCTGGCTTCCCTGGCCCAGGACAGAGCATGGGCTTAGATGCCCCAGCTCTAGAGGACAGGGCTCCCTTCTGAGAGGCCTGGCAGGCTTTCCTGCCCCTGAGGCCAGGCTGGCCTAGCTGCTCAGAGAGAGCAGACAGGGGCGGCCACTGCCCTTCTGCTCACTCCGTCATTCTCGCTTGGGTGAGCTGTAGAGAGCCTGCTCTTAGCAGTTACCCCTGTGGCCCTGGCCCACCCAGGGCTTTTGGCCTGGTGAAGTGGTCTAAGAGCTCCAAGGGGACATATGGGACAAAGACAGTCACTGTAGGAACCAGACAGAACTGATGTTGCAGTGTAGCCCTCAGCACTGGTACAGGCAGGGCTGTGTGTCCTGGTAACCGTGGGACCCAGAGTGGGAGCCACACTTTCTCCAGCCAACACAGCCCTGCCTCCAGGGAACCAAAACAAGCGCCCTGGAGTATGTCAGACCCATGGCATTGAAATTCCAGCCCTGTCGACTTCTAGCTGTGAGGTACTGGGCAAGACACTTGGCAGTGTGTGCCCCAGGGAGAGACCCCCAACTCCAGCCCAAACCCTCATCACCGCTTCCACTGGAGGTCAGTAGCTCTTGTGCATTAGAGAGAGCAAACAAGGCACCCACAAGAAGACTCCCCTCCTCCAGGAAGTCTTCCTGACTTCTCCAGCTCTCACCTCTTCAGCCAGGGTTCACAGCCTGCCTTGTTCTCTGAGTACCCCCTAGGTGAGTTTTGTTTCTTCCCCAGAGCCCCTTGAGGCAGGGCCATATTTCCCCTTCACCGCCCCTACATTGCAACCCTCTAGGGAAGGCTAACCTCTTTCCTTGACCTCATAAACTGTGAGCTCCTGAGAGCCCAGCCCAGGCTTCCTCCTCCCGCTCTGCTCTTCCTCTGCTCCCCTCCCCAACCCCTGTTCAGCTGAGCACCTGGGCTCACAGGGGTCTCTGCACAGATGAGCACACAAGGTCTCTTCCTCCTGCTGGCAAGCCCAGCATCCCAAGCATGGAGGCTCCATCCCAGGACAAGGGGAGCGGCTTTGGGCAGAAGCCTGATTTTCAGCCCTGCCATGCAGCCCGACCGGGAGTACGGGCAGCTTCCAGGCAGGTTCCAGGTTCTCAGCCTGGAAACGTGGAGTAGGCATGAGTCTACAGAGATGCCAGTCCCTCTCACAGAGCAGGGCTCTCCAACAGCCCTTTCCACCCTCAGGTGTTTGAGAGCGAAGGAGTGAGTGTATGGACCTGTGAAGAGAGAGGCAGGTGCAGAGGGGGCGGAGCAGCCTGGGGGCTTCCTTTTTCTCTCACCTGAGCCTGTGGTCTGTGGGGCTGGAGGCCCTTGGTGGAGGAGTTATAGGGCAACTCCACACACACCAAGCATCTCAGATGTGACAAGCCCAAAATGGAACACGGTCTCCTGTCCCCTTCCCCAGACCTTTCCCTATCTGGCATATTTGCCTGGGTGAACAGCACAGTCACCCCCGTCTGCCAGAGCCAGAAACTCCAAAGTTCCCCTGAACCAACACCACTGCCCTCCTCACCTTCTTCATCCTCTCACTCTTGAGGTCATCAACTGCTGCCCTTGGTGGCCCTGAATCCAGACCTCTCCCATCCCTATTGGCCCCAGGCCTTGTCATCCTTTCCTGAATCACTCAACACCCTCGCAGCTGGTCTCCCTAGGTTTCCCGTGCCTCCCACTCTGCTCCCGCCCATGCTGCAAGACACGTACCCCTAGAATGAGCTTTCTTCTGCACCACTCCCCACCCCAGAATCCCCAGAGCTCCCCATCACCTGGGACAAGGGCTGTCTCTTCGGCCACACTCCAAGGGCTGGCTGAGCCTGGGGCCTGGCTGTGTCTTCTGCCATGAGTCTAGGCCCGCAGGTCACATTGTAGCCCACAAACCTCGTGGAGTTCTGCACATGCCACACTCTCCCATGCTTCCGAACCTGCATCCACATCATTTTCTCTGCCCAGCCTCTGCTCAGGCTCAGACCACACTGGGAGTCACAAGTGCTTGGGAGACAGTACGGTGCAGTGCTTGGCAGGTAGCTGCCAAAGGGAATGTCCCAGCTCTGAAGCCCAGAAGCTGTGTGGCCTTGGGCTCGGTTCTTAACCTCTCTTACCTCAGTAGTCTCATCTATCAAATGATGTGGCAGTAATTAATTCATGGCAGTTTTAAAGCATTAAATGAGTACTAAATACATGTAAAGGGCTTGTAATAGTGCCTGGTGCATCTTGAGGGCCTGAGAGTGCAGGCTAGTATTAGTACTGTTGCTTCTGTGTCTGCCCAGTGAGCATGCACCACCTCGTCTGTAAATAGAAATCAGTTATTATAAGAATTATATGCATTAAAACATGAAAAGTGCTTAGCACAAGCTCTGGCACATGGTGACTGCTTAGTCAGTGTTCGCTATTATTATCCTTGAATGCCCCTCTGCTCTGCAAGGAATGCCCCGGAGTTGGCTATAGTCCAAGAGGTCAAGTGGAGCTGTCTAGTCCCTTTGTCTGTACTAGGGGTCCCTGAGGAAGGGTCTTTGCCCACCACGACTGTCTTTACTACCAGCACCGTGACCCACAACTCCTGGACTCAAGGAAAAGGCAAAGAGCTCTGAAACAGGGGGTGGCCCCACTTGAAGAAAACTCACTCTGCAAATGCCAAACATTAAAAGAAACAACTATTTATAGTGTGCTTGCAACAAAATCTCTATCATAAGGTAGTACTTTTTATATATCAATGAATAAACCGATCAATCAACCATTCACTTTGGCTTCATGGGTCACTAATAATGACTCTCCTTGCCCATTAAAACAAAATCCATTCCACTTAAAAGAATGAAGAAGGAATGATAAAACCAGAACATTGCCACTGTGTAACCCCTAATGAAAGGACAGGTTGAGGCATGACCATCGATGACTAACCGACATCACCAGTGATGTCAGACAGCCAGGCAGAAGTGAGCCTCTGGATGGGAGAACACAAAACCACACGTGAATTCTTACCAAAAAAATAAAAAAGTAAAAAATAAAAACCTAAACCTATATCTGATCAATTTGTGAGATTTACATAATTGATGGGGAATACAAAGAACTGAGAACAATGTTAAACTATACCAAATGGGCCCAATCAGCAAAATTCAACTGTGGGAAATTCTATAGCACCCCATGACCTGCAAAGAAATAGCAAGAGAAAAATAAAGATGAAGAGGGAAACTTACAGATTGAAAGAGAATTAAAAGCCTCATCAGCCAACTGTAATGTGTGAGCTTTATCTGATACTGGATAAAACAAACTGGAAATAAAGGTATTTATATTTGTGAGACAACTAGAAATTTGAACACTGACTTGCTATTTGCTGATATCAAGGAATTGTTGAATTTGATGATATTAAGAAATTGGTTCGGTGGTAATGTTAAAAGAGTTCTTATCTTTTAAACTGAGAAGTATTTTGACATATTTATGGATGAGTTGATGGGATACCTGGCACAGGCTTCCAAATCAGACAGAAGGAGGGAAGTGATGGGGCTGTGGTTGGGGCCAGCTGGGCCGTGTTGCAGTGCTGGGTGATAGGTACATGGGGTTCATTGTGCTATTCTAAACTACTTCTGTGGGTGCATCAAACTCTCCATAATAAAAAGTTCATAAAGAAAGGCAGCTCATAAAATTCAGTCTGCCTTCTGCAGCCCCCAGAACTGATGCATTGGGGTCTGTTATTCCAAGTTCTGGCCTGGTCCCCGAGTCTTTCACTTGGAGAAGGTGTGAGTCTTGTCTCCTGGGTCAAGAAGTGTGTTTCCTGAGGACAGAAGTCCTGGCCTCGGGCCTGGCAATATTGGAAATTGCAAAATAATTTAACTGGGTAGGTGAATTCTTTGAGATGCAGAAAATCTAATCTTAGAATGCATGTTGGTTTAAAACATGGCTTTATTTACAAAAGTTGGAGATCCATAAGATTTCACTGGATGCCTGAGCCAGGAGCAGTCCCTTAGAAGTTCAGGTGCTGTTAACAGGTGGTGGCTTCATGGGAGACATTGAACAACACCAGACCTCGAGGCACCATAAGCAACTAATAACTCCCGCCACCTTCTCAAGCTTGTTCTTGGAAATTCACCTGCTCCCTCCCCACCCCCACCTTTGTAGCACCACAAATGGCTGATTCCAGAGAACTCCATCCTCAGGAGAGTTTATGCTGGTGTGTGGAATTTCCTCTAGATGGGAGACCCCTGCCAATTGGCCCTTCCCAATCTGGATAGCAGGGCAGCGTCCCTAGTCTGTGGACAGAAAACCACAGGGAGAAGGCTCGCCAGGGGCCCTTGGGGCCACCCAGCCATGCAACTGGACACATACACTTTGTAAGCACTGGTTTCCAACAGATAAATGTAATCAAAGTTTATATGCTCAGAGAAGCCAACAGGATGGGATTGTTTCACTTGAAAGATCAGAAGAAAATTGTAACTAATGTTGTGGAAAATTACTTTGATATTGCTTTCTTGGTACCGAATCACAATTAGGCTGCTGTGAGAAGTACAGGGAAAGAATAAATGAATAGTAACAAATCAGCACAAACAGCCTGTGTCAGGAGCACTTTACTTAGGGAAAGTAACGCAAGCATTACTTAAAGTTTTATGACTGTGTTTGGTATGATTTGCCTAGGACATCACATTTGCCCATCACCTGGCACACGGAGAGGGCGGTCCAGCTGCATTTACCATCAGAAGAATGCGGCTCCTGGCTGGGTCTGCTGGCTGCAGGGTGACGCTCGCCTCAGTTTCATCCATCCTGCACATCCTGCCTGCCTGATGTGGGTGGCATGGTCCTCTCTAGGTGGGCATGCCACTCTACCCCAGGAATCCTAGCTGTCCTGTCCCCCCACCCATCCACACATACATGCACTTGGGCAGCTGTGCAGGACAACGCAGCAGGAATTCACAGCCTGCAGAAGCAAGTGCTCTTCTTTGCAGACAGCGGCAGCACAGCAGGACATGTGTCGTGGCTACTAAACCACAACCCCACCAGGGAATATACCGCCTGTCCCTGGAGTGTACTACAGATGGGTGCAGGTGAACATCACAGATACCCTCATGCCTTCTCTCCCATGCTCCTCCTACAGAATGCAGAGGCTGGACACCCGGAGCCTCTGCCCATGTGTGCACCCCCAACCACACACACCAGAACGTGCACCAATGATACACAGTGCCCTTAATCCCAAGCAGTGTTTGAGCGCCCTTTTCCTGAGCTTGCTTCTGCACAGATAACACACAACCATGGGGACCAACTCTCTGTCTGCCTTGATGGTGCTGCCCTGTGGGGCCCTCTTCTGCTGACGCAGTGTTGTTGGCTATTCTAGGGCTGAGTGAGGCTGCAAAGCCCCCACAGAGGAGCCAGCTCAGTCACACGCACTCACTGCTTCAGAAGCCCGGGAGCAGCCAAACCTACTTTTGACAAGCCACCACCTGTGGGGCTCTGGTCCGGGTGTGAATCAGCACTGATGGCTGGCCTGAAGTCTCCAGGGGGCCCCCTGCCTTGGCTGTCTCTTCCTGACTTTCTGTGATGAAACAGTGAACTTACCATCCTCCTCCTGGCAGAGCCTCTGGCGGCAGCTGCCAGGCCGAGGGCCCCAGCTCTGGCCTCCTGTGTTCCTTCTGCCTTCCCTCCCAGTGCCTGGGGTCCTCAGTCTGTGCTTAGGGCCGCACAGCATGGGGGATCCCTCCTGTTTGCAGAGGACAATGAGGGGGAGAGCAGAGAAGGAGGGGCAGCTCTGCTCAGCAAGCTTGAGCCAGAGAGAGCTGCGGCTGGGACTGGGGGAGGGGGTTGCAGCCCTGGGTACCCTTTCGCCCTGCCCAAGTGCTGCTGCCCTAGGCCATGCTCCCCGTCCTGTTCTATGGGCTGCAGGCAGGGGTGGCGCAGGAATCCCTCTGCCTCAACCTCCAGTCTCCACTGCTCTTTCATCCTGTCTCTGGTTCACAGCATTGAATAAGTATGTGCACGAGCACCTGCGCATCCCCGGGGAGGAGGGTGACTGAGGATACAGGAGTGCATCCGTGTCCTAGAGCAGGTGGACTGTGAGTGGGTGTCTTCGCGGACCCTCCCCCAACAGGGGCCCCTGCTGAGACACACTATTTTCCTCTCCCTGCACAGCAGAGCACTCCCTGGCCTTGGCCCTGCCTGCTGACACCACTGTGTCTGTCTTGGGGATGGGGCTTGTGTCCCAGCAGAAGGGACCTTACCCAGCTCCCCTCTCCACATCCCATCTGCCCTGAGATGCCAGAACCACCCTTCTTGCTCTCCCTCCCTACCATCCCACTTATGCCCAGCACACCTCTGCAACTCAGAGAGGGCATCCCCCCAGGCGGAGGTGAAAGGGAGGTAGCGGGTGGGTGGCCAGGGGGAGAGGGTCTCAGTCTCACAAAGCAAGGTGGTATCCAACCCCACTGTCCAGACCGGGTTAGATTCAAGAGGTCCCCAGAGCTGAGCAGGGAAACTGAATCTCACTCGAGGGGCATGGGCTCGGGGAAAAGTTGTCCACCTCTGATATCCCAGACAATGTGGAAGAGGCCCCGAGAGGTGGCAAAATCCTTAAATCTGAGTTTCACCAAAGGCAGCAACTGGCTGAACAGATGGGCAGTCTTGCCGTCATCCCCAACAGGGGGCCACCTGGTTACTGTGCACTGGCGAGGCCAGAGGCCAGAGCCCTGCGGCTGGGTGCCCGACATCAGACACAGCATTCCCACATGGAGGTGGAGGCCTGCCAGGGGGAGGTCAGGACCTCTTCTGCCTGCCGAGGGTCTTGGCAAAGACTTTGTCCCATCCCCTAGGCTGAGCACAGCAGCACAGACATGGAGGCCTGGGCCTCAGTTGGGACCGAGTGCAAGGGCTCACCTGGCGCCTGCTGGGGGGCCAGCTCTGTGGGGTCCTGCAGGCTGATGAAGAGGAGGAGGCCCGCAGCTCCGAACAGCAGGATGGATGAGAACATGCAGGCCAGCCGCATGGTTCCGTGTCGTGGGCTCATCCGGGGCTTGCTCCAGGGTCACCTCTAGGGTGTGGGAGGCACGTTCTTCCTTCATTGTCCACACCAGGCATCCATCAGGCAAGGTCTACGGGGCAGAGGGAGAGAAAGGGTCATCATGGAGTTGCAGGGCATCCAGGCAGGTTGAGGTCCTGGATCCCTCTGCTGTCTGGAAGTTACTCAGGTGTGTCTCTTCCACGTGTTCAGGCCCAGAGAGGCTGGGGAGGTCCCATTGCCACCCATGGCCAGGGTTTTCTGTATCTGCAGCCCCGGAAAAACCATGGAGAGAGACACTGGCCCTGCCTGGGGGACCCCAGTGTGGAGCCCCTAGACCTATAGTTGGTGACCAGCAGCTACCCAACTGCATTGTCCAGGCTCTCTGAGCCTCTAAATGAGCATGTGTGCTCCCATGAAGGGGTCTAGGTAGAGGTGGGGATCTGGGTCCTTGTCCCTGGCAACTGGCCTGGTGGACAGAGAAGTCCTTGGATCTGTCTCCACCCTGGTTCTCCACAGGATGCTGGGTCAATGGTCTCCATGGAGCAGGGACTTTGAGAAGCCACCTCCCTGGCCCAGAGGATGTTCAGGCACAGACTGAGTTCCCTCCCACCAGCCAGAGCTGTCCTCACTGACACTGTCCTCACTGATGAATGGGCTGGCAGGACCCAGGCCCCATAGTCACGCCAGTGGGAGTGGGAGCTCTGGCTGGGTCATGGTTGTCCCTGCACTTCAGGCTCAGTGGCTGGGCACTAATATTCTCATGTCCTGCTGATGAACACTTGTTGCTCTGGCTACTGCAGACTCAGAACATGCCCATAAGACTTGCCCCTCACCCTGGTTCCTCCTAAAGTGAGGAGGAAGGAATTCCCCATAGCCCCAATACCAACCACTGACCCCAACTGGGCCAGGTGTTCCCCAAGTCCATTGGCCCAAAGGAAATCTGCAAGTCCCTGCAGTGGGGTGGGGCATGGGTGGAGTAGAAAGAGGGTGCTGAAGAGTTCACACAGGCAGCTGTGTGGGACAGGCAACAGGTATCTCAGGGCCCTCCCCTTCAAAGAAGGGTCACTCTGTGCCCTTACCTTCACCCAGTGCTACTGGTCCAGACCCAGGGAACCACCCTCTTTCCATGCAAGGAGCCCTGGGGAAAACTTCCCACATCCTGGCACAGGGCAGTGCCCAAGGGAGGTGAGCCAGATGGGCAGCTCCCAACAGCCTCTGAGACCACATTTAGATGACTGGGCAGACCCCAGACCAGATGTGCTGCTCAGCACAAGGACATTTCCCTACCCAGGTGCAGGGAAATGCAGGTGCAGGTTTGACTTATCCCAAACCTGGCACCTGGGCACTGGGGGGAGAAGCCCCACTGTTGTCTCTGTGTGTAGCCCATGGAGCATGAAGCAGAAAGCGATGAAAAGAGGAGCCCTCCCCCCTCCCCTGCCCAGAAAAACATTCCCCAGGATTGTTTCTCAGAAAAGCTCAGGGGCTGAGGAGTGTAAATTGCAGGTTTGGGTTTCTCCCCTCTGCAGTCACTGTAATTATTTTTTCACTCAGTTAACTTTAATTAACCCGCCCCAGGCCTCTGCACACTGGGAACGTGCCTGATTCTGGGCTCTCTGGACTGTGCTGAACAGGTGGCTCCCATGACCTCCCAGCTTTTATGTTGGCGAGGAGGCACTGAGCCAGGCTCGCTTTGTCTCGAGCTGGGTCCGAGGTTTCGGGAGCCTAACCGAACCTCACTGCAATGGCCCCTGCCCCAAAGAAAAATTGCTGCTTCCTGCCATAAACCAGGGCCACCTCTTTCCTGCTTGCAGTGGGGAAATGGACAGCTAGTGTCCCCAAAGGCTCAGACCCTGAACCCCTCACGTGGGACCAGGGCCTCTCCTTCCATGGCTGTCCTGGACGGGAGTGTCCTGGGGGTCTAGATCAGTGTCCTCCAAAGACACAGATGTAGCAGCGCAGGCTCCAGGCCTCACAGAAGGATGAGGCCATTTTCAATGCTGCCCATAGCAGGCCCCGATACCTTGCAGTCTCCCAAGCCCTTCCCTCAGTGACAACAGGCACGGCATGTGGAGACCTGGGCCTGTGGGTGCAATCCTGTGGTCCTGGGGAAGTGTGAACGACTGATGGGGGAGGCAGGGCTGTTCTCTCTGACCCTCACCCTGTCCCTCTACAAGCAGTTGGCTCAACCCCTTGGGATGGCCAGGCAGTCACAGAAATGACATTATACACTGATGCAGTGGGGACAAGCCTCTTGGATGGGGTGCAGAGGAGGCAGTTCAAGGCCTCTTTGGAACAACTGCCGCTGCGTGGACATGCTCACATGCACACCCTGCCCACGGACTTGAGCGGGCGCAAGTGCACTAACACATGTAAACACATGTGCCCTGGCGCATGCCTGCACACACACACCAGTGATGGTTCCCAGCAAGGCCCCAGCTGTAAAGAACCATCACAAAGCACTGATTATGCTGGGCACGGTGTGAGCACCCTTCCTCCAGCCACGTTGGCCTCCTGAGTCAGAGACCAGGAGGCCAGTTTGATCTAGGGTGGCCTCCGACATCAAGACATTTTGTAAGGAGGGAGAGAGGAAGGAGAGAAAAAAGGACAAGTTAATGGCCAGGGCATAGAGCTGCCTGGTAAAATGGATAATATAAGTGTCTCCCAATATCCGCCCAAAGACTCTATTTGACAAACAAAGGGGACTCAGAGCATGTGTGATTATCATCTCATTGTTTGTTCCAAAGCTGGCACTGCAGAAATGGCTACAGAAGAACTGGTCAGTCCCCTCCTCTCCCCAATCTGTCATGCTGTCACAGTTTGAGCCAGTACAGTCTCCCCTATCAAAGACTAAATGGGTCCTGCAGCCACAACCTTTCCTCATTTGTTTCTGAATGCGCCCACACCAAACCCACCACATGTAGCCAGGCTCTGGCTGCCAGGACGAGGACCACATCCCGGCCCCCAAAATCCAGTGTGGAGGAGAACACAGCCCCAGGACCTGCACCTGCACAGTGGCAGGAGCATCAGCTGTTTGTGGTTCTCATTTCTAAGAACCTTGCCTTTGTTGGTCCCCCAGGAGAACACAAGCACCCTCTCCACACCCAGGGAAGCAAGCATTAGAGCTGCATGTGGCTCCCACTGTCCAGCCCCTAAGCCCCAGCCTTTCCCTCTGGGACCCTCCTCTCTGCATTTGCTCTCACTGGGGACCATCTGAACAGCAGGAATCAAAAGGTCAGCATGCCCCTCCGCCTGTGTAACTGGCTCGCAGTCTGGCTAGGTCTTCAATGCCCCAGGAAGGAGCCAACATCCTGGAATCTGTAGGAACCTACTTTCCCCAGAGGTGGAGGGAGGAAGAGAGCCACCGACAGACCACCAAGCACTCCAGAGTGTGCACATCTGGCCCTCTATTGTTCCTGAGGGTCCTGTTCTTCAAAGTTACCCGTTATTTTTAAGGCAACGGTGCGATGCTGGTCCAAAGGCTGTTTGTCTCCCTCTCCTGGGTGCTGCTGCTTGGGGAGTGGACCTACAATCTGTCACAAGCTCTGGACTGGCTGCCCAGGGGCCCTGTAAAAACATTCACAAGCTTCTGCTCCCACCTGGAACTGTCCCATCCTCACCACAGAGTGCATCACACTCAGTTCCGATGACAAGGGCAAAACCTCCCTTCACCTCCCCGCGTCCTTTCCAACACCAACAGACAATAAGAAAATTCAAATGGCTGGGGGTGGCGGGGGGGGGGGGGGGACGGGTTAAGGCAAGAAAAATAAACAGCTCTGTTGAGTTTCTGGAAGCTCCTGCCCCCATAGTTTCTAGTCCTCCCAGAGGCTTCTCTCCCAGAGGCCTGAATGGCGTCACCGATTTTTACTTTAAGGAAAAAAAAAAAAAAAAAAAAAAAGATCCAATTAATCTTGTAAACACCTCCTGGGACCCAGGGCAAGATCAAGGATTCCTCCCATTTCCTTATTTATTTGATTTAAAAATTTGTCTCTTCAGGGAAATTCACTTCAGGGCACAAGCAAGGACTTGGGAATTCAGCCAAAACACACGCACCTCCAGTGGCGACGGACCGGTGGGTGGACGGATGCACGGACGGCTCCGAGGACACGCTAGGCTGCGGTTACTCCAAGGCCTGGACGCTGGCCCCAATCACCCAGAGGATCCCCTCTGGCTGTGAGGAACTGCCCCTGAGCCCCACTCCAGACAGCATGGGTGTGCCCACGTGGTCAGCCAGCCCTGGGCCTAGGAAAGTTCTCTGTCTGGTCAGTCTTCTCCTTGCATGGGCAGGAGCGAATAATGACGTCCCTCCCGGCTGAGGGCTCCAGGAGAAGCTGCTCATCGGGAGAGAGGCTGCTATGGCAACTTGAGAAGAATGGAGCCAGGCACTGCCGTCACCTTGAATCCGGCACCGAGCCTCTGCTGCGGCAGCAGAGGGACCCTTGTGCCTGGCTCGCCCCCGCCACAGCCGGGCACCGGCAGCTGACCCCCAGCTTCTCTCCTCAGCCTCCTGGCCTTGGGAACTCATCTGCTCCTCCCCTAACAGAACACACAGCCCAGTCCCCTGAGAGCACCACCTCCATCTGTTTTGTCATACTAGTTCTTCCGTGTGTGCGGCTCCTGCTTACTTCTGAGATGGGGCTCTTCTTGATTTCAGCTCATTAAAATCCTGCAGCTAATTAAAACCGCTCTAATGGCAGCAGTGGCAGCAGCAAACTCTGAGACAAGTCCCTCCAGTTTTTATGCGTAGGCATAAAGTTGCAATGTTCTGCAAGGATGAAGGATGGCCGCAAGTGTTTAGACTGTGAGGCAGGGCTGCAGACTCAGAATTGCTCCTGCTCTGGCCAGGCCGGGGGGTGGGGGCGGGGGCGGGGGGGGGCGCTGGCCAGGGTCCTGAAACCTCAAGGTCCAGCCTGGGCACACGCAGGCCTGAACAGCTGCACCCCACTCCTGGGGGAGACAATTTCCCTACTGTCTGCTCCCCTGTTACAAGGCAGGATTCTCTCCAATCCTCCTGTGCTCTCTGCAGAGGGGAGAAATTACATCCTAGGGTGGAGGCCAAGGCATAAATCAGGCCCATATGTCCCCAAAGACTTGTCCCCAAGGCCCCACTAGAAACACCACAGCCCAGCTTCCACTATCTGGTACACAAAGAGGGATATGTGGAGGCTGAAGGACTCCTGCAAACACCCAGCTTCAGTGAGGGGGTCCTGAGAGCCTGGTCAAAGAGCCATAGGCCACAACAGCATTGAGTGCTGTTAGGCATAGAACTGCACCATGGATAGCATCTCTGCATTTTACACCAGTGGAACAGGGTAGTAATTCTGCAGCTAGAGAAACTGAGTCCCTCCCCATACCCACACTGGCAGAGTCTGGAATGCTGACTCAACACCCCGGATCCTGTGAACGTGTGAGCCCTGGCCCTTCCCCAACTGCATGCAGAGTGCTTTTGCCTGTCTCAGATTTGTAGCCTTGGGAGCAGCATTGGGGCCATGCTCATCTTTGTGTTCCCAGCACTTTGCACAGTGCCTGGCACAGGGAAGGTGATCAATAATCAGAGCTGCATGTGAAATGAGCACAAGTTAATAGATGGGAGTGTTTGGGGCCATCTGGAGAGAGGCAGTCCATGAACCTGGAATTTTAAAAAGGTCATTTATGTTTCACGGAGCTGCAGGTTTGTTTTGGTCAGGCCTGGGTTGGAGTCAGGTCCAAAGAGTAGCCCAATCCAATGAGAGCAGAGAGGCAAGGAAGTGAGGCTCCCTCAGGGAACCTGATGGAGACTGACCACTCAAGAATACCCAAGGCACACTCCCCACCAGGACATCACTTTTGTATCCTCATGTCTGTATGTCAGGTTGCAGATGGCAGGGCTTGAAGACTAATATGCTTATAAAGGTGAATGTTGACTTTCTATATATACATGTATGTTAATATGTGCAATATATAGGCAAATACATATGTCATTTAGATGCCATAAAACTGATTATCCCCAAATCTTTAAAATATAGTGGACACCAGGAAACCCCCAAACAAAATTATAGCTAGCATGTGTTGATCAAATGTCAACGAAAGCAACACATGCTACAACCCAGGTGGCCCTTGAAGATATGATGTGAAGTGAAATAAGCCAGTTGCAAGAGGATAAGCACTGTGTGATTCCACTTGTATGAGGTACTGAGAGTAGTCAAATTCATAGAGACAGAATATAGAATAGAGGTTACACGGGGTTAGGAAGAGAAACAGGGAGTTATTATTTAATGGGAACAGAGTTTCAGTTTGGGACAATGAAAAAGTTCTAAAGATGGGTAGGGGTGATGGTTGCACAACAATGTGAAAGTACTTAATGCCATTGGACTGTATACTTAGGATGGTTAGCGGTAAACTTTATGTTACATGTATTTTACCACAATTAAAAAAATCAATGTATACTTCTGGTCAAGATGGCGGAACAGATGGTCCCCAGCATCACTCTCTCCCACAAATCAACCAATTTACAACTATAAAAAAGCAACAACAGCCAAGCTGGGGCTGCTAGAGTTCAGGGGAAGAGGAGGGGAGACCTATGGAGTGCATGAAGGTGGGAGAAGCCACAGTGAGAGAAAGAAAGAACTGCTCTGACCGTTTTGAATCCCGGCCATTTCCAGGCTGGAGCTGCTGAGTGCACGGAGCTGGAGCTGGCAAAAGCTGCAGCTGTGCCTTTCCTATGAAGTTGCTTGGAGTTGGCAGGGAAGAAGAGGGCCCTTGTTAGACCCCAGGCCAGCAAGACAACTGATAGCGTTCCCGTGGACCCATGTAGGAGAGAGGAGCCACAACAACTGAAAAAAAGGAGCCACTCATAGGCCGGTGAGTCATTGCAAGGGACCGGCACACAGCCTATCCCATGGAAAGTGTTTGGAGCACAGGTGGTGGGGGAATCGGGCCCACTGAGGGAACACTGGGGTGCAGCAAGGACAGCTGATCTGCCCCGCAATCAGCAAAGGACCACTCAGAGGAGACTGGTCAGGAATATAGAATTGCATGGAGTGCAGTTTGATGAAAAGACTCAGGCCCAGACCAAGGTTTCTATACAACCTAGGTGCACTGGATTTCACTAGAACTAGAAGTACCTACAAAGCCAACCATTAAATGCTGAGCTGCACAAAAAGCCTTCCCTAAGGAATCAGCAGCAAAGCAACAATTTAGCTCAACCACAGAGCTCAAAGTACTGGTCCCCAAAGGAAGTTCCTCCATTTTAGAAGTAAGCAAAGGACAACAAATTAGTTCCAGCATAGAGTTTGAGTGGTGGGAACAGCAAATAATCCAACACAGAACTGAAAAAAAAAAAAAAACAAAGTACCCACAGTCCGAGACAAAGTTTGATATTAACTAGTAAAGTTCTCATTTCACCAAAGAACACCTATAACACCTAGAAGGACTGGAAGTCCCCTGGGTTACCAAGCCAGAAAGGGGAGAGGGCTGGGGGCCTCAGCCATGCCCCTCTGACACCTGCAACTAGTCCCGAGGGTGGGGGCTGAGGGCCTCTGCCACACGCCCCTGACAAGCACAACCATCCCAATGACGAACACTGAGCCACTGCAGAAGTGCCCCAGGTTCTCCAGAGCCAGGGCAATGGGGAGCCTCGGGCCTCGGTCACACCCCCCTGACGTGAGCAACCAGCCCAGCAATGACCACCGAGCCACAGGGAGCACCCTGGGCTCTCCCAAGCTGCTATGGTGGGGGGCCTCAGGCCTTGGTCATGCCTCCCCAACACAAATAACCTGCCCAACAACAACCACTGAGCTGACGCAGGAAACGCCCTGGGCTCTCCAGAGCTGGGGCGGTGGGGGGTCCAAGGGCCTCGGTCACGCCCCCTCCAACATGAGCAACCAGCTCAGCAATGACCACCAAGCCACTGCAAGAAGCACCCTGGGTTCTCCCAAGCCAGGGTGGTGAGGGGCCTTGGGCCTTGGTCACATCCCCCAATATTAGCAACCAGCCCATCAATGACTACCTAGCCACTGCAGGAAGTGCCCCAGGCTCTCCCGAGCTGGGGAAATGGGGGTCCTCAGGCCTCAGTCACGCCCCCCAACATGAGCAACCAGCCCAGCGATGAACACCAATCTGCAACAAGAAGGTCCCTGGGCTCTGCTATAAAAAAGAATGAAATGCTATCATTTGCAGCAACATGGATGGACTTAGAAAAAAATATATGAAGTGAAACAAGTCAGGCACAGAAAGAGAAATATCACATGTTCTCACTTATTTGTGGGAGCTAAAAATTAAATAAATAAATAAGTACATACATACATACATATATACACAAACAATTGGGGGGCAGGGAAGAAGACACAACAATCACAATTCCTTGAACTTGTTAAGACAAATGAACAGATATGATGTTGATGGGTGGGAGGGGGGAGAGGGAGGAGGAGGGAGGAATCAGTAAAGGGACACAAAAATCAACTACATTGTATATTGATAAAAAAAAAAAAACTTAAAAAAAAAAAAAAAAAGAAGGGCCCTGGGTTCCTGAGCTGGGGTGGTTGGAGGCGAGGGCTTTTGCCACACCCCCCTGACATCTGCACCCAGCCCGGCAATGACCAAGCCACCGCTGGAAGCCCCTGGTCTCCCCTGTGGGAATGTGGGAGGTGCCACAGGCCTCAATCCAGCACTTCCTCCTTCCTCCCTTATATTTCCTTCCCCTTTCCCCTCTCCCTCTCCCTCCCGACTGCTCTGCAACAACATCATAGAATGTAAAAAAGTAATATTAATAAAATAAAATTAAATTTTTAAAAAATCAATGTAAGAAGCCTGAGCAAAGCAGCTGGATGTCATGGGATGGACACGGGATGGCTCCAAGTAGAGAGCCCAGGTTCTGGGCTTGGCTTCCCCTCCAGTCAGCTGCGTGACACTCAGGACTGGATTTTCCTTATCATGAAATTGGTCCTCATCCAAAATATCTACTGCGGATGGGTTCCCAAGCTCCTTGCTGCTCCGATGTGAGATAAATGTCTTGGGAAACAGAGAGGTATCTTGTGTGTTTTATTTACATGAGGCAGTCGCAAATAAAATTTGCTACTTTCAAGCAGAGCAGGTGGCCTGGTGGCAAAGGTGATGCTCACACACACCTGCTGCCCATCCCTTGCCACGGATCTGGGTCACTGCCATGATATGGCCTCAGGAAGTCTGCTAGTGATCCCCCATGGATCACATGAGCCCTGCTAAAATGTTTCCTTCTGTGACAACTCTGTCCTTGTTTAAGGAATCAAAGGCCCTGTTGCAAGTGTCAAAATGAAAATTGTGTTCTCAGGCTCTTTCTGATCTGCAAAGCCATGCCCCCCGGAGGTCTGCCTGGAGGAGATGAGTCCCACTAGGGGCTATTCCCTACCTAGAGCACCATTCCTCTCTGTCTGAACTCCCACACTGAGCCCAGCTGGGGAAGTGCTCCATTTAATGACAGAAATCATTTCAAGACAGATATATAAACAAGGCCAATGATGGCGATCTCACTGTAACTAGAGTAACCTTTTTCATTCAAAAATCTTTAATTTTTAAAGAACTTAAAAGGGCAACATGGAGATCCTTGTGGTGATGGAAATGTCCTCTATCTTGGCTGTATCCATGTCAATATCCTGGTTGTGATATTGTACTATAGTTTTGCACGATGTTACTATTGGGGGAAACAGTGCAAAGGGTACATAGGATTTCTCTATATTATTTCTCACAACTGTATGTGAATATATAATTATCTCAAAATAAAAAGTTAAATTTAAATAAATTAAGAACAAAAATAAAAGTTACTGGTCTTTCAGCTCATGCATAATGGAAGCAAATTCTAATGTCATGCACGTAAATAATTGATAACCATTTTCATGGATCAATGCCATCCCCTGTTGTATGAGAAACATTTTAAAGTTAAGGGACTATGCCTCTAACAGGAAAATTTGATGTGTTAGCAACTACTGGTTGATCTTTGTGCGTTTTTCAATTGCAAATTGCACTTTAAAAATGCAAACAATTATTAATACTGATTTGGACTAAAACAATATTGAATTTCAATATATTTCCAGCTCTTTTATGAATTACCCTGTGGATACGTGGTGATTATGATAAAAGAGTATTTGCATTCTCAGTTTCTTTTCAGTGAGGAACCTTGAAGAGGGCTGACGTGATCCATGAATAATGAACTTCACAGGGACAAGACTGGCTCCAGAGTTCTCAGCCAGGATCTCAGATTTACCCACAGCATTGACTTTCAGGGACACTTTCTTCGCTGGGCTTTTTCCAAACTGGTATCAGAGAGTACAGGTCATGAACACTTGATCAAGGCCTAGAATGGGATTTTGAGCCACAGTTTTTAGGGGAAGGAAGGGCAAAGGAACAGATATTTATCATGCTTTGTTAATGCTCCAAGCAGGATGCTGGATATATAAACACCCCATTTAGCTTTTACACAATAAGCTCTTGAAGTGCAAGTCATTATCCTTACTTGTCATGAGTTTGGTTCTCTGTAAGGGATACTGAGATGGAGACTGGGGTGCAAGATGTTTATTAAGGCTCAACACCTGATGAAGTGTCCTGCAGCAGGCAGAAATGGCTGGACCTTTACACCTCTGCCATACACAGTAGCTGGGTGTGGGTTGCCCAGGGAAGGACATGACCTCAGATGGGGCAGTTTGCTGGAGTGGCAGCAGATCCTGAAGGAGCTGACAGCTGGAGTTTAGCTGCTGCCCACACGTCCTATGGGTGGTCAGCAAATCTTTCCTGGAAGGAGGGTCTGGGCAGCATATCTCCAAGCCCACCACTCCGTTTACAGATGATGAAACTAAGACGCAGCCAGACTAAACATGTCCAAGGTCATGCAGTAAATAAGAGCCATCCCAGCTGTTTGACTCAAATCCTGCCCTTCTCCACCCCAGCCACTGCTTTTCCCAAAGAAAAGCTTAGGTTAGACTATTCTGACCTTCAGTTGCTGAGGCACGAAGGTTTGAAAGTCTCCAGAGGAACACGCAGAAAGTTTGGCTGCATAAGCAAATACACTCACCTCACCTCTTTCCCTAACATCTCTGCAACATGCACGCATGAGTGCATGCACACGTGCACACACGGACACAAACTTACTTCTTGGCAATTATCTCATCATCAATGGAAGGTGGGAACATGGGTTATTTGGGTTAAGGGTTCCCCTGGCAGTAGAGCCTGGACAGCATCTCCCCGAGCAGAGCTGCTGAATCTTGCCAAGAGCAGCCAAGGATGTATGAAACTGCACGGCAGCCAGCCTCCTTTTACTTTTAGAAAGCACTGAGCTATTCACATTTTCCAGCTGCTCTGACATCCACAGCCACAGCAGGGAAAATTACAGGAAGGAAAAAATTACATATTTACTTCTCAAAATTGAAAGTTGGGGTATAATATGGACAGAAAGGAGTATGTGAGTAAACCCAGAATGCCCTGGCCCCTGGCAGGATGTAGCTGCCTCCAAGCTGCAGATGACAATCCTGAGACTCCAGAGGAGGAGAGAATGGCAAGGAGGTTTGGCTTCCTTCCAGGGAATCCCTCTCCATGTGGCTGGCACAAGGAGGCCCCAGAGGGCTTGCCTTTGGGTTTCCAGCCAACCAAACAGAGGAGATGCTTGGAGTCTGTCCCTTCCATAAGTCTCTGCCCCAGGTCTCTTTTCAGCTGACATCCTGTGCTCAAAGTCTCTTCCACCCCACTGGCCCCTCAGTGCCCCCCTATTTTCCCACAGGGTATTGGAATGCCAGAAATTTGGGCTCACCCTAACAGTTCTTCCCCTCTGCCCCCACATCTACCTGCAGACTTGGCCTTTTGAACATGTGTCCTGGCTTTCCAATCTCTCAGTGCTGCTCTGATTCAGCACCTGGACCTGGACAGCTCCCTGGCCTCTGCACAGGTCCTGCAGTACATTTGCAGTCCCTCCCCTGCTCAAAATCTTCTGAGGGTCCCCAGTTGCCCAATGGCCCAAGCTTAAATATCTCAGCATGACCCACAAGCTCCCTGAGGATCCAGTCTCTGCCAACCTCCCACCCCCAGTCTCATCTCTCACCAATCCTTGATGGCCGCAGGACAGGAGAGACACTCCTATATGTTCCTGGAGTTCCTGGACTTTCCCCCAACATGGGTAACTGAGAGGGTAGTGTAGAGAAGACAGCACTGGGCTCTAAGTGTCTATTCCTCAGCGTTAAATTTCTCACTGAGAGAATATGGGCGTCATCGTGTTACATCTCTGAACCTCAGTTTTCCCAACCAGCAAGTAGGTTCCCGGTGGACTGAAACCACAGGGCTATTTGCAAAGATTCCTGCTCTGATGGGATGCTGTCCTGAGGTGGAACAAAGAGGATCAGAGCAGGTGGGATGGGCTGCTGGGCCCCAGTCCTCTCTCAGCAGAGTCCATGCTTCTCCACACTTGGTCTCGCCTTCTTTCCAAATGGCTTTGCTGATTTTGTTTATCTTGAACAATACCCAAGGCAGTCTGGCTTCTCTCTTCCTGAGCCTGTGGCCCCTTTTCTACTGTCCCAAGTCCTGATGTTTTCATTGCTCAGGAACAAGGACAAAGGCAGAAAAGCTGTAAACCTTTACGATCTCTGGCTGTGGCACTCCATGACATACATCTGTTTGCCAGGCTGGGACAGCTGGCCAAAGATGTAGACAGCACTCAGCTGACTGGGAGCATCTCAAAGCAGAATGACATCCACAGGGCCTCCACTCTCATGTCCTTGTGCCACCCTGTCATTGACCAGTGATGACTGACCACATGAGGGGTCGCTTGAGCCCTGATTTTTTACATGGTTGCTGAAAAGAGGAAGAAAGACATGCATTTTTATGATGGGATCCAAAGTGGTCAGTCGTTGATTTTTAGTGAGCACCTGTTTGAAGCAGCCCATTTCCTGTAATAACCATATGACATTTTTATAATGAAAATTATTTTTTAAATGACACATCCAAAGACCCTCGGTAGCAAATCTAGACCTTCAGATCTTTCCACTTGGAAACGTGCATTTTTAACTTGAAATGTTTTAATTCTCAAATTGGCAAGTAATGCAATTTAAAAACTTTAAAAACTTTAAAAACTTGCTTGAACCCATCAAAACTCATGTCCAAGCTGGATTTGCCCTGGGGTCCACCCACTGCCACTTCTGCCATGAAAGTATAGCCTGGATTTGGGAAGGGCATGTGACCCCTGAATAAAAACAATTTACTTTCCCGGTTCATGGAATTTTGTGCAAAATCAGCTGAGGGGGGAAAAATGCCTGTGAGTCGGCTGGTGTGAAGGGAGGCTGCAGCAGCCTCACAGGTCAGAAGCTGGTTCCTACAGCTCTATAACTGTATGGCACTCACGCAGAAACATGGCTTCCAGCACAGGGCACCTACCTCTGCCCAGAGCATGGTCACTGTGGCGGGACATCCTGTGGCACAGGATGTAGGATGAGTCCCATCCCAGCCCTGCCTCCTTCCCCACCCAGCAGCATCCCATACGCATGAACACACACACACACACACACACTTGCACTTATAGGAGGGTACTTCAAAAAATTCATGGAAAATGTAATTAAAAGATAAAAACAGAACATTGAAACTTTATTTCTCAACATAAGCACCAACAAGTTCAAGACACTTTTGTAACAGATGATACCAGCTATTTAGTCCATCCTTAAAGAACCGAGGGTCCTGAGAATTTAACCATGTCAGTGCAGTCTTTTCTACATTATTAACTGAGGAAAAATGGGTGCCCTTTAAAGATTTTTTTAAGATTAGAAAACAAACGGAAGCCAGAAGAAGCCGAATCAGGACTGTAAGGTGGATGCCAAATGATTTCCCATCGATCTCTCGCAAAATTGCTCTTCTTTGGTGAGGAATGAGCAGGAGCACTGTCATAGCGGAGAAGGACCCTCTGGTGAAGCTTTCCTGGGTGTTTTTCTGCTAAAGCTTTGGCCAACATTCTCAAAAAGTGCTCACAATAAGCATACGTTATCGTTCTTTGGCCCTCCAGAAAATCAACAAGCAAAATGCCTCAAGCATCCCCAAAACTGTTGCCATGACCTTTGCTCTTGACCGGTATGCTTCTGCTTTTGACTGGACACTTCCACCTCTTGGTAGGTGTATTAGTCTGTTTCTGTTGCTTATAACAAAATACCTGGAACTGGGTAATTTAGAAACAAAATGAAATTTATTGCTTACAGTTTCAGAAGCTAGGAAGTCCAAAGTCCAGGGAACACATCTGGTGAGTCTTCTTTGGTGGTGACTTTACAGCAATGCTGGGGTCTCACGTGGCAGAAAATGCCAGAGCAGAGAGAGCAAGAGCCCAACCTCCTCATTCAGTCTCCTTTTAAAGCCCTCAGAACCATGCCCCCGACCGCCATTATCAGTCTCTTCACTGCAGCATGGTCCTACAATCTGATAGCCCTTTCAAGGCCCCACCTTTCAATCACCCCACCTTTCAATCACAGTGGGGGTCACGTTTGGGAGGACACTCAATCCAAGGCAGCAGCCATGGCTTTGATTGTGCTTCGTCTCCGAGATTGTACTGATAAACATATATTTCACTTCCTGTTACAATTCTTCAAACAAATGCTTCAGGATCTGGATCCCACACTATTGACAGCTCTGCTCTTGTCTGCAGCTGAACTGGGCACGACAGTTTTGGAACCCATCAAGCAGAAAGTTGCTTCCATTCTAATTTTTCAGTCAGAATTGTGTACGCTGAACCAGTTGAGGTGTCCGTGGTGCTGGCTATTGTTCTGCTGTTAATTGTTGATCCTCTTCAATTAGGGCACAAATGACATTTTTTTCTTTCTTCCCAAATTGATGTGGATGGGCTGCCACTGCAGGCTTCATTTTCAACACTGTCTTGTTCCTTCTTAAAACGAGTTACCCATTTGTAAGCTGCTGATTTGGGGGGGGCATTGTCCCCACAAACTTTTTGTAAAGCATCCATGATTTCACCATTCTTCCACCCAAGCTTCACCATAAATTTGATGTTTGTTCTTGCTTCAATTTTAGCAGAATTCATGTTGCTCTGATAGGGGCTCTTTTCAAGTTGATGTCTTAGTGGCTCAAGTTAGATTCTATTCAGATGCGATATAACAAGTTAGTATGTGTTGCAATCCATATATAGTTTTTTCATAATATGCATTTTCCATGAACTTGTTGAAGACTCCTCATTCGTGACCTATTTTGTATTGAAGTGCAACACCCCTCCAATTCAGATGTTGAATCCTAACACTGGTACCTCAGAATGTGGCCTTATTTGGAAATAGGGTCATTGCAGAAGTAGTTAGTTAAAATGAGGTCATACTGGAGTAGAGTGAGCCCCTCATCCAACATGATTGGTGTCCTAATAAATGGGGAACTCTGGACACAGACACACACACAGGGAGAATCCTCTATCCTTGTGAGGGTAGAGGCAGAGATATACAAGCTAAGGAATGCCAAAGATTGCCAGCAAACCACCAGAAGCTAGGGAGGAGGCCTGGAACAGATCCTTTCCTCACAGTGCTCCAACAGAACCCGCCCCGATGACACCTTGATCTTGGACTTCTAGCCTCCAGAACTGTGAGACAATAAATTTCGGTTGTTTAAGCCACCTGGGCTGTGTGGTACTTTGTTACGGCAGCCCTGGCTGATTAATACAGCCCCTGTGACAGGGCAGCCTAAGAAGGTGGGACAGGAAGGGGGCTGGGGTGTTGCCAGGAAACCAGCTCTTGCCTGGTTCAATAGTTGCCATCAACTGTTGGCAGATGGTGTCAGGCCAAGCATTTGACAGAAACCCTGTGTCAACCAGGATGTGTTTGGAGGTGAGTAACAGAAAATCCAACTTAGTGGGAGTGTTGAAGATCCACAGTACCACCAGGGACCCAGGGCCTTCCTATGGCTTTGCTCCTCTGTCCTTGTGGCAGGTATTATCCTCAGGTGGCTGCCTTCATGGTTCAGTGGCTGCAAACACAGTCCAAGCTACAGACATCCTCATTATGTCCAGTGGGAGTGAGAGGTCCCTGTCCACAACCATGGAACAAATCTCCTGGACCCTGAGCCAATGGAACCTCCTAACCCCAATGCCGAGGAATGCCCTGTGCTGGTGGGTGCAGGTGTGGGTACTGGAACCAGTGGGATGAAACTGCCTTCCCTGGAGCTAGGATGGGGTAAGCCCCTCCCAGGCTCAATGAGCAGGAGACAAGAGGGAGGGGGACACAGAGTTGGCAGCTGAGTCCACGACACACTTTCTCCTTTGCTCCATACAAAAGCCATGTGAGCCCCACCTTACAGATGAGGAAACAGGTTCAGACAGGTTGAATAACTTACCCAAGGCCACACTGCCAGTAAGTGGTAGAGACGGGATTTGAATTCAGGTTTAATTTCAAACAAAGAGCTCACCACTTCTCTCCTCATTGAGTCCCAGCATTAGTCCAGCCTCACTGATTGAGAAAGCCACATCCAGAAACATGTTAGCACAGACCTGTGTTGGCTAGCTGGGAGGAGGTCAGGGCCATGTCGACAGTGCCCTACTCTTAGTGCACTGTCCGGCCCAGCCTCCTCAGCCGAGCCACATACTGCCTGCAGCCCTGGCCCACTGGCTCCCATGGGGACACTGGCCTTGATGACAGCCTGGGGACAGCAAAGGGTAGAAAGACCAGAGAAGGCCCTTGGCTCGTGCATGAACATGACTGTGACTGAATGTGTGCACACGTGTGTGTGGCTGTGCAGATGTGTCTCTGCAGCCCTGTCCTGTGTACACACATGTGTGTTTCAGAACCTCCCATTCCTCTGCCCGTGGCCCCCGCTGGGAGTAGTGCAGCTGCAGCCAGGCCACACCCAGCTCCTGGCCACCAGGAGAATGACCACGAGAAACCCTCAATGGGGCTTCCTCCCAGTTGCTGCCTGAGGTCAGGTCTTCTTCCTGGCAGAGGAGAGCAATGCTCCCTTTTCCACCAGCCTAAAGGGAAGGTGGTGGGAGGGTGGCCTGGGGGTAGGGGCTCGGGAGTAGCAGCCCAGCAGGACCATCTGCCATCTGCGCCTCCCACCCCACTCCTGGCTCCATCCCTCTCCGCCTCAGGGTGCATCACCCTGGTGACCCCTGGGAATTGGAAGCTAATTTTCCACAATCATTAGTGATGGAAAGACCTCAGGTTCTGCTTTTAATTAAAGTCAAATGTGGGGCTGAGGAGAAGCGCTGCATGCAATCGTCCTCTTCTCACTTGTAAAAGCCATATGCAAATAATTAAGCAAGGCATGAAAGCCATAATTAAAATTTTCACAGACCCCCTCATTAGCTGAGCAGTTTCCACAGAGAAGCAGGACCCGGTCCCTCCCCCAAGCTGATGGCAGCTCCTGCAGATGGTTAATTGGGGCTGGGAGAGCAGCGGGCCACACCTAGGTGACAGCGCACCTGGCAATGAGCTGGCAGAGCTCCTGGCCTCCCAGAGAGGCAGTGACAACCACCAGCTTAATCCAGGAAGCCTCTAGCCAGAGACAGGGCTCTCAGGGTGAAGTGGGTGAATCTACCCATCCCCGACCCTCCATCCCAGGGTGAAGAGGCACCACAATACAGGACCCTGTTCCCATATCTCACAGCCTCCCCACGCCCCAGTCCTGACTTGTGCAGAGCTGGGATGCACTGACAGAAGTGGGAGGAAGGATCTCAGCTAGAGATCTGAGACCTCTCCAGCAGGACATTGCTGAAGCCCCTCCCCCCAGCATGCCCAGGAAGGAAGCAGGCTCAGCTGACCTCTTCTCTCTCCCAACAGCTGCATGTCCTAAAGCCCTTCAACCCCTTCCACGCACACAGATGTCTCCAGGCCTGGTGGCTACTGTGCAAGCAGTGACCCTACTAAGGACAAAGGTCTGGGACAGGATACCCACACACCTCCCCCAAACACTCTCAGCTCCAACTTCAATCAGTATCTCCAGAACTTGGGAAAGGTGGTGTGGCAGGTAAAAGTTTCTGACGGCGCTGTTCCATACATTCACTGGCCCCTTCTCCCTGCCCTACCCACAGTCCCCGGCTTGTGCCTTTGGTCCCCGCAGACATCTGATTCACGTCATGTCCGGAATCGATCTGCCAAGCAAGTCACTGCAGGCATAATCTCCACTTGCTCATTGACATTTCCAAATGAATATTCACTCCTTCCAATTGCAGCCACTTGTTTTCCGTCTGGCCTAATCAATGGCACTCCTTGGAAGGAATTGTGTTCACCAGAGGTATTGATCGACCTCCAGGAAGCTGCTTGGCATGTGTGGGGACCAGAGGCATCCCCCCAGCTATAAGGTCAGCCACCGGCCGGCTCACCATGCCCACGACCACCCGGCCCTGGGCTAGGCCAGAGCTTCCACGTGGCTGAGACTCTTCTTCCTCCTCCAGTGTTGTGTACACAAACTGGACGTGATTACAAAAAAAAAAAAAAAAAAAAAAAAAAAAACCCAGAAAGAGGCTCTCCTTTGGAGGATTTGGGGGATCCTATACGGCCACAGGGAACTGCAGAGCTGAGTTTGTCCCACTCAGGTCCATCCTGACCCAGAAGATCCCTCCATGTGACATCTTTGGCCAGTTCTTTGAATTCAGCCCTTTCCAGTTCAGGCCTCACCCTGTTTGATGGCTCAGAAAAACATCATTTCTCTTTTTCCCTCTCCTTTGCCAAGGGTCGCCAGACGTCTACCCCTGGCATCCTACCCTCAGAGGCTGGCCCAGGGCATCTCGTGCATGGCAGACTCCCTGTCTCATCTCCCATCTTTCCACAACAGGCTCACTGTGACAGTCAGCTCTTGGCATCAGCATGGGGCCCCCTTCATTTCTCTTACCCTCCACTTATGGAAGCCAAGTTGCCCTGCTGGTCACAGCCCTGCCCCACCCTCTTTTCCCATCCTTCTGCCTAAGGAAGGGAAAATTTATGCAATATTTATGTATGGTTTGTATAAGTGGGGTAATCCCCTTCCCCATCTGAACGTGTTGCTTCATTTGTGTGTACTGCCTCACGTCAGTGCTGTGCTTTCAGCCTCTGACATGAGGCAGTACACACAAATGAAACAGTGCTGTGCTTTCAGCCACTGACATGAGGCAGTACACACAAATGAAACAACACGTTCAGATGGGGAAGGGGATTACCCCACTTATACAAACCATACATAAATATTACTTTTTGACCCTGTTTGATTTTTTAAATTCATTACAAAACATTTCAGATATACTATATATGTACGTATATATGTAATATAAGGACTAACCAGTGCATTCACCACCCAGCTTAAAAAATAAAACAATTACCAATATTTGGAGTCCTTTTTGTACCCCTTTCTATTGCTTCCTCCTTTCTCCCCTCCAGAGGCAAACTATATGTGTAGTAAATACTTAATGAGCAGCTACTATGTGCCTGGCACTATTCTAGGCAATTGGAATTCATCAGTGAATAAAACAAAGATCCTCTCCTTATAGACTTATATTCCAACCAGGAGAGAGACAAACAATACAATAAACATAATAAGTTAGTAAATTATGTACAGTGTTAGAGGGTGACAAGTACTATGGAGAAAAGAGAAAAAGAGCAGGGTGAGGAAGGTGGGGAAAACTTGAGGCTAGAGGCAGGTCTCAGTATCTGGGAGGAGGCCTCATCGAGGTGGTGACATGTGAACCATGTGGATATATAGGGAACAGCCTGTCCAAAGATCCTGGGGTGGGAGCATTCCTGATACCTAGTATGTCTCGAGAGAAGTGAACACAAAGGAATGAAGGGAGACAGAGCAGTAATGGGGGGAGCAGTCATGTGCCACTGCAAGGACTTTGGCTTTGACTCTGAGTGAGACAGTAGCAGGGGAAAAACATTATCTGACTTGGGTTTCAGCAGGACCTCTCTGGCCATGTAGATAGGTCAGGGCAGAAGCAGGAGGCCAGGGAAGAGGCAACTCTATAGGCCAGGGGAAATCTCAGCCATGACATGGAGATCTGTGTTCAGGGACCTGGGCGAAGATGTCACATGCAGGTATCTTCTGGGTCAGGCTGGACCCAAGCAGGACAAACTCAGCTCTGCGACTCCCTGTGGCCCTACAGGATCCCCCAAATTCTCCAAAGCAGAGCCATCCTCATGTGAGAATTGGTGCTTTTAGAAGAGGGCTTTATTTTGATTCTGACAACTACACATTTTTCATTTTGATGCTGTGCTGTCCAAGTGTGTCTTGGGTCCACTTGCAGCCGTGAGCTTTCATGGTGTGGATATTCTGAATCCTGAAAAAACTATTTAAGTCATTCTTCTCATCAAGCCTGGCTCTCTGTCTTTATTTTCATATCCAGAAGCTTAGGAGACCTAGCTTCCCGGTATATCTGAGTGAAATCGAAATGGAATAATGGAACTTATAGTGATGACTGGGAGGAGGGCCCTGGAGCTGTAAGACTACCTGGGTCCAAACTCTGGCTCCTACACTTACCAGCTGTGTGACCCTGTGCAAGTTATTTAGCCTCCGTGCCTCAGTTTTCTCATCTGCAACATGGGGGTAATAACCCCTTATGGCTGCCTCGCAAGGTTGTTATAAGGATTTAAATGGGCAATAGGGGTGGGTCTCCTGGAGCAGTGCCTGGCACAGTGGACGGACTCCATTATATTAGCGACTACTTTGGGGAGGATGAACAGAGCTCCTCCAAGTGTTTCTCTCTCAGGCAATTCCATCAACCCGGAGTTGGCAAAGCCTGAATGCCTGCAAGAAATGGGAGCTGTAGAAGCTCTGACGGAGGTCTCCAGGAAATGTCTCAGGAGCTCAAGCTGCAGGCAGACCCATAGAAAAATATGACACTCCTGGAAAGGGCTTCCAGGAAACTGACCCATAAGCACTATGTCAAGAAGGGAAAGTGAGCAGCTGCTCTTGGCACTGAGCCTCTGCAGCCGGCGCTGGCCTTGGGCTATCACTACTGGTGCGTATTGTGATGAGCAATAGGGTTGATATTTTTGTTTTGTTTTGTTTTGGCGGCTGGCCAGTATGGGGATCTGAACCCTTGACCTTGATGTTATCAGCACCACGCTCCAACCAAGTGAGATAACTGGCCAGCTCGTGTATTTATTTTTAAGTTCTGTGTTTGCAAAACTATTTCAATCATGTCAGCTGAGTATGCCAAGCATCATTCAGAATTATCAGTTTTGGAAGTCTGATATAGTGGGTCTTTTTCCCCGATGATTAAAAATATAGTAACCTTCAGCCCATAAACTCACCAAGACCCTTTGACAATTTCAGTTCAGATCAGAAGAATCCAGTGTGCAATCTGAATTCACCAGTATTCAACTTCATGGAATCAGGGAAAGAGCATAGTATTCAATGTATTGGGGTTTTTGTTTTTTGTGTGTGGGTTTTTGTTGTTTTTTCTTTTCTTTTTACATAATTAATTACTTTGCTAGCAAGGTTGAAGTCTTCTAAAAAATTGGCAAAATGCTAGAAACCGACACTTGGCAGGAAATGATGGAGTATATTCTGAAAATATTTATACGGTTTTCCCTTGTATTCACACACACAGACACAAACACACACATAATCCTTGTCTTGAATTTGGCATTGCTGGAACACTCATAATGAATGTCTAATATTATTTTCCAATTCAGCTCATTTACTGCGAAAAAATTTGACTCCAGTTCAGAGACATAATCAATTCTGCTGGTAGTCTCTGAGGCTTAACAAAGCAGTATTTTCTCAATGATATATCTTTAACTGTATATCACACATATCTAGGTACTTTTGAATTGTTTTCTTTAACATGCATTCATCAAAACCAATAGCCAAAGAATAGATTCTATCTTTTGCAAAACTTGAAGCCTGCCACCCTACCTAAGTGGTTAGTTTGGAGCTTCATAAGTCCTCCAAGCTGTCTTCTCAGTTTCTACACCAAGTCAAGTTCTGGCTGCCCTCAACGCAGATTACATGGGAGTTCCACAATAAGGTGAGGATTTGTATCCTCTAGGATTGTAAGCATTTTGCACAGATGGGTGACAGGCGATTTGGATCCTGATGAATGTTCCATTGCTAATTTCTCTCACATGAAGCAGAGAATGACGCTTTGCTGGAAGAAATAAAAAGCTCAAGTTTCAGAAAAAATTTCACATGATCTTGGTCCAACACTATTTAAGGCATGAGGGTGGTTTGGCATCACTGCCCAGAATTTGCCAGTACCTCAAGGAAGGTGCACACCATCTTTGCAATAGATACAAATCCATCCTTCTTATGAGCCTCATGCATCATCTTCAGCTAAGTGACAAAGAGTCCTGATGCTCAAGATTTTTTGTAAATGGCAATGTGACCTCTGTGGCTAGCAGCCAGAGGGTGGCATGGCAGGCCCTGCATCCTTCCACACCCAGGCTCCAAGAAGCAGGAATGTGTCTGTGTGTCTGGGGTTTGTCTGGCACAGAAGTCATGAATACAGTGAACTGGTGCCTACAGCTGACAGAAGGGATCCTACTTTGGGGGCCCTTTGATTTCTAGCTTGTACTGTTAGGACCAACATCAACTCTTGGAAAGGATAAAACTGAAGATGTAACACAAATCCGCTTCCTGAGGCTCACAGTCCCGTTTGCATGCTACGCTGTTATAAATGCAAAAATCGAACTTTTCCTCAAAGCACATCCTCACCTTCAAACAGAAAACACTTACGTCTATGACACATGATGGGAACCGCAGTGTAAATGGCAACATAAACGCATGATGACAGTCCACAATGTGCCTAACACGAGTGTCACAGAGCAAAATCTCAAAATCCCCAAATCTCTTTCATTCAAAATTCTGCAGAGCCCTGCACACCAGGAAAATCATGAAAAGCTTTATTTTCTATAGTTTGATTATAAAAATATAATTTTATATTTTGAACCTCCCACAAAAACTATCCAATGATTAAATATTTTTTTTCAAGCCTTACATACCCTCTTCTCCTTCCCCAGAGATTCCTGTACGCCTGTGGAGGGTCACCTGATTTGTTCCCCATCCCCTCCATCTCCCTGGAGAATTGCTGCTTTCCATGACCACCTCTGGGGAAGGTGGTAAGACAATTCCACCTGTTTTTCCAAACCCTAATTGCTCAGAGGCTATCCTTCCCTCACGAAGCCATGACACTTCTCCCCGTTTCCAATACCTGTGGACCAAGCTCCACCATCCAACATGCCGGAGCCTTGTGTTCTCCCAGCCCAGCGATGAAGAATGCCAGCGAAGGCTCCCTCAAGGAAGGCAGGGTTTTCAGCAGCGTGCATAGCACGGAAAACCCAAGGTCCCCAAGCTATAAGCCTCCATCCCCTGGCAACAATCACTCAGATGCAATTTAGTTAATTCCCTTCCACACCACCTCAGCATTCACGCAGCCTTCCTGCACACAGTAGCAGAAGGAGCAGCATCATGGGGATGAAGGGACCTCGGGATCATCCTTTCTGGAGCAGAGACGATCGAAAACCAAGTGTCAGATTTGCTCTCCGACACAGGCTGGGTTAGGCCCACTCTCATTCTTTCCCTTAGACCCTGTTGTTTTAGGATGATATGAAGTGACTCTAAAAATGGCCAATAGTTCTCCTCCGACACAAGGGCATAAATCACTACGTCTTCGGTGCTTTCTTTGTGGTATCGATTCTTCTGAGAAGGAAGGCAGATGGTTCCGATATGGCATCATCTAATATTCCCCCAGCCTGATTTATAGATTTCTTTGTGCATTACCTGAACATAAACAAGTTTTGCATTATTTCTTGCACACTTGCCAAATTAAGGTAAAATATTCTTGTTGACCTTTAAACCTAAAAAAAAAAAATGTGTCTGAGACATTTTCTAGCAAGCATTAAAATGAGCTGCGCCCTCAGATGCCAATTAAGAGGATGTAATTATGAAGGGGATCGTTGTCTGTGCTGCGGGTAATGATTTAATTTTAGTCTTAATGCGTTCATTCAGTGGAGGAAAAGAAAATAAGCTGGTTACGAATCATCTTGCGAAAGAGACGAGAACAGTTTGGCATCATTTGTTCCTTAATTTACCAAAATGGGAAGGAACTGGAGGAGGTTGGCACCCAGGCCTTCCAGAGGAAGGAACACTTCTTGAAAGGTGCAGAAAAAAGCGGCACTGGCAGGAACCAAAATAGAGACGAGGTGGCTGTTTGCTATGATGTTACCAAACAGAGCCAGCACCAGCCATTGGGCTGTGTGAGGCTGTGAATTGGATCTGACTTCAAGCAGAGGAGGAAATTCCGTTTGGGGCTGCATAAGCCTTTCTCCTACATTGTTTCTCCCACTGCCCTTCCCCCAGCCAGGTCCAAACCCAGGGAAAGCATCTCTGGGCAATGTCCACTTACGGCTGACCACTGTCTGCCAGGACACAAACAAAAAGGATGCACTCTTCACCCTCCGTCTGCAAACCCCAATCTTCAAGGTAAGACAATGCTGGCTGCACCCATCTGGGCTAGCCTCAGTATGTCCAAACCTAGGTGCACATGCATGTGACGTGTGTACACACATACCAACCTGTGACTGCACAGGGCCTGGCCCACCAGGCTGGCTTTGGCATCCCCGGGGTTCCTTTCAGAAAAACACCACTTAACAACCAACCTTGAATTAAGTCTATCTTCCAATCTCACTAAGATAACAGAAGGGATTCCACTGGTCACGACAGTGGCCTGCTTAGAGCCCTCTGTCTCTACCTCTGTCTTGATACCTCCAACGTACCTCTCCTCCCTCTCCCCTCACCCCCAGCCTCCTGCCCCAGGCCTGTCTCAGCCCCTCTTACCTTCCAGTTCTCACCTAGACTGGAGGGCTTCAGTGGGCATGGAGGGGAGGAAACGTACCCTCCCTACGGGTCCCCCCTGACTTTGCCAGTCACTGAGCACAGGACACAAGTGCTCCATCTCAACCATGTGACTAATTAACATGGCCTACGTAGCACATAATGAGCTCTTCCTGTCCACAGCCCAAGGTGCCTAAATCTCAACTCCCCATCCAACTGTGTGGATGTGCTCCACGAGAGAGCTGGGTGAGGCACAGTAGTTCCTGACACCTCGTCCAGGAGGCCAGAGGCCTGCCTTCCAGCATCCAGCTGCAGGGACACTGCTTGTCTCTTCCCAAACCTGAGGATATCATTCATTTGCTCCAGTCAACCCTGTCTCTGCCTCCCTAGGCCTGGGCAGGCCACTGGGATCCCTGTTTACCTTACCAAATGCTTACTGAGTGTCAACTGTGTGCAAGCTCAGGTCCTCTCAGACTTGCTTGCAGAGGGTCTGCTGCTCCCAGAGCCATGGAGGAAGCAGTCCTCACAGGGCCTTGCTGCTGGGGCCTGGCAGCCCTATCCTCACCCTGGTCTAGCTGGAAGAGGTTGCAGGACAGTGATTGAGAAAAGCAAATTTTTTTCAGTTTTGAAGATCCTCAAAGAATTCTTTCAACATGATGTTCTGATTAAATGCCTAACACATTTCCATTTGCTATTTTTCTCTTTTTTCATACCCGTCTGTGTCTTAAGATTGATTAAACCAGGGGTCAGCAAATTTGTTTCTGTAAATAAAGTTTTATTAAAACACAGCCATTTCCATTCATTCCTATATCAGCTATGGCTGCTTTCAGGTTATGATGGCAGAGTTGAGCCATTTCAGTAGAGACCTTTTGGCCCACAGAGTCTAAAATATTTACTATCCAGGCCTTTAAGAGAAAGCTGGTTGACCTCTGACCTAAACTACAAATATAATTTACTTATAAATTGTCTGCCAAATAACCTTTTGGGATGTCCAGTAAACTCTGGGTGAGCCACTCAGCACAATCACTCAAAGAAATAAAAATCAAAATCTCAGAAGTAAACCAATCTCAGGGTAAACCATATAGATTCCCAATTCTAAATCCACACATCTCCTTAAATTATACAAGTACATGGGAATACATTCCCACAAGAAAAATCTTCAAACAATACAGTTAAAGGGAAGATTCCTTTGAGAGTCACCCCAATCCAGTCCACTCTGCACTGTGATCATTGGCATAATTTCCAGACTTCTTTCTAGATACGTACTTACAAATGTGTAAGTAGAAAATATATATAGTTGTGGCATTTTGTATGTATGTTTTTTGCCATAAATGGTATATGTACATATTGTCCTACAGTTTACTTTTTCATTTAATAACACCTTTTGGACATCTTTGCCGGGCAGTTCAGACAGACCTAACCTGTGCTTTTTAAATGTCCAGAATATTCCAAGGTGCTGGTGGCTCAAAGTCCACTCTTAATGTATGCAAACATCCAGAGCAGCCGCTGAAACTTGCAAAGCCAGCTCTCCTTCCTCCCAGGAAAGGGATCCATTGCCCACAGGTGACTTTGCAAAGTGACCTTTTGGTGGATGGATGGTAGGCTCAGCCACACATCCCATCTATTGAAAGACACCCCCTCTCCAGGAGTCCCTGGGTCATTGTCTACACACAGGCACCGTCAGAGAGTCTTGACCTTCAGCCTCTCCTGGCAGAGTCCCTAAGATCTATGACTCCAAATACCCCATTCAAAGAAGCGATTTGAAAGGAGAATCACTGTGAATATAAATGACTTTCTCAGAAGCTTGACTTTTAAAAAAGGAAGATGGATCTGGCCCTTGCAAATAAGAAACAGATTGAGAAGCAGAGCTTCGTGGAGTGACTTAAACAGGCATTCAGAGTTGGCACCCGCTGGGAACAGTGCAGCAAAGGCAGTGCGGGGAACAGGCAGAGCTGGAGCTGGGCTCAAGAGCAACCCTCCCCACTTCCTCCTCCTCCCCTCCCATCTTCACTACGTCCTCCCTCCCTCGCTCCCACCTCTCCCCCGTCACCTCATCCCTTTGTCCCATAAACCCTCACTGAGCACTTACTATGTGCCGGTTGCCTGTCGGTGTGCAGTGCTGGGACCCCAGCCCTGCCCTCGAAGAGTTTCCAGCAATGCATAAACAGTCCCCGAGTGAGGGACCACAGACTGCTGCCATGGTCTGTGTGATGGAAGGCCCCATGCTAGGACGCAGGTGGTGAGACCTGAAGGGGGGGCAGGGGCGGGGGCAAGTAAGGGGTGGGGGAGGGCACTCCCAGGCAAAGGTCTGGGGGGAGTAATGTAACCAGGAGAGCGATGTATGAAATTCCCATTTTACAAAGACCAGCTGCTGGTGGAGAATAGATTCATGGAAGGCAGCCCCTCTGCCTCAGGGGCAGCCAAAGGAGCAGGGATCCCACGTGTGGCTGGGGCAGGGGCTGTGCAGGCTGCAGGGTAGAAAGTGGCTGGACAGTGGGCATTGCCTTTCTCCTCATGGCCCAGCCATGGGGGAGCAGACCACTCCTCATATGAAGGGCTCCATGGACCCTCCCTGGGGGAAAGACAGAGAGGGTACTGAGCTCTGGTCATGGAAGTGCTGTTCAGGGAGGTGACCTCCATGGGGGAGCCAGGAACAGAGGACCTAGGCAAAAATCCCACCATGCCACTAACCAGCTGGCTGACCACACAGGGGGTTTAACCTAAGCCATTCTGAGGGTTTGTTGTGAGAACTAAACGAGCTAACACAGTAATGCACCCACTCCAGGACCAGGCACACAGGAGGGGCTCAGCAGACACCTATGGCTAGACATGTGCTAATATCAGCTAGCAGAAGAATAGGTTGCCGTGCCTGGTAACAAGCAGGAAGCATAGGAAGCCTCCCTCCAGAGCCCAAGCCCCCGACACAAGGCCACCAGGTGCACAGGCCAGGCAGCTAGCACCCCAGGTAGGGGGCCATGAACTCATGTATGAAGAAATGATTGTCACCTCCAAGAAGCTGGAAGGTTGGAGCTAAGGGTGAAGGTTAAGCTGAATAAGTAGGAAAAGAACTTTGGTGCATGAAAATGCAGCTCCAGAAAGGAAAGGGCTTTCTGTGTGAAGAATGGCAAGAAGCATCATTAGTTTAATTCCTTTCCCTCCCAATCCCCCTTGATAGGAGCAAATGAATATAAAAATGGGGGTCAAGGGCAGGCCCTGTATCCATGGAGGAAAGCTGGTGGAAGTGTGAGGAATTCCTGCAAGCCACTGCACAGATGACACGTGACGGATGGCTAGGCAGCCACACAGAGGTCAGGGAGTCTGGCAGCACCCAACAGCACAACTCTGAGCTCCATCTTCAGGAGAGGGCAGGGGTCAGCTCCATAGAGTGACCTGCCTCAGATAGACACCCACACATCTCACGACATATAGCTTCAAAGTCTATAAAGCAAATGATTAGGGCAAAAGAAGGAGACTCAACAAATCCACAGTCATAGAGGTTTTAGCACTTTTTAAATGAAGAGATTATGCCAGCAAAATTAAGTGAGAATATTACAGATTTGACTAATGAAATCTGGCATTCCCTCTCATAACTTTGTGCTCAGCAAATAGACTACAGTGTTCTCAATCATTCATAGATTATTTAGAAAAATGGGCTTATATTAGACCACAGAAAAAGAATTGCAGTAGAAGTCATTACCTAACCATGATGCAATAAAAATAGAATCTAACAAAAAAGAGGGGGAAAAAGTGGCTACAGCATTGTTTTTAATTTTTAAAAAAGTAGAAAAATATAAATTTCCATTAGAAGAACGTTTAAATAAATGTTTAAGTGAATAAATCCAAACTCTGGAATCCTGTGCAATTGTTAAAAAGAATCAACCATTCATCTAATACGGAGTTCTAGAAGAAGGGAATGCGATATTGGTAGGAAAAGCAACACATTGAGGGGATAGCGGTTGGGTACGTCCCAGAATTGAAGAAACACATGATTCCTCATACTGAAAATGTACATAAAAACAGGTAAAAATAAATAAATTCACCCACCTTGATAAAACTCTAGAATACCAAAAACAAAGAGAAAAAGCTCTAAATTTACCAGGAAGAAAAGATAGATATCTACCAACAGTTAGACCAAGAGCAGACATTTCAGCACCAAGAGATGCCCAGGAGACAATGCAGTAATACAATATTTTTAAAGTGCTACAGGAAAGCAAAGTTCATCCTATTCAATTATTCAAGAATGAGGGCAAAATAAGGACATTTTCAGACATCCCAAACGGAGAGGGCTTGCCACCTACATGGAAAGATTTACTAAAAGATACATTTCAGGAAGAAAAAGAAAGCTTAGAGAAGAAATAGGATCTAAAAGACATGAACATTGATATAATTTATTAGTAAAGTTAATTAGCTATTGACTGTAAATATTAATAATTTTTTTATATTAAAGTGGAAAAAATTCTCAACTCTAACAATAAGAAGATAGGAGAGAATGATCAGTGTGCAGTTCTGGATGCATATAGAACGTATAGAAATAGATATATATATTCATTCATATAACTAGCAAATAGAGAAGACACATTAGATTCAAGCACATGTAAACAACACTTATAAAAGCTGACCACATCCCAGGTTATAATACATTACAAGGAACTAATACAAAACAGATCACATTCTCTGACCACAACACACTTAAGTTTATGAACAAATAAACTCCATATTTCGTACATTCTAAAATGTACTTTATTTTTTTTATACATTATCTCTGAAACCAGGATGCTTCTTATAATTGATGGGATGTCAGAGTTTAATTACCAATTTTTATTCTTTCTTAGTGGTACATAAAATAATAGTATGCATTACAATTGGCAGCATTTTAGATTTCATAAAAATATGGTAGTTTTAAAAAATGTATGGAATATATTACTATCTAACTAGAAATTAATAACAAGAAAAAATAAAAAGCTTTAAAGTACTCTCCTAAATACTTCTCTTGATTCAAAGAGGTAATAAAAAATAGCAATTGTAGACTAGAAAAATTGTGCTAATGACAATTTATACATATATATCAAAACTTATGGAATGTGGCCAGAACTGTACTCAGAGGAAACTTTATCAGCTTAAGTGTTTTATTCTTAAAGAAAAATGATAATAAATGACCCGAACATTCAACGTCAAAGATTAGAAAAAGAGCAATAAAATAAACCTTAACAAGGTATTAAAGATAATAGGAGGAAGTACTTATTTTCAAGAGTTGAATAGCAGGATGAATAAAAAATTCACCAGTTGTTTCTCCAAAAAAGGCCAATAAAATAGACAAATCTCTGGTAAAGTCTAATCAGGAAAAGAAAGAAAGAAAAACAACATTAGCAAGAAAGAGATATAAGCAGAGTTCCAAAAATTATTAAAATATAAGAATACTTCATAGAATTCTCTGCTAATACATTTTAAAATCTTGATTAAATGTATGATAGTCTAGGGAAGCAAAAGTGATACGAACTGATTTAAGAAGTAGAAAAGCTGAATAGAAAATAAGTGTGGAAGACAGTCAACCTCACCCCCAAAGGCATTGTCCTCAGACAGTTTCAAACCTTTAAGGAACAGAAATTTTCTATGCTATTTAAAATGTTCCAGAGGATAAAGAAGGGAGAAAAACTTCCTAATTAATTTTATGAATAACGCATAACCCTGGTACCAAAACCTGCCAAAGATGAAACAAAAATAAAATCACAGACTAATCTTGCTTGTCACTATAGATGCAAAAATCCTAAATAAAAAATCATGGCAGACAGACAAAGCCCCCACCATCACCACCTCCAGCTTCAAATGCATAGAAATGGATAAAATATAACATAAAATAATGAAATACAGAGGAGCATGAAGGAAAGAAAAGAAAATCCTCAGGCACAAAAAATGAAGGGATACAGGAGCTGGAGTAATAACCATCAGCTGGTGCCCAGAAGCCCTGAATGACAGATGGCAGACCCCAGAGGCGAGGGCCTGGGGCCTTAGAACTCACAAAGGGATGGGAAATGCAGCCTGGGCCCTTATAAGATGAGGAACTGGAACTGAGCTCTTGCACAAAGCTGGGGCTCTAGAGGGGCTCCCACCTCAGTGAAATGAAAGCCTAGAAAACTCAACCCCTGTCTAAGTGAAAATACCAAAAAAAAAAAAAAAAAAAAAAAAATCCTAGAGGAGGGGAATTCTCCCAGAAATAAAGTAAATCCCAAGCCTGTGCCATGGCTGTGGAGTCCAAATTTACACTATCTATGTGGTGCCAGAATCCCCACATATAGAAATAATGGGAAAATAGGTTCCAAACTGATGCATCCATGGGAAGTCCCAGCAGAAACCATTTTTGAAATGTTCTGAAGCAATGTTAGCTATCACAACCCAGGAAGCACAGAGTTACCATTAAGAAAAGCACCAATCTTAAATTAGTTTGGGTAATTTTTGCTTCCCTAAAAAATTATATAGAAATTATAATCCACCCAAGGAAATGATTCACCATGAGGGAACATTAGCTGATAAACAAATAGAAAGTCTAGAACCTGAGAAAAGAGGAAAATCTGATTTGTGTTAATTTATTTACTGTTTATGTTAACATTTGTGTTTTAGATTAAGTGAGTAAAAGAAAGAATTTTAAAAATCATGAAAGAATAGGAAACTACAAAAACAAGCATGTACATTTGAAAGATCTCCATAGAATTTCCAGAAATGCAAAATATAGTGATTAACATTAAAAACACATTACCAGAGGGCTGGCCAGTTGGCTCACTTGGTTAGAGAGTAGTGCTGATAACACCAAGGTCAAGGGTTCAGATCCCCATACCAACAAACAACCACCACCAGAAAACAAATAAACAAACATCAACAACAACAAAACCAAAACACACATGACCAGGGTTTAATAACAGATTAGTAAACTAGGAGATATAGTGATCCAGGAGGTAAAACTGACACAGTTGCCTAGAATGCACATATGGAAAACATGAGACTGGGGTTATAAGGGAGAGAATACAATGAGAAGGTACAAAATAATACTAATAATCATGGAGACTCTGGCGGAAATGCATCCCCAGGGACTGAAAGTCTGGTGCCTTCCAGATAACTTACAATAATGACCTTTAGGTAAACATGTTAGTGTCAGTGCAGGGTCTCTGGAGCATTCCAGGGAACACTAAAAATGAAGGCTTATTACATAGAGCTGACTATGTGCTAGGAGCAATTTTAAGCATGTTACATATACTCATTTAATTCTTACAATAACCTAAGAGTTTGGTAGTATTATTATCCCCAAGATATAGATGAGTAAACTGAGGAATAGGGAGTTTAAGTAATTTTCTCCAGCTATTAAGTATTGAAGTAGAGGTCAAATCCAAGTAGCCATCTCCAGAGTCTATGTTCATAACCACCATGCTATGTTGTCCTTCATACATGTGACTTGCATTTCAAACACTAATATTAAAAACAGAGAAAAGGAACCATTTGAAGAGATGATGACTGAAAAATTTGCAAAATTTAAGAAAGCCATTAGTCCTCAGACTAAATAAGTGCTTCAAATTCCAAGTAGGAAAAGTAGAATTATATACCTAGTTACAGCTCAGTGAAGCTGAGGAATATCAAAACAAAGAGAAAAATCACAAAAATAATCAAAGAGAAAGACATTGTCCATAAAGGACTGACAGACTAGCTGCCATCTTCTCTGAGGAGCAGTGGGGACCAGAAAACAATAGAATAGCTCTTCAAAGGGCTAAAGGAAAATAACTATCATCCAAGAACTCTATACACAGCTCAATCATAAAGGGCAAAATAATATTTACATGAACAAGAACCAAGAGAGTTTACACAGGTCTTCCCTGAAAGAACTACTAAAGGGTTATGTGAAGTAGCTGGAAATGGAACCCAGAAAGAAAGAGTAGGATGCAATAAGCAAGGGTGAGCAAAGGAATTGGTAAGAAGCTATACACTGAAATAATCAACAACAGTAATAATTTTTTTTAATTGGGGAATTTAAAACAACATGGTGCTAAATTTAGACAACAAAAGATATGAGATGGGAGTATAACCAGAATAAAAGCGCTCTAAGATTATTGTGTTGTTCTGGAGAAAGGTATAAATTTTTATTGAAATCTTACTGTACTAAACCAAATGTGCATGTTAACAATGTAACGAAAATCACTGGAAGAGTAAAATATAAAATGCATAACTTCCAAACCAGCAGAAGAGCAAAAAAGAAGTAAAGTATAATCAGTCTTTTAGAAAGCAGGATAGATTTTAAAAAGAAACAATGAAAAAGCAAGGTAAGTAGAAAATACAAAATAAAACAGAAAAAAGAAAGAATACAAATACACCAGTAACGGGCCAGCCCGTGGCTCACTCGGGAGAGTGCGGTGCTGACAACACCAAGGCCCCGGGTTTGGATCCCTATATAGGGATGGCCAGTTAGCTCACTGGGTGAGCGTGGTGCTGACAGCACCAAGTCAAGGGTTAAGATCCCCTTACCAGTCATCTTTAAAAAAAAAAAAAAAAAAAAAGCTGACAAATACACCAGTAACCACGAAAAAATGAAGACAGATTAAACTTGCTATGACAGATACTTTTGAAACATGATGACACAGAAATGTTGAAAGTGAAGAGATACCAAAAAGATATACCAGACAAATAATGAAGATAAAATTGTTTTTACAATATTAATATAAGGCAAAATAGAATTTAAGGCAAAAAAACAATAATCAGAATTAAAAGTTATTACACAAAGAAAAAGGGAATAATTCATTAGGAAGAAATAATAATCTTGAACCCGTATGCACCAAGTAACACCGTTTTACAGAATATAGAGTCAAAATTGATAAAATATCAAATAAAATCAATAAATTCATAATCATATTGGGAGATTTTAGCACATCTCATTCTGATGTTGAAACATTAAGCAGCCCCCCCAAAAAAGTTAGATATAATTAATAAGACTGAGCTAAAGAACATACAGAATACAGATATGTATAGAATTCTGCACCCAACATTGAAAGGATATGCATCATTTCAAACATAACGTAACAAAAAATGACCATATACTAATCAGGATACAAAGCAATCCTCAACTAAAATTAAATAATCAATAGCATGCAAATCGCAATTTCTTGAGTACAATGCAATAAAATTGGAAATTGATTTTTACAAAACCAGAAAAAAAGTCCTTAAAATGTTTAAGAATCTAAATAATTCATGAGTCAAAGAATCACAATAAAATTATAAAACCTATGGCTACTGAACAAGAAGTATAATAAAATAATTATATACACCAACAAATTAAGTTTTAATTCAGAAATGCATTATAAAATGGTTTCAATATTGCAATATCTATTAATATAATTTTTTGCATCAATAGGCCAAAAGATAAAAACCATGAAGATTAAATATATTTGAGGGGGAAAAAGTCCTCGATTATTTATAAACACTAGTGATACAGAATACATTTTTTTAAGTGTCAAAAAAATCTCATCCCATAGACAGAATCATGATTAATGGTGAAATATTAATAGAGGGATAAAAAAAGTAAAGCCCACTACTATTCAGCACTGTCCTGGGAACATTCACCAATTCAATTAGGAATGAAATTAAATAAAAAGCATAAATAAATAAAAAGCAGAAAGAAGCCAGTCTTCATAACCACAGGTTAGAAAAGGCCATCGTAGACAATACTGAAAGCACAAGCAACAAAGAAAAAATAGATAAATTGGACTACATCAAAATTAAAAACTTTTGTGCTGCACATGATACCATCAAGAAAACAAAAAGACAACCCACAGAACGAAATAAAATATTTGCAAATTGTATATCTAATAAGGAACTTGTACCCAGAATATATAAAGAACTCTTGCAACTTGATAATAAAAATAAATAAACAACCCAACAAATTTATGGGCAAAGGATCTGAATAGACATTCTCCAAAGATATGCAAATGGCCAATAAGCATATAAAAAGGTCCTCAACATCATTAGCAATTAGGGAAATGCATATCTAAACTGCAATGAGATACTACTTCACACCCATTAGGATGACTACAAACGAAAGGACAGACAATAACAAGTACTAGCAAGACAGTGGAGAAACCCTCATACTTTGCTGGTGGGAATGTAAAACGGTGCAGCCACTTTGGAAAAGTCTGGCAGTCCCTCAAAATATTAAGCATAGATTTACCAAACAACCCAACAATTTCACTCCTAGGTATATATCCAAGAGAAATGAAAATGTATGTCCACAAAAAAACTTGTACACGAATGTGTACACAGCAGCTATATTAATAACAGCCAAAAGATGGAAATAACCCAAATATCCATCAACAGATGAATGGATAAACTGATAAATGTGGTACTTCTGTCCAGCGGAATATTATTCAGCCATCAAAAGGAATAAAGTACTACAACATGGATAAACCTTGAAACCATGACACTAAGTGAAGAAAAGCCAGAAAAGAAGACCACAACTTGTCCAGAACATACAAATTTAGAGACAGAAAGTTGATTAGTGGTTGCTAAAGATTCAGCCGGTAGAAACGGGGAGTGACTGCTAATCGTATGGGGTTTCTTTTTCCAGAGATGAAAATGTTCTGGAATTGACTGCGATGATGGTTACACAACTCTGTGAACATACTGAAACCCACTGAACTGTACACTATAAATGGTGAACCGTATAATATGTGATGATGTCTCAACAAAGTCATTGAAAGAGAGAGGGAGGAAGACAGAAAGAGAGTGAGAGAGAGAGAAGGAAATTGAGAGACATTGGGAGATAGAGAGAGAGAAAGAGACAGGTCGAGAGAGGGGATTTCCGGATTCCAGTTACCATATTTGCGCCCACTATTTTGTCTTCCTGGCTTTTGCCATGAATTTACTGTCCCTGCTCCCACCCAGAGCCAACCCCTCCACCTCCATCAGCCCCAATGCTTGCTAGCTTTCTGAAGGATGTGGCTCGAGCAATTCTCCCCTCTCCTATCTCAGTTTTTCACATTCTATTCAATCAGTAAAATGATCGAAAACCCCCAAAACAAAAAACTTTCCACCCCTCTTCCCTCAGCAACTATCTCCACCTTTCTTTGCTCTCCTTTGCAGCAAAACCCCTTGAGTTACCCATATTCACACTCTCCAATTTATTTATCTCTTCCCATTCCTCTCATAGAACACACCTAGATCAGACCTTGGTCCCCCACACTCCACCAAAGTCGCTCTCACCTACAGCACACTGCTGAATCCATTGGTCAATCCTTGGTCTTCGTCTTACCTGACCTGCCACCAGCATTTGACACAAGTGACCACGCATGCCTCCACGATGCCCTTTCTTCGCTTGGCATCCAGGACAGGACACTCTCCTGGTTTCCTTCTATCGCATCTGTCACTTCTTGGCCTCTCCTTGTCTCCCTGACTTCATGTTGGAATATTCTACTTCTCAGTTATTGGTCCTCTTTTCTTCTCTATCTACACTCACTCTGTCTTATGGCCTTAAAAGCCATCTATATGTTAATAACTCCAAATTTATATCTCCAACTCCAACCTCACTCCATAACTCCAGACCTGTATATCCAACCAAATATTCAACACCTGCAGGTGGAAGTGTGCTGGACATCTCAAATTCCGTGTGTCCTCAACCAGACTTCTAGTCTAAGCCCTTCCCACAGCTGTCCCACCCACTGTCTTTCTCATCTTGGTTAGGGTGGGAAACTCCATCTTTCTAGTCACTCAGACCAAAGCTTTCTTTTCCCCACATCCTGTCTAGTCCATCAGGAGATCCTGTTGCCTCTGACTATCTGGAGTATCTGGAATTCTACCCATTCTCTCACCCCACTGCCACCGTCTTGGCCAGCCCTTCATCTGTCACTGCAGCCCCTGCTAGTCCTTTTTGCCCCTCATCATGGCAGCAATGAAAGAGTGATCCTCCTAAAATACAATTTTAATCATGGCACTTCTCTGTTCAAAACCCTGCAGTTGCTCCCCACCTCACTTGGAGTAAAGTCAAACTCCTTACCCCACCCTGCAGGGCCCAGACCCTCTGCCCTCTTCCCCTCCCCCATGTGGCCCCCTGTCCAGCTGCCCTGTCCCCCCAACTCGCTGCTATTCCTCAGTCCTGCCTTAAGACCTCATGCTGGCTGCTCCCTCTGCCCGGAGCCATTTTCGCTTAGGTCAAGAGTTCTCTACCTCGGCACTATGAACATTTGGGCCCAGACATCCTTTGTTGTGGGGTCTGTCCTGTGCATGTTGCAAGTTCACCAGCATCCTTGGCCTCTACCCACTAGATGCCAGGAGTGCCCCCCAACTGTGACCATCAAAAATTGCCAAATTCCCCTGGGGGCACATTCACCCCCCCAGGGTCAAGAACCACAGGCCCTCACGTCCCATGCCCTCACATATCTCAAGCCTCCCCTGCTCAGTGAGGCCCATCTGACCACCCCACTTAGCTCTCCAACCCTTCCTCTCCTCCCCCACCCCACACTTCCAACCCCCCTTTCGCTGCTTGGCTTTTCAAAGCAACTACCATGCTCTAACACTACATCATTTACTTATTAAGTGTATTCAGTGTTTGTTATCAGCTCCCTTGCTGGAAGGGCAGCTCCACAGAGGCTGGGATCCTCCTCTGCTTTGTTTCCTGATTTATCCCCCAATGCCTAGAACAGTGCCTGGCACACAATTGGTTCTCCATAAATATTTGTTGAATAAATAGATCGGATCAGAAGCCTCAGCATGGTAATACATAATAAATACAGTAAAGGAGCTTCAGTTGCAAAATCAGTTAGCACACGGTAGTCATGTGACATAATAAATATAGTAAAGAGGTCAGTTTATCTGTAAATTTATCCTAAATTTACCTACAAATGAAAGACAATCCCACTACAAATCTCTAGTGGATATTATTTGAAATTAATAAGTTGTTATTAGCTATTCCTCCAGCATCTAAGACCACCTCCATATTTCCAAAGGGCACCTAAAAAAATAAAAACGTGTTATCACAAGAATAGCAAGAAGAGACCTGCCCTCTAAGATATTAAAAATGTGTTCATAAGCTACCACAATAATTAAAATAATGGGTTCTGGTACTAGGATAGAACAGAAGAGCCCAGAAGCAGCCTGAGTAAATGTAGGAATTAAGTAAATGATAAAGCCGGCATTAAAACATCAGTAAACAGAGTGAAGGCTCAATAAATGACGCTGGAACAACTGGCTGGCCATTTACACCTGCGGCAAATGCATGTTATTTAGAAATATGGAGGCAGTAATAGATGCAGGAGGAAAAGCTCGAAGAGTCCTTGGTGGCTGCCTCGAGGAAGCAAGGCTGGGACAGGTGGGGAGGGATGAGCTGGGAGTGCTGGGTCTGTATAAGCCTTTTATTACTCATGCCTTTTAAAACTATATACATACCAGTATATTACTCTGATAAAAATAAAAGTTATGTTTAAATTACGTCTAATAATAATAATAAAAATAATGCCCAGTTTTAAGCTATCAAATTGACAAAGAGTTTTTAAAAAATGAAGAGTTCCAGTGCTGGTGTGATTATGTGAAAAAACAGGCATGCTCATGCACTTCTGGGTCTTTCTGGAAGGTGATTTGTCAGGAAGTATTAAAAGTCCTAAAACCGTGCCTACCCTTTTGAGGCAACAATTCCACTTCTGGGAATTTATCCTGCAGTGACACAAAGGTATACAGCAAGAACGCACACTTCAACATTCTTTGAAATTGAAAAACAAAAAATAAAAACCACCAAAATGTCCAACAGGGAACTGGGTATATAAATTATGATAAATTCACGCGGAGGAGTGCTGTGCGGATGTCAAACACAGGATAGAAATCGATCCATTACTATGGAAAGGCGTGAGTGATATATAAAGTGATTAAACAGGTTATGTGCAGTGGGCATAGATTATTGCATTTTCATAAGATAAATATGACTTATGAGTTTAGGTATATAAAGTGATATATATGTAAGATACCCCTTCTCTGTAACAATGTATGGGAACACCAGATCCAGAAAGACGTGCTGGGTGGAAAGACTTTTATTTTCTTCTTCTTGGTCTTGTGAGGGCATTTCTGCAGGGAATTTCTAATACTTGAGAAGGTGAAGGCAGGAATGTGGAGGTGAGGTCTCTCAGAAGTGGGGCAGGGGACTTCAGAAGGCCCATCTGCTACCCACTCATCCATAGACCCCCAGGGGGAGTGGTCCTCTTGGCAGAGCTGGGATTGCCAGGATCCAGGGGTGCTCAGTACCCAGCCAGCCAGCGGCCCACATGCCCGCAGAAGTGAGGACCTCGACCCCCTTCCCAGCAGATGCGGACATCCCAGGACAGAGGCCCACGTTGGTTAATGCTGAGCCTAACATCTCTGCAGCCACAGCCTGTGGTCTTGGCAGTTACTGTCCCTTTCCCTGGCTCTGGCCAGACACTAGGCAGCAGGCCCTCACCCTCCAGGTGGGGAATTATCCACCTTGCCAGTGAAGCTCTGTGCTCCCAATTTTTCAATCCCAAAAGCCAAATGCAATCTATAGACATATTGTTTAGTCAGCATAGGACTTTACTTTAAATTCTGAATGAGTCTACAGACTTTTGAGGGGAAGTAATTTCATATCACAATCTACCTGTTCTTGAAGATTTGAATATCTGGCCACCCTGGACCTCTATCCCTTCCTGTGATGACAGCTGGAGCCCAGTCCTATTGCCCCCTTCCAAAGAGGCAGGTATCCCCAGGCATCCCACTCCCTTCCTGAGGCCTGGCCCCAGGCACAGCTGAATTTTCCACCCTGGGCTGTCACAGCCTCCCAGTTTCTGGGCTGCCTGATGCTTCTTTTCCCCACTTTGCCAAGCCCCCTCTTCCCTCAGCTGCAGGAACCAGTGCTGACACCCCACTTCCTTCAGCCCTGTTCTGCCTTATCTCTTTGAGACATCAAGGTTTTCTTTGCAGAGAATCCCTCCAAGTCTGCCTCCCACCCAGAGCCGGGAGCCTGGCCCACTGTAGGCCGAGGTGTGGCAGCTCAGATCTGGGGGAACCTTGTGGCCCTGCCGCAGCTCACACCCTGCCCAGGAGGACCCAGACTGAAACCAAGCACTTGGTCAGCACCTCACCCCCAGCCCAGGGCTCAGAATGAGACACAGATCCTGGTCCTCAGGGACTCTGATCCCAATGGAAGAGGACTCACCTAGCAGACAATTGGTTTTGGAGAAGAGAAATCCCCAGGAGCCAGGATCTTCGCCTAAGTTCCCTGGAAATTCAGAGGTGGAGGTTGCCTTCAGAGAGCTGACTGGGGAAGACTCTCGGGAGAGGCCCAGTGAAGAGGTGAGGAGGGAAGGAGGGGCCAGAGGGAGAAGCCTCAACTGAGGACTCGGCTGGTCCCACATGGCACACTGAAGTGGGGAGGGAGTTTCAAGCTGTCCCAAATGCAGGCAAGGAGACAAGGCCTCTGTACTCCACGTCAGCCAGTCACTGGATGCAGGATGGAGTGTGACCTTGGGCAAGGAGCTCCCTGAAGCTGAGGCCAATTCTTACTGGGGGCGTCCTGGGGAGCATCCGCAGCAGATATTCTCAGCAGCCCCCCTGGGGTCGCAGCCTGAACAGGGTCTGGGCACAGCAGCGCCACACCTGCCACCTAGAGGAGTGGTGCCAGGTGGGAGTGCAGGAGAGCTGCAAGGGGCCACCTGGCTGGAAGGAGGAGGGAGGTGTCGTCTTTGGCCAGGCCGCCAGGAGGGCTCGAGCTGCAAGAGGAGAGTGCACTGAAAATTCAGTCACATCCCCAGCATTTATTTGAAACAGAACATTAATTCTGACTGTCATTAGAGTCCATTTCAATTTTGTAATAACATAAAAAGTTAAGAGTCTAATTTATTCATACAAATCTTGTTAGCATCCAATTTCCACATAATGTAACATATTCCTTAAAAAGCTGACAAAGCAGGAGAAATTAAAAACATTTTTAAAAGCCATCCACGGGCTGTTACTGCCACAGAGCCAAAGGTGAGGAGGGGGAGGCCGGGGTGGCTCCAGAAGGGGCTAGAAGCTTGGAACAAGACCAGCTAACCTGGAGAGGCAGGCTGAACCTGACTCCAGGTCACAGAGCCACCTGAAGGAGCCCTGGCTCCTGGTACATCCCAGACCGCCCCCGGATACTGGGGGCTCCTCTTCACCACCTGCACAGCCCCTGTGCTGTCCCAGGGGCGTGTCCTTGCCCTTGGACTTCACAGACAGCTCCCTACCACTTCCCTCCGCAAATTCATCCTCGAGAGCCCGTAACTCCTCTTAATTACACATCTGCAGTGTTTGCATTAGACAGCTGTCACCCTGTAATTTACCCGTACACGGGTTTTAATTGTACATTAATCTTTCGTACATGCCACTCCCCTGCTACAATCTGTAACAGCAGCAGTTTGGGCCATTTCGTTTATTCCCCAACCAAAAATAGCTGATGGATGTAATTTCACATTGTCCCTCCCCTTTCTTTTCCAGGATTACCTGCTGTATGCTGGGGCTAGAGAGAGGCTTCTGTCACCTGCAAGCCACCTTTAAACACAATTATTTGACTGTTTCATGGCTGACATCAATTTTAGAGGAAAGGTCGGCAGCAACAAGCAATCTTCCCATCACCTGCCACGTGCTCTCTGGGCACCCTGTTCGCATCCTTCCTCTCAAGCTCCAGGCTGGTGGGTTCGGGGCGCGCTCACTGGGGCAGCGATCTCACTCGAAGATGGAGGGCAACATGTGAACCTACGAAATCCACCAGCAGAGGTTCCAAGGTCACTTGGAATACCATGAAGGAGAACTATCAATTACAAAGCTCTGGATGGCTGCCAGGGCCCCAGGAAACTACGTTTAGCATATCATTCTCCCAGCAGCAAGATGAAGCCTTAACTCCCTTTCTGACGGAAATCTGAACGGAATCTGTTACAAGAACATTGTGATTGAAATATCACCAATTGGCTTTTCATGACAACTCAGCAATAGATTGCAACTGCGATGGGAGGGAAGGGCGGGTGTGTGTGAAGAGGGGGGTGGCTGTTGTGTTCTCCAGCTGGCTGAGGTGGCGGTGAGGGAGCCCCATACAATATTTATGAAATCCAGATGAAGCCCTACGCTGGCAATGAGCTGATATCATAACACAGATTTCAAAAACGCCTTGACATTTGCCCAAGATCAAATTTCCCCTTGCGAAAACCCACGAGGCTTTGTGCCGACAGCAGTCTGTGCGCTTCCCCCACCCACGACCTTCTTCATTTAAGCCCAGGTAATTAACACCGGGATGGGAGGAGGCTGGGACTGGAGTGGAGAGAGTAGAATAACATCGCGCAAGTCCACTTCTTCGTGGAAAATATTAGCAGTGGTTTTCAGGGGTGAAAGACAGGAGTTTTGATAATTTTTATTGCGAAACACTTTCCAATGTGCAAAACAAAGCTCGGGTAATCTCCTTGAACTGATGAGGCCCTGACAGTGTACTTGAACAAAGAAAGATATGCAGTAACAATCCATCAAAGACTGGCTCAGGAAACAAAAATGAAAGCAAGGAGTGTGTTTCCTTGAGCCAAAGAGCTCATGTAGGTGCCAACTTTGACTGCTTTTAGAGCACCCTTGGAGGAGAACCCGTTAGTGAGGGGATGGAGCCCTCTTGGAGGAGTGGCCTTGCTGCAGTGTCCTGAGCTTTCCCATGGATACAAGTCATTGGGCAGATACAGGAGACCAACATTTCCGAAGTGGTCTTTCCCAGCATCCTGCACCCCACAGGGCTCCTTCTACCTCTAACTGTGGCTTTTGGAGACAAAGAATCTCCACACACATGCCAGGACCTGGAGTGGTGAGACGTAAAATACTGTACGGGATCCAGGCTCGAAGTCCCCAGATTGTTTATGAGTCAAAGACAAGGGCAATTTAAGTGTTTTTTGATAAACACTTCATAATCCACATCCTAAGAGAAGCAGAATACTTGTCAAGCATGCATCTTTATGAGCTGTCTGCCTATAAACCTTGCACGAAAGGTCCATGCTTAATGTTGGTTTGGCAGTAAATTGGCGCGATACGTGGGTCTGCCGCATCAAATTAGCATCGACCCGTAAAACGTTACTGAATGACTCCTCAAATCCGCCAAGTCTTCAAATCAATTTTGGAGAAGGCCTCAAGGTTTTTTTTTTTTTTTTTTTGAAACTTTGATAAACCTTTCATATTAGTTATCACCAAAGAGCATAAACCTTTCTAATCTGTCTTTCCACAAAAAAAAGGTGTTGTTTTTCCCAAACTGCTTTTAGCTCTTCCATCTTTGCACACCCGCCTCCACATCTCATAAACAAAGCGTGTGTCATGGTTTCATTTATTGCCCTATTTTAAAGCGACTGGTATTTGGCTCCCACTGTCCATGCCCCGTGATCCAGAAGTTTGGAGAAAACTTTATCCCACACCAGGACAAAGTTCTCACCCCTGGCCTTTGAGACATGCAGTCCCAAGCTTGCCTCCTCCAGGAAGCCTTCCATAGCTTCAATAAATGCTGATCATTGCTTTCTGCCCTTGTGCATTGGGTCAACTGGAGCACGATCTCCTGGGGGTTCAGCACACTTCCTTCCCTGTGGATGTCACACTGCTGACCCTCAGGGGCGGGGCTCCCACTGAGTGGTCCATGAGGCGTTATCTCCCCCTCTCCATCTCTGAAGGCCAGCTGTGGCCTCCCTCCTCTGTGGAGCCCCCCAGATGCCCCAGCCAGAGTCCCTGTTCCTTCCTCCCCAGTCTCAGAGATCTCAGCTACCTCATCACTCCCCAGGGTTGCATCAGAGTTGGGTGTGAATCTGCCTCCCTCTTCTAGGGGCAACAGCTGTGTCTCAAAATCGTATCAAAGATGAACAACAGAACTTCAAGCTGAATCCCAGGGGTCTGACCCAGAGCTTTCATTCCTGGGGACACTCTGCTTTCCAAATAACTCTGTTAGACTTGAGGAGAAAGAAGACAAGCCACACCCAGAGGCTCTAAAATGCTGACGGGGCAGGAGGGAATGAGGTGATGAGGCATGGCCCTTTAGCTTTCATGTGACAGGAGGGCAGGTCATCTATGAAAAGATGGTGTTGAAAAGCTGAGGAGGCTGCACGGTGCAGGGATGGAGTGCGGTTCTCAGGGCGGGGGGGGGGGGGGGCTTCCAGGCTACTCCAGAGGGACCCAACAACATGTAACCTGTCAGGGGTGAGGTCACCCAAGGGATGCTGCTAAATGGCCAGCACCTGGAGCACTGGGGGTGAGCATGGCTGCTGCTCTGTCAGCAGCAAGCTTTGGGGGGGGGTCATTTAGAGGTTCAGAGCACCAGCACAGGACACCCGACTTCCACAGTCCTCACCTCAGCAGCCCGGTTTACTATCAAGTCCCCCTCAAGTCAGCTGAGGTGGGAGAGGACAAGGAGGCCGATGGGCAGCCTTCACCTTGTGTCCCTTCACTCAGTGGGTATTCCTGGGGCCCCACTCTGTGACAGCGCTGTTCTAGCACTGGGACATAGCAGTGAACATGACAGATGGGGTGGCCTCAATGCTCATGGAATTTATGAAGGGAAAGAAAGACCAGCCCAAGAGAAACTAATGGATGCAGGGCTCTCTGGTGATTCTGGGACAGGTGGCCAGTTCGCCAGCCTCATCCAGAGAAACACAGGTCTACCCCATCCCTTGCCTTCCAGCATGGAGATTCAAATCCACCCAGCAGAAGGAATGACACGTACCCCAGGTATTTAAGAACTCTATAATTAAGGAACAAAAGTGAATTTTCAAATTTATTGAGTAATGTTTTCAAGTTCAAAATATCCTTGGCAAAGAATAAACTGTATTAGTCATCTGAGAAATAAAATTAAAACCACAGTGTGTTATCTCTACATACTTATAGAACAGCTAAAATGAAAAAGGCCAACAACGCAAAGTGTTGGGAAGGATGTGGAGCAACTGGAACTCTCATACGTAACTGGTGAGGAGGCGGCAAATTGGGGCAGCCACTTTAGAAAACTGTTTGGTGGGACCTACACAAGACCACACCCTGTGGCCCAGAAATTCCCTTCTAAATACACACTCATCAGAAATGGGTACCCACGCCCAAGAGCCACACATAGGGTTGTCCGTAGCAGCACTGTTCATAATAGCTAAAAACTCTATCCAACCCAAATGTCAGCCAACAGAATAGGTAAACAGATTAGATTCTATATCACACAATAGAATCTATAGAGTAACAAGAATGAACACATTATGATGACTCACAGCAACGTGGCTGAATCCCACAAACATGATGCTGACACAGACACAAGAGCATACATACCATACAGTTCCATTTCCATCACGTTTAAAAGCAAGGAAAACCAATCTGTGTCATTAGAAGTAAGGACAGCAGTTGCCTGGTGGAAGGGAAGTGACTGGAAAAGGTCCAGGGGTTTCTGGGGTGCAGGTCATGCTTTGATCCCTGCTCTGGTGCTGGGTTCACGGGCATGTTTGGTTTGCATGTTCATTGCACTGCGCACCCATGAGCTGTTTGCCTTTCTGTATGCACACTATACTTGGAATAAAAAGTTTAACAATGTACTGCAGTGATTGCAGGGCAGGGAAAAGGCATTGTTGGAAAACTGCTTCAAAAAAGCAAGACTTGAGGGAATACTGGCCAGTGGGTCCAGGGGGCCACATGCTCTCTGAGTCTTGGTCACACCAGCAGGCAAGCCCCTTGACCAACATGTTTCTTGGCACCCGAGATGGAAAGGGACTGAGCCTTAGCTGAGAGACCAAACACAGTGGATAATGATGATGATGATGATGATGATGATGATGATGATGATAATAGCAGCTGGCATTTATTGCAGGCTATCTGTTAGGCACAACTGCTCTATGAGGTGGGTTCTACCATTATGCCGATTTTACAGATGAGGAAATTGAGTCCCTAGCCCACACAGTGACCAAGTGGTAGAGGTGGGATTTGAACCCAGGCAGTCTGACTCCAGGATTCAGCACAGTCACAACTCAGAGATGCTCCATGAGGTGCAGTGAGGAGTGTAATTCATGAACAAAGGGGTTGAAAAGAGTTAAATAATGGGCACAGATTGTGCTTACCCATGGATGAATGGTCAGAAAATTAAATTTGCATATGAAGCCAGACCTCATGCGGCCCAAAATCTAAGGAGGAAACAGCAAGATGGACCCAACCAGGAGATTGCAATTTACCACGCATACCAAGGGAGTAATCCACACTAAATGACTTTCTTGAGAAAAAGGCGTGTGGGTGTGGCCATGAGGGATGGTCAGGCAGTGATGACCACTGACAGCAGGCAGCAGGCTCAGCCTCAAGCACAGCAACAGGGCAGGGGACATCCAGGTGAGATCACAATGCCATGTCACTCCCAGCCCCGTGCCAGCCTCTGCGAGAGGGATCTGAATAGACATGGGAAAACTGAGGGAACTGTTACAGAAGCTCCTTAGTAGTAGGACTCAAATTGGATCCAGATGTGTATAGGGGAAGCGGTAAGGAAGAGTAATCCTGGAAAAGAGAACCACACACAAAAGTGAAGGTGTCTGAAGGAACCCAGAACACTGGCCTCAGCAAGCTGGAGGCCGGCTGCATCACCCACTGGCCCAACCAGCTTAGACAGAATGGCCTGACCAGTGTAGACAGACTGCAGGAATGGTGTGCTGAGCTCAACCAGTGTAAACAGATGGCCCACATCATGAACTGGAGGCTCGATCAGTGTTAGAGAGTGCCTGCTTTGTGTACTGGCTCAAGCAGTATAGACAGACTGCATTGCTTATTGGGCTTAACCACCCCAGGCTCTGACAGACAGAGCTTGATGAACCAGGCCAATGTCTGAGGGGAAGCGGGGCCTGAGCTGAGCTGAAACATAAGGAAAGTTACTGAAGCTAGAGAGACTTTGAGAGCTCTGAATTTTCTGTGAAGACACCTCAGACAGTGGGGCAAGCACAGACCAAATGAGAGGTTCCAGTGCTCACACCCTAGACTCAACCAGTATAGACAGTCCGTACCATGTACTGGCTCAGCCAGTGTAGACAGACTTCTCCACCATGCACTGACTCCACCAATGTAGACAGACTGCATAGCTGGCTCATTCTGCCTGCCAACAAGCAGTCACTGAGTATTTTCTCCATGCTGAGCTCTTCGTAGCCAATGCAGGAGCAGATAGCCGTATTTGCACCAGCATTGTGACCTGCTTGTGTCCACTCAGCTTCCTCAGGGCTAGGCACAGTCTCTGCATATGGAAGGACTGCGGTCAGTATTTGCTGGGTGTCTGCATGCTCCCTGCAGACACAGGAAACAGAGCCCCTGTATCTCAAGGCTGGAGGAGGGTCTCAGCGCTCACAAGGCTGGGCAGATGAGTCTTGTCCAGAGATGAGTCAGCCCCCAAGAAAAGGCAGGCTTGAAGATGGGGACAACTTGTCTACCAAGCCTGAGTCAGTCTGTGTCCGGGCTAGGACTGCTGGCAGAGGGGCCCTCCTGGGTCACTTTCCCCCTGATGAACATCTGAGCCTCTCCAGTGGCCCACAGTGGTAAAGGCAGCACTCAGAATAGAAGATTAGCTTGGCCAGCCCAGGATGGCCAGGCTGGAGAGACTGCCCTCCAAGCAAAGAGCCCATGGGGCTGAAGGAATCAGCACCAGAGGCCTGGGGACAGAGGAGTAAGTGTGTACCTGCTAGCCTCCTCTCCTTGGCTCTCGCCCCCTCCTATCCCTGAGTCTGGCCCAGTCAGAGAGAAGCTGGCGCAGGCCCAGGAAGAGTGAGGACAAGGTGACAGCGACCTGGGCTGTTGCCTGCAGCTCGGCGGCCGCTCGGCTCAGGGCCCACAGCCAGCAGTGTGGGCACGACGGGAAATGGGGTGACTCAGACCTGCTCCCCCCATCCCGCCCCCAGCTCTGGAAGACAGTCTGGTGGACCCAGCCACTATCTGCTGGGAAGGTGGGCCTGAGGTGAGCCACAGGAAACTCACCAACATCAGAGGGAGCTGGGGAGCTCTGAGCCTTGGGCAGAGCACCCGGCGGAGGGTAGGAGCAGGTGTGGACTGGTTCCCACAGGGAGGGGAAAAGGAAAGAGGGCTGAGAACAAGGGAAGGCATTAGAGAGGAGTTCTTTCTGGGGCAGGCACCAGCGAGCTGCCAGGCTAGATCAAGGGGATGGCAGAAGAAGGACATACTAGGGAACCAGGAAGCTAAGCAGATGAAACACAGGCCGCGGCCATCTCTGGCCAGCAGGATTGCAGGCAATCAGCTCCAGGGGAAGGTGGGCATCAGAGCCACAGCTAGTGGTAAGCAGGTAGGAGGGCCAGGCCCAGATCGGAGACAGCGGGAGGCTGCAGCCTTGCCCCGTACCCCCAAGGAAGGTCAGTCCTGGAGGAGTCTGGCCCAGCTGGGAGGTGGAAGCAAAAGGTGAGTTAGGACCATGGTCTGGGCCTCACCACAGAGCCCTGAGCACTGCGCTTTCACTTACTGGGTGCCCCCTATGTGTGAGGGCTCAATGGTAACCACATGGGAGAGAAAGGCAGCAGAAGACCCAAGGGCTTAGAGGACAGCTGGAAGGAGGTGGGCTGGGGGGCAGGGGTGCAGAAGTGGGGACACTCAAGCAGCTGCCTGACCACCCAGGCCTGGGGGGATATAACCCAATTGACCAGAGTGGACAGGAGCTTAGGACTCCGGGGGGCCCTGCCTCAGGGAATAAACAGCTCCCAATAGTGTTCCACAAGTCACGGTCCCAACCACCCTCCCCATCTCCCCTCCTGCCCCTAATCCAGCACCAGTTCCTCTGTGATTCATGTCCATCCACTCCCCTTTAGCACCATAGTCATCCTTCTCCGGGATTATTACAGCTCCATCCTCAATGGCCTTGCTACCCTGCAGCAGTTTATAGGATAAAGTCCCACATCCCTCCCTGGCCTGGCCTGTGCTCCACGCCCCCTCTCATACATTCCCTCCACAGGGGACCCCCACGCGCCCTCTTGCTTCTGCCAGCACTCTCTTTCCTTGCCTCCTACCCACCTGCTTGGCCCCAGCTCCTCCTTCAGACCTCAGCTGAAGGGCCACCTCCTCAGAAGTCCTCCTGACCCCTCAGTCTAGGGCAGATTACTCTGTGGTAGGTCCCTTAACAGCCCTGGAGTTTCCCTTTATGTCTTTATCACAGCCTAGAATCACGATTTGTTATTATTTTTTATGATGTCTTTGTCTGGCAGAGAATGAATGAATGAGTGATAAATGAATGATGGGGGAGTCCCCCTCCCACCAACTGCAAACCACACAAGGGCAGGGACCACCCTTAGTTTGGCTCATCTCATGTCCCCAGGGCCTGGCATAGTGACAGACACCTAACACATGCTCATAAACATTCACTGATGACAGAATGAAGAGAGTGACAAAAGGTCTGGCACTGGGAGTGTGCAATGGAGAGTCATTTGGCTCCAGGTTTCAATGTTGACAATTCCAATTTAGTTCAAATAATGTCACTCACCAGGGCCAGCTCAGCCACGGCTTCACAGGGAAAGGGTGACTTGCCCTCAGTCACCAGCACCAAGAAGCACTGACTTCCCAGAAACACAAGGCCTTCCAGGTGGGGAAGAGGAATGTGAGACCCAGGCCACTGCCTGGGAGGGCAGCTGTGTCTGCTACCCCAGCCCCAGGCCTGCACACAGACAGACGCTCTCTGACTTTCTGAAAGGTGGGTTTGGAGACAGGACCAGGGCTGCTTCTTGGTGTCAACCCACCTGGATGCAGGCTTCCCCAGTTTCTCAGTGGCCCCGGCTGCATTTTTAAATTTCTAACCACCCAGGAACAAGTCCAGCAGGTGCAGTCTAGAGCACACATCACAAATGACAGGTAGTTCCATACAGGGTAAAAGTCACAACTTTTTTCCACCACCAATTTGTAAATCTCATCTTCTGCCACAGTGATTTACTGACCGCAGAGTCACACATTCTTCAGCTGATAAAAAATGAGATGTGTCTCCTGTGTCTTCTGCCACCTGAGCTAATGCAGCTCTGTCCCCAGGTTGTTTGAGCCCATGGATTTCCTCTGCCATTGGGCAGCCTTTTCCCAGGAGGGAAGGAACACAGCTGCTCTGGAGTCAGACGAGCTCTGGCTGTGACTCCAAAGACAGCACCAAGGAGCCTACTGTCACCACATTGTCACCATGCAGGCTGCCCACCTCCAGCAAATTTCCTGAGGCTCCAGGACATTGGCACCACAAATACATCCAGACACCATCCTTGATTTTTTTTATTTATTCACTTATTTATTTTACTTTTTGCTGTCCCATGGCAGAGCCACATTGATCTCCTTGGGCCAGCACTCTATAAATCTTCTGTTTATAACTCGTTACCTTCTGATTAGCTGAAAGGCAGACCACTTGTTTCACACAGTGTTTACTGACTCTAATTGCCACGGTTGCTCATTAAAAAACTGCCATAATCCCTGTCCACTTTCCTGACCACAGTTCCCCCCTCCCCACCCCCCCATCTTTCCAATGTGGCTGCCACACACAGGTAAATCAGGGAGATGAGGTTTTCTGAGCTGGAAGCAGCAGGTGCAGCTAAGACATAGATCTCAGACTTCAAGCCAGGCAGCAGGCAGGGACCACACCTTCTCCACTAGCCCCCACAAGCACTCCAACTCCTACTGTAGCTTTCTCCGACCAGATTCCTCAGCAAAGAACGAGAAAAGCTCTAAGTGGCCATCCTCTCTTCGATCAGCAAAACCACAAAAAGCCTGTGAGGCTGCTGCTGGCACAAACTCAGAGTGAAGAGCAGAGAAGCAGTCTGCATGATGTTTCCAATCAGGAAAATCTGACTTTCCTCCTTTTAAGTGAATTGAATGCCTTCAAATTCTGAGATGAGACCACCAGGCACACATTCCCCCAAACCATACAGCAAAAAAGTAGGTACCGAACTTTCACAGACTTATTAGCTTACAGAAATAGAGATTTGAATAAATGTTTTAAAAATGAAATTCCCTTGATACTCTGTAATCAGTAAATGTTCATTACGGAAACACAGCAAATATGCATGAAATTTCCCAAGTGATATTCTGGCTACAAGATTAAAAAGGCATCTCAGACAGCAGGCTGAGTTACAAAGCATCCTCCTCCAGTCACAGTCCAGGAACGCTTTACAAGTCCAGGAGGTCAGACAAGTGTGCTCTTCTCTTCCAGCCGGAGCCAGGGAAAATCAGAAGATGTTCATTTTGCCCATGCAGGCAATTTAGAAAAGAGCCCCTGGACTGTCTGATAGATGCCTCTCTATAAATAATTAATCCTTGACCTCACTTTAAGAAAGCCTTGACTTTTTAAAATTTGGGGTCTTTTAAAAAATCAATACCTGGGGAACATAATTCACTCTGGCAGAGTCTGATTCCAGGTAAATAAATAAATAAGTTGTGCCATTCATGTGTCACAGGGCAACTCAGCAAGCGAGGGGACGGGGTCAGACTTTGAGGTTTTCTGTGTTTCAAGCTGTTGGATTATTGACTAATCTATTGAGGCTCTGTCTTTCAGGGTCTGAATTTTATCCCTCTTCTGGGTCACTTCACTGAGGCAAGTCCCATGAACACTCCTGAATATGCTTCTGCTCCCCCCAGGGGTCCCCATCCTGTCCCATATGGTGGGATGTCTTAATTAAGAGAGGATCTCATACCTGGACTAGTGTCATTTCTTCCTGAGGCCTGTCTGCCTTGCCTTTGGGACAGGGACAGAGGGTGGGCAGGAGAGGCTATGACAGTTGGGAAATTTTAAAGAGGGCTCTGCCACTCCTGCTCCAGAGGTTGCTCTGTGCTTAGGAAAAGCCTTCCCCACCCCTGGCAAGGGTCAAGGTGAAATCAGAAGTGAGAGGTTACCCAAAGTAAGTGGGCTTGATAGTGTAGTTTGTGAGCTGGTGAGCACCGGGGGGCGGGCGGATGGAGAAAGGCCTAATGTGCCTTTTACCCCTGTCCCCTCCACCACCATTCACCCACTCCAGAGCCGCTATGCCCTACACTCAACCGCCTCTCCCACGTGTTCTGTTGCCGGGCGAGATCCGCGCCAAGCTGATATAAAGGGCCCAGGATGTCTGTTCCCTTTAACAGAGCCAATCACGGCTCAGAGTCCAGCTGGGAGGCGGCCCAGGGACACAGGGTCCACTGTGATACCCGAGACGGTAGTGGGACAGAGAGCCCCAGGATCAGCCCCCACGTCTCGGCTAGAACAGACAGCTGGACCACGAGTGCCCACAGCCCAGGGAGCGTCGCCGCGCGCCAGCTCCGGGCCAGGGTCGCGGGGCCTGGGACAAGATGTACGGCGAAAGTTAGGACAGGACGGCGGGAGTCCCGGGCTGGAGAAGGGAGAGGGGTCACCTCAGAGCCAAGCGCCAGCACTGGCACTACCCAAAACGGCGAACACACCTTCGCCTGTCCCGGCCGGCCTCGGGCGAGGCCAGAGCTGGTGTGCAGAAGCAGCAGCCAGCAGCTGGAGTTGCAGCCGACACCAGAGCTCGGCTGGGTCCCCGTGGCAAAGCGGATCGTTTCACCGGAGCCGCCCGAGGCTCCGATCCCGCACTCCCGGACACACGCACGCACACACCTTCGCACGATCAATGACGCACGCACACACACTCTCCAAGAGCACAGAACGGGCCGGTGCCCACCGGCTGGGGATGCGCGCGATGGGGCGCGGGGGCCCCTTGGTAGGAAGCCAAGGCTGCCTCGAACTTCCCCCCTCGTCCCTGCCCGCCACAACCCGCCCCGAGTCCCAGCTCCGAACGCGCGGGAAAGCCCCGGTGCCCAGGGCGCTCCAGCCCGGCCCTCTCGGCGCTCGTGGCTCTGCGCCCGACGCTGCTTCCCCGCGCCCAGCACCCAGGGCCGGGAGTAGGAGCGGGGGGTTCTCAGGGGCCAAGCGAGCCCGAGGGGCGGCAGTTCACAGACACGCGGCGGTGAGTGAGATACAGTGAGCGAAAGTCTAATTAAAGTTCCAGCTACTGAGGCCGGTCCCCAAAGTGCGGCCAGACGGGAGCCCGTGCTCCCCACCTCCGCCGCAGCTTCGGACTCGTCGGGTCACCGGGTTGGCTCGCAGTGCAGCCCAGGGCCCGCCCGGGACCCCTCGGGGAGTCCCGTGGGGCCGGAAACCTGCGCGGGGAGGGGACCGGGTGGGGAGAGGGAGCAGCCACTTACCTGGCGCAGCCCACGCTCTCGAGGCCGCGAGCCCCTCCAGGTCGGGCGCGATCCTCCACAGCGAATCCTCCGCTCGGGGCCCCGGGGGCGGCAGGGAGGACCTCCGCCCCAGCTCGAGCGGAACCCGGTGCGGTCGGTGGGCGAGCGGCGTGGGGCAGGCGGCCGGAGCGCGCGGTAGAGCAAGAGGGCGCGGTGGCCCGTTCCTTTTCTGGCCCAGGCCCGGTCCGTCCCCCGCCTCGGCCGCCGCCGCCGCCTTGTCCTCTCTCCTCCCCGCAGCGCCGCCGGATCCAGCTCGCGCGCAGGGAAGGCTCCCAGCGAAGTGCGAGCGAAGCCTCCGGCAAGGCTGAAAATAGCGCCGCGCCCGCCCGGCGCCCCGCCCCCGAACCGTGCCCCGCCCCGCAGTGGCGGAGGCGACGGGGGTGGCCGGGCCCGGAGAGGATCAGTCCTGCGATCCGCTTGGCCCTCCCGGGAGCTCACGGGTGCCGCGCCCACGCGCGCTCTGTGGCTCCCGCGGCTCTGCTGGCCACGCGCTCCGAAGGAGCAGCCGCTGGGCGCGGTCCGCCGGCCGCGGGGGTGGGGGCGGTTATGATGGGGACCGCGCCGGTCTCCCGGGTCCCTGAGAGCCAGACTCCTGTCTGCCGCTTGGCTCCAGACTGCTGCCAGAGTGCTGCCACTGCCTCGGTGGGTCGAACCCGGCGCCAACCCGGGAAAAGGACAAGGCGTCACCGGGGAGGGACTCGACCACAGCTGGGCAGAGGCGCGCTCCCAGGACTCGACGCTGCGGGGGCGCGGAGCCCGTGAAAGGAAGAGGATTGATCCCGAAGGAGATTCTGAGAGGTCCCGGGGCTGCGGTTTCGCGTGGTATTTGGCCAAGGCCTTAGGCAGACTCGGGCCCCGGTGTCTGCACCCATCCTCAAATTCCTAAAGCTCTGGATTCTGTTGAAAGTGCCCTATGAACCTGGCTCTCCCTGAGGGTTTCACTCTTGAAGTCCCTGTGGGGTCACCAGCCTGAGAGCTGAGCCAACCGACCCCTCCCCATACACACCCCCAGTAACAGAGTGGGGATGTGACCAGTCCACAGCCACGCAGCACCAGGGCAGAGCAGATACATGAAGGGGGGGGGGGGGGGGGCTCTGGATTCCCGGCCTTGTTCTTCCTAAGAAGAGGCAGCCCCGACCTGCAGGGGGCAAGCAGGCACTGGGAACAAGGGCAGGCTGATTCTCACAGGAACTATACTAAACTGTATAAATCAGTCACCTCTTAATCTTGAAGGGACACCAGTATTTTTAAAAACCTGCAGAGAAGCCCTTAGCAAAATAAAGTGAAAGATCCTCACTCTCCTTTCTGTAATTGTATCTGCTGGTTGGTTGACCCGACTCCAAGGGTATCAGAGTGAACCTAGAGTGAGAGATGGAGTTGGGGAGTGGGATGGACCTGTAGCCCCACAGTGACCAGAGAAGGGGTGGGGCAGCCCTGCCAGGGAGCAGAGCCACTCCTGAGGACTTGCAACAACAAAGTAGGCCTTATTATTTCCGTTTTACAAATGAGGAAATGAGGAAACTGAGGTACAAGCATGCCTCCAAGTTGCCGGAGTTCACACACCTGGAGGATGGCAGAGCCAAGATCGGGCCCAGGTATGGTGACTCCAAAGTGGAATAGGTTTGGTGCTAGGATTCCCTCTCCAGCACTCTAAGCTCAGACAGTCCCAGACCCAGGGCTGTGCCAGGCCCAGCTGTGCTCCACTGGCTGCACGTGTTAGTTCTGTGTTTGTGGAGTGGGGGTGGGGAGGAGCTGGAGTGTATGTGTGTGGCTGAAATTGTCCTGCTCCACCTCAGTCAGGTGCACATTGGGTGAGCTGAATGCAAGAATTCAAGTGTCCAGAAGAACAGGGCAGAGGAATCCTTATTCATTCCGTGTTTAAAAGCTGTCAGAGTAGGGCAGCAGGAGAGAAGATGAAAACAAAGACGGAGAGGGTGAAGTGAGCAGAAAGCTACTTGCCCAACTAGCCCAGAGTGCAATGACTCCCCTCCCTGTCCCTGTGGCCCCCTTGCCCGTGCACCTCCCGCCCCTCTCACCACCCAGGGTCCTGGCCACAGCGTGGCTGCGCTGCTGCCAAAGAGCTTCCTGTCTGCATTTGGGCCTGGGGCACAGCACACGACTTTGGCCACAGAGGCCTGGTTGTCAAGAGAACCTCCTCAGTACCACACACACTACAGAGGGCAAAGGCACACGCTCACACACACATGCACACCCATACACGCACGCACGTGCACGTACTGGACAGCAACGAGAAAATGGGAGTTCGCATTCCCAGAGACCAGTCTCAAAGCTGGGAGGAGGCTCCGGACTGTGAGTACTTCCATGGAACGAGTCTACACAGGCTTTATCATGACCAGTGTGTGGGGCTGGTCAGGTCATTTCACCTGCCCCGCGCATCTGTGTGCAGTAACCCTCCTGGGAAGGGTGGTTTCTCCATTAGCTTTTCCTACTGTACTATTAGCGCTTATTTGCATCTAACATTCAGGCAGACACCACCTGGAATCAACAATGCTGCATTCTCTTTGACATTCTCTACATTTTCAGTTTTTCACTCAGGCTTCCTTCTTGCTTTGAGAGGCTCTCAGTGAAATCCCCAAAGGGTGCCTGAAGCCCCTGGCCTCAACATGCGGTGAATTTTCTTCTGGGATTTGCCAAGGGCTGTGTGCCCTTTTTTGAAAGTCAGGCTCAGCCTCTGCAGTGAGGGAGGAGGAGGAACGCTGCAAATCCCCGGCATGAAGCCCTGTGTGCTCACTTGCAGTTTTTGATATGTGTGTTTCCACCAAAAGACTAGTGGCAAACTTGTCTCTTTGCATCCCAACTAAGATAAAAAGACATTTTCATTGGATGGCCCCGTGAGTCCACAACCTAAGCCCCAGAAGAGCTAACAGAGAGGTTCAGAACCACCCTGTTTGCTGCAACAGGGGTGTGAGAGGGAAGAGGGGGCTTGGATCTGGGCCACAGGCAAACCCTTCCCTTCACCAGCTCCCCACCATTCCTGCAAGTGAAAATTCCTGCCCACCTTTGGGCTGGGGGCTGAAGGTAGCACAGCAGGGAAGCCTAAACAGCCTCACATTGTGTTTGAAAAGGGGCCTGTAAACCCATTGGCAAAACAGAGTCTCAAGTCCGAAACCTTCCATTCTGTGGCTGTGAGAAGAATCAGAGTGCTGTTCTCCTGAGGGGAGTGGGAGCCATCTGTAGTGGCAGGTCAGTAACACCTCTTCTGTCTCCCTGTATCCCATGGGAGAAAGGAGAGAATAATGGGATGGACCACGAGGTCTGTTTGAGCTCTTCAGTTGCTAGCTGAGTGGTCTCGAGCATGTCTCCTAGCCCCTCAGAGCTTGTCTCCCCTTTGCAAATGGGGACAACAGATTCGACCCTGCATGGGTAAGGTGAAGGGTGTGAAAGCACTGCAGCCCTGGAGCCGGCCTGCCCTGAGCCACCCCCAGACCAACCACCTTACTACCTGGCCAAGCATCTGGCTGTGTAATGGCCTCTGAAATGTCGTGACCCCAAGGTTTCCCGAAGTTGGGTCAACACGCAGATGGGCTAGTGATGTGGTGATTAGAGCACTGTCCAGGTGAGAGACTCTCCCCTGGGAACATTGCTGCCTTCCCCAGCTGCCTCCCCTGGGGCCCTGGCTGGGCTCATGGCCAAGGCCTTCCCTTCACAGGCCTCATCTTCCCCATTTGAACAGTGAGGGTCCTGGAGTCCAGGCTCCTGAGCCTCCCTTCCAGGCCTGAGTTGTGTTCCTTACCCAGGAAGGATGCCAGAACTGTTTATGGCCAAGGTGTCTCTTGGACACCTTATTGGATGAATGTTCCTTCCCAGTCTTTTCCCTCCACTCCCCAGGATCTTTCTCCTTTTCTGTCACTCCTTAGGTTTCCGAGGAGCTAGAGGATCTCTTTGTTTCCTTCTTTGTTAAGTCGTCTGAAATTTCCTGACATCAGCATGCCTGTGTGAGAATCCCCTGCATCAGAAATGCTGCTGAGCGGCCTGCCAGTCCTGACTGCTGCCCCACATGCACGCAGTCTGGCACAAGGCTTTTTCCAAGTGAGAAATTTACTAGGAGCATATTCACCTCTTAATTTAAATATTTCTTATTTATTTATTTATTCTTAAAGATGATCGGTGAAAGGATCTTAACCCTTGACTTGGTGTTGTCAGCACCACGCTCTCCCAAGTGAGCTAACCGGCCATACCTATATAGGGATCTGAACCCGAGGCCTTGGTGTTATCGGCACCACGCTCTCCCAAGTGAGCTAACCAGCCATCCCTATATAGGGATCTGAACCCGTGAACCCAAGTGAGCCACAGGCTGGCCCTTAATTTAAATATTTCTAAGCTGGACATTTGGGAAAGCAAAAAACTCCAATATGTCCTAAATTTAAGACTATTTCATATTATAACCCATAAAATGACTATAACCTAAAAAAAATGGGTAGATTTGCCACATCTGTTGATGCCATCTAAAGAGCAAATTACATTTTAATAAGACAGGTTTTGATTTCTAAAATAAAAAAGGAAGGAAATGCTGCTGGGGGCTGCAGGCACCCCACAACCCATATACCTGTGACAACTTCTGAAATTCTACCATTATTCTTCTGGGCATAAGAATAGTTCCTCCTTAAAGAGCAGGTTTCTGGGGCCGGCTAAAGTGACATTGGTGCCAGTCCTTAACACAGCCGAGAGTTAGTGAACAGGTTTTCTGGGTAGCACATATTAGAAACTGACTTGACTAACTTGAGCAAAAAGGGGATGCTTCCTTGAAAGGACACTGGGGGATCTGCCAGAGCAGAGGAGCTTGCATGAGGGAAGGAGGCAGGAACCAAGCACTAGGCTCAAAGACCCTGGGAGCAGCCTTTTGGGTATCTAGGAAGGGATGCCATCTCTGGAGCTAGAAGACCACTGCCATGATGACCTTGACACCTTAGTCCCAATCTAAGGTGGGCAGGCCTGCAGAGGGGCCATGATGACCCTAGAGCCCAAGAAAGAGCCACGCTCAAGCCCGGGTCCAGATTATTTGCACACTGGGCTCAGAGCCAGCCTGGCTTTTCTGTTGAGGTCTTGCCAGGCTCAGGTTCATTTTGATACTTCTTGATTTAAAATAATACCACCACTGGACCGTCTGCCATTGGTCGCTCCTTCAGTTCCCAAGAATCCTTGAGACTGATCATCCTCCAGTGGCCTGGCAGGGATTCCTTCTCCAGGCCCACCTACGGTGGGAAGAGAGGACACTGTCTCAGGTGGCAATTAACTGCAGGAGGGGGTTTAACATACTTTCAAGATAGAGATTTTTCTTTTTACTTTGGGGTAAAGAGTTTAAAATTCTCGAATATTTATAAGTCATAATTCAGTAAATGCTATTTAATTTCAACCAAACTAGTTCAGCATTCATGACATGCAGGGTCCGGCTGAAGTTTACTCTTTCACTGTCAGTCAAAGACAGTGGGAACGGGCTTGCAGGGGTAACGTCTCCCCTACCTTGCATAGTAAATGGATTTTGACTTCTCTTAACACTGGAGTATTTCTGTGCATCTATCTGCATCCAGATATGAATGAGCTCATTATAAATAGGTATCTCTATTCAATCAAGTTGGCTTGGCTGACTCTCTTTCTTTGGCTATACATTGTTAATTATTAACTGGGGTGACTACTAAAACGAGGAAATTACTGCATGACATAAATGAATGGCACTTGTTTTTAAACACACCCTAATTTGTAGAACTCACTAATTCTCTAGAACTCACTAATTCTCTAGGATTCCCTCTGGCTTAGCACCCATTGGCCAGGATTAGACTCCTTGAATGAACCTGCTGGTGGTTCCCCAGAGCAGAGCTCCTGTAGGTTGCTCAGCTTCATCCAGCTCTCGGAGGTCTCTAAAGGCTGATCCCCTCTCCAGTATCATCAGCTCACAGCACATATTCAAAACTCCTCTAACCTTACCAAGAGTCTTTTTCATCACGTGGCAGGAAAGTGGGGCTTAAATATCTTCCAAATTCCTGAGATCGCTAAAAGCATATTTTTAAAAATGCAAACTTGAATGCTATTCTAAATTTAATGCTTAGTATTAAGAATTGAGTTTGGAGATTTTGAGAATAAAGAAAGGATTGCTTTGAACTGAACAAAAATATGTCCACAGGAACACTCCAGAAACATTTATCAGATGCCACAGGGAGCATACCATTCAGTAAGGATGTGCACGTAAAGATAGAGGCCAGGCTGGAAGGAGCTTATTCTGGAGGGGCCTCAGGTCTGCACCCCTAGAGCTGGAAACAAAGGGGTCACCAAGCTTAGTAGCGATTGTTGCCTCCTTGAGAAGCAACACTATAAAAATCTCCCAAATGCAGTTGATCAGTCTTTAGGTTTTTTCAGACCCTTTTAGCATAGGCAAGGTGTGTCATAAACCATGTGGGTGGCCACAGCAGAGATGGAAAAACAGCAGCAGGTACTGCCCTTCTCCAGGTGGTCCTGAGCAAGTGGTATTTTCACACTGTGTTGGGAGCCCACACAAAGCCTGGTGGTGTGAATCTTTCCACCGGAACTGAAAACAAAAGCCTCATGGATGATGCATCCAAGGAGACAAGATCAGGAGGAGTGCATCCATCGGGCAGAATGCCCCTCAGAGGGACATCCAAGGGTGGCAGATCAGAAATGCCTGCCCCACGTCAAGCACCCAAGCTGGGCCCCTGACCTGCAGCCTCTCCCATTCACTTTCTTGTGGGAAGATGCCTCACTGGGAAATGCCCAAGTCAGCTTTGGAGGGACACACCTTTATCTTGCAGGTTCCCTGTGAAGGAGAAACTGGAAAAACCAAAGTGAGTTTGGTTCCTCAGATGCTCCCAAGGTTTTCCAAATTGGAAGCAGGCAATGCTAATATTTACTGTCAGCCCCTCCTATCTCATGCCCAGCAAGTGGCTGAAAGCCAGCCAGCTTCCCAGGTAACCCCTCTCCCAGCTTTGCTAAGCCATCTCCCTGTGCAGAGAAGGTGCCACGGTCAGCAGGCTTTGGAAGCAGATGACATGACCTATAAGGTTTATAGGGGAGGAATATCTCCAGCTCCCCTATATTCCTGGGTGCCAGAGTGTTCTGAAAGGATACCCTTGGACACCTGTGAAAATGAAACCCTGTCACTGAAAATAGAAGGCAGTTGGGGCAGAAACTAACATAAGTAACTGCCTCTTCATTGCTGAGTTCTCCCAGATCCCAGGAAACTTCATCCTGCAGGCAGATCCCGGATGCCCTGGAGTTGAAAGCACAGCCCAGTGGCGTCCTGTCTGTAGCTATGGAAACAGAGAGACAGTTACCTCCCTATTGGCTTTCGTACTGGAGACATCTTGCTGTCAGTAATGTTTAAAGTTAGCTTTATAAAAACAAGACAACCCAAATCTCTTCTTTTGACATCATGCCAAGGGCCCTGTGGCATGCAGCAGCCATGAAGGTCCTAGCATGGAGCCTGTCACACTCTGTCCCTCATCCCTGTCCTCAGACAAAGCCTTCCTGTCTGTCTGCTCTTAGCAGAGATGTCTTGGGTTCAAATGAGTCCGCCTTCATTGCCTGTTTCTGTATTGGTGCCTTATCTCAAGATTCAGGGGGGCAGGGCAAGGACCTGGTTCAGCCCTGGTTTTGTGTGTGCTGAGATGATGCCCAAGCCCAAGCACCAGCTGGAGGCAGGCTCGAAGGTGAAGCTCAGCCCCTTTACAGCAGTCTGGGCCATCTGCCTGCAGGCCAAGATACCTAACCAAGCCCTAGTTGAGAAACTGCTAGAGACAGGAGGAGGTATACAAAGACACAAGCAGCTCACCATCAAGGAAGAAGGCAGACATTCAGACAGACTTCCAACTAGAATACAGGGCAGACTGCGATGGAGCCGTGAGAGGGATGGCTGAGTTGTCTGCCCTGGGGATCAAGGATCAGAGGTGGTGTTTGATCTGACCTAGTCTCAGCTGGCCTGTCCTCACTCATAACAAGACTCACAGTCACAAAGAGCCAGAGAGACAGTAATTCAATACGTATTTTGTTACAGGATACTTAGCACCTATAGATAAAAGACTTTCACTTCTGTGCTCAGAAGAAGAATAGAAGCTACAATTAGAAGGTAGGATTTCTGAATTCTGGAAAACAAGCCTAGCATTTAGGAAAGAGTGTCTGGAGGAAACCGTTAATCAACCAGGGCCTTTTGAGAGAATAAAGAGAGTGTAAACAAAGAGAGATAAACATTTCATTTGTGTAGACTAGACAGATTTCTCAAGAAAGGCCATTGAAAATATTAAGCTAACATTATTCCATTTTTAAAAATCATAAGCAGGTTATGCTACATGAGAGATATTGAAACAGGCAAGGCTACTAGAACACAGCCTGGTGATTGTCTTGGGTTGTGTTCCCCAAGTAGACCACAGAAAAGTACTCGGGTTCAGGTAGTTTACTTGAGAGTGATCTCAGAAAACACAAAGCAGGCCAGCAAGCTTTAGTGGTATGAGGAAAGCCCTCAGAACAGAAGAAGAGAGAGGCAGATGCTTGAAGTTGAAACTGTCTCCTGGGGTTGAACTTGGATGGGTTGAGGGGATATGAGGAAGGGCACTAACAGGGTCTGCTACAACGTCATGATCGGTCCAAGACACTCTACACAACCACTGTACATACTTTTTCTCCTCTAGCTTGGTTGTTATAAAGCATCCTTAGAAATCTTAATGAGTCAGTATTGAAAGTTCTCCTTGGGGTATTTTTGAGAAGACGGTAGAAGTGCTAGGGACAAAATTTGGACATGCCATTGATAATCAACAGAGCAACTAGATAACAAAACCAAAAACCTATGGGCAACACTTGCAATAAAACTAGTGCGCAATGCATTCCCTAAAACACCAACATATGAACGGGTGGGGACATTCCACTGATAGTTACAAAACCTGCACGTATTGGTGTCTGTGCAGAGAGAAGCAAAATGAAGAAACAGAGTTTGTTATACCTGAGAACAGGAGCAACCCCAAATAGGCAATAGGTATTTACTAGAAAGCACAGAGGTCCAATTTGAAAACAGTAGCTAAAACAGGAAGGGATTTTGCTTGCTCCAATTGTGTGTAAGTGCAAAGGGCATCAGGTAAAAAGGTGTAAAGAGGCTGCAGCAGTCTAGCCCCTGTGAACTCTTGAAACTGACCAGCCAGGTCTTCCTTCCAGGACAGGATGCCACACTGAGGAAAAACTGCTGAAAGGGGAATCAAAATTGAACAGACCGGGAACAACAGAAATGAAGGAAATAGAAGATTCAGATAAAAGTGGAGGAATTTTTATGAGCTAGAAATCTCAGAAAACAAACTGCCATATTTTTAACACTGCATGAAAACAGCAAAAGTGAGAGCTTTGTGAAATTAGAAAGGCTATCTTGAACTCAATCTCCTTCTAAAAGTTCAGAAAAAATAATTTCACCATTACAAAAATGAGCAACAGGAGAGAATCAAGGCCATACCCCATACAAAGTTATTTTAAGGAAAATGAAAATAAGGAGACTAATAACATCTCTACAGACAATGAAAATAACACCGGGAAAACACACTTACAAAACAGAAAGCTATAACCTACTATTTCAAAACAAACGAAAAGAAATTAAGGAAAATATATAGGATATAAACAAACAACATAAATCAAAAATAGAAAAACTCAGAAATAAAAAGAAAAATTCTGGAAAGAATAGGTTTAAAGAATTTCAGAAATTAGGACTAAACCAGAAAGAATACAAGAGTGAATAAACACAATATATAAAGCCTTAGAACAAATAGAAGAAGGAAAAATTGGAAACTGAAATCAAAGAAAGTAAAATGATACAAAGATTCCAGAGAAAGTGACAAATCTTGAAGCTAAACAGAGAAGATCCAACATACAAAGAATAGGATTCCCTAAAAAAGAAAACCAAAGCAGGGAACAGAATAAATACTAAAACCTATAGTTCAAGAAAAGCTTCAGAAATAAAAAAAAAGTTTTGAAACTACGTATTGAAAGATCACAGCATGTTTCTGAGAATATTGACCCAGAATGACCAACGCTAAGGCATACTTTTAGTAAAATAATAGAACTTTAAAGAAAAAGTAAATTTTTTTGAGTATCTAAAGCAAAAATAGCACATGATTTGCAAGGAATTAAAAATTGGATTATCATCAACTTTTTGACAGCAACACTTGTGCCAGAAGAAAATAGAGTAACATGCTAAAGAAACTCAAGAAAAGAAAATGTGAGCCAAGGATCTTATATCCAGGAAAACTGACTTTCATGTAAAAGACAAACTCTTACCAACATGCAAGAATTCAGGAAATATTGCATGAGTCCTTCCTGAGGAATTTTAAACTTCAGAGAACCAAAGTGACTTGAGAGACATCAACATAAGGTAGTTAACATTAAATGTATACAGTTATCTATAGAATTAAGAAAAAACAAAGATTAAAAAGGAAAGAGTATAGTATAAAATGGCTGTATGCTCTGACAATATAGATATAGTACAGCTATTTATAAATTGAGGAATAAGAGAATGAGGAATGCATATGGAAAATTTTTTAACTGTTTTCAATAATGATGTTGATTGAGGCAATATTAGTGTGTTATGCTAAGACTATTGTGTGTGTAATATAGGATAAAGAAAATGAGTAATTGTTGGATATTCTAATTCGGTCATCTCCTATGTCTTTGAGAACCAGGATTCTTAGAAGATGAGGGGAAAAAAAACGCAGGTATAAAAAGAACAATTTAAGTAAACACTCAATAATTCTAAATTTTAATTGGAAGAATTAGTATATACTCATGAGTTATTATATCTTTTTTTTAACTAATAGAATTTAGTCTTTAGAGCATTTTTAGGTTCACAATAAAATTGAGTGAAAATTACAAAGAGTTCCCATAACCCCCTTCCCACATGCACTCAGACTCTCCCCCATCAACACCCTGCATCAGTGTGGTGCATTTGCTACAGCTGTTATACCAACATTGACCAACATCGACCAAAGTTTGTCGTTCATATTAGTGTTAACTCTGTATTGTGTATTCTACCATATTTTTTAGAAATATGTAATGATATGTATCCAATATTATAGTATCATACAGAATAACTTCATGATCCTAAAAATCCTCTGTGCTCTGCCTATTCATCCCTCCCTTACCCCAACCCCTAGCAACCACAGATCTTGTTACTGTCTCCATAGTTTTGCCATTTCCAGAATGTCATAGTGGAATCATATAGTATGTAGGTTTTTCAGATTGGCTCCTTAGAAATATGTATTCAAGTTTCTTCCATGTCTTTGCATGGCTTGGTAGCTCATTTCTTTCTATTTCTTTGTATATTTTGGTTAATCGTCCTTTGTCAGATATGTCTTCTACAGTATTTTCTCACAGTCTGCGGCTTGTCTTCTCATTCTCCTGAAATTTTATCTTTTTAAAAAAGATAGATAAGATAGATAGACAGACAGACAGACAGACAGACAGACAGACAGACAGACAGACAGATAGATAGATAGATAGATAGATAGATAGATAGATAGATAGATAGTAGATAGATTCATTGTCCACTAAGAGAAACCAGGACTTCTTGGAGAAATGGCAGATTCCAGGTCTGGAACAGGAAATGTATAAAATGAGCCTGGAAAACCTTGTCATACCAGAGAGCAAGGAAGTTAGCAGAGACTAAAAGATCACATCTAAAGGACACGGGCACCATCTGCAGAAGGCTCCCACTGGGCAAATATGGAACCATTTGAGCACTAATAAAGATTAATAATGATGGATTAAAACCCATCCAATATGTTTAAGCCTTTAATTCAAAAAACTACCTAAAACATTTTCACCTTCACAGGATGAGGAACAAATTCATCCTCTCAAAAGCTGGTAAATAAAGAGAAAGAATCAAGCATTTATACTGCCTTTAATAGGTGAACTGTCCCACTGGGTAACCAAATGGCAGACAAGTGGAAGCATCTCTTTATGAAAGTACTCAAGTTAATACGTGAAAAAGAAATGATAGAATTAGAATATCACCATTTTGAACCCCCCTGGCAAATTAACAGAGCTAAGCATTGTGCATCAACAGCTGTTAACATCACAGAAAGAGAGGCAACCAGACATTGTGTGCCTTCTAATGAGAGGATGCAACACTGTCTATGGTCTTGCCAAAAGGGCTGAACCCACATCTGGTCCAACCTCTGGGTCCAGCTGCCAGTTTGCAGGAAATACAGAAGAACATCTTGAACTGCACTGGGAACATCAATCACAGTGGGACCTCTGTGGGTCAAAAGGCTCAGGTGCCTCAACAGATAAATTGTAAAGAAAAGAAAGGAGGAGAACCTGTAGATTAAGAGTCTCAAAAGATAGATCAAAATTTTAAAAATGGCAACACTACATCATATGTCTACGAAGGCACACTCGGGTGATAAAGTCATAAAGAAAGACAGGGAATAGATTACTATAAAAGTCACATGAGGATCACTTTTGAAGTGAGGGAGGCAGTTGAGACCAGGACGAGGCATAGGAGGGGCTTCTGGGGACATTGGCAAAGTTCTAGTCCTTGATCTGGATGGTATCTGTTTTAATAACTCCATAAGCCAGGCAATTATTTACCTTATTTTTTCTCTCTGTTTTATTTTACAATAAAAATGTTTCTTAAATAAATTCCCAATCCATAATTTAATCGTCATTCTCCATATGACCAGAGGTAATGGTGGTGACTGTGACTCTGACTTCTCAGCATGATGCCTTAGGGCTCTAGTTCTGGAATAAGGATACTGAGTGTCTCATTGGGAAGACCCACTGACCCACCAGAATATAAGTTCTGGAAGGTCAGACACCATGTTGCCATGATCACTGCTGTATTCCCAGCTGCGCTTCGCAGGTAACAGGTGCTTAATAAATACTTGTTGAAGGAATGTATGACAGGGAATAGACTCAGAGGATTCACTTTGTTGGGTGAATTGTACAGTATCAGTCACATAAAAGACACCTTGACCTCACCATGAAGACCTGGCTTCCCCCTGTTTCTGGGTCAGTCATATCTGCATCTCCAAAGTCATTTCCTGGCCCCTTTGGACACCACTCCTCCCACCATCTGAGCTAAGTGATTGAGGAGATGTGGGAATCTCCTTGGTGGCCACTGTCCATCTGCAAGGGATTCCCAAGGGAAGACCAGAAAGGGACTGGCTAGGCCAGGAGAGGAGTTGGACCACCATTTTACCTTCATTTTGAACAAAAGTTTGGCAATACTTCAGAGAAGCAGAGGCGATGCCTAGCCCTATTTCCCCCTGCCTGGGGAAGCATTTGCCGTGACAGCTGCTTAGGAGAAGCAGTGACATCTGTGGACTCTGGGGCTCAAGATGAGCTCATCCTGAAAACATCAGGGAAAGACAGCATGGGCTGGGGCTGTTGTGTGCAGGCCCTCTGCCACTTCTGCTTCCAATCCAGGCTCCCAACTCCAGCTCCCAGGGGTCCCCAATAACAGGGGGATTCCAAATGCACCCTCAGACAAACACCAGGTACCACCTTTGTACTTGGAGATCCAAGCTCAGGGCGTGTTTGAAGGTAGCATCATATAAGGTGATTCAAATGAAATTCAGGTCTACACAAAATTGCTGAACACTAATTACGTCCCATAGCCCCCTCCATCCTGGTTTATGCCCGTTTAACAGATGGGACAGCAGAGGCCAAAAAGTTCAGTCATTATCCCAGTTGGAAAGGATTAAGGGCTCTGGAAGATGATGCCTCTGTTTTCCATTTAACAAATATTTTCTGAGCCCTTCCTAGGCAGGCGTGGCCTCACTCCTAATCTGGACTTCCTCACCTGAACTTTAGAAGAGAGGAGCAGGTGCTTCCTGGGACAGGAAGCAGTTTTCTCTCACCTGGCGTTTGTTTGCCAGCTCTCTTTCAAGGCCATGGACACTCCCACCCCTCTACCCCCTTCCCAAAGGACAAGTTACAGAAATTCCAAGGACTCCAATTCCCTACACTCTGATCTCTCTGGGTCCCTTTTCCAGAGAGTGACTCCCTGTGATTCATTCAGTTGCAGGGAGTTAATGATTCCTTCAGCATCATGTCCTAGTGAGTGTCAGGCACAGAGTGAGCAAGATGAGCCTGGACCTACCTTCATGGAACTTATAGCCTGGCCAGCCGACAGGACAGATGAAAATGTCTGCACCTCAAGATTTCCAGAAGGGGATAGAGTTTCCTTTGTTTAAAAACAAACAAACAAACAAAAAGATTAAATTACATTATTCTCAGGTAACCCTCTTCACCACCAGTTTAAGTACAGTAAACCCATTTTAAGAGTCTCCCCCAGGAAGTATAAACTTTTATTTCATTGCACCATGTAATCTCCTGTAATGGAAAACCAGTAATGAGGATGCCAGCAGCAGGTGCAAAAGGCGTTTACATCAATAGAAAATTCAATTCTAATTAATCTCTTCACAGCCAACATAATTGAGTCTTCATGGGGACCACCAGACTCCCCCCACCCCACTTCCCCATTGCCTTTGACAGGCCTGTTTTCCCACTGCTATGCTGGAATTTGTTTGGAAACAAAGGGAAAACAGTGCTGATATCATCTCGGGTGATGTGGGTTTGCAGCAGAGTCTCTTTATTTCCATCACCAAGTTATTACTGACATCCAAGGCACTGAGCACAGTCTCAAAGGCCTTCCCTCAGTATGTAAATAGCATCCTGCTTTGTTATTTATTTCTTAGCTCTCCTCTTTCCTCCCCTTCCCCCAGGGTTTTTTTTTTCTTCTTTCCCCTGAATATATCACAAGGGCCACATCTCTCTTCGCTATCGCCGAGCTCTCCACTTTAGCAGCGCAAGAAAGAATTATGAGCCAGGCGAGTGCCCATGCCCTGCGTGCGGGTGTATGTCTTGTCGGCTCCCCATCCTCCCAGGTCGAGGCAGTAACTCATGCATGGGTGACAGCCAGTTTAAAAGCCATCACTGTGAAGCCACAAGAAAATGCACAGACTTCATAAACTCCCAATATTGCCTCATCTGATCTATTTCCTTTATTGCTTTTTTTCTCCCGACGTTAAACTGTGATCATCCTTAGCGTTGAGCAAAGTTGCGTCAGCCTAATGTTTGGACCAGCTCTGTTAATTAAAATGCTCCCTCTGTGCTGATTTCCAATATGTTCTCCTCCCAGCAAATGTGAGCACATAAAAATGAAGCCAAAACCAGAATTGGATTGGTTCTTCATGCCGACTGTGAACAAGCCAAGCAGAGACGGGGTGGGGCGCTGCCCAAGAGCCAAGGTCTGTCATAGAAAGAGGAAGCTGCACTTTGGAACCTTCCTTTGAAGGAGGGCTCATTACCCCATAATCAGAGTGAGCAGCTTGCTGGGGTGAGAGGTCTCCCACCTTTTTGGGGGTCTGGGGTTTGCCTTGGAAAACTCTGCCTCTTCTATTATCAGGGACAGATCTGGGTTTCTGCCCTGCCCAGGTGAGGCTGTGTGTACTGATGGTGTGGGTAGAACAGCCCTGTCCATCCAGCAGCTCATAATTTGCATCACCATCAGACATCCATCTGCCAACACCAAGTCAAAGTTCCATCCAGGAATCTAGGGCTGGGCTTGGTCAGAAAATCAAGGTCTATCCCCTGTTTACCATCATTCTTGGCCTTGAGTACCTTGGTTGGCTTTGAGGACAGAAGGACAAAGGGCTCTCTGCAGGGCCTTGTCCTCTCCCTGGGTGTTGATTTCCCTCAAGGAACTTGAGGTGTTCCTGTGGCACTGGTCAAACCCCTGTTTTAAAACACACACTCCACTTCTAAAACTCCTCACAGAACCCCTGCCAGCCCCATCCACCTGCCCCCCTCTCTGCCCCACAGGGGCTGTCCCTTCTCACATATTTGATCACTGCCTGCTTCTTGTTGCTCCTTCTGGGACAAGTAGGTGTTCCCTGCTGGTCTGGGCCCTGAGCTGGCTTCTTGTCTCTTATTTTTCAGATCCAGGCTCATCCTATGGCTGCTTCTTGTTCTCTGCTGCGACGCTGGCTGGATCTGGAGGGTGGGGAAGAAGTGTTAATGGCCACCCTGGGGAGGTGAGGGGAGAGGGGAGGTGCTGGCCTGGCAGCACAGAGGGGTGCTGTCTCCCAGGCCTGCTCCCCATTCTAATGCCACATCCCTCAGGTCCAGCAACCTCCACCGACATGTTGGTGACCATTGTGGTCCCACACCTGTATGGGACTGAGCCAAAGGAGGTCACATAGTGGAGTGGGGTGGGGAAGCCTTGACCACAGAGGGAGAAAGTTGGGTTACCACCACTGATGTGTGAGTTACACTAAAGGCTGTGACCACAGCTTTTGAAGACTGAAAACCTGAGTTTTCATGGATCACTATTTATGTTACATGCAACAACCAATAACAAAACCAAAACCCTGCCCCCACTTGGAAGTATACTGGAGAGTGTTGACACCCTCCTTGAGAGTGAGACAGGAAGGAGCACAGAGGCTGCCCGCAGGGAGAGCCTGATAGCAGACAGAAAACAGTGTGCTCCCTGCCTCATTTGAAGCTCTTCAGTAGGAAGCATGAGCCTTCATTCCTGCACATGCTCCCCACACTGAGATTAGACCTAAGGCTAATCTCAGCAGAAGACCTGGTGTTGTTCATCATACCCGCATGCAGCTCCTGTCCTCACCACCTCTCACCTCTTGATTCCTAAGGACTTAACTGTTCACCCAGTCTGGGTCCCACCTCCATGTTGTACATTCTTCACTGCTACCTGAGCTGTGCTTCTAAAATATATCCTGACCATGCCAGTCTGATTCTCAGAAACCACCAGTCACTGGCCATGACTTGCCAAATCAAATGCACAATCCTCATTCTGGATATGAAGAGCATCCTCTCCTTCCTTTGGACCATTCTCTAGACAAGTGACCACCTTTCCTCCTGCAAACACTCATTCACACTGGTGCGTGGGAATGTCTCCCCTGCCATCCATCACCACTCCTCAAATCTTGGCTCATACCTGCCATCACCTGTTATTCAGAGTTGTTCTGACAGTCTTAGCCTGTGCAATAAGTCAAGAAAAAATATAGATATAATTATGGAAAAAGATAAAAGAAGGTAATTATTTGAAGATGATATGATTTTTTAAAAAAATCACACAAACAAAAAACAATCAGAGCATCAAAAACCAAAAGACCGAGACTCATAGTTTCCCTATATACATATAGTAACTAGTTAAATCTACTGTGAAAAAATGATCTCATTTACCATAACAACAAAAATACAAAATATCCAAGGATAAACCAAAAGAAATTTGGAACACCTGTATGAAAAAAATCTATAAAACTGTACTGTGGGATATAAAATAGCTTAATTAATGAAGACAGATGTAACGGCATGGGAAGACTTGGTAATAAAAATATTTCAATCCCCCCAAATTAATCTATAAATGTAACTCCAATAAAAATCCCACCAGGATTTAGGGAGAAGAACCTGATAAAATTCAATTGGAAAGATTCCAAATGACCAAGAAGAAAAAAGAAAAAAAATTTTAAAAAGAACAGTAAAAGTAGACCTGTTTCATTGGATTTTAAAACAGACTATAAAGAGATGCTCATTAAAAATAGAAACAGACAAGACAACAGAACAGAAAGTTGCCCCAAAATAGATCTTTGCATGTAGAAGTTTGGGATTACTAACAGTAATAAAGAATATTTACTAAGCACTTCCCATGTGCCAGGCCCAGTTCTAAGCACTTTATATACATTAACTCATTTAATACTGACAACAACCCGATGAGGTAGGTTACTATTACTACCCCAAGTTTACAGGTGAGAAAACTAAGGCACAAAGAGTTTAAATAACTTGCCAAGGGACACTCACCATTATATAATAAGGGTGGAAGATAAAGTCAGTGTAAGAAGGGTAGTCTATAAAATAAGTGCCCTATGGATAAATGGAAGAAATGAACTTAGATTTTCTACCTCAAACCACGTCCAAAATTCAATCCCAGATGTGAGAAAGATTTCAATGTAAGAAGAATCATTGAAAGGAGTACTAGGTATTCATAGCAGCATTATTCACGATAGCCAAGAGGTGCAAAAAAGCTACATAACTATCAACTGATGAATGGCTAAAAATAATACAAACAATGGAATATCATTCAGCCATAAAAAGGAATGAAGTATTGATGCATGCTCTAACATAGATAAACCTTATGAAAAAGGTTTGCTACATTATGCTAAGTAAACATTATGCTAAGTAAAAGAAGCCAGTCCCCAAAGGCCACATGTAATATGATTTATTTGTATGAAACCTCCAGAATAAGTAAATCTGTAGAGCCACAAAAGCAGACTGGTGGTTGCCAAGGGGTGAGAATGAGGGGTGATTGCTTAATGGGAACAAGTTTTTTGGGGCGGGGGGGTGATTAAAATGTCTTGGAACTAGATAGAGATGATGTAAACGTACTAAATGCCACTGAATTATACTTTAAAGTGGTTAATGGTTAATTTTACATTATGTGACTATTAACCTTTTTTAAAAAAGTACTTGAAGACATTGTAGAAGAATGATTTTATCATCTTGGTGTGGAAGATTGTTACAGTAACGGCATCATGAGTCCCTGTGCCCCTTTGCAATGTGGCTTTGCTGTTCTTTCCATCAGGAGGTGTATCTATTTCCCACTCCTTGAAACAGGCTGGGCTTTTGAGTTGCTTTAGCCAATAGTGTGGGGAAGTGATACTGTGCCAATTCTGGAAACCTCCACCTTAAGAGAGTTTGCAACTTCTGCTTCGCCCTCTTGAAGTCGTAAGACCATCATGCCATGAAGCAGGCCAGTCTAACTTACTGGAAGATGAGAAGCCATGTAGTGAAGAACTGAGGGGCCCCAACCAAAAGCCAGAACCCACTATCAGCTTTAGCCACATGAGATCCCACATGAGAGCAGCAGAAATACCACCTAGCTGAGCTCTGTCCAGACAGCATGCAGAGAATTATAAAAAATAATATATGGTTATTGTTTTAAGACACTATACTTTCAAGAGTGGATTGTTGTGCAGCAATAGATAACTGGTACATCTGGACTGAGGAAGGCTTTTTTCTTAATGCAGTACTTAAAAAAAAGGATGAAATTAGGACAAATCTGACTACATAAAAGTTTAAAACATCTGTGAGGCAAAACACAAACAGATAAGACACTACTAAACAGGGTGCTTATCCTGCAGGTGTATCAAAACTGCCTGGGGAGCTTTTTCAACATGCACATATCAGCCTCATCCCTGCGAAGCATTTTAGACTCTCCAGGGTTTAGAGTAAATACATGTGCATTAGGTCATGTTTAGAGCAAGGGCTCTGCAGCCAGGCAATGAGCTTGAATCTCCTGAACTGGTTGTCTGCTCTTGGGAAAGTTACTTAACCTCTCTGTGCCCATGTCTACATCTATAAAATTGGTAAAATAATAGTACTTACCTCATAGGGTTGTTGTAAGGGTTTGATAAATTAATATATGTGAAGCAATTGAAACAATGCCTGACTATATAGCAAGTATTTAATAAGTGTAGTAAGTATTTAATAAGTGTAGCTAGCATGTGTATGTTGAAAAATTTCCAGGTGATTCCCATATACTATCCATAAAACCAAGAAAACAAAATTTGACCAGGAGTGATATATGTGGGGAGTGATTTGCAACACTGTTATATTTTTTACATTTACTCATATTATGATGAGCAAAAGGTTATTGTCCTCAACATATAAAGAGCTCTTAATAATCATTAAGAAAAACATGAAGAGACGAATGTGATCAATTGCAAAAGAACCCCTCCCACAACCAGGCACACCACTAGCACCTCAGGGCCTGCCCAGGGTCCTGAGTCATGAATCTGGGAACTGGAACCCGCCCCCCACCACAACCAGGCACACTGCCAGCACCAAGGAGCATGCCAAAAACATTACCTCCATGTGGGTGGCCCATGACAACCACAATAACCATGGCTGCTGCAAAAGTGGATAGATGCCACAACTACCATGCAGATGGTCTGCTGGCCATTGGAGTGCATTGACACAAGGAGTCACCAGCAGAGACCAAAGAAAAGAAAAGGATGTCTCTCTCCACAAAACCCATTCCAGAGTGACAGAAGAAGCATCTGCTCTATGATAATATTGGGGGACCTGAACACACATATCAGCATTGGACAGATCATCTAGACAACAAACCAACAGAGTAGCCATTACTCTTTCAGAAGGAGAGAAGAAATCTAGGGTAATTAGAGGGGGAAGCAAAGAGGTAGACGGGGATGGGGAGAGTTTGGATAGGGGGCATAAAGAATAAGTATGATTTGTAACAACATATATGCTAGTAATATTGATTTGATCAACATATGCCAATGTTGAACCCCAAAAGTATGTATAATCAATTATGATTAAATAAAAAAAAATTTTTTTTAACTTTAAAAGAAATGCAATGGCCAATACACATTAAAAGACATTCAATTGCAGTGGTCATCAGAAACATATATTAAAACAATATGTTTCTGGTCTATCATATTCACAAAGAGCAGGAAAGGATAATGACCCATACTGATGAGTATGTGGGAAAACAGGAACTTTCATACCCTGCTAGGCAGATTCTGAATTATTGCCATCTTTCTGAGACCAATATGGCAATACGCATACAAGATTATAATGTGACTCACTTCTTGGAATTTATCATAAGGAAACCATCAAACAGGTTAAAGATAATACGTGTATCAGCATGTTCATCATAGCCCTCGTTAAGATGCCAATGAATGGAGATTCATAATGGGAAGGGTATTGATAAAGGACAAAGCAGGTTTCAGAGCAAAGTACATATGGTATGATCTATTTTTGTAGATATATATGCAGGGTGATGTCACTAAACACTGCTCCGGCAGGCAAGGAGGGGGTTGGTGGTGAGGTGTGACATTAGGAAGCCCAGCAGGCAACAGGGGTTGCAAATCCACCGGCTCTGCATCAGCCTCATCAAACTCAGAGCTGACTATTTCATCTCCATCTGTCTGATTACTGTATTTTATTTTTCAATTGGTGCAAAACTTGGTGGGAAGAGAAGGATATTGTTTATTGCACACCTCAAATGCCAACAAGCCCCTTATCTTCTCTGTTTCTTTCACAATAGACCTGATTTGATGAGCCATTAAGCCCATCATTTGGCAACCAGAAACCTGGTTACCCTTTCTTTCCTCAAGGGCAGGAAGGGCTTAATATGCAAACCTTCCCAGGAGAGATGGGATATTTGTAGTCTATCTCCCTAATGAAACAAAAAAAGGGAAGAAAGATCAAATAGTCCGAGTGTCTAATAAAGCAGGTGAATTCCTGCAACCACAGACATATTCTGCTACCACATATATGTAAACTTTAGTATACATACAGAAAAAACAAACACAAAAAAGACTAGAAGAATATGTACCCAAGGAGAAAGTGAGGTGTTAATAGTAATTGTCTGATTAGGTGGGATCAGGGTGTTTCCTGTTTTCTTGGATTGTATGATTTTTCTGTAATTTACATATTTCTCTTGAAATAGAAAAAAATATCTTATATACCGTTAGGTTTTTGTTCCTCTTTGGGAGGTGTCTCCTCCGTTCAAAATAATCTCTAATCCTAACCCCTTATTTTGAAAATGTTGCTGGATGCCTAGCAGCTATCTTGCACAACGTGATCCTGTCTGCTCCCCGACCCCTAACCTTATTTCCATCCCAGACGGAGGGGTTTGAACCAGGGGTGGGTATTAACCCATACTGGGCCAATTGGGAATCCCTGGCCAGGAATTTGGAATCAGTCTGAGAAAGTCAGTCCTTCCTGTGGCTAAACCAGCAACCTAAACAGTCAAGAAAGGTGGGCAGCCATGTTTTCAACTACATGGCCATGGGATTCCCAGCTCCAAGGTTTGAACCAGGGGTGGGTATTAACCCATACTGGGCCAACTGGGAATCCCTGGCCAGGAATTTGGAATCAGTCTGAGAAAGTCAGTCCTTCCTGTGGCTAAACCAGCAACTTAAACAGTCAAGAAAGGTGGGCAGCCATGTTTTCAACTACATGGCCATGGGATTCCCAGCTCCGTGTCATGGACTTTTCTAAGACCTGACTAGGTTCCTGTTCACAGGTTCTGCATACTTTAAAAAAATATGTTTTTGTTTAAGCCCATTCTATTTGGATGGTGTAATCAGAAGAATATTAACAGATATCAATTTTGGTACCAGAAGTGGGATTGCAAGTAAACAGTCCCTCTTTGATGGACTGACAGACACAGGATGTGAGTGAGGGACTAAGTCAATGGTGAGGATTCCCCATCCAACACTGAGAAACCTCCCCCACTGGGTTACATATTAGAGAAGCGACCAGTGATGCTTTTGGCTCTTGGCTCTTGGCTCTAGGCGTAGGTGCCAACAGAAAGTATAACTGTAGGGAACCCTGACAGTTAGATGGCCCAGCTTTTCACAAAAGGTGTATTGTCAGAAAAAAAAATAGAGTTTGGCCAACAGGCACTTGTGATTCTCAGTTCCTTAGGCAATTCACAATTCTTAGCTCAGCCTCCAGCTGAGAGTGAACCATCAAGGCAGTCAACCCCCTCAGGGAGCTCCTCCCCAGTGCTGCTCCCCACAGGACTCTGGGTAGGGAATCCTTCCCATCCTGCTCTGCACCTTTCCACCTCTTCCCCCCTCCACGATGGCCAGAAGAGCCAGGGAAGCAAGTCCCCAAAGAATTACGGAAGGCAAGAATCCATCAATTCTATCACTTCCTTATTCTCTCTGGGCAGGAAGAAATGGTATTTGCTTTGTACTGGCAACAAAGCAGGGTACAGTTCTGTTCTAGAAGGTTCTTAACATATCCCCTCTTCTAAATGAAATTTACTACCATCCATGGGGTTTGTTGGGGAAGATTTCATTATCACTCAGCCCATGGGTGGCACCACAGGCGCCAGGCACAGATGGAGTGGAGTGGCCTGCTCCCACTAAAAAGGGGAGGAAGAAGTAGAGGATCCTCATTACTGTCTGGTTAAGAGTTGACAGGGACGGGTGGGTTTTAGGCATTTTCTGTTGGGAGAGAAGTCCTCTGATGTAGGATGAACACAGTTGGACGTGCAAGAGGGGGTTTTCTCTTAGCTTTGCATCCCTGGTTCCCAGAATCTCAATGCCGGCTGCCCTCCTGGCCTTGGGCTACCAGGTGATCAATGCATCCTTCAACATATGTGTCCCTTTATGCTTAAGTTAGCTTCAGTTGTCTTTTATTATTTGCAACTTAAGAGTCTTGAATTTTTTAAATTAACATTTTTTTTTTTTTTTTTTACTAAAAAGGTAATAACTGAACATGATAAAAAATTCAAATAGGTCAAAGGGTACTCAATGAAAAATAGGCCTCCCTTTCATTACAAACCCCTGTCCTCTATCGGGAGGCAACTACTGTTAATAGTTTCTCTAAACCCTTTCAGCAACTATTTATGCTTATAGAAGCCCTTGTATGTATTTTTTAAACAAATAAGAGCTTATTATACGCACAGTTCTGCACTTTGTCTTTCTTTTTACTTAATATCTTGGAGATCATCTCATTTGCTAATTCATCTTTAATTTAAAAACCACATAAATAAATAAATGGTGCCGTGATAATTAGTTAACTGTTTATAAAAAATATTAATTTGGTTTCCTTCCCTACCCTATGCACCAAAATAAATTCCAGGTAGTGAATTAAAGATTTAGTTAGAACAAATGAAGCTTTCAAAATGGAAGAAAATGTGAGTGAGTGATCCTCACGTAGCAAATCCTTGGGTGGGAGAAAGTCCACAGAAACATGGAAATGACAGAATCCAAGACCCACAGGCTCGAGAGTGTGTGTGTTGGTGCTCTCTGGGCCCCCTTTTTCTCTTGTAAGAGAAGTGTCTTGGATGGGGTTCCCCAGTAGCAGAGCCTGAGACGAGCACCACGGGCAAGAGACTTATGAAGAAAGTGCTCCCAGGAAAAGCAGAAAGGGAGGGGCAAGCAGCAGGCCAGGGAAGGGAAGAAACCAAGCAAGACTGGGATCTCAGGCAAAGTCCCAGCTGTCACCAGCTTGAAGGAAAGGAGCTGGGCTTTTGTACTATCGCAGCTTTTGGTCACTAAGGGCTGCCCAGAGGGACACAAACTCCCAAGTACTCCCCAGTCTTTGTGTGCCTGTGAGCAGAGCAGCTCCCTAACCCAAGGTGAGCTTCTGAGGAGCAGCAGGTGCAGGTCATAGAAGCCAGGGCACAGGTGCACGGCGTGACAAAGGGGATCAGAGAGGCTCTGGGAGCAGCCGCCACAGCGCCCACTAGAGAGGGAGTCTTCCACGGAGGTGATGAGCTAGGGAAGGCCCAGTGGGGTTAGGCCCATGAGAAAGTCAGAACTGTGAGAAGTTACAACTCTGAGTTTGCAGAGAAAAATACCAAGAAGATGTGAGCCCCAGCCCCTCATCCCCACAGCCACCAGGCCCCAGAGCCCAAAGATGTTTCAGGCTGAGTTCCCTGGAAGGAGACTGAGGTGCAGAGTTTGGGGTCAGGAGCTTTATGCTGTTGGCTCTCAGGGGAGATGGCTGTAAGGAAGGAGGGCAAGAGTGGGCACACACAGAAGCCAACCCACAGTGTGTTCACAAGTGAGGCTTCAGTGGGCCCCTCGGGGAACTCTGAAGATGGAACACCCCTTCAGAGTTGCCCACAATTTGAGGCAAGGGGCGGGCCTTTGTACCCCCATATCAGCCAGTCTTGGGATGTGGGATCACCCTAGAGGGGGCATAACCTTGGGAGAGGTGGTTCTGGCTGCCAAGGTAATTCCCAGTGAAGAATGCAGCAATATTCCTAGCAGCCAAGGACAACTTCAGCCATGGAAAGGAGCCATTGGATACAGCTTCACAGTGTACGCTGCAACAAGAAACCGAGAAGTCCTCTCCTGGAGGATCCTGGCTGCAGTGACTCTCCAAGGAGAGGGACTGAGGGGGAAGCCCAGGGAGCCACAGATCCCAGGCCATTGGATTGGGCCCACTGCCTAAAGAGATCACTTCTTCTGGAGACCTAGGGGAGTGGGGACTGGTGGGCTTGTGTGTCAGGGCTGCTTATGGGAGAGATATCAGGGAAGGATACTGCTATGGATCGACTATGTCCCTGCAAAATTCAGGTGTTGGAAACTTGATCCCCATTGCAATGGTGTTAAAAGGGTAGAAGGTGGGGTCTTTAGAGAGGTGATTGGATCGTGAGAACTGTGCTGTAGTGAATAGATGGTTTAGTTCATGGAGTAACGGGGTGATGGTTTAATGGGTGGTATTGGGAGTGGTTCTGATGGCTTTTTAAAGAGAGCAAGTGAGGAGGTTAGATCTCTCGCTCATGCATGCCACTCTCGCCACGTGATACCCTGCATCACCCTGGGACTCCGTACAGAGTCATCACCAAGTAGAAGGCCCTCACCAGATGTGTCCCCTGGACTGTGGAATTCCCAGCCCGCAAAACTATAAGAAATAAATTTTGTTTCTTTATAAATTACTCAGTTCTAGGTATTCTGTTATAAGCAACTGAAAACATACTAATAAAGAGACATTCCCAGAAACCCAGCAAGAATTAAAGGTCAAAGATGAGACCTTGGGGAGGGGCGCTCCAGCCTGAGGCCTGTTTCCCCTCAGCTTTGCTTTAGGAGGGAGAGGTGGTTCCTGGGGGGTAGGAAGATCAGCAGGCCTGAGTGAGGTGGTGGACTTCAGTGGATGAACTGCACCTCTCTGCTGAATGGGCTGTGGGCAGCTTTACCCTCTTGAAAGAGACCCACAGAGGGCCTGAGGGCCTGGGGCCAGAGTGGACCACAAGTCTTTTTCCAGCTCCTCAATTAGAAAATCAGAGAGAGGCGGCCAGGAACGACTGGGCCTAGCTGGGATTGCAGAGAAGAAGGTGCTCCAAGGAGGCTTCTGTCTGGAGGTCTGCAGTACCCTGCAGCCGCCATCCCAGTCACTTCAACTGCTGTTGCTTTTAAACAAATTTTCCAGAGAAGAAGAGATGGCAGAGGTGTGTGGGCAGCAAGGGAGCCATCATCTGTGGGAGACAGCTGGAGGTACCGTAGTGTCCCCAGCCCACTTTACATATGAGGAAACTGAGGCCATAGCCTAGGAGTGTCCTGGGATCCCAGAGAGGCAGTGGTAGAAAACAGCACCTCTGCATGTCCTACAGACCATTGAAGGGCAGGATGTGGCCACTCAGGGAGGGGTGTAGATTTCTACACAGCTCAGGGTCCTGCAGTAGAGCTGGCTGAGGGGTGGGGTAGCAGTGCGGGCAGCCCTGAGCTGTGGCCATTCCCCCACTCTGCCCAGCATTGGGCCGGAGCTGGATCTCAAGAGGACTTGGCTTTGGGTCTGGTTGCCAGGATACGGCACGGCCATGCCTAAGCAGCCCTGGAAAACCCGTTTCCCCGAAACACCCCCAGCCAGAGCTGGAGCGGAAGGGCCAAGACTCATTATGGACTGAGCAGACGGTTTGTAACAAATTGTCCTCGGCAAGCTCAACAGGCAGGGATGTGTGGGCAGCTCAGCCACGTGAGATCTGGGCGGGTCCAGGCACCTGGTGCTGGGGGAGAGGGCTATGTGTGCCCACCCACCCCAGATCCAGGGCAGCGGGCTCCTTGCTGGGGAGGCCCTCACTGTTCTCCCAGAACCGCCCCCCAGGACACCATGCCCTTACACGGACCAGACTCCCCTCTCCCCAGTGCCCCTCCAAGCCCTGGGGAGCCAGGCACCAGGAGTCAAAGTTATGGATTATGCCCCAAACCAGAAAGGACAACTAACAGCTCAGGACAAAGCTCTGTTTATGCTGGTATTGATCCTGGCCCTGCAGTGACTTGCAGGCCAGTGAGAACCAGAATCACTGGCGGAAGGAGAGAGGGTTTCCTGACGGGCAGACACGAACAGTTTCACTGGATACAGAACATCTCCTTAGAAGGGTGTGTCTCCCCCACCCGCCCTGCTCTTGGGTGGGCTGCTCAGGCCATCATAGTTGGTGTGTTTGGGGTTCAAGCCTTGGTCCCAAGTCAGGGGAGGGGGTTTTCTGGGAGGTGTGAGAAAACTGCCCATTATATGCAGCTCAGAAGAGCCTGAGTGAGCAAGCCCAGGTATGACCAAGGCACAGTCCTGCCTCCCAACAGGAGGACCGGAGGTCACGATACCAGCCGTGTGCCCTACTTCCTAATGATGGCTGCAAGCTGACCCGCTCGAAGAGATTATCTGAAGTACGGATGTGATGGAGCTTTGGCATTCTGTCCTCAATCACTCCTGGTTTCCCTTAGAGTGGCCTATGGCAGCTGGGTTTTCTAGAAGGGGGCCTGGTGAGGGAGGGCATGGGGAGGTGGGGAGTCTTCCAGTGTCCTTCAGGACCTCACACAGGAACTGGGACAGGTGGAGAAGGCTGTCTCTGCTCTGCCTGGGCGGAGGGTCAGGCAGGTTCTGAAGAAGGTGAAAGCCCTGAAATGAGACCTCCAGAGGATGGGCCCAAGATGGTGGAGCCTGCAGAGATGGGCCAGGAGCTGGAGGACAGGCCCACCAGGACAGAGAAGGAGACCTAGCTGTCTGGGATGCTTTGGCTTTTGTCCCCTTTTATTGTGCTGGACATTGTCCTCTGGAGCACTAAGGGAAGTGTCATGTGTCCACGCCTGGGCTGGGGTGCTGAGGCCAGTGCAGCCAGGCCAGCTGTCATTGGGAGTAGCCTCCAGGCAGTGTTCAGCCCAGAATCCTCCTTCATTGCCAGCGCTGGAGGTTTGTCCTGATCATAGGGGCTGGATGTTTCCCTTGCACCCTCCATTTCCTTCTTTTTGCAGTCCCTGGGGCAGAGTCAAGAGAATCACTTAAATATGTCACTTGAGTGTGCAGCCCAGAGGTGAGGGGCTGGGCTGAAGGAGCCCTGTCTGTGGGGAGCCCTGCCAGCTCCACCCACAGGGAAAGTGAGACTTGCAGCTTTATCTCATGTCAACCAGCTCAAGGGTCAGAGGGCTGCCACCTCCCAGGAACATCTGTACAGAGAGTGTCACCCCACAAGAAGGGATTTGGCTCCAGATACCCACCTGGGCTGTGGTACATGCTGCAGGGAGATAGGAGAAGAATGCAGAAGTGCTGCTCTGCACGAACTTAGGATGATGTGCAGGGACAGCCCAAGCTTCTTCAGACTGGGGTCCTCGGCCCACATGGGAAAGGGACCCTCCTCGGGGGCTGCAAAGGGATCTGGAGTCCTCTCTCTGCTATTCTGGGTGAGTGAGGCACAACTCCTTATGCATAAAAGCATTTGCCCACAGGCTTCCTACCAGTAGCCTACCACACAACTTCTCTGGGACTGCTGGAATTCAAGGCAGTGCTCATCAGCGTCTGCTAAGATGCATGGTGGCTGGCCACATCGCGTAGCTCTCCATCCACGGACACGCAGAGCGTGGGACTCTCCAGGTGTCAGGAAAGAACTTCGTTGTTGTCACAGTGCACAGTTGGTGTGATTCTCACACTCACCAGTGTGGTGGTTGGGGTGGAGTGGTATGGTCTGAATGTTTGTCCCCACCAAAGCTCACTTGGAAGATGAGCCCCACTGAGGCACTGTTGAGAGGTGGGGACTTTAAGAGGCGATTGGATTGTGAAGACTAGGCCCTCGTGAATTAATTCATCCATTCAAGGATTAATGGGTGAATGGTTTAGGGGGTTATCACGGGTGTGGACTGGTGGCTTTATAAGGAGAACAAGCGAGGACTGTTAACAAGTGCCCTTGCCATTCTCGCCATGTGATCCCTGTGTCGCCACAGGACTCTGTACCAAGAAGGCCCTCTCCAGATGTGCCCCCTGGACCTTGGACTTCCCAGCCTCTGAACTGAGGGAAATAAATTTCATTTTCTTATAAATTACTCAGTTTCAGGTATTCTGTTATAAGCAACAGACAATGAACTAATACAGGGGGAATAATGTGTAACAGAGGGAAAAATTGCTACTTAAAACCACTACTTTTTTCTGGAAGAATGAAGCCTGGTGAAGGAAAAACTATCATTTCAGAGCATCTGCTCTTTGTTCTGCTCCCGCTGACCGTCCCCTGTGTGTGTGTGTGTGTGTGTGTGTGTGTGTGTGTGTCCTGGAGCCAATTGTGGGAGTAAAAGCTGGGCAGTCTTGGGGGCATCGACCTCTGGTTCAGGAGCAAGAGTCAGAGGACTCGGATAAAAGGTGGGAGCCCAGGCCTGCCATGGAAGAAAGGATGTACAAATAGCAGCCCCTCTACAGGGGCCCACAAACTCTCAGGCCTGGCCCTCTTTTCTGTGTTGATTTGGAGAGGCTGGGGAAGGTGGGTTGTGAGGAGTAAATCACACATGCAGGAGACAGTGCAGAGGACGAGAACGTAGCAGAGGCAGCAGCAGGGCCGGAAGCACCAGGAGGATATAATTCATCCCCCACTCTCAGGCTCAGTTTTGCAGAAATCCCAGGAGAGGCATGAAACATTCTGTGGCATGTGAAATATTATCTAGATTGTAAGAGTTATCTGGATTATATTTGCTAGATTTTAATACTGTTTTGTTCCATTTTTAAATATTGTTATCAAAGCAATGCATGCATATAGTTCAAAAAGTCAAATATAACAGAAAGACTTAAATAGGGAGCAATATTTCTAATTCCCTACACCCAGCGTTGCTCCCAAAAACAATATTTGACCTCTTACACCTGCCTCCCCAGTATTTACCTCCACATTTCCAAATCCCATGCTTATACCGCCCTTCTTTAGTCTTCCTTTCTGTTGTTCTATACTGATATCCCACCGCACGCATGAATTCCTAGCTCTCCTAGGGCACCCCTCCCTACTTCTCTACACCATCCCCCAGCACACTTTAAGTTAAAATCATGTTGATGTTATTATGACTATGCAAATATGGTCTATTGTTGAGTCAAGAAGTATAGTATTATCTCATCGACTTTTTTGTACAACCTTGTCTCTGGAGTCAGTAATTGCTTCACTTTTTTATCTGCCTGGCTTTCAATATACTTAAATTAATTTTTCTGCATGTTTAGAAATCTCTGCCACAAACCTATCAACAATATTTTGTTATATACTCTGATATCACAGTTCCCCAACTGCACCAGGGCACCTCAGGACATTGTAATTCACTACATAACACAGAAGCACCACAGGATATTTAAAATTTTTTAAAGAACCACAGTGATACTCTATGTTAGGTATCACAAACTGCTAGCTCAATGTTAGAGTGAATGACATTCCACACAATGGTGTTATATCTTTGCAAAGCTTGGTTTTCAGCAGTTACTATGATAATACGTGAGTACTGGGCAAATATCAACATGAACAGAAAATGAGGATGAAGATGTACAACCTGATTCAAAAGTTTGAGAAGCTGTGCAGTGTCCAATAGGCACACACATCTCATTAAGAAGTAATTGTGTTTGTTTAAGAATAAAATAAAAATATTATTTTTCTTTCAATTTATGTGTACTATTTTTCCAAATGGCCACTAAGCCATTAGGACATAAATATTTATTAAGTTGTTTGGGCCTATGTAATAAATAGAACTGTCAGGTATTTCTTCTAGCCTAGGAGCACCGAGAAAAAATTATCTAGACATCAAGGATGTCACAAACCAAGAAAATTTGGGAACCTCTGCTCTGCCACATTAGTTGTGTTTTATGCCTGAGGACTTCCCTCCTGGAACCTTCTCCCTCTTCCTACAATCTGCTGTGAAGCTGTCTGAGGAGCAGCCTTCAATTTTCTGCTGTGTGCGATCCTCTGTTTCCTGGACCCTGTGATGCCATTTTTGTTCTTTCTCATCTTGCTGGAAAATATTTTTCAGATCCATGTTCTCCAGCTTCCTTGAGAAAGGATATTTGGAAAGAAAGTAAATATTTTTAGTACTTGAAGGTCTGAAAATGTCTTTATTCTGTGCTGAGTCTTGAATGATAGTTTGTCTAGGTATAAAATTTTGTATAGAAAATAATTTTCCCTTAGAATTTTAAACATATTGCTCTCTGTGTTCTAGTTTTAAGGGTTGCTGTTGAGAAGTCTGATACCACTCTAATTCTCAACTCTGTGTATGACATCTGTTGCAGACATGGCTCCCCAGGAAGCATGAGGCAAAGTTCTCAAAGGAACTCTGAGGCAAAGTTCAGCATGCAGGATATTTATTATGGAGTCTCCCAGGAATAACATTTATAGAAGAGATGGGAAGGAAACAGGTTTAGATAGAGAGAGAAGTTGAACTGCACTGCAGGCCCAACACCAGCCTTCACTGATCTCATGGGTGCTCTGGAACAGGAATGACTTTTCAGAGGTGTCCTCAAATGAATCAAGATGTCCTAGCCTTTATAACCTGACATCAAGTAGCCATTGGATGTGGGTCACCCCAGGAAGGGCATGGCCTTGTATGTGGTAGTTCTTTGCAGCAGAGATCCCCGAAGGGCTGACACCTGGAGCAGTACATTCTTCCTTGAAGGGTGTCTGAGCAGAATGTCACAGGGTCCACTACAATGTCTGAACCTTTTTTCTGATTGAAAGCTTTTGGCTCCTTCTCCTTTTCTCTGTCACTTAAAAAATTGACCTTGATGAAATTCGGAGTAGATTTACTTCATTTCTTGGGCTGCACACTTGGTAGGCTTTCTAAATCTAAAAATTGGGAAAGGGCTACAAAAAAATGTTTACGTTATGTAACGATAAAATTAAAAAATAAAATAAAATAAAAAAATAAACAAATCTAGAGAACTATGACTTGAGCTATGGAAAACTATCTTATATTATTTCTTTAATTTCTTTCCATTGGTTTCTTCTGCTCTCCTTTCCGGACTCCTGTTGGTCAGTGTATTAGTCAGTTTTCTGTTGCTTATAACAGAATATTTGAAACTCAGAAATTTATAAGGAAACAAGATTTATTCCTTACAATTTTGGAGGATGGGAAGTCCAAGGCCCAGGAGACACATCTGGTGAGGGCCTTCTTCTTGGTAGGGTCTCTCAGCAGAGTCCCAAGCTGTCACAGAACATCACATAGTGAGAGCTAGGCAAGAGTGTTTTTGCATGCTCACTTGCTCTCATTATAAATCCCTCAGTCTATTCCTTGATAACCTATTAAACCATTAACCCATTAATCCACAAATAGATTAATCCATTCATGTGGGCATAGTCCTTATTATCCAACCAGCTCTCAAAGGCTTCACCATTCAAATATCATATTGGGGATTAAGTTCCCAACATGTGACATTTTGGGGAATACATTAAAACCATAGCAGTCAAGTAGACCGAGCCTTCTAAATTTCTTATCTTTCAGGCCTCCTGGGAGGCTGAGCAAGCAACACATTGGTATTTTCACTGGGCAGACTCCTCATGCAGTGTCAGGGGCTCTTTTCTCAGGGACAGCCCAGTTATTCCAGGAAGAACCCACTCATTTTCTAGCCATGAGTGTGTGGTGTGTGTGAGGTGTATGGGGTGTGTATGTGTACTGGTGTGGTGTGTGTGTGTGAGATGTGTGTGTGTATTGGTATAGTGTGTGGTGCATGTGTGTGTGGTATGTGAGTGAGTGGTGTGTGTGGTGCTTGTGTGCATGTGTATATGTGTATGGTGTGTATAGTGTGTGATGTTTGTGTATGTGTGTGGTGTGTAAATGAGTGTGGTTTGTGAGTGTGTGTGTATGGTATGTATAGTGTGTGGTATTTGTGTGTGTTTCTGCGTGGGGGGGTATGTGAGTGAGGGTGGCATGTGAGTGAGCATGGTTTGTGGGTATGTGTGGTGTGTGATGGGGAAATCCCATATCTGGCAAGTGGAAGGGATCTAATAATCCTCACTGTTCCCCACACCTCTGCTATAGGGCCTGATGCCCCAAAGTTCAACTCCCTGCTTCAATTTCTCAACAAAATGAACCTCTAGCTTCTCTTCTCCCGACTCTACAGGGAGGAGAGAGGATATGGGGCTCCAGAAGCTCTGTTTATAGCTTTTCAACCAATAACCAAATTTTTAACCAAATTATCCTGTTGTTAAAACTTTTGATAAAATATGCATAACATAAAATTTACCATTTTAACCCCTTTCAAGTGCACAATTCAATGGCAGTTAAGTACATTCACAGTGTTGTGTAACCATCACCACAATTTCCAGAAGTTTTTCTCATCCCAAACAGAAACTCTGTAGCCATTAAGCAATAACATCCCATAGTCCCCTGACCCCAGCCCCTGGGAACCTCTATTCTACCTTCTGTGTCTGTGAATTTGCTATTACAGGTATTTCATATAAGTGGAGTCATACAATATTTCTCTTGTGTGTCTGGCTTATTTTACTTAGCATAATGTTTTCAAGGTTCATCTGTGCTGCATCACGTGCTGGAATTTCAGTCTGATTTATGGCTGAATAACATTTAACTGTATGTATATAACACATTTTGTTTATCCATCCATCCATTGTGGGCACTTGGATTGTTTTTCATGTTGAGGGATGGGGCCATCTGTTTGTGACTTTTCCAGACTATTTTTGCAATTCCTTATTGTGTGTGGCCACGGAAGTTCCTGTTCCATTGTCTCTGCGGTTAGTCAGTGACCTGACAAAGATTCCCTAAAATAATTGGCTCCCAAAAGTAGGAGAGTGGCAAGGAGGTGGGAAGTACTGTCTCTTTAAATCCCCTCACACTGGGGAAGCTGCTTTGGCCCTTGGGATGTGAACCAATGGCAGGTCTCTGGGCCAGCCCTTCGCTGAACAAAAGGAGTGATTTGCAATCAAAACACACAACCCTGAATTTTGGAGGACAGGTTCTTTATTGGCCACCTTGACACCAGCAAGGAATGCCAGGAACATAGGCCACCATCCCCCACAGCTGCCTGCCAAGGGGTTGGTGTGTGGAGGATGCTAATGACTATGCAAACATGGAAATTTATAAAAATCTACCAGCCTCTTCCTCTTCCTCTTCCTTTCCCCTAGACATTGCAAGTGTTCAACTAGACTGCAGAGTTCCAAGAGTTGCTTCAGGCAGCTCCCACCATCTCAATAATTCTTTGGGTGGAGGGTCAGGTTTCTGTAGCTTCTAACTCTGCCATTTTCTTTGACATCATCAATTTTCCTGTTTTTAATTCCCCAAAGCCCCCACTCCCAGCCCCAGCTTCCAGAACTCAGCTGCTCCACCACTGACTAGGGTTCTGCGGTTAATGGGCTCACCAGTCTCCCTCTAAAGCACCTCGGATGTCACTTTCTCTGCTCTGCTCAGTCAGATTGCCCCCCTTCCTCTCCATTCTGCCTCCTCAAATTCTCTCATTACTAATCTCCTCGACTGTCTTTGTCCTTGTTAGTTCACACCTTTTTTAATTGCTTCACTTTTATAGTGGCAGGATTGGGAGGCAGAGGAGAAAATGCTTGAGGTTAAGCCATCGGTTTAGGAACTCCAAGTTGTGCTACTGTCTAACACCTTGTTTCTGTCAAGGCAGCACTGTTACCATTGACTGTCATTTCATTCCTCTGTGTATTGGCTATCACGGTCAGTAGAAATGGTGGGACAGGGAATTTGCAAGGCTTTTGCCCAACAGTGTGGCCACATCATAGCGGGAGGCTCAGCCCTGGGCTGCATTTAGGGCAAGATGAGTGGGTTGTCTCAGGTTCTTGGGCATATGACAGGAAGGGACACTGAGTCCCGAGTAGGCCAGAACCCAGTCCTGTTGCATTCCAGAGAAGTCTGCTACTGCAGGTTTTTTCTGAGTCTAACGTGCCTTGAAATGAATGCATGGATAACAGGCACCTCTGATTCTGGAAGAGTACTGGAACCATTCAGGTCCAGAAGGAATGGGTGAGCCTTTCTTCTGAGCAGGGCTCAGGCTGCCACATGCTTCCTAGGGTCTAATTGCAAAAGGGGTCAATAGCTCTCCCAGGCTGAGGGAAAGCATCTCCTTTTTCTTTTCTTTGGTGTTTAATATTGAGTTTCAGCCCAGCTCATGATCACAGCTGCTGTCAAAAGACCTCCAGGAAAATCCCTTTTTATTGAAGCTGAAAAGGTCAGTTTTTTTGGATGTCTCCATGGTGAAAATAATGAATGCAGCACATTCATACCCTTATGATATTTAGGCTCTCCAGCTGGAATGACCCTTCGGAAAAGGTGCCTGAGATTTTTAATTATGTTTCCCATCCTTCTGGACCACAGCTGTTGTAGAAGAGACGGGCTGGAAGGCCATTTCCCTCCCTGGATCAGTAGGTAGATAGGTGGTCAGGGAGTTGGCAACCTTGTGAGGTGGCATCTGGCTTAGTCTGGGCGAGCTCCTGGGGGGGGGTCCGCTGGCTCAGAACAGCAGGTCGCCCAGTTGGTCTAAAATGTGGCCCAACAGTTATGTGGCTTCTGCTGTTCAGGTCTTGTCCCATCATTGACCTGAATTTGCAGAAGGATGGGTCTTTCCCTCTGCCTATCCAAATCCCATCTGCAGATAGGGACCCTCTTCTGGAAAAGCCTGAACAGCCAAGGATTAGCTCATGGGCACTGCCAGCCTCTGGTCTATGAGGACTAACCCATGCCTGAGGCAGCCCTGGGGCAGGGCCATGGGAAATGGACTGATGATGGACTGAGAGCAAGTGCAGAAAACAGAGAAAGAGACACTGGAGGGGTAGGGGGAGGCCCCATTCCACAGAGCACAGGGTGGTAGGGGGTGCAGGGAAAGAACCCAAAGTAGCCTAGGATATTCATGTCTTGTATGTGTTCATTCTTCATGAATCCAAGAGATCCAGCTACCTTTTGACGTTTATTTGTTTTGCTTGGTATACAGTAAACCTTTTAAACCTGTAGATGTAGATCTGTCTTTGGTTCAGCAAAGTTTCACCCTCTTCTAGTTTTGACTGCTTTTTCTTTTTTGTTAGTTGTGTTCTTCCCTTCATTTTAACACCCCTCATCCTTATTAGATTCCCAGTATCTTTTCTTCCCAGAAGTTGCCCTGTCTCTGATTATTACCTCTAACTTCTCTCGTCCTTTTTTGGTACATTCTGAAAAAGCCTCTCAAACTCACTCTCCGTGTCCCTGAGTCAGCTGTCCACAGGGCTTCTCCAGATTTTTACCATCGCTGATGCCTTTTACAATTCTGCTCTGGTGCTATTTATGTCCTCGGATGATGTACCCAACCTCCAGCTCCATTTTGACCAGAGCTTGTCTTCACCCTCTCTTCAGCTCTTGCTTTTCAGAGTCCATATTTCAGCCCCTACATCTGTTTCTTGGAGTTAAAATTTGTAGACTCCTGTTTTTTCTCCTTCCTTGATACCATTACAGTATGGCTCTCTGCTTCATCCACCTTGTCTTTGGGTGCCGAGTGGCTGGGTTCGCTCTCATCTCCAAGTTTCTGCCTATCAAGTTGGGGGCATGCCCTGGCCCACTGAGTGAGCAAGGGGCATCTCTCTTATTCAGGAAAAGGGCCCCCGAGGGCAGACTGAGCCCACCACAGCGGTGAAGGGACAGTTAGAGAAGGGCCCCGGCCACCGAATTCTGTCTGCTGTGAATACTGGGTCTTCCTGGGCCAACGCAGCTTCCTGGTGGTCCCTGGGGGCAAAAGGCGCTCCTGCACAGTCCACCCTTCTATCTAGCCCACCTCATAAGTTAGAGGGGTTCAGGGAAGGATTCTTCCACAGCAGGAAATGCCCAGGTCAGAGAAATCTTCCAGCACCCCAGGGCTTATTCTTGGTGCAGCCAAGACTGCGCTGATGGCCCTGGGGCGGGGGCCTCTGAAGGCCTTTGAGATATGACCTGCCTGCCCCATGGCCGCTCCCGCTGCATGCCTCGCCTGGAGAGGAGGCGACACGTGCGACGTTCCACCAGCTTTTCCTCTCTTGTTTTCCCCAACACCACACCGCCTCCCCGGGGAAGAGGGCTGTGGGTCTGCTTCAAGGGACCACTTCACTCCGGTCTCAGCAGAAACTCCTTGAAGGTGGCAAAAGGCGGCTGGTGCTTTCCTGGAGTTTCAGTAGGACTTCCCCAATGTTTGTGTCCTTTTCTTCTCACTCTTCTCATTTCAGACAGGGACATGGGGAGCTCGGAGGCCTTTTCCTCCACCACCCCCCTCACGTACACGGGTCGTGCTCGTTGTGATGCGCTATGGCAGTTGCAACCGGCCCCCTGAATGCTTTTTACATACACATCTACGGCTCAAGAATTTGGTGAGTAATTTTTCCCAGCAAAACTTCAATAAGGGACAAAATTATTTTGTGGGTGCGATAAGTTGATGGCATGTCTCTAGGGAATTTGGAGCTACAGAAAGCTCAGCTTCTTCACCCGAAGATGGGAAAAATAACAGCACCTGCCTCAGGTTCTATGACTTAAATCGGTTAAGCCAGCCCATACCTATGAAGCCCTTAGAATGGCTCCTGGCACACAGAGAAGATCAGCAAGTGACGCTTAGGCATTATTTACTATATTAAAAATCATTACTCCTATTTCTGTTGCAACCCGACCTCCTCGGTTAAATGCTATGGTTAAATCACATTCGGTATTTACAGTGATATACACTGCAAGTTTCTAAAATACAAAAGGCCTAAGGTTGGGATTATCCTCTTATCTCAAATTCAAGGTCCTAAGAACTTTTACTAAAGAAAATGTCAGTGAATAAGCATACCACTTCCTAGGTGAGAAAAGGACCACTGTGCTATTTGGATTTATCCCATAAAATTAATCTTGCTCCAAAGTCATCTGGGAATAATAAATAAACGCCATGTGTATGCACGTTCACGTGGTCATGTACTGCATAATGATGTGTTGTTGGTCAACAACGAACTGCAGCCCAGCTGTTTTCACAATTGGCAGGTTCCACTCACCTCATCACCAAATCCCTCGGCTGCCCTCCAGGTCCCAGCCCCCTTCACCCCCATCAGCATGGAGGAGGGAAAAGGAAGCAGAGCTCAACAGACTCTCCAGCTGCCCAAAGAAGATTCTTTAAACCCATAATGACCCTGTAACTGCAGCCGCACCATCAGTGAAATCCCAAGCAAGCCGTTAGGAAGGAAACAGGCCTCTGGTGCCAGCAATGAATTCCCATCTCGTGGGACCTGGTGTGGCACCCAGTGCCCTGGGATATATCCCATACGTGCTGGGCACCCTCTCCAGCCATTAGCACAGCCTGTTCCCTGATGCCACCAACACTGGCAGATCAGAGGGCCAGCATGGAGGAGAGCAAAAGAAAGATGTCTGCCCTGTACCCCCTCCCTGTCCCAAACTTTTTGATGAGATTTTGGGTAAGTTCGATCAAGGAGATAGTTGTTCCTGGATCAGGAAATACAGGTCACTTGTGTGCATATATACAGGCACCAATATATCTATATACATGCAAATACACACAACCACAGATATTCATGTGTGTACATGCAGATATATGTACACATACACACCATGCACAAGCACATCCATGTTCACAGACATGGAGCCACGGGCATTTTGGCATCTTTTCTGTCTTCAGGAACCCTGAGGTTGTCCCTGGGCCTGGTTCTGGGTGGTCCCAGGAGGCAGGACTAGTCTAGCTATCATTAGATGCCCTCTTGCCCCCATAGACCCCCTGAGTTTGTCTTGGTCTGCTCCAGAAAGCAGCTGCTATTATTTAGTTTTCCATTTTCTTCCTCTAACCAAGGAAACCTGAGAAACCCTATCAGCCCAAGGGTAAGAGCTGTGTGTGTAGCTATATAGGATTCATTTTAGACTCTCCAGTGGTAGCGTCAGACTGTGTCGATTCCGGAGTGTCAGACTTCGTTAAATAAAAAACAGTGTCTGGCCTAGGCCTGGATCCTCTGGTGAGTGCACACAAACACATACAGATACAAATCCTTAAATACATATATGAGTACACATTCACACAGGCATGCACACTCATGCCTGAGAGGCACACCTGTGAACACGTGGACACACATAGACACATGTACACATGCTCACACAGACGTGAGCTCACCATACACATTTTTACATAAACAAACATGCACAGACACATGTACACACAGCACAAACATTCAAGCACGTACAGGCAAACACACAAATGAAAGCACACACAAAGTATATACACACACAAACATGGACAGAGACATGCACACATGTAACCCATGTGCAGAAGCAAGCATGCACACACACACGCTCAAATGGGGTAGATGCCGAGAGAGAATCCTGCAGCTGGTTTAGAAATCCTGCTCCGTCTTCTGCTACCTTGTTCCAGGATGGGATCCTTTGCCGAATGAACAGGAGACACTCAGGCTTGGCTGACCTCCAAGGGAAGGGGGGCAGAACACACCGATCCCACCCTCTGTATTTCACAGGACTGCCTGCTGGCCCCGTCCCTCTTTGAGACTCTCCCCTGCCCCCACTATCCATCGGAGCCTCAAGCTGACACCAGAGCTCTCTGAACCCCAGCTCTGGGCTGCAGAGATGCCCTCGGGAAGGCACCCAGGTACCTTGTCCTGACACTCCACCTCACCCTGATTTCCTTCAACTTAGACACCACCCAGTGTTCCGGGCACCAACTCTGCCCTGCCAAACATGTGCCCACTCCAAACTCCCATGAGTCCTTCAAGGCTGGCTTGGATATCTCCTTCTCTGACTCCCCACCCCCAGGCACAGCCAGGCCCCTTCTCTGCTGTGCCTGAGCTGGGTACTCATACTTCTATTACTGTCCTTGTCACACTCATTTAGTAAGGCTCAGGGTCTCTGCCTTGTCTTTTCAGTTGCTTTTGGAGGGCACAGACTATATCCTCCTCGTCTGAATGTGCCAGGAGCCTGGCTCATGCTAAGTGTTCAATAAATACATGTTGGCGGGATGAATGAACAAATGAACGTGCCAATGGTGCTAAGTTGAAGTCAGTCTGTTCTGTTTGGAGATGAGGACCTAGGCCAGCTGGAGAAGCCTCCCTCTCAGCTGAACTGTTCTTGAGCTCAGCTGTGTCCCCACAGGGAAGGATCTGCAGAGAAAACCTAGCGAGAGAAATGCCACCTCCCAGCTCCATTCACCAGAAAATGCCCTCCTCGCCTGGGAAGCTCCATTTTCTAAGTGAAAGGAGAAATCAAATCAGATGTTCTGTATTCAAATCTGTATGGATTCCAGATAATTGAATCGAAACTTTGTATTACCATCCAGCTGTGTCTCAGATGAGATTTCTAGTCACACAGAGCACGGGTACAATCACGCTGAAAGGAAACTCTCAGAGACAAGAGGAGGAGAAATATACCCGTGGTGGTGGTTCCAACAGGAGGATGTCACATCTCTGTGTCCGTTCCCATAGCCTGAACCTGTGCCCTGTCGGCACCTGCAGATGGCAAACCCCACCAATGCTGAGTGTTCTGTATTTATTCTTATTGCACAAGCCTCGGTGAGAGCAAGCTCCTCTTTCCTTCCTCCGAAATAAGGTCAACTCATCTCAATTTTACTGAGGTTTTTTCCTTTTAAAGACACTTCAGATATTTTGGTTCTAAGTTTCCACATTAATCATTAAAGCAATTATCAGCTAAAAATTCTCCACTCCCTAAAACAATGCAATCAGACCGCAGGAGCATATTTGAGGTTATAAATAACTTCCTTTCTCCCTGCTACTTGTTTGCAGTGCTATATAAATCTTCAGGTGTGTGAATTTCACCATTACTAATGTTCTTTAAAATGTAATAAAACTTTTCTCCTTCAAAAGGCCAGCCAATCAAAATAAACACCTCACACACCTTCAGACGTAGACCTGCAGGATTTGCATTGCAGAACAACTGTAATTTTATTCATGGGCTGGCATAGCCTCAGCCCATCAGTAATTAAACACAGAACAGCTGTCACTCTGCGGCATCCGGGGCAGACAGGATGGAATAATGAGCCCCTATCAATGGGCTTAGTGGTGGGGGGCTGGCATGGATGAAGGGCTGGTACAGGGAGGTGGCTGGTGTGGGCAGGGGCTGGCATAGGTGTGGGATCACTGGGCCTGGGCTCAGGGCTATCCCTGGCTCACCCACTCCAGACTTTCCTCCCTGATTCTGCAGAAAGAGGGGCAGCCACTGCATAAGGAGATGATGGAGGGATTGTGGGGGAGGGGGAAGGGTATTTGAAATATGTACACATTTCCTGGAAGCCACGTGGGACCTAGTGGCGGTGTCCTTGGGGGTGTGGGGAGCTCGTCTAGCTTCCACCTTGTACTCTTCTGTGCTGTCTGAAATGTGTTAATGAGCAAGTACGTATTACTTTTGTAGTTCACAGAGCTCATTTTTAAAAGGGGTTGGGTGCTGAACAGCATGAGCAGAGGAAGGGAGGGGACTCTGGACCTGCCAGAGTTCCTGCTAGACTCCAAAAGATATGGAGGGAGGGGACCTAAATCTCCAGATATTCCAGACAGAAGGGGCATAGAAGATCTTCTGACCCAATGCCCTGTTTTGCAGGTGAGGAAATTTGAGGGCTGGAGAGGTGCAGTGGTTTGGGGCAGTCCCTGGCTAGAGCCCAGCACTACCTAGAGTCCCGGTCTGGGTTTTGGACTCCCACAGCCCACAGTGTAATCTCAGGCAGACACATCTGCCTCTGGGCCTCACTTTCCTCCTTCAGAGAAGGAGTGGGGATGAGAGGTGTGTGTGTAAGGAGCTGTCAGCACAGATCCTTCTGGGAAGCAGAGTCTTTCTGGGGCCCTTTTTGGGGTGGATCTATTCATTTCCTGTGAGGCCCAGATGGAGAGCCAGAGGGTTGCCCAGTCTGCTGTCTGTCTGTCCCTCCAGCAGTCCCTGGACTCCCCTTGCACCTCTCCAACCTCTAGTGTAAACAGCAGCTTCTCTAGCCACCTCTAAGGAACTCTCCCTCTCTCCCTGCCTCTTTCCTCTAGGCATTTCCAGGTTGTCTATACTGCTTACCACCACAGCAGGGGATGAGTACTCTCTCCCAGAGCCCCTGAGGAGCCCACCTCAGGGGCCCAAAGGCAAGACCTCAGGTCTCTGCAGTCCCACAGACCCAGCTCCTTGCCCACCACTGAGGCCGTACACCCACTGGGCAACCCCTCAGAAGACCCCTCCATCCCGACCCAGGCTTCTGCAGGTCTGGAAGCCAAGGGAGGGGGTGGCCTTCCTCCAGGAAGGCTTTCCAGCTTCTTTGGGCTGGCCAGACCACAGGCAGGAAGCCCAAGGGCATCCTCAGTGAGACTGCACTGGAGGGGGCTGGCTCAGTGACACTGCAGTGGGGAGGAGAGGTCTTTTAGGAATGGACTGGTAGGTGCCGACTGTGGTATCTGAGAGCTGGTAGACCCATGTCCTGCATCCACAGTGACAATGAGAGGGAGGGAAGGACCCTACACAGTGTCCTGGGTGGGGCACTTTCTGTCTTTGGTGTGCAGATGGTGGTGAGAGAGGTCTAGGGGGCCTGTCTGGGTGATGGTTCTGAGGGAGGCTGGGGTGAGGGAGGGGTGATGGCTGATAGTCCCTGAGGCCATCACTGGGGATGGGTTCTGCAAGGTCATTGCTGGGGGAAGAAGGAGTGTGTCCACTGCTAGGCTGTGCCCTCTAGGACCCAGAGAAGGGGAGGCATGTAACCGTGACCCAGAGGCAAGGGTACCTCCATCAGGTGCCACTGCCACACATGCTCTGAGACCAGGGGCTTGGGTGTACCAAAGGCGCCCAGGGTCTGATTTTTTCCCTGTGACTATGAGGGTTTTACGTCCTACTGGGCCAGGTGTCCTCTGCACATTCATGTCGGGGCCTATGAGGATGGCTGGATTTTCAAAGCCATCTGTGGAACATAAGGTCTGATGACAGAAAAGAATGTTTGAAATCAGAGGGCCTCTGGTGAGGCTCCTTGAGCCAGGCATAGAGAATGTCCCATGAGATAGGTGAGGCCAATGTTTACCAGGATGCTGGCTGGGGACCCTGAGGACTGAAGAGGACATGGCACACAGGAGCAGGCCTCCTAGGCTGACAAAACATGATGCATGAGATATGTGGATCCTGTGGAATGGCATGGAGCGAGTATGTGTGCACATGTGAGAGCATACATGTGCACATGTGGGTGAATGAGTGTGCACGTGTGAGAGGGTTATGCATGTGCACATGTGAGTGAGCATGCACATGTGAGTGTGCATGTACAAGTATGCACATGCTTGTGAGCACATGTGAGTACCTGTGTGAGCAAGTGTGCATATGTGAGCATGTACATGTGAGAACATGCATGCATGTGCATGCATGCAAACTTGCATGTCTCCACTAGGCTATGCATGGCTCACATATCCAAAAAATCCAGGGGTAGCCCTAGCTCTAGGTTCAGGTGCTCAGATGATACCACCAGGACCTTCTCTCCTACACATCTCTCTTCCCAGTTCTTCATATTGATTCTCCGGCTCCATGTGGGGGCAAGATGATGGCCAGCAGCTCCAGACCCTCATCCACCCAGGGGTCAATCCAGTGGAAACAGCATGTGTCATTTCATTGGCTCCGATTGGGTCACATGCTTAGTCCCATACCAATCACCAAGGCCAGGGAATCTGATGCTCTGATTGACCCACACCAGAGCTTGTGGGACAGTCAGATTATCCAGAAGCAGGAGGACAAAGAGAAGGGGGGTGGGGGTTCCCAGAAAAGAATGGGATGAACAGAGGGTGAACGACACCATGCGGTGTGGCAAAGCACAGACACCCACCACCAAGGCCAGAGCTGAGCCAGGGTCTGGGCAGGCTCCAGAGCCCCCAACTCCTCCCCATCTTCTCTACAGTGCTCTGGGGTCACTGGCTGGCATTTGCCCCCAAATCTTTACAGCATTTCCCTGGAATGCCCCCGACTGCATCCTGGACCTCATGGCCCTATATCTGTCAACATTACCTCTGCCTGAGATTTTGAGGAGGTTCAGGGTGCTGGAGGCTGGGGTGGGGTAATCCAGTACAGGCCCTTCAATCTGGGGCCCTGGGGAGCCCAATCAAATTGTCACTGCAGTTATATAACTTAAATATACGGGATGTAATTATTTTTAAAAATATACCAATAAACTTGTCTCTGATTATTTTAGTCACAATACAAATAGCCTCAATTAGAGCAGAAATAGGGCGCAGGTTTATGGCTCCCATGAATCTGAGAATAACCTCAGCTCTGAGGCGGAAAAGCCTGCAGCTCCCGCCCAGCCCTGCCAAGAATCCTGCGGCAAAATGGCCCTGAATCCAGCATGGCGGCAGCAGGCTGGGAGGAGCGAGAAGGGAGGCTCCCTGGGTCGTTTGTGCAGGGCGGGTATCTGGTCCCAGGCCTGTTGGGACAGGGGAGGATTCCAGTCCCAGACGTGGGGTCAAGGACCCCACCCCACTCATGGTCCACACTCTCTTCTTGCAGCCTGTTTGTCTATATGTCCTTCTGTAGTGGGAGGAGTGGCCTGAGACCCCCTGGCCTGGAAGAGCCCCACTTGGGACAAGACCTCACTTTGAGGCTCTCTGGGGTCTTCAGCTCTGGTCTGGCCTACCCAGCCCTCCCAGCCATCTGGACATCCGGGCATCCTTTATAAGATGGCAGTTTTCACCTGCCAAGAAGGGCAGCCTCTGTCAGAGAGCCCTGAGATCCAGCCAACCCCCAGTTACAAATGAGGAAACTGAGACATCAAGAGGCTGCATGGTCCAGGTCACAAACGGAGGAGTGGTAGAGCAGAGGGGACTCAAAGCTCTGCCTCCCAGCCCCAGGAAACCATGGGAGAGGGTCAGCACAGAGGTAGAGCAGCCACTCTGGCCGAGAGGCCAGGCCCCCACAGTCCTCCCTGCCCTGCCCGACCCTCTCCTTCTCCCCTGAGCATGTGCATGGGGCTGAGACTCCTGAGGGTCCAACTGAGCCCCTGCTACCCAGGCAGGGCCAAGGAGACCTCACCACACAGCCATCCCACAGGTCTAGTTTGTGAGCTGGGCTCCACCATTAGGTCCTGCTATGGTCTGAATATTTGTGTCCCCTCAAAATTCATATGTAGAAACCTAATCACCCTGCCTCTTCGACCATGTGAGGACACAGGGAGAAGGTGCCACCTATGAACCAGAAAGTGGGACCTCACCAGACACCAAATCGGCTGCGTCCTGATTGTGGACTTACCAGCCTCCAGACCTGTGAGAAATAAATTTCTGTTATTTATAAGCCACCCGGTATTTTGTTATAGCAGCTCTAACAGATTAAGACAGGCCACCTCCTCTGGGCCCACTGCCTTTCCCTGCTCTCTGGTGCTGTGGGCTGTCATGTACCCACAGGAGACTCTCATCTTTCTGCCATAGTTTCAGAACCCACTGCTGGCGACCCCATCTATCCTGGGCCACACGCCTGGGGCAGCAGCGCCAAGGCCTGAGCAAGTCACAGCTGGCACAGCATTGATGCCACACACTTCCCGTGCCTACAGGGACCCTGTGGCCATGCAAGGAGGCTGGCTGCGATGTTCTGCCAGGGCTGGGGCAGAGCAGGAGCAGGTCTGGGCAGGGAGCCCCCTCCCTGCCCCTTTAGGCACACACGGCTGGTAACATGGGCAGGTGGCAATGCCCCTCAGCCCAGACACACCTGCTCTTCCTGATGAACTTTAGCATTTTTCTGTCAAACTCCGTCAAAACTGTTTTTGAATTTTTCAAAAATTGGAATTACAATAATGACTAGGAAAGGACCATTTCTTTCTAACGAGACATGTCTTTTTGTCCTTTATAATGTTTTATACTTTTCTTCATATGGATTGTGCATGTTTCCTGTTACGTGTATGTAGTTTGTAGCTTTACTGAGGTTGTAAATGAGGCTTTCTTCATTTCATTTTCTGGTCAGCTCTTCACTGGCACACGGGAAGCTGTGGATCTCTCTGTGTATCTTCTAACAGACCACTTTTCCAGGCTTTCTTAGTAGTTCTATTGTTTTGCAATTAATTCTCTCGGATTTTCCAAGTAAATATAAACATATTATCTGCCAAGAATGATAATATTGTCTCTTCCTTTCTAATTTTTAGACTGCTTTCTTTGTGTTTATTTCCAGTCTTATTGAGTTGGCCAAGTACCCTTGTTTAAAACTTGTGGGTAGGGGGGTCACCACCAGCTTGTCAGTGAAGTCGCCAAGGGGACTCCCATGGGCTCTGTGCATACTGCCAGGACCCCTGCTACAGTGCTCCCCAACAGGCTGGAAGCTCCTGTCTCTAGAACATCCATGATTCCAGATGCATTACATTCTCCGGGACTCCCTTCCTTCTTGAGGGGGCCAGGCTCTCCCTCAGGCACGTGCTGGGGTGGGGAAACCGCCAATTCCTTGTGCTCTAAATGGCTGTTCGTGCTGGGACTCTAAGGGAGATTTTCCTGGCCTATTTTCAAATTCTCCATGTGCCCCCTTGCTGTGGTTTCAATGTGTCCCCCAAAAGTTTGTGTGTTGGAAACTTAATCTCAATGCAACAGCATTGGGAGGTGGGGCTTAATCAGAGGTGATTGGGTCATGAGGGTGGAACCCTCATGAATTGATTAATGTTATTATCATGCAGCAGATTAGTCATCGGGAGAGTAGGTTGCTGTAAAGCAAGCCCAGCCCCTGGTGCCTCTCTCTGTCATGCATAATCGCTTTTCCTTCTGCCATGCTATGACACAGCAAGAAGGCCCATGTTAGATTCTGGCACCATGCTCTTGGACTTCCCTGCCTCCACAAGTGTGAGACGTGTATTTCTTTTCTTTATAATACCCAGTCTCTGGTGTCCTGTATGGCAACAGAAAATGGACGAAGGTGCCCTTCCTGGGCCCAAGCCCTCAGGGCTGCAGAGCTGACCACAGGGTGGACCCATTTCCTGACTTAAGATCCTAACAAGAGCTGGTGAGAATTGTGGTCACTCCTCCCAATGGTGTCATCTGTTCCTCCATTCAGTCTGTGTGTACTGAGCACCCACCACCTGCCACACCGGCACGCAGCACACAGGGAAGACCAGACGGGAGTGGGAGAGAAGACTCATCCTCAGTGCAGTGAGACCAGCATGTGCTCATGGTTTAGGAATTGGGGGATGGGGCGGGCTGCTGGGCCCAAAAGTGAGAGTGGCCACAGCTGCTTGGTTCTATGGTGGGGGGAATCAATATGAAGGACAGGTAGGGATCACCTGGTGGGCAAGATGAGGAGAACATACCAGGTGAACAGCAGACCAGAGGTGTGAAGGAACACCACCTGAGTCCCGGGGTCCAGTCAGTGCAGGATTTGAGCCTGGAGAAAAAAGGACAGGAGGCTGGCGGCAGATGGGGGGGTTGGGCAGGGAGGTCCAAGACATAGGACTTGAACTTTTGGGGGGAGGTGCTTAATAGAGAAAGAGTATTTATTGGCTGACATAACTGAAAAGTCCAGAAGTAGATTTTCAAGCATGCTTCAGTCATGACTGGTTCCAGTTGTCAAACAACATTGTCAGGAGTCTGCTCTTCTCCATCTCCAGGCCTGGCTTTCTTCTAAGTGGTCTTCAGTCTCAGGCTTGCTCTCTTTGTGGGGTGGCGAAGATGGCTAGCCATAGCTTTGGTCTTGCAGCCACATCACTTAGCCACCCACCAGAGAGGATGTTTCTTTCCCAGTAATTCCTAAAAAATCCTGGCCTCATTGCTGAAACTCCTCGGGTCATGTGCCCATCCTTAGACCCATCACTGTTACCAGGGGGATGGAACAGTGATTGGCAAGCCTTTGTCATGTGCCCACCATGGGACCAGGAGGGAGATCAGCTCCACCAAACCTCCCATACTGAAGGTAAACCCAAAGGAACAGGACTTCTCAATGCAGGGAAGAGAAGGCCAGAATTTCTCAGGAAGGCTGGGAGACCTCTAGCCTGAGCCATTCCCACAAGGGCCTCGACTGGGGGGCTGGTTCTGCAAGCCTCTCAGAGGGCCACTTCCCCCTCTGTTTCCCTTCCTGTCTCTCTTCCCAGGGGCTCCCAGCACAGCTGAGATAATAATAATAGCTGGGCTCAAACTTTATTTGGAGGGTCTCAGGCTGAGGGTGAGGGGTTTAGGCGTACATGTAAGAAAGATCAGTGCCCTTCCTAGGGTAGGGATGGGGGGACTGGCACTGAAGACATCCTGGGAGATCACTCACTACTCCTAAATTAATGGCATTTTGATTCAACCAGTTAGAAATCTGAGATAAAGTCAAGTGATTTGGTTCCTCCAATCCAAGGGAAGGAAGAAAATAGCCAACCCATTCCCCACCTTACCCCCAGCTCTACTGTGGCTTCAGCTCTGCCCCGGCCTCCAGGTTAGGGGAAGATATACTCCAAGGGTAATTTTCTTATCAGACAAATCATCATCATGGAATTGCGTCCCATACTAGTAACATTGAAAGGACAATTGTGCCATTTTTAATTTGGGGAAAACAGTTAAGGTGGCCTGGGCTGCAATGGTAGCAACATCCCCATTTTAGCAGCTGCCAGGAGGCTGTCTCCCTGCTCCTGAAGCCCTTTCCCCTTCTCCGGGAATGCCCCAGTGCCCGGCCAGGCCCTGGCAGCCATGACTGTGACTCAGGCCTGGCCAAGTGAATTTTCTCTCCCGTGAACCAGAGGTGATGAAGCCAAGTGCCCTGTTCGCAACCAGGAAGAGGAAGACCCCCAATCTACAGCCCCAGGCCTTTGGGCCACCCTGATTTTGTTCAGCTTTCTCTTCAGTTCAGAGAGCAACCTTCATGGTGTTTGTTGATTGGAACTGCCCAACACGCATTCCCTCTTTTTGGTGTCCCATGGGAATCAGTACTCCCATGTTCCCCATGTATGTGCTGTAGGTGAAGCTGTATTCTCACATAGGGGCAGCATGTGACCCGGGCCCTTCACCCAGCAGAACACTGCCCTCCTGTGGCAACAGTGATTGGCCCTGGGGTGGGCATGTGACTCTGGCCACATAGTCAGGCCCTATTAGAACTAACCTCAGGACTTTTGTATGAGCAACTTGGAAGAAGTGCCTGCCATATCCTAATGGGCTTGCACCTTGACATCAAATAGAGCCCAGGAATGTCACAAGCAAAGTCAGCCAGACCCTAGAGACTGTGGCTGAATCCAGCCCCACCTGAGGCCAGCCTGCCCAGAATGGGTTGGGTGTTCTGCCCTTTGCCACCCCAAAACACCTCTCCATGCCCAGCATCCTTCCAGTAAACCCACCTCCATGGTGCGGGAAGTTAGTCCAAAGTGGTTTCTGTTGCAAGCAGGGGAGTTGGCCCCAGAAGGTACGATTTGGTCAAGTGGATGAGAATGGGGGAACCTGCTCTAGGAGAGCCCTAGAACTGGCCACAGGGCTCTGACCCATGCAGGGATGGATAAACCCAGCGTGGGCCTCCTGAGATAGGGACAGAAGGCAGGGTATCCAGAGCTGACCCAGGGATGGGCCTGGGGCACAGGAGGCTCGGGGGCAAGGTGGCTTGAGCTGAGTCTTGGTGATGTTTGGATGGGGAAAGGCATACTGGTGTGGGGAACCAGGTGGGTCAAGGCCCAAGGCAGGACTAAATGGAGAGGCCTGGGTCGTGAGGACTGGTCTGAGCAGAGGCAGGCTAGGGAATGTAAGTTTGTCACCCAGGAAATGTGATGTCCCTGCCATATGATTTACTCCAGATGGGTGATCACTGATTTAGGGCCTTTGACAGGTGTGCTATTCTGAAACTTGACGGAGAGAAACATTAAGTCCAGGAGTCCCCATTTTGCATTGAGTAATCGCATTTCTCTCCGCCTGGTCAATTCTACAGCCGAAGCACTTTTGTCCCCTGGAGGGAGTTAGGATGGATTTGAATTAACCAGGAAGTTCTTTGATTGCTATTTTAAAACTTCTCTCTGCTACCTGGCCTGACATAATAATTACTTGCCTGTGATTTATCTCAGGCAGATTATGAGTGATGATAGGGTTTGGGGTGATAATCGAGTGTATCCAACACCTCACCTCCTTCCTAGTCATTCAAGCTGAAGCAGCCATGGTTTTCCCTCCGGGCCACCAGTGTGCACTGCCGCCTTGCTGAATGGGTTATGGAACGAGACAGGCATTTTGCAGCAACACCCCGCTGCAGCAAGCCCCATGGGGGTCTGTCCAGCTGGGTCCTGCCTTGGCCACTTCTAAATCATACCTTAGACTGAGACTCACAACCCAAACACTAAGCCTGACCTCTTCTTGTTCTCCACCAAATAATTACTGGGCTCCAACCACGTGAAGGGAGAGAGGAGGAGCAGGGTGCCCACAGACACATGATCAAGTAAACAGAAAAGGTCGCTTTAGAGAGAGAGAGATGCTACAAAGAAAAAACAGCAGGGCAGGGAACAGGCTGGGGACTGCTGTAGTGGGGAGTTCAGGAGGACCCTCTGAAAGGTGGCATTAGAAGTGAGAGCCAAAGGAGCCAGAATGGAAAAGGCTGGAAAGCTGGTTCCAGCAAAGGGCACAGAAGTGTAGAGGACCCCAGGCATTGGGGAGGGCTTGGGGAGATGGGAAGAAAGCCAAGGGGCTGACGGTGGGGAATGCAGGGACAGGGACCTGAGCTCAAAGAGGTTGACAGATTGGTGGTGGGGGGAGGTGGTCCTCCTCTTGGCTCTTTGGTAGAATCTCCTGCTGTGTTAGGCTAGGTTGCCCCAGAAAAACAATCCAATCCCCCCTTTGCAGAGACAGCCTTTGGTGAGGGGGTCTCAGTGTCATCACTAGAAAATCTTGGGTGTCAGTTTAGAAGGCATAGGGAAGCCACCAGCACCATCAGCCACCCCTGCGGGAAGGGCAGCTGTGAAACGTGCAGGGCCCACAACAAAATGAAAATGCAGGGCCCCTTGTTCAAGGAGTAGGAAAAAAGTCTTCCTTTCTTCCACAGTGTCCCCCTCAACCTGTCAAGGTGTTTTTAATTTGCCATTAGAATCCCCCTCCCTCAGATATGAGGAGACTTGAGGGGTGAATGCAGACTCTCACAGGCGCCTGGGACCCCACCCTGCAACTCAATGTGCAGGGTGTGGACACCCAACCCCAACCCTCCCAGCACCTGTGCTTAGACCCCCGGGGGGAGGGGGCATGGGGAGTGGAGGGTGCCAGCCATCTCTGGGTGGAGGTGGGAAGCAGACAGCCGAGAACACATCCTGGGATATGGGGAGGTGGTGGGAGGTAGGGGACTCCAAGCCCTCAGCATATGTTCCATCGTCCCATTGGACTTCACTTACAAAACCCAAGGTCAAAGATAAAAGTTGGAGCATTAAACCCCAAGTGTGGGGCCGCCTTCTGAGCATGAAGCCCTGTGCAGCTGCACTGGTTGACAACACATAAAAGCTAGCCCTTCCTGGAGGGCTTTAAACATTTCCAATGCCTGGGCCCCACTGCAGACCAATTTTAAGGGTGAGCTTATGGCATCATATTTTTAAAAAGGTGCAGTCGAGGTTGAGCACCACGGATGTAGGTCTGCTTTACTGTGAGTGTTAGGGAAGCCACTGAGAGGGGTAGAGACCTGGTGTAGAATGGAATCGGGCCTCTCCAATTTCAGGGTAGAGAGCGACTGGACAGGCAGTAGGAGTTGTCGTAGCAGGCAGACCAGCAGCAAAAAGTGTCGGGGAGGCTGTACAGCTGCTGAGCCAGGCTGCCTTTGGGGTACATAGAACCACAGGGTTTGCTGGCACAGTCGATGGGATCGGGGAGGGGAGGTAGGGAGAGGAATCAGCACTGACTTCTGAGGTTTGGGACTGAGCAATGGGAGGATGGTGGGGTCTTTGCTGAAAAGGGGAGGACTGGGGTAGAAGACGGACTGGGGAGAGAGGAATCAAGTCTCCAATGTATTTTAGCTTCTTTCTTAGAGGAGACAGTTTTCCATTTGTAGGAGATACTGTGGAACCAAACGCTTTGGCTTAGTTAGTTCTTAAAACCCAAACTGGAAGCTTTTCTGGAAAATAACAGGGCTGATAATTAACAAGGGACTGAAAAAGCCACCATCAAATCACCTCTTGAGGTTGTTGCAAGGCACAAGGGCAGGTGACTCAAGCAACGTGGGAATGAAGAGGAACAACTCTGTGGTGACAGATAGATGGCCTTGATGGCCCCAGATGGACAGGGGTCTGGAAAGAGTGGGAAATACTATGGGTTTTTGATAAATCCCTGTTAGAATTGGAACTGCCACATCAAAGTGGCTTCTCATTACACAACAAGAGTTTCATGAAATTCATTAAGACTGAAGCTCAGCATGGGCTGTATCTGCTCACGTTTCCCAGGGGCAGGAGCTTTGGCCAAGGCCCAGCACAGACCTGGGCACTGTGTCAAGCCATCGTCTTGGTCAGCTGCTTGTCGTTCTCCCTGGAGCATGAAAAGGGATGTGTCCCAGAGTCCTGGCCAAGAGTAGAAAATGGCATCTCAGTAGCCCAGAGCCACATGCTGCTGGGGCTTGACAGGAGTAAGGTGCTAGAGCCAGACCCCCCCAAGTTGGCTTAGCCATTCTCCTTTGGGGGAGTCACGGACCCCTCCTGGCACTGGCATCTGCATCTGTGAAACAGACCAGGAGGCTGCCGTGGAGGCTCTTGGGTTTCCCTTCGAGAATTGGTATTGAGCTGCAAGGAACTTTCCAGCTGAAGCCAGGCTCACCTCGGGCACCCCTCAGCCAGTGACTGAGCACGGTAGGGGTCCTAGGACCTGGCTCTACCCAATGCAAGATCCTCCAGTGGGCACTTTTTGCCATGGGCTCCTCATTAGATTGGCTGAAACTTTGCCAGATCACCATGAGGGTCTGAGTCTCTCCCTTGACCAATCACCTCCTCTCCTGCTGTCTTTCGCAGCCATTACCCCTAATAAGCCTGTTGTACCTTCAACTCCACCTCAGCATCTGCTTCCTGGAGGACCAAACTGACATAGATGACCAGACGCCTTCCTCAGGGAGCTGTAATGAGGGAGAAATGGATAACATAAATGAATGCCAGCCCAAACGAACAGCTCCTGGGGGTGCTGTCCCCCTGGAGCAGAGTGAACGGCACTGCCTGGAGCTGCACCACGCACCTACCCATACACCTTGTGAGTCTCAGGCAACGTGAGCTGGGTTGGATTCTCTGAACCACAGTACTTCTTTTCATCTGTATCAGAAACTAAAATGTCCCAGTGCCAGGGAGCCCATGAGCAAAGGCATGTTTGTCCCTACAGCAACTGGGCCTGACTCGAGGTCTTCTGAGCCTTGGTCGTGGGGGTCCCGTTTCATGGAGAGGCTAGCCCTTGTGCAGACACACTTGACATCTGCCCCAGAGTCCAGCAGCCAGGCATGGTGATGGCTACCCTCAGAACTCAATGTCCAGGAACTCCCAAGGAACAATACCCTCCATGCTGTCCCAGCAATGGTCACAGGTTCCCTATGCACACAGGAGACTTGCCTCCTCCCCATCTCTGCTGAGAGAGCCTGGTGCCCCAAGCCATGAATCCTGAGACCTGGCTGGGCTGGGGGGCCAGTTGGATGGGGGGGGCACTTGGCTTGTTAGTGCTGGTAGTCTGTTGGTGCACAGGGCCATAGGACATAGGGTGGTGCAGCCGTGAGACCTGGACTGTGCCCAGATTCTACCACCAGCTGCCTATGTGAACTGAGGAAAAACATCATTAGTCCAGCTTGGCCTTGGCTTATTTACCCAGAAAATGGGCATAATGCCTCCTCTGCTCCAGGGTTCTCCGAGCTGTGGTGAGGGCTCTGAAGAGCTGGGGGCCAAGCAGCTACGCAGCTGGGGCTGGACTGCTGGATGGCTGGGCCTAGTAGCCTCATGCCATGAGTTTCCATCAGCCTGCAGGGGCGGGACTTAACTCAGGTCTGGCCAATGGGAGGACCTCATTCCCCTAGCCACCCTGATTGGCTCAGTGATGGGCACGTGACCCAAGCCAGCAGATCAGAGTCTTCCCTGGGACTTTAGGGGATGAGGTGACCTCTCTTCTCCGGGATATACAAGCTGGTATGTGGAAGTAACTTTGGAAATGCATGTGACTGTTGTGGCTGCCACAGGAATTCAGCCTGCCTGAGAATGAAGTTAACAACACAGGAAAGCAGAGCCCAAAGAATCCTGATGATACTGTTTGGACCCCTGGATCCAGCTGTATCTGAAGCAGATCACCTCTTTAGACTTCTCAGTTGTGCAAGTCAATAAATTAATCTCTTTGTTTGTTTGTTTGTTTTATTCAACAGATAATATTTGAGAATTAATAAAAGCCCAGTACTTTATTAGGCACTGTGAAAACGACATGAGTGAAACACATGGTTGAGCTCTTCGGGAGCTTACAGGAGGATCAGGAGGACATTTCCCCCAGCTATGACTCTAATAGGAGTTTGTCAACTGGATTTTTGCTAGGGATGTGAACAACACGACAGATGGTATCCAAGAGCAGTTTTATAGGAAATGCAGAGGCCATCTTCACGCGCACTTTTCATCTATTGATCCTCAGCAGACACAGAGGGCATGGCGTTAAGAAGGGGTTTGGTAAAAAAAGCTCTGTATGAAAGCAGAGAAATGCAGTGTGGGTGTGTAACATTTTAGCAATCTGAGAAGAAACAGGGGAAATAGGGCTTTGAGAATTTGTAAATGGTTGGCTTGTCCCCTGAGCAGCCTCTTCTGAATGACAATTATCCTAGATGTACTCTTGACAGAAGCAACTTGGTAGATGATTTTTAAATGTTTAGCTTTCTTTTTTAAAATTTTTATTGAATCATAACTGATTATACATATTTTTGGAGTACAGTGTTGACATATGTTGATCAAACCAGTATTACTAGTGTATATATTGTTACAAATTGTACTAATCCTTTATGCCTCTTGTCCAATCTCTCCCCATCCCCCTCATCCTCCCTCCTCTCCCCTCTCATTACCCTAGCTTTCTTCTCTCCCACTGAAAGAATAATGGTTACTCTGTTGATTTGCTGCCTAGATGATCTGTCCAATGCTGAGAGGTGTGTTCAGGTCTCCCAATATTATTGTAGAGCAGATGCTTCTTCTGTCATTCTGGAATGGACTTTGTGGAGAGAGACACCTTCCTCTTTTCTTTGGTCTCTGTTGGTGACTCTCCTTGTGTCAATGCACTCCAGTGGCTGGTGGACCATCCACATGGTGATTGTGGCATCTAGCCACTTTCATGGCAGCCATGGTTACTGTGGTGGCTGTGGTGGGCCACCCATATGGAGGTGATATTTTTGGCATGCTCCTTGGTGGTGGCAGTGGGTCTGGTTGTGGGGGAGAGTCTGGTCCTTGGCTCTGTGCCTCAGGACCCCAGGCGGGCCTTGAGGTGCTGGCAGTGTGTCTGGTTGTGGGAGGGGTATCCAGTCCACAGCTCCATACCTCAGGTCCCTGGGTAGACCCCAAGGCTCTGGAAGTGTGCTTGCTTGTGGGCAAGGGGAGGGGTCCAGTCCCTGGTTCCAGACCTCAGGTCCCCTGGTGGTCCCCCAGGTGCTGGTGGTGTGCCTGGGCTGGAACTTATTTTTTGCTTACTTCTAAAATGGGAGAATTTCCTGTGGGAACCAGTACTTGAGCTCTGTGTTTGAGCTAAATTGCTGCTTTGCTGCTGTTTCCCTAGGGAAGGCTTTTTGTGCAGCTCAGGGTTTAATGGTTGACTTTATAGGTACTTATGGCTCTTTAGAATCCAGGTGCACCTGGGTTGCTTAGAAACTCTGATCTGGGCCTGAGTGTTTTCATCAAACTGCACCCCATGCAGTTTTATATTCCTGACCAGTCTCCTCTGAATGGTCCTGCACTGATTGCGGGATGGATCAGCTGTCCTTGCTGTGTCCCAGTGTTCACTTGGTGGGCCCATCTCCCCCACCGCCTGTGCTCCAACACTTCCCATGGGATGGGCTGTGCGCTGCTCCCTTGCGATGACTCACCAGCCTCTGAGTGGCTCCTTTTTTTCAGCTGTTCTGGCTCCTCACTCTTATGTGGGTCCACAGGAACCCTATTGGTGGTCTTACTGTCCTGGGGCCACCAAGGCTCTCTTCTCCCCTGCCATTTCCAAGCAACTTCATCCAAAGGGCACAGCTACGGCTTCTGCTGGCTCCTTTTCTGGGTGCTCAGCAGCTCCAGCCTTAAAGCAGCCACAACCTGAAACACTCAGAGCAGTTTTTTCTTTCTCTCATTGTGGCTTCTCTTATCTTCCTGTACTCTGTAGGTTTCTTCTCCTCTTCCCCTGAGCTTTAGTGGCCCCACCTTTGCTGTTGTTGTTTTTTTATAGTTGTAAATTGGTTGATTTGTGGGAGAGAGTGACACTGGGGACCATTTATTTTGCCATCTTGACTGGAACACCCCAGTTATTGTTTCCTTCAGGGATGCAGAATTTTACCTCAGAATCTGAGGAGTAGTGTGGGGACAGCTGTAGGGCCTAAATGTTTAGCTTTTTAATGGTAAAGATTAATATAAACACATTAACAAACATTTGGAAAACAGAGAAAATATTTCTTGTAATCTCACAACCCTAATACAGTCATTGCTGAAAATGTTACTTTGAAAATATAATGACAGGCTTTGATGTGGTTGATAAGCCTGGGTGATGTGTTCATTTTTCCATTCTTGGCTCACTGAGGGTCCCAGCCTGGCCTCTGAGGTGAAGATGATGTGTTGAAAAGCAGCTCTGAAGCCAGAACAGCCAAGCTGGAGTCCTGCCCTATTCATTTAAGAACTGTGTGACCTTGGGCAAGTTACTCAGCCTTTCTGAGTCTCAGTTTCTTTACCTATAAAATAGGGATAATAATGGCACCCATTTCATTGGTGGATATGACAATGAGATGGAGGTGAGCAAATATTGGTCCTCTCCTCACCCTTCTGCCTCAGCCACTGCCTAAGCACAGCCACAAACCCCTGACCCCACCTGGATCCAAATCCTCCAGTAACAGAACATGAATGGCCCAATGCTGAGCCACCAACATTATATTGGCAAGAGGCATGACCTCCACAGAGGGGACATGACCATCTGGGAAGTTCACGGGCTTCTGAAACCCCACCACATGGCCAGTACAGGCACATGCATCCCTAGGCACACCCAGCCACTGCTCTCTCACTCATTCATTCAACACCATCCTACGCTATGATGTGTGTGGGGTGCTGGGCTCTCTGAGTTGTGGACAGACAGCTCCTCCTGTCAGCTCACACTCAGAGTCCCAGAACCAGGGTTGCAGGATGGGCTACAGGATCATCTCTGCCCAGAGAGGGGACCTGCTTGAAAAAAATCACACAGCAAGTCAATAGATTGATCCAGGCCTTGAACCCAGGTCTCCTGACTTCTAGACAAGTGTTTGTCTTTGGGGAAGAGTTGGCAGAGGCCAGGCAGGTGTGTCTGCCACACGTGGGGGTATCAGGTTCTCCATTCCAGGCCCCTTCACATTTCTGAGACCTTCCCTGCCTGGCCCTCTTCCCCATGGATCTGTCTTATCATCCTGGTGATTCCAGCATAAATGCCAGAAAGAAGGGTGGGTGCCCGCCCACTGAGCTCTGGTGTGGTAAGTTGAATGGTGATCCCCAAAAGGTATGTCCACTTGGAACTTTGAAATGTTACCTTATTTGGAGTAAGAGTCTTTGCAGATGTAATTCAGGATCTCAAGATGAAGATCATCCTGGCTAAATCCAATGATGGGTGTCCTTATAAGGGACAGAAAAGGAAAAGACATGGGAGAAAGTCTTGTGAAGACTGAAGCAGAGATTGGAGTTATGCTGTTGGAGTGAGCAGGACTGAAGCTATGTTGGGACCCAAAACCACATGGGCTCTAAAAGATTATAAAAGGATATAGTTTTCTTCTTGGCATACATTTCTCTGAGTTCCCTCTTTTCCCACAGTTATTTGATAGTTTGAACCTTGGTTATGGGGCAAGATGACATTATTTACATAAATATAAAGTTGTTTTCCAGCCACCCTGAAGCTGCAGACTTGTCAGGAGGCACATACTACCCAGGCCATGAGAACCCAGGAAGACATCAATAAGGCTATGCTGACTCCACCCTTCCATCTGGACCTGAGATAACAGCAAGGAATGGGAGCAGAAACCAGGAGCCTTGGCGAGACCTTGCACCTGATTCCTTGCACGGAGCCCCTGCAGTTCACGTTCCCCTCCCTCCTGCTTTTCATTTCCCTCAAACCCCACTTTAAAAACCTCCCAGTAAATCTGAGTCTTTGAGATGGCTTTTGTCTGGTCATTCTCCTTCAGGTTTACTGGGGAGGTGGTTAGCCTAACATCTCTCCTCAGGTCACCAGTACTCCTGAATAAAAGCTGACTTTCATCTTCACCAACATTTGATTTGGGGGTGGTTTGTTTTTGAAAGGGGACAGGCAGCTGGACCTGTGCCCTGTAACAAATTTTGGCAAGTCAGTCAGGAGTTGAGGGGCCCCCGTATCAATGCTACTACAAGCCAAGGAACACAGGCATTGCTGGCAGACTCTGGGAGCTGGGAGAGAGACATGGAGCGGATTCTTCCTCAGAGCCTCTGGAAGGAACCAACCCTGCTGACATTTTGACTTGGACTTCTAGCCTCTGAACTGTAAGGGAATAAATTTCCATCATTTAAGCCACCCATGTGTGGTAATTTATTGCAGTGGCCCTAGGAAATCAAGACACCTGGAGAGCTCACCTAGGGGCAGGGGTCTTGGCCAGTTGCACTCCACTCCCTCCTGCATGGGCTTATCCAAGGGCAGCAGCCACAGGGCCTCAGATGCTCCTCTGGGAGGTGGAATGAGACCATTACATCCCGCCTGTCTTTCATGGGAGCATAACCACTGTGAGAGGACTTCGAAGAGACACAGCCGGGTGCTAAAGGCGGTGAGGACAGATTGTATTCATAACTGCTGCAGTCAGAGAAAGAGAAGAACAGAGCTCAACTCTGAACCCTGCAGAGGCAACTGGATTTTAAAGGAAGAAGGGGAGGGGGGATGGAGCAAGTGGGGCCTGAGCAGAGTCAGGGAAGTGAAACATTGTAAAAGGCAGGCAGGGGATGGCACTTTCTGATACTAGGCTCCTACTATCTCAAAGAGACTGGGAGACAGAGACAAACAGTAAAAATTTTTGGCAGCCTTGAGCTTTCCCAGGCAGGAACATAAGGGGGCTGGGTCACCCCAGGGACATGGCCTTGAGCTGATAGAAACCATGCTAGAGTTTGAGCTAGTCTCTTAGTGTGTGTGTTGGGGGGTGGGAGGGGTGGTGGATGATATCATTTGTGCTGAGATTTCGCAGTTCTTATAGGGCAAGGTTGAGGCCTGGTCAGGAAGAGGGCTCAGAGGAGCCTGAGTCTGGTCAAGGAGGGAGTCGTGCAAGAGTGCCTCCTCTGTGCCAAGAGGCAGAGGGCAGCCCTGCCCTCTTGGGGCTTTCCTTCTTGTGGGGAAGGCAGACAAGTCAAGGGGCCTTCTAGGAGAGTGGGGTGGTGGGAACGATGCAGGGAGTGCACAGAGGAGGGCACCTGAGCAGGCAGGAGGCAGTGGGGAAGGGGAGAAGGAGTCTAAGCTAACGCCTGAAGGCTGCAGAGGCAGGCTGCAGCAAGACAAGTGTCTGAAGCAGGGGGGAGAAGCGTATTTGACGTATGGAAGCCAAAGAGACCGGTATGTCAATAATGTAGAACAATTAAAGACGGGACTGGAGCTGATAGCTGGAGTCAGTCGAGGGGTGTGCAGATGTTTGGGGTCCCCACCCAGAGGTCCAGCTCAGCTGGGGCTGAGGTCGGATCCAGACATGACATTGTTAATGCTCCCAGGCAATGCTAAGATCCAGCTTGCTTGAGGCTTTGCTGCATTAGCCTAAGTGTAACACAGCAACCTGGTAAGCAGCCTGGAGGGACAATATTAGACCTCTCTTATTTCAAGGACAGCTAGGCAGAAGCCAGAAGAGCCTCGTGGAAGGTTCTAGTGATGACCCAGGGTGGGAGAAAAGGGAGCCTGGTCCAGAGCAGTGAGCCTGGGGCTGGGAGACAGGAGGAACTCCAGAGACATTGAGGGGGAGGACTGGCAGCATTTGGTGACAGATGGGATGTACCTGTGACAGTGAGGTGACACCCAGATTTCTAGTGCATGGTCAGAGGTGTAGAATAACAAGGTGGCGGCTGTGCAGGGGGAACAGGTAGAAGCTGTGTGAGACTTTTGCTTGCCTGAGCGGGGGCCAATGGGCAATACAAAAATAGAGCCAAGGGAAGGATCTGACCTGGAGATGAAGCTGCTGGAGTTGCCTGCACTTGAACAGCAGTTAGAGAATGCAGGTTCTGCAATAGAGCCCTAGAGGGCCCATTATTTGAGGGATTGGCGGAGTCTTAGCCATTGGAGAAGGACCAGCCAGAGGGACAGGACAACAGCCAGGAGCAGGAGGACAACCAGGAGACAAAGCAGGACAGAGCTCTGAGAGGCGGGGAGTGGTCCCCAGTGCCCCAAGTTGCCAAGAGCCAAGCAGGACAAAGCTGAAAAGTGCCCAGGGGGTTCTGAGGGACAGGAGACGGAGGCTGGGCTGGGCCGGGCTGGGCTGTTTCTCTCCCTCCTTCTGTCCCCCCTCCCAGTCTCCTAGGCTGAGGCTTGCTCCCTTCTTGGAGCCTGACACAGCTCAGGTGTGAGGGTAAAAGACAGCTTTGGGGGAGCAGAGGGAGAGATCCCCAGCGGGATGTAAATGTTCAGCGGGCTTTAAAATGGAAACCTAATGGTTGAGGTTTTCTTCTCTTTTCCTGCCTTAGAGGGAATGCTCATCTTCCCTGTCTTTCTCCTCAAGGGCAGCTGGGTTAATCACGACAACTTTCCATAAGTATAATATACATATCGAAAAGTGCACCCGTCTTAAGTATACAGCTCCATGCATTTTTACAAACCAAACACAGGTGAGTTAAACCCTCCATCTCCGGCCCCCAGAAGTCTCTCCTGGGCCCTCTTCCAGTCATTGCTCTCCAAGGGGAGCCAGTACTCTGACTTCCAATAGTTCAGATTAGTTTTTCCTGTGTTCTTTTTAGCCTTAAAGAAATGGAATGGAACCTGTACTCTTCTGTGTCAGTCTGATTTTGCTCAACATGTGTTTCTAAGATTCATCCTCTTTGTTTTGTGGATTGCATTGTATGAAAACATCACGTTATTGATCCAATCTACTATTGATGGGCATTTGGGTAGTTTCCAATCTGGGGCTGTTTTGAGTAGTGCAGCTCTGAGCAATCTTGCCCCTGTCTGCAGTGCACGCCAGAGGACGCTCACATTTCTGTTGAGTGTACACCCAGGAGTGGAGTTGCTGGCCAAAGGTAAACACTCTGTTTAAAGCTGCAAACAAATGGTTTCCTTTCTAGATTTCATGCGTCATCCAGGCTGAATGTGAAGACTGAGACAGGATTTGGAGTGAGTGGTAAAGAGTCAAAGAGATTGAGGGGCAGAGACCCATGGGCAGCCTTCAGGGAACCCAATGGGGAACTGGTTGCAAACTTAGTCGGAAGAGCACCCTGCCCAGGGACTACCTCTGCCTCCCTCCGTCGGGACACTTACCTCCCTTCCCCTGGCCCCGCAGCCCACTATCCCTGCTGGCAGTGCTGGGGAGGACTCTGTCTCAAAGCTTTCTCAGTCCTGGCTTCCAAGGAGTTTTCAAAAATCCCATGTTCTGCCTCCCTTCCTGGGAATTCTGATTCAGTTGGTCTGGGGTAAAGCTCAGGATAACATGTGCACTTTTTGGTACGTATGTTATACTTTTGAAAAGTTGTCATGATTAATCTAGCTGCCTTCCAGGAGAAGGACAGGGAAGATGAGCAGGAAAGGAGAGGAAAACCTCAACTGTTAGCTTTCCACTTTAAAGCCTACTGAACATTTATATCGCACTGGGGATCTTTCCCTCTGCTCCCCCAAAGCTGCCTTTTAACCTCACACCTGAGCTGTGTCAGGCTCCAAGTAAGGAGCTTTTAAAGACTCTGGGAGATTCTACTGGAAGCCAGGTAGAGGGCCACTGGCCTCACGTAGTAGTGATCCCTGGATCACAGTTGGTTTCTGAGACTTTAACTGCCCAGTGAAGACCAGCCACATGCCGGCAAATGTGCCAGGCAGGGCTCTCGATTGCAAACAACAAAAATGGAGTTAGGCAAATGTGTGCTGAAAAGAACCTTAGGAGAAGGATGTCAGACAGCTCCCAGAACCTGCTGAGCCCTGGGCTGGGGGGAAGAACCCAGCCTGGGCCGAGCTCCCAAGTGGTACTTGCTCTACCGTGGCAGGCTGTTCAGCTGCCCTGGGCCTGGCTCTGACTCTCATTTGCTGCAGCCACCAGGAATCTTTTCTGGCTGAGGAGGACCCAGGCAGGTGCACTGGCCTGGCCATGCTTGGGCCTGCACACCAGCAGCTCTCAAAAGAGAAAGGGTGTGGGGTGCTGGATAGCCACAGTGCCAATGCTGACAGCATCTCCCTTCATGTATGCCCCAGGGGCCCTGGCACAGTGGGAGGAAGTAGTGAACACTTAGCATCTGTTCTGGAAGGGGCTAAACTGGGCAGGACAGACACTCCTGGGTGGATGATGGTCACTGACTTTCCACCATGGACCTTTCTCACCTTCTCTGTGGTAGCCCAGATCTGCTGCCAGCTCTAGAGCCCCAGAAACAGAGGACCCAAGTGAGCTCTCAGCTGACACAGTGATGTCCTTGGCCCCTTCCCTGAACTATCCTGCCATACTCTACTGAACGTCAGAACCCAGAGCTTGGGTTCTGGGCCCAGGTCTTAGAATTTGGGATATACAGGGATTGAAGTCAGAGATGAGGTCAGGATTTGGAACAGCTTTTCTCACCAACAATGTGACCCTTACCTACCAGTTTGAACAGCGTCCCCTCTTGCTATGGTCACTGCTGTAATGTTCTGACTCGGGGTGACCATCCCTTAGTGAGCTTGCTTTGAGGTCATTCAGGATAAGGCATTTTTTCTAGACATCCCTTCCCCTAGGGCCATCCAGGAGGATAAAACACGTCAGGGCCCCAGTGAGTCCCCAGCAAGTCCCCTGGGAGCCCCTGTGGGCCTCCAACTCTGGAGTCTCTAGAAGGAGTGGGTCGGGCAGGTGGGCTTGTGGGGGCTGTCTGGAGCATCTTCTTCCCCCCCTCCCCCAGCTGGCTGGGCCACGCCCCTCATTTCCCTCCCCCTCGCTTGGGCTCAGGTGCTAGGAGCAAATCTCTGAATCCATGGAAACCACAGAGGAGGCTGGAAACCAGGAAGGAGGGGGCTGAGCACTGTCTTGCAAATCCTAGGGAGGAGGAGGGGGGATATTCTCTTCCTTGATGAGTAAAAGCCTAAAATATCATTTTCTCTCTCATTGGCAGCCACCCTACCAAAGGACTAGTTCCTGTTTTTCTCCAGGGCTGTAGAAATGAGGTGGGAGCTCTGTTTCTCTGAGAGGAGCTAGCAGGCCCTGGGTTCGGGAGCAAGGGTCAGAGGAGGGGGTGCGGTTGGGAGACAGGGTTTGGGGGACTGAGGGTTGGGTTAGGGATTGGTGGAGGTGGGGGTCAGGGGTCAGGGATCAGGGGTAAGTGTTAGAGCCAGGGTTGAGAGTAGGAGCTCTGGGGCAGGGAGCTTGGGAGATGGGATCCGTGGTGGAGAGAGGAGGAGTTTGGGAGGTGGAGTCAGGAGTGGGGGAGGCAGAAGTGGGGGTGGGCACACAAGGTCTGAACTCCCATCAGCCGAGGTAGCCCCCTCCATATGGGCCCCAGCTATCCTCTTGGCACTAGCCCTGGAGAGCTCTATGATCCTTACAAATAATAACCAGGCCTTTTCCTTCAAAACTCAAGCCAACCAGCCTCCCCTCCCTGAACAGAGTTTGCCTTGTGACTCTGGAGCCAGGAGCTGGGAAGATAGCCGTGGAGACAGCCAGGGTGGGGGTGTCTGGGTGGCTCTCATAGATTCTGCAGCCCACAGGATTCTAGCAAGCTCCCCAGCAATTGCAAAGGGAGCCCCTCAGGCTGAGGAGCATTTCTAAGATAGAAATTTTCCTTTTAGATGCATGAATATATTCTTCTTTAAAAGAAAATCAGACCATTTGATGAAGTTGTAGTCCCCTCCAAGTTCCCTCACAGTACCCTTTCCCCTCTCCCTGAAGGCAAGCACTTTGGTTTATTTTCTTCCAGACCTTTAAAGTGCTTTTATACACATGAACACACATCCATAGAGAATTTATAGGACGGTCTCTCATTTTATGGGTTTTGTAAACATGAACGGGGTAACACGGTATATGCACCGTTCTTCACCTCCCTCAACACTGCACGGTTGCGATTTCTCTGTGCTGATCCTGTAGCTCTAGGACATTCCCGTGAACTGGCCTCACAGCAGCGTTCCCTTATCAGTGAACACTCGCATGGCTTCCAATCTTTCACTATCACAAATGATGCTGTGAAGAGCATCTGGTTTACGTCTTCTCATGCTCACAAGGCAGTTTTGGGTAGATGATGAGAACTGAAAGCAGAGGGGCAGAAGGCTTAGTTTTGATGTTTGGTTTAATAGATATTTCCAAAGCGCCCTCTGGAGTAGTTCTTCCCATTTATTTCCCCACAGCCTTACAGCTTTTACTCAGTGCCAGTTCTAGGGAGGGAGTGATGGGCTCCTGGGCTCTCTGGCCAGCAGGGGCTGGGAACCTGTAGGCATCACAGGTCCCTTGGCTGGACCACTTGGCTTTCCTGCCTGGGGTACGGGAAGAGCAGAAGGAGTGAGTTTCTGAGGGCCTTGGGCATGAAGAGCCCTCACTAGGGAGAAGGGAGGGAATAAACTAGGAGGGGTAATGAGCTCGGGATTGATTCCCAGTGCCCATGCTTAATCCCAGGAGAGGCAGCCAACAGGGCTGGCATAGTAGTGTGTGTAAACTCAGGGTATGAGAAAGCCTGAGTTTCCTTAGGTGGCTGCCCAGTGAACTCCAAACCTGGCCACAAACCATATGCAGCTGAAGTGCTGGTTAAAAATCCAGGTGCCTGGATCACACCCAAACCCACCAAGTCAGGATCTCTGGGGCTGGGCTGCATGCCCTACCCCCCACCCCCATCCCCCTGACAACACACACGGAAGGAGTTTGGAGCTTGTCCCTCTGCTTCATGGAACTTCCCCAGAAGGGCCCTTACTCTTCACATAGCAAGTGTCCCCCGGTGACAGAAGGGACAAAGTCTGCCCTTGAAGCCACATTCAAAGCTAAAAATATTTTTTTGTGCAGCCAATTTTGCAGCTCGGAGTTCAGGGAACATCCACAAAGATTCCACGAGCTCTTCTCAGCCCAGTCTTGCATCCTCTTCCCTTCAGTCAGAGGCGGCACTGGTGGAGATTTTAGGTCCCTTTTCCTCCCAGAACCCTGTGGAGAAAGGCCTGGCTGCTCATCTCCATCTGGCAGTGGTGCTGAGTTTGCAAGTGGGTTTGTTGTCTGGGAACTGAGATGAGGCACCTCTTTGGAGGGGCCGCGTGTGCAGAAACTCCTGCCTCTGGCATTACCAGTGTGACGTGATTTTCAGTCCATTTTCCCTCAAGCCCTGTATGCATAGTGTGATATTCATCTTTGAGATCTGGAAATAAAACTGTGATTTTCCCCAAGGCTGTTTGACCTGAATGTCTAAAAAGAATGGAGAAGGGAGTTCACTCTCCCAGTGAACTTGACATCCAAGACAGAGACCATGCTACTGTCTGAACTGGGCATGGCAGTGGCAATTTCTTGGGTATCTATTAATTTTTTAAGAAGATGCTCAGTATGTAATGACCAGGCTCAGAAGTGGGGTGGGGCACACATCTTGGACCGTCCAAGCGTTGGTCTTGGGCAGGAGTCTCGGTAGTGGGACCCTTGTCTTCCATGAGATGAGAAGGTGCCTTACTTTGGGAATAGTAGCTTTCTCCTCTTGTTCTATGCCTGGCTTCCCCACAAGGTGTCAGTCTGTCTGATCAAGATTAGCTTAGGCATGAACTCCCCCTGATTGTCACCTCTGAGTCACCCATCCTGGCCACCTGGGTACAATCCCATGCTCTGTGCACCCCACGTTGGCCTTGCTTTGACCCGCCATCTGCAACAGTGCAGGCCAAGTCCCCAGGCTGGGCTCACCAGTTTGTGATGCACACACATGGCTCCGTGGACACAATCATGCAGATTTAATTGGCTGCAGCCCCATCTGTTTTACAGGCACCCTCTAGTTCCCTTGAAATCTCTTCTAGGTATTCCTGGGGCTCTCTGGAAAGATTCTTACAGAGACTCATGGAGTCCTCCCACTTCCTGTGCTTCAAGTCTGCTGCCCAGGAAGCCCCACCAGGGGCATCAATTCTTGGCATCACGACTGCCCAGCCCCATGCAGCAACACAAATCTCTATGTGCGGGGTGCTGCCTCCCACCACCCCCAAGGCAGCACAGCCACATGGTGCCCCAGCAGAATCGGGGTCCCTGCATCTTTCATCACGCTGGAGCCATGCTGTGTTCCAGGCAGGGGTGAGATGAAGGTCATACTTTCTCCTCCGGGCCTTACAGCAGTGCTGCTGGGACCCTATGTCTCCCGGAGTTCCTTGTGAAAACAGACCCTGCAATGTCTGCCCCAGCCTCCGCTCTGGGGCAATAGTTCCAGGCTTTCTTTTTTCTTCCCTGTGTCAGTTATGATCGTGGCATAACAAAATGCCTGATGTAATGGCTCAAAACAACCATCGATATAGCTCCAGATTCTTAGGCTGGCTTGCTGGTCTCTGCTGGACTCACTCATAGGTCTGTGGTCAGCTATCAGGTTGGCTACAGGCTGGAAAATCTAGGCTGACTTCGCTTCTGTGTCTGCTGTTGGCAGCTGTCAAGCAAGTGTCTCACTCTCTGGCAGGCTAGCTAGGGCATCTTTCCATGGTGGTGGTAGCAGGGCTCCCAAGAGTGGCAAGAGGGTGAGCCTGGTCGGTAAGCACCTACCACATTTTCTGCTTTAGCTAATGTCTCATGACCCAAAGTAAGTCACATGACCATCCGTTCAAGGGCTGATGAAATAGACTCTACCTCTGGATGGGAGGGACTGCAGCATCATGATACAGGGATGTGCACACAGGAAGGAGAAGAATTGGAGATCAATTTTGAAATCTATTATATATGTTCTTAAACCCTCTCACAAACCTTGCAGACCCTCTTCTCTGCATGCAAATCCACGCCTATAAGCAGAGCCCTATGGACTGAGGCCCCAGGCTGGGCCAGCGGTCCTGGATGCAGCAGGAAGCCCCTCCCCGCAGCCTTCCCCACTCATTCACACTCCCCTGTATCCCTTTACCATCTTCCTGTTTGGTTGGACTGCCAGCCCACGTGCTTGAGTGGTGCAGCAGACCCAGGTCTCAGCTGGACCTCTTGAAGGGGATGAGCACTGGCCACCTTGGCTTGGGGTTATGGACTCATCCCTTTGAGTCTAGGTTGCTCTGTAGGTGGGCAGGGCTAGAGTGACCTCACAAGGCATCTCACCCACCTTCACACCTTGGGAATAAGGATGCTGGTCCTTTCCTGCTGCCCATACTTCTCACATAAACACTGAAATAAGGATGGCCACCATCAATCATGAGCCAGGGGCTGAGCTGAGTGTCTCCTGGGACCACTTCGTCTAATCCCTTCAACAACCCCCTAAGCTGGGACCCATCATTCTCATTTTACCAGTGAGAAAGCTAAGGCTCTGAGAGGTTGGGTAATTTTCCCAATGCCACACAGTGAGTAAATAGTAAATCCAGGAATTGGGCCTAGGTTCCTATATCCATATTCCTAACTACTAAGTCCATGCTCTCTGATAATAGCAATAAGTATTATAATAAGGAAAGTGACCAGCACCATATTTGTATCATGTTAAACAGTCCCCAAGAGATCTGGTGTTCAAGGCCTCATCTGACTCTTGGAACTGCCCTGTAAGGGAGGCAAAAGCCACCTTGTCTCCATCTCCACGCGAGGAAAGCAAGGACCTGAGATGTCACACTGCCAAGACCCAAGACAGGATTCTGACTTTGAAGTCCACGCACTTTATTTTCCACCACACAATTTCTCATGGGGCATTTTGCGCTTGGGGTTATTTATTAGGCAATGACATGGAGGCAAAGCCAGGTAAGAGCTTTAGAGTTAAATAAATGAAAATTATCACCCCCCCATGTAAACTGAAAATAAAAATAATACTAAACCATGAAACAAGAAACTCACACTTCTGCTGAAATGAAAATAGCTGCATTGTAGACTTTCTGATTGCAACTTTCAGGATAAGTTGATTCAAGCTGAACTTTTCAAGGTTTTATTTGGGGGAAGGGGATTGCTGGTACCCCAAGCTGATACATCACTGTGTGTCACAGAGCTTTGGGCATAGCTACCAGCATCTTAAGCCCCTCCTGTCTGGAAAATAGAACTTGGTGAGATGCCATGTACTCCCCTCCCTACATCCCTACCCCCAGCAGAAGCCAAAGGAACAGCATAGCCAGGGTGTGAGCATGAGACTTGGGCTTTGCAACTGGCTACATTGCCCACCAAGGACTTTGGCCATGCAGGGATGCTGTGCCAATCCAGGGTTATGCTCAGGGACAGGAGTGGCAGCAGGGGTCTGGGCAGCAGTGCTAGCTGCCTGTTTCCTAGGGTATGGCCTGGTGCTATGTTCGGCCACGAGCCTCCCTGGCTCCTGCCTGTTTCCTGAGCCTTCCCTCTATTAACTGTGCCCACTTCTGCTTGAGGAAGCCAGACTCGGGCTGTTTGCTGCAGAGAGCCCTGATGGCTCAGAATGGGAAGAGACTGCAGCCAGGCTGCCAGGGTACCTCGGCAGTCACACAGGGGAACAGTGAAATGGCCATGGGGATGGAGAGGCCAGAGGAGAGACAAGACCTTAAGGAGAAAGAGCAGACAAGGTGAGGTCAGGAGCAATTCCAGTGGAAGGAGAGGGAGGAGATACAGGTGACTCAGTCTTGATGGTGGCATGGACACAAAGATTGGTAGCTGCTGGGGACACAGTCTATGGGGGCTTTCATGAAGAGCTTAAAGCATCCTTAGAATGCCATCCTGATGGGAGTCCCTAAAAGGAACAGTGGTGAATGCCAGCAGAGACCCACTGTCTAGGCAGAGATATTCAGTGACTTGCAGCTGGGCAGAGGGACAGTCATCCTCCTGGGAGTCTCTCTCCAGGGTCACAAGCTACAGAACCAAATCCCTCTCTTCTGGGACTTAGCACTCATACTTTCGAAATTGGCAATTCCGTTCATCTCTATCCAAATCTTGCAATGGGGTAATAACGTTACTCCAATGAATAGCCCAGCACAACATAGGGAATGTAATAAAAGGTGAAAGCAATAAAAAGTGGAGTTTCCAGCCACTCCATGCTGATACAGCTCGTAAGAAATAAAAGTAATTATCACCTGCCCAACCTGGCCGTCCCACTCCGCACGTGCAGAAGAAAACCATTTCAGAGCTTTATTTCCTATATTGAATGTTGATAATTGGATGTATTTATAAGTCTCTCTGGAAGAAAACAGCTCACGATTTCAAGATGAAAAAATGGTCTTCCAAACAGTGAAAAACAATATATTCCCCATTTTCACACACACCAAAAGAGCTTGTTTCCTTCGATGGTTTTCAGGTGTGTTGGAATGATTTGCCTTTCCGAAGCCACCATCCCATTCCTCATCTCAAATTGCCTCATAGACCTTGGCAAAGCACTCAGCAGGGACCGCTTCATCCAAGGCGATGACGGGGGCTTCCTAGGGGAGGCCCCTCAGCTGTAGCCCGCCTCTTTCTGCAGGAAGATGGATGCCCAGGCGGGCTGGGAGCGGGAGGAAAGGAAAGGGGAAGTAGGACGTGATGTGGGGGCTACTCTGGGAGACTGAAGGGTGGTGGGGACAGCTGGGGTGTGCCCCTAGAGGAAGGAGCAGACACGCTGGTCTCGGAAGTGGGAGAGCTATGATTGCAGCTGCTGACATTGCTGACACTGAGTGCTGGAATCTGCCAGAACCATGATGGAGAGACGGCCTCCCTGGGGCATTTCATTTCCCTCACTCGGGAAGAGGTGGGATTGGAACGTGCCCCCTGCCCCCCTTCCACACCCCCTCTATTCTTTCTCTTCAGTCTATTTGGTGCTGGTTTTCTGAGTCCAGTCTCCTAGTCTCAGCAAAATCAGTCACAGAGGACCTAAATGACATCCTGTGTGGGGTTTAACTACCTGAGGCTGGTGCCCCCAGCAGCTGGTGTGTAGATCCTCTTGCCAGCTCCTCCCAATTCTCTCTTCCAACCCTCCTGAGCTCCACCTGAGAGATGGACTTGGACCCCCCCCACTTTCCTGCTCAGAATCCCTCAGTAACTCCCCCCCAGCAAGGAGGAAACAGCAGCACGCAACCCTGCTCCGTGGCCCTCCCGGATGGCAGGCTCCTCTGGCACCATTCAGAGGGCTCCTCTTCCTCCTCTGCCCCCAGGCAGAAGATCCTCCAGGGCAGTGTCTGGGGTCCTAGCCCTCCCAGGATGGGAGGAGAGTGATACCATGGGCAACAGCTGGGCAGCTGGGAGCACAGCCAGTGTCCAAGCCACCTCCAATGTGGTCCCACAGTACCTCCCAGCAGAGCAGTGTCCTCAGTACTGAAGATGGACACTGCCCATGTCACGGCTCTTCCAGGGAACACCCCTGCATGACCCCAAGGGTGGTTCATGAGTCAGAGTCCGGCTGGTCACCACCTCTGGGCCTGCCACCTCCAGACAGCCAGCTGCCAGCAGTGTTCATGGAGCTGCAAGAAACTGGTGGCTAGATTGAAGGTGTGGGCAGAGCAGGGAAACCTGGCTGGACACAGTGTCACAAGGACAAAGGAGTAATCTTCCCAGGATGAAACTTCTTTTATGGGTCTCTAGCTGGGGTGGGACATTTTTGGAGAGTAATGATGCTCTGACCACTGGGCTGGCTGAGCACAGATACCTCCCATCCACCTGTAGTCCAGGACGAGGGGGAATGTTTCAGCCAAAGCCTCTGACCTCGGAGGCGACACCAACTGAGGCCTAAGTGTGCTGCCTGGTGCTGTCCCTTGGCTGATTTACACACTCCCTCTCCGACTCTCTAAAATCAATCTTTCTCCAATTGCCTCCTGGCTCCTAGCAGCGTCCTGGGTCTGCTTGGCATGAGTAACTATGCAATCTTCTCCCACACCCTGGGCGGCCTCTGCTGGAGCCCCTGCCAGAGCCTCTGATGGGGAGGGGCGAGGGGTGGTGGGCAGGCCTCCCTCCATACCTGGCTTATGGAACCACTGGCAGAGTAGGCCCTGCCTAGAGGTCCCCTATCTAGACAGGCCTGGGTAGGCAGGAGTCACAGGCAGTGCCTCCATCTTACTGCCCCAAACAAGGGTGCTCCACTCAGTTGGTGGGTACTCTCCCTTCTATTATTTTGTGAATATTTAGGATAATTACTACTTTTTCATATTAATAAGCACTCACATCTGACAGTTGGCTTAATTTGACATATTTCATGTCAAAACAATGGTGGAGAGGGGCTGCCATTAGCTTGGGAGCAGGATTTCCCCTCCACGAAGGAGCGTGGAAGCTCATTCTGCTCACCCTTTGTAGGGAGTTGAGTCTTCAGCTGAAGGTACAGCTACTGCCTAATCGGGGGTCTGGTTCTCAGGGTCCCTGGACTGGACAGTGGGGCGTGGAGTCTCGTGCTTCTGCTCTGCCCCCTTGGAAATTGGCAAAAGAGTGGATAGACCCTCTCTTGGGTCTTGCCTGTAGGTCAGAGTCCCCTGAGAAGTACCCATGTGTAGTGGGAGGGGGAAGGAAGACAGGGGTTCAACTTTCCTCTGCCTTAGCTGGGTTAGAGTTAGGGAAGGTCTGCCTGGAGGTGCCACCTTCCTCCTGACAGCTTTGTCCTCTCTAGCTGTTCCACAGGCTTAAGGTGCCTGCATGTTTGCTCATGAAATCCTACAGCAGCCCTGGAAGGTGGCCCCATTAGCTTCCACCTGACAGATGAGAACACAGGGACAGCACTGGGATTCCAAGCGGCCTGCCATGTGCCCTTCACCCCCACTTATGTCCGGCTCCATCCCTCCTAGTGGCCTACTCTCTTCCTTGCTTTGTGGGGACAAACAGCAGCTGCTTCTCCAGTCATGGCCCCTGGCTCCCACCAGCCTGGCCGCGGTGACCCACATCCTTGTCTTGACAAAGAAACAAGAAGCATCCCCCAACCCAAGCCCTCTGACTAGAAGCCACTTTCAGTTGTTGCACAGCTGGGGGCTGGGTTCAGGAACCTCATTACACATGCTGGGCCATACCTCCTGTCCACACACATCTGTACTCCTTTGTGTGGCCCAGGACCCCAGAGGTAGCCTCCCCCACCAGCCCTGGACCCCTGTCTTTCACAGAGGCAGTGGGGCTCACTCCTCAGGGACTGCAATGAGCACTGCCCCATGTGAGCTTAGGGCATGTTACCCACCTCTCTGGGTCTCAGTTTCCTCATCTGTAAAATGCCATTAATTAAGGATAGTCTCTACCTCACACGGCTGTTTTGAGAGTTCCATGAGCTAACACTGGCCCATTGCAAAGCATGTGCACCAGTGCCTGTATGTGCTTTGTACCTGTTGGCAGTAGGGAGGGCAACATCTGCTTCCTGATCCCCCCGCTTCTCTGTAGGACCCTGCACCTGACACCAGTGCCCTGCTGAGAAGAAGAGCAAGCCCTCTGGTAGATTCTCCCTCCTGAACTCTCCACTGTCTCAGTTCTCCCAAGCCCTCTTCCCTGGCCTCCCTTCCTCCAGGTTTGCAGCTGAGGGACCTTGGAAAAGGTTCTACCAGACCAGACTCTCCAGTCGCACATTCAAGGCCCTACAGGATCTGGCCCTTGCTTACTTCTGAGGCTGTACATCTTTCCTCACACCCCATTTCCTGGACTCTGAAAGTTTAGGTTTCTCCAATTGCTCCGGCCTTTACTCAAGCCATTTCCCTTCTTAAGCAACAGTTGTCACCTCTGTCCCCACCCTAGCCTGGGTCAGCGTCTCCCTTCCTCCCCTTCTCCTCCAGGGTTTCTTTATTCCTACATGTTCTTCTCCGGGCGGGCTGGGAGGGCAGGTCGGGAGCTGAGCCGGAATCGAACAGTCCACTACCTCGGGACATTCCTTCAATCACTGAAAGCCCTTGGACGCTGGCGCCGCCCCTCCCGGCGCCGCCCGGCCCCGCGTTGAGACTCGTCGGCTTCCAGAGATCCTGCCTGCGGGTGCTGCAGACCCGGCGCTGGAGGGGGCGGGGCAGGCACCACAGGCCCCGCCCCCGGCCCGGCTCCGCCCCTCGCAGAAAGACCTGGCGGGGCTCAGCTGACGCGGCACTTCACGCGACGGGCGAACATGGCGTCGGGCGCTGGGTGAGTGCAGCTCCTGTCCCTCGCTGTCGCCCGCTGGCGCGGAGAGGGGGCCTCGGTGGCGTGGAGAGGGGGCCTCTCAGTGGGTGAGAGCCCCCGAGGCCCGGCCGGCTTGGCTGTGTGGCCGCGGGCAGCGCGCGTCTTCCCGCGGGCCCAGCCTCCGAGCGCGGGGCGACGAGCTGCACGCTCCGAGTCAGGGTCGGCGCTGGTGCGCGCAGCTCCCTCCACTCGCGCCGCTGCCCGTTGATCCTTGGAGGGACGCCCTGGCGCTCAGGCCCCACGCGCGCTCGAGTGGCCGCCCCACTCTGTGCGGCCGAGGTGGGGGCTCGGGTGGACAAGCGCGTTCACTGCCATGTCCCTCAGATGGTAAGGCGACGTTGCAAGGGATCCAAGTACCGGGGTGCTTCCCGGAGAAGGCTGTGTTTGAGATGGGCTTGGGATCCCCTTTTCCCTGCTTCCTTCAGGGCCTAAATGTCACCTCCTCAGAGAAGCCTTCCCTAATTACCACTGCACTTTTTGTAGCCCTTGACACTGCCTGACAAACTACACAGTGCATTTATTTGTACTTGTTGATTGCTTTCTCTCCATTTAGAATGCAAGGGCAGGGTCTTTCTCTGGTTCACACTGGGTCTCACTAGCCTAGTGCCTTGCAGATGCTCCATAATTCTGCTGAATGAAAGAAAGGCAAGTGGTCCTAATGGAAGGAAGTTGGACAGAAGGGCTCACTGAAACGTTGGCGAGAATATTGAGGGAGCCACCAAGTGCCATGGCATGGGGGCCCTCTCTGTGGGGAGATGGTGACCTCAGAGCGTACCCTCTGTCTGAACCTGAAGCTCCTGTCCAGGCTGATAGAGTAGAGCAGGATCAACCCTGAAATACTCCCCAGAGGATCTTGAGTTTCTAATTGAATCTGAAATGCTGGCTTAGGGCTTCCACTGCTCCCCAAATCATATGGGGCAAACCGCAGATGTTGGAGCGTCTCAGCAAAAGTTAAGGAGACAAAAGTTGAGAATCCAGAGTATTCTGGGGATAGAGAGAGGGGGGTGCATCCCCAGACTGGAGGGCATGGTGCCCGAGGTGGCCTCTCCAGATTTCATCTTGAGGGGCTGGAAGGGTTTTAATCTGCTCCCATCTACTTTTTAAAGAGCTTACTCCCCTTGTCTGTGTGTGAATTCGGTGGGAGGGGATGTGGGCTTGTTGGTGTGAGGTCTAAGACGGGTAGGGTAGGAGGGGGCAGTGCCCCAGGTGCCAGTTTTGGTCCTGAAGTCAGAATGGGGAAACTAGTGAATTGAATGAATCTCTCTTTTTGGGAGGTGGGGAGAATGGCAACAGGAAAGTGGGTTCTCAGTTGGCCCCCAAGTTTAGGAGAGCTTAGAAACACAGAAATGAAACATTTACTAGGCAACTGTTATATTCCAGAAACAGCACTGGGCCTAACCTTAGTTGCTCATAGGCCACTGGGGAAGATGGACACTTGGGACTCTGTCATCCATCTGTCTGCCTCTGGTCTTGGTATGTGTCACAGAGGGGCATAGACTCTGAGCTCAGGGGAGAGTATGGGAAGGCTTCACTCCCTGGATGACCTTTGTGCTAGTCCTTAAGCAATGAGACACCCTTCAGGTAGAGAACTGGGCACACAAAGTCCCAGATGGGTGTCAAGGAACCTAGGGTCAGAGCCTTGAACCCAGCCTGTGATCCTGTCTTAAAGAGCACCATGAGTAGTAGGTGCAAGCTAGTGCCTGGCTGTGGTTCTGTTAGCTTTCTGTCTGGGCTGCCCAGATGGCCACAGGGAGTTCTAGGTTCTGTATTTGGGTTCAGGGCTCCAGGCTGGACTCTGGCATGCTGCTCTCCTAAAGATACAGAGGAGCTAGTGATTGAGCAAGCTGGCACTGGCTAATCCTTGAAGGAGGGCTCTTCTAGCAGAGCTGATGCTCTGGGCCATTGCACAGGGTGAGTGAGGGAGGTAAAACAGAGTGACAGGTCTTGGGGAGGTGTGTTACTGGAAGGGACACCTGACGGGTACAGAGAGCTTCCAGAGTTTGAAAGGGCCTCTTTGGAAGAACCACCCTAGGCTGGTACAGGGTGCCCTGTGGATACGTTGAGCCTGAGTCCAGTGGTTTCCTTAAGGGGAAGAAGGTTTGAGTGTGTCTCTGGCAAAGCTCGGCTCCCAGCTGCACTCGGGACAGATCAGTGTCAGGTATAGCGAGGCATCATGTGATCAAGTCATGGCCATGAGCTCCCTGGGAGTTGGATTTGGTTGCCTATAGCGTCCTACCAGAGCCCAAGACAGGGGAGGCACATGAGAGCTACAGGTGACTGGGGTGTGTCCTGTATAATTTGGGGAGCAGTGGAAGCCCTAAGCCAGCATTTCAGATTCAATTAGAAACGCAAGATGCTCCTCTGGGGAGTATTTCAGGCTTGATCCTGCTCTGCTCTGCCAGCCTGGGCAGGGGCTTCAGGTTGAGACAGAGGGTCTGCTCTGAGGTCACCTCCATCCCCCTCCATACCCCTTTGGAGAGGGCCATCATGCCATGGCACTTGGTGGGAGGTAGCCCTGCCTTCTCCTTGAGCTGTGCTTTGAGCTTTCCATGGACAGGGTTGAGACCGCTTGGCTCTAGCCAGACCTGTCTGTATCCCCTTCCCCTCATGGCTTTTTCCATTCTTCTCTTTCCTTTGCCCTCTCACCTGCTGGCCCTGGTTGATTGTTCACGTATTTGCAACCCCAGCTCAGATGGTTTCTCCTCCCAGAAGCCTTTCCTACCCCCCCCCCCCAAGTAAAGGTTTCTTGCTCAGAATTCCAGGGAATTCCAGTTTTCCCCATTGGCAGTTTCCCGATTTTCTACATCTGCCTATGAGGTTGGGTGAGGGGTTGCTTCCCTCCATGCCTCTCCTGGCATCCTGGGAACTCAGGAACCAATTCAGTTTGTATCCCCAGGGCCAGCCTGTGGCTACCCTGTGATTGGTGCTTGCTAAAATAATGCCACATGAATGAAAGGAGGATTTGCTCTAAATTAGTCCAGCATCCCATCCTGCGTTCCTGGAGACTCTTAGTGGTTGAGGGAGGGCTGAGTCTGTGGGAGGCAGGCTGGCCACTATGTCCTTTTGCTGTCTCTGGCTTTTCCCCAGGCCTGGTCCTGATTCCACACAGTCCTCTCTTGGTCCCTGTGTGTGCTTGGCCCCACTGACCCTCCTCAGGAGAGAGGGGGGCAGAATGGGGGATGCTGGCCAGCTGCCCAGAGGCCCTCTCCAGCCAGGATGACCTGGCTGGACTTGCTGGCAGCTATGCAGCCACTGGGCTGTCTGAACATCTGCCAGGTGCCTGACTCCGTGCTCGAGGGTGAGGAATCAGGCTGGTCTTGGGCCAGCCTCTCTTGCCGGGAGTAGCGTGGCCCTGTCCAGAAGTGGCTTCACATTCTAGTGCAGGAATCTTGTCCTTGTCTATGCTGTGGACTCCACAAGCATTGACAAAACCTACGCACTCTTCTTGGCATTATGTTTTAAATGCATGGAATAAATACAGAGGATTACAGAGAAAACCAATCACATGGAAATACAGTTGTCAAAATGTTAGATAAATTTGTGATATAATTATATATGCTTTATTAACACATTAAGTAACAAAAGCTAGCAGCAGTTGTAACAACCACATAACTTTTGAAGTAGTGGTGAGCAAAATGATATTTTGAGATGATGTAACAGCAATAATGTGATACAAAAATACCTGTGATTTCTGTTGGTGATAGATTCACACCCACCACTGATACTTAGTGCTTAGTTGCTTACATTAATAATTGAAGCAAATGTAAGTTTGAACTAGAGGTTAGAGAAAATAAAGGCATAATTTTTTCTCATTTGAGTAAGTCCTAAATTTTATGTGTGAATCCCCAGGGGTCGCTGGTCCTTAGGTGAGAACCCTGCAGGTGGCCATTGGGGGGAAAGGAAAGGGTGGCTCACTACTGATATGGGGGTACAAGTTGAGTGGGGAGAGGGATGGGTTGCAGGGGCGGTGGTATTACACCCTCCCTGGGGGCTGGCTTCGTTCTTGGTCTGTTCTTGGCCCTGGTGGCTTACTGGGCCTTGGTGGGTTGGCTTGGGGGAAAGGGCTGGCCCGCAGGGGCCAAGACTTGTTCTGTGAGTCTCTTCGAGGCTAGTTTAGTCCGTTTTGTGTTGCTATAACAGAATACCTGAGCCTGGGTAATTTATAAAGAACAGAGGTTTATTTGGCTTACGATTCTGGGACAGCTGCATCTGGCACGGGCCTCAGGCTGCTTCTACTCATGGCAGAAAAGTGGCAGCAGCCAGCAGGTATAAGCAGATCACATGGAGAGAGGAAGCAAGAGAGAGAGAGGAGGTGCCAGGGTCCTATAAACAACAAGCTCTTGCAGGAACTAATAGAGCAAGAACTCACTCATTACTCCCCCCTCCCCCAGGGAGAACATTAATTAATTCATGAGGGATCTGCCCCCATGACTCAATCAGTTTCCAACACTGCCACATTGGGGATCAAATTTCCACACGAGTTTTAGAGGGGACAACACATCCAAACTCCATCAGAGGCCCTGGAGCTGTTGGCCCACAACTCCTTGCCACTCTTCCTGGGCATTGCTTGTGGCCTTGGCTGCCTGAGGTACAGCATGCCTTATTTACCCTGAGACTTAGGGATGACATGGCTTTTGCCTTTTAAGTTCCGGGTGCCAGTTAACGAAATCTCCAGCAGAAACCATTTGGAGATGTTTTACTGAGTGCTGAATTTCTAGGGAGAAGTCACCCATGTTGGCTCTGGGGATTTGGTTTAAGCCATGTGTAGAGAAAATATAGAAAAATGGTCAGGGCTCCCTCAGATGTTCAGAATCTTGCTGAGCATTTGATGTAAATATGCACATGTGCCCAGGTGTTCCTTGGTTACTGTCTGATTTAGATGTGTGTGGGTACCCAGGTGTCCTGGGTTATGGACTTAAGTATAAAGGGTGAGTGGCTCTGATCCACTGCCCCTTTCCCCGGGATGTCCAGTGGGGGGGGGGGTGCGCCGCAGGGAGGCTGCTACTGCTGCTGGGGCTGTTGCTGACAGTGCCCCTGGGATGCCCCGAGAGGTCACTGCCGCTACTGCTTCTGTTGTTGCTGGAGACTATTGCTGTAAGCTGCTGCTGCTGCTGCTGAGGATTGAGCTCGTGTCGTCTACCAATGGCTCCCAGGATATTTCCTAATTACCTAGTGTGGACCTGCATATGAGGGGTCTGGTGACCCACCCTGGCATGTGAGGGGTCTGTGACCCAGTACAATGGGTTTGAAGGGTCTGAGCCCTAGCCCTGACAATACAAATGGAAACTTTGTTTCTAAAATAATGCCCTAGCCCTGACAATACAAATGGAAACAGTGTAACTAGAATAATGAAATGTTTTGGCTTTAGTTATGGAATGCCTAGCCATACAGCTAGCGCAGCCATTGCCTCAACCCAACAACTGGCGTAGTCGTGTAGCTTTCAGCCCAACAACTGGTGTAGTCGTGTAGCTTTCAACCCAACAACTGGCATAGTTGTGTAGCTTTGCACCATGAGAAATCACTGGGCGTGTTTCTGTAACCTTGATTCTGGGGGTGTCCTGTAATAATTAATGATGGCAGCATGTCACCCTGCCTGTGGCTCAGGCTGAGCTGCTCTTTCCTGCCCAGGGCCCAGGACAGGGTGGGCTGTGTTCTGTCCGAGCCCTGTGGAGGAATAGGTATTATTGTAGACTTTCTTCATAGTTGGAGGTGATTGCCAAAGGAGAGGTGGCTTATCAAGTTTCCTGTCTTGACTTGAGCAGCTCAGCCCTTGGGCCAGCAGACCCCAGTTCAATGCCCTGCGGGATTTAGGCCTTTCAGAAGGTTCTGGACAAGAGGGGGCCCAGCCCTTCTGAGAGCCTTACAGATTGGGGGTGTGGAAGACCAGGTGGAGCCAGCACCTGGTGTGTTTGAGGGCTGAGGCCTGGGCAGAGAGAGTGGGGAGTGGGGGAGGTGAGGGGACAGGGCTGGGCTCTGCAGGCTGGTGGCCGAGGTTGGGCATTTTCAGCTAGTTGTGCCCTTGGGTGACTTTGGCAGAAGCTGTCTGTAGCAGTGCCTCACTGTTGTTGTCTCTGTGCTTTTGGGTAGTCTGTAGAGGCGTTTCTCCCTGTGCCTACCCCCTTCATGAGCTTTACTGAGTGAAGCAAAGGGTGCGGGCCCCTATGCCTTGTGCTGGTGGCTGCACTTTCAGTTCCTGTCAGCCTGGCCAGGTGGAGTGCAGTCATGTTTACCAGCTGTCCCTGCATTCTCTCTGCCTTTCATCCTTTGGCTGAGCATAGCAGAAAAGCAGCCCTGGCTGCTTATGTCCGCCTGACCACCCCCTCGCCTTTCTGGGAGGGAGAAGGGCACGTGCCTGGGGAAGGGGTAGTGAGACTTAGTCCTGTCAGCATGTGTGGGGTGTCCAACCCTTCCGCTCTTCCTGGCCAGGTGGGGCCCGAGGGCCTGCTTTCTGCCCTGCTGGTGCTGATGTGGCACTTTCTGTTCTGCATAGCTCCACAATCAGTTGTGACAGTTGTCCATTCAGCATATATTCACTGAGTGTTTGCTGTGTGTTGAGCAGGGTGTTAGGCACTGGGCACAGCAGTGACCAAAGCAGACTTAGATCACTGTCTCATGGAGTTTACATTCGACTGGGCAGAGTGGACAACCCCAGTAAGCACCAGTGAGCACACATTGCATTTAGCTTAGAAGGTGCTCTGTGCTGTTTCAGTCCAGGACCTGGCCAGAAGCCAGTAGTTCACTCAAGAAGGTGACTGAAAAGAGTTTAATACAGAGACAGTTTACAGAGCTGTGGGCAGGTTACAGAACCTGGGAAAGAAGAGTCAAGAACCCAGCGAGGGCTGCACTGTGGCACAGGGCAGCCTGGCCAGAGCTGTGACCCTAGGTGGAGGGACTCTGCCTGGCCCTCCAGGGAGGGAGCCAGAGAAGTGGACTCTCTCTCTCCCCACCCTCCCAATCGCTTGTGCCTCCCACTGACAAAGTCCACCTGGAGGCCAGAGGCAGGGTGCATGCTGATGAAGTTGTGTAGGTCGGCCTTGGGCACAGAGCAGGGTGGGGTGGATCAGGAGGGCAAGTGGGGAAAACCCAGCCCTGTGCTATGTGGGGCATCAGGCCCGGAGAGAGAGTTGCAAGTTCAAAGAGGGAAGCCAGGGAAGAACATCCTGAGAAGGTGGCATTGGAGCCAAGATGTGGAAGAGGTGTCCCCTGCTTGTGTGTCCCTGGTGTGAGGGTCAGAGCCCTTGAGGGTCCCTTGCAAGGTGAGTGTGGGAGGTGCTCAGAGGCCTTCTCATGGCTGCAGTGCTGTGAGGGAAGGTTCCGTCTGCTGCTCTCTGCAGTCTCGGGGCAGAGCCCTCTGCTGGCACCAGCTCTGGGCTGTCCCTGCCCTCCACGACCTGCACGCTCACCCACTGCTCCCTGGCTGGAGAGCCTGCTGGGGTGTACTTTGGCTCCCAGCCTGCTTGCTGGGACTGCCCTTTCTTCCTCCACTTATTCATTCAGCAGACATTGATATCAGCTTTGTCCTTGCCCTCATGGAGCTTCCATTTCATGTGGAGACAAAAGCAAATAAGTTAAATAGTGATGAATGTTCTAGAGAGAAATGAAGATAGCAAGGGGATGAGGTTTGGATGGGTGACTAGGAAAAGTTGCTCTTGGGAGAAGGTGCCTTTCTGCAGAGGCGTGGATAAAGTGAGAACATGAGCCTGCCAGAAAGGCATTCCCGCAGGAACAGCAACAGCGAAGGTTGGAGTGTTTGTGGTATTTAGGGAAGAGCAAGAATGCCTGTGCTGAAGCAGAGGAAATCAAGGGGTGAAGTGGAGGCCCCCCAGGCCCCTCATCGTCTTGCAGGATGAGGAGTAAGTCTGCACTTTGTTATAAGGCACAAGGAAGCCAATGAGGGGTTGAGCAGCGGAGTGCCTGTTAGGATTTGCATTGGGTGCAGATCAGTCTGTGGGAGAGACTGGAACCAAGAAAGCAGCCAAGAGATCCCTGCAGTTGTCCAGGCAGGAGGTGGGGATGAGCCACTCTGGGGAAGTGGCCCTGGGGATGGGGAGAGGGGTCAGGTTCTGGATGTGGGTGTATGGTAGAGCCCATGGCTCTGCAGGTTGATTGGAGGTAGAATGAAAGAGGAGACAGGGATCTGAGCAGCTGTCAGGGGGAGGTTGGGAAGGAGCAATTTTGGTGGCACAAGGAGACAGGGTTCAGGTCTGCATTGTGTGCACTGAGTTCAAGGTAACTGGCATCTGAGAGGCAGTGTTGGGTGGCCAGTAGGATCTGTGAATCTGGAGGGGGATGTCATCGGCCTGTGGGTGTAGATGGTACTTAAAGCCAAGGGACTGGGTGGGCTCAGCTGTGCTGAGGGAGGGAGCCAAGATAGGGAAGAGGTCTCAGGACCAAGCCCTGGGCCTCCAGAGTGGAGGTTGAGCTGGCAGAGAGGGAGGCTGAGGATGGAGGGAGTCTGGAGGAGCTGGTGTTGGGCGGGGTTTCAGCAGAGGTAGTGGCCCCAGTGTCATGGGCAGCGAGAAGCCTGGTGAGGACAGCATGCAGTAGTTGTGGTTTGTGGGAAGGGGGTCAGTGTGTGGAGGCCCGATTGGGGTGGATTGAGGAGAGCACTGGTGGTCAGACTGAGGGGGCGGGGATGTTTTCTGGGTCAGACCATGTGTTTCTTGACTGTCCAACTGGATGGTAAGCTCCTTGAGGGCGAGTCGAGCATGTGTCTTAAACCATTGCAGGCTTTCCCTCCATGGGCCTCAGCTGCCCACAGGCTAAACAGGCCCTGCTGTTCCTCATCCTCACTTGTGAGCCAAGCACTCAGGGACAGCAGGAGAGGGCAGCCCAGTGAGGGGCTGTTTCTGGGTCACAAGCAGGTTGAGCTCGAGCTGACTTGCTGCATGCTGGTGGGGGCCCTATGGCAGGCTCAGACCACAGAGGAGGACATGCCTGGTGGTACTAACAGAGGCGGTGTGTGTTCATCTCTTTGCAGACCTTCATTTTGGCTGGGTAACAAAACCCTGAAGGTGCCTGTGGCACTCTTTGCCCTTAACAGGCAACGCCTGTGTGAGCGTCTGCGGAAGAACCCTGCTGTGCAGGCCGGCTCTGTAGTGTTGCTGCAGGGTGGGGAGGAGACCCCGCACTACTGCACTGACATCACCTTACCCTTCCGCCAGGTGAGTCTGCCCCTTGGCCTGCACATCTCCGTGCACCAGGCTTCCTGTAGGCCTGTCTGCCTGTTTCCAGCACCAGGCCTGGGGGAACCGGCTTTGCCCTTTGGGGGACCCTGGTAAGGCCCACAGGAGGCAGTACAGGGCTGGGGAGCCCACACTCTGGGAGGTCAGTACCCTCCCAGCCATGCCTGGGGGCAGAGCTGTCACCAGCCAGGCTCAGCTCTTTCAAGTCAGGGTATAGAGGGATGATCCTGGGGAGCAAGCAGGCAAGGCTTCATGAAGTAGGCAGCATTTGGCGTGGGCCCTGAAGGCCAGGGCAAATTCTGCCCATTGGGAGGATGGTTTGCATAGGAGTGGGCAAGTAGAGGATGGGGAAGGCAGCTTGCCACAGCCAGGGAGCAGCAAAGGGTCGAGGTGCAGATGGGGAGGCTGAGTTCCTGGGGCTCTTTTCTGTGCACTGCCATGCCCAGAGCTGGGTCCTGACCACAGTGGGAAGTCCAGAACCTCTCCGGGGACAGGCAAAGCCTAGGGACTGTCCAGCGTCCAGGTTGGGCGGGGGGGGGGGGCAGGAGGAGATAGGGTAATGCAAAGGGGAGCTAAGTGTGGAGAGGAGATGGCAAGACATGTCCTCCCCAGCTGGACTGCGTCCACCCCAGTGGGCTGAGATGCATTGCTGAGAGTGAGTGTAGAGTGATTTTTAGTGAAGGCTCCTGCTGCCCAAAGGGTTCCTTCCTTCTCCATCGGTTTTGCAGCTGCAAGCCTGCAATCCCCTAGCTGCTAGAGACATGGAGGTCTAGATGGTTTTTTCTGACTAGTCTTGATGCTTCCTGAGGTTTATATATTCTGTGGTTTAAAAACCAATTTCCTAAATTCAGCTGTTGGCTCCCTTACTGATGTTATGCAAGGCTAATTTTAGAGGAGATCCTCCTCCACCTCATACCTTTATAACGCTGTTTTAGCTCAGTGTTCATTGCTAAACGCTGCAGTCATCAGCTGCCCTGGGGGTGGGACAGGGAAGCAAGAAGTCCTAAAGAGAGGAATCCATTTTGGTACAGATGTCTGGCCGCAGCGTCTAAATCAAGGTGGTGTCTTGCCTGTCTGCAGGTGGCCAAGAGGCACAAGCAGGGCTGAGCCGGGCCTGTGGTGCTGCTGGGCACCTGTATCCCAGGGTGCCCTGTCGTGGGCCTAGGGGCTAGGGCTGGTGAGGTGGGAATGATGCAGGTGGGCTGGGACACACGCATGAGACCTTGTCATCAGAGAGGGCTGGAAACAGGGTCAAAAGAGCCAGCCAGGCTGCCCCCTGCAAAACCAGGGAAGGACGGATGGGAAGTTGGAGCAGGGAACCAGGTGCTGAGATGGAAGGGCTATGTCAGGCTGGGGGTCAGTTTCCAGGAGGAGGGGGACCAAGCTGGCTCTCTGGGGTCTTGGAAAGAAGGTGCCCAATCAGCTGCTCACCTCCTCCTTGTGTCTCAGGTTTCTGTCCTGCTCACTGGGTAATGAGGGTCTTTGTTCCCACCACAGGAGTCCTTCTTTCACTGGGCATTTGGTGTCATTGAGCCAGGCTTCTACGGCACCATCGATGTTGACACTGGGAAGTCAACCCTGTTTGTGCCCAGGCTTCCTGCCAGCTATGCCACCTGGATGGGAAAGTAAGGAGTAGTCCAGGCCGTGTTACTGTGGCTGTTGACCCACTGGCTGGCTGGGGGTGGTGGGGTGGGAGTGGGAGTGCAGGGCTGGGCCTGTGGGTGGCTGGAATGGAAAGAGCAATGGGAGGTTGGGTTAGTGGTCAGGCCCTCTGATGGCCTGCTCTGGGCCAGAGCCCTGCACCTTGATTGGGAAGGAGCATCAGAGCTGCAGCTACAGACTGGTAGTCTGTGTGTGTTTGGAGATGCGGTTCGTTAATCTTGAAACTCTGGACTGCCAGCTTTCCTCAAATGCTCAGGCTGAGGCTTTGGCCTCAATGGGCAGTCACTCCTGCATGGCATCAATGGGCATGATGTTTGGGTCAGATAGAGGAGCCTGGGGGCCTTCTCTGAGGCCCATCACATGCAGGATGCCTGCCTCTAGACACAGATATAGGCCCTGTCCTCTGTTCATCAGTAAGATAGGATAGGGGCTCTAGGGTTACACTGTGTGACAAGTGTGGGCCTAGAGGCCAGGGCCATGCCCAGCGGCTCCCCCTTCCCCCTTCTCCATGGCGCTTGCTAGCTCCAGGCCCCCCAGGAGCCGTTCCTGCCTACTCAGAGGTACTGAGGCAGAAGCGGTACTTAACCAGGGATGTTGGAGGTGATCAGAGGATCTTGCTAAATGCCCGCTGCTTTCCAACGTATCATTTCTGCTTGGAGGATGATTATTCTGGGCTAATGTGTAAATTATAGCCTTCACTCCATAGAGCCCCAGAACATTCATTTCCAGGTGGGCTGTGAGCCTATGGCTGGTTTGAATGACAAGGCACCTGGTGGCTTCAGGGACTGGGCTTTTTGAAGAGGGCCAGGGCCACAGCAGAGTTCCCCAGACTGTCTCTGGTTCACGTGCCGCCCCTCATGCTTCCCCACCCTTCAGTGCAATCTCCACAAGCTCCTTTGTTGGCCCTGGCATACATAGCTCTTCTGCTATCCTTGAGTGAGGGGTTCAGGCTCACAAGCTGCCAACAGTTGTCCTGAGGCCACCTGGCAGGATCACTGCCTGGTCTTGGGCCTTCAGCTTTGATGCAAAGACTCAGCTTTAAGCGAAATTGGCAGCAGAAGAGAAGCAGTCTGTGTTTCTGCAGGGGATGTTTCCCTGGTTTGACCCTTGGGAGGGAGGTCAGGGAGGGGGTGGCTGGGCTGCCACTGAGAGCCCTCATCTGACTGCTGCCTTCTCATCCCGTTGTGATCTTTATCCTATTCCTGGATGAATCCTCATGACTGCTGTGTTATCACAGAGGAAGCAGGCTCTGTGGTGGTGTGAGCTGTGCAGGTCCTGTGGTCTGGTCTTGTGGAGCTACAGTTGGAAGCCAAGCTGGCCTTGTGGCTCAGCGTGGCCTCTCTGCAGAGGTCATGGGGCTTGAGAGAGGGTCTGGTTGCTGTCTGGTTCCCATTCTTTCCTTGTGGAATGACGGTGATGCTATTTGGGAGGGATCCCCGTGGCTGTAGTTATAGCGTTGGTCCCTGTGGGGACAGTTACATTTGTGACACTGACATGAGGTGGTGATGAAGCCAGGGAGTAGATTATAACATCCAGGAATGGCCACAGCAATGTCAAGAGGTGGAATCTGTTTTCCTTTCTGCTTGACTCCGGTCAGGACCTCCTGACTACCTCAGTGTACAGATATGGCAGTGTCGCTATGTGACTTCTGAGGCTGTATTGGAATTACACCATGACTTCCACCTGCTTCTCTCGTGGGATGCTTGCCCTAGCAATGCAGCTACCACACTGCTAGGAAGCCCAAACTCACCCATGTGGAGAGACTGGCTGACTGCCAGCACCAACCATTGGTGCCAGCAAGCCTTCCAATGATTCTGAGCCCAGCCTTCCACCTGCTGAGGTCGTAGATGTCGTGGAGCAAAGATTAGCCATCCTCTCTGGGCTCTGTCTGAATTCCCGACCTTTGAGTCCATGAACATGATAAACGGTTTTTCATTCCACTAAGTGTCAGGGTAGTTTTTAACTCAACTCTAGTAACTGGGACAACCGTGATGAAGAGTTTTGATCTGGTCTCCCTAAGAGTATTCTTCCAGAATCCTTTCTGCACCCAGTGGTGAAGATGTGAGCAGAGTTGTGCCTCCAGCCCTTCCTGTGAGTGGCACGTCTCGGGAGTAGCTGGGGCCTCTGTGCCGAGTGGCTGTTGGGTCTGCTACCCTCTCAGCCTCACCAGGGCCCTGTCTCCTGGCTCAGAGATCAACGAGATATCCCAGTGCTCAGAGAGCCAGTGCAGCAGTTGAGGCAGGTGCTTCCATCTTTGAAAAGAGGGGACGGACAGTGATGGAGAAAGATACTTCAGGGAGGGTCTGATCGGGGCCTCAGCAGGGTCCCACCTGGAGTTTCTGTGTAAAGAGGTGGAGGGGCTCCGAGTGCATCTCCTCTTCTGTCTGTTCACTTCTTTATGAAGAGCTGACTCATGCAAAAAGTCACAGGTGCCCATCTGTGGGTTGAGGGTGGGCATCCTCTGGGGCTATGGGAGGAGAAGCCTGGTCCTACCTCAGGGATTTCACTGTCCAGTGGCAAAACCTGAATGAATCTCATCATGTCTCCCCACACCCACCATCTGGGAACCAAATGGCACTTCACTTGAGGGTTTAAAACCCAGAATCTGATTGGCCAGGGAATAGCTGTTAGCAATCGGTTTTTCTGGAATGTAATCTTCAGTAATACAGGAATAGTGTTCTGTACCTTGGCCACAGCTGGGTTTCAGAGCGGCTGTTAAAAGTTCTCCTTTAGTCTGTCCCTGCTTTGCTAAGCCAGCTGATTGTATACTATAGACATAAAGGCTTGGGTGACCTTGTGGGTGCAGACGGGTCTGCAGGTTGGTCTCCCCTGTTGGAAGAGGCTCTTTGTGCACACTGTGCAGGCCAGACCAGGCAGTCTTGGTCCCAAGGGGGATTCTGGCCCCATAGCTGAGAGAGAGATCCTTGTCTCCTACAGACCTGGCCCCCGCCATGGCTACCCCCCAGCAGTTTTTTCCCTTCCTCTTTCTTCTCTGGGGCAACCCTCTTCAAGTCCCCCTGTCCTGAGCCTTTAGAAGAGAAGGCGCAGTTGTCACAGGGCAGTGGCGAAGGGACTGTTTGGGGCTGGAGGTGGGGAGTGGCCAGATCTGCTTGTGTGTGGCCACTTCCAGGCCCTCTTGTAATCGATGGGGCACCTCGAGTAAGGCTGACGGGATTACCTTGCCTTTTCAGTCAAAACTCACAGACTGCACATTTGACCTTTAGCTCCTCAGCTTCCTTTTGAGTCTTTATCTGATGGCTTTTGAAAATCCATCTGACAGATACTGCGATCCAAAGTCGCCCAGGGAAACAACACCCCCGTCTGCAGGATCTGCCACTTCCTGAGTAAATGGTCTGTCCTGTTGTCAGGGTTGCAGACACTGAGGGGGCTGCAGACAGCCTGGTGCTGGCCTGTTCTGTACCCCAGGTCCTTTTTGGGACAGGAGAGTAGTAATTTCTAATTAATTTTTATTTGGAGTCTTTGCTCACAAAAGTGCTGCCTTTTTGGTGTGAGAGCGTTTCCATCATTTTCCCTCAGACTCAGGCTTAACCAATGGCAGCTTTGGCTGAGGGGTGTCTGGGGTGCTCTGAGCAGGCAGGAAACTGCCTCTGTGACTCAACACCCCAGGCAGCTTCAGAGCCCATAGAGAGTGAGCGACTCTGGGCCAAGTGGGGGGACCCTCCTGGAAGCATTGCAGCTTGGCTGTGTTCTGCTCCTGTCCTGATTGAGCCCCGGGATTGGAACCTGAGATGGTGTGCCTGGCCTGGGGATTGTAGCGGGAGGGCTCCTCCTCCTGAGGGTCTGTCTGGGCTTCGGGCTGCCTAGGAGGAGTGGAGAAAGCGAGTTTCTCCAGGGCTGAGGACCTGAGGCTCTGTGTACTGCTCCTCTTTTTGGTATGGAAACTGTGTGTGTGTGTGTGTGTGTGTGTGTGTGTGTGTGTGTGTGTGTGTGTGTGTGTGATGCACATAGGGTGTTTGTGATGTGTGTTGTGTGTGTCTGTGGTATGATGTGAGGGGGGCATATGGTGTGTGTGTGGAGGAATGTATGTGTGTGGTGTCTTTTGTGTGTGTGGTGTGATGCATGTGGGGGGTATGGGGTGTGTGTGTGGTATGATGAATATGGTGTGTGTGGGTGTATGTGGTGTGGTGCGTGTGTGTGTGTATAGTGTGATGTGGGGGGCATGTGGTGTGTGTGTGGAGGTGTGTGTGTGTGGTATGATGCGTGGGGGGGATTTGGGATATGTGTGTGGGTGGTTGTGGTGTGCAGTCTGTGTGCTTGTGGCTTTTCACAGCATTGTCCCCCACCCCATGTGCACACATTGTATCATGAGGACCAGGGCTTCCTCGGACTCTCTCGTGGCCACCCTCTAGTTCCCTCTTTTGCCAGGGGAGTTTGTGGGACCCTCTTTGAGGGGCACAGACCTTCCTGAAATGGAGCCGAAAGCATTCCTTTGGTTCTTACCCCAGGTGGTTTCTGGGGCCTCTGATCTGGGCAGCTGCAGGCCTGGCTAGGCATTTGCCAGCATCCATGGTCAGGTACCTCTCTGGGCTCTGCTGACCATGGCAGGCCTCCTCTTGATCACCTCTCCTTATAAGTGGCTCTCCCTTGTCCCTGAGGTAGTGCTGCTGCGTGCTCCGTCTTGCATGCAGTAGTGGTCTCCAGGAGTAGGCGGCTGCATTGCTTTGGAGAGGTCTGCTTTTCTTTGACAACCTAATGAAATCTTGAAATGGTTGCTGACTTCCTATGTGGAGCAAGTGCTGCTGCATTCTGCAGTGAGCAGAATGAAAGGCGGTAGCATCGCCTGTAGCTGAAGGCAGGCTGTGGTCACTGTAAATGGATAATGACTGCCGTAATTTGGCCCTATTAATTATTCATTAACTGCGTGCAGGTGGTCGGCTAGCTGGCAAGACCTCTTCGAATTTCATTTTCTAGAGGGCTCCTTTTTGTCTGTGCTGTGCGGCATTAATTTATTGTGTTTTTCCCTCCCAAGGGCCCGCACAGGGTGTTGGTGCTCACTGCAGAGTGAGTAGGTATCAGCTCTGACCTTGGTCTCTTGGGAAGTCCTCCTGTAACTCATGTGGGGCCCAGCTGCTGGCAGAGCAGGCCTGTGCAGGCTAGGGTCTCTAGGTGCTGGCCTCTTCTGAAGGATGAGAATCCCTTTGAGAGGGGGGCTTCTCCTCTCTCCTGCCAAAGCTGTTCCTTACACTTGAAGGGAATGTCTGGGGTGGCATTGGCTTCCCTGCTGACGCATCCTCTCCTGGTCTGGTTGTTTCTGTTAGGATCTCCCATATGATGGGTCTTGGCATGACCTACCCTTACTGGATCCCAGACTCCAGATGGAGCAGGATGTGGGCCCTCTGAGTGGCTGCCTCTTGCCCTGGCCAGCCTGGCCCTCAGTGGGTTCAGAGCTGCCCAGTGACCTCTCTGGCCAGCTCTGCAGGGCTCATGTGGACATGCCACTCCTTTTCCCATCAGCTGCCAAATCATGGCTGCCAAGCCTTTGGTGACTGGTTTGACATGGCATTTGGCATGTATTTCCCTTAGGGTGTCATTTAAATGATTTTTACTATAATTATCCCTAAAACATGAAAAATAAGTACTATTCAAACTTAATTATCTCTGCCCTTTAAAAAAGAGTGAAATGCACAGTGCCAGAGAAGATGCTTGTAGCTTTTCAAGTTTTGTTAAATGGTTGTTCCTGCTGAGAACCAGGCCTGTAACTAGGGAGGACCTTCCTGGCCCTTGAGGCCCAACTTGTTCTCTGGCTGGGCTATGTCATCTGGTGTCATTGAGGAAGGCAAGGGCCACCTGGGCAAAGGGCATCTGTGGGGCTGCCACCTGTATTTACTTCCACTTGAGTTGGTAGCAGCAGCAGGCTCTCCATGGGCTGGCTGGTCCTTGCCCCTCCTTGACTCATGTGGTTAGTAGTATGGCTTGTGGCCAAGTGAGGGGTGGATAGGTGAGCACACAGCCCTGGGCCCACACACAGATCACAGCTTCCCTGTGTTCATCTCCCCTTTGCCTCCACCTCCTCTGGTTCCATGTTGTTAAGCCCTTGATGTTGGGCTTTCTGCATGGAGATGACCCCAGGCCTCTACTGTCCTAAGACTCTGATGAGGCCTCACTGCCAAGACTCCCCGGACAGGAGGAGCAGGAACATGGTTCCAGGTGGCTTCCCTCCACAAGACAGTTTGGGAGATTTCAGTTTGGGAGACAGCTAGGAGATTTCGGGAGTGAACTTGAAAAGTTCAGGTGCCACACTAATGTTCGAGATGCCCCTCTGTAGAGAGGCATTGAGGCTGGCCTTGAAAGCAGGTCTTTGTACTTTCAGAGTCTGTTCGGAGTTTGTGGTCCACATCTGACACAACTAGAGGTGATGAAGTGACAGGCTAGAGGTGGGGGTGAGGACTTGCTGGGGATTCAGGGCATCTGTTGTGGAGCTGGGCCAGCCAGAGTGGATATGATGATGGCCCTGCCTCTTGCTTTTCTGGCATGTGGTTTTGAGCCTGGCTGCAGGGTCAGCTCATTGCTGAGAGGGTTGCCGCTTGGTAGCAAAGGGTCTGCAAGCTCCCTTCAAGCTGGCTGCATAGAGACTAAGCCCTGCAGCAGGGGCCTCCAGAGTCCAGGCGATGTGCTTGTTATCTGCTCCTGCCCTGTAGCTGTTTGAGGCCATGCTAATGGAGTTGTCAAACCTTGGCCATTTAACTTTTGAGTCCTGTCTGAAACGTGGAAGTTTAACCTGGCTGAATTGTGCAAATTTAATTAACGGCAGGAGCTTGATACCCAGTGATCACTTGAGAGAAACCAAAAGGGAGAAAACCCAAAGGGCATTCTGGGTTGCGTTGAGCGCTGATCTCAGTGAGTCCATGGTCTCAGCCTGTCGTGGGCTTCCTATCCAAGTCGCTTGCTGCATGTGTCTCTGAGCCCCCTGCTGCTGGTCCCTGCAGCCTGCCCTCTGTCCCTGGGTCCCATGGTCTGTACTTCTTGGCAGTCTGGTTTTGAATGCTTGTTTTGGTGGAGAGGGAATTGGTGGAGGGCTAGAGAGAGGAGTGGGATTCTGTTTCCTGGGCAGCACTGCTGGACATTAGTGTCACAAAGGCCAAGAGTGGCACTTGGGATGCAGGAGCTTGCTCTTTAAGGTAGTCACCTCTAAGTCCTGCAGTTTTCTCCTTCCCTGTTTCCTCTGGGACTCCTGAGGCACGTCATCCTGGGCATCTCTGCACCCCTCATCTGCTCATCTCTTGAGGGCCCAGGAAGCACAGTCCGAAAGCCATCTGCTGTTTTTTGTCTGAGGCCCCTTTTGGATCTAACACCTGGTGACTATAATGCTGTGAGATCATAGGCAGTCTGGGGTTGGGCAGGGATGGGGTTAAGTCCCCTTGTGATGATGTGGTGCCCTGGTGTGAGATGGCATGGGATGGCATTTGTGTGCATCCTTGGACTTGGCTCACAATGCCCTCCCCCTGTGCAGTTCATGTTCCTCCTCGTGTAAGCTCTGCCACTCACAGTGACATTGACTCATCTACTGACCAGGAGCCTGGTGGTGGGGTGGTGGCTTGCTGGACCTTGGCGGGAGGTCTGCCCTGTGTAGCCATGACCCAGGGGTCCGTCGTGACACAGATGAGGACTGCCCAGCCTCCTCTGCCATGTGTTTTCTCACCGGCTGATATTTTAGGGGTAATGAGTAAGCTTGAATTTTTCTCATCATGTTGAGCAATCCGGATATTGACTTCTTTAAGATGTTAATTTTTAAACTTTCCTTTAAAGAGGCTCCATCACAGACCAGGAGGCAGCTTGTTTCATGCCCCAGAGGGTGGGCCACACTGGCTGGTCACCCCATGGGCTCTCTGGTGATGGAGGGTGATGACTGCAGGGGCCATCTGTGGGCAGCCAGGGTCACAAGGGAGCAGAGGTCAGCTGGGGGTGCTGAGGGAGGCAGGTGTGGGTCAGTGGTCACTCTGTGGCTCAGTGCCCTTGGCCCTCTGAGTCTGGGTCTGTTGAGCAGACCTGCTCGATGCTGGGTGCCAGCTGTGGCAGGACTGGGCCTGGGGCTTCATGGCCTGGGCTGGGTGGAAAGGTGGCCTGTGCCCGACCATTGCCAAGCCCTGACCCTGGTGTTCCTTGTGCTTCTCTTTGAGGATCCATTCCAATGAACACTTCAGGGAGAAGTATGCTGTGGACAACGTCCAGTATGCAGATGAGGTAAGCAGCTGACTCCTCTTCGGAGCAGCTCGGGGATCCCAGTAACACTCTGCCTCTGCATTCCCTCTCCTCCCACTGCCACAGTCTAGCTGGACGTCGGGGGACACCACCACCCAGCTGCCAGCCTCCTCAGGAGTGCCATGTTTGGAAAGAGCAGGCAGGAAACATACACTTCAGCCTCTCTGAGGAAGCTATTTCTTTACCTGGGCAGTGCCCCTGACTCAGGGAGTAAAAGTGCCTGGAGATCTGGGTCATGGCCGCTGAGATGCACAGGGAGGATGTCTCTGAGAGGCGGGCCTGCCTGCCGCGGTGGCACAGGTCTGATTTAAGTCACCTTAGGCTTGGCCTGGGCCTCTGTGTACTGGGAGTCCCTCCCCACAGGCCCTTGTCAGCTGTAGATGCCACTGTTGGAAAAGCCCCAGGCTGTGAGAGGCCTGTGGGGTGTGGTGGAGTGTAGTTGGAGGTCCCTTGGCTCTAATCCACTGCTCAGTGTGGTTGTCCGGCAGGTGTGTGGTGGATTGAATTATGTCCCCCCAAAACTCCTTGAATTGTGATGCTTGAATTGTGTTCCCCAAGTTTTACATATTCGAGGCTTGGCCCCCACTGTGACTGTTAAGGAAGGTGGGAAATCCTATTATGGTAATTGAAAGGTGGAGCCTTGAAGTGGTGATTGGATTGTAGAATCGTGCAGTAGTGAATGGATTAAAAATGGTGGTCAGGGGCATGGTTCTGAAGGCGTTAAAAGGAGAGGAGTCTGTCTTCCTCTTTCTTGCTCTCTCTCTGCTCTCTCTGCTTCTACCGTCTTGGAATGTGAGACCCCTGGGTCACTGTCAACACCACCAGATGGACTTTGGACTTCCCAGCCTCGGAAACTGTAAGCAATAAATTTCCTTTTTCTTTATAAATCACCTAGTCTCAGGTATTCTGTTATAGCAATACAAAAAGGACTAATACAGAAAATTGGTACCAGGGACGTGGGGTGTTGCTTATAACAGATACTTGAAAATGTGGAAACAGCTTTAGAACTGGGTGTTGAGGAGAGGTTGGAGTTTGGAGGACTCAGAAGAAGACAAAAAGACCAGGGAATGTTTGGAATGTCTGGAATGTCTTAAAAACCAGTTACGTGATGGTGAGCAGAGTGCAGATAGAAATATGGACAGTAAAGACCATTCTAAGGAGATCTCAGATAGAAATAAGAAGGAATTTATTGGAAACTGGGGCAAAGATCACCCTTGCTGTGAACTGGCAAGGAACTTGGCTGTATTGTGTCCATGCCCTAGGACTCTGTGGAAGTTGGAACTTAAGAGTTGTGAATCAGAGTATTTGGTGGAAGAAATTTCTAAGCAGCAAAGCATTCAGGAAGCTGCATGGCTACTTGTGACAGCCTATGCTGAGTTATGGCGGCAAAGGCATGACGTAAAGCCAGAACTTAAAATGGAAGCAGAGCGTAAAGATTTAGAAAATTCTCAGCCTGGCCATGTGGTAGGGAAACAGAGAGCATGCAATGGTGCAGCCCAGCGACCATTAGATAAGATTAGTACAAAGGAAAGGGATTATCAAGAGAAGGAGAAAAAGGCCCTGGAGGCATTGCAGAAACCTCTGGGGCAAACCCTTCCATTTCAGACCAAAGGCCTAGGGAGACAAAATGGTCTTGGGGATCAGGCCTGAGGCACCCTCCTTGGGCTCACTGCTCAGGACCACCTTGGGATGCTGCTCTCCACACCAGCACTCCAGCTGTTTTGGCTACTCCCGCTGTGGCTAAATTGGCCCCAGGTGTGGCTGGACCTACAGTTTTGGAAAATACAAGCCAGAAACCTTGGCTGCGTCCACATGGTGTTAGGGCTGCAGCTTGCAGAATGCTAGAGTTGAGGAGGCTTGGGAACCTCCACCCCGATTTCAGAGGATGTATGGAAAAGTCTTGGGGCCCAGGAAGAGATCTGTGTCAGGGGCAGCGTCACTGCAGACAACCTTCACTAGAGCAATGCCGAGCGGAAACATGGGGAAAACGTGGAGTTGCAGGAGAGAAACCCCAACAGTGCCATGCCTAGTGAAGCCATGAGAGCAGAAATGCCATAGAGACCCCAGACTTGTGGAGCTACCAGATTGGGACACTAGCCCAGAAGAGCTAAGTGTGGCCTGAGACCAGGAAAGCCATAGTAGCAGAGCCGCCCAAGTACTTGGGGACCTGACCCCCACACCAGCTTGCAGAGGAAGTCGAACATGGAGTCAAGGTACATGATTTGCCAACTTTGAGATTTAATGCCTGCCCAGCTGGGTTTTGGACTTGTTTTGGGACCTGTTACTCCTTTCTTTTGGCCTATTTCTCCCTTTTGGAACAGGAATATGTACCCTATGTTTGTCCCACCATTGTATCTTGGAAGTAGGTAACTTGTTTCGATTTCACAGATGGGACTTTGAACTTTGGACTCTTGAGTTGAAACAAGTTAAGACTTTGGGATTGAAGTGAACGTATTTGCATGTGAAAAGGACATGAGTTTTGGGGGGCTAGGGGCAGAATGTAGTGGATTGAATTATGTCCCCCCATAACTCCTTGAATTGTGATGCTTGAATTGTGTTCCCCAAGTTTTACGTATTCGAGACTTGGCTCCCATTGTGACTGTTAAGGAAGGTAGGAAATCCTATTATGGTAATTGAAAGGTGGAGCCTGAAGAGATTGGATTGTAGAATCGTGCAGTAGTGAATGGATTAAAAATGGTCGTCAGGGGCATGGCTCTGAGGGCTTTAAAAGAAGAGGAGAGTCTGTTTTCCTCTCGCTGTCTGTCTCTCTTCTTCCACCATCTTTCAATGTGAGACCCCTGGGTCACTGTTACCACCACCAGATGGACTTTGGACTTCCCAGCCTCAGAAACTGTAAGCAATAAATTTCCTTTTTCTTTATAAATCACCCATTCTCACGTATTCTTTTATAGCAACACAAAAAGGACTAATACAAGGCGTCATGTGGCCTAGGTAGGTGTATGACTGTCCTCCTGGGGCTTTGAATCCATCCTGAGTCCCAGCAGGGGAAAGGGTCTGAGTGACCAAGGCCCCCTGACACTGCAGCCACTGACTGGCATTCCGGAGTCCTCTCTGCTCTGTTCCTGGGCATTGTGCAGGCCAGTGCTGGGTAGAACGTGAAACACCCAGAAGTTAGAGCCTGCCGCTGGAGGTCCAGGATCAGCTGGATGGGGCTCCTCATGGCCACATTTCCCCAGACAGAGGTCATATGTGGACATGAGCTGAGAGTGGAAGTGGCCAGGGGAGTCAGCAAGCTGGAGGCTAAGCAGCTTCCCTTTTCCTAGGCAGGACACAGCCTATGTCGGGGGATGACAGCAGTGCGTGGAGGCAGGTTCCCAGGGCTCCTGGTGCGACACACAGTGCTGTGAGGAACCAGTCAGTCTCTATCCAGCCCATCCTGCCTGGGGGGGGGGGGGGGGCAGCCAGCTGACCTTGACCACAAGTAGCCAGCTTCACGACCACCTGTGCACAGGCAGGCACAGTCCTGACCCCAGCTCTCTTGTCCTGGAATGCCATTCCTGCCTGTCTGTCTGTATCCTACCCATTCTTAAGGGCCTTGAAGCAGCCCACTCCATCCCCTGCCGATGCTGGTCCACACTGGTGCCTGTCCCCTGAGCTTTTGGAATAAGTTGAGCACATTGCAGACACTGGCTGTGTCTCATCTGCATGCTGCCCTTTACTGTCTTGTATTTGTCATAAAGGCCCAGTTCTTTCCCCCCAGATGTTCCTCTTGCACTCTCGTCCTGCCCAGTCCCAGGGACGTGTGGGGGTGCCTGGTCAGGGTTCCCTGGGAGGGTCTTGGTGAAGGAGCACCACTCACATCCGGGGGCCATGGGGACCTGTTACTGCAGCACCTTCTGCCTGGTTGGACGATGGAGAGAGGGGGCTTTTGATGGAACTTCATGTCGTGTGATTTTAGTACCAAGCTATTGGGGGTGACTCAGCATCTAAAGAGTCTAAAAACTCATGTGACCAACCTATTGTATTGATCTCTTTGGGTATAGGATCTAAAACAGACTGAACATTTGTTTGCATGCCCCTACGGAGGTCATTTGCCACACACCTTGTGTTTCTAAGTACTAGAGAGGAAGGGACCTGCTCGTCTTTAATTCTTATTCTGTTTCTGATCCTCTCCTTTGGCAGGTGTATCTCCCACCCCAATAAACTGCATCTTAACGTTATTGCCCTTTGAGACCTTGACACTTCAGGTCTCCTCAATGTGAAACCTGGAGGGAGCTGCTGAGATGGGCCCTGCCCCACCTCTACTCAGCTTGTGAGTCAGAGCCATCTCTGTTCTGCAGCCTCCCCAGCCACTGTCTGACATTTTTATTTATATAACTGGGAAAAAATTCAACTCCATTTATATGTCAATTTCTGGGGAGAGGAAGGAGGACTGGTCTCCAAATGCAGTAAGATAAAGAAAATCTTAAGGGTCAGAACACAGAAGTCCTCGGTGGCAGTGTAGAATGACGATACACAGACCAGCTTATTCTCAATCTTTATTAATAGGCAGAATCTTAAATGAAGGCTTCAGTGGAGTTCAAAGGACAGAATCTCTTTAAGACTTGGCAGCATACTGCGGGCCGCATCCTCATCGTCATTGTGGATCAGCTTTGTTGTTACTCTTACTGCTGGTCTTATGGGGACAAAGGCTCGTGTTCACAGGCGCTTCACTCTGGGCAGCACCTGCAGGCTCCAGTAACATCCACACTCAAATGGACACCCGCTTCCCTCCTGCCCCATCCTGTGGTGAGCCACAGCTCTCATCCCATTTACAGATGAGCAGGCCGAGGCTCAGAGAGGTGAAGGGCCTTGTCCAGGACATTTGGATCTCAGAGGCCCTGCCCTCCAGCTCTCCACTTGCCCTGTCAGAAGTGAGGGGCTGCTACAGAACACTTCTGTGGAGGTGACACAGGCTCTCAAGCGCCTTTGATTTTCTGTGGCTCAAAAGGGAGCCCACCCAAAAGTGTAAACTGGACCAAGCTTGCTGGGCTGGGAGGTGTTTACAGTTTGCTAGAGGTACCCAGGGCCTGCTCCATCATGGAAGGCAACAGGAAGCCCCTTATGCAGGGAGGGGTTCCCCAGGCCAGTTCTATGGTACTCAGCCCCATCTAACTTTGGGCAGCCCAGCCATCTGTGACAAATCACAGCAGCTGACACTTGTCTCCTCTGAAAGAAGGCAGGAAGCCTCCCCAGGCCATGGCTGGTCACTTGATATCACGTATAAAATGCAGGTATCTGATGTAACTAACATGGCTCTCTAGTTTCTCTCCTCCCCATAGATGAGCCCAAGCTTAATTATTGGGAAGGTTCCTCCCCTGAGGAGGGGGCACACAGGAGAACCTTGACAGGTGCATTGAGCAATACTGTTGAGGCCCAGTGCAAAGGCTGGTGCGTGTCTCCCACTGGGGGCTGTTGAGGGGGAGGGTGCCTTTCTGCACTTGCTCTCCTTTATGGCACTGGGCAACTGTTAGAAGGTACCAGGGACACTGACTCAGATGTAGGTAGGATGGGTATAAGAGAGACAGAGACAACTGCAGCAGCACAGGGATGACCTGCCTGTCAGCCTAGGTGTGGCGAGGCATCAGGGAGTGGTGGGTCTGAGGGGCAGCTGCTCTGCAGGACTGCCAGCCCAGGGCTGTCAGATATTCCTGAGGATTCAAGAGTAGCTGCACATCCAGATGGTTTGTGATGTTTCCTGTTTACATTTTAGAAACAAATTCAGAAGTTTAAAAACAGTGCAGGTCACCAGTGTGCAATACTGCTTCAGGAGATTGCCACTAAAGATGGTTTATTTTCAAAAGTTCCAGCACTTGCAGTATGAAGCCCAGCTCTCTGGAGCCATGCAAGCATTCTTAACTACACTGGTGAAGGCGTGTCCAGCCTTTCTCTGGATCATCACCCTGCAGAGAGCAGCCTGCAGGCCTGGTCCCAGGCCATGGTTAGGAAAGCACAGGAGGTGTCCATGGGAATCCTGTGGTTGTCCCCAGGGAAGGAGCCTCATCCATGGCTCTGATTAATTCTGCATGTGCCCATCCACTTTGACCTGCTCTGGAGGCCAGGCTGCATGGGAAATCGATGTGGCTGTGGCATGAAGCAAGTCAGGGGCATTTAACAGCACCGGTTTGTGAGAGCTGATGGGTCCCCAGCGGGCACTGCTCTGTGGAAACAAGGCCCTGGGTTGACAGAACCATGCTGTCGTGTGTTCTGGGGCCGCATTTCGAGCCAGTGATGCAGCCGCGTTGTGTTCCCTTAATATTTGAGGCACGGAATCAGGGTGTGCTGATGAGAGTGGAGTGCTAATGTGTCTCTGTGGGGAAGGGCAGATGGAGCTGCCAGGCCGAGAGAGTTTGCAGCCACAGAGGTAACCAGGACCCACTCAAGCAGTTGTGATCAATAAAAGATGTTGCCCTCCTGGACTAGCAGCCGCACAGCCTGCTCGCTGTGTTGGCCTCGGCCTGGCTGAGCATCAGGCAGCGTGGAGAGGGCTGCTTTCTCCTCCATTATCCCTAACCAGCACATCCCGAGAGTCGCTGCAGAGAGAAAAACCATCAGCCTGCACATTTGTTATCCTGCTGCTCTCTCCCAAGGACAATAGCAGATACAATCCCCAAGTGCCTCCTTGCTCTCGGATTCTGCTGCCGTAATTGACGGAATCGTTCTGTGCTGATAAATGTGGACCCTTCATGGCAACGTAACAACACACCCAGGGCCCGACACGTGCAGCTCTATTCCTTTTAATGAGCCTTCACCTCCTCCAGGGGGAGGCCGAGGGACTCAGTTGTTCTTAAAGCAGTTACTGAGTAAGTGAGGGAGGGTCCAGGGAGATGCAACCTCATGCACGGCTGGTGGGAGGGTGGATAGTCCCTATTTGGATGGTCACTGTCTGTATCACAAACCTTCACAAAGTGTATGGCCTTTGACCCAGCACCTCACCTGGGGAAAATTTGATTTTTTTTTAAAGGAAATAAATGTTTTAAGGAATTTAATTTTAAGGGAAAAAACCCTTATGTACATGGGTGTTCATCATAGCATTATTTATTTATAATAGTCACTAGAAATCATTGAAGTGTCCAAAAGAATGAAATTATGCCATGACTGTTAAGAGAGAGATTCTATATGGCCATAGGTTCAAATCTGGACTCTGCTATTTTTTAACTGGGAACTTGGGCAAGTTCTCTCACACGCAAACTTTCTCATTTGTGAAATCCGGGCATTCGCAGCACCATCTCCACGGGTGGTTAAATGAGATGATGTGTGGGAGCTGAGTGACACAGGCCGAAATCAAGGATGCGGTGGACATCCACCATCCCCAGTGTAGCGACTGCTGAAAATTGCATGTTTGAAGAATGTTTAATGACAGGAAATAAGTGAAGCATGTAATTTCATATGATCCAAATGTCATTACAAATCTGTTTTTATGTGCAGAGCTAAAAAGTCTCTGGGGATAGGATTGTACGTGCATTTTATCTTTTTATAGTTTTCCAGATGTTTTCTCTGGGAACATCTCAGTATTAAAAAAGGCATTTGTACATACATATGTCAAAACATATCAAAATGTCCACATTAAGTGTGTGGTATAGAATATGTCAGTGATAGCTCAATCAAGTGTTAATAACGGCAGCACATCTCCTTGTTCTTCCCCTGTGTTGAGGTGTCAAAGACTTTAGGGTCAGGTTGTGGGGAGGGGCATGGACTATGGAGAGGAGACTGTTCTCTGCTCTAGGGGCTCAGATATAGTAGGGTCTGCAGTGGGTTGGAAGAGGAAGAAATTGCTCCCAGCAGGGTGGTCAGCACCCTTGGGGTGCAGCTGTCACGGCTAATGCAGTGTGATGGGTGCTTTGCCAAAGGAATGCTGACTGTCAGTCGGTCAGTAGAAGTGGGAGTGACCAAACCTGCCTGGGGGGCTGGGGGCTTCAATCCTGAGTACAAATGATGAAGCAGCTAAGATGGGGAGAAGGCATTGCAGGCAGAGGTAAGAGCCCAAGCAGAGGTGTGGAGAGATGAGCTTGTATGGCTTGCAAGGGGTTGAAGTAGGAAGCAACTGTCTTGCAGAGGCAGGAGACCTGGGTGGGCTGTGGTGGAAGGATGGGGATCAGGGCATAGGGTGGGGGCCGGTGGGGAGCAGGGACAGGCTGACTTCCCTCAGCTAGGAGATGAATAGGGGGCAGGGAGGGAGGCTTCTGCCCTGGGAATGGGAGGCTGGTGGGGTCAGTGCCTAAGGGGGTGTGGGGATAGGGCTTTCAGGAAATACTTGGCAGATGGGCAGAGGTGTTGGCTTTGGAGGGTGGGCAGGTCTGGCTGTTTGGAGACAAGGATGTGTGGTGCCTGAAGCCAGGGCAGTGTGGTGGGCAGCATGCCAGGTTTAGGTTTGAATCCCCCTCTACCACTTGACAGCTGTGTGGCTGTCAGAAATCCCTCAGCCTCTGTAAGCCTCAGTTTCCTCATCTGCAGGGTTGGGACAACAACATTGTCTGTTTTAAGGATCGATAAATGAACACTGTCATTATTAATGATGGTATATCTTCTTTATCATGCTTCTTCGTGGTTACTCTAAAGTTGGTTTTTTCTTTCTGACCTTCCAGATTGCCAGTGTCCTGACATCCCAGAAGCCCTCTGTACTCTTCACTTTGGTAAGTGCTAGTGTCCAGGGACTAGACACTGGAGAGGGGTTTTAGAGAGCCACCTCCCCGTCTGCAGAGAGTGGGACCATGGGGAGGATTAGGAAACCGAGAGGAATGGTCACCAGTGATTAGTGACACCTGCTCAGTCTGAATGGCTGACTGTGTTCAGGCCCATGTCCTTGAGTCTCCTTGGGATGTGCTGTATCCTGTCATGAGGCGATGGTGGACAAGACACCACACCTCCTCCAAGGGTTAAAACTGTCTGGAAGATGTGTTTGTGTCAGGCTGAGCTCATGGGACTTGTGGGTGTAGAGTATCAGTTTACTCCCACCCTGTGTCTCCTCTGTTCTTAATAGAATTTGAAAAATACCCCCTTGGCATCTGCCTTCAAGTCAGCTGTGCTGGGGATACAGTGAAAGTCTGAGGGCCTGCCACAGCCTTGGGCAGGCGGGGGTGTGTGGCGGGCTCCTGGTGCCCTCAGAGAGGAAGCATGCTTTCTTACACGTCTTTGGGGAGTTTCATAGATGAAGCATATACGCAAGCCTTCTTCCTTCCAAAGTGACCCTTCTTTCCTTTGTTAATTGAGTTTTACAAAAATAGTTTTTCTTGCTCATTTGTTTTTAGCACTTGGTCTCTTTTTTTCCACTCTGCTGCTTTGATGGCTGAGAAGGCAGGTTATGTTAGATGACTGTGGTCACAGAAAGCCCAGTGTGTTTTATTTGGGTATACAATTAGACATTGACTTGAACTTCTTAAGAAAGAAGCGGTGATTTAAAATGCCTTGCCTCTCTGAGGATGGCATGTTTTTCTCTGAACCCTTTATTTTGTCTCCACTGCTGTCCGAGCTCCATGTGGAGTCTTCTTACAATTAGGAAAAGGAGAGGAATGCACTCCAGCTTCACAGCAGTCCTGCCTGAAGTGGGTGCTGCCCGCATTTCTGGGAGGGCTGGGCTTGACAGTACTCTTGGACCTTGTGTTGTTAGTGGGGAGTGTGTGCATGCGAGAGAGAACAGCCAGCCTGGGGAGGGCAGATTGGGGGTAGGGGGTAATCTTGGGTCCTCGCTTTTCTTGCCTGGCTCCTGCCTGTGCCCAAGCAGCCTGACTGGTGTCAGCAAAGTGCTCTGCTATGTCCACGGTGGAGGCCTTGTTGTGCCCCGGGACACTGCAGGGCGTGTGGTGCCCCCACTTCCTCTGATTTTCAAGCTGCATCGGAGAAAGAAGGGCCCACCTGGCTTGGAGTTAGCTGGCTGGGTGACTCATTTGTCAGGAAAGGCATTGCTGGGCTGGGATGGGGGCCCTCAGGCCATGGGGATGCCACATGGCCCTGTGTGGCACGTCTGTGTTCTCATTGTCTCTCTTTCTCCACAGCGTGGCATCAACACAGACAGTGGCAGGGTCTCCATGGAAGCCTCCTTCGAGGGCATCAGCAAGTGAGTCGGGGGGGCCTGGGGACTGTCTTTCTCCATCCTCCACCAACTCCCACCTCACTGTAGGTCTTTCCCAGTGTACAAATGAGACACGAAATACACAAGCAGGAGGATTCTAAAAAGGAGTCGGATTGGGCTTTTTGAGGAGATGTTTAGAATATTAATTTGCCCAAAAATCCCCTTGTCTTTTACTTTAAGAAAGGGTAACCCTTTATTGCACCCCATAACGAAAGTGCTTAGGGAGCCCTGGTTGAGTGTGTCAGCAGGGGTGGCTGTTTTTTCTCTAGAGCCCTGCTCTGAGCTCTCGCAGTCTTTGTTCTTATCACACCCTTCGCTATACAGTCCCCTCCCCTTAGTCCTTGCCACTGACCTCTCCCTGCCTGGCTCTCGACAACTCCCCTGTTTCCTGCAGCCCCAGTCCCAGATAGGGGCCCCCTGACCTGCCCCCCGCAACTTAGCTCCAGGCTGAGCCCCCAAACTCCGCTTGAGAAGCGGTTCCCCTTTCTAGGCCTCTCCAGGCAGGAGAGTGGTACCTTCTCCTCCTTGTCACCCCTTGTCCTGTGGCCCCAGGGATGTGACCTCTGCCAGCCATGAGCCCTCAAGAGGAGGCCGCTGCCCCTCCAGTCTACTGGGCTTGGACAGTGGACAGCTCCTGGCCCATGCTCCTGCACCTGGGTCCTCGGTCCCCTTCCCCACCGTGCATACTTTGCAGCCCTGGTGTCCTCTGTTGTACTTTGGTGGACTGAGGCAGTGATGGAGAATGCGCCTTATAATTATGTATGAGCCTGAGCCGTTGGAATCTGTGCGTATGTGTGATGTAGGGTGATTAGGAAGGATTATGAGCTCATACATATGTATCACTTCCCCCAGTGATCCGAGCGATGGGGCAGGGGGAGTGGGTTTCAGGGTTGCTTCTTTTATTGCACAACTCTCCACATTCTCTCGGGAGTTCCCCCAAAGCAGCCCTGTGTCCCACGTCGGGCAGTGATTAGCCTAGTTTGTTGAAATACTGGCCATGGTATTTCACGGTGCTCAGTAAACCGTTGCCTGCAAGCAAACTCCAGTCAAATCCCATTGCCATTCTGGCCTCAGTCTGTGCAGTGGGCCAGATGGACTCCAGGATCACTGATGACAAGATTCCTGCATGTCAATGAGCAGTGGGGCTTCTCAGCTGTGGGGTCTCTGCTTGCCTCCTGCAGGGGTCTCTGCTGCAGAGGATGCTGAGCACCACCAGGACCAGGTCCGGTGGGTGGTGTGGTGAGCGTGGTTCCTGGGTGGCAGCTTGGGATGTGACCCCCAAGGCAGAGCTCTGCTCGGTGCTCTGTGAGGTTGCCCCAGGCTGACAGAGGGATGCCATCAGTTAGTGGATGGCATGAAATGGAGGCCTCATCCCACCCCACTGACAGGATTCCCTACTCTGAACTCTGATCTCTTCCTCCAGTAAGCAGACCCCCATCTCTGTCCATGATTGCTCCCCTGAGTCACTGTAGCCCTTGCCAAGAGCCCGGAGGAATCTGTGCTCTGCAAATCCCTACACCTGATATGGGCAGCATTTGGAGGCTTTATTTGTATAGCCAGGAACTGCCTTCATTTTGCACCATCGCCCTAGGCATTGGGCTGGTACCTCTCCGTCTCCTGGTCTGGTCACCACGGGGGATGACTGTGGGGTGCTCCCCAGGTCCCTCAGCTGGTGGACTGGGCTGGGTGCTGGGTGGATTAGTTTCCACATCCACATGTCAGGCTGCTAGCTGAGGCCTCTGACTTGGCTGACATGCTGTAAGGGAGACTCCTGGCACCTGTCTTTGCTCTGGGGTCCCCTCACCTGCTTGTGGTGTTCCCTTCCCTCTTTGTCCCCCCATGCCTTCTCCCTCCAGGCCTCACATCTCACTGTGTTCCTCTTCATGTAACTCCACCCTCAGGAGTTGTTCCACTGGGGCAGGAGTCTTTGGCTGGGGCCCCCTACCCTGCATGCTGAGGCCACCAACTTGGGCCCTGGCCTCTGCCTCCACCCACTCCCCAGCTCCTTCCCTGTGTAAGGTCATACCTGTATTCCTCGGGTCTGGCTGCAGCTCAGCTCCTTGCCTCCCACCCACCCAGGCTGCCAGCACCTCGACTCTGCCACCTCCCAGCCTTTGTGCCAGGCTGGGGAGAGACCTTGTCCTCAAGGGCCACTGAGGCTCAGCAACTGCGTCCACCTGCCTGCCGAGTGCATCTCCAGCTGTTTTCTGGGGATAATAATAGCCTGTTTCCTAAGCAAGATGAATCTTGCTGTCGTCCTACTTTCCAGTAGTCAACTGCTCTGTCCCCTGTCACCTCTCACTGCCCTAATGAAACAACTTCTTCCTGGAATTTTTCTTCCTGACCCTTTTAAACATCTCTGAAACACCTCCCATCTTGGGTCTTCAATTAACCTCCTGCTTTGACACAAGCTCAGGTGTGGCCTCTCGGTTTGTTCTGATGGCCATCCCAGGCCGCCCCTTTGCCTGGCCTGCAAGGAGGGGGAGCTGTAATAGAACATTGGCCTTATGTCTACCCATCCCAGACCCCCTGGGTCCAGCTGGGCAGTCTGCCTGTGACCTTCTCTCCAGGTATGGCCCCTCAGGTTGTCTGCCTCACGGTTTGTCCCACATGGGCTCTCAGCCTTGGCCTCAGACCCCCCTCAGGCTCCCCAGATCAGGGCCAGGCCCTCTGCTGCCCACAGCAGGAGTGTGTGGGGTCTCACAGTGGTGGGGATGTAGAGATGGGTGAGAGGGAACAGATGGGTAGAGATGGGGTGGGGTGGTAGACACCCATGAGGCCTGAGAGAGGCAGAGGGATCTTCTGTGGCCTGGGGCTGCTGGGCTCACCCAGGGTGTGGCTTGGTGTGATTATGACCAAGGGAGCAGGAGGGGGTAGTCTGTGGGCCTGGTACTAAGTTTGGGGTCCCAGGGCATGGTGGGGGGACTGCTTTGTGGGCTGTGGCTATGGGAAGCTGTGATGAGGAGGGTAGCCCTGCATTAAAGAGGACTTGAGACATCTTCCTGTGGACCGCAGGCACTAAGGCTCTGGGAGCGCTTGGTTCCTCCAGGCTGGGAGCAAAGTCAAACAGGGGAGATCTTCATTAGCATCTGAAGAGGTGGACTTTAGGGCAGGTTTTCTTGAGACAGGCAGACTGACTTACGAAGGGAGAGAGATGGGGTGGGGTAGGGGCCAGCTGGCTTGAGCCAGCGACTGCCCCATCCATCAAGTTTGCATTACGTAATGGGGATGCCTTACTGGCATAAGACAGTTCCCTCTCAAACCAGCAGAATCTGTGGCCAGGAGCCCTGGGCCAGGGTAGTGAGTTACAGAGGACTGTTTCATGCCATTGTCTAAGAGAGAAATATGGTCCATATTTTACATCAGCTGGTTATTCAGGATAAGCATATTTCTTATCTTTTGGCATTTATTTAAATTGCCTTGCATATTTGAAGACAATTGGTTACAAATTAATTCCATTTAAATAAGCAGTTAAATATGAAATGCTGAATTTGGGGATTGTTAATGCAGGATTATTATTCAAAGATGTGAATTTTAAAACCCAGGAAGGAGAGGGACATTATTAAAAATGACGATTACAGCAAAATGCCAATTTGTGGTTTGGGGACTCTGGCTTTCTGGTTACTGTTAAGTTGCATATCAAGTTAATATTTTGGATTGGGTTTCTAATTTGGCCATGGAAATCTCTATTAGGGGAGGTACCTGAGGAAGTGAGAACCTGACCCAGCCCCCTTGCAAGGAGTGGGGGGGAGGCTGCCTCCTTCACTGGGTTGGACACTCTGGTGGAGAAGCTGGAGGCCCGGGCAGGGCCTGGGCCTGCACTGCACATCCCTTCATCACCCAGCTCACTGTTAGTGCCCCCTGCTTCAGGACACTCTCCCATCCTCACAGGCACCAGTGGGGTTTTGTTGTTATTTTTACACAATTAACACCTCATTGTAGAAAATGCTAACTAGCTAGCACAGGGGCAAAAACAAAGAATACCTGAATTTTATTTCCCAGAGTTAAACCTGTCAACACTGTCTTCTGGGCTCTTCTTTGTGTGTATGAATGTGTTTCTCTGAGTATGTTTTTATGTCAATGTGTGCTTGTGTGGGTCGGTCTACATGTATACATTGGTCTGCATGTGTCTGTGTGAGTCTCTGTATCTGTGTGTATATCTGGGTGTGGATCTTTGTGTGTGTCTAAGTATATGCCAGTCTGAATGTGTTTGTGTATATCTGTGTGTGTCTGCATGCCTCTAAGTGTGTGTGCCTTAGTGTGTGTGTGTATGTGTCTGTGTGCGTCCATGTGAATATACATCTGTTTGTGTCTGAGTGTATATCCAGTGTGTATACATCTGTGTGTGTCTGTGTGTACCTCTTTTCTAAGCGTATGGCTTGTTTGTGTCTGTGTGCTTGGTCACTCTGTGCTGCTTGTGTGTGTGCATGTGTGTGTACATACCTACATTGTATAAAGTGAAATTTTGCTAGTGCGTTTGGCTGTGGAGCAGATAGGCCATTGCTTTTCCTAATGTCAAAGTGACATTTGGTCAAATGGGAGGCAGAGTCTATTCTGTTGTCTTGATTTATGTCACCTGCTGCTCTCTTCTTCACTGTGAACCACATTGGCTGCCTGGAGTCTCTTTGATATTTCACAAGTAAGGCTTTGATTTTACAACATTTAGGTTGACTTTGAATTGAGCAGTCCTCTTTGTGTAGATAGGAATCCTGAATGCTTCAGAGATCTGGAATCCTCTCAGCCTGCTAGTACCCCCTTCTTGCTTCTTTCCCCTGTCCCTGCCCCATGTACAGCTGGCTCAGCCAGAAGTAGGGCTGCCAGCCTCAACCTTGGTGTTAGATAGGTGTTTCCAAACACCAGTAATGAAGCCATGGAGAGTCCCTGGTTTGCAGGAGGATAGGAGGTCCCAACCCTGCATGTGCTTGTGTGTGGTGTCCTGATCTGAAGTGGAGCCAGTTCTGGAATCCAGAGGGTTGAAGTCTTGCCAAAGCTTCTCTGCTGAGGCCTGTATTTTGTGCTGGACCACATCATTCTTTCCCAGCTGCCTCACCAATAGCTTGAGCTCTGGGTCACATATGGCTCTCTAGTCAGGGATGTTCCCTGACCTGACCCTTTTGTCTCCTGGGATCGTCTTTCTTATCAAAGAACAACTTTGGCTTTGAAGATTTTTGTGTGTGTGTTTCTGCTTTTTATATTCATTGATTTCTGCTCTTTTAAATTTCCTTCTAATTTCTTTAGGTTTTGTTTGTTCTTTCTCTAGCTCCTTGAAGGAAGAGTCATTCTTAGGATGGAAGCTTATATCATTAATCATTCTTATCTACTATGTATGTACAGCTATAAATTTTCCTCTAAGCACTGCTTTAGCTGCATTTCACAGGTTATATTTCATATTTTTATTTTCTAATTTTATTGTGATTTTTGTCTTTGAACAGGGGGTATTTAGAAGTCTGTTGCTTAATTTCTAAACAATTTGAGATTTTATAGTTTCCTTTCTGTTACTAATTTCTAGTTTAATTCTACTGTGATGAATGAACATTCTCTGTAATCTAAACCTTTGAAATTTGTTGACATGTCCAGCATATGATCATTATGATAAACGTTTCATGTACACTTGAAGAGAGCATGTATTCTGCAGTTGTTGGCTGTAGTGTTCTGTATGTCATTTAAGTAAAGTTGGTTAATTGTATTCATCATGTCTTCTGTGTCTTTCCAAATTTCTATTTGCTTGTTCTGTCACTTAAGGGGTGTGTGAAAATCTCAAACTATGCTTGTGAATTTATTTATTTCTCCTTTCTCTTCTGTCAAGTTTTATAAATCAGCTTTATTGAAATAAAATTTACATACAATAATTTTTATTTATTTATTTATTTATTTATTTATAGTGGCTGGCCAGTACAGGGATCTGAACCTGTGACCTTGGTATTACTAGTACCACATTCTCCCAAGTTAGCTAACTGGCCAGTCCCCACAATAAAATTTATTGTGTATGTTTAAAAAAAAAAAACACAGTTCTATTGGGATATAATTCACATACCTTAACAATTTACCCATTTAAGGCATATATTTAAACAGTTTTTGTATGTTTACAGAGTTATGTAACCACCATCACAATCAATTTTTGAACATTTTCATCACTCAAAAAGAAATCCTGTCCCAATTTGCAGTCAGTCCTCATTTCCCCATTCCTTGGCCCCTAGCAACAACTAAACTACTTTGTGTCTCTGTGAATTTCCCTACTCTGACATACGATATAAATGGAATCATTCAGTATGTGTCCTTTTGTGTCTGCCTTCTTTCATTTAGCATGTTTTCAAGGTTCATTCATGTTGTAGTGTGAATCAGTACTTTGCTCATTTTTATGGCTGAAAATATTCTTTTCTGTGGATATATACCACATTTTGTACATTCATTAGTTGATGGACATGTGGGCTGCTTCTGCCTTTTGGATGTTATGAATTATTTCTGCTGTGAACATTGATGTGAAAGTTTTTGTGTGAACAAATGCTTTCAGTTCTCTTGCGTATATTCCTAGGAGTGGAACTGCTGGGTCATATGGTAACTCTTTAACTTTTGGAAGACTATTTTCCAAAGCAGCCACACCAATTTACATTCCCAGAAGCAATCTGAGGATTCCAGTTTCTCCACATCTTTGCCAACGCTTGTTATTTGTTTATTTTGTTGTAGTCATCTGAGTAGCTGTGGAGTAGTATCTCACTGTGGTTTTTATTTGCATTTTCCTGATGACTAATGATGTTGAGCATCTTTCCTAGTGCTGTTTCACCATTCATATATCTTTTTTGGAGAAATTTCTATTCAAATCCTTCATCTTTTTATTATTCAGTTCTAAAAGTTCTTAATGTATTCTGTTACTAGATCTGTATGATTTGCAAAAATTTTCTCCTATTGTTTTGGTCATCTTTTCACTTTCTTGACAGTGTTCTTGAAACATAAAAGTTTTTAATGAAGTCCAGTTTTGGGGTTTTTTTGGTTGCTTGTGCTTTAGGTGTTATATCTAAGAAACTATTACCTAATCCAAAGTCATAAAGATTTACACCCATGTTTTCTTCTAAGAGTCTTATAGTTTTGGCTCCACATTTAGGTCTTTGATCCAGTTAGAATTAATTTTTATACATGATGTTAGGTAGGGATCCAGCTTTATTCTTCCCAGGTGGATATCCAGTTGTTCAAACACCATTTGTTGAAAAGACTGTCTTTCCTTTGCATTGGATTGTCTTGGCACCTTTATCAAAAGTCAGTTGACTGAGGACAAATATTGTATAATTCTCCTTCTATGAGGTATCCCAAATAGTCAAATTCATAGAGACATAAAGGAGAACAGTGGTTACCAGCAGCTGGAGGGAAGGAGGAACGTGGAGTTAATGTTTAATGCGTACAGAGTTGTAGTATTGGGATGGCAAAGTTCTGGAGATGTATAGTGGTGATGGTTGTGCAACAGTGTGTCTGCACTTAATGCCACTGAGCTGTACACTTAAAAGTGGTTAAAACGGTAAATTTTATGTTATGTATATTTTACCACAACAAAAAAAGGCAATTTGCCATAAATGTATGTGTTTATTTTTGGACCCACAATTTTATTACATTTATCTATATGTCTGTCCCTATGCCAGTACCATACTGTCTTGATTACTGTAGCTTTACAGTAAGTTTTTAAATTGCAAAGTGTCAGTCTTCCAACTTTCTTTTATTCAAGATTATTTTGGCTACTCTGGGTTGCTTGAATTTCCGTATGAATTTTAGGATCAGTTTATCAATTTCTATAAAGAAGCCAGCTGGGATTTTGATAGAAATCACATTAAATCTGTAGATCAATTTAGGAAGTGTTGTTATCATAACAATATTAAGTCTTCCAATCCATGAGCACGGGATGCTTTTCTACTTAATTAGGTTGTCTTTAATTTTTTTCAATGATGTTTTGCAGTTTTCAGTGTATGACTTTTACATTCCTTTTGTTAAAATTATTCCTAAACATTTTATTCTTTTTGCTGCTATTGTCAAGGCAATTGTTGTCTTAATTTCATTTACAGATTGTTTATTGATAGTGTATGGAAATACAATTGATTTTTATTTATTTTTTAATATTTATTTGTGTTATTTTTTTACATTCTAAGATATTGTTGCAGAGTAGTAGGGGGTAGGGGGAAAAGAAAGGGGGAGGGAAATAAGGTGGGAGGAGGAGGAGAGAGGGGGACCATGGTTGAGGCCCGTGGCACCCTCCTTGTTCCAGCAGGGGAGACCAGGGAGCTTCCAGCAATCGTTGCTGGGCTGGATGCAGATATCAGGGTAAAGATAATTTTTGTATGTTGATCATATATCCTGTAACCTTGCTGAACTTGCTTATTAGCTCTAGTGGGGGAGTGTGGTGTGTATATTGCTTAGATTTTCTATATACAAGTAGAGATATCTGCAAGTAGAGATAGTTTTACTTCTTTTTACTTCTTCCTTTTCAATCTTGATGTCTTTTATTTTTTTCTTGCCTTGGTTAGAACTTCCAGTACAATGTTGAACAGAAATGGAGAGAACAGACATCCTTGCCTTGTTCTTCATCTTCAGGGAAAGATTTTAGTCTCTTACCATTAAGTTTGATAAGATGTTAGCTGTGGGTTTTTCATAGATGCTATTTATTAGGTTGAAAAGTTTCCCTTCTCTTCCTAGTTTGTTGAGGTTTTTTTTTTATCATGAAAAGGTGTTGGATCTTGTCAGATGCTTTTTCTGCATCTATTGATATGATTACGTGGTTTTGTTGTATAGTCTATTAATATGGCGTGCTACATTGATTTTCATATGTTGAAGTAACCTTGCATTCTGGGAAAAAGTCCACTTGGTCATGATGTATGTATATCCTTTTTACATGTTGCTGGATTTTGTTTGCTACTATTTTGTGGAAATTTTTTTTGTCTATATTCATAAGGGATTTTGGTCTATAGTTTTCTTGTGGTGTCTTTGTCTAGTTTTGGTATCAGGATAATATTGACCTTATAAAGTGAGTTGAAAAGTGTTCTTTCTTCTTCTGCTTTGTGTAAGAGTTTATGAATGCTTCATGTTAATTCTTTTCTGAACATTTGGTAGAATTTACTAGTGAAGACATTTGGCCCTGGGCTTTTCTTTGTGAGAAGTTTTTGTTTACTAATTTAATCTCCTTACTTGTTAAAGGTCAATTCACATTTTCTATTTCTTGTATTGATTTGGCAGTTTGTATCTTTTGGAATCTGTCAATTTAAAATAGGTTATCCAATTTGTTGTCATTTAGTTATTTATCATATTTCCTCATGATTCTTTTTATTTCTGTAAAATTCTTTCATTCCTATAAGTTTTGCTATGTTCTGTTTTCCTTTTCATCTGTCTCAGTATTTTCTTGTTTCCCTTGTGATTACTTTATTGACCTACTGGTTTTTTAGGAGTGGATTATTTAATTTCTACATATTTGTGTATTTTCCTGTTTTCCTTCTATTATTGATTTCTTATTTCATTCCACTGTGGTCAGATGGCATAATTAGTATGACTTTAATTCTTTAAAATTTATCACGGCTTGTTTTATGGTGTTACATATAGTCTGTTCTGGAGAGTGATCCATGTGCCCTTGAGAAAATGGGTACTCTGCTGCTGTTGGGTGGAGTATTCTGGGGATGTCTCTGTTAGGTCTAGTTGGTTTATAGTGTTGTTCAAGTCTTCTGTTTCTTTGTTGATCTTCTGTCTAGTTCTACCCATTACTGAAAGTAGATTACTGATGTCTCCAACTATTGTTGAATTGTCCGTTTCTCTCTTCAGTTCTGTCAGTTTTTGATTCATATATCCTGGGGTTTTGTTATTAGTTGTGTGTATGTTTGTAATTGTTATGTCTTCTTTGTGGATTGACCTGTTTATCATTTTTAAGTGCCCTTCTTTATCTTAGTAAAACTTTTTGTCTTAAGGCTTTTTTGTCTGATGTTAGTATAGCTATTCCAGCTCCTTTTGGTTTCTGTTTGTGTAATGTATCTTTTCTCATCCTTTCACTTTCAAACTATTTATGTCTTTGAATCTAAAGTGGGTCTCTTTAGAGCATATAGTTGGATCATATTTTTAAATTAATTTTACCAATCCTTGCCTTATAATTGGAGAATTCAGTCCAATTACATCTAGAGTAATTATTGATAAGGAAGGATTTCTGCCATTTTAGAGTTAGTTTTCTATCTGTCATATCATTTTTGTTTCTCAGTTTCTCCATTACTACCTTCTTTTGTTTTGATTTTTTTTTTTTTTTTGCAGTGTACCATTTTTATTCCTTTCTCATTTCCTTTTCTGTATGTTTTAGTTATTTTCTTACTGACTACCCTTACTGACTACAATTATTTTCTTAATTGACCCCTTAAACTTAAAAAAAAAACTAGTTTGCATTAATGTCAACTTAATTTTAATAGTATGTGAAGACTTTGCCCCATGTATCTACATTTTCTCTTCTTCCTTTGTGCTGTCACTCCATACGGATTGCATCTTTGTACATTTTCGTGCTTATCAATACAGATTTATAATTATTGCTTTATGTAGTTTTTAAGTCAGATAGAAAAAAGGAGTTACAAATGAAAAATACATTTATGCTGTCTTTATATTTGCCTACATGGTTACCTTTACTAATGCCCTTTTTTCTTCATGTGGATTCAATTTACTCTGTAGTGCCCTTTTATTTCACTCTGAAGGATTCCCTTTAGTATTTCTCGTAGGATAGGTCTGCTAGCAATGAATTCTCTTGATTTTTGTTTATCTGGAATGTTTTAATTCTTCCTAATTTTTAAAACATAGCTTTGCTGGATATAGAATTCTTAGTTGACAATTTTGTTTTTTCTTTCGGCACTTTGAATATGTCATCCCATTGCCTTCTGGCCTGCATAGTTTCTGATAAGAAATCAGCCATTTTTTTGAGGATTCCTTGTATGTGATGATTTGTTTTTCTCTTGCTGCTTTCAAGATGCTCTTTGTTTTTTAATGGTTTGATTATGATGTATCTAGGTGTGGATTTCTTTGAATTTATCATGCTTGGAGTTCATTGAGCTTTATGGATATGGAGATTAATGTTTTTCATAAAATTGGCAAAGATTTCAGCCATTATTTTCAAATATTCTTTCTGCTCCTTTCTCTCTCTCCTTTCCTTCTGGTACCCACATTTTGTGTATGTTGGTATACCTGACAGAAGAGGCTATGCTGTCTGCCTAGTGGGGTGGGGGGTATGTGTTTTGCAGGCAGAAAGCTTGCTTTTCAACTGACTGCACTTGGAGGACACAGCCCAGTCTACCAGGTCTGCTGCAGGAAGTGAGCAGCAGGCCTTCTGCAGGTCAGGGCATTGGGAAGTTATAGTTTAGGGCCCTCTCTTGGTCATGGTATGTATATCTTGAGTGAGGATTTCTTGCTGGGGCATGATAGACCATTGAGCTAATGGGCTTGATTTATTTTCCCTCTGCAGGTTCAATGTCAACAACACCATTCTTCACCCAGAGATTGTTGAGTGGTAAGTATGGCCTGTGGCCACCTTGGCTGTTTGTTGTCCTCAGCTCATGGAGATGGGAGACCCTGCGGTTCTCACCCACCCCACCTCAGAGAGCCCCTCAGAAAGCCAGTCCCCAGAATCTCCTCCCTTAGCCATTTTTGTTTTTGTAGTTATTGGTTGTCTGATTGATTTTTTGAAAGGGCACGAGTTACTTGAATACCAATTAAATTTCTCTTATTATTTTCTTTATTTTCATTCTTTCAAAAGTTCCTGCCATAAATAAGCCAAACTTACATAGCTCAGATAGAAGGTAGATAGTGAGAGGGGTAGAAATAAACACCATCCATAATGCCATTGTCAGAAAGGTAAATGCATTTTCCTCATGTCACGCATGTGTCTTGACAAGTGTGGCATCCTGGTGTATGTGTCGTTTTGATACCTTCTTTTGTCCCTTGGTGACACTGGCAGCCCCCACCTGTAGCACATCTGGTTTCTGTTGGGTGGTTGCAGGGCGAGCCTTCTCAGGTTGGTCACTGCACGTGGCCCTGCAACTCTGATGTGCCACCAGTTTTCTTCCTGAGCCATGGAGTTACTCTTTGATAGCAGCAGAACATTTTTTCTTTGTTGTATGGCTGACTTATTGTGAATGCAGAAGAGAGGCAAAGCAGGGCCTTGGCCACATCGTCACTTGACTGGGAGCTGTGTAGGCTTCGCTCATCTGGTCCAAAATCTGCATGATCATGTCTTCCCATCTAGTGGGGAGATCTAACTCACCTGGTCTTTGAGCCTGGGAACACAGTGACCTGAAGGATGAAGAGTCAGCTGGGTGAGATGCAGGAGTAAGGAAGAAGGAAAGAGTGATCCAGGCCAAGGGACCACTTGCTCAAAGAGACAAGGTGATGGCTTTGTGTGGTCAGTGTGGAACCATGGAAGTAGAGCCTGAGGCTGGTTGGAGAGATGGGCAGTGGCTAGGCCAGCATTGGTGTCAGTTTTGACCTTTTTTTGGAGAGAGAGAAAGGAGAAACATGGGAAACCATTGAAGGTTTTAAGCAAGTGAGTGGTAGGATCAGGTTTGTATTAAAAAAAAAATCATGTTGGCCTCAGACGGGAGACTCAGCTGCAGGGCAAGAGTGGGAACAGGTTGCCAGGTCAGAGGTTGTTGCAGGGGTCCAGGTGGCAGTTGTAGGGGTGGTGTGACAGATTTGAGAGGTAAAGCAATAGTGAAGAGAAAAACTCCTGGGAGGAACCAGCCATGATGGTTGAGTGAAAGGTGGAGTTGAAGGTGGCTCTGGGTATTTGTCCTGAGCAGGTGGGTGATATGGCACTGAAATGCGAACGGCTGGAAGGGGCAGATGCTATGGCAGATCTGGGACTTGTTTGGGGTGTGTTGAGTCTGAGGCAGGTGCCAGTGGGAGAGAGGGCTGGGCCAGCGGTGGAGATCTGAGGGCTGTAGACCATGTTGATACTGACCCGTAGGAGCATTAGAGGCCAGGCAGGCCCATCCCAGCTCTGTCAGCAGTCCTGGCCCGGTGTCCATCACCACCACATACTCTGTGAAGATGGAGGCCCGTGTGCATCAAGTTCACAGCCTACTCCTCTTGTCTTTATAAAGAAACAAATGTCTGGCCCATGTGTAGCCCCCCATCGGCAGAATTAATCCCTGATACCCAGAATGGGCCCGTGTCCACTTATGTATCCTGCCTCACATGTGACATTGTCTCGTGGTCAGTTACAGTTTGGGTGCTTTGGAGACCATGGCTGGGTCATGTGCTCCAGCTCTCCTGAAGGATACCTCAGAAAGGACTTATTTGGCGTTTGATGGCAGTAGAACTATTTTAGAAATGTCACATTGTCCTTACCACCTCAAGGGTATCCTTTAATAGCTTGAGTCCCATCTCTGTGGTGACTGCAGTCACTCTTGTGGATCCACTCCAAGTAATGCAAGGAAGGATTCTGGGTGGAAGGGTGACAGGTCCCTCGTGTACGAGAGTGAGTGAGCCTTCCATGACATTAAGTGATGACTCGGTGCACCATCTTTGGCCACTGTGTCCTGAATACTTTCTCCACCCTCCTTCTCTGGGCCCTGTGGAGGGCAGCTGCCTGCGGGTAATGGAACACCATCAACTTGGGGACATCCCCTGGTTCTAACCCCAGCCTGCTCTGCTCAGGAAGTCGTGTAACTTTTCTGAGCCTCAGCTTCTTCATCTGTAAAATGGAGGTATAATATAGTAATATCTAACTCACAGTATGGACGTGGAAAATCACCTAGCCTGGGTTTCTTCACCTGCAAAGTAGGCGGATAACTCAAGATAGAATGGGATTGTAAGTCAAATGATGGCACATCTTAATAATACTGGCTGTCACCTGTTAAGGTTCCCTGTGTGCAAGTTACCATGCTAAGCACTTGACACATGCCACCTTATTTAAAAGAGGTATTTTATTTCTGCTCTGTCAGGTACGTGCTCTAGTAATCCACATGCTACAGATGAGGAAACTGGGGAAGGGGAGGTTAGTGAATTGCTCAAGAAAAAGCCAGTTGAACCCAGGCTGCTGGTTCCAGGATCTTGTGCGCCCCTTGCGGCACCGAGGAGCACCCTTGGGGGTGGCATGCCTGGGGGTCAGCCTCTCTCTCAGTTCACTCCTGGCCACTGGGTGCACAGGGTGCTCGGAGCCTTCGGAATGCATCTTGTGCCAAGGCCAGGGTGTAGCAGGGTGGGGAACCAGAGGTGTGTGGCTATGCATCCTCTGTACCCACACACACCCCAGCTAGCAGCTTGTTTGGGGACTTGGGGTTCCTCCTGGAGCCTATCTGATTGGGAGGCAACGAGCAGCCTCTCCTAGCGTGGGGAGGCTCACTTTCTCATCTTTGTTTGGGTGTCATTCATTTCCTTTCTGTGACTGTTTTATTGTTTTCCATTCTCTCAAGCAGTGCCTTTTTGATTTCCTGTAAATTCCTCTGTAATCATACCCTTCCCCACAAACATGAGATCATAACTGATAATTTCTTTCCTTGTGCTGGGTATTACAGTTTGAATGTGAAGGTCAAAAGTTGAAACTTAATAAGAACAGGCGTCCTACTTCCATAATTTAGGCTGTGGTTCTACTTTCCTGTTTTGCAGATGATTAAATTGATCTGAAGGTAGAGTAGGAAATAAAAGGAGATGCTTTCGTACTGCCTATAGCCCGGTGCCTTGGGTTTTGGTTAAGTACCTCTGGAAGTGTCACAGAAGAACAAGCATGTCAGCAACCACTGTGTGCCTTCTTGGATTTTAAGTGAGACTGTGTTAAATTGAGTCATACACTGGTTTTAGAGCTGTTAATTACATGGAGTGAAAGTGTCCTGCATGCATCAATCAGGCAGTGGGTAACATCTATTTCTGCTCCCTTGCCTTTCTGTGTGCATGGGAGATGGTAAGCTGGGGATGGTTTAGAGGACCCTATGTCCTGGGTACCATGTCCCAATTAGAAAAGGTACCTAGAGTCTTGGTAAAAAGCATTCCAGTAAGATTGCTCATCTTTGTCTCCTAATGAACAGGCATTTAAACCTATGTTAACAAGGAAGCCGATGGAAAGTGGGGTTCCTGGGGCAGAGTGGGAACTTGAGTTACTGTGTGCCAGGAGGTGGGGTGTGGGAGCAGCAGACAGAGGCAAGGTATATCGGCCCTGATGTGGGCAAGGAGGTGGTCCTCCCATCCACGCCTGCCTGTCCCTGCACAGTTCTTGGGCACACTCAGCTCCCAGCTGAGCTAAACTATGGTTTCTTCATGGCTCTGGTTTCTCTAAGAGGACTTATTGATTGAGCCTCCTCAGGATATGTAATTTTAGCCAAGTCTTTTCTTTCTGTCCCTCCCATTGTGGGATTTTACCCTTTGCATCACTGGGTCACAGGTGTGGAAGGGATGGCTGTGGGGATCCTGTGGTGTTGAATTCCCACCCACCTGCTCCCACAGAACCATCCCCTGCACATTCGTCTCCAGGAGAGATGGATTTCTTGGCCTTTTAATGGGTTTTGTTCAACACTGTGGCACTTTGATGCTTAGGGACTGATTTTGGAAATACTTCATCTTGTCTTGCAACTATTTTAATCAGTGGAGTATTTAGACCTCAGTTAATTGATGTCTTAATCCTGAGTATAATGTTCAGAGGCAGTTTCGTGACCTTTGAAAATTTAAGGCAAAAAAAAGAGTGCACAAATATACCTCTGCCTAGTCCAATTTATCTGATTTCAGGCCTGTAACAGGAGACTCCGGGCCCAGAGTGGGGTAGGAGCCTTGGCCTCCTCAACCTCCCTGTGCTTGTGTGACCGCCTTTCTGTTTGAGCGGCCCCCTTGCAGTGGTGATGCTCACAGCATGGCAGGGAGCTGGGGGACTGCATGTGAGGCTGTGCCACGCTCACATCCCCCAGCATACGTGAGGGACCTCTTCCGGGCAGAATAGCCTGATCTGCCTTCTGCCCTAACTTCTTATGTGGCATCTGTGTTGTCCTGTCTAAGCCATGGTCCTCTGTTGCTTCCTAGAGGAGATGGCTTTTGTCCTCTCATTGGGATATCAGCCTTGTAGATCATATCTCTAACCACCACCCCACACATCTTTGGGCCAGACAAGGCTGGTTCTGAGCTTGGCACTGAGCATCCCTCACTCCAAGATGGTTGTCTGCAGAGGCTGGAGAATCCCCTTTTTCTTGTCCTTTTTGTTCAAGAATAGCAGAAATAGCCTCATCATGTCCAGAGTGGTGAATTCCTCCTGAGGGTGGGGAGAAACCATGCAGATTGCTAGAAAGTCTCACTGTTTTCTGCAGTAATCTTAAAAACAGTTTCTGGTGCTTGTGTCTTGGAGAGAACTGAGCCTGGGTGGGATGCATCCCTCTCTCTCTGCCTGGCACCTGAGTGAGAGAGACTTCAGGTCCAGAGTACCCAATCAATAATTGGTTAAGCCAGCACACAGCCGACATCTATTTAAGCATGGATGAACTTGGGCCAGGCCAAAGCTCAGCCAGGCTGGTTTCATGAGAGAACTGCCTTGTTGGGATAATTTGCCCTGGTTCAGTTTGAGTGTTTTTTTAACGTGATTAAAAAAATTAGTCCTGGGTAAACCAGTTAGAGGCCCAGTCTGTCACTTTACTCAAGGTAAAATTAGAAAAGAAATCAGAATAGTGGGTGTCGATGGCTGAAAATTCTTACTGTTTCTGATCAGAACAAAATGTAGTTTGGGACCCAAGCCTTCTTCCTCCTTGGGCTGATTATGCACTTCCAGCTCATCTTGGGTGAGGATGCTCGAGCTGCAGGGAGGGGCAGAGTGGAGAGCCTGTGAGTGTGAGCTCTGGGGCACAAATCCTGGGCTGCCTTTCCCTACCCGTGTGGCCAGGGGTGAGGCAGTGGCAGCGGGAATTTGGGCCCCTGCACTGCCCAGCATATCAGGGCGAGCACTGTCCTGCTCAGACCTGGTGGACTTTCCTGGGGCAGAGTGTGGGGTAGGTGACATTTCTTTTTGAAATGAGCCCATTAGCTCACCTTGTTGGAAATAAGATGTTTTCTGGCTTTGGTGCAATGCCTAGATAGTGTTGATGACCCTCCGGTTCTGTGCGCCTGCTCTGGGCCAGGCATTTCTGGTACTGGGACCCTGCTGTCCAGGGCTGCAGCCTTTTGGAGGAGACTTAAAAGAAATGACAAGTGTGATAGCTTTCTGAGGATTTATACAGACTGTCCAGGGAACATAGAGAAGGGATTCAGCCTAGGATGGGGGGCATGGAGGAAGCCCCTCCCCTGCCTTGAGAAAGGTGGGAGCTGGAGACCACACAGTTAGAAGAAAGGACAGCAGTAAGTTCCAGGCAGAGGAGGGGGAAGCTGGGGGAGGGAGTGGCAGGGGCCCAGGCCTGGAGAGCCTCACAAGTCACTCTGTAGAGTTTTAGCTTCATCCTGAGGACACCTAGAGGCCACTGAAAGGTTTTAAACCAGGGAAAGCACAATGAGATCTGCATTTCCTACAGATTCCCAGCTCCTGTCAGGGAGCAGGCAGGGCTGGAGGTCCGGAGGCTGGTGGAGGCTGGAGAGGTTGTCCAAGCTGGAGAAAGTGGGGTCTGGCTCAGGGGAAGAGGGTAGCCTTCCCTTGATAAGGGGAGCGAGGGAGGAGAGGACAGGTCGGGGAGGGAGAAGGCTTGGGAGTTTGGAGGAGGAGAGGCAAGACTGGGTCCATCCGCTGGCTTCTGTGTTTCTGTGAAGTGGGAGATGAGTTCATTCATCTGCTGAGAAGGCGCCTGAGGTAGGGGAGAGATCTGGGGAAGGTGGAGAAAGTTGAGAGTAGCCCTCCTGCATGCTCCCCTGCAGCTCATGGCAGAACCAGGGGCCTTGCTGAGGCTGGTGAGGCAGGTGACTAGGAGCTTGCTGGGCTCTCCGCACAGCTGCGTTGACTTTCCCCGGCAGTGCTCATTGGCCCTGGAGCAGAGCACAGTGTCATTAACACCAAGCTCAAGGGTTCGGATCCCATGCTGGCCAGCTGCCAAAAAAAAAAAAAAAAAAAGAGTGTTAAGGGTGGGAAGGCCCAGGGACCTAAGCTGAATAGAGAGGCAAAGGGAGGCTCCTGCCTGGAAAGTGGAGGACTTTGTGGGCTGGAGGTGGGTACAGCCTGTCCTGGTCCCACCTGTGCTGCCCCTCTGTGGCCATCACTGCATTTGTTGCCCAGGAGGGTGGCAGTTGGGAAGAAAACACAAGTGGCTGCAAATGGGTTTGGCCGTCAGGAGCCTGAGCTGTTCGTTTGAGTTCTGTACTCGAGTTTTGAGGATCCTTGAATCTAGACCCTCAGCCTCTAGGGAACAGGAACAAGCCTCTGGTCCCCAGGCAGGACAGTTGCCAGCACCCTGCTGTGGAATCAGAGGCACCTTTAGATGATACACAGCACACTGTCAGGCTTCAGGGTCTGCCTCCTCAGGAAAGAAAGGAGGTTCATCTCCCTCTCCCCCGTTCCCCTCGCAGCCCCCCTTCCCTCCCCTCTCCCTCTCCTCCTCTTACCATGTGTGGTGGAGTGAAGGAGCAGGCTTGGGCTCAGTGTAGTCACAAGGAGCCTCAGCTGATCCCATGGGGAGCTTTGGAGCTGGAGTGGCCCAGCAGAGACGTTCCCAGTTGAAACACGGGAACTTGGTCTTTATTTTTTCCATCAAGTCGAGGAAACCAGTACAGGGGTGTGGCTTTGGGGCATTCCTAGAGAGGACTGGTTGGTTGCCAGCACTTCCCATAGCTAGGGGACAAGTTGGGCAGTGCAGCCAGTGGCCACTGCCACTTATGGGACCTAACATGGAACAAGCCCCAGTGAATGGCAATGTAGAAAGAAGGGACCCTGTTTGCTTTCGCCTTCATGGGCCTGTTATAAATACAGGGAAATGTTATCCTACCTAAGGATGTCAGAAGATTCTGTCTGGCTTCAAGGTGGATAGTGTGGATGAGGCAGTATCTACAGGCTTGCATTTTACTTAGTTTATGTAAGTAAACTACATAACAAGCCTACATAGCATTTACATGCCAGGCACTGTCCTTGGAGATTTTAAAATACTAAGTTATTCTCCCAGCAGCCCTATGAAGAAGTCATTACCTCCACTTTACAGATGAGGAAACTGGGGCACAGAGTAAGGGTCTCAGTCACACAGCCAGGATGGAGTGGAGCTGGGATTGGGGAACCCAGGGTCTGTCTGCTGAGCCTGTGCTCTTAATGACTTGGCAGAGCTGCCATTTAAATGCCGATGAGTCTGGAGTAAGTTATTTGAAATGGGTGGAGGTAGAAAACATTTATTTAGCTCCTTTATGCGAGTCTTACTTGGAGATGAGATTGATTGCAAGGACCAGAACCTAACCAAGTTCGAGCAAATGAACATGGATTTGTTGTGAGGATCCCAGGAACCCCTGAGTCCAGTTGCAGGTGGCACAGCAGGGTCTCCTGGTTCTGCCTGCCCTGCCTCACACGTGCCCTCTCTCCTCCCTTGCTGCTGAGTTCTTCCCATCTGCTCCTAGTCTCCCATGTTTCTCTGCATTTGTACCTGCACACATATGGCTGCAGGTGGTTCCCCCTCTCCCTATCCCCCTTCCCCGCACCTGTCCCCGTCTCAGGCAAGGGCCTGAGTCACTGGGTGTCCCTGGGCTGCCCCATGGGCAGGGTGTGGGGTAGGGAGGAAACAAGAGGCCTCTTCAGCCAACTGGGCAGAGCCTTGGGAGGCAGCACACTTAAGGTTAAGGTCCACTGACCTGGGCATTGTAGATTTTATCCCTCTTCGATGGGTGAGGAGACTGAGGCTCAGGGAGGCAGGTGTACCTGGCTGCAGAGGCTGGGCTTCTTCCAGATCTTGTCACTGGAAAAAGCCTGCACTCCTGTGGCTGGTGGTAGGGCAGGATGGCATCAGTCTGCTCCCCTCCAGATTTGGTGGCCCCACTGTAGCCCTGTGCAGCCGCAGGCAGGCCTATCATGGTGCCCTTACCAGACTGTGCAGGGTGTGGTGGGCCCCGAGCTCTCCCTGGGGGAGTCCAGCCAGCCCCTGCTGGAAGTCACTTATTTGCTGTTCTGTCTTCCTTGTCTCTGAAGCAGAGTGTTTAAGACCGATATGGAGCTGGAGGTTTTGCGCTACACCAATAAAATCTCCAGTGAGGCCCACAGGGAGGTAAGTCGGGCACTGGTTCTGGTTGGGTGGGGCAAGAGAACTGCATGGAGATGGGTGGTCGCATGGTGGGCTGTGGTCCCTTAGGACCATGTGAGAGCCAAGGAGCTTCGCACACTGATGACTCTCTTTTCTGTTCCTTGGTGGGCACAAGGCAGGGACAGGAGAGGCTGTGCCCCAATTCCTCACCTTAAGTCACCCACCCTTCATGGGAGTAGTGGTCACTAACCCTCAGGAAATTTTCCAACAAGAAGTCCTGACTTCTGGGCGGGTAGGGTTCTCCTTCCTGGCATTCTGACAGCTTTCAGCTCATTTTAAAGAATCTATTGTCCTTAATTATGACTCAAGCACATTTATTACTATCATCCATTTTCTGAAAACATCTTCATGTGGTTCTTTTCCAAATCTTCCCACTTTGTGGGAGGAACAAAACCAACTAAGGAAGTGAATATCTTGAAAGCCATTCAGGATGATGGGGATAGCCCAGTGCCTGCTTAGGGACAGTCACAGCTTTGTGTTAGGAAACAGGGGTAGTTGATGGGCAGCGTGATCTCTTATATGAATTAATTTTCTCTGTGTTTTATGAAAGCTAAACAAAGGAAGCCTTTTAGTGATAGATGTCATAGCTTCTGTAGCATTAGGTATTCATAAAGCACATCTTGATCAGGGCTTTGCTGTTTGGGCTGCCCGCACCTCTGAGCTATAACTCTGTGTTTGGCGTTTATTGGCTTCCGAATGGAAGTGCTCCATAGTGGTTTAAATAAACTGTATGGATTTTGGAGCTTTGAAAAGTTCTAATTTGTTACATTGTAGTACTGTGTACACATATCATTCCTTTTTTTTTTTTTTTAAAGAAGAGGTTCTTTTGAAAAAATTCTATGCATTATTTATAAGGCTGTGTTACTTATCTGCTTAATACAAATGTCTTTTCTTAATATCTATCCTCCAGGTAATGAAGGCTGTAAAAGTGGGAATGAAAGAATATGAGATGGAAAGGTAAGCTGTGTATCTCTGGGTAAAGATTAAAATGTAAAAAACCGTAATTTATGTTCCCTGGGCAAGTAACAGAGGAGGTGCCGCCGAGACACACACACATTGAATGGGGATTGTTAGCAGGCCTCGGGCTCATGGGCACAGATTCTTTTTCTTCTGACTGTGGCCACCTCCCTGGCTCTTGGCAGAATGTTTGATGGTAATGGCCTTTGATGACTTTTCAGGGTGGTTTAGTGCCCTATCTTCCACTCTTGGACTTTGTTTCTGCAGTTTGCAGGAAACTTTACCAAATAGCTGCTCTTGTGACTGTGAAAGCCTCTAGTAAAACAGCTTGCCATTTTTATGTGTAAACACTGCCATTATGTTTGCTGTGCTTGGACGACTGGGTCAAGGGGTGGTTAAATGGCTCGTAAAGTGCTCTGGAGATCCCACTGGCCTTCGGCTCCAGTTAGGCTAGCAGCAAGCCATGCCCCCTAGGGCGCTTCTTGGGGCTCCCAGCAATGGTGGGTGTGGCCCTGCCCACTTGGCCCTGCTCTGGGGACTCATGTCAGCAAGCTGCTGCTCATGGCACAAGGAAGCCCTCGGGTCAGACCCCGTGCTGCAGCGGCTCCCTTCCCACGTCTGTCCTGGGGCAGGATGCCCCCATCCCAGGGTCTTCGACCAGTGACTGTACCACCTGGAAGTTGTGGAGAGGGGACACTGAAGAGGTGGCCATTCCCCCCACCCCACCCCAGGCTGCCCTTTCGCCTCTGGCCTTGTAAGAGCTTGGTTGTAGCCACCCATTTCCCACCTTGCAGGGCCCAGGTCCCCCCAAGTACCCTTGGGCTGCTGTGGGTGTCTGGTTTGGTGGGGGAGGGGGCGCAAGGCCAAGGTGCAGATGAGCTCAGCAGTGGACAGCATGACAATCCATTCACTGTTGCCGTGGCTTGGGGACAGGTGCCTGAAAGGATTTCTGAATGGTGAGCCTCTGTATTTCTCCCTTCTTACCCGGCACAGTAAGAAGTTGAAATGGCCTGGTCCTAGCTGATGTGGCATCCCAGGAGGGGGCATGTAACAAGTATTCATAAGAGTCCCAGCTCTGTCATGCCTAGGAGGATGGAGAAGGGCGTGCAGAGCTGTCCTAGCTTTTGCCTAGCTGTCCATGAGGTCCCCTGCTGCGGTGCGGTATCTGTGGTCTGATATTCCTAGGACCCCTGCCCCCCATCCCCCAATCCCAAGGATCTGGGATGGGAAGAGTGCTGTGGGGCAACCCCAGGGAGGTGGGCTGGGCAGTGGGTCCTCAGATTGGCCCCAGAATCTGTTCCCAGTTGAATTGACTTCTAGTGACCCATAGCTGATGCCTCAAATAAAAATAACTGAGAAATTGGAGCAGGAATAGCTTATCCCAGCATGGAGCCCTGCTGCCTGCTGCATGCTAGAGCCTTGTGCCTGGAGCTGCAGGGAGTCCAGCTCTGAAGGTGGTTCCTGGGAGGGACCCTGAGCTGCTCTCCCTCAGTGTCCCTGAGCCTGTGGACAGGGCTCTGTGGGCAGGGGGCTGGCGCCCTTCAATACTTTCCCCAGCTCCTTGCTCCCCCCACCCCCAGGTAATAGAGATCTTCTTTTTCATCTTTTAATGGGAAATTTCAAATATCCAAAAAGATAGGCTAGTATAATGAACCCCGAAGTCCCCATCGGGTTTTTGTATTTAGTTTTTTGTTTCGTTTTGCTGGAGCATTTTAAAACTGAATCCCAAACATCATGTCATTTCACCTGTAAATACTTCAGTGGGTGTCTCAATTAATGAGGATACTTTTTTTCATTTACATAACCACCATGCCATTATCACGTCTAACCAAATTAATAATAATTCCTTAATATTATCAACATCTAGTCCATACTGGTCTAAAACTATCTTTTAGAGTCGGTTCAAGTCAGGACCTAAACAAAGTCTGCTTGTGGTTTGAAGAGGGGTCTCTTGTTAAGCTGAGCTCTGGAGAGATCTTTCTTACCTTTGTCTATGAACTGCTCAACCTTCCACTCTAGCCCACCAAGACCCCAGCTCAGCCCCGCTGCTGCCTCCTCTGTGGACCTGGGGCAGCTCTCAGGGAGATGGGCCTGATGCTGGGGGCCACAGCTCTGAATGCTGTGAAGCTTGATCAGGAGCAGCCATCCACAGGGTGCCGAGTGGCATTGATTTAGCTATGTGCCCACTGTACTGACCTACAGTGTGTCGTGCCCACCTGTGGCTAGCCATCAGAGGTACAGAAGGGAAAAGTGGTACCTGCCTCGGAGCCTCAGCCCAGCAGGGGAGCCATCTGATCTCTGGGTCTCTGAGAGCTTGGCGGGGAGGGAAGAGGCAGTGGAGATGGGAATGGGTACTCTGCTGCAGGGAAAAGTGGATGCAGGATGACAAAAATGAGGGACAGGTAGGGACAGAGGGTGTCACCCCCTGAAGATGGTGGGAAGATGCTTGTCTGGGGATGTTATCACGTCAGGGGCGTCCCTGGCCAGATTCGACGAGGGTACCCCCTCTGCTGATTCCCAGACCGAAGCCCCTGGGGGCACCTGCAGCCCTGAGGTGGGCTGACTCTTCTTTCTGCCTTGAGCTCCCTCCCTATGGGTCACTCTGTGACATATGTGGTCTGTGTCCTTGAGAGCCTGGAGTCCTCTTTTGGGGGGCCAGATCTCATTTCTCTGCACAGTGTCTGATGCACAGTTGGTGTCAGGAAATATGTGTGATTGGTTAGGTAGATGGATGGAAGACAGATGAAAAGGTCCTGAGCTATTTCTCTGCTGTCCTCTTTGCCACTGGGAACTTCAGAATTCTTTTCTTAACTAGTTGGGGAGTAAAAATCTCTTCTAAAGCAGGTCTTGTTAGTTGCCCAGGGGATGTGGCCCTTTTAACACAGGCTGGAAAGCTGCTCAATGGGGGTTGGGGGTGGCCAGACTGCCATGTAGACCGCTGACTCACTGGGTTAAAAGTAAGCGAGCTGCTCTTCTGTGTGTGCTGATGGCACCCAGCAAGCCTGGTCAGCATCCCTGCAATCTGCCAGATCTTCTCCTGGGGGAGTGGCCAGCCCCACATAGGGACACCAGGCAAGAAGGGCAGGGAGTCCTGCATGTCAGGCTGGAGGCAGGGGTGAGGGATGGGGCATACCACCGGGACAGCTGTGCTCAGACTCAAGAGACATTGGCCAGGAGACCCACTTCTAAACCTCATCTTTTCTGCTGCTGTTTTATTATCAAAGATTTGTTATAAAATCTTGAGGGCATGTTTAAAAAAAGTAAGTGAGCTGATGGCTTTTACGAAGACACCTCCTCCTTCATGCTGTTCCTGTGAGCAAGATTTCAGAGGAAATGAAAATCATTTTCGGAGATTGAGGTGTAATAAATTGTGTTAAACCAATAAGACGTAAATGTTTGGGTAAATCGGGCTCTAACAGCATCTGACTGTAGCCCAATCAGGCAGTCTGTTTTACCACCTCATATTATTTAATGTTAGTGGCATAACCAGCTTGTGCGGCTGGCATGGGGCTGGCAGCTGAATCAATTACCTGCAAACACTAATTTAGAGCATGCTCGATGGGCTGTATAAGCAGGTCCCAGTTAACATTTGCCACAAGGAGATTAATAAATTGATGTTTTTGACAGACCGGGACCTTAATTGAAATTATTCTCTCTTTCCCTCCAAGCTATGAATGGGGCATTTTGGACCCTTTCAGGATAGCTTCCATGGGGGTCATGAGTAAAGGCATAGATCTGTCAGGTGAAATAGGGACAGTGTGGCGTTGTCCCCCTCCCCTGGCTGGGATCCTTCTTGGCAAACACTTGTAACCCCATCTGGGTTTTTTCAGACTTTTCTGTCACAGGCAACAGCCCACAATAGTAGCCTCCTGTTTTCTTTCAGTCCTTTGTTAATGATGAACTTGCCCAGCTGTGCTACTTTTTTTTTTAAAAGGTCTTGTTGCTTTTTCCTTCCCTTTGACAAGATGGAGTGAGTCATGATTCTGTGTGTTCAGCCATGAAGTCCAGATTTGGGGAGAGGTAGGGACACAGCCTAAGAGTCTTCTCCCCCACCACAAACACTCAGACACACGCCGCATCATACTTGCCACGCAACACACGCCACACCCATACACCTACGCATACACCTGCACACTCATGCCACACACACACCTATGTACACACCATGTACACACATTGCATGCACACACTGCCCCCCCACCAGTGCATGCACATACACACCCAGATATTCCATGCTGGGTCAGGTGGTTGATCTCTCAGTTTACCCACCCTAGGGAGCAGTTTGCAAATCCCTTGCCCCATTCTTATTAAACAAGGCCAGTTTTTTTCTTTTGTTGGGACTGAAAACTTTAACTCCAGTAAAGAGAGCTGGGAGGCCAGGGGTTCTGTAGGCACCTCTAGCCCTACTCACTGGCGGTGCCATGCCTTCCCCAACTTGTCCGCTTGGCTAACCCTGTACACATCATTGCTCTTTGCATGTACCCCACCCCTGCTGACCCAGGCACTAGCTTCTTGGTCATGTCTGCAGGGACTGCATCTGCAGTTCCCCAGAGGCCATGGAGTCTTATCAGACTCTCTTCTCTTTGTCCACCCCTCTAGGCGCACCGTAACCTCTGAAAAACCATCTCTCAGATGCCTCTGTCTGCTTGTCCTCGTCCCACTCTTGTCTTTACTCAGGGGTCTCCTTGCTGGACATGCTGGGCATGTGGTCCTGTTGTTTCTGGCCAGGGTTGGGACCCTCATGGGTCATGCAGAGGATCCAGGTTTCCTTGGTGATGGAAGTCACCAAAAGCTCCCTGTTTCCCTCCTTCTGGGAGGTCCTGGAGAGGCACAGTTTCCAGTTACTTGGGTGCAGTCTGACCTCATCTGGGCTCAGCTTGGGCAAGCCTGGCATCAGAGAGGCTGCCCTCAGTTTACCTACTATCATGAAGGGTAATGGAGTTTTGTGTGGGGCCCTTTGGGGCAGGTCTGGGTCTGGGCAGCCTCTGAGACCTGAACCCCCAGATAAGAATAGATGCAACAGCCCCTTCTCTGTGGGCCTGGTCACTGTCCCTGGACAGTGTCTGCACCCTCAACAGCAGATGCACCCTCTCCATTGGTGGCTTTGAGTGATGAGAACTGTGGCACAGCCCTTCAAAAAGGATGGCCCGCCAAGACTCCAGGTTAGGGTTTGGAGAAACCCCCTCTTTGCCTCAGATGGCCTGGTGGGAGTTTCTTGCCAGCGCCTCCTGCTCACCACCAGAGGGGTCAGGAAACCCCCATTTGTTTGGTACACTCCACAGGAAGGCGGCCCCCAAGTCCTGCCTGCCAGCCGGCCATGTATATTTGGGTTGAGCCCTTTCTGAGAGCCAGGGCTGTTTTGGGTGGACAATTCCTCAGAATTCAGAGCATACCTTACCTCACCCTGAGCCACCACATACTAGCAGGATAGGTCCATGTGCCCACTCTATCCACACCACCTGGCATCAGGAAGGGAGCATGCCATGGGGAATCAGGAGACTCAGCAGATCCAGATGTCTGAGAATGTAGCTAGTGCCCCTTGGGGGAGGAGAGGCTGTGAGACTCTGTAGCTTAAAGCAGGACAGCTCATTTTGCCTCTAAGAGTAACTGAGAAATGGGCACACTTGGGGCACAAACAGGCTTGGTGTCCAGCCAGAAAGTTAGACAAAGAACCAGAGAGAAGGGCTTTCTGCAAATATGTAGCCTGGTCGATGCAGGCCTAATTAGTTTTTTGTGGGCAAAACCAACAGAAATAGGCATTGTCTTTTCAAATGCTAGGGGAATTGCCCCTTGAGAATCACATTAAGTAACAGTGGTGCCAGCAGGCATCTATGGATTTGCCTCTAGTGTTTTACCATTAAATCTGATACTGTTGATTTCAGATACATACTTATCATGAGATTTTACCAGGAAAAGATGTTGAATTTTATCAGCTGCCTTTTTGGCATCTCCCTTGGCCTTTTAGAGTGTGTGTTTTTACGTGATTAATAAACTTTTTATTTTAGGATAGTTTTAATTTACAGGAAAGTGACAAGAATATTAGAGTTCCCATATATCCGTACCCATCTTTCCCTGTTGTTAACATTATTTAGGGAACATCTCTTACATTATATATATATAATATATATATATATATATATATATAATATATATATATTGCAACTAATGTTGCTCGTGTATATATATATAATATATGATATATATATACGAGCAACATCAGTACATTATTATTATCTAAAGTCCATACTCTATTCCAGTTACCTTTGCTTTTGCCTAATGTCATTTTTCTGTTCCAGGACACCATCCAGGAGACCACATGACATTTAGTTGTCAGGTCTCCTTAGGCTCCTCTGGGCTGTGACAATTTCTTAGACTTTCCTTGTTTTTGATGACCTTAACAGTTTTGAGGAGTACTGGCTAGGTAATTTAAAGAATATCTTTCAATTTTAGTTTTTCTCAAGGTTAGACTGGGGTTATGGGTTATTGGGAGAAAGATCACAGAAGGAAATGCCATTGTCATCACATCACGGGTGCATAGTGTCATTGTGACTTATCCCCATCGATGTTCGTCTTGGTCACCTGGATAAAGTAGTGTTTGTCAGATTTCTCCACTGTAAAGTTATTTCCCCTCTCCCCTTTCCACACTGTACTCTTTGGAGGGAAGTCACTATGCACAGCCCACTCTTCAGGAGCCCTCCGGTTAAGGTGGAGAGTTATGTTCTACCTCCTTGAGGTGGAAGTATTTACATATGGTATTTGAATTCTCCTGTGCAAGAGATTTGTCTCTTGTCCCCCATTTATTTATTTGCTCAACCATTTTTTTTTTTTTTTACTTATATCTGTATGGACTCATGTTTATTTTATACTTTGAGTTATAATCCAGTATTATTTATTCTGTTGCTCAGATCATCCCAACTTGGGGCCTTGAGGGCTCTTTCATTTTGCTCCTGTGTCCCTTTGATATACCCCCATAGTTTTCCTTTTTTTAAAATAAGATGACTGGTAAGGGGATCTTAACCCTTGGCTTGGTGTTGTCAGCACCACACTCAGCCAGTGAGCTAACCAGCCATCCTTATATAGGATCCGAAGCTGTGGCCTTGGTGTTATCAGCACCACACTCTCAGGAGTGAGCCACAGGCCTGCCCTAGTTTTGCTTCTTGAGTACTTCCTTACTTTCTGGCACTGCAAGATGCTCCAGGCTTCTCTTGTATATTCTCTTCTCCAACCCTAGAACCAACAATTTCTCCAAGGATCCCTGGTTCCTTTTATTAGAGAATGGTAACAGAAACCAAGACTGAGGGCCAGGTGTACTTTAATGAATTGTATGAACAGACTTCTGGGTGTAGAGCCAGTGTGGCATCCCTGGTACACATCCTAATTTGTTGCGGTAGATTACTTTTTTAATAAACTGAAATAGGGAGGCAATATAGTATAGTGGTTAGGGCATGGTCTCCAGAGACTGGTATCCTTTGTTTGGATCCCAGCTCTGCCACTTGCCAACTTTGTGATCTTGGGCAAATTGATAACATTGTGCCTCAGTTTCCTCATCTGAAAGAAAGGATAATAATAGCATTTTATAGAATGATTAGGAGGATTTGATGAATTAATATAAATATAGTAAATAGACAGGCCTGACATCTAGTAAGCATTATAATGTTTTTATTCTTTCACTAGCATTTTAATACAGCCTCAAAATAGGAGGTTGAGGTATCTTTTTTTTTTTTTCTTTAACTCTCTTAGCCATATTTTGAGATCACATTTTGAAAAGTTCCCCACATTTTTCTGTTTTCTGGAACAACTTAGAAAGCATAGGGCCTGGCTATTCCTTGAGGATATGAAGAAGTCCTTTGGTACTATCAGAATCTATTGTTTCTCTGGGGAGAATTTCTTTGATAACTTTTTGGGTTTTCCTGTGGGGTGGTTTTATTCTGACACTATTACTCTTAGAATGAATATGATATATTTTCCTGGAAATTTTTTGTTTTCATTAAGTATTTTAAATTAGAACCAAATTACCAATTTTATTTTCTTAAGTTTTAAAAATGTCTTCTCTATATCTATAGTTGTATTTCCTTTCTCATTCCTAACACTGTGTGTTCATGTCCTTTCTCTATTGATTAGCATTGCCCGAATTTTATCTTTTTTATTGTTCTTTTTATAAAATTGGTTCTTAAATTTATTTTTCATCTCTATTGTTTGTCTAACTCACTGATTTCTAATTTTATTAATTCCTTTCTCCTCCCTTCCTTAAGTTTGTTGTGAACGTCCGTCTTTTTACTTGTTCCCTTGAATCTTAGTTCATTTTCATTTTTTTGATATATTTTTGAATACTGCCTTGGCCATGTCCTAATAAATTTTGATTGATTTGTGTTTTGACCCAAGAGATGAACTAAGCATATATTTCTTTTTATATCCAGATAAAAAAATGTGGGTTTTTCTTGGTTAACTTCTTGCTGTTAGTTACCAGTTTTGTCACCATTGTAGTTAGGGAATGCGGCCTGTGTAAATGGTTTTGGTTTTTAATTTTGAGATTCTTCTTTGAGAACTCTTTAAAATATACTTTTGTCAATGTTTTATGGAATACTGAAAAATGTTTAGTTTTTATTTTTAGAGTACATACTTTGGTGTGTGTTAGGTTTATTATCTCATTCTAATCTTCTGCCTTCTCTCTTATTTTTGTATATCTAAGATTAAGAGAGGATTCATGAATTCCTCTTTGTGATTCTTAATAGACTTTGTTTTATTCATTTCCATGATAAGTTGTTTGAGGTGTAAAAGTTGGTGATTGTTATGTTTTTATTATGTATTTTACCTTTGCAACTTACAAGGAACCCTTTTAACCTATCTAATCTTTGTCTTGAATCTGACATTACCTGATATTAGTATTGCTATTAAATGTTTTCTTTTTGTTGCATTTTCCTGGTATAACGTTGTTTATTCCTTTATTGTAAACTTTTTTTTATAGAATGTTTATAAGTTGCAGTTTACTTGTTGTTGCAAATGGAGAGCCTCGCTGTGTTAGGAGAGCTCTTCACATTTACTGTGATACCCAGTATGTTGGTTCTCTTACCCAGAGTCTTATTTGGTGCTTTCTGGTTTCTGTTTTTCCTTTATGGCTTCTAGATTTTTTTCCGTCTTTGGAAAATTGAGTTTCCTTTGTTCTTTTTTATATGCATCCCACTTTTATTATAGAATCACCTTTAAATTAAGAAAAAAATGACCCGTATTTCTGTTTTCTATCTGTTACAAAGTTAAACAATATTGATTACTCATTTGAAAAAATTAGAAATGTAGCATACTTTTACTTTTTACCTCCTTTTTCCTTCCACCTTGCAGTTTTGTTTTGTTTTGTTTTTTGTCTTTTTCGTGACCGGCACATCAGCCAGTGAGTGCACCGGCCATTCCTATACAGGATCCGAACCCGCGGTGGGAGCGTTGCCGCGCTCCCAGCGCCACACTCTCCCGAGTGCGCCACGGGCTCGGCCCCCAGTTTTTTTATTATATAACTTCTCTTTCCCTCAATTATTTTCAACAGTTGCATTGCTTTATAATCATTTTTATAACAGTTATTAAACTTAGCACTGTCTTACTAAATTCAATATGGGCATCTGTTGCGCTGTACCTCGTTTCACCATATTGTATCATGTTTTCCCTTCCTCATTGCTTGTACTTTAAATTGTGACTCAATACTTTAAAGTCCTCACATTTGGGAGAGTCCTTTTGTTGCCTTCTATGTGAATGATGGCTTAAGTGGGTATTGAATATTTATTTGTTCTGTAAAACCATTCCCTCCATCCTTGACGGAGATCTTAGGCAGATTCTATTCTTTTTCCTTTCTAGGGAAATTTTTATTTTCTTGCCTGGATGCTTATAGGATTCTTTATTCTTGAGAGTAACAGCATTTCCCAAGGATCTGTCTCAGTGCCGCTCTGGGCTTGGGCTGTATTTCAGGAGTCACAATCCTGCCAGCTGGTTGGGAGGACCAGGTGAAGGCAGGCTCCTTGAGAAAAGGTGCAAGCTGGGCCTCAGTGAGCCTCGCAGTTCTTTAGCCACCAGGCTGCACAGGTGGGTGCAAAGGGCTGAACAGCTCATGTGGCACGATTCAAATCAGGTGTGTTCTAACTCAGGCCAGTGCAAGATGGGCAGAGAAGCAGTCACACCCAACAGAGACCAGATGAGGTGGGAGGAAGAGGCAGCCTGCTGGCTGGGATGCACGGAACAGGTCTGTGGAGTCACAGGTGGCTTGACCACCAGTGGGGATGTCACATGCTCTTTGTTTCCTGTCTGTTATCCCATTGGATATGACCTGTTGTCCAGGAGCAAGCATTTATCCCCTTGGGTCATGTTACCTGAGACCTGTGATGTAATTATCATGTCACCCTGGACAGGTTTCATTCCAGGTCTCTCTGAGGCTTCCTTCTCAGTTACAAAAGTTAATGTGGTGGCCTGTTGGGGTCAGAAGCTGTGCCCATGGGCCTGGTGTCATTCCTGTGATCTCCCATGATGGCCTAGAATCTGCTTCTTTTGTCTGAGCAGTGAAACCTTTCCTCACCTCAGGGCCTTCTTTGAAATCTCTGTTCTGCACATATAGGATCTCCTGGATGGTGCTCTGGGGCTGGTGGCTTTTCTCTCATCACTTCCCCTTTTGCACCAGTGGAAAAGTTCTCAAGCTCGTCTTCCCCTTCACTTACTGCAACCCCTTATGCTCATTCTGCAGCCTGTTAATTGCATGCAGTATGTAACTTGGTCCCCTTCCCATTTGGGCTTGTTCTCCATTCACAACCGTGCTCCTCTCCTCAGATGTACTGTCCTCAAGGATCCCGGGAAAGCATGGGCTGGAGGCTCTCTTTAGGTTTCCTTCCATTTCCCAAAAGGAGACTTGTTCTAGCTCCTTCCACACAGCTCACCAAGATCTGTACGATTGGCCTCCCGGGTGCGGGGCTCTGCTGGAATTGCCTAGGCCCAGAGCAAAGTGAAAGTTCGGGATGCCTGTATCTTCACTATACAAGGTGAGTGGCCCCAAAGGAACTGAGCAGTGGGATGTGGGCTGCACACGGTGGTCCAGGCAGAGCTGAGTCTCCTCTTTGTGAAAGTAGGAGGCATCTTCTCTACAGTGGGCTGGCTGCATGGAGTTGGCTTTAGCCGCACCCACATTAGCTGGCCTACCTTCCCCCTAGGGCCACTGTGAGAGTGGATGCAGCCCTTGTGGGCCATTGGAAACCTGTGTCGGGTCAGGGTCTTGGTTGGGGAATCACTCTGGTTCCCTAGGAGGAATTTCTAGCAGGACAAAGGCTAGAATTTGTAAATTGGTAGCCTCTGTGCTGAACCCAGTGCACAGGCAACTTCAGTTTGGCCCATGCAGTGGGTTTTTTGGTTTGTTTTGATTAATTTGAGTCAGTGATTAAAAATCAGGAAAATTTTCTGGCTTTTCCTAGGAAATTAGAATAGCTACTAACCTTGGGCTGCAGTTCCCACAGAGCAGCAACCTGGTGGTCACTGAGTAGCCTGTGGGGAGCACACCACAAGTTCCACCTGCCCTGTCGCCTCCGCCAGCATGGAGGCTGGACCTTTTCATCAGCCTTTTTCATTGTCTTACACTGTTGGTTCTTTCCTAGATGAGAAAGATTTCCCATACCAGCGTTTCCATTAAAAGAGGATAGTCGAAAGGGTTGTGTATGTCATGAAAAATGGGAGAGCTGTGGGAAAAATGTCTGTTTGTCAGGTTTTGCTAGTAAATATCCGGCTGGCTTCACTCCTGCCAGGTGCCTCCTGGCCTCTGAGCTGGTCCTGGCCCTTGGCACTCCCCTGCACCTTGGAAGAGCCTTTCCCCTTCCCCTTGCATGCCCCTGAAAGAGCCCCACGGTCAATAGGAAGGGCATGGAATTAGGCATGGGGACTAGACAGTCACCTCAGGCCTCTATCCTGTTCAGCTCTGACCATCAGAAACCATCGCTCCAAGTCTTGGGAGCATCTAAGAAGGAATTACCCTGTAGGAATGGTTATTTTGGTTTAGCTCCTGGAGCAAGCAGAGAGTTGTGATTATGCTATGAGGTTTGGTGCCAGTTTTTAGAAAATTCTCATCCAGACCTATTACATGCTGGTGCAGAAAGACACTCCCTGTGGGAGCAATTATTCTGGGCCATGAGTTTTTTTCCCTCCTAGCTCTGAATTCTGTGAATGTGAAGGGTTTAATCCGGGAACTCCGAAAGGCTCTTTCCATATCTGCCAGCAGGCAGGTCTGCTCTTGAAACCTGGAGGTAATTTATGATAAAACCATGGAGGGAGGTTTCCCTCTCTTAGAGGCCCCAACTATAGGCTCCTTGTCCTGAGGCTGTGAAGCCGAGTTTGTGGCCTCTGCCCTGCATGTGGCTCAGGCTGTGTGTTTGGCTCCCCTTGGTCTGTGGCCTGGAGGTATGTGCCTTTGAGCTTCCCCCAGCAGTTGTCCAAGGGCATGCCACAGTCCTGGCCACAGCTGCCCCAAAGCAGGGGAGGACGGGAGCCAGGGCTAGGGTGGACAGTCAGGAGGTTAGCCTGGCTCTAAGCTGCTGCTCTCTTGAGCTCTTACTCTGGACGTGGGGCTCTCCACACCCAGCCCTGCTGGAGGGTCTGAAGAGATGGATGCCCAGGGGAGCCAGGTGCCGATGGCTGTGGGCAATGTCCAATGTTGGTGATGCCGGGGCTGGGCTAGCCTCCTGCCCTACTTGTGGCAACTATGTTGTCACTGCCAAGCATCCTGTTCTCTAGCATCTGCACGAGCCTGCGGGAAATGGGTCTGAGGTCGTTGCCACTGTTGCTCACAGCCCCAGCCAGCTGTCTTTGTGTGACTCTCACTCTCTTGTCAGAAAAGGCTGTTCTGCGGAGCCCCAGTGTCCGTGGCTCTGCGGTTCCCTCTGATTCTCCACTGGTGCAATGGTACATTCTTTGGGCATGCCATTCCCGAATGTGCCACATGTACACAAGCACAAGTCAGTACCAGCTGTGTGGATGCACTATGACAGCACTCTGGAGTCTCCTCATTTGTGAGTGGAAACTGCTGACCTTTTCTGTGTCTGGCCTGGGGCTCTTACCACATCACAACCTTCAGAAGCAGCACTGTAGCCTTTCAGGTGGCTCTCCTGGGTGTCCTGTGCACTATGGCACCCCTAGCCAGGGGTGATCAGGGCTTGTTGGTGGAGGCTGTCTCCCACACAGCAGATGCCTGAGAGGCTGGTTAGGTCAGAGCGTGGCTGGCCTTTGTTTTTGCTGTTTTACTTTCTCACTGTTCATCCAAGCAAGAGAAGTGGGGTTTGATGCCCTTCCTGGGGCTGACTAATGGTTGTAGAGGCAGGCATGCAGGCCTGACAGCAGGAGGCACATCTGGAAGCTGTGCAAACTTCACCATCCTGGGTATGGGAGCTGGTGCCCACTAGCCCTCCCCCCAGGTAGTGAGCAGTCATGGCTGTGAGCATGCCCTTTCGCGGGGGCAGGAGTTCTTTGGAAGAGTGATACCAGCTGCACGGCTGGGGAGGAGGTTCCTCCTGGATGCACAATGTGCAAACAGGGCACCTCCTTACTCCCACTAGCCGCAGCCAGCTGGTGTGTGCCCCTGGGGCCCTCGGTGACATTGTGTAGGTTAGGGGCTTGGCCATTGCATGGGCACCTGGTGCTGGCTGAAGCTGGATAAATGTCACTATCCCACAGGTGAGAAGATTCTGGAGAGAGTGTCCAGGTACCTGGGTGAGTCTGGGGCCTGGCAGCCAACATGACCCATCCAATGAGAATGGGGTAGGTGCTTTTCTCCCCAACTTTGGGTTATTCAGAATAGGCTTTAAGCAGTCTGTATATTTTCAGCATGGAGTCTTTGGATCATTTATCTTGGCAGCTCTTCTTAAAGCTGGAGAAAGGTGGAAATTCATCTAGGTACTAGAAAGGAGCCTGGAAGAAAAAAGTGTCTGGTGGCTGCCGTGATGGGTGGCGTGCCTGGAGATAGTGCTGGTGGTGGAGAGATCAAACAACTGAGAAATGATTTCCCAGGAAGAACTCGGGGAATTCTAAGTAGGTAATGAGTAGTGACTTTCTTTTGATTTACAGCAAGACTTGGCAATCGATCTATAATGCTTTGAAGAGGAAAGAAATGAATCTCTAACAGGCTGCAGAGTCAGGATGGTTTGGACTGGCAGCCCTTCCTGGGGGTGGGCTGGGCAGAACCCCAGCCAGGGGCAGGCAGTTTGGAGATGTGCTTCTCTCTTCTGCCACGAGAATCCAGGTCTCTCCTGGTAGGCAACAAACTGTGGCTGGAGCTGGCTCGAGGGAGGGGCTCCTCATGTCTTCTGTTCTGCCTTTGCCGAGGTCTTGGCTTTGACTGTGGTAGGACTTTAGTTCAGAGTTCAGGTCATGGGTGATGCAGGCCCTGTTGGTTTGTGGCCACAGCCTCCCTGATAGGTGTGGGGACCTCTTTCTCATCCTCTGGCCTGAACATGCAGGCCTGCCATAACAAAATATCACAGAGTGGCAACAGACGCTTAGATGAAGGTGTGCCTTTCCTCTGTACACACATCCCTGGTGTCTCTGTTGCGTGTTTAGATTTCCTCTTGTAAGGATACCAGTCAGATTGGATTAGGTCTCATCCCAATGGCCTCAGTTTAGCTTAATCACCTCTTTAAAGCTCCTGTCTTCAAATACAGTCACATTCTGAGGTACTGGGGGTTGGGGCTTCAATGTACAAGTTGTGTTGGGGGACACAATTCGGCCCATAACATGCCTTTGCTCTCTGGAGAAACCAGGTGTGGTTCCTCATCTGCTGGTTCACACCCGCTGACTCAGCAGTGCCTACTTTCTGAAGGGCAGGGGCTGGCCTCGGGCTGGCTGGACATGCAGCCGACATCCCAGAGGGGAAGACAGACAGGTGAGAGAAGTACTCAGGGTGATAAATTATTGTCCAGGAGAATGTGGTGACCCTCAAGCTGAGGCTGAGAGGGGTAGAGTGGCTAGCCCAGCACTTGCCAGGTGGTAAAAGGGCAGGATGGAGAAAAGGCACGTTGGGTGGGGCAAGACAGTGGGTGGGGTGTGATGGTGGGTGGGGCGTGGCAGGGAAGAGCAGTGGGTGGCAGGGCCAGGCCTCACTGAGGTGCCCCTTGGAGGTTTCTTTGAGCTGGGGAATGACTTGACCAGATGAGGCTGTGGCTTTGAGGGGCTTTGGGACAGAGGTGGCAGCAGGGAGGATAGCGAGGTGGCTGCTGGCGGGCCCAGGCTGGTGGGGCCAGGCTGGTGGGCTTGATGTGAGAGGGGAGGGTGGCTACAGGACGAATTTGGAGGCAAAGCTGGGAGGACTTGCCCACGGATTGGATGTTGGGGAAGAGGAAGAATGGCGGTGAGTTCCCCAGCTTCTGACTTAACCGCCTGGTGGTGTTGGGCCATGCTGGGTAGACTGAGTCAGGCCTGGCCTGGCCTCTCTCAGTTGCCTGTCCTCTTACAGAGGAGGCTGGTACAGGCAGCTTTGCCCTGGGGTGGTGCATTCTCAGTCTGCTTACTTCTTTGTCTCCTGCCTCTGGCCTCACAGTCATTGTATTTCCTGTCTAAACAACAGAGGCTCTGCCCTGGGGCTGTGCTTTTATGAGGCCCGTGAATTTACAGGGAGAGAGATCCCCAGGGCCCAGGTGCTGCATTTTGTCAGGGCCTAGCTGTGTTTCGTGTCCGGGCCTTGAGAGAGAAAGAGTGTGTGTGCGTGGTGTGTCCACTCATAGCACACACCCCCTCACTCAGCCTGCCCGAGGACATATTGCATGTGTGCATGTGTACCTGTGGTGTGTGCATCCGTTAAATGTGCCCCCTCACTCTGTGCCCACCTGACTCTCAGTCAGACCACTCTTCTTTCAGCTCATTCATCTGTTCAGCAAACATTTGTTAAGCACCTGTTGTATGCCAGACACCGTCCTGAGCCTTGGGGCTGTAGCAGCGAAGGAAAGGCCCTGCTGCATAGAGCGTAGTTCTGGGGGGATGAGACAGCAGGTAGCCCAGTGGGCATTTCCTGAGGCCCGACCACACGCCCACCTCTGCTCTGGGCCCTTTGCACTTCTATAGTTACGTGAGGAGTATGATCCATTTAATCCTCAAACTGACCCTCCGAATACAGGGACCATTATTTAGCCCCTTTCATAGGTAAGGCATGTGAGGAAAAAAGAGGCTAAGTAACTTGTCCAAGGTCATACTGTGGGCTAGTCGGGTAGCTGGGATCTGACCCTGGCCGTTGGCCCTACAACCTGCATTCCACTTTGCTGGGGTGACTCTGCCCAAGGGAAGGGGCCTGCTTCTTTTAACCTGGCAGTTATCATTATAGCAGTACAGGGCACTGGAAAGGCACTGTGGTCTTTTGGGGTAGTTCTGGGTAATACCTGTAAAACAGGACAAATAATCTATGACATTATGAATTATGATGACATATAACATCAGAATCAGGGCAGAATCTGGCCCACTCTAGGTAAGGAAGAAAGTTCTGCCTTATGATGTGGCAAGAGACTGCTTGAGAAGGGGCAGGAGGCTCAGCTCCCTCATCTACCCTGGGTTGCAGTAATCAGCCTCAGCCAGGAAGCCAGGGGCCATTGTTCCAGCCCCCAGCATTGTTCTCTCTGTGGCCCTTCAGAGACAGCAGGTCAGAGTAAGGGGATGAATAAGGAGGGGCAGAGGAGTGGTGGGCTGGGCAGAGGTCACCGGCAGAGATGCTCAGTGTTCCAGTAGGTTCCAGGCTGTAGACAGGGCAGAGAGGGAACAAGCCCTGCTACAGGGCCCAAGGCAGGACCTGGCACACAGCAGGTGCTCAGTAAAGAGTGGAGAGAAGGAACAAAGCTGCCTCCTTCTCTGGTGGTGGTGACAGAGGACATGGCAGGCTCCTCACTCAGCACCTGTGCACGTCAGCCTGGCTGGGGAGCAAAGTCGTGCACTACACAGCGAGCTGGCAGCCTCTCTGGGGCTGTGTGCTTTTCCGAGTGGCCGTGCTTCTTGGGCCATGGCCACTGGCCCTGGTGAACCTCACAGGCCAGTGGTTATTGAGGAGTCAGGTCCACGCTGCTGGGCTGGCAGATAAGGGGCATTTGTTAGTGTTGAAATCAGCTGCATGTGGCAATCATTACTAGGTAGCCCGATGGCCAGCCTCACTGGAAAGACACCAAATACCGGGGTGTTTCTGAAGATGGCATCTTAGGAGGTCTTGCAGAGCAGGCTGATCTCTCTGGGCTTGATGGGAATGGCAGACACCAGGCTTATCATCCCTTTGAGACTGGTATTGTCCAGCATTACTTCCAGAGGCCACAGGTGTGGCCAAGACCGTCTAGGAAGTACATCCAGGGTTGTCCGTTTCAGAGAGCTCTGATTTGGCCATCCAGAAGGTTTGCCTGGGGTACAGCAGAAGCCTCTAGGTGCTCTCCTTGCTCTTGGCCAAGTGGGCCACCAGTGGGCCTGCCCTGCCTTCCAGCCAGCAGGTGTTGGCACATTCCCAGCCTGCCTGTGCCAGTTCATGGGATCACAAACACTAATTGGGCAACAACAGGTGCCAGACCCTCTTCTAGGAGCTGGAGAGACAGAACAAAGCAGACCTGTCCATGAAGCTCTGTGGAGGGGAGAGAGACCAAATAAATAAGCAGACTATACAGTGTGTTTGATGGTGACAAGTGCTATGCAAAAAATAAAACAAGGAAAGATAATATAGGGAGTATTGGGAATGATTGGCAGTTTCCAATAGGATGTCATTGAAAGTGATGGTCAAGGAAGAGCCAAAGGCGGTAAGGTGCTGAGTCCTGGAGTGTCGGGGAAGAGGGATAACAGGGAGGCCCCAGTGGCAGAGAGCAGAGGCCAGGGGTGGGAGATGCGGTCAGAGGCAAGAGGCCAGGCAGAGGAGCCTGTGGCTGCTGTGCGGGGCAGGAGCTGCAGGGACAAGGGCAGACACGGGAGCAGTGAGGAGGGCCTGCCGGGGCGAGAGGGACAGGCTCTGCCCAGCGTTGGGGTGTAGGAGTGAGAAGCAGGAGGTTCCCAGTGTGTTTTGAAGGCAGAGTTAGCTGCATTTGCTCTCAGATCGGGGACAGGTTGTGTGGAGAGTCCAGGGTGCCTCCGGTTTTTGACTTGAGCAACTAGAAAGAAGGAGGTGCTATGAAGTGAGGTGGGGAAGACAGGAGGAGAGCCTGGATGGCGTGTGCCTGGGGAAGTTGAGGCAGCAGAGAAGAGAGCAGAAGAGCATGTGGGGAAGGGCTCCTTTCCAGCCAGGGTTACCCACACCATTGCAGGACCCGCTGGATGTCATTTAGATGTTTTATAAATGGCCCATTGCTATGCTTGAGGAAAAAGCCAGTGCACAGTCATTATTTAAGAACTTTTCATAGAACCCTGCCTTGTAAAGTTTGGCATTTGCTCCAGGGAGTTTATGAAAGGCATTCATCAAAGCTCGAAGGTGGCAGCAGCTTTGAGGTTGTGATCTGATTTAGTCACAGGACAGGCTGACAGTCGGGGGCACCAGCAGCCCTTCATGAGATGGGGACAGTGTTGCAGGGATGGTAGTGGTCCACAAACACTTGAGGAACCAACCATCTGTGGTGGTCATCTCTTGGCTGGATCGTTCTCACCTGGGGAGTCTCCTTTGCTGAGAGCCCCCAAGAAGCTAGAACGAATGGCCTGGGACCCAGACACATTACTGGGCAGGCCTTGTAGCCCAAGCTGCTGGGGGAGGCCTGGTGGGCACTATGGCCAGCCCATGCAGGTGCTCATTCTGCCCCGTGCCAGGCCCATTGCATCCCCACTGTCCATGTGCACAGCAGGAGAAAGGTTTTGTACCGACCCACCTGTGCATGAGGTCTGCCCCTGCCCCCCGTGCTGCCCCTCCAACCCCCAGGAGAGGGTTTGGAGGATCAGGCACTGCTCCCCAAGGTCCTGCTCTAAATCGTGGCCACCAACAGCTGGGTCCCCTTGGCTTAGGTTCCCAGCCCAGAGGGAGGCAGGAGGTCGGGAGGCACAGGACCTGGGTGCTATTGGTGCACTGTCAGGGCTGTGGGTGCATGTGAGATGGGCCAGGTTGTGGGAGCCCCGTCAACTTTATGCTTTTCTCTCCTCGGCAAAAGCACATGAGACAAACAGGCCATGACTGGTCTCAAATAGCCCCGCAAACTTCAACTCCAGGTCCTGTCCAAGAGCAACTGCTTCTGCACTGCCAAGGAACTGTGCCACAGGCATGTCCTTGAGTTGAGCTCCCTGCTTGACTAGAAAGCATTCCATGTGTTCCATATGTTTCTGTAAAAGAAGGGGGAGGGGCCACTCCTCTGTCCCAGTGTTGCCATTGGTGGTTCTGAGGCTCCCAGTTCTGCTGAGAGGAGAGCAGCCAAGATGGGGAGGATGTCTTCCTTCAGGACAGCTGCCCCTGCCAGGCTGGGATGTTGGCTGTGGGAGGAACCCTGCTGTACCCATCTCCATCGCTGAGGGCCACTCCAGTCCTGCCTGGGCCTGGCCATCGGGGAAGACGGGGGACATGGGGGCCTGGTGTAAGTGGCCTCACACGAAGCTGGGCTAAAGGTGAATAAAACCCTCTGGCCTGCCACTTCTCTTGATGTGCTGCAATCTCCTTTTTCTGTCAGCCACAAAAAATCGTGCCAGCCTGGCCCAGGAGAGGAAGCAGCCAGGGTCGCCGGGGTCGCCGGGGCTGGATTGTAAGGCACACATTTCTCCTGCTGAACTGGCCCAGTGTGGGCCTGGGAGCACTAGGGTGTGGTAGCTCAGGGCCAGCAAGCAGGTGGGTCTCTTTACTCCATGCCCAGCCAAGTGTCTGTGCCAGAATCCCAGCACCCCAAGCCTGCCCTCTGAGGCTTGCCCCTGGGCAGTGGGTCAGCTGGTTGGATTTGGAGGGTTCTTTCTAGCTGTCCAGGAGAATCGCCCATTGCTTTCATGCACTTCTGTTTCATATTTCATGATCGAACACTTCACTGGTTCAAATCATTCTTCCTGCATTTTTTTCTGTCTCTTTCTTTGGCTCTGCTGTGACTTGGCGAGAGCCTGGGTATTGGACCCCATGAGTTATGGAGGGTTTGCACTCCTGCCTCTTCCAACAGTGAGATTACGTGACAGGAAGTGGTGAGGACTGAACCGCGCAGTCCACGAGCCTTCAGAAATCACCGTCTCAGTCGTTTCTGACACCACCCCCCACTAAAGATTCTCCCCCTCATGCCGCCGCCTGCTTACCTGTAGTGGGAAGTTTGGATTTATTCCGATGGGCTCTGTGCAGTTGAGGAAGATATGTAGTTGAGAAAGATGTTTGTCATTTTGCTTTAAAACATCAAACACACAGTGACCTGAATGATTGTGACAGCAAAGAGTTCAACCACAGTCTAAAATTTTAGCGTTATTTATGAAGTTTAGAGGTCTGGTGCCTGCAGTATCTCCTTAATCCAGTCTAAATCTGGAGTGCTGTCCCCTAGGCCTGCCCATGTGTCTCCCACAGCTGTTAATAACAGCTCCTCCAGGTGCCCTGTTTGCCGACGGAAAATCCATCTGAAGCTTTTGCATCTCTTGTGGCTGTTAAAAATTGACATTTCTTTATTGATGTAACTGGTTCCTGCCAAATACTTGGGGACAAATAAAAGTGGCTCAACTCAGAGACAAGCAGACAACCGTTTGTTCATGGAATTGCCGGCCAATTGATGTTGGTAGTTAAACAAGCTATCATTTAAACGAATCTTGAAAGAGTTGACTGTTTTGAGACATTAATGTTCAGAGTAGTGTACTGGGAACAGGCGACACAGCCTTTCCCAGGGTCGGGGCCTGGGTTGTCAGGAGTGCGTCTCTTCTCCGGGTTCCCAGGCCACCTTCTCAGAGATCACAGCTCACTTCGCTTTTCCCACCACTCCCTGAGCTCTGGCTGGCCACTCAGCCTGGTTTTGCTCCTCTCACATGACCACTTCTCTCCACCTCTGGATTTCCCACCTACTCTTCCCTCTGCTAAAGACTCCACCTCCTCCGGGAAGTCTTCCCTCAATCCCTGTTCCAGTGGCTGTGCCCTCCCAGCTTCTGCCTTTTCGAACTCAACACTGTCACAGTTAATCAGGGAACTCCTATGTCTCCATGGACCAGGGGCTGGGGTCTGCCTTGCTCACCCTGTGATCACAGCACTGTGTGGCTGGAGCATAGTAGGTGTGCAAAGGTGTTGCCTAGGGACCTGATGAATGAGCCACAGGGACCTCCTGAGTCCCCAAAGAGCTAGGTGTGAAGGCTGTCTCCGACACATTCCCTTTGTGGCCCTCTTGGGACACAGGGGTGGGGCAGGCAGGTGTCCCTGGGAGCACCAGACCAGTTCTGGCCTGTCACTTGTAGAGTGATTGCTTTAGACCAGCAACAAGTGTGGGAAGATCAAGGAGGCAATAACATTGATTTTTCCCATAAAGGTGCAATTTGTAGTGAGAGCGCCTTCCTGGCAGTACCTCACCCATCTTCTCTGGTGGGGTTTTGTGCTCCTACTGGGAGAGTTGGGAGGCTCTCTTGGGTGAGGACAGCATGGTGGGCCCATGGCCATGCCACAGTGCAGCAGGTGTCCTCAGCCTGTGCCCATCTGCGTCAGGCAGGAACACCCTGTCCTGGGCCAGCGCGAGATGCTGAGGTGCTTGGGTCCTGCAGGGAAGGCTGCCCACTGAGACCCCACTCTCCCCACCTACCCCCCAGTTTCCCCTCATTTTTTCCCCCTTCTCCTCTTCCACACCCATGCTGTCTCCCCCTCCTTCCTCTTCCCTCTATTTTTCACATTCCTCTTCTTCCTCCTCTCCCCTCCCATGCACCCCCAAACCAAGGTGGGGCAGAGAAGTCAGGGGGAGCCCTAGGCACCCCCAGCCCAGCTACCTTTCTTCCTCCTTGTGCTTCCTGGAGGCTGGCCTCCTTCCTCCTTGCTGGTGCCACATGCCCCGTGCATTTGCAGTGAATGCTTCTCTTCCCCCCACCTTGGTTTTGGGGTGCTGTGGGGAGTGGGGCAAGACAGAGGACCAGCCTAGAGCCTGGAGGGCATACCCATGCACAAACCAGCCTCAGACTAGCACGAGGCCCCTCGTGGAGCTGGTGCCCGTGACCTAGCTGGCAACACCATGGGAACATGGTTTGGGACGTGCTGGATGTGAGGGGCGAGGCAGCCCTCTGCCCACAGCCCTTGAAATTCTGACCCCAGGATGCTGTTGTGAGTGAGAACTGAGGGTCACAGAAGTAGCGGCTGATATTCACAGAGCACTTATGCGACAACCTGCAAAATGTGATTGTCATTCCCATTTCACAGGTGAGGCAGCTGAGGCCAGAGAGGCATGCCACAGTGTCCAGGGACCCTGTCACCAGGGCAGGCCCTGAGTTGGTTCGGGGTGGGGGGGGGCGTTTGTCCCTCAGTCAGACCTGGGTCCGATTGTTCTGTGTTCTGGGCTGTGGCCAGAGTGAGAGCTTGGTGTACCCTCGCCTCCTGACCACCTGTCGGTTCTAGGGGCCTGGGCAGCCAGAAGTGACGAGGGAGCAACGTGATGAGTCATGCACCTTGGGGCCTCTGCTTGGCCTCCACGTCTGTTTTCCATCATGTTAATTACATTGATTATTCATAAATTCTAAAACTGGCTTCTGGGGCCTCAGTTGACCAAGCACCCTGAGCTGTCACAGCTGAGGCTCCTCTGTGTTGGGCTTGCCAAGGGTCCCCTGTGGGTTTGAGTCAGGATCAGAAGTTGGCTCAACCATGTGACCCTTGAGTTTGGAAATGAAAACAAAGGATTCCCCGGCTAGGTGGCTTTCCGGCAGCTCCAGTGGCTAGCCCTTTTATCTTCACTGCCTGGCAATGCCCAGTGGGTGCCTGAGACTCTGCCACCTCTTTGTCCTGCCTCTTCCCCCAGCACCCTTTTCCAGCTAGTGCCTTTGATCTTTCCAGAGTCCTTGGTCCTGAGCCTGCTCTGGGGCTCCATCCCTGTGGGAGCTATGTCTCCCTCGGCTTCCTTTTCTCCAGGCTGTCCTCAAATTGTCCTCAAAATGTCCAATATTTGTGACATCCCCGAGTGCCCTGTCTCAGTCCTTCACTCTCAAAGCAGGCTTGAGGAGGGCTGAGCAAGCGCTGGACCTCACACGTGTCATGCTGGGCTTCCTGCTGCTCCACCTGGCTCTTTCTCGCCCTGTTCCCCAGGCCCTGTGACCACTTAGAGGGCATGACCTTTCCCCGCCAGTTTTGGATGCCCAGTTGAATGGGGTTGAGTTTTTACTCCCCCTCCCTCATCTACAATAAAGTTTCTAATTCTATGAAGTCTCTCCTTGTAGAAAGACCTCTGATGTTCCCACTTCTGAGGCCAAGGGAAGGCCTGATGTGCTTTTGTGCCACAGGATAGGTGTGGCTTTAGGAGAAGCCACTTCTGTCTGCTCTGCCAAAGATGGCAGAGTGACATGTGCCAGGCAGCCCCCAGGCCTGGTGACATACTCCTGTGCCTTGTGCGCAGGGTCAAGCCTCTAGGTTCATAAAGTGATGCACTTGAAATTTTCTCCCCTACCAGGGGAAAACAGCTAACAGAGATGCTGGAACAATTGCTGGAAAACAACTGGCAGCATCTACCAAAGCTGAGCAAGTTGTACCCAGCACCCCAGCAATCCTGCTTAGCATGCATCAGATGCACCGAAAGACACACACGAGAACGCTCTGTCCACAGACGAGGAGTAGTCTAAAGTGGGGTGGGGGATGGAGGAGCCCACTTACAGTGGGGATTAATTGTGGTGTGTTCATACAATGAGTACTGTCAGGCAGTGAGAATGAAAAGATTGTTGTTACACAAGAACATGGGTAGCAACTCTCAGGAGGGTAATGTCTAGTGAAAGAAGCCAGACTCAAAAGGGCCCGTGCCGTATCATCTCATTTATATAAGTTTCCAAGCTGGCAAAACTTTGGTGATGGGAGAATAGAGGGCGCGGGGTGGGGGCGGCGATGGAGCCCACCAGGAGACTAGAAATGTTCTGGATCTTCATCTAGGGGGTACGTTTATGAAATTTCATCAGTCCAGACACCTAAGATGTGTGCACTTTACTGGATGTATATATTTCAATAAATAGGTTTGCAAAAAAATTTACAAATTAGGGCTACAAAAAATTATAAGTCAGAGTCTAAGCAGAAAGGCTGCTGCATGTCTCATCCTGTCTCATCCAGAGTGGTCCTTATAACTTCCAAATTTATAGGCATCTCAGGAGCTGCAGGCTGACATGGTAAAATGAACATTTGTGTGCTTCCGGAATTATCCTGCTGGCCGATGACAGAAAGAAAATGAAAAGTTAAATGCAATTTAGGGAAGTACCGCCTGGGCTGTCTGTTAAGGCCAAGACCTGAATATTGAGTCTATTGCAAGCAATTATAAAAGGGACAGCACTTCTTAATGTTTCTCATTTGACAAGAAGGTTTTTAAATATGGGGCATTAGTTAATAAAAAGTCCCCAGAAGCCCATTGTAATATATTACCTAATTCCTAACAGTTCATAGCCACTGAAATACGTAAAAAGGGATGTAAAATTAATATATAGTCATTATTAAAATTGCCTTATAAATTAGTTAAGTCTCCTGGAGGTACAAAGTGGGCATCATTATTCTAAGAGAGTCTCAAGGGCTTTGGAGTGCCCCCTTCACAGGGAGAGGGAGCTCCGGCCCTGTGATTTAAGGATAAAACACCTGCTTACCCTGAAGAGCTGAGCACTAGCAACCAGACCACAGAAATGTCATAAAGAAGCTTCTTCTGTAGTTATTGAAGTTTCTGGGGGATGCTGGTGCTTTGAGGCATCACTGGGCATGTTCTGTGCCTAAGGCGAGGAAGGCCGGGAAAGACAGCCTGATTCACGTGCGGTGGAATTGGGGCAACGTGCGAGTGTTTGTGTAGCTCCTGGGGACCACCAGCTTGGCCCAGGACTGGTGGGGTAGGAACAGTTCCCTTAAAGTGTTTTCATCCAAGAACACCCAGCTGTAGGCAGGATGTGAGGGAAGGCCTGTCGCTATGAGCCAGCCACACCTGCAGGCTGCTACAAATGAGGGGCCGAGGTTCCTCTGGAGGACACGTGCATGTGTGTGTGTGTGGAAGAGAGAGATGGATAGAGAGACTTGGCTGATGTCAGGGCCACCATCTCCAGGCTATGGGTACTAGGGGCCCAGGAGACCCAAACTTCCTCCCTTTGCCATGCAGCTGTGCATTTAATTGGGGGTTTAGAAGCTGTGAATGGAAATCCATTCAGATCTGAGCTGTTTGCTAAATCTGAGTTTTCTGTCTGGGAGGATTTGGTGAATGTAATGTTTTATACATTCTAGGTGATTTGCCCTGTACCTGCTGGGTCTGTTCACAGTGACAGGCTCGTTTCCTGGAACAGCGCAGTCCTCCTGAGCAGAAAAGCTTCCTCTTGCTCCCTGGGGGATAGATATCCAGGGTTTTCCCAGCTATAGCACCAGAGGCAAACTTCCTTTTTAATTCAGTCCTTTAGAGCTGCACTTTCTGCCCCATCCTGCCTCTGGCTCCCTCCTCTGCAGTGAAAGCCTGAGTTGTCAGTGTTTCCCCTGGGTGGTGGGCTCTTTTTGCTTAGGTGGGTGGTCCACAGCATGCAGTGTGCATGGAGTGAGCAACCAGAGGAAGCAGGCAAGGCTGTTTTCCAACCTGTCTCTGACATCTCCAACTCATGCTACAGAAGGGATACATACCTCTTTGTGCAGACAGGTTTTGCCAGAGAATCTGATTACAGAGAAGAAAGATAAGTGGGCTTTGAAGCAGGACTGAGCAGGCATTCTTGTAGTTTGGATTCTCCAAACTACATACCAAGGAGCCTTTCCTACACAGTTTGTTTCTGAACCTGCTGGTGCGATGGAAAAGGTTGTAGGAGAAGGTTCAGGAGCTCTGGGTAGAGGAAGGGATGGGGATCCACTCTCTTCTAAGAGTGTGCCCTTACCTGGGAAGGTTTCTTCTTGGCCTCAGCCTCTAAGGGGCTCCTGTGGTTCCTAGGCTGGTGGTAGCCACTTTGGGTTTAATCTTCCAGTTTTGATCATGAGGCCAGGAAGCAGGAGAGGAGTGGTCCCACCCCTAGAGTTTGAGTGCCTGTCTACAGGCAGAGATGCTACCAATGGGTGTTAAGAGAGGGTAGGAAGAGAGAGTCTCTGAGAATGTCCCTCCTGCGAAAGATTTGTGCCACGGTGGCAAACGCAGAGGTGCAAGGTGGGAGATGATTAAGGACACATAGGTAGCAAGGATTTCAAATGCCTTGACTTGGTTAGAATCAGGAAGGAGAAGCTCTGCATCGTTTTCTGCTCCCCTCTCTAAGGGAAATTCTCTGCACAAGTCCTGGGATGAGGAGGACGTAACACCAGCCCTGGCTTCCAGGGGCACATGAGGCATTCAGACTTCAGATGGTCTCAACCTACCGTGGAGTTTACTGATATGCAGTCAGGAAGTATTTGGGCTGAAGTTGCTTATATTTTTTAATTTGCCCACAATGACAGTGTAGAAAACAGAGATTGTGGTCCCTAAAGTGAGGCTGAAGGTTCTTTAAGGTGCTCCGTGTGGGTGGCAGACGGCGTGCACTTGTGCCCCCTTGTGGCAGCTTTCTGGAGCCATCGTGGATCATGGCTGTGCTCATTTGAGAGTGTGGGTTGTGTCCCTGGCACAGCACGTGGGAGAAGAGGCTTGGAGGGGCTCATGGGGTGAGGCTAGGTCAAGGGAACTGGCCTTTGATAGGTAGCTTTCATTTCTTCCAAAAAATATCTTCAAAATGAAAATAGCTTTATTCTGATAAAAAGATAATACATATATGCCAGTAGGAAATTTAGTCAGTACAGAACATTATAAACAAGATATGAAAAAAATCCTGTGATGCAGAGGCTCACTAAGCCTAACCCCTGTTGCTTTAGCAAACAGGCTACAAGATCTCTCCAGGGGCACAGGCAGACAGAGTTTGATCTGCTGGGATCACACTGGGCAGAGTTTGTTCCTCCTTTGTGCAGTGGAAATCTCCTTCCATCAGTGAACTGGGGCACACCGAAGGGCTCCACCATAATCCGCTTATCCAGTCTTCCACTGGGACAGCCGGTGGTTCCTGAATTCCCGGTGTGAACGACTCTGTGACGATCAACCTTATCTAGCCATCTCTTGGGTGCTTAACTGATCATCTCTTTTGGGTAAATTGCTGCAAATGGAATTACTGGAGAGAATTTTGACACACAAAGCCAAACTTCTTTTCAGAAAAGTCGTTCTCCCCTCACAGCTGTGGCTGGTGTTAATGCCTAGTGAGCAGGCACTATGTGCTTCCTGGAGATTTTCTCATTTAGTCCTCTGAGTGGCATCCTCTCTACTTTTAGGACACAGGTGGGGAGGGCTTTAAGGAACTCAAGACCCCAGAGAGGACAGATGGGTCTTGTAGGAGCCAGGTGGCCTCTCTCCAGAAGCAGTGCTCTCAGCCGCTGTGCTGGACACCTGCCCCATAAGTGCCTGTGTGCCCACTTGGGCCTCAAGGTTAACTATTGTTTATATTATGATTCATCTTTACCAGTCTGATAAGGGAAAAGCAATATTCCCATCTGTCTGCACTTTGATTACTGGTGAGGTTAAACTTCTTCCTCAGGTATATCTTGGACATTTATTTACCTTTGGGACTTGTCTGCCATTTGTCCCATTTGCTATGGGGACATTTGTGGTTGGCTTACTGATCTACAAGAGCGCTTTATAATAGGGCTTTTCGTGGTACTGTTCTTTTTTTTTTTTTTTTTTCTCGTAAGGAGATCTTAACCCTTAACTTGGTGTTGTCAGCACCACGCTCAGCCAGTGAGCGAACCGGCCATCAGTATATGGGATCCGAACCCGGGGCCTTGGTGTTATCAGCACCGCACTCTCCCGAGTGAGCCACGGGCCGGCCCCCGTGGTACTGTTCTGTAGGCGGGAAATATTCTTCCCAATTGGATATACAGAAATTCCAAATGTAATTAGTCCTATTGATCCTTTCCTGTATAGTTTATGCCTTTGCGTAATTACCTTTGCATAATTGCCTTTTCTGCTACCTCATTGTAATTCAACTGCATATATTTTGTTCTGTCTTTATGATTTTATAATTTTGTTTAAAACATATTTCATTCAATTATGAAATATGTCAAACTCCAGTATGAATAGTATAATAGATACCCATGTATCCACACGGTTTCGTTTTTTATATTTAACTCTTTTATCTAAAATGCATTTAGGAATAATATGTAGACAAGGATTCTGGCTTTTCTGCCCACATAAAATGTCTGGTCAACCCACTGTCTTTGAAATAATGTCTTTGCCCCACTGATTTAAAATTCCACCTTTACCATGTTCTAAATTCCCATGTGTATTAGCGTAGGATAGCCTTTGCTGTGGTAACAACAAAAACCGAAGTCTCAGTGGCTCAGCACAGTGGAGGTTTATCTCTTGCTCACGCTGCAGTCAGAGTCTGGCCTGGTGACATTCCTCCAACACTGACTTCCATTGCCCCACTCCACCCCCTCTGGGAAGGGAGAGAGAGAACACAGAGAATTCACTCCCACTCTTAAAAGCCATGGCCTGGAAGTAGCATGTGTCCCTCCTCGTATTCCTGTTGGGGAGAGCTGGCCACATGGTGCCATGCTAACTGCAGGGAGGCTGAGAAATGTGCCCAGAGAGAGGAAATGGAGCAGTGAGCCACCAGGCCACTCCTAGGCAGAGGGATTTCAGGCTGTGTGTGTGTGAGAATGTTCTGTTTTAATCATTAGACATTTTCAGGCCAGCTGTGTCTGCCATCTGTCACCCTTTCATCTGATATCACTGAGGACCTACTGTGTGCTCATCACTGTGGCCAGCCCTGGGTATGGGTGACTTTGGCCTGCCTCTAGGAGTTCCCTTTGAGACTGGTAGGGAGAGGGTACAACACTGTGGTACAGCCATATGCCCAGCTAAAAGCTCTGCCAGGGGAGAGGGGTCATCTCTGAAGGCTTTTGGTTGTGAGGGGAGGGAGAGGCCACCTAAGGGAACCCCAGGGAGGTTCCTGGAGAGGGTGTCAAGCCTGGCATGCAGTGGACACAGGATGGTAATAACCAGCAATGAACAAGTGGTGAAGCAGCATGCTTTTCTCCTGGCTAGTGCTGGTGTTCACTGAGACCCCCTCCAGCCACCACTTCCTAGGTGGGCAGTTGGGCCAGGAGGGAACCTTGCTAAAGGCTAGCAGGTGGATGAGGTGGATAGTGAGGAGGGGGCGGCAGTAATCCTGGTGAGAGGGACCTGATAGGCTGTTGGCACTGGTGGGCTTGGGATGGGTGTAGGGATCTGGAAGGGAGAGCTCACGGTATGCCGGATGGTGTGTGGCTGCCTGGGCTCCCTGTGGGGCCCAGCAAAGCAGACGGAAAAACACAGCTTCCATAGGTGTGTCTCCCTCTTCCTGTCTTCCAGACCCCCATTTGTATCTGTGAATTTTCTGAATTTTTATGGGTGATTTGGTGGCTAGGCCGGGGAGTGGAGAGGTCAAGGGACTTGCCTGCCTTGTGGCTAGACAGGAGGTGAACAGACCCTCATCCCAGCACCACTGCTCCTGCCTTGGAGCGTGACTCTTGCGAGGCCAGGGGCAAGGAGGGCACTTCCTGGCATGGCTGATTTGCCACAGTCCAGTCACCATCAGCCAGGACCAGGGCTTAGATGGCCTGCAAGTACCCTTGCTGCCGTGCAGATCGCAGGGATGGGATTTCATATACGAAGAGCTCCTGCTGGCTGTCTGCTAGCTTTGGTGAACAGTGTTAGTACCATAAGGAAAGAATACATAACTTTGCATCGATAGGCAAAGAATAATTAAAATGTAATTAAAAGCATGAATTCTTCTAATTATTGGCTTTACATAATGTGTATTGCAAAACAAGACATCTGTTAAGGCTTTCTTTTGAATATATCTAGAAACCTAGAAAGGGTAGCATTTTAATTAAAAATGGATTATTTCAAAACCAGTTTAATCATCCTGTCATCAAAGGACTTAGACCTTATTAATTAGCTATTGATAAATAGGTTTACGTTACCAAAAATTTAAAGGCATGGGGGTTGTTTCTGGCATCCTCCGGTTGGAGGAGTATCTTTCAGAACCTGCCCTGTGTCTCTGGGATGTCAGCAGGAGAAAGGGTCAGGGCACATGAATTTTAAAATCGCCTTTCCATCCTCTGTGGATCCAAAGTGGACATCCTGCTGCAGCTGGAGGACAGATGGGCAGCAGCTGAGGCCCCCCGATAGGTCCTCCGGGGAGCTCACATGCAGAACCTGCTGGAAGCACCACTAGCCAGGCCACGCCCCCCAGCCCGACCCCCAGCCCACTCCATGCCTGGAGTGTCCCTGGCCGCAGCGCCCTCTCTCTTCAGGGCGGATCTTTCTGTAGGGGCAGCATGAGCACAACCTCATTTATCATCTTAAGTGGATAAAGACTTTCGAAGTGATAGTGTCCTTGTTGTTTCATCTGAGTGTGACTCAACATTTGGAGTCGTGAGTGGGGATGGGAAGCTTCATTAGGAGAGGGGCTTTCAGTAGTTCACATCCAACAGCTGGTACGCCACCATAAACTGCAGCCACATGCAGGGTGGAAAGGGTTCCACCAAGGACCCACCCGGCCTGGCCCTGCCAGACTGGGTCTCAGCCTCCCTCCACTGCAGGTTTGTATTAGTCCTGGGCTTTGTGGTTCCTGGACGCTTAGAAGAACCTCCTCAGAGAGGAGACATCTTTCACAGATATCTGGGGTTGCACCCTCCTGGCTAGGCATTCGTGTTTCTCGCTTCCTGCGAGTGGCTGGGGATCCTGGGCTGCAGTGACATGGGTCCTCCTGGGTCCCTCCAGCTGCACACTGACTTCTGGGTTGCCACTACCCCCTGGTGCCTGTATTCAGTGTCTGGGGCTGATGGGTACAGAGCCTGCTGCTGCTCCTTATCTCCCCATCAGAACCTTTAGCAGATGGCTGTTGGGAGGGAAACATGAGGCCAGAGTACATGGGGGCCCAGCCTGTGGGGACCACAGAATGCTGCCCAGAGCTGGGCCTCGGGATGGGGAGGGCAAGACAACCCTTCAGACCGCTACTTTATAAAACAGAGTTTCCCAGAGAAAGTTATATCTGACATGACACATTTATGAAATATTTTAAGATTGTAAGGCTGAGAAAGAGATTCGATGTTTAGAAATAAAGTAGCACTGGACTCTGTAAAAAGAAAACAAAACACCCTCCCTAGAGGGATTCAAAAAGCAAAGCATTTTTTTTCTCTAGAAGGAATGACTTGGGGATTCCATCCTGACCGTACTAGGTGGGACCTAGGGTCCTTTGTCTCCTGCAGATCCTGTATGTAGGGAGCTTCTGTTTGGTGGAGGATTTCAGATTTTGTTTCTTTCACCCTGGTAGTGGGGGAGCGGAGCTCATGGAATGGGGCTTAGTCGAGGCAGGTGGTGCCTCCAGGGTCCCTAGACGGAGTGGGGAGCTACCAGACGTGAGTGGTGTCTTACATCCATAGCCCCATGTCTTGCTGCATCTGAGAGAGATGGTCAGTACCCTGGCCAGGCTTTACCTAATGACCTGCCCTTATGATGAGCTGTTAAATCAGAAGGTGGAAATGCTGCCAAGTGAGACTCCTGCCAGGATTCTGGGCTTCAGGGAAGCGCCTTCCCCTATTAGTGGAGCAGAGCGCCCTCATAAGAGCTTGGCAGCTGCTTATCCGAGGTCCTCAGTGTCTGGGTGCCGGAGGTGGCTCTGTTCCCTGAGACTGCTTGGTACCTCAGGCACTAAGGACAGAGGGGCCCATTTGGCTTTTTGTCCACGGGGTCCACGCTGGCATGGTATCCCCAGGCTGCTGAGCTGGGGAGCAGAGCAGGCTCAGATGCAGGAAAGAACTTAGATTCTGTTTGAGATCATTACCAGCTTCCATCTGGGGACTTAGGGAGCTTCTGGGCCAAAGTCCTCCCATCCAGAACTAAAAACCAGGTTTTTCCTCAACCTTAGAGCAGAATTTCCCAGCATCAGTCATTAACATGATACCTTCAAAATTTCAGCCAAATTCTTGTCCGACCTCTACTGTTATCTATTTTTTTCCTTTAAATATATTTTAAAAGACAGCTTTTTATCCCTGTCATTAGTGAAACCCAGTATAATTTGCCATAAATGGAAGCTAACACCTTACCTAATTCATGAAGTAAATGTGTTTAGCAGTGTACCACGTAATGTCATCTCGTGGACTCTCATCAAAGGAAGCCCTTCCCTCCCCCACCCCCCCACCGTGCTCCTCCAGAAAGCCCCTGTGTACCTGGCTGCTTTCCCCTGTGCCTTCCTGGGGAGGACAGAAAGGGTCCAGGCGTCCCTGGAAGGAGAGAAAACAGCCTCTGGATCAAGCTGAATTCGCATTGTCTCCCGCCACCCTGGGAGCCTTTTGCTTCTCGATCACACGGTTTGAGGCTCCCTGGGCAGCATCATCCATTTTAAAGCGGGGCGGTTTTTTGTTTTTAGGACTGAGAAAGGTATTCTCGCTGTAGTTAGTGTGACTAGTGAGACTGGATCAGATGTAAGCAGATGTGATCCCAGAGTGAGGCAGACAGCAGTTGACAAGTTGTACGTGTGTTTACACAGCCCTTCCAGGGCCTTCCACGTTGGAGCTCTCTCACTTGCTCATGGGTGACAGTCCCCAGGTGGGTCTGGACTCACAGATCTAAAATTTTCCACTTGAGCCATGTGCTGTGGCCTCCCAGTTTCTTCCTCCTGTGTGTTGTCAACCTCCTGGGCACCTGTTGTATTCTGCCTTTGTCCACAGCTCCTGCCCCGGGTGCCCTGTCCCTCTTTCTGGGAAGCAGCAGAGAAGGCACTGGAGAGGGTCTGAACAGGGCCAGCTGCTTGGTGGAGGGTGGAACTTGCCCTGAAAGCCCCAGTGAGAACGGGGGACAGTTCCTGCGAAAGAGCAGACTCACCCCTGGTATGGAAAGGGTTCATCTTTCAGTGAGACAGCACTTCAAGCCAGGGTGCAAAGGGCAGCCAGTGAAAGAAAGTGAGATGGAGCTCTGCGCCATGACCGGCACCACAGTACATCCAAGACTGATTGATGAAGTCAGTATGAAAACCGTAAGCCCACAAGAGATGATAAAGTTTATATAATCATAGGGACAGGGAAGGACTTCTTAAATATAATTCCAAAGGAAAAAGCCATAAAGAAAAAAATTGAAAAGCTCTGACCAATAAAAATGTAAATTATCTGTCTAGAAATGCCATAAAGAAAATTAAAGAGCAAAGGGGAAAACTTGTTAGATAGATAGTCAAAACCACTGCCTAGTATCCTTCATATATAAATCCCTTATAGATCAATAAGAAAAAGATGAACATTCACATTTTTAAAAAAGGAACAAGACATTCAGAAAGGAAGAAATATGAGGAAATAAACATATAAGCGTGTTCAGACTTGCCAGTTCATCAATGAAACAGTGAACTACTTTTGTTTAGCCCACCACATTTCCAGTCCTGTGGGCAAGCGGGTCCTAGGGTGCACCACTCAGGGCCCTGAAAAGCTTTCTGAGTGTTCAGGGGTCTGTTTTGCAGAACATGCTCTGAGACTAAAAAATGTGCATATGTTCAGTAATTCCACTTCTAGGCATTTAGCCCAAAGACAGTGAAAAGGCATGTGGCTATGGGTGTCCATCATAACACAGAGGTGGAAGTGACCTAGTTATCTAACAGCATGCAGTTGATTAAGTAAATTATAGGCTGTGATGCTGCCCACACAACCATTTACTTATTCAATCACTCAGCAGAAATGGACTGAAACCTCCTATATGCCAAGCACTGTTCTGGGCTCTGGGATACTGTGGTGAAAAAAACATAAAGCCTCAGCCTCATGGGAGGTGAGGGAGGATGGATGGATGGATGGGTGGATAGACAGGTGATAAGTAGATAGATAGGTAGATAGAAACATATGGAGATAGAGAGATATGGATGGATAGATAGGGATGGGTGGATAGACAGGTAGATATGGATGGATAGATAGGGATGGATGAGTAAATAGGGATGGATGGATAGATAGGGATGGATGGATATGGATGGATGGATGGATAGAGATGGATGAGTGAATAGATAAACATGTTAGATTGTGATGATAGTCAAAGAAAGAGGGGGCTACTCTTTATCTTCAAGACTCAGGATGCCTCCCTGAAAAGGAGACATTAGAGGAGAGACATGAAGGAGGAGAGACTAAGCTGTGGCTCTCTGGGATGGTCACTCTGGGCGGAGAGAATAGGGCTCATCAGTAGCCCTGAAGTGGAGCTTGCCTGGTGGTACCAGGAGCAACAGGAGGTGGACTGTGAAGAGACAGATGAGGTGGAGGAGTGAGAAGGCGGTGGGTTGCTGGTGGGAAGCTAGGGCCTGGCTCAAGCAGAGGAGTTCTGCGATCCTACTCATATTGTTAAAGGATCCCTTTGTGGAGCATACTTTGTAGGGGACAAGGGCTGAAGCAGAGAGGCCAGCCAGACCCGAGAGAAGAGGAGATGGTGGCCCGCAGCAGGGAGGGAGTGGTGGCGGTGGGGAGAAGTTGTCAGACTCTGCATATAGTGATATATTGAAAACAAAGATAGCATAGACATGTATTTGTTGGGAAGGAAAATGTTCTTGCTTCGGCAAGAAACAAGTGAAACTGCTGGGCCTCGCCCCGGACCAGCTCAGTATGAGCCTGTGCATAGGTATGGAGTGGAAGAAGTTATAAGACAGTGAATACATGTGGACATGACTACTTGGAAACAGTGTTGGGCTTTGTCCACTAAGACTGAACAAAGTTCTATGACAGTATTTCCACACCAAGCTGTTTGCTCAACAGAGATGCATGCACATGTGCTGCGGAAGACTGGACAAGAACGTCCACGGCAGCACTGTTCATGACAGCTGTGATCTGGAAACAACCCGAACATTCACCAGTGGAAAACTGGAGAAATACACGGGAGTGTCCTCACCCAGCAGTGAGAACGAACGAGCAGCTACCACCCACTACCCGGCCAGATCTCACAAACGTGGTACTGAGCGGAGGGAGCCAGACACAAGAGATGTCATATTGTTTGGTTTCATTTACAGGAAGCTCAGAAACAGGCCAAACTAATCTGTGGTGTTAGAAGTAAGGCCACCCACAGGGAGGAAGAGTGCCGGGTCCACGGGTGTGCTCAGTTTGTGCCAGTTCGTTGTGCTGTGTCCTTATCATTTGGGTCCTTTTCTGTATGTATGTCATATTTTGGTAAAAAGGTGACTTTTTAAAAAAGTTTATAGTTAATTATTATTTTTAAAATCTGTTTATGTATAAAAAAATACTTAACAAAATATTTGATAGAGGTTACCTCTGGGTGATACGATTATGGGTGTTTTTTTTTTTTTTTTCTTTGTGTAGAAAATTTCTAAGGTCTCTTCCATATATATAATTTAAGTTTACTAGCAGTCTGACGTGGCCAGGGCTTTGACAATTGAGGAGGAGATATAATGTTTTCTCTGGTAACTGATACCAAAGAACTCAGAAACTCAACCTAATCAAGCATGTCAAGAATAAAGGGGAAGATTTGTTAATTGAATGTCATGTTATGTCCTCGGTTATGCTTAATACAAGATAGGCAATTTAGAATTCCCAATTATCCAATTAAAATTCTAATTATCTCATACCTTGATAAGGAAGCTCAGGAGAGAGGGTGAGCTGCTTCTCTCTGTTGCTCCCGTCTTCCTGCCGTGACTGCTGCAGTCGTCACTGCTGCCCTTGCCTCTGGTTGGGGGATCCTCCTCTCCCGGGTCCTCTGCATCCCAGCGGCCTCTCCCGGAGCACCAGCCCTTCCTCTTCACCAGCCGGCCTGGGGTACCTTCGCCCAGGACTGGGCGGGGCCGGTTTGTCTTTGCAGACTCATTTTGGCTCAGTTTGGGGCTGTGCACAGGTGTGAGGTCAGGGCCCTGGAAGATGTCAGCCATGATGTCATTCACCACCAGTATTTACAGAGCACAAAGCCTTTCCCTGCATGACCTCCTTACATCCTCCCAGCAAGCCCCGAGGCAGGTGCTTTCTAGCCCCCCCCCCACTGACAAACCTGAGGCCTTGGAGGCATCCAGGGCAAGACCATAAGCTTTGCAGTCAGAAACCCTGCATGGACTCCAAGCCCAAACATGGATTTGATGGGTTCCCTGACCACGGCACATCATCGCTCTGAACTGCAGTTTTCTCACTTGTGAAGTAGGAAAACCTCTCCTCCCTGAAAGGATTGTTGTAAATGCTAAGTGCCACAGGTGGCTGTCCAGTTTTTCTTCTTGAAGTGGCTATATAACCTGCCCAAGCAGGCAGCGGGGCCTGAATTGGGTCACTGCAGGAGTCCCAGGCCCTGCTCGCCCCCTCCCCTCCAGCACAGACCCTTAGATCGAAGGTGATGTGGCGGGTGGCCTGGGCAGCCAGCAGGACTCGAGGAACCTATCTTCACTGGGTTGCCTGTGTCCACACAGGCCCATGATGCCCAGCCCCGCGTGACCAGGCTGGCCAGGTCTTCGGGAAGTCCTGGTGGGAAGGCGTTGCTCCTGGTCAAGCAGTCTCGGGCTTATGGCCGGGACCAGGGTGGGGGCAGTGGGAGGAGGAATGAATGAGGAGACTTGAGGGGCACTGGGCAGCAGAGAAAGTCGCTGAAGGCAGAGATGCCACCACAACTACTGCAAGAGGGCCTGTGTTCTTGATGATGCTGAGTCAGAGCAAGCAGTGCTGTGAGGTTCTGGCCTTCCGAGAGCACCAGTTTTATTCGTAATGTGTTTCTGGTTTTAGTCTAGGGCTTTATGTCAGTCCCTTCTTGGTGACATATCATGTGAATGCTACTTGCTCATTTAAAACACACTCAGATGCTTGGAAGTGGTTCATCCCTAGCTTTCTTGGGGTCTGTCCTCAGCCTGGGGCCTAGGGGGAGAGAGGCACAGGCCAGCCCCTGGCTCACCACTGCATCCTGGTACCTGCCCTTGAGAAGGCCCATGGAGAACATGTGCTGAAGGAGCTGGGACCCTCCTGGGAGTTTGGGCAGTGACTGGACAGGTGGCTGGAGCCACCCAGGCAGCAGTTATGAAGTAGGGATGGGGGCTCATCTGCCTGGTGCCTTCTCATGACCTGCTGGTCACCCCAGAAGAAAGGGGTGGAGCATCCAGCCTTCGCCTGGGATTTCAAGGATAATTTGGTGTGTGCTTCTGGTTCCATGTGAAAGAAGTTCTCCTGCTCACTCCACTGGTAGAAACATCTGGTTTTGGCCCGAGGTCCTCGCAGCTGCTACTTCCACCTTAGGAAAGCACAAGACACTCGTGTTCAGCCTCAAGATGGATCTCAGGGTTCCTCTCTGCAGGACTGCACTTTCCTCACCCTGAAAAGAATTTTCCTTCAGTAAACAGATAGGTCTTCCAAAGGCGTATCACGTTCATTATGTAACTAGGGCATTTTAAAAAAATATTTTCAAAAAATTTTAATTTATCAATGTACAATGTAGTTGACTTTTGTGTCCCTTTACCAATTCCTCTTTTTCCCCTGCTCCCCCCCATCAACATCATATCTGTTCACTAGTCTTCACGACACATAACTAGGGTCATTTATACCCAGAAAGTATCATAGCCATTAATGAAAATAAATGTGAATTAAGAGTAATTCGGTGCTGAGACAGCGATATCACGACCCCAAACATCACGAGCCACTTCACCCTCCCCCCACCTTTTCACCTGCTCAAGGCCCTGGTACCTACCTGAGGTGTCTCCTGGCCCAGCTCTCTGTGAGGGCAGAGGGGAGCCGTGAAGGGATGTTGGCCTGAGGTGCCCTTTGTCAAGCAGGAAGCCTGTGTCCTGGGAACTGGTGCAGAGGACATGCCTCTGTGTTGTCTCCGAGAAACGTCCTGGAGATTCCAGGCATGTGTCAGCCTGCAAACGGGGCTGGCGATTCCCGTAGAGAACTTGGCTGTGCGTGCGAGAGTGGGTGTCAGGCCGTGGAGCTGCACAGGCTCTGTTTGGGTTTAAAAGAATAGCCAAGAGGCTGTTTCTCAAAGCCTGGCACTGGGTTCTCATGGTCTCTCCTGCCACCTGCAGGAGGGATCCCTGTTCTGTGAACTCCTTCAAGGCCTCTAAGCAATGACAGTGGTGGCTAGCATGTCCTGTACATAGTGCTCATTGTGTGCCAAGCACAATACTATGTATTTCATGCATATTAAACCATTTACTTGGCATAGAGCCCTGGGAGGGAGGTACCATTATCACATTATCACTCCCATTTTACAGGTGAGGAAACTGAGGTATGGGGAGGCCACACATCTGGCAAGTGAGAGAGCCGGGGTTTGGCTTCAAAGTCAGTGTTGAGCAGTGCCCCAGTAGGCTGGGGGTGTGGGGCCCATAGCAAGCACTACAGGACAGGGACTGGGGTGGGGACTTCTCAGCCCCATGCTCGACCCCACCCAGCTTCGTAAACCCATGTCCAGACCACCCCCTTTCCTGAACTCTCTGCTCAGCTGAGTGGGCTCCACCTCCCCTGCCTAGCTTCCCTTCATGCTCCTGTGCCTGGCCCAACCTCCCCTCTCCACCTCTTGAAGACCCAAGGTCCAGCTGATGCTCACAGCTTGCACTGATAGCTGTCGACACATGCTGCCTGGGGCAGCCCTGCCATTACCTTAGACTGCTAATGCATTTTATAGGCTGTGGCTTATCTTGTTAGATAATCAGCCTCCGAGAGCAGGAGCTGGGCCATGTGCCCAGGAACACTCCATGGCTCGATTTGCAGGTCCTGGGGGAGGCCCAGTGATGCTGTCCCTGGTGACGCCATCCTTGCAGATCTGGGCCTGGGAAATTGCAGTTGCTGCCTCATTAGTCATCTCAAGGCTCTGACAAATGGGCCTGCCCCTCTGTCGCTGCAGTGACTCCATCTGCCTCATTATTCACAGCACAGATTCTCCCAGGTTATTTAAGAGGTCTCATTTATGCCTTGGTACAAAGCATCTTCTACCCGAGTCTTGCTTGGGAAAAATTTATAGGCAAGGATGTGAGAAGAATGGCCGTGCCGGGAAGAGCTTCAGAGACCACTGAGCAGCAGGGTGTCTGGGAGGCTGGTTGGGACGTCAGCAGGTCCCAGCCCTCCATCTGCCCATAAGGAAGCCCCTTCCTGCTGCGGGGGGCGGCGGGGGTGCTGGGCCAGGAGCCTAGTCAAGTGCGCCCCACCCTCATCCTCCTTCCAGGCAGCAGGAGGGATGGGGGGTGGGGTTGGGGTGTTAGGCCCAGCTCAACACTTGTGCTGCGTGTGTGAGTCACAGATTTATTGAAAGCAGGTGGAGATGGTCGCAGGGGTGACGACACTCTTGCCTGCCTTGCTGCCTGATGTACTCTGACAGACTGTTCATTTCTACAGTTTTTATTTTGGTTCTGGTTCTTTGTAAAGTCTGCCTGTTCTTTTCTTATACTGTCCTTTTAGGTGTTATTTTATGTGTTCAAAGTCTCTGTATGATTATTCTGTTATCGGAAATTCTTGGGGGGTCTCATCTTTCTGTTTTTTGTGTCTGACAACTCTTTTGGATTATCTTCTCATGTGTTTTGTCATTTTGGATTGGAAGCTCACCTTGTGTTTGTGTGTGTTGGGAGGGGTGAGGAGGGTATGCAGGGTGTGGTGTGGGGGAGGAGTGGTGCATGTTTGGGAGTGCTCTGAGTGCGTTTATGCTGTGTATGTGTGTGCACGTGCACGTGCACGTGCATGTGCAGCCTGGCTGCCTGGGTTGAGGGTGTGGCCGCCCAGCTGGGCTTTGTGTAGGCTCCTGCCAGGTGCTCCAGGTATCACAGCCAGGGATCAGGTTTTTGATAATTTCCTGGCTTGGGAGTTTTCAGACCATGAACTAAAACCCATGGAAGACAGGCCTGTGCTCATGAATTCTGAGGGGATATTTTTGATTTCCACCCAGGCTCAGGCAGGCTTCCTGGTTGTCTCCGTTGTTGCTGGCGAATTTATTTCAAGTCCACCCTTTCATGTGGGTGCATCAGGTGCACGTCCCGACTTTATATGTAGTGGGGGCTCAGTTCCAGCCCCCCACCTCTTATGTCCCCAAGCCCTTGTTCCTGTCCCCACGTGGCCATCACAACCAAGGCTTCTAGGCTGCCAAGACCGGCAGCTCCGTCCTCCTTTCTGGCCTCATTTTTCTTCCTGTCTTATGAACTTGGGTCTGCTTGTTGTATTTTACACAGCACCCCTGAATGTTGGAGGTGGGAGGGTCTCTGGTGTACTGCTTCATCATCTGGTGTACTGAGGTTCCAGAGGGGCTGACTCGACTGGTAGCCTATGGCAAAATTTGGCCACAGCCTTGGGTCAGCCAGTAGTTAGCCCTGTCCAGTGATGAGCCAGCTGGACCCCTTGTCTGGTCACAGTTGGCCATGCTTTCCCCAGGCATATAGAGGAGTCTTTGTGAAGTGTCCTTTGTGGCTGCCTCAGTGTGTGAGCCATCCGTGGGAAGTCAGGTCAGTCTCTGCCACAGCCTGTTCTCATGGCCTGTTCTTGCCCCTGGTCATCCCAGCTGTGTGGGAGCCTTGCGTGGCCTCTGTGTCGAGCATGTGGCCCCAGTTTGCAGCATCCACTCCTCAGTCCTCACCCCCTGAAGATCAGAAATGTGTCAGACTCACATCTATCCACAGACCCCTGAGCCACCACACTTGGGTGGTTGTGTGTGTCCACAGCCCAGGCCCAAAGTCCACAGGAAACATGGGCCCATTATGGACACCTGTTATTGCCACCAAAGCACCAGTGTGTCCTCAAGTCATGTTAGAAAAGATGACTTAAAACAAAATTAGGTGCTGAAGTCCCGTGTGAAGAACTTCATACCCTTTTAGGATAGAGTGAATTTGCAGCACACGGTATTTCTCCTCCTCTTTCAACTCTTCCTTATGGTGTGTGGGACTATTGATGTGGCTGGCAAAAGTGACCAGTGTCAGGCTGTGATATGTGGGTGAACACTGGGCAGCCTTTCCTTAGTTTGGTGCTTCCGTAAGCTCTGCCTTTTCTTACCCAGCAGCCAGGGCATACGAAGAAGGCTATCTCTACTGAGTGGACTGTGCAGTGGGCAGACTTGCCACAGGCAGGGAACCGAGCCCACCCCTGCTGCCTCCCCTTTCTGGTAGAATGTGCTTGTTCGTCTGCACATGCGGATGGCCCAGGAGCTCCCCTGTCTGTCATTGAAGCCAGCTAGTCCAGTACAGTCTGCATGTCACCTGCCCCAACAGAGGTCCACGGCCCCCAGCACCTCGAGAATGACTGTGTGACCCTCTGAGGTCTACTGTTGGGACAGTGCCACATCTCTCATAGCTCAGGGAGCACCACAGCTCCATGGCATGGCTCGGGCTTCTTCTCGGGCTATACTGGAGTTCCGCTCGTCTAGGGAGGGAGCCAAGGATGTGTGCAACTGGTTGCTGAGGCTCCCATCCAGGGCTTCGCCCAGGAGGGCACTGGCCTCTGTCCGCCTTGGAAGGAACGTGCCTGGGCTGTGGTCCTACTGGGCACTGCAACTTGGGTCTCACTGGCCCTGTACCCTCTTGGGACTGAGGCAGAAGCTGGTGGCAGCTGCCTTACTGCTCCCATCCTGACTATGGGCGCGGCTGAGGAGGGGAGCCCGTGCCTTTCTGCGCCTGCCTCACGGTTCCTAAAATTCTTTGTGTTGAGGAAATATTTCACTCGCGGATACCTAATTGTCCTGTGGGGTTTGTAAGGCAGGTCTGAAAGCCGATTGAATACAGCAGAACTGTTCCCTGCATGACAGCTACTTCATACGCAATCATAACAATTATATATAATTTGTGTTTACACTGCCTGGAAGATTAAACTCCTCATACAGACATTCTCTAAAACAGGCTTAGGGCGTGCAGGGTAGGACCGCCCTTGGGCATGCACATGAGAGCAGCCTTCAGTGTTCTGAGGATGGCTGTCCTGGTGGTGGCAGGGGTGGTGAGGGCCACCTGGGCCTGCTTCTCAGCCAGGGCCATCAGAGGGCTGGGCTGAGCTGGGGCAGGGTAGGGAAGCTATCACCTGGGCCTCAGGGAAGGGGTAAGGGCAGCTGCCCACCGTTGTCCCCTCACAGCTGGATTCAGCAGAGGCACATACCTGGTGTGCCTGGAAGCCCAGGGTAGAACCTGGGGAGCAGCTCAGTCCCTCTCAGCTCAGAGTCCCATGCAGAAATGAGTCCCCATGGTCCTGGAGCATATGATGGGGGAGGGGTGGGGTCCTAGCTGCTGCAGAGTTCTGGGCAGCATGGCCTCCTCAGCACTCAGTGCTGCTGGTGTGGTGTTGATGTAGCCAGTCAAGTCCACCAGCCCCTGCAGCCATCTCCAGGATCTACCCCAGGGGAGCAAGGTGGAGAGACAGCCTGCTGCCCCTTGTAGACTGTAGACACTGGCTTGTTCCCAGGCCTTGGCCAAGGCTGGGTCATCCATCATCTGACCTGTGCGTCATATTGCCCAGCTTGCAGGGCTCTGCTGACATTCTGCTCTCCTGGAGGCCTCCCCTGGCACTGCTCTGGGCTCAGCCTGGGGGCAGGGGTCTTGTCTTTCCCTCCAGTCCTTGCTCCTGCCCCCCCTGCTTAGGGGTAGGAACCTGTCCAGGGGCCCAGCCGTTTCGTTGCTTGTCCCATGTAGGAAGAAGCAGGGCCTGTCCCCAGACCCTGTATCTCTCCACCTCCATGGAGGCGGTCCTCCTCCACCCCATCTGTAGGAGAGCCTGCACCTCGCCCCTGCCTGCCCAGCAGCTCCTACTCCTCTTGCCCTGGGTGAGCACAGGACAGTGCTGGGGCCAGAAGTGGTCTTGTGGTCCTCCCTGGCCATGTGTCCAGTGCCCCCTGGTGGGCTAGGTCATGGCCACTGGACACAGAGTCACAGGGAGACTCCCCCCAGCCCTGCAGAAACGCATGTAGGCTCTAACAGTCCCGTCTGTCCTGACGAGCCTGGGAGGCGGGGCAGCCCCATAGCAGTGGAGGCTGGCGAGCTTCTCTGGCAAGTGGCTGGGCCTGCTGGACCCCCAGCCTCCTCCCTTGCTCTACACCAACCTCTGTGGCCTGTGGTTGACCCGGGGCCCCAGGCGACAAGCCTCACAGACTCACGCTGGGGAGCTCAGGCCTTCTTAGGCTACCCAGCAAAGCCAGGTGTGGGCTGAGAATTTGTATTTGGGGCACATAGGGCTGGGGTGGGAGGCGCGCACACTCCAGTGACTCCACCCTGACCTGTCTCTCTCCCTTCAGTTTCTTCGAGCACTACTGCTATTCCCGGGGCGGCATGCGCCACAGCTCCTACACCTGCGTCTGCGGCAGGTAAGCGGGGTGTCTTGGGTCATGTAGGAGTGACCATGGGAGGGTAGGCACTGAGTGAGTGAGGGGCTCCATCTCCCCCCAGCTTAGATGCACTTGCTTGCCCACACATACACACCAGTGCCCGCAACCCAAGCTTTGTACTCACTTTCCCTTTCTAAGGCTCTGGGAGCTGAGGTTGCCTCTGCCTGCAGAGCTTGGTGCTAGGTGGAGGAGAATCCTGGACCACCCACTGCACTGCAGAGGGGCTGCCTGATGCTCCTCCCTCTGTCCCCAGCTGGTGGGCATAACAGCTTAGCACAGGAAGGCCACTCCTTCTGAGGCCACTGCTGGCCTTCCTCACCCCTCTGCATGGACACACACAGCATGCGGGGACTGGGCTGGCCGTGAGCTCAGGCTGGGCAGCTTCTGTGCACATCTGGGGTGGGCGTGGAAGCAGCTTTGTTGGTGCAGGAGGCAGCAGCTGTGTGTCTGGCACTGTCGATCTGACTGTGTGGGGACCATCACGGTTGTGGGTGGGTATCACTCGAGGTGTGTCCACGTGAGTTACATTGTGGCTGGAGGGCTCTGTTTGTGTGTCTGTATGTGTCTGTGCATGGCTAGGTGTGCGTGGAGGCACACACATGGTAGAAATGACCACAAACACGGGCAGCTCATGGCCATGAATATGCATTACTATCATCTCTGGGGGCGTACACAGCTGTGTGGCTACGTGTGTCTCTGTAGATGTGTCAGCACCACACATGTCCTGGCTATGGGTGGGCCCCTCATCTCCTGGACTCACCCCTGCTATTCTCCCCTGCTCAGCCAGGGCTCTGGCCCTTGGGTCTGGCCCCTGCCCAGCCAGGCTGGAGCCGGGAGCTCTGTGGATGTGCGCATCCTCAGACATGAATAATACATATGAGCATCTCAGTCCTTGGAAATGTTCTTCTCTGGTGGATAGAGAGAAAAATCATTATTTCTACTTTTATGATTCCTGAGGCTCCCGAACGAGGCCGTAAATATTACACCCAGGTGTTTTTTTTTTTTTTTTTTTCCTTTGGACAGACTTACAAGTTCTTTTTTCCTTAAAGGCATCGCTTATTAGGGAAGCTCTCTAGCTCTTCTCTGCAGCCCAGCCAGGACTCTGGTGTGGCTCCTGAGATAGTCGGGGCCCTTCTCATTGAGCCCCTCTCTCTTTAGCCACCAGGAAAGGAGGGCTTCCTTGAGTCCCTTCCCCAGGACACAAATTCAGGCTCTCCATTTCCGTTCTATACACATGCTGCCCATACCATGCCCACATCCCCAGCCCAGAGTAGCTACCTGAGCAGCACTCACAGCCAGGAAGCCCTGCAGGTGGCACTGCCATCAACCATGAGCCTGGCCGCCAGCCATGTGGCTGTGGGGAGCCGGGGCTGCCAGGTCTCCCCTCCCCCCCCCGCCTCAGGCTTAGACCTGGTCCAGCTGCCCCTGGGCCTCTGCTGGAAAGTGGACAGTACTGCCTGAGGGGCAGGGGATGGGGCACCAGCCCCCAGGCCTGCTGGGTGAGGATGGGCAATTGACCACCCTCCCCTGGTTCTTTGCAGTGGCGAGAACTCAGCCGTGCTACACTATGGACATGCTGCGGCACCCAACGACCGTACGATCCAGGATGGAGACATGTGGTGAGTGAGGCTGACCCCTGGTGCTGCCCCGGCCCTCCCTCTGCATGTAAATAGCCAAGCCAAGGCAGGACTGAACCTCAAGGTCAACCCGGGGTCTCTGGGTTCCTGTCCTGAGAAGGCTGAACAGCAGGGTCCCCAGGCCAGCTCTTGGCTCAGACTTCTCTGCCCAGGCCATCGACCTGCGTGGTACCTTCTCCAGGACCAAAAGTCCACAGGGGAGCATAGAGAGACAGGAGTGCAAGACAGGGGCCCCTGTGGCTTCCCATGGGGTCATGGGATGGTGGCTCTCTATGGAGGTCCTGGAATGCCCAGACTGTCCTCTCCAATCAGTAGGCACCACATGCACATCTCTATCTCAGTGCAGAAGGGTGGAGCCCCTCAGTTTGGAGCAGGGAAAACCCTAGGGAGCCTCCTGTGCTCTGAAGCCTGCCAGCCTCAGCCACAGGACCCCTTGGTGTATGCAGCTACTCGCAAGTCAGAGGTGGCGCTTGCCCCCCAGGCTGGCTGCAAGGCTTTCCTGAGCAACATTGCTTTGCTCACAGCTCCTCGCAGAGACCATGACACTGCAGATGTGGGCAGGTCCTGCGGCCCCCACCCCTCTGAGAGCCCCCCTCCTTTTGGAGGGGTTGTGATCCTGCTCACAGACCCCTGGCATGTAGGGCAGAGCACGCTGGGCCACTGACCCAAGGTTTGGGGAGGGGTCTGTGAGCGCCTGCAGACCCGAATCCTCAGTCACTAGGCGCTTCCGCCTGTCCTCTCTGCCATCCAGATGTCAGCCAGGGCCAGCCCTGGCACTGCTGGGCTACTGAGAGCCACCCAGATGATGGTGCTGCCCTGGGGCTAGGCCACAAGCCATGTGGGGCTGCCCTGTCTTGGACTTCAGACGCTTTGCTGTGGTCACTGACCAGCAGATGGGGGTTCCCTGTCCTGCCTGGCTGTTTGGCACCTTTTCTTCTATTGCTGATGCTCCTGAACAAGGCTCCCTCAGAGCCCCATGGCGGTGTGGCTTCCTCTCAGGTTGGTGCAGTGCCTGGAGGGGCTCAGCTCACTTCGGCCTCAGCTGCCCTGATGTGCACACTCCCAGAGTGGCAATGGCTGCTGGACCTGGCCTCCCCCGGGTGGGACTCGCCTTGCAGCAGGGAGCAGCGGGAACCTGCACCCACGTCCACCGAGGGGCGTGAGTGCACATGCACAGACCTACAACATGACCAGATGCCCAGAGAGATGCTGTGTTCTTAGCTGTTGCTGCCAAGTGTTTGCAGGAACCCACTCAATACCAGGGTCCTCCCTGTCCGCAGGACACACTGGTACCATGACTGGCCACAGTCGCTCTGCCCAGTGTCAGTAGCTGGAGGGGTTGTTCTGGCTCAGGACGCTGTTGACAGGAGCCCAGCTCAGCCTTCTGGAAGAAACTAAGCCCCTCATATCCCCCTCTGAGCCTCAGTTTATTCATGTGTGAGTAGAGACAGCATACACATGTCAGGATGACACGTGGCAGTAGAAGGGATGTGTAGGAGCCTAAGTGCTGAGCCAATGTACCCTCTCTCCAGGGGCCTGGGCCAGCAGCTCAGGGGCAGGAGCCTGCAGGGGTGATGCCTGAAATGGCCACAGAGGCAGGCTGGTAGCACTGCCACTCACCACCCCCCAACCCCCCTCCCCAGCTGGCCTGACCACACTGACCCACCAAACCTGTTTCACCCCCAGCTGCAGTGAGCCCCACAAACCATGGGCTGGTGTCTGTGGGGCTGTGCTGTGCTGCCTCTGGGCAGTAGCTTGTCAGGCAGTGGCTGGGCCCTACCATGCCCAGGGCTGGCAGGGTCAGAACAGAGCTCAGTTACCCTGCTACAGGCCTGGGCGCCAAGGCCATGCAGCAACATTGACAGGGCCCTCCTGTCTGTGTGTGTCTGTCACCCTCGTCCTGATCCCATGAGATAGGTGCCTTGCTCCCAGTGTTTGTGCAGGGTGACTGAGACACAGGAGGATACTAGGCTCAGGTGTGGAGCCAAAGGGATTTGGAGAGGAGGTTGGCTGCCTCGGACTCGGCTTGATTGGAGACTAGGGAAAGACAGGGCAGGAGCCCTGCTGCCTGCCTGCCATGACCAAGCCCCAGGTATCCCCAGGGAGAGACCACCTGGCCTTTTCAGGAACTCCCACCTTGTGAAACTATTTCTAAAGCTCTTTGACCCTGTGGCCCATCCTGATTGAGTCAGGACGCCAGGCCCCAGGAGCCCATTCCCAGGGCAGAGGCAGAGACCAGCCATACTAGCGGGACCCTGCTGTCCTGGGAGCAGCTCAGACCAGCTGGACGGCCCTGCGCCAGAGCCACGTGGCCTTGCATTTCTTCCTCCGTGAGCTCTGTACACCCCAGAGGAAGGGGTTGCTTCTCCACTCTCTTTATCTGCCTTAAAGACGGTCCTCACCCCATGAGAGACCAGTCCCGGCTGTATTCCTGGGGTTGCCCCTGACAAGGGTGAGTCCAGGCCAGGGCACTGTACACATCAGTCCTCCCCACAGCCCAATGCCATGGCCTCAGCCCTCCTGGGCAGCATGCAGCACGTGCGTCTCCCAGGGGCAGCTCTATAGCAGGAGTGATCCAGCGAAGCTCACGGATGTTAATGCCAAGCCCAAATTGGTGATTTTATTTTTCTAGTGCTAACTTTGAAATGTAGCCAGTGGAATAATTATGAGTTTATTATAGTCAATTTTTTATGCAGCATTTAGAACAACATGTTTTGTTGATTACAGCTACTGCCAGATTGCTGGCAGCATTTATAATCCATTGTTTTATTGAAATTGATCTGCCAAGCGCCTACTGCATTCGGTAAATAATAAATCACTCTGTTATCCCAACATAAAGGCACAATACTTTATCACAAGGTGTGAAACCAAAATAGGAACATAGTGCAGAATTTTTCCTGAAACCGAGAGCCCCCCAGCACAGTGTGTGTATTTCAGGCTCCCATTGCAGTGGTGTGCTCTGGGCCCCGGTTCTTTGACACTGGGTAAAAATGCCCCAGAGATATTTTAACATTTAGCGATGAGGCTCTTTGTGGAGTCAGAGGTGATCCAGAGCAGTCAGACTATCCTGGGCACAGTGGGGAGGGGATCCCGTCCCTCCACAGGCCCAGGTATGGGCACCCCTCTGAGCTTCAGTCTTTCTATCCATCACTGGGGGGTAACGTAACACCCAGCTTGGGGCAGGCTTCAGGGATCATCAGTGCACCATGCAGGCCCTCAGCGGGTGAGACCAGCAGCAATGGTGGCCATCCCCAGAGCCAGGCAGGCCAGGCCACCTCCTGCTTGCGTTCTGGGCCCCTGGAGCCAACCTCCCAGTGGCTGGTTCTGTGGCAGAGGCTAAAGGTGAGAGCCACAGAGAGCACCAGCCAGGCCTGGTTTGTTCGCAGCCAGCTCTTGAGTCACATGACCTTCCTGTTCTGTGTTTTCAGCCCCCAAATTGTCCTCTGTGATGTGCGCCAGGAGGGCCTTGAGGCTGGCCAGGCCTGCCTCCCACTCCTCTGTCCTTACAATACCAGGGCTTCCCTGGAGCCGAGCTGGGCTGGGCCACTTTGGCTACAATCACTGCCTGCGAGGGCCTGTAACTTGGACACTCTGGGTTTTTTTTCAGGCCATGCTGGTCAGCCCAGAACTGCGTATTTTGAGGGCTGTTCCTCACATCACGCCTGTGGCCCCTTGGGCCCCTTCCCGTTTCTGGGCCAGATCCTGCCACATACCCTCTGCGTGAGGGTGAGGAATGGGGCTTTGCTGTGACTTCAGACCCCTGGGGCCTTTCCCCTGGCTTGGTTCAGAGCCACAAGGCCTTGTGTGGGGCCTGCAGCCATGAAGCCTCTGGGGTTTTGCTGTTGGCTCTCACAGCCCTTTTCCGCTGTGCCCCTGGTGGTCACCATGAACCCCATCACAAAGTCACTGATCCAGAGGAGCCATTAGTTGCTTTCTGCTTTCCTTCTTAAGGCAAGCAGACAGACCTCCTAAAACAGTTACAAAAGTATGGCATGCTTGCTCCTTAATGCTTTCAGCGTGATCACATGAGGGGTATGGCTAAGGTCATCAGAGGCCCATCCTAAATGGAAGGCCTGAGCAGGTGGGTGTGAGCACAGATGTGGCCAGGATTAGTCGCCCTCATGCACTGCCCGTCCAGACTGGGCTTTGGACACCAGAGCCGTCAAGGTAGAAGCGCTGAAGGCCAGCCAGCTGCCCGTGGGCCACCAGGGTGCGCCATCGCCCGTGTTTCGGAAAGCAGTGCAGTGGGTTGGGCCTGCTTCTGTGCTGGATTCCCAGTCTGGGTCTGTGTCTGGCCTGGCAGCACTCATCTGCCCTGGACCCCTTGGCAGGCTGACCCCAGGGTGGGGGGAGAGAGGGGCACAGGGTGTGCTGAATTAGAAAGCAGCTGGAACAGCCCTCATCACCTGCCACCTCCTACCTGTCCCACCAGCAGATCAGGTTGAGGGGAGGAGAGGGCTGTGGTCCCTCTCAGAACTGTCTAGAGCACAGATCCAAGGATGCCCCAGGCCTGGGTTACCCAACTGCAGGCAGGATGTGGCTGGTGGGCAGTGAGCCAGGCCTTCCAGTGCTGGCCAGAAGAGGGCAGCATTATCTCAGGACATCTGGGACAGGCCTCACCCCTGCTGGGTAGTCCCTGGGCATGGGAGGTGGGGGACCAGCTCAGCTGAGGAGGACAAGCCTGTCCCAACCCCCATACTCAGCAGCTTTCCAGGGTCCTCTTCCCTCCTTCCCTGCCATGGGCCTAAGCCCCCATCTGTCTCCCTGTTCTGATGATGGCTAGCTAGAAGCCATAAAGACCAGCAAAGGTGAAGACAGAGCTCATCATCACCAAAACCCAACTTCTCTCTGCCTAGAGAAATAAGGGTGACCGGGTTCCACCCCAGGAAGGCTCTTGAAGGCACTCTGAGCTGTTGGTGGCATGTCTCTGGCACGTGCCATTCCCACTGCAGTGTCACTTCCTGAGCCAGGGTGGCATCAGGGCCCCCTCTGCACAGCCAACTCCATCAGACATGCCAGCACTCACCCCTGTAGGCTGCAGGTGCCCGCTCACCCAGGGTCTCAGCAGTATCTCTTAAGCCCTGCAGGCTGGGCTGGGGCAATTCTGCCCATTCCTGGGTGGCCACTCGGTCTGAGTCCCTCTGGCATCTGCTTACTGCGGCTCCCACAGGAGGCAAATCTGTGCCTGGGGACTCTTCCCAGCCAGCAGAGGGGCTAGGGCAAGATGGGCCTCCAAGCCCCACTTCACCTTGTGCCTGAGCCTTACAGGGATTTAGAGTACAAGGCAGACCCTCCCTGCCTTGCTCTTCCTTCTCAGGAATTCCTAGTTGTCACCAGCCAGCCCCGTCCTGAGCATTTCTTGCTCGTAAGGACAAGCCCAGTCCTTGGGGCAAGGGAATACTCTCAGGAGGACACAGGCCCTGGTCAGCCATCTGTGCAGACCAGTTGGCCATGGCCTTCGCAGTTGCATCCCAGGTAGAAGTATCCTTTACATTCCAACCCAGCACTCATGCGCGTACATATGCCCTGACTACAGCCACATTCCCTTCCCACGTGTTTCTGTCCGCTCTGTTTAATTTGTTAAAGTTTTGTAGCCACACCCTACTCAGTTGCTGTCGTGACCACAGTTTAAAAACACTAGCCAGACAGCCCAGGTGCTTGCAGACATCATGAGACACTGGTCACCAAAAAAGTGAAATGAAGTGTGTGCTGTGCACATGAGGCCATCTTTGTCACTCCCTGTAGAAGCTGCTGCCCTGACGCCTGGCCCTTGCCCTACTCTGCTCTGATGGCACCAAGCCCTCAGAGTGGGCAGCAGCTGCGCCCCAGCCGCCATGTAGTGCTTTGCCTGGGCTCTACCCTGCTGCCCTGCCTCTCTCCACATCATCCGTAAAATGTCAACACCGTTTCCCTCTGACTGCACAGGAGGCCCACAGCACATGGCAGCTCTTGTCATTGTGTGCACCAGGGTTTGCTGATTCTGGGTACTGGGTACCTGGAAACTGCTGCTGTAGTGGGTGGTTGCACAGGCAACTTTCCTGGCTGCTCAGACCTCCCAGGAGCAGCCATCCCATGGCTGGGTTGAGTTCAGCAGAGGTGCCTGGGAAGGCACCGGGGAGAGGTCCATGTGGGGGGGGTAAGCCCGTGGCACTGGAGGACTCCGAGTGATGGCCTTTGTCCCTGCTGGCCCCACCTGGAGCTTGGCACTCCATGGAAGGCCTGGCTGGGAGCTGGGAATAGGCAAGCCTGCCCCTGTGCCAGGAAGACCAAAGCCCGTGCCTTGTCTGCAGGGGCTGCCCACTGCAGCAGATGAATGGAAAAGTTATCTGTATGCCTTCTTTCTATCTAACGCTGAGGTCTGAAGGGAAGCAAGAGCTTCCTGCCGCTCAGAAATCCCCCAGCCTGGCCTGAGACACAGACTGAGGTGGCTGCACTTTGGTGTCTGAAATCCTCCTGCAACCCTGAACACACATGTGTAAGATGTCATTCTTGGGGGAGAAGCAGCTAAGTTTTGTGCCATATACTCAGGATATTAAAATGGAGCTACAAACCGAGTACAAAGTGGTCCTTGTATAAACATTGCAGCATGTCCCCAAAACTGTTCCCAAGTATATATCACTGGCCAAACCATCTCCAAGTCCCTCTGCCTGTGGGCTGGCCAGTCCCTGCAGTGGGGCTGGAAGAGTTGAGGGGAGTCTGGGGAGGGTCTGGGTGGGCCAATGATGGCAGGTAGCCCAGGCCTGAAGCTGCCCGGGAAGAGCCTACAGAAGGCAGAAACTTCCATCCCAGCCAGAAACAGCCATGTGAATGCATGTGAGGGATGAGACGCTAGCTTATTGCTTGGAGATGTGTAACATCACCCCAGATGTCTTAGATTATCACACGGATTCACTCGGCCAAAGATGGTAGTGTCCCTGGTGGGTGTCCCCAGGCAGCCAGGAAGGAAGGATCCTGCATTTTCGATTGAGCCAAAGTATGACCGAATTCTCCATAGTCAGCTTGCATCAGAGGACAGATGGAGCACACACAGAGGAGCAGGAGGGAGATGATTTATAAAAGAGATGGCTGTTGTCCCTGGATTCTAGAATGGCTTGAGTCTGAATCACTTGTGCATGTAGAAACTCTGAGGGGGATTTAAAAAAAAAAAAAAAAGCAGAGAAAGATAGGGAACTGAGAGCACGAAAATAGACCTTAGCCCTGTGCTGAGTGTCACAGGGCAGGATGGAGCTCCCGGCTGGGTGTATACTTCCTTCTCCAGAAAGCGGATGAGTTTAACACAGAAAATATAGTTGGTCTTCTAGAATCTGAAAGATAAAGCCAGCCTGGCTGAGGAAATACAAACACCTACCATCCTACACTTTCTGTTTTATTAAGAAACGTTTGGAGAACTTGTTTGGGTCTTGTCAGCACTGGAGAAGAATCTTTTTATTGTTGTAGAGGATTCCAGCATTTGGTGCATTCTTGTGGGCTTCCTGGTTTTTTAAATAGTTCGATTTCTGTTTTTGTTTTGTTTTTTTTAATTTCAGCACAGTCTAATAGAATTTTCTGCTTGGGGGTGCTGTTGCAGGTTGTCCTCTGATGTGGCACCTTTCAGGAATCTGTGTCCCCCACACTCCTGGCTCTGTCCTGTCTGTTCAGGCCTCCCTTGGATGTTCTAAACAAACCATTCTCCTTTGTTGATTCTGAGGAGCCTAAATGAAAAGGCTGTGCTATCCCAGGCCAGAGTGGGCCACGACCCCATGCAGCTCCATTCCCCCATGGATGTCTGCATGCTGGTCCCAAGACGACACAGCCTGCAGCATGGTAGGATCCCCATTTTCAAGATGGGAAAACTGAGACCCTGAAGGCTGAGTGCCAGAGCCAGGACAAGAGAGCAGACTGCTGGGCTCTGAGTTGCTTATCTCTCTGACTTGGGAATTTGTTGGACCAGTGCCCAGAGCCTTAGTTACCTTCCAATTGGGGCTTAGGTGTGCCCCACCATCCTGACCAGCTCTGGGGGGGATGTGCTTCATGTAGGAGTAAACCAACGGGCACCTGTTGATACCGCCTCGCATCTGGAGCCTCCCAAGGACCAGGCACCTGGGTGTGTCTGCTCAGGGTCTTTCTCTGTCATCTTCACACAACTGGGCTTGAGGGGGTCACCCTCAGACGAGGCACAAATCCCCTGCTTTGCCTGCTCCAGGCAGGGTCCCCGCAGAGTCTGTGACTTTGACCCAAATCTTTCCCCCACCCCCTGAGAATCACCTGAGGTATTATCTGGTGCTTTCTGCACTGTTGACACTGTTTATGGTGTTTTGCAATCAGAAAAGACAGGAGATTAAAAAGTACCAGGATGGGGACTTTGGATTCCAGCAAAGCATCCAGGGATCCTGAGCATTTACATCTGTTTCTGTGGGGTAGCTAGTGCTGCCTGTCAGGCTACATAGCCCAGCTCTTTGCTCCACACCTAGGGCCCGGGTCGTCCACCCCCCTGCTCTGTTCCACAGAATAGGAGGCCTCTAAAGGCAGGTGCGTGGCAGCTTCTGTAACATTTGTTGAAAGGCTATACCACTGAAGTCTGGATTTGTGGGGGAGGCCCCTGTAAAGGAAGCCACAGCAGTGGCCCTGGGCTCAGATCTGCTGGGAATTGTACGGCTGCAGGCTGACCCCCACGGGAAGCTGAGGATGGAGTTGGCCCTGTGCAGAGCTGGGCTCTAGCCAGTCCACAGGGGCAGCTCCCACTTCCTCAGCTCCTCCTGGCTCTGTGGTCACCTAAAGAGGCAGCAGCATTCCAAGTCTGGGGCCGGACAGTGTCCCTCAGCCAGTTTTGTCACATCAGTGTTGTGACTTGGCCATGACCCCATGAAGGGGCTGGGTGGGCTGGTGGGTTCCTTCTCTGTGTCTGCTGTGAGCAGCCTCTGGTGTGCCAAGGTGGGAGAAGATGGGGAGAGGGTGCTCCATCTGTTCCCCTCTTTGCCTCTTATCTGGGCACCGCCCTTGCCTGCTTGGGTGACCCCGTGCCAGAGGGGCAGGGGACACATCAGTGTCATGAGAGCCAGACTTGGACCCCACAGATCTTCCCATGTCCTGTCTCATTCTACCTCGAGTGAACACGGTGGGATTCTTCTCTGCCCTTGACCAGAGAGGACCCACGGCTCTCTGTGCAGCAAGAGCTGGTCCTGCTTCTCCTTCCCAGCCCCGCTGCACCAGGGGCCCTGTCACAGGGTGTCCAGAGGGGCTGGCTCCGCGGCCATCCTCCTGACTTGGTAGCCTCCCTGTCTGTCCCCCTACCGTCCTGCCTCTGCTGGCTTCCAGCCCCCAGGCCTCTCCCGTCCTCCCCCACTGCAGAGCCTCCCCATTCTCCACACCCCATCTATGCCCCGATGGTCCCTGCTCTGCCGCCGGGGGGTGCCGGGGTGCAAGGCAAGCAGGGTGCGGGGAGTCAGGTGGCAGCAGCAGCATCGTCCTAGCCCCCGGGGTTGTGTGACCAGATGGCACAGGAAAGCCTTGCTGGACATAAGGCTGTCCTCTGGCATTTCCTTCCTGCCCTTCCCCCAGGCCCCAGCAGGGCAGGTCGGTCCCACGCCAGTGAGGAGAGGGATAGTGTCGGACACCTTCCTCTGGCTGGGGGGCCTCGGAGCTGGAGCAGAGGCAGCAGCTGCCTGCTGAGCTTCCACCAGATGCTCAAGGGCCTGTGAGAGGCGGGTGCTGCACTTGGCCCACATTCTCTGCTGGGCAAGTGCATCTGTCCCAAGGCCATGGCCCAGCTCCTTTCCTCCTCTTCTCCCTCTCATGAGCCGAGCATTGCCTCAGCCTGTGCTGGGTTTGGGGCAGACCTGGGAGAGGCTGTTGGGATGCTAGTATGGAGGCCAGCTGGCAGGTGGGGTCCTGGGGACATTTCTGCCTCCCTTAGTTCTCCAGGTGAGTCCCCAGAGTTGGGCCCACTGAGGCCAGGCCCTGGAGGGCAGGAGTCATCTGCACAGACAGCTCCCCTGCCCTCAGCCTTCCCTACTTAGGCTGAGCCCAGCACACCTGTTTTTCCTGGGAACAGAGGTCTCCATGATGGTTCTGTGTTTCTTTGCTGCTCATGCACCTGTGGGAGATATCAGGGCAGGAGCTACCTATACTGATAGTGTCGCAAGATGGGGTGGCCTCAGAACCCTGCTGCATCCAGGGCTGAGGCAAGCTGCCCTTTAGTCCCAGGGAAGGCAGTGGCTCCCCAAGTGCCCACCTGTCTCATGCACTCCTTTTTCCGCAGCCTGTTCGACATGGGCGGTGAGTATTGCCGCTACGCTTCCGACATCACCTGCTCCTTTCCTGCCAATGGCAAGTTCAGTGCGGACCAAAAGGCTATCTACGAGGCGGTGCTGCGGAGCTGCCGTGCTGTCATGAGTGCCATGAAGCCCGGTGAGGACATGGGTGGGCGGGGCCTGCTGGGGAGGCTCCACCTGGCGGGGATGGGGTGGGCACTTGTGTGGCAGGCGCCTGTAGGAAACAGGCCCTGCATTCTGTGACCTGAATTAATCCTCCCCCCTTTACCTGGCTGATAAGACTTGATGGTGTCAGGTCTCTAGGGTTACTTCTAGGAAACAGGGTTTAGTACCAAGCAGGGATAGAGCCAAGAAGTGGGGAGCTCAACCCAAGGTCACCCCATGTCCCATCCAGCTGCCTCCACCTGCACATCTCCCAACCCACACTGGCGACTGGGTTGTCATCATGTCCTGTGCCCCCTCTTGAAGCAGAGTTCACTCTAGGCAGGGCTTGGCCAGGTTTGGACACTGGCATGTGGTTAGACACTGGAGCGGGTTAAAGCACCACTCAGCGCTCTGGGACTTTAGACAGAAAGTTCTTCCTTTGGGTGGCTCGTCCCTTGTCTGTAAGTGGGGAGGTGGCAGCTATGGAGGATGTTAAACGATGAAAGGCAGCCGCAGCACTGCCTGGCACTGTCAGTGCTTTGTAGTGGTCACTGGCACGGCTGTGACAGTGGGGTCAAGTCTAGGCCTGGGCCTGGCATTTCCCGCTCTGGCAGCCAGCCTTGGCGACATGTCCTGCTCCTGTGCCCCCCACCCCTCCACCTTCATTATATCGCCTCCACACTCCCACTGGTCTTCCCCTTGTCGTCCCACCACATCGTGGTCATGGTCCAGCAGGGCAGGCAGATGAGGGCCTCTGGAAGGGAAACAGTGTGCCCCCAGCAAGGCTAACTCGCTGGCATTCCTTCTGGGAAGCTCTAGCTGTCTTCTTATGCTGGTTGGCTGCGCTCCTTGCTGGTGAGCCCCTGGGCCCTATGTCACCCTGAGATGAGTGGAATTCAGAACCTGCAGGATCAAACCCCAGCTCTGGTGTTGACTTTTTCTGCCCTGCAACAGTAAGAGACCCTTTCCCAGCAGCGTTGGGAGGTCCCTGACTTGTCACATTTCCTGGAGGGGAGAATTTAGGGACACGTTCTTGCTTCAAGCCCTCTAGGGCTTCAGAGCAGCCCACCCTATAGTCCTTGGAATCCTCAGAGCCGGAGCAGGATCCTGTGGGGTTGTCATGCACCAGTTACCCCCACGCCTGGCCCTCTGTGGACACGTGGCTCCAGGGACCACAGGCTGTAACCAGGTGATCTGTTTGGCTGCTGCCAGGCCCACCCTGGAGTATGGATAGGCTTTCTCTGCCTCTTGCTCTGTCTTGACAACTTGCCCACACCACCCCAGGCACAGCTGCCCTACAGCACCTGGATTCTGCATCTCAGGTTATAAGCAACAGAATGGTCTCCAACCAAGTTAGGTCATAAATTCACAGAAGTAGAAAAAGCAGGTCTGGGATGGAGCCAGAGCACAGCACAGAGGTTTAGTTTTTTTTTTTGAGGGAGTCGGAGTAAGCTCATGACCAGAATCATCTGGCCAGGGCCTGCCCTGGACATGCAGGCTCCAGCCGCCTTCTTCAACGTGGAGTCCCTCCATAAGGGTCGAAGTCAGAGAGCACCTAGTTGCTGGGTTCAGGTTGGAGCCTAGCTTCCAGCCCCTGATTCCTCCCATCCTCACTCACCACCTCCCACCACCGGCCCTGCAGTGTTTCAGAGAGGCAAGCAGCCCCCTGCAGACCTTCATGAGTAGGGGCAGCTCAGGCATCCCCCATAAGCCATGTGGGGTGCGGTCACTGTGGGCAGAAGAGATGGCACAGTAGAGCCCCACAGCGAGGCTTCAGAGTCCAGAATGCAGGCCTGAGACTTGGATCCAGCCCCCACTCAGCTCCCTGCTGGCAGTGTGCCTTACTCAAGCCCTTCAGTCTCTGCATGCCCTAAATGGTCCAGGAATAGTCCTCTACCCTGTCCCAAAGCACAGTCCACTCTGGGGCAGGCTTGGCCAGCTCTAGACACTGGCATCTGGTTAGTCATTGGGGTGCCCTCTTGTTAAGGGCCCACAGAGCTGGCTGCAGCCAAGTGTCTCTTCGGTGTTTGGGGAGTAGTGAACAGAGGCTGCGGGACCATCTGGGGCTCTGGCTGTGACAGGCCTTGAAGTCTGGATTCAGATCATACTAAATTCAGGGGACTGTGGTGGTCAGATTTGTGTGCCTCCAAGGAGACTTTGCTTAAAAAAAGAAAAAGATCCTGAGCCCCAGAACTCAGGATGTGAGTAAAAGCACCAGCATGTGGCCTCATGCAGACCCAGAACTTGATGGCTCAGCGTTTGGCTGAACAGTCCCCTGTGCTGTGACCCCACAGCCAGTTGTTGGGAGGAGTTACAGCCGCGATCACTGGGCCAAGTGTTGCTTTGGAGGGTCCTCAGCAACTGTCGTTTCCAGAAGAGGCAAAGAGGGAGCAGGCCTTCCGGATGGCCACAGTCTAGCCCTAAGAGCCCCTGCCAGAGGCTAAGCCATGGAGGGACACTGGGGGCAACACCAGGCCCCAGCCCACACCCTCACTTGTCCAGCAAGAACAGAGCATGATCCAAGCACAGGAACTCAGACATGCCCCAAAAGGAAGACGAAGAAGGAAAACCTTAAAGTAAATAAACTCCTGATGGGATGACGGTGTTGACTCTCCTGGTTTAGTGGCTGCAGAAGAAAACAGCATTTTGTGCTGAAGTGTTTATTTAAAAAGCAGCAGCCTCCACTAAGTATTAACAGGGGGAGTCTCCAGCACCGCTTGTTGCATGGAAACAAAAGCACAGGTGTGGCCAGTGTGCCCCACTTGTGTAAAAGGAAGTGGGGCAAGAATGTGGATTCGCACGTGCTTGTAAAATCCACGAAGGAAGTACAAGGAGGGATGGGGGAGAGTGCCCACTGTGTCCCTTTTCATTCTCTGACCGTCAGACCACGGGGTCCATCACCTATTCGCTGTTTCATCGAGCAGGCCAGCAGCAGTCACCGAGAGGTGCCTCTCCTCTCTGTACGCCAGGAATAAGAAGTTCTTGTTCCATTTCACATACCATCAGTCAGCCGGGTGGTCAGGACTGCAGATGCAGCGGGAGGCCCTGGTGGTGGAAGTGGGCCGTGGCGTGCCGTCCCACACCTGCCGCCGAGGGCCCTCTGCTGACAGCCTCTGGGGTGGGTGGGTCTTTCCTCACCACGCTCCCCGCGGATGCCACTCTCTGCAGCCGTGCGGTGGTGGCCTGTGTCGTTACATAGGTTGAGCAAGCTGTGTCACCTTCATTTTAGTGATGTCTTCAAACATCCATGGACAGCTGTGAGATGTAGAGGTCCAGGAAGTCGAAGCCCCAGGCTGGAAGGGGCTGCTGCTTCCAGCAGCCAAAGTGCTGTCTGTGAGGGGGCCGTGGCCCACCTGACCCCAGTGGGCCCCGTGCACCCGAACATCATGTCGAGGAGCACAGTAGTGGTCAGCATGGTCTGGTCTATCAGGAAGCAGGGACGGGGCCCGCTTGGACCCAAGCCTGCCACCAGGCCACAGCAAAGGACAGAATTGCCTCCCGCACTCCACACTGAAGATAGAGCCGGAAGGGCCGGGACTTGGAATGAAGCCGAGGCCTGGGGGGTGTTTGGCGGGATGTTCAGCAGGTGGGGGGTTGGGAAGACATTGTCTCCCCTGGGCTCTGTTTACTTCAGAGCTCCAGGCTTCCAGTCCTGGATGCTGCTTACCCCTTGCCCTGTGCTGAGACACGGTGGCTGAGTCCTAGCCGACTCCAGCTGCCCACCCACCCACAGGAAAGCCTGCTGGGGCCTGTGCAGGATGTGGGTGGCACCCCCACAGTTGTTGTCCTGGCCAGCTCAGTGACCCAACTCAGCAACGTCAGTTGTGTGCGGAAAGTGGCCAGTCCTACGGACAAGTCCTCAAGGCCCCCCACATCTCACTGAGAAAGGCCCAGATCTGGGTCCCCGCATTCACCTGGTAACTTGTCCCGAGGGGCTGCCTGCTCAGGCCAGCTCTGAGGGCAGACACAAGGCCTCAGGCCTGGCCAGGGGTGGTGGGAGTGACCAGGCCAAGGTCAGCTGAGCTGGTGTCTTCAGAACATACGAGGCTGGTCCACCCCCATCCCCACTCCTGCCCACATCTGGGCTTTTCTGCCTAGCGCTGCCTGGCACAGGCTGAGCCTGCTCTGGTGCCTGGAGGATCCCATGCATGAGGGGATGGAGCAGAGCCCCAGGCAGCACCTCCACACACATGCATGCTCTACCACCCAGACTGAGATTGTGACGCACTGATGGTCCCCAAGGGCTGAGCTTACTCCAAATGGGTCACACAGAGTGCCGGCCTGGCAAGCCTGTTCTGTGCCCACAGAACTGCTCTCCAGATGGGGGCAGGTCACCTCCCCATAGCATCATGGAGGCCGTGGCCAGGTCAGCCCCCTGCCTTGTCCCAGTGGAAATGCCCCTGGTTTGTGGGTTGAGCTCCAGTGCCAAGACAAACCCCCACTGAGACTGCCCGACTACTTCCTGTGACCTTCCAGGGAAGAGTAAATAAAGGCAAGCAGGAAATCACACAATGATGCCCAGAGGAGAGGCAGAAATTAATGATCAGGATACACATGGAGCCTGGTGGCTACAGCCCCAAGGGAACTGAGGAATGCAGGCCTTGGCCCCAACACGGGGCCCGAGGGGGAGCATTCCTCACTGTCACTCAGAGACAGGGAAGGAGGGCTGGACTCGCTCTGACGGGATGCTGGCGGTCCAGGAGTCTGCACGAAGGTGGCCAGGCCAGGCAGCTGCAGCACCTGGGAGGATCCATCCATGGGAGGCTGTGGACGTGTATTGGCTCTCGCCAGGTGGGATTAAAGACCACCATAGCTTCTGTGTCAGGCAAGCAGCCCACCCCGTGCAGTCTGCCCTGTGTCCGTGGGCCCCAGCAGTCAGGAGGGGAGGAGGGAGGAGGTGCTGCTGGGGTGAGCCAGGTGTCTGAGCTGGCCACAGCTGCAAGGCCATTCCCATAAGCAACACAACTGTCCTGGTCCTGCAGACTTATGGTCCCTCCTGCCTCCCTGAAGCCTGGTGGGACCCCGACTCTGAGGTCCATGCACACATCGCCTGCAAGCCCCCAAGCCTCTTGCAGTCTGGCTTCCACTTCCCAGCACCTTGCCCACCCTGGCCTCCCCCTGCCCTGGACTGCTGGCCCTCACCTCCTCCTGCCCCTACCCCCATGTACCCCCCACCACTGGGGGCCCCACTCCTATCATGGTCTGTAAAAGCAGTTGTGTCACATGCTATGTGACACCTCCATTATTCCATGTACAACCTGTGTAGTTGTGTGCAACACCCACTGCTCCCAACTCTGTTCCTGGGCCTCAGGGTCCTGGCCATTGTGGGGAATGCTGCCAACATGAAGTCAGAGGAGGGGCTCTTGGTGGCAGGAAGTGCCCCTGCCCCCAGAATAGACCTGATGACAAGAGAGGATCACAGAGCTGCAGGATGGCCCAGTAGGAGAGGGACACAGCACCACCAGCCCCACCTGATCTGATATGTGTCACCTGTGGACCCATGGTCAGGGGGCACCTTTGCCAGATGGGCAGCGGCTGAGTGACTGGTCTTCCCCTCAGGTCTTGTCCTTAAGTCTTTGTCTCTAAGTGCGGAATGCAGGGGGTCGGGCAGACAGAGGTACAGGAACCATGTGTCACCCCAGCTATGGGTGCCCTCTGTGGCAGGAGGCGGGAGGGCTGTCTTTGGTGTGGGCTCTTTGTCCACCCCTCCTGCTGGCTATGGGGTGGGCGGTGGGCAAGTTCCCCATCCTCCTTGGCCTCTGTTTACTCCCTCACAGTGCTCTGCCAGGGAGTATGCACAAGGCAGCCACGCTTGCCCCAGCATCGAGGCGCCTGCAGCTTGGCCCTTGTGCAGGGCAAGCGGGTCCTCAGAGGTTCTGGCAGCAGATGGGGGTCTACTCACCCCCGTGCAGGATAGGGTGAACTGGAGTCCCTTAGCCCCACGCCAGCTCAGCTTGCCAGGCAGCCTATGGGGCCTGCCCTGGGACCCCAGCCCTGAGCCTTCCCTCCGGCACCCCCAGGGCCTGGCTCACACACCATCCATCCCCTGAGGGTCACTGTCTGTGGATGAAGCGAGCTCTTTGTCTGGAAGGAGCTCTGAGGATCCAGCACATGGGGCCCTCTGGGAGCCCCCTGGGCTGTCACACTCTGGGCAGGAGGCCTTCTGGCTGTGATGGATGCTACAGAGGCTCCAAGGAGCCACCGGGGCCCCAGGCCCTGCAGGAGAGGGTTCTGTCTAGGGGGAACCAGGTAAGCACAGAGCAGCCGGTAACCTGGCGCTTCTCTGGATATGTCTTATGGCCTGGGCACCAAGGGGCTCTTGTTTCTCTGAGCCCAAACGTTTCATGAGGCAGACGTGGGCCACTAACCCAGAGGTTCCTCTGCCCACCGTGGGGTCAGAGTACACAAAGGAGCAAGGTGGGGCCCCCCGGAATCGCGAGCCTGTGGGTCACAGCACTAGCTACAAGAGAGGCACGAGGGGCTGAGGCTGCTGCTCACTGCTGCTGTGTCCAGGCACGGAGCAGGGCACAGAAGCCATAACCAGACCCCAGCCGGGCCACCACACTGCGTGTGGTGGAGGCACTCTGGCAGCACAGGAAGGGGCAGTCAGAGAGGGCTTCCTGGAGCAAGCACCTCAACCCAGAGGCCCACAGGAAGGATGGCAGTGCGTCTCGGGAAAGGGGCTTGGAGGGGTGGTCCCAGCTAAGGGAAGAGCATGAGGAAAGCACAGCAAGCACTGGCTCTCAGGACCATTGGCCTCGATCTGGCTGCCACCTTGGTCTAGCTGCCCCACCAAGGAGCAGGTGAGAGATGAGGCTTGAGATGGAGGCCAGGCTCAAGAACCTGGGCTTTGTCCTCAACTAGGTATGGCTGGATCTGCCCCATGCTCTGAAGAGATGGCCCCAGTGTCCTTCCAAGCAGTATGCAGGATACAGCAGAGGGATGGGAACTGGGCAGGGCTCGGGGGGCAGTAGGGGGTCCGGTTGAAGAGATGTCTCAGGGAAGCTAGGACAAGACTTGATGCTTGATGGGAGGGGGTATGGGGCAGCTGGCACCCAGTCTCTGCAGTGTGCTTCCCACTGTGGCATCCCCAGGAAGGGTAGGCCTGGGGTCAGTGGTGCCTCTGGCTTTGACCAGTGGGTTCTGAGGTGCCCACAGGCTGCTGAGGGGGGCGGAGCCCAGAAGTCGGAGGGTGGGCCTTCCACCATGGGCTGGGCCTAGGCTGGCAGGGAGACCCTCAGGTTTGCGTCCAGTCTCTCAGCCTAGCCCCCGGACAGTAACCTTCACACACTTCAGGGGCCCCACACCCAGGCTGTGGGTGTCGTAACCACCATCCGGGCCAGACACTGGGGCCAAGATGCTGGAAGTTTAATCACTGTCACAACCCTAACCACACACAGGCAGAAACTCCCCACTCCCAGCCAAGAGAGCTGTGTGCAAGGCCTTCCCCGAGGGTGCACAGCGAAGAAGACTAGAGGCGCCGTGGGGGCCTCCAGGGCCGCATGCATGTCTGGGCGGGCACTGGCCAGCCCCCATGTAGGGCCACCACGGAGCATGATTTATACCTGATTCCCACCCGCTGCTGAGGCCAGGCCAAGACCACAGTCCCACTACTGAAGTTAGCCAGGTTTGAAGTCGGGCTGTGCTTCCTGGGGCTCCTCTTCAGTGACTGGGAAAGGCCTCTGTCCAAGAGAAATGAGTTGGACTGGGGTTGGGCTCAGCCACCGCCCAGGAAGCCCTTCCTCAGCCCCTATGCGCCAGGCTGCCTGATGGGGGCCGAGTTTGCAGAGCTCTTTCAGGGGGCTCATAGGACCTGAGGCTCTGAGTGAGAGCAGACCTGAGAGCATTTACTCCAGAACATTCTGTGCCAGGGAGCGGGGAGATCTAAGATCTGGTGGGCCCCACCCTTGGGAAACACTTCTGGCAGGGAGACAGGAGAAGCAAGAAAGCAGATCTGTCTAGGGGACCATCTCAGGCTGGAAGATGCAAGGAGAGAAGAGAAATAACCAGGACAGTGGGGAGTGACGGGGGAAGGTCTTTCCAGGGTGGCAGCCACTCTCATGCTGAGACCCCAGAGATGAGGAGTTGCAGGCCAAGTCTGGCACAAGCAACAGCAAAGGGTTTGACGTGGAAGACCTCAGTGCGCTGGAACAGAAGGCAGCCTGGCCTCTGGAGGATGCCACACGGGGAGGATAAGGTGGGGTGAAGAGGGCTTCTCTTGGTCTTGGAGAAGAGCAGTGGCCGGGGCTGGGGCAGGCCTGGCTTGTGCCCCACAAGCACAATGAAGTGCAGTGTTGAAACCAGCATCTGCCTGGTCACAAGTGATGGATGAATAGTGGCTAATGCCACCATTTGGGGTGCTGCCCTTAGTCCCCGGTAGATACCAGAGACTCTGCAGCCAGCTTTCTAGGGCCCGCATCCAGCTGTTTGACAGAGGCAGCATCTGAGGCTCAGAGAAGCAGGAGAGCTTGCTCAGGTCACAAGGCAGGTGCACACCAGAGCTGGGATTCCTAACCCCAGTCTCCATATCAGGCATGTTATGCCATCAGAGAAAACCCCCCACTTTGGCTCCACCTTCGGGTGCAGACTGGGTCAGCCAGGAGTGTTGTGTATGCCTGGGACTGCCCCAGACACAAGCCAGCAGCAGCTGGAGGTGTCCCAAGGCCTTCCCAGACTCTCCCTTGAGGCTGCATCATTGTAGTCAGATTCCAGACCCCAGGATGGCTGCTCCCACCTCAGCACCTGCAGGCTGGGGCAGGTAGACAGGGCTGGAGTTGGGAGCTGGGCTCTGAAGAGGATCTCTCTTTCCACCCCCTCACCCTCTCTCTAGACAGTTCTGGGTGTCTTCTGCCCCCTGCCTCCCTGAGGTTTTGGGCCATGGTCAGGTGCTACCCTGTGTGAATTGGCCAGGTGTGGCCCCACCACCTGCTCAAAGCCCTGCACCTCCAGCCAGTCCAAGACCCTACCATGGAGCATCTGTTTCTGGCAGGGAAGAGGCCCCAGTGTTGGGGACTGGTGCCCAGCAATAGCATCTGAGCCTCATGGCCCAGTCCTCCCAGTTCAGGGTCCAGCAGGGCCCATCATGATGGGCAATCTTCAGTACTCTGCTCCTGCAGCAGTAGTCATCACTGCTGGGACAAGGTGGAGAGCAAGTTCTAGCTCTGAGCCGAGTAGGATGTGGCAGGGAGGCCCTGGGAAGCCAAGGGTGCTCCGCCCTGTGGGGCTGACCTTTGCCGGGAGGGTGCTGCAGGGACTAGTGCTGGCTGTCCTCTCTGGCCAGGGCACTGCACAGTGATATAGGCTCTCACACCGCCTGCCCGGCCCTCAGTGTCCTAGGGCCAGCTCCTGGCCTGCCCAAACTCAGTCCTTGCAAGGTCAGGGCAGGAGGCTTCATGGGCCTAGAGTCCTTGTCTGTTGCTCAGGCTGAGTCCAGAGGTGGGCTGGAGCCCCCTTGAGGCTGGGGATGGGGATTCCAGAAAGCACAAGGGGTAGGGCAGGGCATGCGCTGATGTTGGTTGAGGCTCTTGAGGGTAGCTCTCTCCAAGTGCCCTGTGTTATAGTCCTCAAGGCCTCCTTGCCAGGCAGGGCTAAGGACTGGCTCTGGGCTCAGGCCCCTGAGCCTCACAAAGCCTGTGTGGCCCCTGTGGGCTTGGGAAGCTTTCCACAGTGACCTTTGCTTCAGAAACATGGGGCAAAGATGAGTTTGATCAGCAGCCCAGGGCTTGGATGTCTGGGCTCCCATGAAGATGGTTGTCGGTGCTCTTAAGCAGGGCTGCAGACCCCTGTCAGCCAGCCCGGGAGGCTGTGCCAGCTGCACCTTCACCCCAGAAACCTTTGCTCCCCACAGCAGTTCCAAGGGTGATTCAGCCCCATCCTTGGGATGACCCCTCCCCCAGTCTCGGCTTCCGCCTTGCCCCAGAGGAATAAAACCCAGGCCTAAAGCTCTGCAGCAGCATTTGGGCCTGAGCCTTGGGCCTGAGACCCAGAGGCCACCCCACATCAGCTACTGGGGAGGCATATGCCTTTCTCCTCGTGCCCAGGGATCTTGCCGGGCTCCCCTGGCCCCAGAAGCACATGCTGGTCAGGGGTGGACATGGCAAGGGCTAGAGAGTAGACCTGGGCCGGGCCCCTGGTCATGGGTGCCAGGAGCCTACCCCTAAGGGCAGAATGGAGACCGGAAGGGTCTTGAGGTTGAGAGCTTTGGCTGAGAAAGCCCAGCAAGGAGGGCCTCACTGGGCCATATCACCCTTGGCCCCTGGTGTGGCCCCCCTCTCCAGGCAGAGCTCTGGCCAGGCTGCCAGAGACTTGGCTGCCAGTTTCCACAGCTCACATCAGCCTCTCTTTGAGCCCACAGGTGTCTGGTGGCCTGACATGCACCGTCTGGCTGACCGCATCCACCTGGAGGAGCTGGCCCGCATCGGCATCCTGAGTGGCAGTGTGGACGCCATGGTCCAGGCCCGCATGGGAGCCGTGTTCATGCCCCATGGGCTTGGCCACTTCCTGGGAATTGATGTGCATGACGTGGGAGGCTACCCAGAGGTCAGTGTGGACCTGTCAGCCGGAGTGACCTGCCTATGGGCTATTACTGAGCCTGGCCTTTGCCAGAACAGGGTGGGGCTCTGGGAGACGGCTGGGGGTGTAATGGCATAGGAGGCATGGGGCTCCTTGGCTCCCTGTGGTACACAGAGGGGCAAAAGGGAGGAACTGGGATCCTGGCATGCCCCCGACAAGGGCCCTGCTCAAGGCAGGGGTGGATCCACAAGCATTCCTCCTCCAGTGGCTGCCTCCATGGGACCTGGGTGCAGAGTTGGGTGCTGTCTGCTCGCTTGGGCTGGGTGCTGGGGGTAGTGCTTGCCCAGAAGGGTGGTAGATGGTCAGTGCACAGTACACAGGGTCTCCTCAGGGCATGGGGCCTGAGCTGGGTCTTAGTGACAGAGCTGCACTGCACCCCTCATGTCACCTGCCTCTGGCCTCATTCAGATGGGGGTAACTCACTCTGGCCCCCCCCCCAAGCCCAGCAGCAGATCCCATGCCCCTGCTCCTCTGCTGCGGTGCCCTGTGCTTCCCAGGCCCCATGGGCCAGCACACCTGGGGCCTTAAAGCCTCTCATCCCCAGGCACTCCTGGGCAGGGGAGGGAGGCTTGTGAGGGGCATCTCCAAACAAGACTTCCCCTCCCCCTCCTACCACCAATCCTCAAAGGACCACCCAGAGGGTGCTTGAGGGCCTTCGGAGGCCCTACTGGGCAGGTGGCTATGGCCTCTCAGCCCTGGCAGGAGGGGGTGCGCCCATTCCACCACCTGGCCTGCTGCCACGGTGCAGGGGGCTGATTGTGCAATCGGTGCACACCCTGGGGCCCACCAGCCAGTTAGCCAAGACTAGGCTTGGCCTCTTAGCTGCGGGGTGTTTTGAAAGCACTAAGAACGATTTTTTTTGGCGGGGGGGGGGGGGTGTGCAGAGGGGGATTGCTCAAGAGAAGCATTATTATTCAATTATTTTTTCCTCAAGTGTAAACAGTTAAATTTGGAGAAAGAAAATCAGTTTTAATTTCCTAATTTCTATTCATCCCTTTGTGTGCAGGGAGCCAAGAGTAGAGCCTTCCAGACATTGTTAGCTGAGGTTCGTTATTCATTAGTCGCCAAAGCACTTTTTTTCCACCAGAGAAAATTGGCAGCAAACTGTTTTCATCTTTTCCAGTAAGCAGTCCTTTGTGCTCACAGTCTATTCTTCTGACAGATAAACATTGTGGAAAAAATATGGCTTTTCCTATAAAAGTCATTTGTTTTATTTCAAGCCTACAGACACATCTGGGTCTCCTCTGCTTGGAGCCCAATAAAAGTTGATACCTTCTCAAACAGAGGCATATGTGGGCAAAACGTGGGCGGAAGGGTTGAAGCTCCTGGGCCAGAGGAGCGGAGGGCTCGTGCTCACCCCTTCGTGGGCCAGCAGTCCACTTGGCCCAGCCCTTCATCCTTCCCTTGGCCCTGCTCTGTCCATCAGGCTGCCCTCCTAGGTGCATCTGGGCCTGTGCTCTGTTCTTGGTGGGCCCCAGGGGGCAGACCCTGAGAGCTAACTACTCTGGTCAGTGGGCTGGGGTAGGCATAGCCTCTGTGCCCACCAGCGGTCCCTTCCACTCTCCCCCCAGGCCAGGTTTGAGTGGTGGTCCTGAAAAATCTCTGGGTGGAGGGAAATACATCTCTCCATGCTTCAGCAAATCTGCCTCCTGCTGCACACCCATGGAGTAGCTCAGTGTGGGCCCACGGGGACAGAGAGTAACTGGGAAGAGAGAGACATGACCTTGTCAGGCCTTTGCCTTCACCAGGCTCCTGGCTTTGGCAGCGATAGGGTAGAAAGAAGGGGACAGGCACTTAGGGTGTAGCATGAAGAAAGGGATAAGGAGGGGGTGTCAAGGGGCAGGAACAGGCTTTGGATGGCAGGAGCAGTAAAATCCTGGAGCAGAGACCCCAGGGCAAGCAGCTTCTGGGCAGGAGACAGGCCCCTGCTCTACCCCACAAACATCTCACCTGAGCACAAGGACCATCATTCTAGATCCCTTCAGCTGAGAAGCACCCTGCCTTCTGGCATCTCCTGCCCTCCTGAGCAGCCTCCAGGTCAGCAGCCCAGATAAAAGTGTTGTGGGGCAGGGACAACACCAGCCAAAAGTCTATGCCCAGAGCATGGCCCAGCAGGGGTCAGTGCCTTGGTGTCTCCTTATTGCCTCCTCCCAGCCTGCTGACACCAGGTCAGAGTGGCTGTCCCCGCCCTCGTGGAATCAGTCACAGCCTTCCCTGCTGTGCCCGGCCTTGTAGGTTGAGCCAGCCTGTTTCTGGTTACCTTACGTGAACCACTAATTGGAGTCTGATGTTCTTGGCCCCTAAAACAGTCAGAAATGACAGCTCCATCTCCAGTAGCTGGGCTTCCCGGGGGGAGCAGCAAGCAGGGCAAGTTCAGATCCCAACCAGAAAACTCATCCACTACCCACTTGCTCAGAGGCCCTGGCCACAGGCCAGATGGGTGCCCCAGACACCTGGGAAGGCAGGAACTCTTCTGCAAGTGTCCTGGGCACCACCTGCCCTCAGCCCGGGCTGAGGCCCTGTCAGTTGTGCTTGTACAAGTAGACAGGCCCAGGCTGGGAGTGCACTGGGGGTGGAGAAGCATGGCAGGGGCCTCTGCAGGGAGCAGCAGCCACTGTTGCTCATTCCTCCTCAAGGGCTGGGGGGCTGCTTCCCAGGGCTCAGCTGATGGTTCCATGGCGCTCCTCGGGAGCCACACACAAAGAGGTATGTGTGCATTTGTGCATGTACCTGCCAGTGCTGATTCTGGCAGGCCCATCCTGATGACAGCACCTGTCCTCTTTCTAAATAGTCACATGGAAAACTTGGGACTTGGCCTGGGGGAGCTGGGACCAGCACTTCTGGAGCTAGTTTCCACTTAGGCTGCCTGGAAGGAAAGATGCAGCCCCAGAAGGCCTCGCAGCTTCCCTAAGAGCTTTTTTGGCTTCACTGGTTTGGTTTCAACCATTCTACTGGCCAGGAGAGAGGCCTGGGTGAAGGCAGCTTGCCCTGGGTATGCACATGGGTGTCCACAGGGCTCCTGAAGGCAGTTCCAAGGGCAGCAAGGGGTCAGGAACACTCAAAATCTGTAGGTATGTACAGAGTGGAGGGTCTTGTCAGAAGTGTCCATGGCCCAGCCCGACAGGTGAGTGTGGGCTGGAGACCTCCATAGTCAGAAAGCCCACAAGGCTGGAGCTGGCCCTCACAAGCCTATCCATCCTGAGGAGGTAGTGCCACCAGTAACCAGCCCTGGAGCCCTCACTTGGGTCCTCCTCACCTTTCCTCTCTCCACAGGGCATAGAGCGCATTGATGAGCCTGGCCTGCGGAGCCTGCGCACTGCACGGCACCTGGAGCCAGGCATGGTGCTCACTGTGGAGCCAGGCATCTACTTCATCGACCATGTCCTGGACGAGGCCCTGGCTGACCCAACCCGCGCCTGCTTCTTTAACCGCGAGGTCCTGCAGCGCTTTCGCCGCTTTGGTGGGGTGAGTGCCCAGGGCCCCATATTCTTGCTCCTGGAATGTCCAGCGCTCCACTGCAGCTGCTCGTCACCTCTTTGCCCCAGGACAGGGGCCCTAGTGGAAGAGACATAATCCTGACTTCCTCACTTGAGAAGGGCCTGGCTGCCCCTTGGTGTGGTCTGTCACTAGATAGGAGCCTCACTCCTCCATAAGAAGAGACATACATTCTGCAAAACCCCTGCCCACTCCAGGGGCTCCCATCCACCCAGCAAGTACAGGGTGAGCAGGACGCATGAGCAGATGGCCCCATGGGAGAAGCCTTCCTCTAGGGGGTTGTCCTGAGGCTTTGAGACCAGCCCCTTCCATCACAGGGAGGAACAACTGCTCCTCAGAGTTTCTCTCCCTCAGCAGTGGGATAAGCCTGGAGCAGGTCTGACCCTCTAATCTAGCACACAAGACCAGCTCAGTGATAACAAGTGTCTGTCGGTCTGGCCTAGGTCCGCATCGAGGAGGATGTCGTGGTGACTGACAGTGGCATGGAGCTGCTGACCTGTGTGCCCCGTACTGTGGAGGAAATTGAAGCATGCATGGCAGGCTGTGACAAGGCCTTCACTGTCCCAAAGTAGAGCCAGCCCGGAATGCCCAGCAGTACTGGCCTTACAGCCTCTCTTCACTGCTCACTGTTTAGCCTGCTGATTGGTGACAGAACTTAGATCCTGGTATCAACATTTCATTACACCAAATGGTGCTATTTCCTAGGGAGGATAAACTCTTTTATTAACCTTCTACAAAAATCTGTTAGGTACTTTGCTTAAGTACTAATGACTTAAAATGCTGACTGAAAATGATCCTGTTCTTTATTAGCAACTAAAATGTGTCTTGCTGTCATCTGTATTCCTTTCTTTAGGAAAGATACATTCCCAGTGTTTTCTCTCAAAAATCAATATGCAGAATGGAACTTGCAATAAAAGATTTCCTAAAATGGCCCTTTGTGCATGGCTTCTTTATCCCTTTGCAGATGAGCACTTGGGACCCGTGGACCCTGAAAAGAGTCAATTCTTGGGAAAGCAGTGCTGGCAGAACAGGGGTCCTCCCCTAGGGGTAGGAGCCTGCTTTGAGCCCCTGGGACTTTGCTGGGCTCCAGATCACCCTGTCACCTACTGCAAGACTTCCCAGCCTAATGGACATCAGAACCACTGGGGTGCTTGGTAAAAGATTCCCAGGGCCCACTCGCAGACCCTATGAATCAAAACCTTCAGGGAAGAGGCCCAGGGAATTGTATATAACAAGTATCCCCAGATGCTCCTGTTGCACTAGTTTGAGAACAAATCTCGGGTGACATGGCAGTAAAGCACTGCACCAAGCTTCACCCTATCAGTACCAGCACAGCCAGCGGTTTGGGGTGGAGGGCAACCAACCCTGTGAAAGATCCTAGGCACACCGGTCAGTCAAATCGGTGGAGTTCCCTACACCAAGCCTTTGCACAGGTTAAAAGGCTTGCAGTAACTAAGAAGCCTTTTTGACATGGTACTGCCTCAAAGCTAGATTTCTGAAGGGCACAGAATCCTGTCACACTTGAAGCACAGTCACTTACAATTTGAAATTTGCAGAGATCCTTTGTCCTTGACTTTTTCATGTGGGACATATCAGCAAAGCCAGCACCCATCAGAGATACTGCCGCCTAAGGCAGCACCATGGCAAAGGCGACATTGCTCACTCCTTCCATGTTTGTGGAGACCACTGTGTTCCCTATGTGTAAGCCCACTGATCAAATTCCACCCTGAGGCATGAGCCATCCAGGGCCCAGCTGTGCCTGCTTCCTGCCAGTGCTAGAATACCTGTCCTTACTTCTGCTTGTCCAAGTCTCCCACAGTCCCACGGAACTGCCCTACCCCTGGAGTTGGCTTCTAGAATTCTATATGGCATTCCAGGTTTGTCTCCTCACAGTGCTCTTGTGCGGGAATTTCTGAGCCAAGGTGAAAGGCAAGTGAGAAGAAAGGATGTCTGAGGTGAAACCATGAGTGGGAGGGAACTCTTAGCCCAACCTGGAGACATTCTTTCTGAGAAATTACCAAAGAGTTTAATACAAATTGATTTCTTCCTATGGCAATAATACAAAAGTATTTACAATGTGATCACATTAAAATAAAAGCCAATTTCAGTTCCAAATCACCATTTATGTTAACTGCTGCTTAGATTTATAACATCCATTCTTTAAGGTTTTCTCCTGGTGCACAGATATATTCTCTAAGTTGTTATCCATTTGTGACACTGAGCACTTTGAGTAACAATTGTGTCTGAGTATCAGGAAAGTTGAGTTTGCCAAGCATTTCTCTACCCATGCTGCCCCTGTGATAGACATGTTCTGGTGTATGGTTTCAATTTCCCCCACCTCCATGATAAAACTAGTCAAAGTTGGGCAGAAATTCCTACCTAATTAGAAAACACAGCTGAATACATCATACATCTTTCTCCTTCCTCCCCTTCAGACACCATACCAAAATTGCACATTCCACATAAACTTTTTCTCTGATTATCAACCAAGTGGATGAAAAGAGAAATCTTAGTAACTAAACAGTTTGTCCAAGAGAGAGACTAGGAACATAGATGTAACTTGTTTAGCCCAGGCCAGTAGGACAAAGGGCGTTCTTTGAAGGCACAAGTCTCAGTTGGCCAGCAGTAGCTAACTCCTCTACCCTATATCTCTGAGGATGTATCTAAGTTTCTTCCAACCTCTAAAGAAATTTGTACAGCTTCAGAAATGCATTACAGACCCTTCCAGAAAGCTGTACAGTGCTAAAACCCTTCCCCAAACTCTGGATGTTTCTACGTATTCATTCAAATAACTGAGCATCTACCCTGTGCCAGCGCAGAATAAAAACATGATCAGAGACTGCAGTCTCCTCAGAGAGGCTTCACCTTAAACAAACATGCCCAAATATATTATCTCAAACACTGAAAAGTGCCATAAAGGAAAATAACAGAATTGACCTTGTGTAGAATGCTAGGGGGCTAAGACAGGAAGCGTAAATGAAAAACAAGAGATGCTACAGTCCAGACATGAGCTGTCCCAGAAAGGAGTAAAAAAAAAAAAAAAAAAAGCTTAGAAAAGCCCTGGGGGCCAAAGCAATGTAGGAGAATGGAGAGAAATTCAGTTGGCACAAAGAAAACAGAGCCACATCACAAGGAGATTGGGTCTCACCTTGGGTGCAATGGGGAGCGACAGAGCAGTTCTGGAGTGCATGCAATGACTCTGCTGTCCAGGAAGACCAATGAGGAGCCAACCACTAAGTCCAGGCAAAGAGGAAGATGGCTCTGCATAGGGTGGGGTTAGGGGAGAGAAGCAGACAGGTTCAAGAGACACATTTAGGAAGTAAAACTGAAAGCTGGTGCTCTAACAACTGCTTCAAAGGGAGTGGCAAGACTTGGCATATGGGCTGCAAAAAAGTGGATCATGTGACTGCCTCACTGACAATTCCATTCTTTTCCAAACACAGTTCTACAACCCCAATTTCTCTAAATGCCCTGTGTAACTTTCAGGCCTAGAGCTCTGTGAGGAGTCGGGATGTTGCAGTACAAAAGTCTTGAGTGTATGTAAAATGCACATGAACTCTCCAGACACACAGGCAGCAAAAGAGCAGTAGGTCTAAAAGTGCTTTTATTAAAAAAGACCTGGCACCTTCACAAAGAAATATTCTCTCTATAAAATTCCCCAAGACAAGTTATTAGATTCTGCATTACAACTAATTCATAAAAATGAAATGGGACATACTAACCACAGAAATAATTACTGTAATACAATTTTCATTAAGATGCAACAAGTAGAAATTTATTTCCCAAGACATGAAAATAGTTGAAGGATCATAGAAGAAAAGTATCTAAATGGCATTTTCTCTTGAAACAATTCAAATCAGCTTCTTGGACTCACAATATTTATGGAATCAAATTCATCTCTATAGACACTGTGTGGTATCATGCAAATAATGTATATACCATAAAATTGTATTAGGGGAAAGGCCTTACTTTACATTCTTGACTACCTCAAAACATACGAATTTCTTACCACTAAATGGAAACCACACACAGAGACACTAGGTGATTAAGCAGGAACCCATTTATTGCTTTCCCTATTCCAGTACACATTTCTAGATTAGACCAAGTGACTAAAAATATAACTAAAGATGCATTCCATGTTCAGAGAAAACTATTTCCCTAGCCACTAAGGGAAATCTAGACTTGGACCAAAGCACCCCTGCTTGTCCCCCACCACCACATTCTCCCCATACCACAATCCCCCCCTCCCCATACACATACCCTGGGCTGGAAACATGAAAAGACAACAAACCATCTGCCTGTTCTTCAGAGTGGTTTAACATTTGGACTGCTTTTTGGTATCTAAAATAAAGAAACCCACAATGAGATATATTGTTCCAAAGGTTTTTTATTTTAAATTCATTAAAAGAAATAAAATTATATTTAAAAAAATAGAGTAATCTCACAAACTGAGGAAAGCCAGGAACAAAAAGAACAAGTTAGTACTTTTCCTGAGAGGCAGATCTAATAGCTATATAATGAAATTTCTCAGACATCCTAGCTTCCGATAACTAAAAATCTTTTTTTATCTATTTCTAAGGCATCGAAAAGCACTCTGAGTGCTAAACGGGTTTTTTAGCTACAAAGTTTCAAGCCCTCTAATGGGGATTAAGAAACATCAAAAGCTGCTACAATTTCCTTTCCTTTATATCAAATATTAAATTGTATATACTTCTACTTTTTAAAGTAAATTTGAGAATTTCACACTCATTACCAGAATTTCAAAAATCTGGTCATACTTTGTTAAAATCTTACTACTTCTTAATAAGAATGTCCAAAGTAACTGAGCTGGTATCCCAGTAACCAGAAGGGGCCAGAAGCTGGAAAAGCTGCTCTGAACCATCTGCAGCCAAAGCTAGTGAAAAAGCACCCATCCCAGGAGACCCAGATGTAGATAAAAATCTATACTAAAGCCTAATTCCTAAACCACTGGACCTGCCCACAAAGGCAGATCAAATCCTAATGGTTCATAGGTAACACAAAGAACAAGTTACAAAAGTCACTTTACAATTCCCAAAGCTCTAAACTTATTCCTCATACTTGGTTTTATCCAATTTTATACTGACAAATCTATCAAACTAAAAACTTTCATTCCCAGCCACTTCAGTATGACAGTCAAGACAATGGTTAACATTTTTGTTCTATGCAAAATTACTTGCTTGTGCTAATGTTTTGATTTGCATAGGTAATAGGAAAGCTTGAATCAATTTTTCCAAAAGTTCCAATTTTATGTTCTGATTTGAAAGAGTGTACACACCTGCTGACTTCCCTCAAGCTTCAAGATACTTAAGTCAATTCATATAATTAGTAACCATAAATTCCATGGGGACATCAATTTCTGAGATATTTTTAGTAATAAGACATTAAAATGTCTGTAACACCTACTATAGGTGTTTAAAGATTCAAGTGACCTAACTGCATCAACCAATTAAGTTAATTATAACATCAATTAGCTGTTAAAGATTCAGGATGATTCTGCATGTCTTAGTTAGTTATTCAAAACGTAGATCAATACTCCAACCAAAGTAAACTGGTAGTGGACCCTAACAGAAACCCCCATCCTTTCCTGGCTCAATATGAAGTTAATAACCCTCCTGGGGCAGCATCTCATGGAACAACACTGGGCTTCTGTCTTATGTTCAAAAGAGCTTCATGGCCCTAATAATGGCTTTGTTGAGTTGCAGGGCACTATGATGTCTTCTGCCTGGGAGACTAGCACACTCAGCACTCTTCCACCAACCCAAGGGTACAAATTGAGTTACATTTTGGTTATATTATCCCAAGTCCTAGTATGAAATAGCAATGTGGCCAAAAATGACCATGTTCAGATGAGATACCTGGTAACACAAACTTTTTAATCAGATATGACTCAGTACCTTCTCATCAGCCTAGGCGCAAATAAATGCACAAAAGCCAACAAACTTGAGCTAGAATTGTGCTTAAAAAAAAAAAAAAAAAAAAAAGTCAACCAAGACAATCTGAACTACCAATATTGATATCAGCCAGACTCCAGATTCCCTACTTTAGTGATTGCCATTTTTTTAGTCAACAAAAATGTCAATATCCTGAGTTTGATCAGCATTTTCTTTCTAAAATAATTTACAGGAAATAAAAGCATACAAATGAATAAACGGAAGCAATGGTACATAAAGTCTGCAAGAACAGCCCACTAACTAGAAAAAGAAATGTTAAAAAAATGATATAAAACGATGTATTTAAGTGAAATAAATTAAAGGTTCAAACCTTAACATTTTCAAGTTTTCTTAGACTACTTTGGGAGATGGTATGGAGTTGATACATTTTTCTAATAATCACTTGGTTAAGATCAAATACCAAAATGATCCTTCACAAGAAATTTTTATCTTTGAAAAATCATGGCCAAACAAGAGTTATTCTGAAAACAGGAGAAATTAGCTGCTGAATTAATATTCCAAGTCCTAATCAGTAGCTTATGTCATCAAACTGTTAAAGACATTTTGCTTACTAACTTGGCTGTCAAAATGGTATCCAAAAAAATGCTTATTTTACTGGCATCTGCAGAAACTAAAAGTTTCTCTAAACGACTGACCTCTTTTGTTTAGGACACAAAATGATGCCGACCCAGTAACCCAAAGGTATCCCCCAAAGCATAATTCTAATATGCTTTATTTTTATTTTTTAAAAAAATCTATTTGCTTCCTAAATGTTATCCGTATTTTTAAGCCAATAATTGGCTACATACTGCCTTTAAGATGTGATGAGGTTTCTTAACCTGACATCACTATTCAAAAACTTGTACTTGTTGGGGAAAACAGTATTAATCATGATAAAACAAGGTTTATGCTATACATAAAATCACTCCAAAATACAGAGTGATTGGTTTCTATAGCCATAAGGATTTATAATACATAATTTAGAATAAAATCACAAATAGATTAACATAGATGGCATTCAACTTTTCTTAATACAATTAACCATATCCATTAAAACCAAGAATCTTGTGCATGACCTACCAGTTTCCCATTGCTTTTGTCAACCTAAAAAAGAAGCATTTCTTGAGAAGTCAGGATTTATTAAGCACATCAAGGTCCAGGATATATATAATTTTTTATAAACCTTAAAAATTTTTGGTTTTTGATCCTCACAAAAATCCGTATCATTTTAAACCAGATATTCAATTACATGGCTAACATTTTTAACTAATCAATTCTTCAGTGCTGATCCTAGAAAATGACCTCCTATGGATCTTTGAATAATGCAACAAAACAACACTCAGCCATTGATATGAGTGATGTAGGTGGTCACACCTTTAATGTTCAAGCCTCAAGTTGTGAAGTCTAGAAAGGGTGAGGTCTACTGTTCTGCATTATCAGAATTTGCTGTTGTATTTTCAGTGCTAATGGGTTGCACATTGTCTGCAAGGTTGTGTGCATGCTCAAGAAACAAATCTTTTAGTACACTTAATTCCTTAGTCAGCAATTTAATTTTTGCTTCCAACCGTTCATTCTCTTCTTTGAGCTGATTCACTCTTTGCAGTGTATCTTGTGCCTTCTGCTTGCTTTTCAACCGGCTCTTTTTCACAGCCATGTTGTTCCTCTCTCTGCGTTGACGATACTCATCACTATTTCGATCCATGGTCGAGCTCTTTTTGCTTTGCTTGCTTGGAGGCACAGCTTTGCCTCCTCCCCCAGAGCCAGCAGGCACCAGCTGTGGAACTTGCTGTAAGCCGCTGGCATGTGCCTGAGTATGAATAACACTTATTCCATTCACTCCTGGAGTACTGTTTTGCTGCGAAATCTTGCTCATTTGGGCACTCTGCCTTGCCAACAAAGAGCAGGTAGAAATGAAGGCAAGGTGATCAATGGTTTCCACACTAAACTGCCAAAAAAAAGTCTTCACATATACCTAGGTAAAAAATAAATTGCATTAAAAAATTTGAAATGACAGAATCAAATGAGACTAAATTTGCATGTGCCTAATAGCAAGCCAACATTAGTTGATTATGCTCAGAAAAGTCTACAGCAACTGCCAACTGTTCCAATATTTCAGAAGTCTAACTCATTTAATTTAGAAAGGTAAGTTAGTACAGAAGCACCATAACACTAAACTCAGCCCACCTGAATCCCTAAGGGTATTGCCCACCTGTGATTTTTATCATAAATGGGAGGAAAAACAAAAGAATACCACTAATTAGGTACCACACATGAACTAACAGCACTTGACAATCTGCCAGGGAGATATTTGAGATGTTTGGTTAAACATGGAAAAGCTGAGTTCAATTATGGTAGAAGAAACACCTGCAATGAAAGCGGGGGAGGGGAAGTTTCAATTGTTGGTTCAAGTCAGAATGCTGGAGTGGAGTGCCCAGTCTCCAATATTCGTGAGGAATATTATGTTATCACTTCATGTTCCTTACTCTAATTAAAAAAAATCATCAAGGAATTGAATTTCTCCCAGAGCTATTTTTATGGGGTGTTTTGAAAAGGTGGTGATGGGTTTTTATTTTTGTCTTGCTTTTATATTTTAGTAATTTCAAATGATACCAGTTTACCAAAATTTACTGAGTTAGTTTCTTCGCTGTAGGAGCTCTGAGATGCTCAATTTGTTCCCCCATCCCACCATGCTTCTAACAGTGTTTTTTCTTGTTGACATAGTTAATAAAACATCTAAACACACTCAACCTGAAACCACAAGGAAAGAAACAAAAGCCCTAATGAAGCATCCAAGGCAGTGCGAATACTGAGACGCAGGCTAAACAAAGGCACTGAGCAGCCGTGGTGGCTGAACCTACTTCATATTGCTGAACGGGCTCAGAGGACACGCCAGTTCTGAAGCATTACTGTGGTACCATCTGTAGAAATGAAGTCACAGTTTCAAAACCTAGTCATGTTTGGATGACTATGAATCCAACTGATCCCAACAGTTGCCCCAAGAAGTGTAGACGCATACCGATCCTATCATCATGAGGCCACTTCAAGGCAAACTGACTAAGCTGAGTGAACTGTGTCCACCAATACCTCATAAGCACTCTTGGAAACTTAGAAAGCAGTGTTATGAACCATAAAACTATCCTGTTCTCTTTTCACAAACTACTAAAACTACATCAGTGTAAAAAATCTGGAGTGAGAATTATGAAATCCCCCAAATGAGTACATCCCACAGCTATTAAGAAAAGCTCAGTTAGTAAACACCAGTAGCTTCACCCAAACCTTAAGCCAGGCATTTCTGTATAAACACTATTTACTGGTCTGCTTGTTTTTGTAATCCTTGCTTTAAAAAGCCCATATGTCATTACTTTAAATTGTTTTAAAAGTCACACAGCCAGCCCTCAGCTAGCAGATCATTTGTTCTCACTCCATTGCTAAGGCCAGACAGAAAGCTTCCTTCCATCTGATGGATATCTACTCCAAGTCTAACTTCAATAATGTAGATTTCACAATTTCCCTTGTTAATTTATGTTGCCTAATTTTTCTCCCACTTAAAAAGTGTCTGTTCGGTATTAATTTGTGCCACCCTTATTGCCATCTAATACTACTGCTTATCTATTTGGTGCAAAGCAAATGTAAGTGGTTTGCTCATTTTTTTTTTTTTTTTTTTTTAATTTTGGCAGCTGGCCTGTACGGGGATCTGAACCCTTGACCTTGGTGTTATAACACTGGGCTCTAACCAAATAAGCTAACAGTGTTTTACTCAATTTTTAAGAACTTGTTTAACACCTGTCCTGAAACTGTCATAATGATCATAATCATGTTCATCTTATTTATCTTTTTAATTTTTTATTTTATTCTATATACTAATGATGTGTTTAGTCTTTAAAGCTAATCTCCACAGTCAGCTTGGCCAAGCTCAGAGACAGCAATGATCTAAAGAAATACAGACTAGGAAACATGTCAATTCTCTTTTTGGCTTTGGGTTCTTGGCTCTCGCCTCTGTTTCACTTTGGGTTTATAAATCTCTTCCCTTCTGTGGGCTTCAATTCCCTCACCTGCAAATGAGGGAGGGATGTGGAATGGTAAGATGCCTTCCAGCTAACAATATATCATCAACTTCAGTCACTAAAAACTCTTATTCATTAGAGGCTCCAAATTCAGTGATGTTCACGGCTGTTTCTATACTCAAAGATACAGAAATTGGGAAGGGAACTTTTCACTCAGCCTGAATCATCTTGCCAAGGTACTAGGCTGAACACAGTAGTCAATGTTTTGAAAGTAAGACCTTTGGCTTGAATCTACAAACTGGTAAAGATGTAAGAAAGAGACATTTGGAAATAATAAAAAGAACTCCAAGAATGATAAAAAAAAAAAAGTTCTTCAACCACAGACAAACCAAGAAAGTAGCTCTTAAGGTGAAGAAAAAATTAACAAGGGGATCGAAGAACTAAAAGACATAACTTCGAACATTATCAATTTTGTTCTTACACTGAACAGGCACTGGCATTTATGCTTTCGTTCCTTCCACAAACATTTACTGAGCACCTACAACAGACAAAAAAAAAAAGTTTATTTCAAATATGGATACTCAACCCTAAATGAAACTCTGGCTCCTCTTTGGACAAATACTATTCCAAAGTTCAGTCTACAGGAAGCAGGGTGGTGCCTTGTTTCCTTGCATGTGAATCATTCAAGTAGGAAGCCGTAAGAAAACTAAAGAGCAGTAGTTCTCAAAGTGTGGTCCCTGGACCAGCATCATCATTTAGGAACTTTTCAGAAATATAAATTCTCAGGCTACCCCAGACCTATGAATCAGGAGTTCTAGTAATAGGGCTGAGCAATTTTATTTTAAGGGGACATCCAAAGTGGTTTTGATGAAACTGAAGTTTGAGAGCAACTGCTGTAGATTAAGAATGGATCTTAAAAATGTTGGACTAAATGGGTAACAGGATTATTAAAATTCAAACTTTTTAATTCAAGTAATGTTCATTCAAACCAGTAACACACTGAAAGCTCAGCATGTTAGAATGAGCAAATCAAAATCAAATTTTTCTCAAGTTTCACTTGGGAAAATAAACCTGTCAATAATTTTCCTAGCCTTTTTGTCACTTTTTTTCCCCTTATACCTAGAACCAGATATTCCTCCCTTTTCATCCAAAATAAAATTTTCACTCAATTTCCTCAGCAAAGTTTGATACTTCAAAATATTCACAGATGTTTCTCCCTTGCCCCAAATCTGTTTCAATCATTGGGATCTGATAACTCTACCTAAAACAAACAAACGAAAAACAAAAGAAAAAAATCTCACATCTACTAACTCTTCTCCATCCCAATGCCACAGAAATTACTTCAGGATGACATCATTTCTCAGGGGCTCTAGTCTCTGGTTTAGTAGCATTCCCTCGAACACTTGTCCTGCTGAAAATTTGTCTGTGACTCCAGGCTACAGGATCAAATCCAAGGTCCTGACCCTCTTTCCAGTCCCTGCTCTCTTACATTTCACACCTTAACAGTGCTAAACCACTATGAGTCTCCTAAATAAAAATGCTCCGTGCTTTCTCTTTTCTTTGTGCCTCTGTACAATTTGTTCGCCCAGTTTCTTTGTCAACTCCAGAACTATAGGGTGTCTCCCTTCAAACTAAGCTAGAGGTAGAACCCTGTTTATCTTCACATGCCCAGCACCTAGTGCAGAAGCCATGAAGGAGGGTACATTCCTTCAGGGAATACATGAGAAGTACATTCCACTGGGGTATGAGAAGAAAATATATGTTTGTCTTTTTTAATGCCATATTTTAAATCTACTTTTAGTGTGATTTACAACACACAAAACAAATAGATTGTTTGTAAAGACGTATCTATTAGTAGCTCATGCTCAATTTTTGTTTGTTTACCGATAGGGCTGGGAAACCAAAAAGGCAGGAGACCAACCAATGTACCTACCACCTTCCCAAATATACACAATAAACATGTAATTGTGGCGACCTGTATTTACCATTACTGTAACCAGGTGAGGCAATTTTAGACCATAAGAACAAATTCAGCCCCATGAGGTCCTATCTGTCTTTACCAGGTACTCACCATGTGCTATGTAATTCCCTAGAGATAAAACCACCTGTCCAAGATCAAAGAGCCTTGATAACAGCCATGATGTGCTCTTGAGAACTTAAAAGGATATTATGAAAAATTAAAGTTTTGTTTCCACCTATTTTTAAGGCAGGTATTAAAACTAATTGAACCAGCCAAGTGTGCCCACCAGAAGCAGGTAGTAAGAAATTGAAATATTATTCAGCCACTAGCATCCTGTAATTATTTAGTCTGATCTACAGTAAATTTTTCCAGAAACAGAATGAAATCTTAAGAATAGCTTATCCCAAACACTATTCAAGTGGGAACACGTGACCAGATCTTAACTTAAATATCAAGAACTTTTAGATGCAGAATTTCTTAGTAAAGCAAGCCCTTACAGGATTTTATTTCAAATTTTCTTTGGGAGTTACATTTCTTTGGGAGACAGAACTACCAATGTCCGTGTAACCCACAAATGTTAAAACCTTTCTAAAACGGACACATTTTAAGATACCCCAGATTACGGTATAAACCTCAAACAATAGTTAAACCAAACACTTAAACCTCCTAAAGAACAGAAACATACAAGCACACTTGGAAGAACAGACTATCTGCCCCTTCCCCCACACATGCATTTCCATCCTCTCCATCTAGACACCTCTGCTGGCTGTTTTCCTTCCTGAGTTCCCTCCAGCCATGCGAAAGAAGCGCTTCCTTTCTTGGACTGCTCTTTCTATTCAACTCGTGGTTGTTGCATGTGCATCTAAACTACGTTCAGCGTGAACTGCAGGACATTCAAATGCCTCCATAAACAGCTCCATAAATAAGCAAAACATTCTTTCTGTAAAGTTATGCATTTAAAACTCAACTGCTTTCCCTGACTACTTTATCATTCTATTGACTTCTGAACGGGATTCTCGACCACCCTAGACTGAGACGTTTTAGAGGAGCAGGAAATACCCTATGGGGCACTAAAGTAAGATACGGTCCACCTTCGGCTATTCTGGGAACACCCTTCATCACCAGGAACCAATACGAGACTGGCCTGTCGTTTGTCTCCCAAACAGAGAGCCGGCTTTGGAAGGGGGCACATCTTGTCCTCCATCCCGTACCCGGCCGTTCGCCGCGCTCTGCGCCGGCAGCGAGGGGCGCCCAGGGGAGCGCGGGGGTCGGCGGGTGGCGCCGCGGCGCTGGGCCGCGGCCAGGGATGAGCTCAGCGTCCCCGCCGGGTGTTGCCGACAGGTTGCATCAGACGCCGCGCAGGGCCGCCGCCGCCTGCGCCTCGATCCTCGCGGGGCCTTCACGGCCAACCGGCCGCCTCGGGCCGGACCAGGTCTCCCCAGGCCGGGCCCGCGCCCACGCAAGAGTCCGGCTCCGCCGCGGCCTCCTCCTCTCTTTCCCAGAGCGCCCGCCTGCGGCCTCCTTACCTGCGCGTCCAGCCCGCCCGCCCCCAGGCGGCCTCCACTCCGAGCGGCCCCGTGCGGCCCGACCCGACACAGGCCCTGCAGCCCTCGAGCCAGCGAGGAGGTGCGACGGTTACGAAACCGTGAGCCTCCGCCCGTTCCGCCGCCCCGGCCACGGGCTTGCCCTTCTCGCCGGGACCGCGCGCGCTGCTGCCGCCGCCACGACCAATGGCAGCGCCGGCCTACGTACGTCGCACCCTCCTCTCGCGACGGGCAGCGCTGTCAGCCAATCCCGGGCCTCCTGGCTGCGGGAGGCGGGACCGCGGCGGAGGCGTCGGCTACAGCGCGACGGCCCGGTGGGTGTGGCGGAGGCAGGCGGCGGCTTGTTGCTAGGGGCGGCGGCGGCGGCGGCGGCCCCAGCTGTGGGCGACCAGCGCCAGGAAAAGTTCTGTTCTAGTTGGAGGCTTGAAGAACCGTCACCTTGCTAAGGCCACGTCTGCCTTTGACAAACAACGTTTCCCGAAGCGGCGTCCCTCGGAGTTTCCCGGAACGCCCCCTCAGACTCGCCTCCTCGCTGGCGGGCCTGCGGCGGTGGGATGCAGCCTGCAGGCAAGTCCTGGACCCTCACCGCCGTGAAGGCGATTGCCAACTTTTTCCAGAGTAGGATTAGTATTGATGTCACATTCGTGAAAACTGCAGACTGTCGTTCGTGGTTAGGGTGAGGTGAATTAAGTTTCTAAAAATCCATCCCTTTGTGGTGTCTTCCAGGTGAGGAGGTGAGAAAGGGGATCTCTAACACTGAATAGCAATCCAGTCTGATTCATCTAAGGTAATTCACAGGAAGATCTGAAAACGTTTGAAAACCAGGAAACAGCGCGCTGGGTGGAGGCAATCCTTATCATTCAAAAAATAGAGGCTTAGAAAGAGGAAGCGTTTCTTCTTTGTCGGTGGGACCAGCTCTCCTCATAAGATTGTTTCGAGGAATCATTGAGAGATGATAAAGCAAGAAGTAAAAAATTAAAATAGAAGGAGCTGCAACTAAAAATGAACAGTGATAACCCTAGATGCATACTTGGGAGAATAACACAATGTCGTTAGAACTAGTCTGTTTCTTTCACTTCGGCTCTCGGTATTCTGAGCTGAAATTTCATTGATCAAGATTTTACCACTGTTAAAATTGGGTTGTGTTTCGTTGCTCACAAAATCATGATTTTACCCAGAGAATTTCCTGATCACTTAAAAATTGTTTAGAAGAAATAAACATGTATAGCTATACCAGTATTCAGTTATCCTCTGGTTTGCTAATCACTCTGACAAGCTCTTCCAGCATTCTCTCTGTGTCTGGGCAGGCCTTCTTCCACACCCAGCAGGTCTAGTCAGTGCCCAGGGGACTCAGGTATTTATTTCCTCTTCAGCTGGTAGCTGGGAATTCTTTCTTCTCAATGTACAGATATTCATTTGGTGCCAACTGTGTGCTAAGCTGTGCTGGGCTAAGTACTGAGGATTGATTCATCAATAAACAAGATGCACACATGGAGCTTACACTTAGAGCCAGGGAGACAGGGACTCGGTAATTACACAGTTTTATAATTACCATTTTCATAGATACTACAAGAAAGAAGTACGTGATGCTGTGGGAGATTATAAGAAGGGAACTAGACCTGGCCTCATGGGTCAGGGAAGGCTCAAAAGACAATAGGATTTGGTGAGGCAGCACAGATAAAGTGGATACACCAGGCAGAGGAAATGTCTTGTATACAGGTACTGTGATGGGAGACATTTAAGGCCAAAGTGGCAAAGCAGAGGGCCCCAGTGGAAACCAGTGAGATAGGCAGGGCCACGTGGGCCCAGAAAGGTTCTGATTTTTGCCCTAAGACATGGGAAGCCTCAGAAATACTTGTTCTCATCACAAGGAAATGAGAGTCTAGTAAAGGCTCAGAGGTCCACCATGTTGCTTTCTTGCAAGTCACAGAAATGCAAGCCATCACAGTAGAAGAAAAACTGCCTGCATACATCTCTGCCTCACTGATAACCAATACATATTCTACAAATCCAAAAAAATTTGTAAACAAATATCATAGTACAGTAAAATCCCCTACAAAGGACTTGAAAAGTAGGATATCCTGTTAATTAAATATTCTAATTACCTGACAGCTGCTAGGATTAACTATATTAGTTACCTAAGAGGTATGGATTCTAGTGTCAGATTGTTCTGTTCACAGCTTCACTTCTTACTAGCTGTATATGACCTTGGGCAAATTATTTAACCTCTCTCAACTATAAGTGGGAATGATGTATTAGTCGGTTTCTGTTGCTTATAACAGAATACCCAAAACTGGGTGATTTAGAAAGAAATAAAATTTATTTCTTATAATTTCAGAGGCAAGAAGTCTATGGTCCAGAGGGCACATCTGGTGAGAGCCTTCTTCCTCATGGTGACTCTACAGCAATTCAGGGCATCAAATTGCAAGAGAAAATGGCATAAACAAGAGTGAGCTAACCTACTCACTTGCCCTCCTTATAAAGCCATCAGAACCACACCCATTACTCCATGAGCAGAATAATCCATTCATGAAGGCATAGTCCTCACAATCTAATCACCTCTTAAAGGCCTCACCTTTCATATACCGTAATGGAATTTACGCCATCTTAGCACTGTTATAATGGGGGTCAAGCTTCAATGAGTTTTGCAGGGACATTCAGTCTACAGCAGATGACAACAGTGTTGCTGTGAGGATTAAGGAATCAACGTATGTTAGGACCCTAGAACATTGCCTTCCTGGTACATGGTAGGAGCTCAAAAGCATTAGCTGTTATTACCACGATGCTCATACATGAGTTATAAACAAATTGTATCCATAGATCTATAGTAGACTAAAAGACTCTTCAAAACAAGATCAAGCATATATTGCTCTGATGATTCAGGCACTAAAATACACATAATATTGAAGGTTTTGATGTTGTATCCCAAAAGGTGTTTTTTAGAATAGTTCCCTTAGTTACTACATCTTATCATTTCATTTGTTTCCATAAAGTAGAGGTGAAGAACAAATTTAGTAGTTTGAAATCTCTTGTTATTTGAAAGCCAGATTAATAGAAGTTTATTATGCAAACTTAAGATAAATTAATATGTATTTGGAAAGTTTCCACAACATTAAGAAACCAAATTAACCACCTTTGACAGGAGATCTGGACCATATGTATAATATTTTGAAAACTGGAAAAGTGTCCGTTGCAAGTTTGAATCTCAGTGGATATTTATTGTGGTATATTAGAAATGATTGACAGTGATTAGCAATCATTCTGCATTGGATAGGGCTCTTTTGATTGGAAGTAAGTGAAAACCATCCCCGACGAGCCTTAGCATAAAAAAGGACTTGGTGAAAGATATTAGGATATGTCAGAAACAAGAACTCAGGTGTTTTAATGTCTGTCTTGTGTGTATGAGTGTGTCTGCCTATTGATCTCTTGCACACAAACTTTCTTTACATGGCCATTGACAACCTCAGTGTTTACAGGCTTGGTCACTATAGAAAGGCCATCTTTTTAAGTTCCTTTTCCAAAAGTTCTAGGCAATTACTGTAGGACTGGGCCATCTGGGTCAAGTGCTCATCCCTGGAATGAACGAATGGCCAGGAGCAGGTATACTGACATGGCAGCTCTGGAGGGGATGGCAGAGGCAGTTTTCAAAGGAAAAGGGAGTGCTGAACAGACAAACCCATCAATATCCACTTCAAATGGCAGATCACACTGTGGTCACTGTGATGGAAGCCTGAGTCACTGTGGCTGACTGATTTGTTCCCCATCTTTGTGATATGATCCCCATCCTTGAAGGCAAGATTTCAACCTCCAGTTTTACCTTTGGAAGCGCTATTTGAATCATAACTGCTAAGATGTTAAATGTTGTCTTAGGACATTCCCAAATTTCATAAGCAAGACCTATGCATGAAGGAGAAAAATCTGATATAGTCTAAACATGAACAATTGGCAAATACTGTGAATGTCCATTACAAAGCACTTTTCCGCATGTCAGATTTTATTATCCTGTGAGTTAAGACATGTCATCTGTGCACTTAAGGACAAGTACATGTCATCTGTGCATACAAGGATCAGCGTGTTCAATGTGAGCATATGAAGATAGGTACATATCTGCACCCATGAGGAAAGCTGCATGCATTTGTGCACATGAAGATAGGTGCCTGTCGTCTTCCCACATCTGTAAGGACAGATGTGTGCCATCTGTACACACAAGGAGAGGTGTGTGACATCTTTGCACATTAGGAGAGGTAATTTTTATTTTTTGTGGGCCCAGGAGGGTCTTCTTATATCTTCACTCGACTGAATAAGCATGATTACCTGTTATGTAATTATTTTAATGCAAGTTATTCCAGTGCCTAAGGAGTATATTAGCACAAAACTGAAAATAGATGTGTTTTTGTTTATTTATTTGTGATGTATGTGACACCAATTTCCATCATGGCAGTGCGATAGGCTTTAGAGACAGAACAGAGTGATGTTGGCTAGCATTTAACCTAGCTAAACCTCTATTCTTCATTTGTAGAGAGGGTTGACCATAAGTACTTCATAGAGTTATTATGAGGATTAAGTAAACTGACATGAAAAGGAGCTAGCATGGTGCCCGGCACATAGGAGGCACAAAACAAATGCTTATTTATTTATCCATTCAGAAACAATTTGCTAACTAGGAGCCAGTGCTTGGTTTCTAATACCATTCTCCAATAAAAGGAACTGGGCTTCTTGGAGAAGTGGCTGATTCTAGGGTTGGGGGAGGGAATGTACACGATGAGCCTGGAGCATCTTGCAATGCAGAAAGTAAGGAAGTGCTCAAAAAGCAAAACACTGGGGCATGTGTCTTAGTCAGCTCAGACTGCCATAACAAAATATCATAGACAGGATGGCTTAAACAACACAAATTTATTTCTCACCATCTGGAGGCTAGGAAGCCCAAGATCAAAGTGCTGGCAAGGTAGGCTTCATTCTGAAGCCTCTTGTCTTGTAGACAGCTGCAATCCTGCTGTGTTCTCACATGACCACTTCTTCATGCACTTGTTGGAGGGTGGGTGGAGGGGAAAGAGATCAAATTCTTTGGTATCTTTTCTTATAAGGGCACTAATCCCTTCATGAGGGCCCCATCATCATGACTTCATCTTACTCTAATTGCCTCCTGAAGACCCGCATCTCCAAATACCATCACATTGTGGATTAGGGCTTCAATATATAAATTTGGAGGTGGAGGTGGTGGAGGACATATTAAGTCCATAACAGTATGTCACGAGGTCACAGGAGCCAAGTAAAAGAGCCCCCAGTGCCCAAAGCTGGAATGATTTGAATGGCAAAGTCAATGATGTAGTATTGGATTATAACCCAAAGTGTAAAATAAATATCCATGAATGCATACATATATTAATAAATGATTAAATAAATAAATGGCAGAGAAGAGACAAATCTCCCAAGCAGAAGAACTCCAAATAATTTATGTAGATATTCTGTTCTCAGGTGGGGGAGCATAACTCTCCATATCTTAAGTGTGGGCTGCACGTGGTGACTTCCTACCAACGAATAGAGTATGAAAGGGAGAAAAAAAGGTAACTTCCCAGCAAAGAAACCTGACAAAGACTAGCCAGATGATCAAGGTCAACCTCAACAGTCATAGAGCACGCTGACAGCAAGTACCCTTGATATGATGAGATGAAAATGGCACACTTCCTCTTTGGTCTGCCTCCCAAGAACTCATAATACCAGTCTAAACATGAGAAAAACACCAGACAAGTTCCAACAGAGGGGCATTCTTGCAAAACATCTGACCAGGACTCCTGTAAACTGTCAAGGTTATCAAAACAAGGAAGGTAAGAAGAAGAGGAACAGTCTAGAGGACCCTAAGGAGACATGACAACTAAATGTAATGTGGTATCCTGGATGGGATCCTGGAACAGAAGAAGGATATTAGGTAAAAACGAAGGAAATCCGAATACGGTATGTACTTTATTTAATAGTGGATGTTAGTTAATAATAATGTTTCAATGTATGTTATTTAATTATAACAAATACACTATGCAAATGTAAGATATTAGTAATAGGGGTAACTGGATGCAGGGTATATAGGACATCTCTGTATCTTGCTCTCAATTTTTGTAAATCTAAAATTGTTCTAAAAAAATTTAAGTGTTTGAAGTGCACTGCATTGTTAACATTAACCTAAAACAGCACTTTTTAAACATTAACAAATCAGATTAAGTGCAGATTTCAGTGAAATAGATAAAGAAGTTGAACTCGGCAGAAGAGTCCCACTTCCTGCCTTGATCCACTAGTGGTGACTGTCCTTCTGCCAGGCAAACCTGAGACATACAGAGAAATGGAGCCAGAGAGGGAGAGGGGAACTAAAGGAGCTCCTCCAGGACACGAGGAGACTGGAAAGGAGGGAGGAGGAGATGGAGACCACTTGGGGGCTGCAGGATGATGTGAAATCCCAGGGAGCCTGTTTCGGGGCTCCTGGGGGAGCCTCATTCTCACCTGAAGGTCTAGAAGTCAGGTCAGCCCCTGGAAGCCACGAGGCTGAGGTGAAAAGGAAGCTTCCCGGGTTGTCCCATTTATTCTTTCCTCCTTTCTTTTTTATCTGTCTCAATCAATAGATATTTATTGAATCCCTACTGTATGCCTGGCTCTGTCCCAAGTGCTGGGAGTCCTACAAGAAGCAAGACTTGGGGCCTGGGAAGTGGGGGACTGGTGCCCCAGCATCTTGAGACACTTGAGAACAAGGCTCAGGAAGCGTGGTCAGGCTGGGTGGGCTTGTGGGCCACAATTCCCTGGCTTAGAGCCAGGAATCTGTGTCCAGTTCTAGGACTCTGTCATTGTTTCTTCCTTTTTCATTTTATTTTTCTTTTAGATAACTACAGTAATCATTCCTGTGGAAGTCTAAACTGGGATTCAGACTTGATTGCGCTTTGTTGGGGCAGCCCCAGAGCCTGTTTGCATAAACGTTGCATTTGGGGCTGGAAGAGACAGGTGGATTTGTTGTTTTCTTTTTCTTTGCAAAGGTTTCTGGGGGAAAACTGAGGTGGGGAAGAAGCTGGGATTTGGGGGGTTGCTCTTTTGTAGTCCTTACAGAGAGAGTGACTTTTCCCCCACCTCAGTGAATGACGCCTGTGGCTTCAGCCCAGTGAGAACGAGGGTGAATGCAGAACTGCCTTGATGCTCTAGCACTTGATTTTTGTGAGAATCAGGAATCAGCATCCTTGGCATATGGGCATCAACTCTGTGAAGAAGAAGCTGAAGAAGAGGCTGTGCTGGGAGTCTGTTCTCAAGAGACTTTGAGAGCAGTAGATATTAATGGTGCAGATACAACATGGTGGGTGCCCCGGAGCTGACTAAGGTGAGATACCCTCAAAAATGCTCAGAAATAGTTGGTGATGGAGGTTGAAGCATTTGTTCTATTACTCTGAAAGAGATCCAACTGTACCCATAGGTGGAAAGGCCTGGGCAAACTTGAGAGCCAAAATAGGAAATTGCCTTTTGAAAAATTCCAGCTTTATCTTGGCTTAACTATGAATGAAACCAAAAGCTGCAGCAGCCAGAACAGCTTGTGAGATCAGAGTGTGTTTAGAGCAGGGGGAAAAGAGGGAAGGAAGTGGAGAATAACCAAGAAAGCTAGAAGTGCCCACCTACTTCTGGTGTGCCATCTGGTGGGCCATTTCTTCCCATGTCCATGTATGCCAATCCTTCCCATTACCCAATCCCCAATCCAAGTCTCAACTTCTGGCCTTTTCCTACTGTTCAAGTTCCTACTGATCTTACTCTTTCTCCTGAGAGGCATACAACCTAACATTAAAATACACATTGCTTGCTTTTTGCTATTGTTTTGTCTGTTACACACTGTTCTTACCTAATGCAAAGGTACATGTCTGTTTCATATACATACTGCTATGCTATGCACCTATGATACTTTAAAGAACACAGTTGGGGAAAGGGTGTCTCCATCCTGAGTGGGGGACCTGGAGGATGCACCATGACACCCACTATAGTCCAGCTCTTATACTGCTTGAATACTACGTATTACTTATGTTAAGTTAATCCCATCTGTGAACAAGCTTCTCCAGGATTCTGGATGGCCTCCTTTCCTGGAAAAACTTGCAAGAGGATAGCTAGTGAAATGAACTACAGCCCAATTGCTACAACTGGCCTCAATGCTTCAACTGATATTTATCATTGCCTCCCCTACTGCCCATTCCAGAGTCCCCTCACACTTGGCTAGCACCTCTTCTGGTCTAAAGCTTACCTGTTGGGGTGACCCACACCTTCAACCCTGAGAAATCTGTGGCTTCCTTACCATGTGCTTCTCAGGTCTTGGCTACTGCACTTGTCCATTTATCATCAAAATTGGACAGGGGGTCTTCTCTGCAAAAGAAAAGCCAGAAACTAATGATATTGGTTACGTACAAGAGGTGGGTAGGAACAGGATAGAAGGAATGTGGGAGTGGGAACTGGGTAGAAGGGATGAAGGGGAGACCAATACCTATGTAAGTACACCTTTTTTTGCACAGCCCTGACTCTAAGAAGTATGGTAATTTTCACACACCCCAAAGAAATAAATAATTAACACCAACCAGGATGTGGGAGGAACCCAAAATGAAATACGAAAAGTAACAAATGAACCTAACTGTACTACAAATGAACAACATAATCACAGTGTGGGAGAGAAAAGAATGCATCTGAGTAACTTTAGAAGCTGGTATTTTGAAGTATAGCATAAGGCTAAATACAAACATGATCATGCACAAATAATATGCTTCAGTTCCTAATTTTTCAAAGGGGTATAAGTTAACAATTCTGAAACTATTTTCTGTATATGCTAGGACTGAGCAAATAAATAAATACATTTTGCAGGATGAGAGCAGGTTTCTCTATGTTGGAGAAAGGAGTTACAAATAAGAAAAGGGTACACCTAGAATGAACACTGTGGATTGGGATCAGAGGTTGTCAGAAATAAATACTGATTTGTAATATATATATATATTGACAGATATAGAGCTAAATATAGATGTGTGTGGAATATATATATATATATACACACATAAACATTTGTATATACACATACACATATATATACACACACACACATTTCCTAGCTCTGTCCACTGAGAGGACTTGGAAGCAATGAAATCCCAGTAGCAATGATACCACCTAGAGACTAAGTCATGGTTTCTAAATACCTGCCTTCAATGAAAGGAGCTAGGGCTCACTGGAGAAGTGGTTGATTCCAGGGATGGGCAGGGAAAAACAAGAAGAGCCTGACACATCTTATGGTGCCAGAAAGTAAGGAAATGCTCAAAAAATGGTGAGGGCATAAATAATTTGAAGGAGGTCTCAATGGCCAGATCTGAGATAATTTGAGTAAAAAGATAAATAACAGTACTGGATTATAACTCACAGAATAAACTAAATCTCTATGAGTCCATACTTACATAAATAAGTAATTGAATAAATAAGTAAATGGGAGACGGGGAACAGCTCTTCCTTACAGTGAATTCCAATTAATAAATATAAAAAGAATGATTGAAATAGCAAGTCGCCATCAGACAAACACCATTTATAATGCACATCATGCATAATTGTCGCAGGTATGAATCATCATCAATGAATGTTAAAAATCAGTGAGTGAAAGTATAATGAGAAACAAGCTATTTGCATATTCTCAAAGTATTTCCGCACAAGATACTTACTCATTACAAGGGAAAAAGGAATGACTTTTTAGTGGAGACACCTGGAAGACACCACCTTACCCAAGTGATCAGTTAGCATCCCCAGTAATAAGACACATAGACATCATGGACCACCCCCCACCACTATAATGCACTGAGAAGGGCACACTATCCCTCCTGTGGCATTCTTGTCAAAATGCATAATCTCATTCTAATCATGAGAAAATATCAAAGTCGTGAAAAACAAAGAAAAGCTGAGAAACTGTTCCAGATTGGAGGAGACTAAGGAGACATGAGGATGAAGCCAACATAAAAATGCTAGAATGGATTCTAGACTAGGAAAAGGACATTATTGGGAAAACTGGAGAAAATCAAACTGGATCTGTAGATTTGTTAATAGTATCATGTCAGTGTTATTTTCCTGATTTTGATCACTGTTCCATGGTTAGATCAGCTTTTGCTGGGAGTAGGGAATGGACATAGTCTTGTGCTTAAGACACAGGGCACCCCTTCGTCACCCCACTAAACCACCATTGCATTACTAGGCAAGGTTATAGATACCACTAGTTATCATGGCCAGAGAGGAGCCAGAGCGGAGCCAGAGCCCAGCAGGCGGTAAGTCTCCCCTGACACACAAAACAGTAAGAAAAAATTCCCTGGTTAGCATACAACCCTGCCCCAAGGTTCTCACAGGGGTTACAGCTTGCTCCTCTATGGGATAGGAACCTGCCACATGGAGGTTACTTAAGCTTGACTTCAAAATCAATAAAGACAAAGGAAATTATTGATAGAGTTGACCACATAAATATTTAAAACTCTTGGATATATAAAAATACACCGTAAATAAAATTAGTAACAAGTGAGAAACTGGAGAAATACTTTCAACATATAATGATAGCCTTATCATACAAGAAACTCTTAAAAATCACTAATCAAAACACAAACACCATGAACCCAGCCACAACTAGGCAAGATGCTGCCACTGCCCCAGAGCCCACCGGGGTCCTGAGGCACAGAGCTGGGGGAAGCCGAACCCAGCCACTACCAGGTTTAGAGCACACCAGAAACACCATTTTCACATGGGTATCCCACCACAGCCACTGCAATTGCCATGGCTGCCACAAAAGAGACTAGTCTCTATAGCAGGAGTCACAGCTGCCGAGCAGATGGCACACCAGACACTCAACTGCATTGACACAAGGAGAGGCACCAGCAGAGACCAAAAAAAAAAAGAGGTCCTTCTTCTCCACAAAGCACACTCTAGAGTAATAGAAGCAGCATCTGATTTATGATAATAGGGGAGGACTTAATCACATGTGTCTCAGTACTGGACAGATCATCTAAGCAACAAACCAACAGAGGAACAGTTAATCTATCAGATGGAGAGAACAAATCTATGGTTATTAGAAGGGGAGGGAGAAGAGAGAAGGAAAGGTGAAGGGGCAGGAGCAGGGGAGGGAGAAGGGGAGAGATTGGATAAGGAGCATAAGAATATGCTAATAAAAATTTTTTGAAAAAAGATTAGGAACAAGACAAGGGGGAAAAAAATAGATGAACACCGCAATATTAAGAAGCACAAAGGACATGAACGAGCATTTCATAGAGAAATACTGAGACATGAAAAAATATAATCTTATTATCAAACATGAAAAAATATCTTACTTTCAAACAAATGCAAATCAAATTAATGAGATACCATATTTTGTCTATCTTATAATTAGTCATCAATGAGAGTGTTAAGACTGGTTGGTTAGCTCAGTTGATTAGAATGTGATACTGATAACACCAAGGTCCAGGGTTCAATCCATGTACCGGTCAGCTGAGAGAGAGTTAACACGTGGTGTTAGTGAGAGGGTAACGTAACTGGCACTTTCATATATAGTCAGTGTAAGAACCCAAATGCCCCAAGGGATCACATCCTGATCACATAAGTCCTTCTCGGCCACACCCAATCATGGCGCTGGTTACCCTTCTCTTCCGTATTCTGCTTCCCGCCGGCGCGAATCACACACCAATCAGCTCACCCCAAGCCCCATGCAGTATGCTAAGTAGGGATTGTATTTTAAGCCAATCAGCCTTCCCTAAAAGCCCTATATATGTGTGTGTGTGCTGCCTAATAAACGAGCTCTCTCTCTCCGTCAACTGGTGTCGACTCGTCCTTTCAGTCAGTGGGAAAGTAATTTTTGATAAAACTATTCTGGGAGGCCACTTGGCAATTTGCAATAAAAACCCTAGAACTGTGCACCTTTGACCCAGCCATTCCAATTCAGTAATTTATTCTAAGACATGTGTATGCAAAGATACAAGGAAGTGAATTACATCATTGTTTATATTAGCAGAAAAACACAGAGATTCTATCTAAATGTTCATTTGAAAAAGCCTCAACTAGTGGTGACCAAATTCTCAAAATCAGCAAGAAGTAATGAAGTGATGTTTGGAAGAAAAGATCTGCCTAATGTGGGTAATTGCCTTAAAGTAACAGGATTATGACTGGCTCTATTACTGGATTTTTTTTTTTTTTTTTTTGTCACCTTTCTTTCATCTTCTTATCCCTTGAGGAAATCATGACTGAATGCCGAGCTGTGTGGATTGCACTATAATTTGACCATTAGTGCATAGAACTCTATCCACCCCCACCTGATCTCAGGTGTTGATGACAAATGTTCTCCTTTGGGTTATCTATTAGAACAAAACCGAGATTAATTTCTTGTGTTCCTTCTTTCAAAAAGAGATACACATTTAGCTTTGAAAGAAATATACATATATTTCTAGTTGCAGACTCAAGTACATAATTCTTAAGTACTCATTAGATTCATTCTTCTGTACAAATTAAACTGACATCAAATTTTACATATAATTTTCTTGATTTTAATAAGGATTTATACAGTGAAATATATATTGAAATATAAGTACATACATTTCCGATGACAAGAGCTTTTTTTTGTTTTGTTTGTTTGTCTTTTGCAGTTATCTGGTAAGGATTCTGAACTGTTTTTTTTTTAAAGATGACCGGTAAGGGGATCTTAACCCTTGACTTGGTGTTGTCAGCACCACGCTCACCCAGTGACCAACTGGCCATCCCTATATGGGATTCGAACCTGTGGCCTTGGTGTTATCAGCACCACACTCTCCCAAGTGAGCCACGGGCCAGCCCTGGATTCTGAACTGCTGACCTTGGAGTCACAGCACCGTGCTCTAAACAACTGAGCTAACTGGCCAGCTGACAAGAGTTTTTTATTAGAAAAATTATAAACAATTTTATAATAGCAACAAAAGCTCATATTTAATGTAGTCCTTTGCATTTCTATAAAGCATATATTTGTATATATTATTTGTAATACTATTTTTGAATAGATCAGAAACTTGTGAAAAACCAGATGGGTGGAAACAACCCAAATATTTGTGAATGGTCACGAATGAATGAATAAACAAAATGTAGTATATCCATACAATGGAATACTATGCAACCTTAAAAAGAAAGGAAATTCTGTCATATGCTACAGCATGGATGAACCTTGAGGTAGTATGCTAAGTAAAATAAACCAGTCACAAAAGGACAAATATTGAATGTTTCCATTATATGAGGTATCTAAAGTAGTCAAATTCATAAATATAGAAAGTAGAATGGGGGTTACCAGGGCATGGAGGCAGGGAAAAATTGGGGAATTGTTGTTTAATGGGTACGGTGTTTTTAGTTCTGTAAGATGAAAAGGTTCTGGAGATCTGTATCATAACAATTTAAATATAATTAATATTACTGAATTGTATACTTAAAAATGGTTAAGATGATAATTTTATGATGTGTGTTTATGAATGAATGAATGAATAAAATAAAGAGCTTTCTTTAGTTAAAAAAGGTCACAGATGATGCTGAGCTCTCAAGCTAATAGAGGAACTAGTAATTCATTCATTTCAGATATCCATAGTCCATGTGCTATGTGCTAGGCACTTTGCTAAATGTAGGGGTTAGATGGTGATGAAGAAATGACCCTGTTTTCAAAGTCTTCAGTATAGTTGGAAAGAGAAGTATGCAGTGTGATAAATGTCCCACATGGGATAAGTATCAGATGCCAGGGAAACACAAAGTGGGGGTACATTCATTTGGTCTTGGAGTGGTGCTAAGGAAAGACTTCCCATCTTCTTGCTGGAATACTGAAGGTGAGTAGGAATTAGCAAGGCAAAGATGCAGAATGAAAGACCAGGTGGAGAGGCATAGTGAGGAGGTCAGGGACAGTGACCAGGGTTTAGGGTGGGAAAGGGCTGAAGAGATTGAGACTGAAGATGGAGGCCTTGTCAGGGAGTTTGGATTTTCTCTTGAGATCAATAAGAAGTCTTGAAAGCTTTTAAGGGGGACAATAATGTGTTCAAAGCTACATCTTAAAAGGATTATTCTGGCTGCTACAGAGAGAAACTGATTGGAGGGGAGGGATATTAGAGAAGATAAGGAAGTAGTAGGCTAAGAAATGAGTGGGAGAAGAAACAATGAGTTTAGACAACTTCTAGAAGTGCAGCTTTGAACAAGAGGAAATAGCAAGATGGCTGTAAAGAAATCGGGAGCCAAAGTGTGTGTGTGTGTGTGTGTGTGTGTGTGTGTGTGTGTAGAGTGGGAGGGACAGGCATGTTTAAACACAGAGAGAGAAGACAGAGAGGAGCAATCCCCTAAGGGGATGGGAGAGGATGGGACCAGATCTCACTTAACAGAGCTCCCTTTAGCTTGGGAGGAAGGGAGAGGGTGGGACTCTACTTTCATTTTTACAGAATGGAAAGAGGAAAGGATGGATATGGGTATAAGTTTGTGGTCTGCCATTAGAAAATTGAGTCCCATATCATGGTTTGTTTTAAAACAGAAGGAAAGATCACCCTGGAGGGTAAATGGAGAGATGGTGGTTTGTGGAGAGTTAAGTGTGAAATTGGAGCTAAGAAGAATAGGTAAGAGAACTGACTCTGGAAAGGTGAGACTTCTGGGCTGCATGGGGCCCAGTGGAAACTGAAGATCACAATTCTATCCAGTGTATTTTTTGTGGCTGTTTCTATGAATCCTAGCATCAAAGAGATTTCTTAGAATCTGACCTATGTGCTTTGCCAGGCTTCATCCTGTACATCCTAGACCAGTGCATCTAAACACAGAAGGCCTTAATGAACAGCCTCTGAATTCACTATAGGCTTGGGGGGGAAATTAATGAAGAACACTTGTTCTGCCAAAAATCACAATATACTATTAAGTTATAACTATTGAAACAGTGTGATATTGGCTTAAGAATAGACAAATAGACCAGTGGAACAGAATTGTCAGCCTCAAATCACAGACAGTTATATGCAGAAATATAAAAGATGAAAACTATGGCCCTTTAAATTGCTGGGGAAAGAAAGGTTTAGTCAGTAAATGAGCGAGTAACAATTGGCTGTTTGTTAGATGCCTACAATGCACTATTTATGAAAAGAAGCTCTGGGTGAATTAAAGATCTAAGTATTAAAAAAACCTTTTAAAATCATTAGAAAAAATATTTTTATAAACTTGGATTGGGGCAGGTTCTACTGAATAACTCATAAGATCTAGAATCCAGAAAAAGAAAATATCAACATGTTTGACCACATAGCAATTAAAAAATAAAACAAAACAAAAATCTCTGTATGACCGAAATTAGAAAAAGTTTAAGCGTTAATGAATAAGCTACAATCTGGGAGAAAACATTTGTAACACATATATCAGGGTGTTATATATGAGCTTCTATAAATCAAATCTACTGCTCTGTTTGTCCCCTTAATCATAAATTAAATGTCCATATATGTGTGGATTTATTTTTAAGACTCTCTTATTTGTTCCAATGGTCTATTTGTCTACTTTTGTGCTAATATCACACTGTCATATTATTGTAACATAATAATGTCTTGACATCTGGTAGTATAAATACTCCAAATTTATTCTTCAAAATGAAAAGTGAAAAAATTAGCGATAATGTTCTTTTTCTCAAATTTGATGGGTCCATACTCAGTTATCTGTTATGTTATTAGTATTTATCTCATAAATATTTTATAAATATTAACTTATACCTACTCAATATTTAATGACACCATAATAGACAAAAACTTTTATGTGCCTAGTAACAGCATTAAAATTTATAAAGCTATAGTTAGAAACATAAGAGGAAAAATGTACGAAAACACATTTTTACTAGGATCCATTAATATACCTCTCATTCTTTGACAGGCCAGGGAGTGAAATATTTAAAAAGACATGGAATCTAAGATGCCCAGATGGTAAAATAGCAGACAAAATCTTAAAAGCAGCTATTATAAACATGTTTAGTGAACTAAAGGAAACCATGCTTAAAGAATAAAAGGATAAGATGATAACAACATTTCATCAAATAGAGAACACCGGTAAACAGATGAGAGTAAACAGAAACACATAGAAATTCTAGAGTTGAAAAGTAAATAATCAAAATGAAACTAACCAAAAGGCTCAAGAGAAGATTTGAGCTGGCAGAACTAAAATCAGTGAAATTGAAATAGATCAATGTAGATAATCCAATAAGAACAGAGAATAAAAAAAATGAAGATAAAGAAAGATTATCAGAACCTCAGAAAAATGTAAGACACCATTATGTGCACCAAAATACACATAAAAAAATTAGCAGATACAAAGGAGAAAAAGAGCATTGAAAGTATTCAAAGAAACAATGGTTGAAACTCTCCAAATTTGATGAAAAATGTTAATCTACCTAACCAAGAATCTCAACAATCTCCAGGTATGATAAACAAAGAGATCCACATCAAGACACATCGTAGTAAACATGCTGCAAGCCAAAGATAAATAAATATCTTGAAAACAGCAAAAGCAAACAACTTGTCACATATAAGGAGTCCCCAGTAAGATTAACAGCAGACTTTTCCTCAGAAACAATGGAGACCAGAAGGCAATGGGGTTATACATTCAAAGCACTGAAAATAAAATTTCATCAAACCAGAATCTTCTCATATACAGAAAACCCTAAAGTCTCCACCAAAAAAACTGTTAGAACTAATAAATGAATTCAGTAAAGTTGCAGGATACAAAATCAACATACAATAGTCAGTAGCATTTCTATATACTAAGAGCAAAAACAAGAAAATAATTCCTTTTGCAATAACTACAAAAAAAGTTTAGATAGATAGGAATAAACTTAACCAAGGAGGTGAAAGACCTCTACAATAAAAACTATAAAACTTTGAAGAAATAAATTGAAGAGGACATAGATAAATGGAAAGATATCCCATATTCATGGGTTGGAAGAATTAATATTGTTAAAATGGCTATTCTACCCAAAGCGATCTACAGATTCAATGCAATCCCTATCAAAATACCAATGACACTCTTCACTGAAATAGAAAAAACAATCCTAAAATTCATATGGAACCAGAAAAGACCCCAAACAGCCAAAGCAATCCTGAAAAAAAGGACAAAGCTAGAGGCATCACACTACCTGATTTCAACTTATACTACAAAGCTATAGTAACCAAAACTGTGTGGTACTGGCATGGTACTGGTGTTAGTGATATTGAACAATTTTTCATATGCCTGTTGGCCATTTGTATGTCTTCTTTTGAAAAATGTCTACTAAGATCCTTTGCCCATTTCTAAATTTGATTATTTGTTTGTTTGTTTGTTTTGCTGTTGTGTCTAAAAATAGACACATGGACCAATGGAACAGAACAGAGAGCCTAGAAATAAATTCACACACTTACAGTCAACTGATCTTTGACAAAGGTGCAAAGAATACATATTGGGGAAAAGACAGTCTCTTCAGTAAATGGTGCTGGGAAAGCTAGATATCCACATGAAGAAGAATGAGACTAGACCCTTACCTCTCACTATATACAAAAATCAACTCAAAACGAATTAAATATTTAAATGTAAAATCCAAAACTATGAAACTACTATAAGAAAACACAGGGGTAGTGACCCACAACATGGGGCTGGGCATGGATTTTTTATATAAGACTTCAAAAGCACAAGCAGTAAAAACAAAAATAGACAAGTGACATTGCACCAAACTATAAAGCTTTTTCACATCAAAGGAAATTTTTAACAGAGTGAAGAGACCAACTACAGAATGGGAGAAAATATTCGCAATCTGTACTGCTGACAAGGGTTAACGTGATATTAATATCAGGAAAATATAAGGAACTTAACAGCAAAAAAACAGTAACTCAACTGAGAAACGGGCAAAGGATCTTTAGAGACATTTCCCAAGCGAAGACATAAAAATGGCCAACAGGCATATGAAAAATGCTCAACATCACTAATCATTGGGGAAACGCAAATCAAAACAATAATGCAATACTACCTCACTCCAGTTAGAATAGCTATTATCAAAAAGTCCAAAAAAAAAAAAAAAAAAAAAGAAGTGTTGGTGAGGGTGTGCACTGTTGGTGGGAATGTAAACTAGTATAGCCATTATGGAAAACAGTATGAGAGTTCCTCAAAAAATTGAAAATGGAGCTACCATATGATCCAGCAATCCCACTACTGGGTATAAACCTAAAGGAAATGAAGTTAGTATGTTCAAAGAGATATCTGCACTCCCATGTTTATTGCAGCACAATTTACAATAGCCAAGATATGGAATCAACCTAAATGTTCAACAGATGGAGGATAAAAGAAATGTGCTGTATATATACAATGGAAAACTATTCAGTCATAAAAAAGAAGGAAATCCTGTCATTTGCAACAGCATGGATGAGCTTGGAGAATACTGTGTTAAGTGAAATAAGCCAGGCACAGAGAGGGAAATACCACATGACCTCACTCATATGTGGAATCTAAAAAAAGGTGATACTGTAGGGACAGAGAGTAGAACAGTGGTTACCAGAGACTAGGGAGAGGAGGTGGGAAAGGAGAGATTGGACAATAGGTACAAATTACAATTAGATAGGAGGAATAAGTTCTGGTGTTTTATTGCACAGTAGGGTAACTACGGTTATCGGTTAAGTTTTGTATATCCCATATAAGCTAGAGGAGAGGCTTTTGAATGTTTTTGCCACAAAGAAACAATAAATGCATGAGGTGATGGTTACATTAACTACTCTAACCTAATCATTATACAGCATATATATCTATCAAAACATCAGATTGTACCCCATAAGCATATACAATGTGTCAATTAAAAATTTTTTAAAATCTTATACACAGCAAAATATCTTTAAAAAATTAAGTCAGAGTAAAGACATTCCCAGATAAACAAAACCTGAAAGAATTTGTTGATAGCATACCTGCTTGACCAGAAATATTCAGGCAGAAAGCAGGTGACTCCAGAGGGTAATTTGAATCCACACACACACACAGCATTCATAAGGGTACTTATGTAGAAATTACAAAAGGCAGTATATAATTGTATATTTCTTCTCCTTTATTCTCTTAACTGATTTATAAAATAATTTTATAAAACAAATTGCCTATAATTGTATTGTTGGTAGAAAAATAATGTATTTAACAATAACACTACATAGAAAGAAGATGAGAGCGAAGCCATATTGGGGGAAGAAAAGGAAGCAAAATGGTATTCAAATCTACAGTAATGAACGGAGAAAACCAGAAAAGTGTAAATAAGAAGCTAGTATAACAAACTATGTAAATATATACCTTCTTTCCTTTCTTCTCTCACTTTCCTTAAAAGACTTATGACTACATAATGCATTAATTATACCAATTTATTATTGAGTTTTTAACATATAGCGACACAATATGATTATGTAAAGCAGTAATAACATAAAAAGGGAGTAGAATAAAGCTATTCAGAGTAAAATTTCCATATTTCACTGAAACTAAGCCATATAAATCTACAGTAGATTTTGATAAATTACGCTAAAATTAGATTATGGTGATTTTTGCACAACCCTGGGAAGATACCAAAAAACATTGAATTGTATACCTACTCAGTGAATTGTATGGTATGTAACTTATATTTCAATATATCTGTTTTTAAAAACAGACAAGAAAGATCTGAATAACAACTTATAAATATAATTTAATAGATAAAAATATATCAATGCTGCATTGGTCAAAGAATATCCATTCTTTTCAAATATCCATGGACCATTCACCAAAAATTTCTTTTTACATTTTGCAATGGAGGAAATGTGAATACATTCCAAAAATGTAGAACCTCTATTGTCCACAGTGCAATAAAACTAGATGTTAAATAAAAAGGATTGACAAAACAATCAAATAAATTATCAATCAAAAAAATAATCTTAAAAATATTTTCAGTATGATAAATCTTTTGGATATAATAAAAATGGCAATTTCAATTATGTTTAGAAAATAGTGATGAGAACAGTATATATTAAATTTGGAGGATATAGTCAAAGCTTTATTTACTCAAATTTTATTTCCCCTCGATCCATAGGGCAGCAATTTTGCCTATCATGTGACTATTTTGAGGGGTAACCTCTTCCCTACAATGGAGTGGGATACAATACACACACAATAGATCTACCATAAGTGAAATTGCAAAAGAAGCCAGATTTCACAGCCTGTGAAAGTCATATTGATTGCTCGTATCACAAGCAAAGCCATTGACAGAGGTGGATGAGACAAGATTCAGACAGGTTAACAACTGCAGAAGGGAAATCGATGGGTACAGGATACTGACATGAAAGAGAATGAGTTAAATAGCAAAGGATTAGGGAGGCTCTTGAGGAAAAGCAACCAAGTGACCTCTTTGACAGTCCAAAGTATAATCCAGACAGTATCATCACCCTTAAACAGAAACTCCCCCATCAACATTTGACTCATTATTTGTTTTAAGAATTATGCATAATTGCAATAATAGCCTAATTTTCTGAAATACAAAATAAAAGTAACTTTTTGTTATGTTAGTTGAATTTTCAAGGCAAAGCCCCAATTATATCTTTCTTTGCTATATATGAAATTTGGGTTCCTGTTTTAAGTGGATTCACTCCAATTCCCCCCACCCCACTGCCATTTTTTTTTTTTTTTTTTTTTTTTTTTTTTGGTTTTTGGGGTTTTTTTTGGCAGTTAGCCAGTGCAGGGATCAAACCCTGGACCTTGGTGTTATTTAGCACCACACTCTAACCAACTGAGCTAACTGGCCAGCCCTTTTTTTTTCTTTTCTTTTCTTTTCTTTTTTTTTTTGGTACTATTTATCCTAGGATAATAAGGGCCTCCCACAAATTAACCTTTCATCAGCAATAGGTTTCTTAATGTGATTTCTTTTTCTGATTGCTAAAAGTTGAAGGCAATAGGCTGGTGACCTTTTGGAACTAGTGAAGCAACTCAAAGATGGAGTTAGCTGTTTCCCTCTTCCCCCATCCTCCATCCCATCAGAAGGCATAGGTGCTGGTGGAGTCCTCAGAGTAGGGAGCAAACACTGTCAACTTCAGTTTTGTCTCACCCACCATGCACTGGAAAATGGAAGATCAGCCCTAGCCAAGTCACAGGCCCATTTGGCAGTACTGTGCTTACTGTCAGATAATCGGGTCCAAATACCACTTTTCCCTGAGTCATCAATGATAATCAAGTGGGAATCAATCTTTTGGCCTGCTGGGTCTATGCCTTACTTTACCTGCTCTCCTCTCACTCGTACATGACACAGGGCATCCTTCTCCAAAGAATCCAAATTATCTTGACTACAGTGATATCTGTGGGAAACAGGGCTGGAAGATGCACCATTGGTGACCATACTGATGCCTCACAGGGACGGCTCTCTTGCCTTTCAGAAACATCTGAGTCACACATGAAAATCATCACTGAGCTGGCCACCAGTATCAGTGTCCAAGGTTCAGATAGACGAACAGTTGCTTCCTTGCAGCGGTGAATTCCAAACTCTTGTGCCAAAGAAAAGACATATTTGATGGTGTACTTGGCATGTCATGGCCTGTTTGAGCACTTATTTTTTATTTGTACTCCAGGCCTACACACCACTACTCAACTGTGACTCTGATAAGGCTCATGGCACTTTTTAAAACCTGGTGTAATATGTCTTTTTATGGAGTAAATAGGAAGGATTTGGCTCTCAACAATGATTGTCATGTGGCTGCTACATTCTATCTTTTGCCTTACTACAGGTGACCTAAGTAGCTTTTCCAAGAGGGTTCAAGGTCAAGTATTTTTTTCTTTTTTTGCTTTCAAAGTTTACCAATGCATGGAAAAAACAAAGATTTTTTTTTTTTTTTTTTTTGCAGTTAAACACATGTTTGAATCAAACTCTGTGCTCATTTTTTGGTGTATACTCTAATGCAGTAAATCAACTCCAAGTGAATGCCACTTGGCATGGGTAGGTCTCTCCATTGGTTGAAGGTGACGGGCCTTCAGCTTCCTGTTGATCACAAACTGAAATAAACCCACCATCCAGCCTCACTGAGGCTGCTCACCAGTGGTTTTCTGAGCCACACCATCTCTTGGGATCTTTCCATCATTGCTTTTCCCAGCAGTAGGATTTCTAATCTAATTTATGGTACAAAAATATTAATGCAATTGGTTAACCCAACCTGTGTGTTTTTGCTTCAAGGTACACCTCAGGATTTTAAAAGTTTTACATCAGATATTGACTATTTAATGCATGACTAAATTGATGAGTCACTAACAAACAATCAAAACTTGATTTCCCTCTGGTGGTGTGTCTTCAGTTCTTATAATTCACCTTGTACATATATCTGTCATGGCCCCAAAGGGTGTGTGCAATTATTTCATTATGGGAGAATCTCAGATGATTAGCTACAACCTCAATGTTTTGAAGGTGTGACTGTTGTGGGCACACACAGATAATTAATTAGATTTGAACAGTCTGTATGCCCAATGTCTGTCCGTGAAATTAATTGAAGCATTTCCAAAAAAAAGAAAAAAGGATTACTTACATCCTTTAGAACTTTAATCAAAAAACTTTTAAATGTTTCAATAATTCTTAAAATGTCAGTAATTGCCCTAGTTCCCTGTGCTTAAAGGGATTTACTAAGAGTTATTTTCCCATGACAACTAAACATGAAAAACTCCAAGCCGAAAAAAAGGAACTGGAATAATTGGCTTTGATGATTTCAAGTGACTGCTCCACACTGTAACTATGGGTGCAGAGGGTTTAAAGGGGCAGATTTACTCTGAAAATACAGTCAGTGCATTAACACATCACACTGTGGAAGGTAATGAACAGTTCTGGAGCTGTACAGCATTACCCAGTAACTGGGTCATCCCAGGCTTCATTTTTCATCATTTCAGGACCAGGCACAGTGCTGTGGTTTTGCAGATAAGATCTTGTGTGCTGGGCCAAAATACAGGAAAGCCTCTCCCTGCATCAGTTCCACAGAGCCAACCCAGCAGGGCGCCCAGGGCCCTGGCATTGCCCTCCTGCACACCTCAGCCAGAGCCCCAGCCCAACCTGGAGGGCATAGATGGGCTTCCTGTCTTGTCCTGCTGACTCCTTGTGTGCTCACCAAGCTTCAGGTAGATTCAGGGGAATGAAGAAAGCACAAATTTCCCAGCACTGTTAAGTAAGAATTGACAGCCTTCAGCCTGTGGAGGAAGTGTCCAAGTAGGGAAATGATAATTTCCTAAAAGTGGATTTCACCTTCTGGTTCCATGAACATTTTCATCCCCAGAATGTTTTTTCATGAACTGTATCTATCAATGTTAAATTTAAGACAAAGGGTAAAGGAAAGACACACTTTTCCAGTAACGACTGGACAATAGACAATAGACTTAGGATTGTATCAATTACAGAGAGCTTTGGGGGAAGCTTTCATGAGCTCACAGACTTGACTGGAGCTTGTTGACAAACCCGCTCTCAGGGAACTTGGTCACTGCTTCATCTCAGGAACAGCCTGGTCAAGACTGTGGCTGCTTCTGTTTTGGCCTCTGCCCACCATGGTCATGGCTGCCTGCAGATGCTCTGCCATCCTGTGTCCTTCCCTCAAGAGGCAAGGTCCTGGCAATGGGCCTGCAATTGGCTGAGTGTGAGTCACATGCCTCCCCTTAACCTCAGCATCCAAGAGAAGAAGGATTTGCCTCTCCAGCTTCCACAGAGGCTGGAGGTTAGTGGAACACAGTGGGAGGCAGCGACCTGGAGCAACCCTCTGCTGAGACCACACATTAGGGGAAAGGTCATGAGGATTGAGGTGCCAGTGTGAGGGTGACAGCACTGGGCAGCCAAACCAGACAAATGGCCCCTGCCTGGCTCAGAAGACAAAGATGCACCCTGTGATTAGGCTTCAGGAGCCCAGCCCATGAGGGCATCTCCCTTTTCATAACTCCCAAGTATGTACAGAAGACTCCACTCATTTGTCACATTGTATAGTCTGCCCAGGGTTCATGGGCACCTCCCAGACAGATGTCAAGCTTCCTCCAGCGATTTCCAAGGAAGCCTGCACCATACTAGGAACATAACGATGACTCAAAACATATGTGTTGACTGAGACAATGAAACCAATGACATATGTGAAATCGTGTTGCACTATTTTCTGGAAAACCAGCACAGTGTCAGGGGACAAGTCCTGGAGTTGAGCAAATCCATGTTCTCATCCGAGGTCTGTGTGACCTTGGGCTGGTTATTTCTCCTTTCTGGGCCTCAGTTTCTTCGTCTGTAGATGAAAACACTTGAAGTATTGTTGGGAAAATTAGAGATAATGTAGACAAAGTGCTTGGCACATATCAAGCATCCAATATACAGTTTAATAATTATATTTGGGTATGGACCTTTTCATATGATGTTCCTCAAACAGACATTTCATGCCATGATTAAAGACAAATGTGTTGCATCTTTAAGTTCTTCTTTAGAGAGTCTTTGTTTAACCCCTGATTTGCTTTACATCATAGAGTATGTATGTATTGCATACATAATTTTTTTTAATCTCCAGGATTTTATACTTTGATATTAGAAGATGAACACGTAATAATTTATTTTAAATGGCCTGATGAAAAGGGATAGCATAACTTGATCCTGTGTCTGGAAAATCTGTTATAATAACCTTTTGGATAAGTTTTTAGTTTCATTTGAGGTCAAAAGATTAAAAGCCTTGGTACTTGGTTAATTAAGGTCCTACATTTTCAAATTGCCATTGAGTGCTCACTACATGCAAGGCACAGTCCTAAGTAATTAGTATGCACCAGGGGACAAAACAGAGGGAGATCTCCCTCCTTCCTGGGGTCCCCTTCTAGCAGAGGGAAACAGAGCACAGACAACAGAAAACAGGTAAACTGGACACTGTTTAAAGATGGTAAGCACTGTGGGGGGAAAGGTGGAGGAGGGTAAGGAGGAATGAGTGTATTTTAAACAGGATGTCAGAGAAGGCCACAGTGAGAAGGCCCTAGGGGCACAAAGACTTGTAGAGTACAACCAAGAGAATCAAATCCTCACAAATGGGCCATGAGATCAGAATATCTGGAATGGCTTTCTACAGGTGTCAGGTTACTCTAAAAACTGCCAGGTTCACTTTTCTCTTATTACATACGATTGTAGATGTAATTACAGTCATTCTTTTGGAAAATGTCTCCTCCCCTTCTCTCCACCTTCTTTTCAAGGATTACATATAGGACATGTGTTCAGCAAGGCAGCCAGACTCCAAATAAGGAAAAAAGAAAGTTCCTTCTCTTAATAAGAAATTTGTTCCTGCAGGGAGATTTTATTTTTAATTTGATATTTACGTAAAATTCACCCAAACTTTATACTTAGTGAGTCATTTTTTTAAAGGGGCCTATTGCTCTAAAACATGTCCAAACAAGAGCAAGTGTGGTGCACCCGGGAATAGAGTGTGTTCTCTTGTACATGGATTTAGTAACTACCACACCTATTTGCAAAAACTCCCATGAGACCTGCCAGGATTTCGCTCTCCTTAGATGGAAGAGCAAAAGAGTCAGGGCATTGGGCTAAGGAGGCACTAGCATAGAAAGAAATGCCCACCTGTGATTATTGAGATATTCATAAAACCAAGACTGTCATGAAAAAAACTGTTTTGTGTACGGAATTCTCCCAGACTCACATGAGGTACACAGATGCCAAATCTCATTAAGAGTTCCAAGGGTAAATCTCCAGTTAAGCTCAATTTTTTTCCCCCTGTTCCACGCAAAGCTGCAGCTGTGAGTGCTGAGCTCTGCCCCGTGGGATAAGAGGAGTGTAGGTGCTGCTTGTGATTACGGGTTTCCATGGTATCTCAGAAGCGAGAGGAGAAAAGAGAGGTTTGGGAATGGCAACTGCAAACTCGTCTGGCTTTGGGACATCTAATGCCCAAATTCAGCTAAATAATCATTTGAGGATAAGGAAACTTCATCCTTAAGAGAAATCTATACTGAGAATTAGTTTTGGATCCCTCAGGGATCAAGGCCACGTCTGGGTACATTTCTTGGGTCTATTCTTGTCTTGTTTACCCAAGTTGTTTTCTCTCCTGAATCCTTCCTTCTCAATTATGTAATAAGTAATCTTGTATCTAAGCTCCCCTTTCTAAGAATAGTTAATTTAATGTTCTTTTGACCATGGAAAGTGTAGTCTTTGGGGAGAATTCTCCAAACTGTTGATAAGGAGCTGAATTAGAAATGCTATCAGCAGTCTGGAGAGAATAACTCTTTGGCCTCTTAGCCTCCTGCCTGGCACGGATCAGACAACGTGGACATCTGAATTGTCCTGATGAAGGTGTTTGTGTGTTTTAAATCAATTGCAACTCAGTATCAGGCTGACTTGAGGTGCTTTACTTTTAAAAAAATGAACTAATATACTAAGGATAATTTCACAAAATTTTACATGCACATCTCTGCATTTCACAAGGTGAGCACCCAGATTAAGAAACAGATGTCCCCTCATGGCTCCCTACCCCAGTCACTACCCTACTTCTTCCTCAAACACCAAGAAGGAGTTTTGCCTATTTTCGAACTTGATGTGAGTGCAAATCTATAGAATGTACAAACTGGACTCTTCCTTATCTGGCTCGTTTCACTCAACATTATGCTCCAGAGATTCACCCACGTTGGGAGTAGCAAAAGATAGATCATTTTTATTACTCTGTAGAAGTCTATTGTATAAATATACCAAAGTCTATCTGTCCATTTATCCATTGTGGACATTTGGTTTGTTTCCAGTTTTGGGTTATTATGAATACCTTCATGAACATTCCTGTACGTGTCATTTTTTGTGCACGTCTGCATTTCTGTTTCATATACACCTAGGAATGGAATCCCTGGGTCACAGGATGTGTGTCTGTTCAGCTTTAATGCTGCCCGACTATTTTTCATAGTATATCAATTTACACTCAAAGTATATGAGAGGTCCAGTTGCTCCATGTTCTGGGCTGAGTTGTGCACCCCCGCCTCGCCTCCAAATTCATATGTTGACGTTCTAATCCCAAGTCCTCAGAATATGACTGTATTTGGAGATAATGCCTTTAAAGAGATAATTGAGGTTAAATGAGGTCATCAGGGTGGCTGTAATTCAATATGACCAGTGTATTTATCAGAAGAGGCGATTAGGACCCAGACACACACAAGGGGAAGACAATATGAAAACATGAGAAGATGACCATCTTCAAGCCAAGGAGAGAGTCTGACAAAGGAGATCAACCCTGTTGACCCCTTGATCTTGGACTTCCAGCCTCCAGAAATCTGAAGAAATAAACTTCTGTTCTTTAAGCTGCCCTATCTGTGATACTTTGTTATGGCCTAGCAGACTAACTAACACACTCCACGTCTTCACCAACATGTCAGTCGTCTCGATTTTAGCCATTCTGTAGGGGGGTGGGAGTAGAATCTCATTGTTCTACTAATTTGCATTTTCCTAATAACTAATGAAATAGAAAAACAATTCCTATGTTTATTGACCATTTGAACATCCTCTATGGTGAGCTGCCTATTCAAGTCTTTTTCTATTGGGTTTCTTTTGTTTTAATTGATTTGGAGGACTTCTTTGTATTTTCCAGATATAAATCCTTTGTCAGATTTACATCAGCAAATATCTTTTCCCACTCTGAAACCTGCCTTATAACTCTTTTAATAGTGCCTTTTGATGAGCAGAAGTTCCTAGTTTTAATGTAATCCAATTTATCAATATCTTTATGTTCTGTGTATTTTGTGTCCTGTTTCAAAAAACTTTGCCTACCCCATAGTAATGCAGATCTTCTACATTTTCTTCCAGAAGCATTGTTGTCTTAATTGTCACATTTAGATCACTGATACAAAAGGAATTGATTTTTATGTATAACCTGAAATAGTGGTCAAGATTAATCTTTTTCCCATAAGGATATCCACCTAACCTAGCAACATTTATTGAAAAAGGCATTCTTTCCCTACTGTTCTGTATTTACCATAAATTAATTATCCATATACGTGTGGATTTATTTCCAGAATCTCTGTTCTGTTCCATTGGTCAATGTGACACTGTCATATTATTGTAACATTATAATTCATCTTAATATCTGGTAGTATAAATCCTCCAAATTCATTATTCTTTTTCTAAACTGTCTCTGATACTTTTGGCACTTTATATTACATAAATTTAGAATCAGTTTGTCAATTTCCCTGAAAACCTACTGGGAATTCTAGTGTTCCTTTACACAGTAGGGTGACTATAATTAACAATAATATATTGTATATTTCAAAAGCATGTTTTGGGATTTTTTTTGTGTTTGTTTTTGGCAGCTGGCCAGTATTGGGATCTGAACCCATGACCTTGGTGTTATGAAGCTGTGCTCTACCAAATATTGTATATTTCAAAATAGCAAGAAGAGAGGATTTTGAATGTCCTTACCACAAAGAAATAATGAACGTCTGAAGTGATGTGTATGCCAATTATTCTAATTTGATTATTCACACTGTGTACATTTATTGAAACATCACACTGTATCCTACAAATATGTACAATTCTTGTGTGAATTAAAAACAAATGATTAAATTTTTTAAAAATCTACTGGGATTTTATTTGGATTGCATTGAATTTGAAAAGAAGAAACATTTACAAAATTAAGTTTTCCAATTCATAAACATGGCATACCCCTACAATTTTCATTAATTTATCTCCATAATCGTTTTCAGTAGTCACTGGGGAGGCCTTGTATATATTTCATTTGATTTATACCTAGTTATTTGCTATTGCATACTATTATAAATGATACTTGTCTTTTATCTTTTACTAGTCTATTGCTGACATAAAAATATAATTAAATTTTTGTTTGTTCACTTTGTATCCCATAACTCTGCCAAATTTACTTACTAATTCCAGTAGATTGTCTGTGATTCTTTGAGTTTCCTATGTATACAATCATGTTATTTGTAAATAATAACAGTTTTATTCCTTCCTAATCAATTCTTATACCTTTTGTTTTCTTTTCTTTCCTTATTTGCGTTGCCTCGGTCTGCTAGTACAATGTTGAGTAGAAGTGAATACTTTTCTTATTCCCATTTCTGATAGAAGTTTCATTATTTTACCTATTTTCTGTAGGTATTTTTAGGTACCCTACAAAAGAAAGTTTACATTTATTCATAGTTTGCTAAGAACTTTGACTATGAATGGGTGTCGAATTTTATTATATGGTTCTTCTGCACCTGTTGATATGATCACATGATTTTCCCTTTTATTTTGTCATTGTGGGAAATAATAACAATTTATTTAAACTACTAAACAACTTCTTATTCCTTGGGCATTATATATTATCTTTTTTCTATATTGCTCGATTTACTTTAATAGTATTTTGTTTAGGATTTTTACATCTGTATTCATGGGAGAGATTGGCTTATAATTTTTTATCTTATTATATCCTTCTCAGTTTTGGGATAAAGATTATTCTATCCTCAGACAACAAGCTGGGAAGTGCTCCCTCTTTTAGCAGTCCCTGGAAAAATAAGTATTTGTCCTTCTTTAATGTTTAGTAAAACCTTCCAGTGAAGCCATCTGAGCCTGGAGTTTTCTTTGTGGTAAGGTTACTAACCATGGATTTAATTTATGCAATAGATATAAAATTATTCAAATTTTTCTCTTTCTTCTTTTGTCACTTTTGGTAAGTTAAATTTCCAAATTCATTGGCATAAAAAAGTCATTTTTTACCATATGCTCTTATCTTTTTTTTCCCCCTCTTTCTGGTTTGTTTGTTTGTTTTTCCCCTTCTTTTTTTGTTCATCTTATCTTTTTAATGTCTGTAAGCTCTGCTATGGTGTCCACTTTGTAAGTCTCATGCTGGTAATTTGTGATTTCTCCTCTTTTTTCTTTTTCTTTTTCTTTTCTTTTTTTCTTTTTTGTCATCTGGCCAGTAGAGATCGAACCCTGGACCTTGGTATTATCAGCACACACTCTAACCAACTGAGCTAACCAGTTGGCTCCATTCCTCTCTTTTCTTAATTAGTCTTGCCAGGAGTTTATGGATTTGAATATTCTTTTCAATGAACTAAAATTTGTCTTTGTTTATTTAATATCCATTTGTTTTTAATTTCGTTGGTTAGGTTTCTATTTTAATCTTTATTATTTCCTTTCTTCTACTTTATTTGGGATTAATTACATTCTTCTTCTGACTTTTGAGATGGATACTTACATCATTGATTTTCAGTGTTCTTTTTTAATATAAACATTTAAGGCTAGGAAAAGCACAGTTTTATCTGCATCCCATATTTTGTTATGTCATCTTTTTATCATTCAGTTCAAAATATTTCCCAAATTTCATTGTTATTTCTTCTTTGACCTATTCAATTTTAAAAAGTGTTTCTTAATTTCCAGCATTTGGGGTTTTTTTGTTTATTTTTTATTATTGATTTCTAAATTTCATTATTGCAAAAAAAATTCTGCATGATTTAAGTCCTTTAAAATTTGTTCCAGGATATGGCCATTATGGTGAATGTTTAGGACTCTTGAAAATAATGCATGTTCTGCAGATGTTGGGAGCAATACTTTATAAGTGTTAGTTAGATTAAGTTTATCAATCTTGTTGTTTATGTCTTATATATTCTCATTGGTTCTGTATGTCCTATCAGTTACTGAGGGAGGTGAGCTAAAAACTTCCCACCATGAGGTGACTTTGTTTCTCCTGTTAGTTTTGCCCACTTGCTTTGTACATATTGAAGCTATGTTATTAGATGTATACAAGTTTAGAATTGTCATATCTTCTCAGTGATTGACTCTTTTCTCTTTATCACTAGTCTAACTGTCTTAATGCTTCCTATCTTAACATCTACTTTGTCTGATATTAATATAACTGCACCCACTTTGTTTTGGTTGATATTTGCAGTGTCTATATTTTCCCATATTTTTATTTTCAGTTCTTTTGTATCTTTATAAAGTGTGTCTCTTGTGAGCAGTGTTTAGGTGGATTGTGTTTTATCCTTCAATCTGATCATTGTCTTTTAATCAGAATATTTGGTCTTTTTACATTTAATGCAATTAGTGATAGATTAAGATTAAAATCTACCATCATTCCATTCTTCTATGTTCATTTTTTTCAACTTTCTTACCTTCATTTTGATTAATCATTTTTACCAATCCGTTTCTCCTCTCTACTAACTTGTCAAATGCATATATTACTTCACTCTCTAAAATCTGGAGATCTCAACATGCACCCTCTGTTTATTAAAGTCAATACATATTAGCACATTCATTTCTTTCCAGATGATTAAAAATAAATTTAGAACATTTTAACTCCTCTTTTCCTGTAATAGATGCCTTCTGTGCCCCACCTAAAGCCCCTTGGCACTTACCATTCCTGCGAATGTTGGCTCCCTTTATAACTCCCAGCATCTGTGACTCAACTCTGCCTGAGGGCTTCTTTGGATGCGAGTGAAGAGTAGGCTAGAAGTGCTGGGAAATTTAAAACTCTCAACCAATTACTGACCACAGTTCCTGGGTAAATATCCCAGCCTCCTGTACCCCTCAGGTGGGATTAACTCTGAGATGCATGTTCTGGTCTGGCTTCCAAAGTTTCCATGCAGAACTAAGCTCCAGTTACCCCCAGTGACAATTTGCTGGATTACACACATTTTATTGGTTCTCTTTCCTCCCCTACCTAACGTCCCCTGTTTCATGCTGATATCACCTGGGTTAACTTCCTAAATAAATTGTTTGAACTGAGATCTTTGTTTCAGGTTTTGCTTCTAATAAAGTTCTCTCCTCTGTTTTGTGGTATTGTTGTCATATAGTTTGATTCTAAGTGACTATAAAACCCAGAATCATTATTTTTTTTTTGGTTTTAGGAAGTCAGCATTCACTTAGATTTACCCACACATTTTATACTTTCTGGTACTTATTATTCCTTCTTGAATTTCTACTGTTAACTCTGGAATTATTTTTATTATGCTTGAAAAACTCCTTTTAGCATTTCTTCTAGAGTGGATATACAAGTAATGAATTCTCACAGTTACTGTTTGTCCAAACATTCATTCATTTTGCCTTTATCTCTGAAGCATATTTTCAATGGATATGGAATTCTGTGTTGGCTATTATCTTCTTTCAGCACATTACAGATATCATTCCATTTTCTTCTAGCTTCTATTCTTTCTACCTAAAACTCAGCTGTCAATTTTATTATTCCTTTTGAAGATAATGTGGGGTGATTTTCCTCTAGATACTTTTAAGAGTTTTCTTTGTCTTAAATTTTTATCATCTTTATTATGATGTGCCTAGTTATGGCTTTCGTTATACATATGCAGCTTGGGGTTTATTCTCTCTTTCCTTCTTGTTCTGGGACTCCAATTATATGATGTTAAACATTTTTAACAAACATCTTAATCTCTTACATTATTTTCCTCATTTTCCATGTTTTTCCTCTCTATATACTTCAGTCTGGATCTATCCTTCAGGTCAGGTCATTGACCCTCTGTCTCCCCATCCTGCTTCTAGATCCACCTGTCTTCCAGTTTACTAATCTCTCTTCAGTGTTCATTCTACCATTAACCCTATCTATTCTGTTCTTAATGGTTATTGGCCTATTCAGAATAGAATTTCTATTTGATTTTTTTTTTTATAGATCTTGGTCATTGGTGAAATTTTCCATTCACCTATTTTCTTGAACATATTAATTAGTTAAAAAATTATTTACTAAACTATAATATATTGTATTAAATATTAATATATTGTATCAGTAATTATTATTGTATTTAGTAATTATTTACTAAAGTATAATATATTGTATTAGTATTCATATACTGTATTGGGTTAATTTGTTATGTAGAAATAGATAACTAGTAGGCCATATAGCTCCATTTGACGGGCAGATAAAAATGCAGACAAAACTAACCTATAGTGTTAGAAGTCAGGATAGTAGTCACTCTTAAGGGGGGGTTAATGAGTTCTCCAGAAAAACAAACCAACAAAATGTGTGCATGTGCATATGTGTACTTATTATTGTCTCACACGATTAAAATCTTAGTGTCCAGACTTAGGAGAACTGATGGTGTAAGTTCCAGTCTAAGTCTAACTCTGAAGGCAGGAGAAGACTAATGCCCTAGCTCTAAGAGAATCAGGGAGAGAGAAAGAATTCTTTTTTAGCCTTTTATTCTATTCAGGCCTTCACCAGATTGGATGAGGCCCACCCACATTGGTGAGGGCAATCTCGTTTACTTAATCTACCAATTCAAATGTTAATCTCATCCAGAAACACCCTCAAAGACACACCCAAAAAGATGTTAACCAAATATCTGGACATCTCATGACCCAGTCAAGTTAACACATAAAATTAACCACCACACATAAGTGCAGAAAAGTGTACCTATCCTAAGTGTACATACTGATGAATTTTTGTAAACTGAACACTCCCATATATCCAGCACCTATAAATAAATAGAACATAATCAGCACCTGAGAAGCCGTGCTCTTTCTCCCTTCCAGTCATTAACCCCCCCTTTAGAGTGACTACTATCCTGACTTCTGACACTACAGGTTAGTTTTGTCTGCATTTGTATCTGCCTGTCAAATGGTATCATATGGCCTATTAGTTATCTATTTCTATGTAACAAATTAACCCAAACTTCACAGCTTGAACAAGAAACATTTATTATCTCACAGTTTCTATGGGTCAGGAATCCATGTGTTACTTAGCTGGGTGGCTCTGGTCAAGGTCACTCATGAATTTGCAGTCAGGCTGTCAGTGACAACTGTGACTTCATCTGAAGACTCAACTGGGGAAGATCAATGTCCAGTTGGCTGGTTGTTGACAGGATTCAGATCCTGGAAGACTGTTACTCTGAGGCCTCCCTCAGTTCCTTGCCACATCTGCCTGTCCGTTGGGCACCTTACAGTATGGTAACAGTCTTCCCTCAGAGAGAGCAAATGAGTGCAAGACAGTATCCAAGATGGAAGCCAGAGTCTTTTTATAACCTAATCTCAGTAGTGACATTTTATCACTTTGGTCATATTTTATTCATTAGAAATGAGTCACTAGGTCCATTCTGTACTCAAGGGGAGGCATCAAACAAGCACATGAATACCAGGAGGCAGAAATGATTGAGGGACATATTAGACTCTGCCTACCACATGTTCTCTTTTGTGTCTGGTTTCTTTAGCGCAATATCATTTTTGTGAAACTCATCTATTGTTTTTTTAGTTGTAAATTCATTCTTATCACTGTATAGTATTTCATTTATTTATCCATTCAATGGTTGTTGGACATTTGGTAGTTTCCAGCTTGGTGCTGTTACAAATAGCGCTATTACGGAATATTTTAGTACATGTCTTTAGGCAAACACCCATACACATTTCTTTTTTTGTTGTTGGTGGCTGACCAATAAGAGAATCCAATCATATGCATTTTTATTTCTTTATTTTTTGACAGCTGGCCAGTATGGAAAACCAAACCCTTGACCCTGGGGTTGCAAGTCTGCACTCTAACCAACTGCATATGCATTTCTGATGGTGTATGTATAGCTAGGAGTAGAATTTGTGGGTCATAGGTATGCATATGTTCAGCTATAGTAGATATTACCAAACTGTTTTCCAAAAGTGGTTGTTATACTTTATATTCCTACCAGTAGTGAATGAACATCCTAGTTACCCTACATCTTCACTAACGCTTGGTGTTTTCTGTCTTTTTCATTTTAGCCATCCAGGTGTATATGTAATCTATCTCATTTTGGTTTTAATTTGTATTTCCGTGATTAATGAAGTTTGGATATCCTCTTTTATGAGTGTCTTTTTAGGTATTTTGCCCATTTTTCTATTGGTTTGTCAGAGATCTTTATATAGTCTATCTATGAGCCTTTTGTTAACTTTATATATTGCACATATCTTTTTCCACTTTTCCCACTTTTGTATGTTATCACTTGCCTAATACTGTCTTTGATGAACAGAAGTTTCAAATTATAATATAGACAACTTTCTCAATTATTTCTTATGGTTACTGTTTTTTTTATGCTAATAGCTCAAATAAGGAGCAACAGCAAAGAGTATAAAGCAAGATAGCAGTCATATACCCACAAATCAAAACAACCTTTTAAATTATTATTACAAAAATGGTACATGACTATTGAAATATAATACAGAAATGTATAAAGCAAAAAGTAAAAGCCTACTGTCCCTTCTATATCTTTATTCCAACTCTTATTCCATTGGGATAACCACTGAACTAATTTGGGGTGTGTATGTGTCACAGTTTTTAAAATGAGAACATGTTGGTCCGCAATGGTCTTTTTTCTCAATTAGCAATATATCATGGGCATACATCCATGTCACTGGATATAGATCTACTTCATTTCTTTTAACAACTTTACAATGTTTTGTAGTAAAGAAGGTATCATAACTTGTTTAGAACATTTATTGCTGGAAATTTACATTATTTCCAGTATTTTGCTTTTACAAACAATGCTGCAATGAATATCCTTGAACATATAGAATTGCTATGTTCATGTATGTATATAAACATATATAATTGTATGTTTCTATAGAATACTTGTGTATGTCTAGAAGTGGAATGTATGGATCAGAGGGTATGCATTTTACATTTGGATAGGTAATGGCGAATTTGGTCTGTAAAATTTATAATATCTTTTTAATTACATTTGTCTAGTTGTTTTAATGAGAATAGACTAGGTAACTGAGCCACCAGAAAGGCCTACAGATTCTTTTGCTCTTTTAGAAGCTGTGATCTAGACGGGGCCAGCAAACTATGACCTCTGAGCCAAATGTGGCCTGCAGCCTGTTTTTTTGCCAAGCTCATGAGGTAAGAGTGATTTCTACATTTTTAAAGAATTGTTAAAAAAAAATCACAGAGTAATATGCAACAGCGACTGCATGTAGCCAACAAAGCCTAAACATTTACTGTATGTCCCATTATAGAAAAAGTTTGTTGACCACTGGTCTAGAACATCCTTTTAAAACTTTAATGTGCATTTGAATCCTGGGACTCTAGATTCAGAGGTCTAGAGTGGGGCCTGAGACTCCACATCCCTAACAAAGTCCTGTCTGATGCTGTTGCTGCTGGTCTCTGAACCATACTTTGAGTAACAAGGGTCTGAAACTGCACTGTCCAAAAAAGAAGCACTTGAGATGTGGCAAGTGAAACTGAGCAATAGAATATTAAATTTAATTTCATTTTAATTAATTGATATTTAAATAAAAACTAATATTGATTCTGTGATTGGGAAACTTTTAAATATGTTGTATGTGAATCTACTTTTCAACTGTCAGTTGTATGAAATATAAATACAAATCAACTATTTCCAACAAAAATCTGGTGTCCTAACTGAGATGTGCTGTAAGTGTAAAATGCATACCAGATTTTGAATATTTTGTACAAAAAGACTGTAAAATATCTGAGCAATAATTTTTTATATTGATTACATGTTGAAATAATATATTTATAGGGTAAATTAAAACTAATTTCGGCTGCTTTTATTTATTTATTTATTTATTTATTTAATGTAGCTATCAGGAAATCTAAAATTATTTTTGTAGCTCATGTTCTATTTCTTTTGGACAGCACTGGTCCAGAGTGGCCCAAGCCCATCTTCCTGAATGCACGCAGCTGCTGAAGGTACCAAGTTCTATCAGGCAAGGTGCAGGTGGCACAATAGGAGAATTAGTTCATAGAAAATATTGTAAAGAATAAAATAATCTATTGATAAAAATTATCCATTTTTTAGAGGTTCTCAGGTGGATAAGGTCCTCTGTACTCCATCCCCCCAGAATCCATCTTTCTCTCTAAAGGCATAGCTTTCTTATTCTTCATGGAGATTAACACTGTAATGCTGTGCATTTCAGTGTGTTCTTCTTTGTATGAAGGGTGCACACTAGACAATCGTGGAAATACTGAGCATAATGAATGCTGAATAAAGTAATGAAGGATCAGAGTGAGTTTAGGTGCCTTGCCTGAAGCCAGGAGAACACAGCAAATTTTCCCCAAGAATGTCTCCAACCAGAAGATTTAAAAAAACTTTGAAAGTGGGTATCTATAAGCAAAGAAAAAAAAACAACAACAGGAGGGGCTTCTGAAAAACAGATTCTACCAATAACCTGGAATCTTCATGGGACAAATCCAATTTTAATAGATGGAGTAAGCACGTTTATCAGAATTGGAGGTGTGTTTTTAATCCGTCTAAAATACCATCTAAATACCATCTAAGTTAAATACCATCTAAGTTCTGAAACCCGAAGAACTAAAACCAAATGTAGAAATAACATGGAAAATAGAAAATGGAATTTTAAAAATTATTTAAACATTTACTTGTACATATTTGTGGGGTACTGTTAAAATACATGCATGTACTGCACAATAATTCACTTACAGTAGATTAGCATAGCATAGTCCACCACTTCTCCCCCACCCATTCCCCCCTCCTGGACTTTGGTGACCATTGTTCTACTCTCTACTTCTATGAGAACCACTTTTTTGTTGTTTTTTTAGATTCCACATATGAGTGATATCATGTGGTATTTGTCTTCCTGTGCCTGACTTACTTCACCTAACATGAGGGTTTCCAGCTCCATCCATGTTGTGCAAATGGTAACATATCATTTTTTTAATAGCTGAGTAATATTCTGTTGTGTATATATACCACAGTTGTTTTTTTTTTTTTTTCCTTTATCCATTCATCCATTGATGGGCATTTAGGTTGACTCCATCTCTTGGCTATTGTGAATAGTGCTGCAATGAACAAGGCAGTGTGTGTCTTTTTGATATATTGATTTCATTTCCTTTGGGTATATACTCATTAGTAGGATAGATGGGTTGAAAGGTAGGTCTATTTTTAGTTCTCTGAGGAACCTCCATACTGTTTTCCACAATGGCTGTACCAATTTATATTCCCACCAATGATGTGGGAGAATTCCTTTTTCTCTACATCCTTGCCAGAATTTGTTATTTCCTGTCTTGTTGATAATAGCCATTCTAACTGGAATGAGATGGTATCTCATGGTGGTTTTGATTTGCATTTCCCTGATGATTAGTGATGTTGAGCATTTTTTCATGTGTTGATTGGCCATTTGTATGTCTTCTTTTGATAAATGTCTGTCCAGGTCTTTTGCCCATATTTTAATTGGGTTCTTTCTTTCTTTCTTTCTTTCTTTCTTTCTTTCTTTCTTTCTTTCTTTCTTTCTTTCTTTCTTTCTTTCTTTCTTTCTTTCTTTCTTTCTTTCTTTCTTTCTTTATTTTTTGCTGTTGAGTCATTTAAGTTCCTTATATATTCTGGATATTAGTCCCTTGTCTGATGTGTAGTTTGCAAACACTTTCTCCCATTCTGTAGATTGTCTCTTCACTTTGTTGATAGTGTCCCTTGCTGTGCAGAAGTTTTTTAGTTTGATGTAGTCCCATTTGTGTATTTTTTGCTTTAGTTGTCTGTGTCTTTGTAGTCTTGCTCAAGAAAATCACTGCCCACTCCTATTTCATGTAGAGTTTCCCCTATGTTTTCTTCTAGTAGTTTCATAGTTTTGAGTCTTAAATTTAAGTCTTTAATCCCAGAAAATGGAAAATTTTTAGTTCAGTTTTTTCTATATTCTTTCCCTAAAATATCTATTTATAAGTGTTCTTTTAAAAATGCATGAAACTCAAATACTTTTCTTGGACAAAGAGTGAAAAAAAAGCTTCACTTTGCAGTAGAACTTTTTCTTACTAAGTATTTATATCAGGACCTGACATGGAGTAATTTTTTAATAAGGCGTCACTTACTCATAAGAGAATCCCATTGTCATTGTCACTACTTACTAAAGAACAGTCAAAAATGAAGATGACAAAACTTTGATATTACAAATAAGTTAATAGGAAAATATAGCTTGACTTGCCAAAAGAAAGTTACTCACATATTGAGTCCAAATGTTTATCAACTTCACAAAGTGAAGTAAACTAGAATTCTCCATTCTCCAAAAGGTCTTGGTGTACAGGAAGGTGATATCACAGAGGGTGACAGCATTTTAGGGATCAGTTAAAATTTGCTTAACATTTTAAATATTAAAGCTGCATCCAGGGCTACCTAGGCCTAAAGAAGTTCACAAGACGTTAAGTTGGAAGGTACCACCAAGGAGAGGTGCTGATGGGTCTTTGGGGTGACTCTGCTTGTCCTTGTCATCTATCATTGATTCTTCTAATCGTACAAAATTCTTCTTTGGGGAACCAGCCTGGCCTGGCCAAGTCAGAGTCACAGTGTTTGGACAAACACACAACAGGACATATGACCCAAGCTTAAGCAGGATGTTCCTCTTGGGAATGATGACAGCAGTGACAAAAACAGAATGATCGAAGCCGATTCATCTCAACAGCAGCAGCACCATGATAGACCTTCAGTTAGTTCCTCCTCTCTAGACTCCTGCAGTTGCGTTGGTTGCTGTCCTTCATATGGTTGTTCTGTTTATTCTTAAATCCTGTGAGCTTCTCCAACTTTTTCAATAGATTATTTGGTTTAAGTTAACCAGACTCAGTTTCTCTTGCTTGTAAGTCAGTAAGACATGTAAGTAAGACCCAGATGAATTCTGGACTTAACACAACAGAAAAATACATTAACAAGTAATTTAGCCCATCCCTAAGTTGTCGTTAGGCAGAATTGGATTTAAATGTTTTCAGAAAGGCATAATTTGGCCTAACTGTGTAGAAATAGTATTTGCCAACATGTCACCTATTAAGAAACTGAGTGTGCCTACCTTATGTCTAATTTAAATTTTTCAATTTTTGGACTATATCCATTTAATGCTATTATCTCATTATATATTTATTAAATGCTTATTATGTAACCAGAATGGCAAAACGTTGGTGCAGAGTGATGGGTATGTGGCATTCTTATATTATTTTTTCTACTTCTGTGAAATTAAAATATTTCCACAATAAATCTTTTTTTTAAAAAAAAAACACCTGTCATGTGTATAACATGATGGCAATACTGTGGGAAGCACAGGACAAGATTCTACTTTCAAGAAGTATAGGGGGTGGACAGTTAGCTCAGTTGGTTAGAGCGTGGTGCTGATAATACCAAGGTCCAGGGTTCAATCCCTGTACCAGCCAGACACACACACACACACACACACACACACACACACACACACAAGTATATAAGGTAAAAGGACTGAAATACAGAACTCATGATCCATATAGAAAAGCTTTTGTGAGCACAGGCATGGATACAAGAGTCCCTGAGATAAGGATGAAGATCTTGGAGGAATTTACACTCAGCAGGAGGAAGCCACATGAACACACAAACAACGAAGGTGTGTGAATGTGTGGGGTGAGCACCAGGGCTGCATGTTAGCTGCTCACAAGGCTCCAGCTTTAACAGGTATTAGAGGATGTGCTACTTTTGTTGAATCTGATTGAGGGTGGCCGGCCAGCTGGTGGCTAAGGCACCAGACATAAGCGGACAAATGGAGACAGAGAAATGGGTTTACCAGAACCCCTCTGGGAAAGGGTGGAGTGGAAGGGACAATGAATGTACATGTGTATATGCATAGATAAGGACTCTGTTGGTAAGGTGCTTAGACTGGGGAATGAGACCTCCACAGGCATGCTCCAGCAAGAGTGGGTGACAGATTAACTGCCTTCTAAGGTGCATGGGTCATGTTTCCTGCAGGACTAGCATAGCCCATTCTTCAGAGCAGGCACTGTCATCAGATTTGGATCTTAGTTCCACTTCTTACTTTTTTTTTCTTTTTATAACTTAAAAAAAATTTTTTAAATTTTGGTAAAATATATACAACATAAAAATTTGCCATCTTAACCATTTTAAGTGTACAGTTCAACAGTGTTAAGTACATTCATATTGTACTACAAGCAATCTCCAGAACTTTTTTCATCTTGCAAATCTGAAATTCTACCCATTAAACAACAGCTCCCCACTCTTCGCTCTCCACAGCCTCTCGCAACCTATCTTTTGACTACTGTAGGTAGCTCATGTAAGTGGAATATACAGTATTTGTCTTTTTGTGACTGGCTTATTTCATTAAGCATAATGTCCTCAAGGTTCATGCAGATTGTAGTATGTGTCAGAATTTCCTTTCTTTTTAAGGATGATTAATATTCTATTATATGGATATACCATACTTTGTTTATACATCCATCCATCCACCGACGGACTCTTGGGTTGCTTCCAAGTGCTTTCGTGTGGCTCTTGTGAATAATGCTACTTAATGAACAAGGGCGTACGAATGGCTTTTTGAGACTCTGCTTCCAATTCTTTTGGATAAATACTCAGAAGCAAACTTTCTGCATCATATGGGAATTCTACTTTTATTTTTTTCAGAAACCACCATGCTGTTTTCCACAGTGGCTACACCATTTTACATTCCCACTAGCAGTGTATGACTATTCCAATTTCTCCTCATCCTCACCAACACTTATTTTCCTTTTTAGAATTATTATAGCCATCCTTGTAGGTGAACTTGAATGTCTTAATGCTCACATGTGATCTGGGAAAGGTAAATCTATCAAATATAGTCTATAACTGGCAGAGAGCACTGAAAGTAGCCATATAGTTAGTAGGTAGCACAACCACACAGAGACATTAAAGAGGCCCCTGCAGGAGAAAGTCACAGAACAGCTAGAACTGGAGAATCCGAAAGAGCCAGCGAGAGCCATGGCTGCCCAGATGAGGGAAGTACAGTAGAGCCACACCCAGAAAACTGTGCTTTGCTAGGGCTGCTTTCTACCACAAGTATGTAGAGAAAAGGCTGGTAGAGGACAAAGAGGAACCAAAGCTATTAAAAGAATGGAGGAATTGGTCTTTAGCAGAAGACGAAAGCTCCAAGGGGTAGTTTGGGTCATCTGTGTCCACTGTTTACAAACATATAATGGGCAAACCAGCAAGGAAATTATTTTTTAAAGAAAGAGGATGTCATCAGTAGGGAAAATATACTAGCAGTATTGCAAAGACTTCTAAAAAGAAGAATCTGAATGCAATATTAGACCAAAAATATTAATATAAAGCTATACAAAATGAGGAATAGTTTTACCAGAAAGTGAGGAAGTACTATTTTTGGAAATCTCTCTGCTGAAAGTAGTTTGTCTTATAGGAGAAAACGTTCAATCTCTCTGCAGATCAATTAAGTAACAGAAGAATGTTCAGTCTCTGGCTCCTTTGATTTTTTTTTTTTTTAAATTTGTCATTCAAAGTGAACATTTTCCTATTCCCAATTGATTTCAGAAAATGATCAAACTCAAACTCCACATGTCTGAAATCAAACTCATTCTTCCTCCCCTCCGACCTCACCTCTTTAAAATATTCCACTGACCTTTGGAATCACCTTCACTACCTTGTCCTCTTCCACGGAGACTCACTTCTAGTCTCCATCCTCATCCTCTCCCCCACCGCCTCCATCTCCACAGCCCCTCACCACCCCCCCGTCCCTGCTCTACAGCTGATCTGGCCTCAAATCCAGGCATGACTTTAGTTTTTTGAAAACTCTGGGAAATCCTTAAAATGATCTTCAAAGCAAATTGACTCCCACACCATAGGTAATCACCACTTCCCGGCCTCACCACGTGTGGTTTTTAAAAGTTACGTTATTGACAAAACAGTATTAAAATGGCAACAAAAATTCAAGGCAAAAATTCCCCACACTTTCATCAGCTATTTAACTTTTCTATACACTATTTCTATACATCCATGGTACCCTCTAGTCCTTGTCCATATGCTTAGTCAATGTTTGTAGACTTGCAGTAATATTGACAGAATTCTGTATCTTCCTGTGTTACTTAACATGATATCATGAGTAATTTCCCATTTTGTTACAGCCTTTTTCTTCTCTCCCCTCTGACTCTGCCATCGCAACCTCTGAGATACTTGTGAAATAGCCAGATGGAGAGACTGGATGTTAGAGGATAATGCTCAGACTTGGCATCTGGGCTGAAGACAAATTTGGGACTAAACAGCAAACAGATGGTATTTAAAGATGGGGGAGAGATTAGATCCCCCAGGGAAAAGTGTAGCTAGAGAAGATGAGTGAGGCCTGAACCTGGGACAGGAGGAGCTAATAAAAGAGACTAAGAAGCTGCAGAGAAGGAAGTATTTCAACAAGAAGAGTGTGTGAAATGCTGCCAAGAAGGGAAAGGAGGTGAGGACTGAGAGGATTTGGATTTGGGAGCACAGAGGGCACCTTACCAAGAGCAGTGTCAGTGAAGTGCTTGGGGCATGGAGAATAGACTGGATTGAGTTGGAAAATTAATGAAAAGAGAACAAGTAGAGATGGTATATGGAGACAGCTGTGTCAAGAAACTCAGTTGTGAATGAAGAGTCAAGAAATAGGGAGGTGGGTGGAAATGGTGTGGAGTCAGAGAGACGTGCTTTGTTTTCTTAAGAGGAGACACCAGAACATGGTTCAGTGCTAATGGGGTGATGGTCCTGAGATGATGAGAGGAGAGGGGTCCAGACATGAGGAAAGGGCTTGATCTTGGGCAGGAAGAGGGTCACCTCCCTTGTTATAACAGAAGGGACAAAGGAGAAGATGGGTGAAGACTGGTGAAGAGATGAAGGGAGAAGAATGAAGGAAATGCCCATCTCATGAAATACCAAAATGCCAAATACGCAAAAATAAAAAATCCACCAAGAGACAGACAGAACTGAATTACCCACAAAGGAATGAGAATCATACAGGGGGACTTCAAAAAGTTCATAGAAAATGGAATTAAAAGATAAAAATATAAACTTTATTTCTCAACATAAGCTCCATCAAGTTCAAGACACTTTTGTAAGAGATGATACCAGCCATTTAGTCCATTCCTAAAGAACTGAGAGTCCTGGGAATTTAACCATGTCAGTGCAATCCTTTTGACATTATTACCTGAAGAAAAATGGGCACCCTTTAAAGATTTTTTTAAGATTAGGAAACAAAAAGAAGTCAGGAGCCAAATCAGGACTGCCAGGTGGATGCCTAATGATTTCCCATTGAAACTCTTGCAAAATTGCCCTTGTTTGATGAGAGGAATAAGCAGGAGCATTGTTGTGCTGGAGAAAGACACGCTGGTGAAACTTTCCTGGGCATTTTTCTGCTAAAGCTTTGATAACTTTCTCCAAATACTCTCCTAATAATCAGATGTTATCATTCTTTGGCTCTCCGCAAAGTGAAAAAGTAAAATACCTTGAGCATCTGAAAAATGTGTTGCCATGACCTTTGCTCTTGACTGGTCTGCTTCTGCTTTGACTGAACACTTCCACCTCTTGGTAGCCATGGCTTTGACTGTGCTTTGTCTTCAGAATCATACTAGTAAAGCCATGTGTCATCTCCTGTTACAATTTTTCAAAGAAATGCTTCAGGATCGTGACCCCATTTGTTTAAAATTTCGATTGAAGCTCTGCTCTGTCTGCAGCTGATCTGGATGCAACAGTTCTGGCACCTGTTGAGTCAAAAGTTCGCTCAACTTTAATTTTTCAGGCAGAGAATTGTGTAAGCTGAACCAACTGCGATGTCTATGGTGTTGGCTATTGTTTCTGCTGGTGATAGCTGGTCAAATCGTTTGTCCTCCTGAAATAGAGTACCAAAAAGATGAATTTTTTCCTCACAAGTTGATGTTTATGGTCTGCCCCTGTGGCCCTCATCTTCAACATTGGCTTGTCCCTTCTTAAAACGAGTTATCAATTTGTAAACTGCTGATTTCTTTGGGGCATTGTCCCCATAAACTTTTCGTAAACAATCAATGATTTTGTCATTCCTCCACTCAGACTTCACCATAATTATTTTTTTGATGGCTGGCCAGTTTGGGAATTCAAACCCTGACATTAGTGCTATCCACACTGTGCTCTAACCAACTGAGCTAACCAGCTAGCCCTTCACCATAAACTTGATGTTTGTTCTTGCTTCAATTTGCTCTGATAGTGGCTTTTTTCAAGCTGATGTCTTATCCTCTTTAGTGCCTCAAACCAGATTCTGTTCAGACATGTTATAACAAGTTATTGAGTTTATTTTTGGTGCAAAAAAAATTTGCAATCCATGCATAGTTTTCTTATAATACACATTTTCCATGAACTTTTTGAGATCCCTTCTAAGCATCGTATCTCCCTTGGCAACACTGGACGCTATAAGACAATGGAACATCACATAGATAGTTCTGAAGGAAATTTAATTTTTGAACCCAAAGCTCTGTATCAAGTCAAACCAGCATTCAAATGGAAGGCTCAAAATAAAGACGTTTTTAGTCATCCAAAGACCCATAAAGTTTACAGTCACAGACATCCCTGAAAATGTTACTAGAAGATAAGTTTCAACATGTCAGAAGATGAATTCATGAGAAAGGTAAGTGATACTAGAAACAGTGATAAGCAAAGAAATGGTGTGGGGCGTGTGTGTGTGGTTATAACTCAGTATAAATAATTGCTGGGTATTTTTTGAAGGCAGTCTGACTAAAGTTCAGATGATATAAACATATGACACAGTAGAAAAGAGAGTGAGCAGGAAAGTGAAATCCCACTAAGTTCCTCATCTTGTTCAGAGGAGAAAATAGATACTGATTACCTCTAGATATTGACAGAAAGACGTGTGCTAAAAAATGTAATCATAATCCTAGAAGAAGAGAAGACATATAAATTCTATATATTCTAATACCTCAAAAAAAAGAATAAAATAAGGAAAACCCTATTCATTCGAAGGAAATAAAATATTTTTAAAATGAAAAAAAGAATAAGTAAAAGGAAATATTTCTATTTATAAATACATATAGAAAACCTAGAATAAGATGGTGCAAACAGTTCTAAACAAATCTCATTGAGGGAAGTGAAAGAGTCAGTTACCAGAAAAACATAATAAAGTTTCTGGGCAAGATTGTCTTCTCTTTTTTACCCCATTTGGAAGCTATGGAGGGACACCTCTAAAACTCTCTTTATTAATAAATATGCTAGTTACTATGGCTGCATAATAAATTACCCCATAACTTAGTAGTGTAAAGCAATCATTCATTTTGCTCATGGGTTCTGTGGATCAGAAATTCAGGCAGGGAACAGTGGAGATGGCCTGTTTTGCTCTACCATGTTTGGGGCCTCTGTTGGGAGACTCAAAACTGGGAATTATCTGAGGGTTGGTTCACTTATATGTCTAGTAGTTGATGGGCCTCATTTCCTCTCCATTTGGACCAAGGCTGGGCCTCTTCACATGGCCTTGGCTTCCTTACAACATGGTGGCTGGGTTCCCCACAGACAAAGAGCCAGGTGGATGCTGGAAGTCACACAGCATCAATGCCACATTCAGCTTGTTAGACATGAGTCACAAAGGCCAGCACATATTCAAGGGGAGGGGAATTAGACTTCACCTTCTGTGAGAGAAGTGGCAAAGAATTTGTGGACATATTTTATGACCATCATAATAAGCAAGTGGAATTCTTTTTGATAAAACTCAAAATGTACTATATTAACAAAGTTTAAAACTTAATTCTACAGCAAGACATGCTAATATGCTGAAGAAGGATAATATACAGCTATATAGACTGACTTTTAAACAGTATTAGTCTTAGTGATTTGTCAGTAACAAACTCTTTGTTAAGTTTTGCAAGTTCCCTCTTTTTTCTACCTTTCAGATCATGTAAATATATAAAAACTACAATTAAGAAAATCAGGTACTTGCTGTTTACAAGAGATATGGGCAAAACAAATTAAAAGTAAAACCCTTGAAATAAAGGAATGTAAAAAATATATCAGATATCCTTAGGAAAATAATTCAGAGTGAAAACATTGGGGAATTTCATATTCACTAACCTTTTAGGTAATCAGGAAAATCGAAGTTAAAACAACAATGAGATGCCAAACAAAAAAACTTTAAAGTATTAATAATGTCCATTATTTGCATGGGTATAGGGAAAAGTATATGTATTCTCTAATGGTGGGTAGGCAAAATTGTATTTGCAGTTTCTGTTAAATTTTAAACCCCATTATCTTTGACCCAGCAATTCCACTACTGAGTATTCAGCCTACATTCATCTTTGCTATACAATACTCTGCAGTATTTTTAAAACTGAGGAAGATCTATACATAATGATATGAAAGGATCTCCAAAACACAACGTTAAGTGAAAAAAGCAAGCAACAGAACAATACATACAGCATGAACCTTTTTATTTTTTAAGTTACAAAACTAAATCATATATCTACATCTTGTTTATGTTTATACATATACAAGTACAAAAAAAAATGAAGACGATTTTCATTAAGCTGATGACAGTGGCTTCCTCTCAGGACTGCAGCAAGACTAGAAGTTTGGAAGACGGGGGCGATTTAAATTTTTTCATCTACATCCTGCTACACTTTGAATTTCTTAAAAATAAAATATTCATAGCCTGCTGCCCTGAACCGGCACAGCGCAGGTGAGCCCACTGGTGTGAGCCAGCCAGCAGAATCTCATGGCTCCACGTGGCCCCTCATCCAGCCTCAGACCCAGTGGGGAGCACCAGCCTATGGACCTGACCCACCAAGTTTGGCCCAGCAGAACTCCACACATTAGGGGCTCATTCTACGACCACAGAGTCTAGAATGGGAACCAAGTTGGTTCAACACAACCACCACCACACCTACTGTCAAGTAAGACAGTTCACCCCTCACAGCAGCAACCAAGGCCACTCCACAGCCAACCTCAACGTAATAGCAGAAGCAAACCTCCTACCAAATGACCAAGCATCAGTGAAAAAACACTAGAAGTACAAATAATAAAGAAGAAATGACACCACTGAAAGGATACAGTAATGCCCCAAAGTCAGACTCCATGGAACAGGGAATCCTTGAAATGTCTGAAAAGAAATTTTGAGTAATGATCTTAAGAAAACCTGAAGAAATAAAGGAAGACTCAATTAGAGAACACAATAAAACAAGAAAAAACATCCAGAATATGAAGGAGGAAATCTACAAAAAGATTAATACCATTAAGAAGAGTGTAGTAGAACTTATAGAAATGAAAGATTAACTTAACAAAATAAAAAACACAACTGAGAGCTTGAGCAGCAGAGTAGAGCAAGCAGAAGAAAGAATTTCAGAGCTTGAAGATGGTCTTTTTGAAATAACTCGGGCAGACAAAAAAAAGAAAAAAATAATTTAAAATAATGAGGAAAACTTAAGAGAGATAGCAGACAATCTCAAGCACTCTAACATCTAAATTGTGGGTATTCCTGAAGGACAGGAGAAGGGAAAAGGTATCAAAAACCTATTCAAGGAAATAGTAACAGAAAACTTCCCAGGTGTAGGGCAAGATACAGACCTTCAGATCCAGGAAGATCACAGATCCCCAAACAGATTCAACCCAAAAAGATCCTCCCCAAGACATATTATAGTTAAATTTGCAAAGCTCAAAGACAAAGAAAGAATTCTACAAGCAGCAAGAGAAAAGCATCAGGTCACTTATAGGGGAACCCCCATCAAACTAACAGCAGACTTCTCAACTGAAACCCTACAGGCCAGAAGAAAGAGGAATGATATATTCAAAATACTAAAAGAAAAAAATTGCCAGCCAAGAATTTTATACCCAGCAAGGCTCTCCTTCAGAAATGAGGGAGAAATAGTGTATTTCCCAGGCAAACAAAAGTTGTGGGAGTTCACCACCACTCGACCAGCCCTGCAAGAAATTCTCAAGGGAGTCATTCATCTGGATTCTGAATAATGGTGACCATCATCACGAACACACAAGAAAGAGCAAAACCCACAGTTGAAACAAAAATGCCAGCAAGAAAGAGAAAGAAGCTCAACCATTGCACCTTAAATCCCCAACTCACATTGAAGAAGAGAAATAAAAGAGGAAATAATGATCAAAAGATATTTAAACCACCTAAAAAGCAATTAAATGACAGGAATTAAACAACATTTCTCAATAACTACTCTAAATGTGAATGGACTGAACTCTCCATTCAAAAGACACAGACTAACTGACTGGATTAAAAAGATATATCTAAGTACATGCTGTCTTCAAGAGACCCACCTCATCTGTAAAGACACTAATAGGCTAAAAGTGAAGGGATGGAAAAAGATATACCATGCAAATGGAAATCAAAAACGAGCATGGGTAGCTATTCTTATATCATACAAAATAGACTTTAAACCAAAAAACATTAAAAAAGACAAAGAAGACCATTATATAATGATAAAGAGAACTACCGAGCTAGAAGACATAACAATCCTAAACATGTATGCACCCAATACCAGAGCACCAGATACATCAAGCAAACACTCTTAGACCTAAAGAAGGAGATAGGTCCTAATACATTAATAGTGGGTGATCTGAACACTCCTCTCTCAGTATGGGACAGGACTTCCAGGCAACAAGTCAACAAAGAGTCATAGAATTTAATCTACACCCTAGACCAACTGGACTTGGCAGATATATACAGAACATTTTACCCAACAGCTAAAGAATACACTTTCTTCTCATCAGCTCATGGTACATTCTCCAGGATAGACCACATATTAGGTCACAAATCTAGTCTCAGCAAATTTTAAAAAATTTAAATCATTCCAACAATCTTTTCAGACCACAATGGACTAAAACTGGAGATAAACAATAAGCAAATTGCTGGAAGATATACAAATACATGGAAAATAAATAATAGGCTCCTGAATGACCTATGGATCTAAGAAGAAATTAAACAGGAAATCAACAAATTTCTAGAAACTAATGAAAATAAAGATACATCATACCAAAACTTGTGGGATACTGCAAAAGCAGTACTAAGAGGGAAATTTATTGCAGTAAATGCTTATATCAAAAAAATGGAAAGACTCCAAATAAACAACCTAACGCTATGCCTCAAACAACTTGAAAAACAGCAACAATCCAAACCTAAAGGCAGTAGACGGAAAGAAATAATTAAGATCAGAGCAGAACTAAATGAAACAGAGACCCAAAAAACAATAGAAAAGATTAACAAAACTAAAAGTTGGTTTTTCAAGAAGATAAACAAAATAGACACACCATTAGCTAGATTAACAAAAAAAAAAAGAAGAGAGAAGACCCAAATAACAAAAATCAGAAATGAAAAGGGAGACATTATAACTGACACCACAGAAATACAAAGAATCATTAGAGACTATGATAAACAACTATATGACAACAAATTTGAAAATCTGGAAGATATGGATAAGTTTCTATAGACATATAAATTGCCAAGACCAAACCAAGAAGAGATAGAAAACCTGAACAGACCAATAACAAGCAAGGAGATTGAAGTGGTAATTAGCAATCTTCCAACAACAAAAAAAGCCCGGGTCTGGATGGCTTTACAGCTGAATCCTATCAAACTTTTAAAGAGGAGTTAATACCAATTCTCATGAAACTGTTCCAAACAACTGAAACAGACTCTACTCTCCCAAATTCATTCTGTGAGGCCAACATAACTCTGATACCAAAACCAGATAAAGACACAACAGAAAAAGAAAATTACAGGCCAATATCCTTGATGAACCTGGAGGCTAAAATCCTCAACAAAATATTAGCAATTAGAATACAGCAACATATTAAAAAAATTATACACTATGATCAAGTGGGATTTATCCCAGGGATGCAAGGATGGTTCAACATACGAAAGTCAATAAATGTGATACATAAGATCAACAAACTCAAGGACAAAGACCATATGATTATCTCAATAGATGCTGAAAAAGCATTTGACAAAATTCAATTTTCCTTCATGATAAAGACTCCCAACAAATCAGGTATAGAAGGAAAATACCTTGACACAATAAAAGCCATTTATGACAATCCCACCGCCAGTATTACTCTAAATTCAGAAAAATTGAAGGCCTTCCCCTTAAGGACAGGAACAAGACAAGGACATCCACTCTTACCACTTCTATTCAACATAGTGATGGAGGTACTATCTAGAGCAATCAGGCAAGAGAAAGAAATAAAGGGAATCCAGACTGGAGAAGATGAAGTCAAACTTTCCCTATTTGTAGATGACATGATACTATATATAGAAAAACCTAAAGACTCTATCAAAAAACTCCTAGAGCTGGCTAGTAACTTCAGTAACATTGCAGGATACAAAATAAATGCCCAGAAATCAGTAGCATTTATATACTCAAATAATGAATTAACAGAAAGAGAAATAAAGAATGTAAGCCCATTTACAATTGTCACCAAAAAAATACGATACCTAGGGATCGATTTAACCAAGGAAGTTAAAGACCTCTATAATGAGAATTACAAACCACTTCTGAAAGAAATAAAAGAAGACACAAAAAGATGGAAAGTTATTCCATGCTCTTGGATTGGAAGAATTAACATTGTGAAAATGTCTATACTACCGAAAGTGATCTACAGATTCAGTGCAATCCCCACCAAAATACCAATGACATTCTTCACAGAAATGGAAAAAACAATCTTACCTTTCATATGGAAAAACAAAAGACCCCAAATAGACAAAGCAATCATGAGCAAAAAACAAAGCTAGAGGCATAACTCTGCCTGACTTCAAATTATACTACAAAGCTGTTGTATCCAAAACAGTAGGGTACTGGTATAAAAACAGACATTCAGACCAGTGGAGTAGAATAGAGAACCCAGAAATAACTCCTCAGTTTTATAGCCATCTGATATTAGACAAAGGATACAAAAGTCTACATTAGGGAAAAGATTGCCTCTTCAACAAGTGTTTCTGGGAAAACTGGATATCTGTATGCATAAGAATGAAACTGGATATGCATCTCTCACCATACACTAAAATCAACTCAAAATGGATTAAAGACCTAGGTATAAGACCCCAAACTGTAAAATTACTAAGGGAAAATATAGGTGAAACACTTCAGCAGTTAGGTCAGGGCACAGGCTTTATGAACAAGAGCCCAAAAGCACAAGCAGCAAAAGACAAAATAAACAAATGGGACTTTATCAAACTAAAAAGTTTCTGCACAGCAAAAGAAACAATCAACAGAGTGAAAAGACAACCTATGGAGTGGGAGAAAATTTTTGCCAGCTATGCATCTGACAAGGGACTAATATCCAGAATATACATAGAACTCAAGCAATTATGCAGTAAAAAAATAAATGACCCAATTAAAAAATGGGCAAAGGAGCTGAATAGACATTTTTCAAAGGAAGACATGCAAATGGACAACAGATACATGAAAAAATGCTCAACATCACTAGTCATCAGAGAAATGCAAACTAAAATCACATTGAGATACCACCTCACTGCAGTTAGACTGGCTATGATCAAAAAGACAGTGAATAACAAATGCTGACGAGGGTGTGGAGAGAAAGGAACACTACTGCACTGTTTGTGGGAATGTAAATTAGTACAACCACTTTGGAAAACAATTTGGAGGTTTCTCAAACAATTACAGATAGATCTTCCATATGATTGAGTAATCCCTCTTCTGGGTATATATCCAGAGGAATGGAAATCATCATGTCAAAGAGATACCTGCACTCCCATGTTTGTTGCAGCTCTGTTTACAATAGCCAAGATATGGAACCAACCTAAGTGTCCATTAATAGATGATGGATAAAGAAACTGTGGTATATATACACTACAGAATACTACTCTGCCATAAAAAAGAATGAAATACTCCCATTTGCAACAACATGGATGAACCTGGAGAAACTTATGTTGAGTGAAACAAGCAAAGCACAGAGGGATAAATACCTCATGTGCTCACTCACATGTGGGAGCTAAGAGAGAAAGGAAGGCAGGAAAGAAAGACCACAGTAGTGCCGTGATCTAACAGAGGGAGGGAACATTCCTAGGGCTACAAACGGAAGTTGAGGGGAGAGGGCAAGGGGGAGGGAGGTTGGGGGATAATTGGAAGGGAACAAAGGGTACAAAAGCAATTTCCAGTAATGGGTATGTCCCCAATATAAATCTGGCCCCCACATCATGGGTGGAAGGGGGGGACAATCAGCTTTGTATCTCATGAATCTTCTAAATGAATGAATGAATGAATGAATGAATGAATGAATGAATAAATAAATAAATAAATAAAATATGTACACACACATACATAAATATTAAAAATTAAATAAACTTCTTTTCTTGTTTTGAAATTTTTTTGGTAATTTATTTTTTGAATTATTTATATAATTCCCATACCATATAATTCACACATTTAAAGTGTACAATTTAATAATTTTTAGTGTATTCACAGAGTTGTGCAACCATCATCACAATCAATTTAAGAACATTTTCTTCACGCAAAAAAAGCCATGTGCCCTTTATCTATATCCCACGCCCATGACTCTAATCTTCCCATCCTCCTAGCCCTCAGCAAGCCCTCTGTAGATTTGACTGTTCAGAACATTTCATATAAATGGAGTCATATCATATGCTATCTTTTGCAACTGTCTTCTTTCACTTTGCATAATTTTTTCAAGGTTCACCTATGTTGTAGAATGTATCAGTATTTTATTCCTTTTTATGGCCAAGTAATATTCCATTGTATGGATGTACCACATTGTGTTTATTCATTCAGCAGTTGGTGAGAATTTGGGTTGGTTCCACCTTTTGGTTATTATAAATAATGCCACCATGAACATTCATGTACAAGTTTTTGTGTGGACAAATTTTTATTTCTCTTGTATATATACTTAGGCATGGAATTACTGGTCAAATGGCAATTATGTTTAACTTTTTTAGGAACTTCCAGACTGTTTTGTAAAGTGGCTGTACCATTTACATTTCCACCAGCAATGTATGAGGATTCCAATCTTTCCACATCCTCACCAACACTTATTACCTGTGGTTTTTATTATTACTATTATAGCCTTCCTGGTGGGTATAAAGTGGGTATCTCATTGTGTTTTAATTTGTATTTCCCTGATGATTAACAGAGTGTCATTTCATGTGCTTATTGGCCATTTGTATAACCTCTTTAGAGAAGTGTTTATTCAGATCATTTTCCCATTTTTTAATCAGGTTAATTTTACTATTGAATTGTAGGAGTTCTCTATATATTTTTTACATATGAGTCTCTTATCAGATATATACTTTGCACATATTTTCTCCATCGTGTGAGTCTTTTCACTTTACTGATAGTGTCATTTGAAGCACAGAAGTTTTTAATTTTGATGAAGTCCAATTTACCCATTTTTAAATTTTGTTTCTTGTGCTTTTGGTGTCACATCTAAGAAACCATTTTGCCTAATCCAAGGTCATGAATATTTTGCCCTATGATAGTTTTTCTCATACATTTATGTCTTTGATTCACTGTAATTTAAGTTAATTTTTGTATATTGTGTGAAGTAGGGGGTCCATCTTCACTTTTTTTGTGTATGGATATCTGGCTGTCCCAGCACCATTTGTTGAAGAGACTATTCTTTCCCTACTGAATGGTCTTGGCACCCTTGTTGAAAAATGGATTTACCATAGATATATGGGTTTATTACTGGACTCCTAATTCTATTCCATTGATCTAGATGTCTAACCCTATGCCAGTACTACACTGTCTTGATTACTTTTGCTTTGTAGTAAGTTTTGAAACCAGAAAGTGTAAGTCCTCCAAACATTGTTCTTTTCAAGATTGTTTTGGCTATTCTAACTTCCTTGAGTTTCATATGAATTTCAGGATGATCCTAAAATTTCTACAAAGAAGCCAGTTGAGATTCTAATAGAGATTGCATTGAATACAATGAAATTTTAAAATGGTATATATTATTGTGTTATTATTATTTTATGTAAAATGGGAATAAAGTATCATTTCATGAAGTGATTTTGTGGGACTCAACTTGAGAGAGTTAATAGATATCAATGTCTATCATAACCTAGATCCAGAATTGCTAAACTCTCATTATTTTGCTTCCTATTTATCTTTCAAAATCACATTTCCTTCTCCTCTACGCTTCTGGTTCAGGCCCCCAGCATTTCCAATCTGCATTACTGAAGCATCTTCCAGAAGTCATTCTGCCTTCTCTCTGGTCTCCTCTAAACCCATCTTCCAACCTGATGTCAGAATCATCTCTCTAAAGCCCAAACATAATTCTTTCTCCTCCCTTTGAAAAACACTTCAATGACTATCCATGACCATCAAGGTGAAGTTCAGACTGGCATACTTCTGGGGCCCTTCTAACTCTGGCTTCTGCTTACCTACTGCTCATCTCCTATCCCTCCACAGTAATACCAAACCAACCCTACATTTCAGGTATACCAGAAAACTGTAGTCCCAGAACACACCAGGCACTTACCTCACTGCCTGGCACACATGTGACCTTTGCCTGCAATGCCCTTCCTTTCCATTTCTCCAAAAATGTTTTAGTCATATTTCAAGACTTGACTCAAGTATTATTTCCATTCTTTTGGTGATGATGATAATAATGACAGAGCAGGCATTTGGTGTTAAAATTTAAGCCATAAGAAGTAAAAAATAGAAATTTTTAAAAAATCTCTTACCCTCAACCTCTAGTCACACCCTTTGGTCTTTATGTATTTTAAGGCTCTGTTATTAGGTGCATTAACATTTATCTTTTTTTTTAATAAAAAATCCTATATGACTGGTAAGGGGATCTCAACCCTTGGCTTGGTGTTGTCAGCACCACGCTCAGCCAGTGAGCCAACCGGCCATCCCTATATAGGATCCGAACCCATGGCCTTGGTGTTATCAGCACCACACACTCCCGAGTGAGCCACGGGCCGGCCCTAACATTTATTATTATTATACCTTCAAAATGTATTGGCCTTTTTATCATTATGAAATATCTCTTTTTCTGGTAATATTCTTTGACTTGAAGACCATTTTTATAGCCACTTCAGCCTTCTTATGCCTAAGGTTTTCATAATATATCTTTTCTCATCTATTGATTTTCAACCAATTCCTTTCTTTATGTTTAAAGTAGGTTGCTTATAGACAGGATATAATTGAGCCTTGGATTTTTATTCACTCTGACAACCTCTGCCTTTTAATTAAAATGCTAGCCCTTTTTATTTAATATAATTATTGACATAATTCAATTTAAACCTGTATTTTTACTATTTGTTTTCTGCTTGTCTCTTTTCTGTTCTTTTTCTCTTCCATACTTTTGATTAACTGAATTTTGTGATTTTTAGTTTGTTTGTTCATTTTGTTTTGTTTTTTTGCAGCTGGCTGGTATGGGGATCCGAACCCATGACCTTGGTGTTATCAGCACCACATTCTACTGAGTGAGATGAATATGTTTTAAAATTCCATTTTGACGTGTTTATTGGTTTGGCAACTATAGCTCTTTGTCGTATATTTCAGTTATTGCCCTAGGATTACAACATATATCCTTAACTTTTCAAAGTCTGCTAAGAGTTTATATTGTACCACTTAACATAAAATATAGAAAGTTTGCAACCATACAGGCCCGTTTATATCCCCTGTTCTTTATGTTATAGTTGTCATAATTATTATGCCTACATACATTATAAACCTTATAAGACAATATTACAGTTTTTGCTTTGAGCAATTGTCTTTTAAATAAATTAAGAGGACAAAAGTAATCTTTTATATTTATCCACATACTTACCATTTCCGATGAACTTCATTCCATCTTCTAGATCTGAGTTTCCATCTGGTTTCATTTCCCTTCAGCCTGAAGAAATTTCTTTAGCATTTCTTGTAATGCAGGTCTGCTGCTGACAAATTCTCTTAGTTTTTTTTAGTCTAAAAATATTTTTATTTCACCTTTATTCTTAAAGGATATATTCACTAGATATAGAATTCTGGCTTGACAGGTTTTTTCCCCAGTACATTAAAGGTGTCGTTCCGCTATACTTCTGGCCTCTTTTGTTTCTGATGGAAGTCTCCAGTCATTACAATCTTTGTACCCCTGTATGCAAGGTGTCCTTTTCTCTGACCATGCTCAAGATTTCATTTCAGCAGTCTGACTATAACGTCCCCAGGTGTGTTGTTTTTTCTTGTGGTTACTGCTGTTGTTTTTCAAATTCTACTTAGGAGTTTCCTGATCTTTCTGAATCTATAAATTTATGCCTTATCAAGTTTGGCAATGGCATGTTTCTTCATTTTCTCTCCATTTTTTTCCTCCTCTCCTTCTAGGATTCCAATTACATGTATGTTAGACCTTCTGATATGGTCCAACCAGTCCCTGAGGTGCTGCTAATTTTTTCCAGACTTTTTAAAAAATGTGCATATTCTTTAAAATGGATATAGCTATCAATCTATCTTCAATTTCACTGACTCTTTCTTCAGTCATCTCTTTTCTCCATCCAGTGGATCTTTTAATTTCAGATATTAAAATTTTCATTTCTAGAATTTCCATTTGATTCTTTTTTATAGTTTCTACTCTGCTGATATTTTCTATTCTTTTATTTATGGCAAACATATTTCCTTATGTCCTTGAGCATAATTGTAATAGTTACTTTAAAATCCTTGTCTGCTAATTTTGGTATCTGAATCATCTTGGAGTTGGTCTCCACTGGCTGTCCTTTCTCTCAGAATGCGTTGTGTTTAGTTGGTTTTTAGTATGTCAGGGAATTTGGGTTGTGTCTTGGATATTGTAAATGATACATCATAGAAGCTCTGGATTCTGCTATGTTCCTCTGAAGAATATTGATTTCATTTTTAGCTTACAGTTAACTTGAATAAACTCAAACTGTAAATTCTGTCTCCTCTGTGGTGAATGGCAGCTCAAATCTAAGTTCAGTTCTTTTATCCTTAGCTGGCTGCGTGGTGTCTGCCCCATGCATATGTAGTTTATGGGTCAACCAGAGACTTGGACAGAGTTTATGAACAAAATTTAGGTTCTCCCTCTCCTTTCTTGGATCTTCCTCCTCACTTTTCAGTGACTATGGTTGCTAAAAACTGTGTCATCTGGTTCATCAAGCCAATCACTGTTGTTTTAATGTCCCCCCAAGCTCACACTGGAACTTAACCCTCATTATAGTGGTGGAAGATGAGGCATTTAAGAGGTGATTGGATTGGGAGGACTGTGCCCTTGTGAATGAATTGATCCATTCATGGAATTATGAGTTGACAATTTAATGGGCTGCCATGGGTTTGGTTCTGATGGCTTTATAAGGAGAGCAAGTGAGAAGGTTAGCTCCCTTGCTCATGCCACTTTTGCAATCTGCTAAGGATATTAATACAGAAAAATGGTAGCTAGAAGTGGGGTATTGCTTACACTATATATCTGAAAATGTGGCAGCAGCTTTGGAATTGGGCAATGGGCATTGGCTGGAAGAATTTGAAAGAGCAGGCTAGAGAAAGCATAGTTTCTGGTAAGGGCTTAGAAGACAAGAAGACCAGGGAAAGTTTGGAAGGTCTTAGAGACTGGTTAAGTGGTGGTGACCAGAATGCTGGAATGCTGGTAGAAATATGAGCAGTTAGGGCCATTCTGGAGAAGTTTCACATGTAAATGAGAAGGAGTTTATTGGAGACTGGTGCAAAGATCACCCTTGTTATAAACTGGCAAAGAACTTGGTTGAATTGTGTCCATGCCAGAGGGCTTTATGGAATGTGAAACTTCAAAGTGATGAATCAGTGTATTTGGTTCTAAGCAGCAAAGCATTCATGCAGCTAGGTAGATACTTCTAAAAGCCTATGCTGAGTTATAGCAGCAAAGGCATAATATAAAGGCAGAATTTATAATTAAAAGGGAAGAAGAGGGTAAAAAATTGGAAAACTCTCAGCCTGGCAATGTAAAGAGTTAACCAGCTAATATTTGCCAAGGAGATCAGGACAGAAAGAAGGAATCATCAAGAGAAAAGAAGAAAAACCCTGAAGTCATTTCAGAGATCTTCGAGGTTGTCCCTCACATCACAGACCCAGAGACCCAGGGAGATAGAATGGTTTCAGAGAACTAGCCAGATATACCCTCCAGGGGCTCACTGCCCAGGGCCACCTCAGGATGCTTCTCCCCACACCCCACTGCTCCAGCTGCTCTAGCCATGGCTAAATTGGCCCCATGTGCTGCTGGACCTGCTACTTTGGAAGCTGGAAACCTTGGCACTGTTCATGTGATGTTAAGTCTGCAGGCTCACAGAATGCAAGAGATGTGGAGGCATGGCAGCCTCTATTCAGATTTCAAAGGATGTATGGAAAAGCTTGAGGATCCAGGAAGAGATCTGTCACAGGGGCAGAGTCACCACTAGAGCAATGCCAAGTGGAACCATGGGTCAGAGTTGCAGCAAAAAAACCTCACCAGGGCCATGCCTAGTGGAGCCATTGGGGTGGGACCATCACCAAGACCCCAGAACTGTAGAGCTACTGGTGTGCAACACCAGAATGGGAGAGCTGAAGCATGGGCTGAGCCCAGGAAAGCCAACAGTGAGGGGTTGACTAAGGACTTGAAGGCCCAACTTCTGCACAATTGTGCAGACGATGCCAGACATGGAGTCAAGGAAGATTATTCTCAAGTTTTAAGATTAATGTCTGCCATACTGGATTTCAGACATGCTTAGGACATGTTAACCTTTCCTTTTGACTCATTTCTCCCTTTTAGAATGATAATTTCTGTCTTATGCTTGTCCCACCATTGTATCTTGCAAGTAAATAACTTGTTTTCACTTCATAGATGGGACTTTGGACTTTTTGAGTTAGTGTTGGAACAAGTTAAGACTTTGGAGCTAAGAGGATGAAACAAATATATGTATGTGGGAAGGACATGAGCTTTGGGAGGCTAGGGCAAAATGCTGTGGTTTGAATGTCCCCCAAAGCTCATGTTGGAATTTAACCCCCAATATGGTGGTAGAAGTTGGGGCCTTTAAAAAGTGATTGGATCTTGAGGTCTATGCCCCCGTGAATGGATTGATCCATTCATGGAGTGATGGTTGATGGTTTAATGGGTTGTCATGGATGTAGTTCTGATGGATTTATAAGGAGAGCAAGTGAGGAGGTTAGCTCTCTCACTCTTGCCATTGTCACCAGATGACATCCTGCATTGCTGTAGAGACTCACCACAAAGAAGTCCCTCACCAGATGTGTTCCCAGCCTCTGAAACTGTAAGAAATAAATTTTATTTTCTTATAAATGATCCAGCTTCAAGAATTTTGTTATAAGCAACATGAAATGGACTAATACACCAATAATCTTGTAGGTTTTTCTATCAGAATTTTAGCACCCTACCTGGTGCAGACTGGCGACTTCCCTCAAGCTCAATATTAGTTAAAAAGAAGGAAACTCACTCTGTGATGTCCCCCTTTTCAAGATGTCAACTCCCCTGCAACATCTGCCTGCTTTTGTAAATTCTCTTACATCTTCAGGTACCTTATATTTAGATTTTTGTCCAGAATGTATAGTTGGATATGTCCTTGGATTTTTGTTGATTGATTCTAAAGGAGTCTATGGCCAGAAAAAAAAAAAAATGGCTAAGGATCCCTGATCTAGTTGTTAAAGAAATTTTGATTTTTATCCCATTTAGTAAGGAATTTTCTAACTCCCCATATTAGTCTTTTTTTATTTCTTTGAATAGAAGAGTTAATCCGCAACATTTATCTAAGTGCTATCATTGGGTTATTTTGTTTAATCATCACAATCTATTGGGAAGATGGCTGTGTTATCCCCACTTTACAAAGAAGAAACTGAGCAAGAGAGGACAAGCCACTTGCCAAAGTCACTGTGTATGAGTGGCATTCAAACCGGCTGCTAACTCCACAGCCCATTTTTTTTCTTAACCTGGCTAAGGAATGGATTTTAAAGAGGGCAAGATGTCAGGACCAAGGTTGTATCTGGAGGGAGAAGGTGGAATGAATTATCTGTGACTTTGAACTTGGCTAGGTCCTCATGAGTCATCCAAGTCAGAGGTTTATGCCAGCTGGGCTTAACCAACCAAATCCACTCCAGCTAAAGAGAAAAGAAATGTAGTGGGCTGATGTTAGGAAGTTGACAGCATCTCTAGGAAGGCCAGAGGATCCCGTCTGGAGGCTACACTGCCATTTCCAATGGACACGATGCCCCAGACACTGGCTGTCTCTTGGCCGCCCTCACCGGAGTAGAATCCAATGGCAACTGCTCCTTCATGACCCTCCCTCATGCCCTGATGGCTCTCACTAGTGTGTGTGTTGTCAGATCCTTCGCCACATATCTCATCCCGGCTGTAAGGGAGCCTTTCTGCCTTCTGGGTGGGGAGGAACATTGGAAAAGTGATCAAAGGGTGCTAGACAACCAAAGAATTCCACCAATGTCTACCCAGTGTGCACATTCCATGTCAGTGAGCCACTGGGCAGATTCCACGTGGCCTACTTGTCCTATAATAATTTCCCCCAGAAAGGTAAGAGACCAGAACAACCCCTTTCTATACTGACTGACTGTGAGTTTTCCTCATTTAGAGAAACCCTGAACTCTGTAAGCAGACAGTTTTATAGAAGCATGACTCATGCTGGTTTTCGTTTAACCGTTATTGCACCTTGACTAAGATAAAAAATGACTGCATTTGGAATGTAAGCTAAAATTTCTAATCTATTGTAATAAAAATTGGGTTCTAAAGATATACTTGTTGAAACTCAATCTGTTCAGTGTCACCTCCACTGGTTGGCCAAGTAGACAAGGATTTATAACAGTGTTCCCTGGTTCCCAGGACTCCGCTTTGGGATCTGGGCCCTGGGGGTTATCTAGGCAAAAGGGAGTGTCTGGACAGCTTAGCAGGTTATGTGCTTTCTAAGTGACCTTTGGAATTTTGACTGAAAATGGTAGAGACAGGACCAATTGGAGACATAGGATGGGACAATCCTGTGCCGCCCAGAGTCCCTGAACTGCTAAATCAATAGGGACAGAAAACTCAATTCCATGTCTGCGGGAAATGGGCTCATGTTGTATGAAAGAGCTTTACTGTAACTGACTGGTTTATAGACTTTCTTGGAGACACCAATGAAAATAAAGTACTGTTTAGGCTTTTATGGTCCATTTAGTTCTGTTCAACTCTATAAAAACAGACTAAACCCCCTTCTCATCATCCTAGGGCTAGTGTTTTCAGAGTATATACAGCAATCGTATGCTTTGGAATTTTTGGAACAATCCCAATTCTTTACTATTTAATTATTATTTAATTCTTGTATATGTCTTAGTATACAATAAAAATTTCTCACCCATTTGCAAGTCCCTCTCTGTGTAGTTTCCCTGTTTATTCTAGACATAGATAAGCATATTGTGGACCCTCTCCTTTCTTTTTACATAAATAGATGCATATTATACACATTTTCTGCACTGTGTATATTCTCATATTCTGTATTCTCTCTCTGTATATTCCAGTTTTACTTTGGATTGCAATTCCTTTTCATACTGATTTGTAGAAGTTCTTTATGTATAAATAAATGAGCTTTTGTCTTTTAAAAGAAGATGATTGTTAAATGTAGATTTAAATGTGATTTAATGTCTATAAATGTGTATGATTCTTCATATGAGAAAACACAAGTCAGTAAAAAAACCCATTCTTAGAGTGTGTTTCCAGATTTTTTATTTGGAAAATATGGTCAATGAAAAGCATTTTGAAGTTATTACAAAACTATGTAATCCATTATGGCATTATATATTTGTAGAGTAAATTAAGGTGACTTAAAAACATTTTATAGTTCATAAAACCATAAAAATAATAAATACATAGTCATCTGTTTAAAAAGTCCGATATATGTAAGTATATAAATTAAAAAGTATGAGTTATCTCCCTTCCTACAAGGGTAGAACCGCTATTAGCAGTTTGGTGTGTAGTCCTCCTAACTTCTTTTTATGCACCTATAAATACCTTTTAAAGGGATTTTTTTTCCAGAAAAGTGGAAGCTACATGTGTTCTACAACTTGCTTTGTTTCAGTTAAGGATTTATCCTGGATGTCAACAATGGTAATCTTTGCAATTCATTTATTTTAACCTGTAAGTTGACAGCTTATTACCACAGACCATAGCAGGACCTGATACTGGCTTCCTTTGGGAAAAATCGAGCCCCAACTAATGTGCTAGAACAGATATGGCCTTTGGAAACATACCAGGAGCCCACTGTGTACAGCTTGTTTCTCCTGTAGCTTCAAAGTCTGTACTTGGGGGACATTTTACACACAGTGTCAAGGGGCTTTGACTTGGGGGAACTGAGTATAACCACAAGGAAAGAGGGCTAGAATTGGTGCTTTCACACAGCCAGCACCAAAAACTCATATTTTGATTTTTCAAAAGATTTGGCTTCTCACCTTACTTAGGGTTTTGGTTTTTTTTAAAAAAAAAAAAAAAAAAAAAAAAAGATGCACCTTGAGGTATAAGACCTTGGAATAAGCAAGGAGATAGATAGGGTGAGAATGGTAGGTGAATCCCTCGAGCAGTGGGGTCTGTCAAGTTCACAGGCTGGAGCATCCCTTGCCTCCCACATGAGCTGCTGAGAGGCAGGCCCTTTTTGCCAGGTGGATCTGATGTCCGGCCACATCCAAGGACTAAGTCTGGCTCTCTGGGGGCACCCTCCCAGCAGTGCCCTACAGATATGGGGTGTTCTGGAGCCAAGGTGGAGGGGGCACTTTGGGTCCAACTCAGGAGGCCACTACTCACCAAGCAAGTCTCAACTCCTGGCTGGACTGCATCTCCCCAAAGAACGGGGCCCTTTTCCCTCCCTACAAAGGCATCTTTTGCTCAGCCAAGCCCCTGGGGGCCACATCAGCCTGAGTGGATAACTGGAAAGAGGCCGCCCTCAGGCACTGTGCAGACTCTCCAGGCCCAGACAGTCTGGCCTGGAACAGCTGCAAGAGTTTCCCGACTGGGCCCGCCCTGGACCCCGTCAGGTCTTCTGGGTCACCCTTGAACAGCCCTCCTAGGTTTAGGGAGAAAACTCAGTTCTAGGAGGGTGGCTGGGTAGTAATTTTCTTCAATAGAATCCATTCTGTGTTCATTCAATAAATATTTGAGGCTCTCCCATATGCCGAGGCCTGTTCCAGCTCTGGAAATACGCAGAACAGGACAGACAAGGTCCCTGCCTTTGTGGAGCTGGCATTCTAGTGGGGGAAGCCAGATAAGGAACAAGTAAAATAAGTAAACAAGACCATTTTTCAGACAGTGCTATGAGGAAAAGAAAACGCACAATGGCCTACGGAGCGATGGGGGAGGGGTGGCTAGTGTACCTGAGAGGAACCTCTCTGAGCAGGTCAGACTCAAATGACAAGAAGGAAGGAGCCGTGCCAACTGGGGAAGAACATTCCAGGGAGCCAGAAGAGCAAAGTGCAACACCCCAAGGCTGGGAGACGTTCTGCTTGGCTAAGAGCAGAGTGGGGAGCCTGGGAGAGGATGAGGTGTGAGGAGAGGTGGAGGCTGATTCCTGCAGGGCCTGTGGCCAGCTGGATCCATCTGGGTTTCCCTTCACATGCAATGGGTGGTCACGGGAGGGCTTCAGTAGGTGAGTGGCATGGTCGAAGGGGAAATTTAAAGGGTAACTCCAGCTGCTTCGTGGAGAGAGCTGGGGGGCAAGGAGGCAAGCAGGACAGCAGGGAGACCAGTCAGAGGCTGTGGTGGCAGTCTCTATGACAGCGTGGTGGCTGGAAGCAGGATGTGGATGGTGAGATGGAGAGAAGAGATGAGCTGGGGATGCAGGAGTGGGATTATTGACAACTGCCGGAAGCAGGGCCAGGGGCTTCCGGATGAGGCCGGGACCAGTGGGGTCGCTGTTCTCTTGCCTGCACTGAACGAGTGATGGCCTGCCGGGGGTGCTGGGATCCTACTGGGTGTACCCCTGGTACCACCCTTAGACTCAAGCACGAGGTCCCCTATGCTGAACCCCTATAGTAGAGAGCCCCACTCACACCTCCTCTGGCTGCTCCCTCCCCTTGGGCCAAGGAATTTCCTGCATGGGCCTACATGGGCCTCTTCACCAGGCCCTTGCCAGTGTGCGTGCCTTAGGCCCCAGGGGCAACGGGGGGAGGGTGGCAATTTTCATGATGTATGGGTAGCATTTGAGCCCCATGCTGGGAATCTACACCCACCAAAGGATGCTTCTGGTGGGGGAGGGAACAGGGGATGGGAAGGGAAGGGGCATGGCTGGCTCTACCCCCGCCCACCACCATGTTCCAGAGTCAAATTCTAAATTTGAATCTGGTCTTCTAGGACATTATGAAGACATATTTGTAAATGCAGGAAGGTAGAACATATTTTATCTAACAGTTTCTTAGTTTGATTGGTAACTTTTAATATTTAGACAGATGGTATGGGGGCTGCCATTTGTCTTCTTGTTCCAGATCTCACAAAAGCATGGGGTGGGCCTGCCCACACCCGCTGCTTGCTCTCTGCAGTGCTTCCCAAATGCCAGAGGGGGAGTTTGGGGGCCTATCATCAACCAAAGGAGTTTTTCACCAAAATAGAATAAAGGGCTTTTCCCAATTTGCCAACCAAACTGAAGATAAAGGGTAGAATTTTCTGAATTTTAAAATTTGACCAAACTTTCCTTTCCTAAAATCTTTGGTGCTTGCTACTGCTTATCTGCTGGCAGTTGCAAGCAAATAAAATAAACAGGAAAAACAACAAAAGAAATCCCACACTTACTATAGCAGATGAACATTAAGAGAAAACTAGAAACAGCTGAGTCTCATGAATTCGATAGTGTGGATTTTTTATAGACCTGAGTATTCAACTGTGATTTTATATGGTATACATACAATATAGGTATATTTCCTAACAGTCAAATGATTTCCGGCTCATGATGACAGAATTAATCATGCCTTGGAATCTTCTACAGAGTACCATGACTTCTAGGTGCTTTGCCCTAGAACATGCTGAGAACCCTGGCCTAATACACTGGTAGACATTTGATAACTACATGTTGAAATGAGTAGCTTAATATTTGAAGTTTCTGGGGGAAATAGAACCTCAAAAGTGTGCTTCTGGAGAGGGAAGGAGAGTAGGGAATAATACAATGAGCTCTTATTTATCAAGCATGCCAGAAACTGGCTTCGGCACATATACTCTTCCCAATCCTTCCAGCAGCCCTACAGCGAATTGGGGTCCCCAGTTTACAGAAAAGAAAACAGAGGCTCAAAGAAATTCAGTAACTCGCCCAGCGTCAACCAGCTAATAAATGATGAGGTGGGTGTTTTACTGAGTCTGGGGAGTCCCCCAAGACCACTGGGCCTCCTGGTGAAGGAGGTATAACCTAATGCATGATAAGAATGGCTTCACCAAGAGGTGAGAGTCTGGTGATTAGAAACACTGGACTTTTATGTCCATCAGGTTCCTATGCTTTACCAGTCAATACCTAAAGCATAAAACGAATTAGTATAAAACGCATTCACGAATGCATTTGCAATAAAAAGTAACTAGTGTTTTTATTTTGTTTTGTTTTTGTATCTAAGTTTTAGGACAAAATACTCTTTGAGAGTATTTTATTGACTCATTCAAACAGTATTAGATATACTGTATTAGCCACTCATGCCCCCTAGCCAGAGCTCAGCTGTGCCTGAGAACTGTGGTTCTGGTCTTTTACCTTCTCTGAATTGGTCCTGCTTTGGAGTGACCACTCTTACATCCACACTTTAGCTTTAAATTTTGAAAACTAAATCAGAAGGTTAGTTCCATTTTTGCTCTTCAGAATTTGATTGATTTTTAAATTTATGTACTAATTCTCTTGTGTGTGTTGCCTTAGGAAGGTTGAACTAAAGTAAAATGAAAAGTTCCTAGGGCTCTGATTGTTGTCTCAAAATGATTAGTCTGCGAATGACTTAGGAACCAGGCTGCATCCTGGAGCACCTAAAGCTCAGGACCACAACTGAGGGAGGGTTCCCCGTCACCCCCTGCCTACCTGGCTGCTCACACCCTGCCCTGCCCTCCCCCAGCTCAACAGCTTCCTCTCTGGGCTGTCAGGAGCAAAGTCATCCCTGTTAAATAGATTTGCACTTCTATTGCTGATGTTCTCCTTCATAAAAAGTAGAGACAGAGTCACAGCCTGCCTCTTCTCTCCCTGGCCCCTGTGAGCTGTCTGCCTGTCAGAGCACAGGTCCCTGCCCCGTGCTCCAGCTGCCTGCTCAGCACACTGAGGCAAGGTCAGATTTGAGAGCCCTCCTTTGGATCTCTCTTCAAGAACTGCCAGTGGCCATCAATTAAAAAGGAAGAAGGATCTTAAAGGTGGCCAAAGAGAGGCTTTACAAGCTTCTCTTCTTACCGGCTTTGCCTCAGTTGAGCATGAGCCGCAGAGCTAGTTCTCTCCCAGGGGACTCCCCCCATTACTCCCACTTCTCCAGCCAAATGCTGACTGTCCACGAGCGCTCTCTGACTGTGCCTCCCTTCCCCCTTGTGCACCTGCCATGGAGACTGGCTCTGCCACTCCTGGGGGCCCACCCAGATTCTCCAGCCAATTCCTACTACAGGGCTTGGGCAGGTCCCGGATACTTGTGCCTCATGCCTCTAGACACCCCTTCACTTCTGCACGTCAGGCCAGACAACCCAGAGACCCACTACTTGTCCTCTAAACCACTTCCTCTACATCCCAAGGTACTCTCTTAGACTTCAAAGGAAAAATTAGAATATGGCAGGTGAATCTTGGAAGATGCTTCAAGGTCCTCTCCTCCAAAACTATAAAGCAGGTAAGACGGGTGTCCTGTGGGTAAGTCCCTGTGGCCTCCCAGGGACTTGTAGGGTGGCCTCCGTTTTCCCAGGATTTATACGTCAGGGGATGGTAACCACAGCCAGAGGCCAGGCCTTCAGCCCCCGTGTCCTGACATTTTGTTTCATCTGTCCTGCCCTTTCTCCCCACCCTGCAGCCTCAGGTCTGCCTTGTTTCTCATCTGGTCAGCAGCCCCTCTCCACCCCTGCCAGAGTAGCCTTTCAGGAACCCAAATGGGACAACAAAGCTCCCCTGCTAAAAACTGGAGGACAAAAGCCTGTGCGATAAGCATTTCTCCTTCACTTGGGGCAGCCTTGGCCGTCACCCCAGCTCCATCGGCAGATCCAGCCTTATCTGGCTAGGCCCCTCCCTAGTGGGTCGGCCCACACTCCAGCTGGTCAAACATCTTGTCCTTTGTAACCCAAACAGGCCATGCACTCACAGCCTCTCCACCTTTGCACCCACTGTTCCCTCCTCCTAAAGAGGCCTTCCTCCCTTATCCTCCCATCAAATTCCTCAAGGAATTTGCCCACTCTTCAAGGCACAGCTCAAAGGTCCACTCCTGCATGAAGCCCTCTCTTACTCCTGTTCTAGTCCGCTCAGGCTGCTATAATGCGAGACCACTCACTGGATGGCTTCAACAGCAGATATTTATTTTTCACAGTTCTGGAGGCTGGAAGTCTGGTCAGGTTCTGGTGAGAGGTTTCCTCCCGACTTGCAGACAGCCACCTTCTCACTGTGTGTGCACATGGCCTTCCTCTCAGAAAGCAACCAATCCTATTGGATTAGGACCCTACCCTTATGGACTCATTTAAACTTAATTACTTCCTAAAAGCTCTATCTCCAAATACAGTCGCATTGAGGGTTAGGGCTTCAACACATGAATTGAGGGGTGGGGGCAACACAATTCATTCTATAGCACCTCCTCAGATAAAGCTGGTCTCTACCTCCTCCAGAGCCCCCTGCCCTACCTCATCCAGGACAGGATGTGCCTTTATCCTTCATCCCCCTGTGTGTCTCCTAACATATTTGATGAATTAATGAATGAAGTCCCATCTCCTGCTCTTTTGGGGTTTCCTCCTCTGTGAAGAGGCCCTTCTCTTCCAGTAGACTCTGTGTGATAACCTCTCTTCCCAACTGTGCCCCAAGCCTCGAGAACCAGGAGCCACTTCTCGGTCTTGTCTTGGCACTCAGCACCTTGCACAGGGCAGGCCTGGGCAGTGAATTCTGGTTCTGCTGCAGGACCTGTGGCCTTCAGGATGGGAGCCCCGCCTGAATGGGTGTCCCACTCCCTTCCTCTCTCACCCCCACATGCTCATCAGACCCTTATTGGGCAAAGTCTTATTCCCATGCTGCGGTTTCTTCTACTCATAAGAGGAGAAGTTCTTGTGTCCTGCACAGGTAACAGTGACTCCATGGATAAGGACAGGTGTCACTTTCCTCCCAGCATCTGTATATGCTAGGACCTTCAACAGAGCTTTCTTTGTTCCTACACCAGGAAAAGCCATTATTTTTAGCACTGCAGAAAAAATGAAAAATCCCTCTCGGTGTTTTTGAATTTCCTCCACAGATGCATGGTATACTAATGGGCCCCACATCTTGCCTGGAGAGCAACTCCTCAGCTTGCACCAGGTTATTTACTGAATGCATCTGCTTTTTACTCCCTTGGTCCAAAAGAATCAGGCTAAAAATATCTTGTTTATGAGCTCTGGACCGAAAATGAAGCAGTTGGGCCATTAATCATTGGAAATATGTTGAATAAGAACTTGATTAAAGCACAGTATGCGTCCCTAGACGAAGCTGATTCTTTGCTGTGACCACAGTGGAAGCGCTTCCTTGAGGGCTCTTGGGCGAGCCCTGGCGCCTTGCCAGGACTGCGAAGGCCGCCATCTGTGTGGGGGTCTTGACCTGCGCAGCAGGGCGATTCTCAGGTAGGCGCACCTTCAGCCCGCACCCAGGAGGTGTCTAGTCGTAGCGCAAAAAGTCGCGAGGAGTGGCGGGGGTAGAGGCAAGAGAGACTCGCGGGACCACGAGGCCCCATCTGCGCCCAGCTGCCCCCCACCCAGCCGCCGCGATCCCGGTAGAGAATGCAAGGGCCGCCACGTGGCTGGGTAAACGGTCTGTGGCAAGCTCCTTACGCCCGCGGCGGTGAGCGCGGAGGCGGCGCGACACTCAAGGGGCACTTGGGCTTGACACCTCGGATCCTAGGATCCCGGGGACCCGGCGCCCTGCGAACCACCCGGCAGAGTTCTCCCGGGGGGGTTCCTCGACACCCGCGCTCCCGCCGTTGGCTCTCACCTGAATGGGGTGTAGAGGGAGAAGGCAGTGGCTCCGGGCCTCGTTCACTGCGGGCCCCGCCTCGGGACCCCCATCCCGAAGTCACATTTCCCTGCTCCATCTGTGCGGCCCGCAACCCGCGCTCGCCCGGGGGTCTAGCTCGGCGGGTCCCGGGGACCCGCCCGCATGTACCGCAAGAAAAAATTGGCGGCTCTGCGCCGGCCCCGCGCGCCTAGCAACCCTCCCGCTCCGGCCCGGACAAGTAATTGAAAAGAAAGTTTCTCAGCCCGGGCGGAACGACCGGCCAGGTCCTCCAGGCTCCCGGGCTGCAGTCGCCTCCGCTCCCCACGGGGTCCTAGCGCCCTGCGCTCGGGAGTCGGTTAAACCCCGGCGTACTCGTAGAGGCAGAGCAGGGGAGAGGTGCTTCCGAGCGAAATCGGTGGGGTCGCCTGGAGATCGGAGATAGAGGACGCAGTCACCGCGCTCCGGGCCTCTCCACATGGCGGTGTGCCCCGGCCGCGCGTCGGAAACGGTACCCACCCGTCCGTCGTCCCACGTCCCCGCAGCTCTGCGCAGCAGCCTTCCAGATACGCGGGCCGGGGACAAGCCTGGTTCTAGCTTTGTAAGCGAGTCCGCGCCACAGTAGCTCAAGACCAAGACTGGCCCTCCACCAACCCTTTGCGCGGCCTCTGGATGCTCCCGGGCTCCCAGGCCGTTGGCTGGAACTGGATGCCTTGGGGAGGGGGTCCCAGCCACAGACCACGTGTGCGCGGGGGCGACAGCCCGGCCGGGGGTGGGGCACGGCTCGGCCGCCAGGGTTCTGCTTGCAGCTCAGGAGGCAGTGGGCGTTGCGCCGGGGCCTCTCTCTGCTCGCGCTGCGCTTCGGCCCCACTCACCGCCCCCTCCCGACGGGCAGGCGCTAAGACCCAGGAGGCGCCGCGCTGCCGTCTCTGGCTTGGACACTAGGGGGCGACGGCCACCCGGTATAAATGCTGGGGGCCCGCGCGGGCCTGGCCATTCGCGACCCGAAGCTGCGCGGGCGCGAGCGAGTAGGGACTCCGGGTGGGCGGCGGCAGCAGCGGCGCCCCGCGCAGGCTGGAGGCCGCCGAGGCTCGCCATGCCCGGAGAACTCTAGCTCTCCGATGGAGTCGGCCGACTTCTACGAGGCGGAGCCGCGGCCCCCGATGAGTAGCCACCTCCAGAGCCCCCCGCACGCGCCCAGCAGCTCCGCCTTCGGCTTTTCCCGGGGCGCGGGCCCCGCGCAGCCTCCGGTCCCACCTGCCGCCCCGGAGCCGCTGGGCGGCATCTGCGAACACGAGACGTCTATTGACATCAGCGCCTACATCGACCCGGCCGCCTTCAACGACGAGTTCCTGGCCGACCTGTTCCAGCACAGCCGGCAGCAGGAGAAGGCCAAGGCGGCCGCGGCCCCCGCGGGCGGCGGCGGCGGCGGCGACTTTGACTATCCGGGCGCCCCGGTGGGCCCCGGCGGCGTCGTCATGCCCGGGGGGGCTCACGGCCCCCCTCCCGGCTACGGCTGCTCGGCGGCCGGCTACCTGGACGGCAGGCTGGAACCCCTGTACGAGCGCGTCGGGGCGCCTGCCTTGCGGCCGCTGGTGATCAAGCAGGAGCCCCGCGAAGAGGACGAGGCGAAGCAGCTGGCGCTGGCCGGCCTCTTCCCCTACCAGCCGCCGCCGCCGCCGCCGCCGCCGCACTCGCACCCGCCGCCCGCGCACCTGGCAGCCCCGCACCTGCAGTTCCAGATCGCGCACTGTGGCCAGACCACCATGCACCTGCAGCCCGGCCACCCCACGCCGCCGCCCACGCCGGTGCCCAGCCCGCACCCAGCGCCCGCGCTCGGCGCCGCCGGCCTGCCGGGCTCGGGCGGCGCGCTCAAGGGGCTGGGCGCCGCTCACCCCGACCTCCGCGCGGGCGGCGGCGGCGGCGGCGGCAAGGCCAAGAAGTCGGTGGACAAGAACAGCAATGAGTACAGGGTGCGGCGCGAGCGCAACAACATCGCGGTGCGCAAGAGCCGCGACAAGGCCAAGCAGCGCAACGTGGAGACGCAACAGAAGGTGCTGGAGCTGACCAGTGACAATGACCGCCTGCGCAAGCGGGTGGAACAACTGAGCCGCGAACTGGACACGCTGCGGGGTATTTTCCGCCAGCTGCCAGAGAGCTCCTTGGTCAAGGCCATGGGCAACTGCGCGTGAGGCGCACGGCTGCAGGACCGCCCTGGGCCAGCCTCTGGCGGGGACCCGGGGAATGGTTTCGGGTCGCCGGATCTCAAGGCTGCCCGAGCCCTGCAAGCCAGGACTAGGAGATTCCGGTGCCGCCTGAAAGCCTGGCCTGCTCCGCGTGTTTCTTCCTTTCCTCTGCGCCGGACTCGGTGCGTTAAGATGACGGGGTCAGGCAGTGGTTTCTCCCTATGAGAGGGGAGAATTCTCCACCGGGCTGAGCTGGGAATCCAGCAACTCTAGTATTAAGGAATAACCTTGTGCCTTGGAAATGCAAACTCACCGCTCTGCTTCCTACCGAGTAGGGGGAGCAAATACGTGCCTTGTCATTTTAGTTTGAGGATTCCTGCCTCCTTCTCGAGGCTGCAGCAGGCCTACATAAAGAAAGGGTGCAGGCCCAAGGCAGGAGGAAGGTTCGGGGAGCCGAGATCCCGACAAGCCCCAGTCGCTCCTCAGCGCCTGTCCTGAGAGAGGAGGAAACAGGGACTAGGGGCTTTGGACCTAATTTTGTTCCCCTAGTTCTACATGAAGGTGGAGGGCCCCTAGTTCCTTTCCTCTCCTACCACCCCTCCTCCCCCAGCCTGCAACAGGCTGAGCTTCCCCAGGCAGAACTCACTGAGATGGGGGCCACCAGGTGAGCAATGGGAGCCCCCACCCCCAGTCAGACCAGAAAGCTAGGTTGTGGCTTACCTATAAGGACATGTGTTCAAGGGAGTGGTGGCCTGGTGGAAGAGGGGAACCTAGAGATCTTGTCTTGGGTGGGGGATGAAGGGACGCGGGGACCATCAGCCTTGTCTGTACCGTATGTCTCCAGCATTGCCATATGAACATGAAGCACAATCATTCCATCCCAGAGGGACCGGAGTTATGACAAGCTTTCCAAATATTTTGCTTTATCAGCCGATATCAACACTTGTATCTGGCCTCTGTGTGTCCCAGCGGTGCCTTGTGCAATATGAGTGTGCATGTCTATGCTAAACCACCATTTTATTGGGTTTTTGTTTTGTTTTGGTTTTGCTCAGATACTTGCCAAAATGAGACTCTTCGTCAGTAGCTGGGGGAAGGGTCTGAGGTTGTCTTTCCTTTTGGTTTTGGGATTGCTTTTGCTCCCGGGGGACCAATGAGGTGAGGTGGGCTCCCCTTTCCCCCCAGCTTTCCCGGGGCGGTTGTGGGCCTCGGCTCCCGTGGGCCTGGGCTGCCCACAAGCCTGTCCCCCCGGAGGCCCTGGCTCCCGGTCTGGAAGGGAGGCGGCCTCCAGCCAACACCACTGGGGCTGGGAGCAGGGAAGAACAGCTTGGTTCTCCTCTTGTGGGGAGAACATAGAGTTTCATGCTAGATGTTTTATGTATTATATCTATAATATAAACATATCAAAGTAAATTTTGGTGTCTTTTTAAAACCTGAAACAAGCTACTTCCAAGGTTTTCTGTGGGTCAGGTCACATTTGTAAATAATCACAGCCTTTTCTCTGACTGAGACCCTGATTTTCATTAACTCTCCATCCGTCTCGAGCCCCTCTTTACTTTAAGGGGTGACTTACTTCCCCCAACCAAGACAAATAAATAGCAAAAGGAGGAAAAGTCTCCAAGCTGAGAATGCCCAGAGCCTGAGGAGAGAGCTCCTGGGGTGGAGAATAGGGAGGGGACCTGGAGGGGGTCGGGGCAGAGGTCTGAGCATGGCCACTCATCTGGCCCTGGGACGAGAAGAGGGAAGAGAGGGAGCCCTCTCTTGAGGGAGAGGCCTGGCTCAGTTGCTCCAGGCCGAAGGGGCCCTTTGGCACAATCAACATCTAAATCACTCTCACTCCAGCTCTGGAGCAGCCTAGCTCACGCAGCCTCTGCCCCAGCCCTCCAGCAGGACCTTGGCAGTCAGGAAGAGGCTTCCAGTGGCAGGACCCTCCACCCCTCCCCACTTTCCCCAGGCCACGTGGCTACAACCTACCCCAGCAGTGCCTAGAAGGGCAGCCTGAAGGCCGAGCTCCTCTCCACCCAGCCCTCCACACCTGTCCTGCCCCAGCCCACCTGGGAAGGGAGGCCACAGCAGGCCAGCAGCAGGGGTCTGGTCCTGCCCCACACACCCAGCACCTACCTTCCCCTCTGTGTTTATTCTGGACAGAGCAGGAGACTGAATCGTGATGAGGCCCCCACTAAAATGATGCACCCAGCACTCCCTTATCAGCAGTGACAGCCAACCAAGGTGGGGTGGGCCCTCATCCCCGAATTAACCATGCCCACGAGGAAGCAGCCCAGGAGGCTGACGGTGCTTTCAGACTTTACCGTCTTGGAGGATGAAAGGTAAAATACTTTTTACCTCTTTTCACCACACACAAGAGTGTTTGCCGAGCAGCTTACAGTATATGTCAGTGTGGACTGGAGCATTTTTGAGAAATTACACATTCTTTTTAAATGCTGAAAGCTTTAGTTTTCATTGCCTGCTTAGTTAACTGCCCCCCCCCACTTCCCAACCCCCACCCCCGCCCCCTCTGCCCTGTGTCTTGCCGCCTCCTCACCCATGGCCGCCCTTGGCAGAGGAAAGGCCACGAGCCCGGTGAGGAGGCGGGAGCCTGCCCGCCACCCTGGGAACCAAGGAGGCAGATCCCCACCGCCCGCCTAGAGGCCCGGGGCAGGCCACAGCTTGCTAGGTCCCAGCAAACCCTCTCTGAGTTCAGTGCTAATTCCAGTTTTTCTTGTTTGAGGGGGCTGATCCTTGGCTTCCCCCTTTGCCCCCAGAACAGATCCCAGGATGAGTGGGGGAGGGCTGATCCTCCTGCCCTCACCCCTCCCGCTGTGCCACCCCTCTGGGGGCTTCCTCTTTCAAAGCTGTTGGGTCATGGAAGGGCACCCTTCCTACTGCAGATGCTGAGGTCCAGGGTGGGTTTTGTTAGAGTCAAGACACATCTAATCACATCCGGCCCCAAGAAGGGTCTAGGGAAGGTGAGGCCCCCATTGTGGCCCAAAGTAGATGGAGCCCCCCCAGGGAGAGCCCACTGCTTCCTGCAGAGCTCCCCACGGTTCCCCTCCTGACTGCAGCCTTCATGAGGAACCACTCCAAGAGTCCGGCACTGAACACACCCCAAGTATTTATTGGATGCCTACTGTATTTCAGGGCCTGTGCCAAGGATGGGGCGCTCAGCTGAGAGCAAGCAGACCCTGCTCCTGCTCTCAGGGAACTCACAGCCTGTGCTCCAAGCTGTGTTTAAGGGTGACAAGTGCAACAAGGGAGAGCTCAGTGTGTGAACAGGGCCCACCAGGCAGGCTTCCTGGAGGCAGCAGCTTTGACCCAACACCTGGCAAGGGCAGCCCCACCTGGACCCAGTCCCAAGATGCCTGGATGCTTCCACCTTACACTGCTCTCTCCACAACAGGTAGTGCCTGACCACAGGGACCTCACCCCCATCACTGGGCCACTCCTGAGCCCTGAGTCCCCTGACAGCACTGATTAGGGGAGCCAGTCATCAAGGAAGGAGCAAGGGCAGAGGGAGGAGGGAGGTGGTTCCTTTGCCACCAGATGCGACCTGATGGTTTAGTGCTGTCACGGATGTCACCCTTATCTCCTGGATCTCCTGGGAATCTGTGAACATGGGGTTTGGCTCTGACACCTGCGATGAGCCACTGGGACTGATGAGGAGTGCCTGCCCCTCCCAGAAATCCCGCCCCCTCTTTCCCAGGCAGGAACCTGCCAGGTCTCCTCCAGGAGCTGCTGATTTCACAGGAGGGGAGGGGGCAGCAAGGAGAGGAGTGGGGGGCCAATCATGGTGAAGGTCAAGGGAAAGCAGAAACCCTGACTTCACTCAGCCAAGAGGCCTCTCCTCCCAGGGCATCCCCAGGCCTTCTGTAGACATGGGGCAGAATCCTTGCCTGGATGGTATTGATAATCCAAGCTGTTTCTTCCTTGTGCTGGTAGGGTGGGGAAGACTGGCTTCTCTTCTTCTGTTCTCTTCTTTAAATAAAACTAAACCACCAGCACCTTTGAAAGATCTTTCTTGATTCTGTCCAAGACTCTAGCTATCCCTTCTCTCTCAACATCCCCCAATCTACCCCTCCCCCATACCCCTCTCTGCGGACGGAGCATTTGACGTAAGCCGAGACATAGGAAAGATACCGATTCACTATCAAAGCATCCTAGCCCCATCCCAGAGCAATTAAAAAGCCAGATGGAATCTCTGGGAAAACGGCATTAATAACACAAACAATCTGTGCAGGCCGGCAGGAACCCAGGAGCCTCAGGCGGTGGTGGGGCTGGGGGGGTGGTCTGGGTGCTGGAGCGAGAGCTCGTCGCAACATTTCAGCCATGTGGCCAGCCAGGGCTGGGACCATCACAAGGGTATGCTAGATCTGGCCTTAGCCGGGCCATCCCCTCTGGCCTTTGCAAAGGCCACTGTGCAGCCTGGATCCTGGTGGCTGCAGACAGAGCCAGACAAATGTGGAACCCATTATTCAGGCAGCCGCAGCCTCGGCCAGCCCTGTTCTGGCACCCAAGAGCTTTGCTTCCCTTCACTTTATTTTTATTTATTATTTTTCTAGCCTTCTGGCTCCACCCACTAGGAACAGGCCTCCCTGGGTGGATGGCTTCCTAAGACGCCCTTTCTCTTCATGTGCTGTGCCCCAGTCCACTGCCTGTGCTCAATGATAGCAGGAGATGGGGCTGGGGGACCCCAATGGGACCTGAACCCCTGGGACTCCCCTTAGAAAACAAAGTGGCATGGTCTTTGGGCAAGACCAGCTGGGCTCTTGGAAGCCAGCATGATTATTGGGGGAGCAGAGCACAGGGGTCCACATTACCCGGCTGCCTTGAGGGGTGGGAAGGGGCTGGAGGAAAACCACAGGAAAAGAATCCTCTGCTGTTCCTTTTTCTAGGCAGAGCCAAGACGCTAGACTCTTCTAAAGTAGTCCCACACCACAGTCTGGAGGCCCACCTGAGGGGGACTTAAAGATGCAGTTTTCTCACAGCTAGCAAGTTGGGACGGGAACTAGTTGTTTAAGAAATATCCTTTGTGATTCTTACATACCCAGAAAGCCATTTTCTGACCTTCGTCTTCCTGTCTCCTCCTCCTCCTAGTCTCATCCTCCCTGGAAACTGTTCTCCCCAAGGTCACCACTAACTCCTAGAGCCAAGTCCAGTGGGCCGTCCTGGGGTCCTTCCTGCCTTTCTTGGCCTTCTGCTGAATTTGGCCCCAACAGACGTCCAGTGTCTGGCCCACAGCAGATCTTCAGCACAAGTGTTTGAATGCCAGGATCTTGCTCCAATTCATCTCTCTCACTCTTTACAAAACATCTCCACCTCTACTTTCCATTCCAGCAACGTTGGGTTGGCTTGAGGTTCACCAAGCAGGGGCTTGAGGGACCAGGGCCCACCATTGTCAGCCGCAACACACAGACGTTGGAAATAAGGCTCCACCATGGTAGCCCGCTCTAGATGAGTGGTTGCTTCTACAAAGTTACTTTTAAAATGCAAGAATCCTAAGAAAGGTAATCCATTCAGCCCTAGTTGATCCTCAGTGCCTTCATGTAATTATTTTATCACCAGAATCAGAGGTCTAGTCAGGCCCCATAAGAGGGTCATGTTGTATGGAGAGACTATACAGGGAAGAGGTGGGATTTCTGGAAGAGGAGACGGGGAGGGGAGAGCAGTGCAGTATGCCTGGAAGTGCAGGCATTGCATGGGCATGGGGGCAGCCAGAATCACCGCATTTCTGCTTCAAAAGTTATTTCAGGCCTTCATGTCTCCCCTCTTATCCCCACTCTAGCATGACTGGCAATGTCATTATTGAGTGGCCAAATGTGATGGCCTAGAGAGCCAGGGCACGTCACCCAGCGACCTGGTGGGATGTGAGGGAACAATCCCAGCCTGGCCCAAGCCCTCTGAAGTTATTTCTGCTCCTTGGCAAGCGGCAGCTCAACCTTTCACCAGAAATAAACTCTCTCCTCCCAGAGAAGTCACTGTCCCTTCCCTGCCCCAGCCGTGGAGTTCTCAGAGAGCCCCCCACCTCCCTATAGCCAACCAGAGCGCTCTCCCCAGTGCCCCCCAGGAACGCCATGCCTTCTTGCTGATGAGGAAATGCGGCTGATTTATGGCAGCCTTTCCTGTGCATGTGTTGGGCAATGATCTCAGCTGGATGTGGCAGTGTAGCCCTTGTGCATAGAACAGGGGCAAGGGGGTGACGGGGTGTCAAGTATGGGGTGCCTGCTCCAGAGGGAGCCACCATGACCTTCAACATCAGGTTAGGACCCGTCTGAAGGAGGCTCCTTGAGTGATTTACGATTTGCAAACACGTTTTATTTGATTCCTGAGTTTTGCTAGAGCAATTACAGTGACTAAGCATGACAAATCACTCCTAGCACAGTGTCTACTCGCTGTTAGGAAATGTGTTTGCTTCACTATTTTGCCTGGTGCGGCAACATTTTAAAAATAGACTCATTCACTGTACTTGAAGGCAATTTGTTCCAAATTTTCCCACTAATTTGATTTTAATCTGATATTTAAAATTCGTGTGACCACGTTCGCACTGATTTATAGGGAATAAGCCCTACCTGGCAGCAGTTTAATTGGCCCTGACCCAAGAGTCCACCGGACAAAGGATTTATTCGAGAACCATTTGAAGGCAGTGATGTCTGCAATGCTTAAATATCTGTTGAATTCAGCATTGCAAGTGCCACTTGCCTAGAGCCAGTACCTGCGAGTGTGGAGCCGAAGGTGTTGCTGCTCCCTGCGGAGCCCTGACACATAGTAGGCCTTTGGTCTTGTATCGAGCACAGGAATCCAGCCCAGATGCCCTGACATGGCACACACTCCAGGTGCATGCTGAGTGGGATTCTGGAGAAAAGCAATTTGTTCCCAGGGGACAAGTAGAAGTTTCCCTTTCCTCCCATCCCTCGCACTGGAGGCGAGCCCCGCAGCCCTGGCATTGAACTGAATCCTGAATTGGCCTCTTGCTGACTGGGTGGCCCTCACCAAGTGTCTTAATTTCTCTGAGCTTCAGTTTCCTTTTATGCAAAATGTATGCAAAACTTGTACCACGTCATGGAGTTGTGAAAGGTAAACAGCCACAGCTTGTGAGACACTTGGCCCAAGTGAACTAACAAGCTAACCATGTGTTGGGGCAAAAGGCAGAGTGGGAGGGGTAGGGCTCATTTTGGTTCCTGAAAAACTCCAGTGGAAGGAGACAGTCATCTGAATAATTTAGGAAAATTCTTATACCCGGTAACCAAGAAGTTGAAGCAAACTGACATTGCTTGGACATTTTCTCACCCCAAATGATGCCTTTTATTTGTTTAGAAAGCACTTAATGAACTCCTCCTGGGTGCAGAGTCCCCTTGCCAGTGACCTTGAAGGCTAAACCTTGAAGGCTAAACACAGTGGTGAAACCCCGCACTGCTCTCTGCAACAGGCACGGGGGCCCGTGTGCTTGCTGCAATAAAAGGTTCTTCACATAAATGCAGAATCCTGAGTGATGACTCCTGGTCAGTGAAGACAATCATTCTCAGTGGGTGGCAGCCTCCCCAAATCCTGAGACAGCACTTGACCCCACGGGACTCCCCATGAACTTCTATCTATTTGGAAAGCTGTGGCCTCAGCAAGTGGAGTGGCCCTGCCTTCCCCTGGATGGTGGGAGGGGAGCAGGAGGCATATGCGGCGTGTGTTGGGGGCTTGGGGGACACCTCCTGCTCCCTTGTCTGCCTCAGTTCCCCCCTGCACTTGGCTGAACAGCTGGTTCCCATTTGCAACCCAGCTCGGGCCCAGGAAGTGAGGAGGGGGGCTGCCCTCTCCCATGGGAGAGCTAACTAGGCAGGGCCTCAGAGAACTAGGGACACTCCTAGGGTCCTGGGGTTCTGGAGGAGGGGCACAAAGGCAGATAGGGGGAGGCCGTGGCCAAGTTTCTCCATATCTGTGGCCACCAACAGGAGAGAGCTCTGGAAACCTACCCTGTTCTTCTCTTCTCTGCCAGGAATGCCACTGTGAGAGTAATTCAAGTTAATGAGCAAACTCCTCAGGCAAGGAAGGAGGGCACAGCTCTTGGATATCTTCATGTCAGTGCTCAAGCACAGGAAGCAGTTGGAGTCCACTTGCCAAGTCAAGGGAGGGCAGCAGGTATCAAGTGGGGGCAGGAAGCCTTAAATCATCAGCTTCTGCACACCTGCGTCAGCTGGGCTAGGTGCAGGGCAGCAGAAAAGAGAGAGGATGGGCCCAGGCTGTGGGCGACTCCCAGGACAACTGGGGAGAGTGGTGCCGTGTGGGTGTCAGCTCAGGTGCCTGAGCATGCCACATGCGTCCGAACTGGGGGCTGATTCTGAGGCTTGAGCTGGAGGAGCATTCAGACCCAGGAGGAGCAAAGGGTCCCCCCACGAGCAAGCCCAAGTTCACCAGGGCCCAACCTCCACTGTTTGAGGAGCAATCTCATCTGGGAGAGGTAGAGGCATGTGAGTCATGGACCAGGCCCCTGAGCTCAGGGAAGGTGGGGACAATGGCTCTGAGCCTGAAATGTGTCAGAGGCAAGATGAGCATCTTGAGCGACGCAAAGTTTATGTAATTATGTGGGACAGCGCTGCCTGGGGCATGTGCAAGCCACAATAGAAAGGAGAGCAGCCCGCGCCGGGGTCCTCTACCTCCCTGGGCTGCACAGGCTCATTAGAAGCCCAGCTGCTGCTAGCCAGGGAGCCTGTCATCCTGAGAGGTGCCCTGGCCAGGTGCCCAGTCACAGAGCTACCGACCATCAGGGGCCCTGTCCCACCAGGATCAGTGATAAGACCAGGGCTGGGACAGGGACAGAGGCAGGACCAGTACCTGGGCTCCTAGACTCCACGTCCAGTGCAGGAGTTTAACCCTCTCCACCCCCAAATCCACCCCGGAGAGTGGAACACTCATGTTTTCCTAACACTGTCATTATTGGCTTTATTCCATGACACTCCCCCCGCCCCGCCTCCACTCCACATTCTTCAACTCAATCTACTTTGGTTTTTAATTTTTAAAATTAAATCAATGGCATGTTGTTTGGAACATCTTTGAGAATTTCAAAATTGAAATGGCATGTCCGAGACTGTAGAGCCAGATTTGGGGGGTGGGATGAGTGAAGCCCATCTTCACTCATCATGGGCTGGAAAATCAACCACAAGTTGGCCACCCCTTTCTGCTCTCGCCATGAGACAGGCCATTGGGACTGGTATCACCCACAGCACAGTGGCCTGGAGGGACCTGCTGCTGGGGCTGGGGGAATCTGGCACATGCCTGAGGGCCAGGGTGGAACCAGGGCCTCCATGAGTCTCCACTGCGGAGCTGCTCACAGCACCCAGGCCCTGACAGCAGTTACACAAGGGCTGGGCATGCATTCCCACCCACTGGGGGCGTGAGAGCGTGTGTGTTCTGGCTCAACACACACCTGCTGTGTGACCAGGCACAGGTTTGGCAGCCTCTCTGTTTGAGCATGTCCGAGAGGTGTGCCGGGATTCTCAGCGGCAAGATGATGAATGGTGTCCCTCCAGAACAGAACAACCACAAGAACCCGATCCAGGACGAGTCACAGTGAGGAGGACAAGGACCAGGCCAGAGGGGAGAATGAGTCAGAAACAAACTCTCCATCTGCCAGCCAGATCACTCACCCATCCGAGAGAGCTCAGGGTTGGGAACTAGAGGGCTGCAGGACCCAGGGCAAGGGAATTCCCTGCCTGCTTCTGGAGCCCAGCTCCTCGATCTTCTAGACCCTTGCCAGCCAGGCACTGGGCGATGCTGCTGGGTTGGGCAATTAGGGACATTAGTGCTCCTTGGCCCATGTTGGGGCTGGGGTTGGATGACCATAAGGTGGTGATGGCATCATCAGGCCTTCTTTGGCTATCACAAAGGGACATTTTAGCATCACCTCCTCTTCCAGATGCCCCTACCCCAGCCGGGACCAGTCCATATCAGTCAGCCAGTCAGTGAGTTTCCATCAAGCACTGCTTAGGCTCAGACTGAAGCCCAGACACAGAGCAGGGGACAGAGGTCAGAGGACAGAAGGGGAACAGTGTCTAGGAGGCGAATGTCACCATTATTAATGAATCAGGGTGAGAGAGAGGTCTTCCTCACCTCACACATCCATGCCTTTGGGCCCCCAATTCACTGTCGAGGGATACTAGGGAATGTTGTTCTGCTATCTCCTAGTGAGTGGTTAGCAAGGCCCATGGAAGGGGAGAAGGGACAGGAAGATGCAGCTGTGGTCATCTCAGAGCTGCCCAAATAGTTCCTATGAAGGCAGGAGTTATCTGCAGAGGCAGGAGACAGGGAAGAGTTGTTTTTTCACTCCCTGATCTTGTTTTTCATGTGTCTGTCCTTTGCTAGATTTTAGTTGGTATTGTACAACATCATGGCCTTTGGCCAAGGGCAAACTGTGTCCAGAATCTCCCATTAGTAGTTTTTGAGCTCTGGGTGTTTGAAAAATGGAGTTGGATAGATTGTCACCAAAGCACAACTAACCATTACATGGTTCAGTGCTTCCCTTCATGCATTTATCAGTTCCAGAAAATTTTTACCCATTAATCCTTAAAATGCTGTCTCTGCTACATTTCCTCTCTCCTCTCCTTCAAGGACAATATTACATTTGTTAATTTTCTCTTCCTCTTTATCTCATGTTTTCTCTTCTGTGTTATCTTCTTGTTTTTATGGGCTACTTTTTTTATAACTTCCTCTGACCTCTTTTCTAGTTTGCCGATTCTCTTCTCAGGTATGTTTAATCTGCTGTTAAGCCTGGCCATTGAGTTCTTGATTTTGGTTATTGTAGTTTTCATTTCTAGAGATTCTACTTGATTCTCTTCATTCAGATCTGCTATTTCACTTTTTATAGATTCCCATTCTTGCAGTTATTTTTAAACATATTTTATTCCTTTGATCATCATGTGGACAGTTATTTTATAGTCAATAATTCAAAGTCTTTGAGGGCTTATTTCTGTTTTATGTTGATTCTTCTTGTTTTCAACTGTAGTGTCTTATTTTTTGTGTGTCTGATTATCTTTGACTATGTGCTGGTCTTTGTTTTTGAAAAATTGTTTATAAGAAAAGTTGGGGATTCAGGACAAAAGGTCCTTCCCCTGGAGAACATTTTCATTTGCTAGGAATATCTGGGAATACTGCTAGTCCAGGACCACCTTAACCGACCTTTAAAGCTTGAGGCTCCCTATCCCATCCAGGAGATGAGGACTTAGGTTACAAGATTATGTGAGGGCTGATTTACTTCTGGTTCACCCTTATCCTGAGGGTGTAACTCTTTGAAGTTTCACATCCATGTGGGATGGGTGTCCTATAATACGCCCTACCTTGTGAGAGCCCTGTGGTTTGATTTCTGTCTCTCTCTTTCCATGAGGCTATCAAAATAAAATTCAAATTTGTTGGGATCAGAAAATGTCTCAGGAAAGAAGTGGCTTCTCCTCTTGTTTACCTGTCTGGATTTTTTTCCCCTCAGTTTTGGCTGGGCAATTCCCTTCATTGCTTTTAATATATGTTAAAAATTCTACCCAGCATTTTTAGTTGTTTTCAGTGACAGAATGGGTCCAAATAATCTAGCCTGCCAATACTGGAAACTGGAGGTCCTCTCTTTATTCATTCAAGAAATATTTTTGGAGTGCCTACTATGTGCCAGACACTGTGTGAGGGCACAGCAGTAAACCAAACAGACAGAGCAAACTCTTTTGGAGCTCACAGTCTCTCTGGGGAGACAGACAATAAACAGAGAGTTACACAATTGATTAGTTAATTACAGTTGTGATGCATATTGTCAAGTAAAGAAATTCAGAGGTGGTGAGAGTGTCTATCTCACTTGCTTTGTGGACTCAGGGAAGTCCTTCCTATGAATGTGATTTCTAAGCTGAGATCTGAAGGACCAGTGGGATTGATAAGTAGTTGGGGTTGGAATGAGAGAATCCAGGCAGAGTTAACATCGTATACAAAACTCAGAAGTGGGAAGGAACATGACATTCTAGGTACTAAAAAATTTCCCATGTGGCCATAGTGCACAGAGCAGGGAGAGTGGAAGTGGAGGACAAGAGGTGAGGCTGGAGGGTCAACTGGGTCAGACTATACAGACTGTCACACACAGGGGTTCAGACTTTAGTCAATACCCCAAGAGAAACAGGAGCTGTGGAGAGCATTGAGATCATATTTGCTTATTAAGAAGCTCAGTCTGTTGTGTGGAAGATGGATTGTGGCAGGCAAAGGGGGCCTTAGTGAGACAAGTAAGGAAGGAGCTCTGTGGCACAGAGGTGGATGGGTTCAAGACAGACTTAAGGGGTAGGATAAGAAGGGCTTTCACTAAGACTCACCATAGAACTGCCCCAGAAAGCCTTACCCAGTCACACTGGTTCTCTTCATCTGCCCTCAGATCCCCTCTACATCCTGCTGTCACCCCAGGAGTCTGGCCTGTGTGGGCCCCATTGAGGGCCACCCATGCCTCTGGCTTCCTGTGGGGTTTTACCAATGGGAGGCACCAGAAGGAGATCAGAGGGAGGAAGAAGAGAGGCGGTGGGTGTTTCTTCCCTGCGCTCTCCCAGCTTCAGTGCCCCATCTGCAGCTCCCCACCCCCCACAAGACTACACCCCTTGTCAGGTGGTCCATCCTCTGCCCTCTGCCCTCTGTGGCTCCAGTGTCACTAATTCATCCCCTCATCCCTTCAGCCTTGCAGGTGGTGACAATTGTTGCCCTGGCCAGTTTCTGAGGGCCTCAACATCCCTTCTGGATTCCCTTAACCATGGTCACACCTCCTTTGTTAACATCTTCCTGGAACCATCAGGGATGAGTTTGGTTTTCTCCCAGGACCCTGAGTGATCACCAACATTCAGGTGTTTTTGCTTTAAAGAATCCGGAGAAGCACATCTGCCTGGGAATCCTGGAGGAGGGTCCAGTGCCTCATGTCAGCCAACTGGGTGGTGTCAGAGCCCCCATGAAGGCCCCGCTGCTGGCTGCACTCTGTAAACAGATACCTGCGTGTGTGCACAGCAAGCCAGAACCAAATGACAAACATGACTGTGACAGTTTTATGGAGCCCCAGTATCGGTGAGGACAGAGGAAATTAGGAAAATTATACACATATCTGGTGTCTTCTGTCTGGCTTCACAACCCCTGTGTGTCTTTTGGGAATTCCAGCTGGGGGGTGAGGGTGTGGGGACAGCAGTTGCTTTACAATCCGCATTCAAATTTAGGTTCCAAACACTTCTTAAAAGAAACATCCGGAGACTGAGGTCGAAGCACATCTGGTTTCTGGGGTGGACTCGCTGGGCCTGATGCTGTGCAGAGCTCTGGGAAGAGCTCTGGCTGAGCTCGCCTGACACATGCTCCCTACCTTCTCTCCTTCCCTTTGCCTTCCCTGCTCACCCCATCTCCTGGACTGAAGTTGACTTCAGTTCACTTTCCCTTTGGAGATGTGCGCTGGGAACACAAGCACCTACTCAGCAGTTGACAGATGCTTGGAAATTGCATTCCAAAGTTCGGTGCTCACTCCCACCTGCCTCTGGGCTGGGGGCTCAGGCAAAGAGCCCAGTGCAATGAAGAACATGAAACACGACCTCATGGCACAGGTTGCCTGGGTGGGGATGGGCAGTCAGTGAAGGGCTCTTTGAGGAGGCAATGTTCATTGGAGACCCAGGTGACAAGAAAGACCCAGCCACTCAAAGGATTTCTCCAGGTAGAGTAACAGACAGCACGAGGTTCCAGTGGAAGGGCAGCATGGCCGGATAATGAGGGGCAGAAAATGAGGCTGGAGAGGGAGAGGTGAGGCCCAGGGAGGTGAGCCAGAGACCAGCTCCCCGGGGGACATGGAGGTGAGCCAGGCACGCATCCCAGTTTGCCTGGGACAGTTCCAGTTTGCTCCTGATGTTCTGGTCTAATTGTTTATAGCATCCCCTTTGACCCATAAAGTGTCCCTGCTTGTTCAATAAGTGACACAGTCACTCTACTTATAGGGCAGAGCAGGAAACATAGATTTTATATATTTTAATTGCAATGGGAAGCCCTTGGAGGGTTTTGAGCAAGGGAGTGACAGGATCAAGCCTTTTCCTTCATTCACCAAATATTTACTTAGTGCCAGGTGCTCTCAGATCCAGGGACACAGCAGTGAGTCACACTGGCTGAAGTTCTGCCCTCAGGGACCTTACATTCCAGTGTTAGAAATGCCGATATCTGACAAAATGAACCAATTGTCCACAACTCTTGGTGCCCTGGACGTGTCAAGGTGTCCACTGGACAGACAGAAAACTGAAGGCAAAAGAAAGTCCTGCTGGTTCTTCTTCTAGATTGAATCATCGGAAAATCGTGAGCTACTTCCTATGAGGTCTGCTCCCAAATTCACCCGAGGGGAGGTCTCATGCAATGTGGGTTGCCCCTGACTCCCATGCTCACCCACCTACACAGGCTTCCGTGGTTGGCGAGCCCAGTTGTGTGCTGGTTGCCCTGACTGGGCCCCTCTCCCCACACTTATTTTAGCTCTGGTAACCGGCTTACAAATGCTCACAAAATCCCATCTTGAGTGACCTAAGAAGAAAGGGGTGTGTGACGTTGGCACAAAATCCTGCCTCTGTGCTGGGGACTCAGGCATAGAGCCGAGTGCAATGAGGAAAACAAAACACAACAGGATGTGTCTTCAGGTGCAGCTGGATCGAGCAGCCCAGACATGTCATTTGGAGTTCTCACTTATTCTGTTTGGTTTTGCCATCCTTTGTGCTGGCTTCAGTCTCCTGTTGTGGGTTCCTAGTCACTCCAGGCCTTCAAGTAGATACCCAGCTACCCAGAATAGAGCTTCAATTTCTGAACAATTCCACCAAAGTCCCAGAATTGGATTCTGTTGGACCACAGGCTCGTCATTGAACCAGCCACTGTATCCAGGAGGAGGGAAGATGCTGACTGGCCAATCCAGAGTCAGGTCCTTACCCGCCGACACACACAGAGTTTGGGGGGGTCAGCCCCACCCAAACTGCATGGAATAAGGGTGGGGGGAGGGAGGTTCTCCAAGGAAAATCCCCGTGTTGCCTGGATGAGAGATATGGATGCTGAGGCAGGCAAGACGATTGGTGTCTGCTGCATCTGCCTCTTGTGCCAGGAAGAAATGGAGCCCACGGAGAGTGAGGGTGACTCAGGATGGCTCCTTTACCACTGCTTCAAAAGAAAGAGTGAGTTCACGACCCTGGGGAAGGAGGATGGTGGGTTTGTGGAAGTCGCCAACGTGGTTTGGGCCCTAGACTTGTTTCCAACTTCCACCCTGCCTCGGACTACCAGGGATCCCTCCCCTCAGGCAACATGGGCCCTCTTGGGCCCCAGGCTGTTCATGAGGCCTGTCACTCTAGCCCATGGAGGCACGGCTTCGGGGGAGACACGTGGCAATGACAGCAGCCCCAAGAGAGGCAGACGGGCACCAGACACTTCAGAGGGGTTCCAGGCAGAGCCCCTCCCTGTGGCTTCCACCCGACACCTGCCTTGGGGGAGGGCAGGGATTGGGAACTGTAATCTGAGGCCTCTGAAGCCATGAGCTCCTGTCCCCCTGGGCACCTGAAATTCCCTGACCCCAGCCCTTCTGAGGCTCCAGTCCCTGGGGTGGAGCCTCAGCTTCCTGTTCCCTGAGCATGGAGCTGGGGGAGGGATGCTGACTGCAGGGGAGGGCAGGAGAGGACCCCTGTCCACCTTCCTTTTCTGCCCTCACTCACCTGTACTCAAGGACGCACCTCGAGGGTGGGGAAGGAAACTCGTTTGCGGAGCACCAGTGGCCGGCAGGTGCACTCTCGCATGTCTCGTTTCATGCTGTCAGTTGCTCTGGGAAGTGGTCCCACCACCAGCCTGTCTGTCGGAGGAGGAGGAGGAGGCTCTGCAGGGCCCACTGCACTTTACCCAGATTCCCAGACGGTAAAGGGTGAAGCGGGACTAGGCCCCACCATGAGGCCACCACCCTTCCCAAACTCACTGTCGCCTAAAAGAATGGGATGTGAGGTCAGGGAGGGTTAGAGGAGAGACCCCGGGAGGTGAGAAGCAAGCCCCCCAGCTCAGCAAGGGAGGGAGACACTGAGGCCCAGTCCCGCAGAGCAGCGAGCCCCACCAGGGACCAGGCAGAGGGCTTCCTCTCCGTGCCTTTGTGCCACAAGATGTAAAATAATCCCCTCGGCTCAGAAAAACACATTTTATGGCCGTCTGACTCATTTCCCACAAAACTAGGTTCACCCCCCCCACCACCAACGTTTAGAGCTTTTGTTTTGAAAAATAAAAAATATGTTGAAAATTTCAAGATGACTTTTAGACATAAATTGTTCCCTTCCTCACCCTCGTCCCAGGCCCCCCTCACCTAATTTCCCAAACATTGGCTGCCAGAGCCTCGGAGGACCCAGTCCAAGTGGGTGTGGGATGACTCGGGAGTCTCCAGGCGACACAATCCCCAGGGCCAGGCAGGCAGATGCCTGCTGGGCATCAAGACGGGCCAGAGGGGCCCTACAGGAGGTGGGCCTCCCTGCCTCTGCTGCAGTGCCCCTGTCTTTCTGGTTTAGGGTCCCACATGGGCCCCTACAGTGCCCCTCGGTATCTCCAGGCCGCTTCCAGGGACACAGGTAATATGTGGCTGCTGTTCTCCCCCCTCAACATCTCAAGCCGAGGGGACCTCTACAAGGTGCCTCATTCACTGAGCCAGGCCATGCCCCCAGCCCTCACCACCCTTGAGACCCCCCAAGTGAAGCAGGGGGTCCTTTGATCCCCTGCATCTACCAGTGCTTTCAGTTATCCCACACACACCCTGAGTCTTGGCCTCCTGGTTTCCTGACTCTCATTCTTTTAATTCACCCAGCAATCCTGTGCCATGGGTCTCGGCAGCCCCATTTCTCAGGTAGGAAACAGAGCGCTGGACGGCACAAGACCCACATCAGCTGAGGGACGCCTGAGCTCAGACAAATGGGTGCCACACGGCCCCTGCGGACCCTCAGATAGCCTGAGGAAAGACCCAGGTCAGAAGCCCAGGGCTCAGATGGAGGGCTGGGGTGGAAGGTCCCATTCCAGGGGGTCGCTGGCTCCTGGCACATGGCACAGCCACGCCTCGAGGACCCACCGCCCACAGAGCTGGCCTCCTCTTCCTGCCAGGCAACTGCTGCGGCTTGGCACGTTCAAGGCCCTCCACACAGTGCTGAGACGGCCTGCCCCATCACCTCTCCATCTCCCCATAGGATGGCCCCTAGCAGCTTCCTAAGGGTCCCCCAAGGAAGGGCAACAGCCTGCAGCTAAGCAAGAGCACCCACCAGCACTGGCCTCCATCAAACCAGGAGCCCCCTGGGCAGGAGCCTGTCATACCTGGGGTAGGCACCATGGCCCATGGGCTCAGGCTCCTGGGATCCAAGATGAGACTGAGGTTCCTACCCCGACTGCTGCGAACCCCACTGGGGTCCAAGAGCTGAGCAGGGCCAGGCGCCTGCCCCCTTCGCTGATCCATCCTCCAGGAACTCACCCTGACCTGCCAGCCCTTGTGAGTTCTCTGAGCCACTGAGCAGTGAGGGACTGGGTTCCTGGTGGCTGTCACATGCTAAGAGCAGCCCGAGCTGGGTACACAGGTGCACAGTGGCAATCCATGGGAGGCTCCTGTCTTCAGGGGGCCTCCATCCTTAACAGGAGGTACAGGCAAACCACAGACCTGTGGGAGCTGCCCATTCAAACCTGCAGTCGGCTCTAGGCCATGACCCTGGCTCCTGGTTCTCCAGAGTGCAGGACTCCCACCTGGGAGCAGAAACAGCTGAGGGAAGAAGCCCAGAGGGCTGGGGTATCTTACAGTCAGGGGCTCTTGTGGGAGGCCTTGACCCCTGCAGCGGGGGGATAGTTCAGAGTCCCCCAGCCTGGCTGGGCCATCAGCATCAGGGGAAAGGCCAGAGGGGACCTGGACTTCCTTAACCACAAGAAGATGACTCAGCAAAATTGAGGAAGACTTCCGTTTCGGCAGAATATTTTTTCCACTTTGGTAAGAGATTTTTACCCACAGTCTCCAGAGGAGCTGAGTACCCCAGAGAGAGGTTTGGGGAGTTTCGGTTTGAATAGTCGATGCTGATTCTTAATCATTATTTTGAAGAGGCAGATCTTGGTTTTCCAGCAGGTGGCTGGGTCTGGGGAACCAAGCCAGATGTGTGTGTGCATGAGTGTGTGTGTGTGTGTGTGCGCGCGCGCGCGTGTGTGTGCATGCGTGTGTGTGTGTGTGTGTGCGTGTGCGTGCGAGTGAGCATTTGTGCCTTCAGGGGCCAGGAAGGGGGAGATTTAGCCACAAGCATTTCCATTTGGCCAGCCGCGAGCCTTGCCCAAGTCTGGAGGAATGACCTGGACTCTCCTGCCCTCCCAACCCTATCGGCAGGGAGAGGGCTGCACTGACTGAGGGCGAGATGTGTGCCAGGCAGCGTTACCTCATGTGAATGCTCACTCCCTGGCAGGTGAGTCCCCTCCCAGATATCAGCTGAGACTCCAAGAGGGGGAACACCAGTCAGACACTCAGCCAGACCGCACCCAGGTGGCCTGACACCATCGGAGACCTCCTGATCCCTGCCCTGCTGCCCATTCTCCAGCTCCTGACAGCTCCTGACACTGCCCAGGATTGTCTGTCATAGCAACCTGGCAGACCTGGGCCTAGCAAGGCCTAAGGGCTTCTTTCCAGGGGCTTTGCTTAAACGTCAGCCCACTGGTGATCAGAAGCTGGGCCTTGCCCTGGATTCTGGGATGCAAAGCTGGGGCATCTCCAATGCATCCCTGTGCCCAGGCAGGCCTGGTGACAGGTGGGGTCTTCTAAGCCTGACCCTGTCCCTGTGACTTCTGGCCTAAAGAGCATGGTGAAGACAAGCCGTAGTCTGGGTGCTTGATGGGGAAGAAGGCTGGCTGCTTAGTGCCCCTCCCTCTTCCGGTCCAGCCCAGAGGGCTCCCTGGAGGCAGGCACCAGCAGGCTTTGGTGGGGATGGAAGCAAAGAGCACAGTGAGGGCGTGAGAAGTGCTGACCCCAGACAGTGACTGCTTAGGCAAGAAGGTGCCCCTCCTCCACCCCATGGAGGCCCCTGTGTCCGCTCCTGCCGGGCAAGAGCCACAGCTGTGAAATGGTCCCTGTTTCTCATGCCCCCTTCCAGGGCAGCTCTTCCCTGAGGCCCCACCCCATGAAGGGGATGACAGAGTGCAGGGTCCTTCCCACCTCATTTGTGGCTGGGCCTCAGTTCTGCTGGGCCCCTCCACATCCTGCCTCACACTGCCTCCTGCTCTAGGCTGGGTCAGTTTTGCCAACCTGGAGACGGGTGGTAGTCCAAAGCTGCCCAGTGGAGGAGGCCTTGCCCAGGGATTTCAGAGGACAGAGTTGGACCTGGACAGTGTGGCTCTGTGGCTGGGGCAAGGATTCTACTTGGGGCCAGCACATGTGTCCTACCTCTATGGCTTCCCCATGGCCCAACTTACTGGCCAGACTCCTGGGGGAGAAGCAGAAGCCACAGAGGCTGGGGGAGGAGGCTAGGCCAGCAGCCCTCCTGGCCTGCTGGCAGCTCCGGGGCAAAGGGCAGGTTGGCTCCGGCCAGAATGAGGAAGCAGGGCAGGGGGCAGCTGAAAGATGAGAGCTGGGCACTGGGACCAAGGGGCCTGAGCCCTGAGCTCGGGCTTTGCCCCTCTCCTGTGCTGACCCCTCAGAGAGATAGAAAATGGGACCAATGGAGAGGAGGGAGCCAAGAGTCAGATGGGGCTGACATGGGCCAAGACCCTGGCAAGGCAGGGAGAGGAGAGGAGCAGACAAAGATAGAGGCAGAGGAGCAGCTAGGGGAGGGTGGGGCAGACACAGCAGGGGCCCAGGTAGTCTCCAGATGCCTGATCCAGCTGGTCCCACTGCTAGCCTTCCCCAGGCCAGAGCCCCAGGGGTCTGGTGGGAGCCAGGCTGGAGCTGTGGGGTGGGGCATTCCCAGGAGGGCCAAGGGCTGCCTCTGGCCCTCCCTGTTTACTGTCCTTACCCTCTGTCCACACAGAGGCCCTTACCTTGCCCACCCCCAGGGCCACACAAGGTATCTGTGTCTGTGAACGGTGTGTCCATGCATCTGTGTGTGTGCGCATGTGCGTGTGGTGTGTGCAATATGTCTGAAGTCATCTGTATCTCGGACCCTCAACTTCCCAGACTCTTAAAGGCAGCCTGGGCAGCAGAGCCAGGCCTCTCCCTGAGCCCCATGGGGGCAGCCAGTGGGGCTGCTTCTCTGCTCCTGCAAAAGGCCCAGATGGCCTTCTCAGTCCACAGTGGAGCAGAAGAGGCAATCCCTTCTTCCGAGGTCGCTCTCATCAAAACTCTCTTGGACTCCCAGAAACCACACAGTCCCAGGTGGAGGGAGGGCCTGACTGACCAGGGGTGCAGACCCACTTACTTGCAGAGCCAGCGTCAGGCCTCTGCTGTGGGACTCAGAGTGCTCCCAGAGTGGCCACAGAATGTTCTCTGCCTGCGAAGCTCAGCGTGTGTGTGTGCACACATGCAAAGAGGGACATTCACACTCGTCCCCTTGTCAGTGAGCTTCAGCCTGTCAGCCCCACCCCCACCTTTTGCCCATCATTCCCCAACCCCTCCATCCAGAACCCTCGATGGCCTGGGGCCCAGGATACCAACCCACATCGTCTGGCCCAGCCCTTCCTCCATGGTCACTAGTTCCTCCCTTAACCCCCTCACTGCAGACCAGCAGTTTCTCACCAACCCTGTTCTTCATGCATGTTTTCTGTGCAGATGTTTAGCAGCGTATGTACCTGAGGCTATTGTGCATTGGTGGCATCTGTCTCCTCATGGTCTGAGATGGGTGTGAGAATGTGTGAATCAGGGAAGAAACCCACCTCAAACTGGTTTGTGCAGAAAAGGAATTTCACTGGCTCTTGTAATGGAAAAGTCCAGATGGTTCCAGTTCAGTTGTCAAAATCTGTGTCCATCTCCCAGCTCTCCTTCCCTTCTTTCATCTCCGCCTCCAGACAGGCCCCCAGCAAGATACCCAGTAGGCTCACATTCTCCCAGGGAAGAGAAAACAATTTTTCTCAGTATTTCCAGCACAAGTCTCAGGGCTGACAACCATTGGCCAGGCCCAGGACACACTGCCCACTTCCAGAGCCCCAGAGTCAGGCAGCCATGCCTGAACCACATGATCTGAAAGAGGGAGAGGGCTGGTTCTCCAAAGGAACACCAGGGGCTGCCCAGATGAAGAAAGTGAGCGGTGGGTAGCCAAGAACTCGGGGGTCCACCCAGGTGACTCTGCATGAATGATTGATCACCTGGGGTGAGGGGAGGGAATGGGCTCTTCCTGTCCTCGGTCTAGACTCCAAACCAGAATGGGGTCTAGAATTCTGGAGCTGGAAAGCCCTGGGATTCCTGATCCATTTCCTGTTGTACAGATGGGCAAACTGAGGTCCAGAGAGCCAGGGTACTGGCCCAGAGTTACATAGCCAGTTAGACCAGAGCTGGAAGACAAAAGACAGCTGGTCCTGACTGTCTACACAGGGTCCTTAATGCAGCCCAATCTGCATGTTGGAATCGCCTGCCCCTGAGAATGTGCCTGGTTGGCCTGCCACAGCAGGTCCCAAATATCAGTGCCCACAAGAATCACATCAAAAGTCCCTTCTCCAGCAGCAGAGGTTTAGCACTGATTGGCTTGAGGCTGTTCTGGGGGGTCCCAGCTCCACAAGCCCCAGCACGGATGCAGGGGGCTGAGGACAGGGCTTTGGACACCCCAACTGGTGAACTCCAGTCCAAGGAGAAGCCCACTTCAAAGGCCAGAGGGTGGGGAGAAGGATGCAAAGAGAATAGGGCTGGGGCCAGGGGTGGGAATATATGGTAGGCTGATCCAGGATGGGGGTCAGAAAGGCCCAAGTGTCCAAACCACCCACCACTACTTTATTTCTGCAGCTGAGGAGGGGAAGGGAGGCCTGGACCATGAGGACAGAGGAGGTCAAGGGGTGGAGAGGCCATGAAGGGACCAGCGGGCTGTGGACGCTTGGCAAAAAAGTCCTGTTTACTCAGAGGCCCACGAGGTCAAGGCCCTGGCCCTGGGTTAATTATTAATGGCTGGCCGGTGTGGTGTGGGCCAGAGCCCAGAGCCCAGGCACTGCCCCCACTGCCACCCTACACAGGGGGCGTGTTTCAGAAGGCACTGGCTCTCTGCAGCCCCAAGTGACTCTAACAAACTCCTTTTCAACTCCAGCAGGCCCATGCCAGCATCCTGAGGGCACTTTGCAGGCAAAGCGGGCTCGGGGCTTTTAGAGGCAGCTATTTTTGCCTCTCACAGCCCAGCTTCTGGGGTGTCACGCCCAGTGGCAGAGGGGACAGGAGACCTTGTTCAAGAGAAGAGTCATAGTGGGTGTGAGGGGTCAGGGTGATGCAGCAGATGAGTTTGGTAGCAGGATGCAGGGCTACATTTGGGTTCTGTGGGGGGCAGGCATCCTAGGCCTGAGCTCATGGGGGTCTGGGCTATAGGTTCTCAGGGGACACCAGGGGGCTGTTGCTCGTGCTGACCCTACTCAGGGACAGCTGAGCTCCATGCCATCATGCTACATCCCCACAACCTTGAGAACAAGCCAGGACAGGTGGCTCCCATGCCCTGGGGACAGCTTCTTCCCTCTCCAAGAAGTGGTGCTAACAGAGGAGCTGTAGCCGCATTAGTAGCTTTTGGGCTGCAAATCTCCACGTGGTCCTGCAGATTAGGCCCTCAAAGCCAGACTGGAAAAGGGAGCACATGTGGGGACAGGGGGCAAGGACCTGGTGGCAGTGCTGGCTGACCACCCTCTCTGAATTCAGCCTCGCCCCCTCAGCCTCCCAGCTAGGGCAGCCTTACCCTCAGCCTGACCCAAGACCTGGGGCCATGCCAAAAGGAATGGGGTGTTGGGGAACTCAGCATTTGCACAACGAGTGGCTTCTATCTGTGGGCTCTGGGCCCACCCAGCATCTCTCAGAAAGTGACAGTGGCGCCTCCACGGGAAACTTGTTACAGTACAGCCCAGGACCGTGCATTTCTCACAAGCGCCCGGTGAGGCCAATGCTCCCACTTCCCCCCCTCCAGACCCCCTGCCCAGACAGACAGTGCTTCCAGACGGTCCCCTCAAATGGCAGAGCTAGCTCTCTTGGGACTTTTCACTTACCCATAGATTATCATTTTTACGTGTTAAGGCTTTGGGGGATGAGGTCTGTGGAAGGGTAAGCTGCTTAGCAGGGAGGGGGAACTGGGGATAGCCAGTGCTGGGGTGTTTGCAGCCCCCCTTGGCTCATGCGGTGCCATCTAGAGGGTGCTGTCCCTGCCTCCACAGCAGTAAAGGGAGTGCCCAGGTCTAGAGCCCCCAGCCTGTGCAGCTCAGTGGGGGGTCGGAGAGCATCTAGGAAAGGCTTGAGGGCATGTCCTATGTGGCTGCCTCACCCAGCCGAGGCCAGTGTGTGGCCTCTCAGCCTTGGGCACCATGGAGCACTGCATAGTCCAGACCCTCAGCATCCACTCAGGATAAAATTGTTCCCTTTTCAAGACACCACTTCTGCCCAACCCGGAAATCCTGAACTGAGGCTGCCTGTCCCTCCCTGAGTCAACACTTGCCGAGAAGGAGGGTGGGGAGAAGGAAAACAGGCCACAGGACCCGGATCGAGCTGCACCAGCCCCGGGAGTGCAGGCCGGAGAGAGCTGCGTCCACACACACACAGATAGGCACACACACATGCACACAGACGCTGCCTCATACACACTCACAGTCACCTGTACACAGACACGCATAGTCACACACACACACACTCAGACACAGATACACACACACATGCACAAACACAGGCACACAGGTACCAACAGTGCACACACATGAATACACATTTAGTCACACATGTATGCACACACAGACACAGACACATGCAGGCCTTCCTGCCTCCAGTAGCCATCACAAAGCCCAAGCCAGGGTGAACCATGCCCCTCCCCCCAACACACACACACACACACACACACACACACACACACAGACTCAGCCACACGCATAATCTTCTCTGCTTTCCTGGTGGCCTTCACATTCTTTGATGGCCTCCCTTGCAGACACCAGCCACACAGCACCTAGTAGCCTACTCTTCTGGTGTCCCAGGAAGTCTGAGAGCAGACTGAGCACTTGAATCTCACACCAGGTTCTGTCTTTGGGGCAAAAGGCTGCCCAGGATGTCCTGGTGCCACTGGGAAAACGGGAACCTTGATAGGCAGAAGCAGCATCTGACACCTCGCAGAGACGGACCAGCACTGGGCTGGGGCTGGAGGGCACTCGTGGCCCCGATGTGGGAGGGGCCCATACCTCAGGGTTGTTTCCTGTTGGTCTGCCTGGCTGGCTGGACCCCTGGGATGGCGGCTGTGTCTGGCACACAGTAGGCCTCTTTATAGGAGTGGCTGGATGAATAAACAAAGGCCTGGCAGTGGAGCTTTTCCTCCGAGCTGGCTGCAGGGCCCCACTAGGTCCCTGTGACCCTGCGACCTGCCTCATCCTCCCGGCTCATCTCCACCACGTGAGAACCGGGCCCAGGCGAGCCAGCCTGCCATGGCTCCTGTCTCTGGAGCGGCAGGCATGCGGCCCCAGGACGTGCCCACACACGGCTCCCCCACGGCCGCACGCCAAGCCAATGCCAGAGCCAGGCCAAGAGCAGCAGTCTTGGGGCCTGCCCACCGCCCACGTCCTGCGCAGCCTTTCACGCCTGCTCCAGCAGGAGACCTGGCCCTCAACTCGCCTGGCAGGACCCGGACTCCCATCCACACACCAGCCTCCCAGCGTGGACAGGCATCTTGCCCCACAGGTCCCACCCTCGGTTCCTCACACAGAGCCATGGATCTTTGCAAACATCAATCAGATCGTGTTCCTGGCCCAGCCCCCAAAGTCTTGCCAGGCTCCCCTGCATCCTGTAAGGTCCTGCGTGGCCTGGCCACTCTCCCCTCCTGGATGCTTGTTACCCTGCCCCTCCCTTGGGCTATGGTGGCTTCACTATGTCCCTCAACAGCTGGCTCGCCTCTGGGGCTTGGCACTGCGGATCCCTCTGGGTCTTTGCTTGGCTGGCCCTTATCCTTGTTCAGGTTTCAGCTCTATGGCCACCTCCCCAGGAAGACCCTCCTGAAGCGGCTCCTGGTCTCTGCCCAGCTACATCTCATTGCCAGTTCCTCTTGCTCTCTGAAGTGGCCCTGCTCGTGGGCTCTTGGCCTGTCTTACCTGGCTATCACCTGTCTTCCTTGCTGGATTGTCTCATTCTAATCTGTCTCATTCTCAGCCTGTAAGGGGCTGTCTGGCAGGTCGGTGGGTACCTACCAGTGTTTGTTGAGAGAATGAATGACCAAGAGAGGGCAATGTTGAACCCAAATGCAAGAGTTGGAAATAGGAATGGCCCTGTGTCAGGCAGGGGGGCAGATGTATAAGGGGGAGGTTGGGACCTCCTGGAGAACTCCTGGCTCACACCATACAGGCAAGCCCACCAGAGTGGGTAAGTGCTAGGATCCAGATTTCGACCCACACCTTTGCTCCTGGTGGCGTTAGGCTCTGCCCTGGCTGTTCCTAGCCCTGTAAAGTAAGGAGCCCCTAGCATCTAGTCGCCTGGGGTTATGAAGGCTCCACACTCAGCTGCTGCTTCCCGCACCTTTATCTAGGACATTCCACTGGCTGGTATGTCTTTGTCGGCCTGGCCAATCTTTCCCCACACCCTGGGTGCAGCCAGACCCCCTTGTCAGCCCCAAAGCCCCCTCCTCACCACACACAGCCCCGAGGTCAAACTCAGCTCCTTGGCCAGCTGGTACCAGGCTGTAGGCTGGGCCGCATTGACGGTCCACGGGTAATGAGTGGCCGTTAGCAACTTCTAGGCACTTAATGGGCGTCTCCTGGGTTCTCACCACCTTAGGCAAGTTGAGAGGTTGATGAGAGGCCTGGCCAGAGGTCAATGAGATAGGTCAGAAGACGGGGGGCATCAATCAGGTCTAAAGAAGCCCAGAAATGGGAAGGGGTAACTCTGAACCCATGAGATAAGGGCCTAGTTAACTGGCTGGTTATTTAGAGAGCAGATTAGTTCATTTGCACATTTGTCCATTCCCTTTGTCTGCTGAGCACACACTATCTTCTCCCTCCTCCCCACGCAGTTCCTGGGGCCCTCAGAGAGGACTGGCCAGGCTGGCCCCAGACAAGGTGGGCAAGCATAGACTTTTTCTCCCCTTGGACCAGGGGTTAGCCAACTACAGGCCCCAGGCCAAATCTGACCTGCTGCCAGTTGGAAAAAATCAAAAGAAGAATAATATTTCATGACACATAAAAATGATATGAAATTCACATGTCAGTGTCCATAAATAAGATTTTATTGGAGCTCATTTCATTTGTGTATTGTCTATGGCTGCTTTTGTCCTATAATGGAAGTTGTATAGTTACAACAGCAGCCCTATGGCCCACAAAGCCTAAAATATTTACCATCTGGCCCTTTACAGAAAATGCTTGCTGCCCACTGCCCTGGACCCTCCACCCACCATCCAGCTGGCTGTGGGCACACCATCTCTGCTGCCAGCACTCAGTTTCCACTTGTGAGCAGCAGAGGATGGCAGTGAGGACCCAGGGTTTGCCATCTGTTACTGGGTGAAATGGTTGTCCCCTGCTCACCCTTTCTTTACTCCAGTAATTAGGAGCTGATCACCTACTTATTCTGTGCCAGTCAGGGGGCCAGCCTGATGTCCAGGGGCATGAAGACCATAAAGCTGGAGGGACACAGAGGAGAGACAGGGAATTTGACTTGGGATACACAGATGGCTCCCAGAGGGAGTGACACCTTAGCTAAGTCTTGAAATACAAGCAGAAATGTGCCAGGGGAGAAGGAGCAGGGATGAGCTCTCTAGGTAGAGGGAACAGCTTTAGCAAAGGTGCAGAAGCTGAGAGAGGGTGGCAGGCCTAGACCTGGTGGGGGTGGGGTGGAGCCAGGTAATGGGGGGCTCTGGGCAATCAGAAGTCACCTTCATCACCAATCCCACCCCACACCACCCAAGTTTGGCTTCAGGCTGGGCATGGTACCCGCCAAGGGTGGATGTCTGGATCTGTCAGGCAGAGGTGAGGTATTGAGGGCCGGGGAGGGGGTGTCCTCAGGACCCCACGCCTGGGACCCTGCCCACAGCCAGCAGTGCCACTGGAATTGGAGGAGCCAACTGCCTGGGGGCTCAGCCAGGCAGGGTTGGGGCTGCCGGGGTTGGGGCCACTTGGTCCTGCCCCTGGCCCCGGGCATCTATGGGAGTCCAGAGACAAGGCAGGCTGCCACAGGTGGGGAGCTGACAACAAAGGCCTATTCTTCAGGGTTTAAAAAAGTCTTAAAACCTGTCCAACTTTCCTTCCTTAGATGCTCCGGGATGTTTCCCCTTCGAAGGCTGCTCAAGATACCTGGCTGATAAGGGCCCCATTTGAGGAGACTTAATTATGGCCCCAAGACCTTGGTGTAAACAATCGTCAGTGTTCGTTTTACCACCTCGCTTCAGTGCTAATGGGCAGCACAAGTGAGGTGCCAGGCAGTAGGACCTGGTGACCCCCAGCTGTCTCCCTGTGGGACAGTCCCTGGGAAAGGAGGCAGTAGGCCCAGAGTCTGACGTGTGTTCCTGCAGTGTGGCCACCAGGCTCTGGGTCCTGGCTCCACTACCCCTTACCACAGGGCCTCAGGGTGCTTCTCTGTGACAATGATGTCATCGGGCATTAAAGGAGACAGACAGCAGCATTGGGTGGGGGGGTCTGGCAGCAGTGTCTCAGGCGCCATCCTGACCTTGACCCAGGCCCCAGCCCCTGGGAGGAAGTGTCTGGTTCCTCAGCTCCATCCCAGGCGAGCTCAATGGGCAGGGTGAGGGGTGAGGGCTCGACCTCTCAGCAGCCCTGCCACATTCACCCCCACACCCCATCCTGAGTCCCAGGATGCTCATGAGGAGCCCAGGCCTGGCTGGGGCTGCCCCTCCTACAGGTGTCATGGCTCCAGTGGATGAAGGTTGCCACAGAGGCAGCAGCTTGAGAACTGTCCCTGCGCCCTTCATGGCACATGCCTGCCTCCCATGCCCTGTGCCTGTGCATACACACCCACCCGAGGCCCCTGAGGAGTCGCCAGGGTGAGGGAGGCCCACTCTGTCACACTATGCTCCCCTGAGGGCCCAGGAGCTTGATAAGGGCATAGCTGAGTTTCATCTGAGGGCAGAAGCTCTGCTCAGGGTGGAGCTAGAAGAGGGTGTCCCCAGACACATACTCACAGATGTGCACATCCCACACGATCCCACACAAGCAAATGCACACTCACCAAGGCCCGCGCTCCACAGGCAAGGCCAGGCCCTCTACCGCCTCAGCGTCCAGGAAGCAGCAGTATCTGCTGGGGGGAAGGAGGGCACCACTCACAGGCTCAGGGTGTGTGTGTGCATGAGTGTGTATGTGTGTGTGTGTGTGGTGCTGCCCGTGAGTGCTTGTGCCATGTGCCAGTACACCTGGGAGGAACAGGAAAAAGGGGAGGGCACGCATTCCTTTGCGTCCCCTGTGTGAAGCAGGAAGGGGACACAGTGGCTGCTCAAGGTCACTCCAGCAGGATCCAGACCCAATGTGGCCCTGGGCAGGAGCTCACACTAGAGGCTCCATCCAAGGAGCTGGGGAAGCCTCCTTGAGAAAGGTCACAGTTTCCCCCTCAGTGGTGCCGCCACCCCCCAGGGGTGCAGAGACCCCCCCCCCGTCCCTCGGTGGATGTCCCTTGGGCTGGGGTGACCAGCCCCCCACTGGGCCTCCAGCTGAGACGAGGAAGCCATTTTGATCCGTGATGAGAAGAGGAAGTTCCTGCAGCCCCAAAACAGAAACAGGAAGTTGGGAGGGGTGTATGGATAGGGAACGGGAAGAGGGACACAGGCACCAGCAGATGCGCCCAGAACACCCCAGCCTTCCTGGGCCCCACCAGTGGCTATGTCTGGGAATCTCTGCCCAACCCTGATGCCGTGGGCTTTGTCTGTGCCCAGCTGTGTAGGGTGGACTCGCCAAGGATTCCTCAGATGCTGGCTAACTGTCCATCTGGCATATCTGGTTCCGATTGTGTTCAATTGTCCAGGCATATCTGGTTCTGATTGGAGGACTCTGGGGGTCTGCTCAAACCCTCCTGTCTGCCCAGGTGTGTGTCTGGCCACACATCTACCCCTGGCCTTGAGAGTTGCCATGTGGCATTCTCTGCAGGGCTGGTATGACTCTCCTCCACCCACCATGTCTGTGTGACCATGTGACCCTTCCCCTGACCAAGCACCTGACTACCCAGCTTCCCGGCCACGAGTCTGTCTGATTGCCTGTTGGATTCCCAGGCTTGGCAGTTTCCCCAGCTGCCAGGGAACGTGGCAGGTCCCCAGCCCCCACCCTCACTTGGTAGCTACACTCAGGACTGCCGCTGCCCCCCAGCAGAGGCCAGAGCTGGGACTGTGTCCCACAGGCACCACTACCTGACACTGTGTCCTGAGTCAGGAATGTCCTCGCCTTTTGCCTCAATCCCCACTCCCATTATGTGGGATGAGAGACAGAGTGTCTGAGAACTGTGCAGGAGCCTAGACTGTTGTGCTCCTGGACAGAGGGATGGCGGAATCCAGAGTCATGCACCAGCCACGGGAAATGGGGGGTCCCCAGCTCCCAGGAGCTTGGGCTGGAGGTGGGGGTCTGTGGAAGGTGGGAGAGCAGCTCTCACTCAGGTGAGCTTTTGCCTGCTGGTCCTCCCTGGGTTTGGAGGCTCTTGCGGGAAGACTCTGGGAATGTGGGGACGAGGGTGGGAGCCAAGGTGCCAGAGAGGCACATGTCACCAATTTCAGTTCTGCCTGGGCTGGTCTGAGGCAGCTTGGGACTTCCCAGGGTGGAAGGACAGACTGGGGGACCAGGCCACTTGGGGTCAGGGCTGGGTTTTGAGGACCCCCTCCCCTGCCCAGCTGTCTGCAGGGGGAGCGGTAGATGCTCTGGGGACCCAGAGGGGCTGAGTGTGGAAGGCATGGGCCTCTCTGGAGCCCTTCCTCTCTCCCTGAGCCCCAGAGCATGTCCCCCCAGTACTTCCAGCTAATCAGCCTCGGCCCAAGATTATGGCAACAAAAGACATCCTGGCCCTTTGTCCCCTCCAAATGAAGGCTTTGGGGGTGCAGCTGGCCCAGAGACGAGAAAGATTTCCAGGATGTGAGTGACGGGTGCCAGGCATACAACCCTCCCCAGGCCAAAGGAGGAGGCAGAAACCATGAGAACCCCCAAAACAGCTCCATCTTCTCATCTCCTTGAGGTTATCCCCAAAGGAGGAAATCAGAGGGCGGGGCAAGGTGGGCAAGTGAAGCCCCTGCCCCAGCCTCCCCTCCTGGGCCCAGCGGGGGGCGGTGGGCACCTCAGGCAGCAGGGAAACGGCCCCGGCCGGGGAGCGCATCTGACCGGACAGTGTTCTCGGGAGATCAGTTGTGAAACTCGCTTCAAACCCCCAAACCACAAAAACGGCCGATTTTCCCAGCTCTGTTCTCACATTTCTAGATCAGCCGAGGAGTCTTCAGCATTTCCATCCAAGAGAAGCCAGGCCAGCGGCCAGCACCCCAGGGGACAGGAGCACCCCAAGTGCACGGGGAATTGGTGCTGCGGAAACCCCTCCCGTGGGGGCCTAAAGCACGTTGCTCCCTTCAGCGCGTTGGTGAACGTGGGGTCCAGAGAAAGGGTGAGGCCTGGGCCCTACAAAGAAATCTGGAAATCAGGACAGAGGGACTTAGAAGCTGCCAGGGACAAAGGAGAATTCTCAAGCACCCTTGCTGGGGGAGATGGCATCTGGCTGATGGAGGGTCAGAAGGTTACCAGGGAAACGCCCTCTGTTTAACAAAAAGGTCACAGAGGCAGCACCTGGTGACAACAGATAGGCTCTGGTGATAGCAGAAAGGGCAGGCTCTCTCGCCAAGCAACCGTGCACATGGGACGCTCTTCTCCCTTAGAAGCCCGAGGAGGAACACCCTGCTTTTCTCAGCTGCATTGAGACTGATGCTTAAAGCCATCTTAGGAAAGAAGCTGCCTTAGGTGCTCTCCATGACAAGTGGCCTCGAAGCCTCATAGTCCCCTTCCCGGCTGCCGGGAGTGTAGGCCTGTCTCTGCATCCACCCCGCCCCTGCCCCTGCATGAAACCAGCTGAGGACCCTCTGTGCTGTCGGCTTCCAGCCCTGCCCTTGGCACCCATGCTGCAGGCCCGTCCTCTCCATGGCCTGCCGTCCATCTCCCAGGCCAGCTCCTCCCCCTGCTGCCACCACAGCTACCTGTTTCCAGATGGAGCCTCCTAGAGCCTGGGGGAGAAATCCTGACCTGGTGATTCCAAAAGCAGAACGTTGCTGAGAAAAATACCATGCTGTAGCGTAGTGTGTGCCCTTCCAAGCCTTCCCTGAACTGAACTTTTCTCTACCATGCCATGCAAGGGCTGATTCACACCACACTCCCTATGTTTACCATGGTTCCAGCTGTAAGTAGTAACACTGCAAGCCCCCTGCCAGGGCCCAGAGCACCCAAGTGCCTGGGGGGCCTGTCACCTGTGAATAGTCCCCTGAAGCCAAGGCCAGGGCAACAGAGTCCAGGAAGCCCACAGAGACAGGGGGCTTTTACCTAAGTGACAGGGCTGGGACTGCCCACCTGCTGGTGAGATTCATGTACAGTAGATGGCATGTGTGTGTGTGTCTGTTACTGTGTGCCTCTCTGTCTGAATACTTTGGTTTGCACCCTTGTGTTGTCTGTCTGCGTGTCTGTCTACATGGGAGTTTCTGTGCACTCTCTGTGGATGTGTTTGTGTGTTTCCGTGTGTGGGCCTGGGCACACCGAGTCTCTGGGAAGGCTAATATATCTGTTCATTCAAACACCATCTAATGTGGCAGGCCTGGACAGACAGAGAAGGACACAGTTAGGAAAAGTTAGGACAGTGGCCCAATCATGTGGCCATTTAATAGGACCACTCGATCTGCTAAGAGGAGAATGGGCTGCAGACAAGGCCAGAGCAGGCATCCAGCGAGGAGCCACAGGGGCTGGGACGTGGGGGGCGAGGCACGGGGAGACGCGGACAGGTACAGGCATGCAAAGGAAGTGGAAGATTGAGGTGCAGAGCTTGGCGATGCGTGAGGTGTGCAGGAACCCAAGAGGCTCCCGTTGTGTCCAAGCACATGCATGTGTGAGTGTGAATGTGTGGCTGTGCACATGCCTGCGAGTGGCTCGGGCCTGGCCCTAGGCCTTCTCCCTCGCTTCTCTCCCACCTCATGCCCATGTCCCCCACAGTCTTGCCGCAGACATGACAGTGACGGTAAGAAAGGCTCGGTGTTGCAACTGCATTTCCTCTCGAACCCAGGGCCGCCAGAGATTAGCTGAGAGCCCCGTGTGCGCAGGGTGATAATAACACCCCCACTCCCCCCCACCCCCGTTTCCTAATCTCTGATTCATTTCCAACTGATAACAGGATGAGGGCCCGTGGGCAACTAAGGAAGGCCCCAGCAGGTCTTCACAAGGCTGCAGCTGGCTGCCTGCAGGGGCTCTGGCCAGCAGAGACCCAGGGCAGTCAGAGACCAGGGGTGAGCCCAGACAGGGAGAGAGAGGGAAAGAAAATAGAGAGAGAGAATGAGAATAAAGAGAGAAGTAGAATAGAGAGAGAGAATGAGGAGAGAGAGAGGGAGAATCAGAGAGGAGGAGAGGGAGGGAGGGAGACACACACAGAGACGGGCGACAGGAGACAGGGACAGAGAGACACAAACAGCCAAGGTCAGGGGAGGGTGATGGGAAAGAGAGATAAGGAGAGAGGAAAACAAGGAGAGCAGCAGAGATACAGATGGACAGATGTACAAACATACAGAGAGGGGCGGGGCGGGGCTTACCAAAGAGAGAGAAGGGACCAGAGAGAGACAGAGAGAGCATGAAGAGGTGACCTGAGGTCAAGAGAGGTAGAAAGTATGGAAGGAGGGCACAGGTAGAGACCAAGAGGATAGCGGATGGGGGAGGCTGGGCTGGCCCGGCCCCTCCGGGCATTGTCCATGCTGCCTGGACATGGTGGGTCAGGGCAGGGTGGTGGTCTTGCTGACCTGACCCCTGCAGGGCCCAGGCCCCAGGGAAACCCCTCCACCACACACACACCCCCAGCCAGCCCAGGGTGCCCCGACCCTCAGAGCCTCAGAAGGAGCAGGCTGGGGCTGGGGGCTGCAAACAACTGGGAGGGGCAGATGGCACCAGGAGGGGCTCAGCCAGGGCAAAGAGGACAGAGTAGCCCTGTGTGGTTTATCCATATCCTAATGAGATCTGGTGGGGCTGGCCAGTCAAGGCGAGGTGGGCCAGGCTCAACGCAAAGGGCTGTGATAGCCTTGTGACCACGTGTGCCTTGCCAGGAAGGTGGCAGGGAGCCCACGGTGCTGGTACTCGGGGCTGGGAATGAAGGAGGGCCAATATGCCCTCTGTTCCCTGCCAAGCTGAACATTCCTCTGGGCTCAGAGTCTGGGTCATGCTCTGGGATGTTCAGAGTTTGGTGGAGGAGGAAAGAAGAGGGCTCTGGGAGCTGCTGAACCCTGGCCACCTTCCTCAGTCCTAGGCCCCTCCACCAGTCCCCTCCCTAACAATAGACAGAGGGACACAGACAGCTGCCTGCCCGAAGGGCGTCAGGGGCTGGGAGTGTTTGCAAAGGTTCCTGGGCTCAGGCCCTCCTTTGAGGAAAGAGGGGGCTCCCCAGAGCAGCCAAGCTGGGGGCTACAGGCTTGCCAGAGGGGAAGGGACAGAGGGCCTCTGGGAGGCCTTACCCTAGTGCTCTGAGCTGGGCAGGAGGAGTGGGTTTTGCAGAGGAAACTTGGTGAGCAGATGCCCAAGAGCCAGGGGCCGAGGCAGGAATCGCAAAGCCCAGGAGTATTCGCTCTGAGGGCAAAGAGGAGCCCGGGGAGGCTCCCAAGCAGAGGACCTTCTTTCCCATGGGTGGTTTAATAAGTCTATCCATCCCCCAGGGCTCCCAGCCTCGGCCCATGAAGTACAACAGCAGACTCTGCCTAGCCAGGGACCCCTGCCCCAAGCCTGCTGGCCAGGGAAGGCTCACCTCACCCTCCCGGGGTAGGGCAGCCACCCCTCTGATTTGCCCGCCCCGATGCCCTGACTGCCCGCGACCACAGGAAGTGCTGCCCCAGCTCAGCACTTCCCTTTTTCTGAAATCTGCCCCCAGCAGCCTGGTGGCCAGGGAAGGCAGACTTCCCTCTGCCCCCACCCTGGGCTCTTCCCACCGGTCACAAGTGGTTTGTTCCTGAGCTTCCCTGGGCAGAGGTGACCTTCTTGCCTCAACCACAGATCAGTTATTTATCAGAACAGGAAAGATGGCACCAGAGATATGTCCTCACCCTCCCCAGGAGGGCCCGGTCTGCTCCAACGACCACACGCCCGTTCCCCACATCATACGGGGCCTGCTCACCACATCACACGGGTGTGTGTAGCCGGCGCGTGTGGGGGGCAGTGCTGGGGAGGGCACCGAGCAAGAGGCCTGGTGGGCAGGTAAGCAGAATTCAGGGTGTGATGCACTCTGGCTCACAGGCTCAGACAAGGTTCTGTGTGCCAGGTGGGAGCATTTGGGGACACTTGGTGTCCTTTGGGCAGATGAGAGTCACCCATCCTCCCGACCTTGTTGTGGCTTGTGACGGGTCCTAGGGCTCCTCTGTCTCCCCAACTGGGAATATGCTGGGATCAGGGTCTCAGGCTGCTCCTCTGTCCCTTTACCCAGAGCAGACATAGGGCTCAGCCCCTGGTGATTCAGGACTCATTTGTGAGGAAGAGAAGCAGCCCCTACTAGGGTTCCTCAGCAGCAGCACTACTGACATTTTGTGCCAGATAATTCTGTGTTGTTGGGGCTGTTCTGTGCATTGTAGGGTATTTAGCTGCATCCCTGGCCTGTATCCCCTAGATGCCAGTAACATTTTCCCACCGCCACCACTAATCACGATGATCAAAAATGTTTCCAGAGATTGCCAAATGTCCCCTGGAGGACACAATCAGGTCAAGAACCACTGATCTAGTGCACCAAAAGGCCCTGGCTTTCATGCCTAGAAAATTCCAGGTCTCAGTGGGACCATTTTACAATGTTGCGCTAGAAAGTCATGGACTGAAGAAACTAACTGGCCAGAGTCTGGGGTTCTTGGGAATTGGAGCATGTGCTTGTCTGAAGGATCTGTGCTATATAGCCTTCTCTGGGGTTCTGGACCTAACTGCATAACAGAGCCTGGAGCCAGAAAGGGGAATCCCTGTGGTTGGAAGCAGAATGATGAAGCAGGGAGGTTTCATTAAAGGGAAGATCAAGGAGAGGTACCGTGGAGCATGAACAGAGTCACCCTGGGGCCACAAGGCACTCAGTAAGGGCCTCTGGCCAGAAACACTGGGAAAGGCTTCAGAATCAGGGCAGAACACAGGGACAGCATATGTGTCCTGGACCCCCTGAGGGGGTGAGCTAAAACTGGCCCACTTCCAGAAAGCCCAGGGCTGGAAGGACTGCTTTGTACAAAGGGGATTTATAAAACTGACCCAAGAAAATGGTAATAAACCTGTCCATCCTCCTGGTACAATGGTGGGAAAAATAAGTCACTTGTGAGAAGCCAAAGCCCCACGCTGAGTGATAAATAGGTATAGGTTCAAATTTAAATGATCCAGCAGCTCTAGAACTTCAAATCTAGAAATTAACATAAAAATTGGTAAAGGGCCTTGAAAGAAACTTACTTCCAGCCACTCTGTATGGACATTTTCACAGCCCAGACAATTATTACAGAAAAAGGCAATCCCTAATGAAAATGAGCTCACAATGAAAAGTAATTACAAAGGACCTCAAAAAGCATGGCACTATGTCAGCAGGAGATAGATCTAGAGGTATTAGGACAATTTGGAAAAGATTACATAATAAGTATACTTGAAATTATTTAAAAAATAGAAAAGGGAGTGGAAGACATGATAAAAACATTGAAAACAGGTGGAATTTCAAAAGAAATCAAATAATCCTTCAAAAGTAGTCTTTGCAACATAAAATAAAAGCATAGTAGATGGGTTCTATAGCAAATTAGCTGCGGCTGAAAGGGGAAGTGGAAAACTGGAAAACACATCTGAGGAAATCTCATGAAATGCAGCACAGAGATACAAAAACATGGAAAATATGAGAGGCTAAGACTCTTGGAGGTTAGAAAGAGAAGGGCCAAGAAGGGCCAAGAAGGACCAACACACATAGAATAGGAATTCCAGAAGGTGAAAACTGGAAAACTTTAAGACATAATTGTTGAGAAGTTTCCAGAACTAGGGAATGAGTCCTCATATTGAAGATGCACACTGAGTCCTAAAAAGGATAAATTAAGAGCAAATGCACATTACAGTAAAACTAAAAAACATTAAAGACAAAAATGTTATCTTAAAAGTACCAGAAAGAAATGACTATCACAAAGTAATGACAATTAGACTGACAACAGAATTCTCATCATCAGCAATGGTTATCAGAAGAGGATAACATATTCTAAGTACTGAGGAAAATAATTTCCCACCAAGTATCATACAAAGTCATGTGTTACCTAACGATGGGGATACATTCTAAGAAATGTGTCATTAGGTGATTTTGTCATTTTGTGAACATCATAGAGTGTACTTACACACACCTAAACGGTATGGCCTAGAATGCATCTAAGCTACATGGTATAACCTATTGCTCCAACCACCGGAGCATATGCAGTCCGCTGTTGATTGAAATGTCATTATGCACTCAACTACAGTGAAATTAAATGTTGTTATGTACATAACTACAGTGCAAATAAAAATTAGGGTGCCAAGAAGTGTGCTTGAGTCATGGTCTGTGGTGAGAAGGCAGCACTGACAGTCTTTAAAACAAGCCATGGCTGGTGGGGCAGGTTGGGATGTGGGCAAGTCTGCCTTTTGGAGGGCAGTTTCACTTTGGATGGAAACTTCAGCCAGGAAAGCACCGAAAGCCAAGGTCACAAACTGAGATATGTTCCTGAGAAGAATGAGATAAAGCAGCAAGAGAATCCCAGCAAGCCAGTTCTGCGTCTGATTCTGACAAGGTCATGAGGTTGAGTCAGAGGCCATGAGGGACCCTTTGGAGCCTTGGAACCACTCTGGCTTCTGGGCATAGCCACCCCTTCCCTACATCACACCTGACCCATTATAATGCACTCTACTTAGATGCTACCTCTTCCTCGTGTCGTGTTTACCTTCATCTTTCATCAGCTGCAACTCCTACATGAACTCCCTTAGATTCTTTTTATTTAGGCCTCTACCTCCCCTTCCCCTACCAGACACCCCTGGATCACTGGAAACTCACATGTGCTTCCCACACGAGCCTTCTACAGCTCCTTTTCCCTGGTGGGTGGTCAGGAAGGATGGACTGCTCAGTCATCAGAGGATATCCACAGGCCCAGCCACACCCCAGCACCTTGGTCAGGGCAAGGCCACTAAGGGTCCAGAGAACCGGGATGCCTACCACTGCCCCAGAAGCTCCCGTCTCAGTGTCTCAGACATAGAGTCAGGAAATTCTGTGGGTCTGCCTGGGGCATAGAGGGTAATGGGAAAGCCATCTGTTATGGTTGAGTCAAGCTGCCATCACTTCCTGGAATGCCCATCCTGTCCTTCTGGAAAGAGGTGGGGAAAAGTTATAGGCCTCTACCTATCAATTCTCAGAAGCAGGAACTCTCCACACACTGCTAGATCCAGGGCCTTCTCTGAGTGGAGCTGGACAGTCACCCACCCCACTCAGATCCAGGGCCAGATGCAGGCCATCTGTGTGGTGGATGTGGCTTGCACCTCAGAATCACTGTCCCCTGGCCTCTGTCTGTTCTTAAAACACTCCAAACCTGTTCCTGCCACAGGACCTTTGCACTTGCTGCTCCCTCTGCCTGGTACACTCTTCCCCCTTTTCCTTATATTCACTTGGTCGACTCCTTCTCGTCATTCAAGTTTTGACTCAAGTATTACCTCCCAGGGAGCCCTTCCCTGACGCCCTTAGCTAAAGTTTCCTCCCACCAGCCACTCTGATCTTCCTCATCACTCTGATTTATGTCCTTCATGGTTCTTAGCCAAAACTGAAATTATCCCATTATCTTATTTGTTTATAGTTGATTGTCTCCTCACAGAATGTCAGCTTTCCAAGAGCAGGGATGAGTCTGTCTTGAATACCACTGTGTTCCTAGTGCCTGGCACAGCACAGAGCTCACGATGAGTACTCAGTAGATGCTTGGGGGTGTGTGACTTTGGAAACCCAAAGCACACTCTGGGTGGGCCAATGCCAGCCTCAGATGGCCCTGACTCCAAGCCCTGCCCCCGCCAAGATGCCCCGTCACCCTCTCAAAACCCCCTGCCCCCCAGGGCTCACTTAAGCTTCTTCCTCCCAGCTTTTCCCTGGACCAGGCCTTGGAGGGCTGGGCCTCACTCTCCCTACACTCTGATCCTGGGCTCAGACAGACCCAAGTGCGTGTCCTAATGTTGCCAGTTACTGGCTGTGGGGCCCTGAGCAGATCACCTCTTCTTTCTGGGCCTTGGCTTCCTCATATGTAATGTGGGCCTGCCTTGTGGGGCTCCCAAGAAGAGTCACTAGAATAATAAACATGGGCCTTTGGCTCAGTGTTTGGTTTCTAACGGGTGCCCCTGATGGGCTGAGGGTCAGAAGGCAGCTGTGGATGGACCTGGGACCCTGGGCAGTCAAGGTTTTCCTGAGCTCAGCCTGCTGTGTGTGAGGGTGGGGTGCTCAGCAGCGGAGGGGAGATGGCAGGGCTGGGAACCCAGAGCCTGGCCCCAGGTGTGCCTCTGCCCTTCCATTCTCAGGGCCTCAGTTTCCCCATCTGTAATATGGGATGCTTGATGCCTAGCTGGCCTGGCAGCTGCATCCTGTGGTATCTGGCCCAATGTGAGTGGTCAGAGTGGTTAGTAGCCGAGTGGTTAGCATCAGGTGCTGCTATCTGCATCCCCTTATGGTGTCAGAGGAAGGGAATCACCCCTATGCTGGGGAGCTGGGAGCCACAGCCCCCAAGCTAGGAATAGGGAGGGTGCCAGGCCCTGGCACACAGCACTGTGGGTCCTGATGGGGCTGGGCCTGGGTACCCTGCTTTCAGGATTGTGATTGCAAAAGAAGGGGCTGGCCAGGCTGGGCTGAGCCCGAGGCAAGCCCACCCCACCACACCAGGGCTCCAAATGACCAGCGGAACTTGGCTCACCCAGTCCTGGCTCTACTCACCACAGACCAATCCAGTCTGTTTTCTTGGGGCCCAGCCATTCCCTCAAGCCAATGGCTCCTGCTGCTCCCCAGCAGCCCCCAACCAGCCTTGGAGCTGCCTCTGGAAGTTTTACCTCCTGAGTCTACCCTTGCTAGGCTTCACTGGTCAGTCACTGCCCCATCCCAGCGAGAGGGCAGCCTGGAAGAGAGGGTACAGGACCACAGGCTGTGCAGTACAGTGGTCAGCATCCTTGGCCGGAAATGCCCCTTGCTGAGTGCACCCAGCCACTGCCTGATTCCTGTGTCCTCATGGGAAAGTCGGCACAGCTGAACCCCTCTCCCAACCATGGCTGCTGGACAGTGAAGAACAATAAGACCAAGACAGTATTGAGCTAGATGGAGATGATAACATACTATTGAGCGCCTGCTATTTACCAGGCACTGTTCCAAGCACTTTGCACAGGAACCCATTTACCTGCTGTATGGTATGTGCACCGTTGCTGTCTCCATTTGGTACAGAGGATGGAAGGGAAGCACAGGAAGCCTACGTGACCTGCAAAGAGTGGACAAGCTGGGGATCAAAGCCAAGTAATCCAGCTCCAGGCCCAGCACCTTAACCACCTGCAGTGAGGGGCTATGGCCATGGGAGGACCTGAAAAGGGATGGCAGGCCTCAGAGCTGGGGAGAAGGGGCTCTCATAGACCTGGGCTTTGGGGAACCCCCAGTTTTTTGGTGATGAACAGGACTGGACTGGAGATTTGCAGTCTTCCAGGGAGTGCTCTTCCTGCTAATAGGAAGACTGCTCCTCACCCGGATGATTGGGGCATCCTAGGGAGACAAGACATCCACAGGGCCCAGGCTCAGGACCTGCAGGACAGGGAGGGGTGATTGGGGCCTGGCCCTGTGTGGGTCTCAGGTGCAGGACAGAAAGAAGATGTCCAGGACCAGCTTGGCTGGGGTGGGCTCAGGAAAGGGGTAGGAGATCACAGGTTGGCATCATGGAAGTCCCAAAAGGCCCCTAGTGTCAGGCTTTTTCCTGGGTTCAGTGGGAGCCAAGAAGGGCACTGGAGCCAGGGGACTGCAGACTGAAGCTCTGGGCTCACATCTGGGACTCTGAGGAAGCTAGGGCAGGCAGAGGCAATGAACAGCTCAACAGCCACCCTGAGTTTCCACGGGGGCTGGGAGGCAGCAGGGACACTGGAAGGGGTGAGCCTGACCTGTCCCCAGCAGGTAGCTGGAACACAGACCTTTGGGTCAGCCCTGGGGGATCCAGCTGGGGAGGCCTGTGGCATTTCTCAGAGACCGGGCACAGGGTTCCCGACAGCTGTTGGCGGGTGACTAAGGCCCTTCCCAGGAGCAGCCGCCCCCACACCCAGGAAGAATGGCAGGCGGGCACCCGCTTGGCACTGGGGGCCACTTCCTATTTTTATTCTCTCTTGGCCATGAGCATGACTCCTGCCCAGACAGGACAGCCCATCGTCCTCCCAAGGTTCAGGAGCCTGGGGTGGGGCACTGGGGCCAGCAGCTGACCAGGAGGAGGGACAGGGTCCAACCAGAGCTGAGGGCACTGTGCCCTTGGTCAGACCCAGACATCGGTCCTCCTGATAGAAGGTGCTCCTCACCCTCATCACCCCCGGGACCTGCACTGGGCAGGGGAAGCCTCTCAGGAGTCCAGGGCCTTTTGTTATCTTTGTCCTTGTTGTCACTCCAAAGACCTAGTGGCTGCTACCACTGCCACCGCTGACCCTCCTCTGGCAGTGAAGCTTCGCAGGCAGTGCTGGTGCAGCCAGTTCAGACTCTCAGTGGACAGTAATGCCCAGTTAAGAGTGGTGGTCACTGACAGTGGTGACCCTGGCAGACAGTGACACCAGTAGGAAGTGGCTGCTCTGCCCTGCCCAGGAGGGTGGGGAGGCCACCCCAAGAATGCTGCATAAGCTGGAGCCTGGCCCCTGCTCCACCTTTTGTAATCCTATTGCTGCCATCCAGGCTACCACCACGGAGGGGGCAGCAGCCCTGACACTTCAGGATTCCAGTGCCCACCATCCCCGGCCTCTGGGAAGATCCCATGGGACTAGTGGGAACCAGTTCCTCCTGGGAGCCTTTACTGCCCCACCCCCTGCAACTTGTTCTCAGATGGCCCAGGAGGTATTCACATTCTCGCATGGAGCCTTGGGCACTTTACAGCAGGAGACTCTCCGCTGCTGGAATGTCAGGCAGAGACATTAGGTCAGGGGACTCCGGGGCCTGTTCTCTGAGATGGGACTTCTGCTCCACCAGCCCAGAGCCTGAGGCCGAGTCTGGCCTGGCCCAAGGGTCTTAGAAAGGCCTTCCCCATGGCCTGGAGCAGATGGTGGATCTCAGCCCAGGTCAGGGGTGTCCCTGATGAGCCAGGACCCTTGTTCTGAACATGAGATGTGAGGACACCTCCTTCTGAATTCCTGTGTTCCAAGCTAAGGAAGTCAGTACGGTGAGGGCCCTGTAGGTCACCCTAGGTCAGCCGGGTAGGGGGATGTGGGGAATCAAAGACCAGGGCCTCTTTTGTGCCCATCCAGACCCCAGGGGGCAGGAAGGGTATGTGGCTGTGAAGGGGGCAAGAAGTACCTTAAGGGAGTCCCAAGGAGGTGACAACCCCCACCATGAAGGATGCAGGGGATGTGGGGACATCCCCAGCCCCAAGCCTCAGCATCCAGCCCCTCACCCACAAAAAGCACCCTAGCCTCCGTCCCCCAGAGGACACCCTCTTGGAAGTTCATCCTTCCCTTCTGAGTTTCTCTCCCAGGCATTCTGCCCAGGATGTCCTGCCCTCCCCTCTGCTCCAGGTTCTGCCAAGTGGAGACTGAGGAACTTCTGGCATGTGGGAAGGGCTTTGTGACCCCAGGGCTCCTGCAGGGTGACTGCGCTGCTCTGTGAGTCTGTGTGTGGCGGGGCTGGACATGTGTGTGACAAGTGGGGCCGGGATCAGGGCATAGTATGCGTTCATCTGTGGGCTGTGCAGTATGATATGTACGTCTGTGTGTGCCCGTGGGCTGTGCAGTGAGGTATGTATGTCTGTGTGTGTGGTGTGTGTGACATGTTTGTGTGTGTGTCTGTGTGGCGTGTCTGTCCATGCACTGTGTCAGTCTGGTCTGTGAGTATGGTGTGTCTGTGTGCGCATGTCAGAGCATGCGTCTGACTGGGGGAACCCCCATTTGGGCCGGGCAGTGCAGTGGGTTGTGTCAAGCCTGGGACTCCACAGAGAAGGGAAGGGCCCTTAGGACTAGGAAGAGCCTGGGTTCCCCTGGGCCGCCACCAAGTCCCAGCACTCATGGGGGGAGCAGGGCAGGGCAGGCACTCCTCAGGACCAGGCTTCTGGCACTGCATGCTCCTCACCTCCTCCTCCCTTCCAGATGTTGCCCCACAGCCGCAGGGCTCAGCCCGCCTAGGGCACACTTCCCCTCTCTGGCCAGCAGGCAGGGCCCTGGGCACCCAAGTGGGGAGAGGAGCAGGACCCAGACGCCCCACAGTCCAGGCCTTGGTGGTTTGCTCTTAGAGCAGGATTTGCCCCTCAGTGATCTGGGACTCCCAGCCTTGGTTTCGAGTCTAGCTCCATCTCCTGGGTCAACTGTGTGAGTCACCTCCCCTCTCTTGGGCTCAGTTCCCTGGGCAGTACAGCGAGTGTCACAGAAATCTGGGTGGGGGCATCAGGCACAAGTCTTAGGCCAAGGAGGGCAAAGAGAGGTTGTCCAGCACACACTACTACTATCATTTTCCCCACCACTGCCTCTAAGCCAGGACCCCCGTGGCTGGGTTGCAGCCCATCGGTCCCATCTGACTGGCCTGGCTCCTAGGGAGAGAAAAACCTCAAGTTCCCAGACAGCCCAGAGTACTGCCTGCAGGGCAGAGGGGTGACCAAGGGCATGGCTAAGGCCATTGTGGGGTGTGGGCCTCAGAATGATGAGTTGCTGTGGTGAGGGCCCTGGACCCCTCTGCCCTACCCCCTGACCTCAGGGCCTGCTGCTCACATACCCACCTGGCCTGGGCCAGCCCAAATGGTCTTCTGCCCCAGGCCTGGCCTGGCCCTCCTGGCTCCTGACAATGCCCCAAGGAAGCAGATAGGCAGGACCTGAGGGGTCCCCGCAATGGGCCAGGACTCTGCCTGGAGCAGCATCCCTGCAGATCAAGGTCCGGGCTGATGGAGTCAGGGAGAAAAGAGGGCTCCTTAATCCTGGAGTCAGACCCACCTGAGCACATGTACCCCCTCCAAGCACTCCTCAGCTGCATCTCCCACCTAACCGGGCGCCCCTGTCCATCCTACTTCCCCTCCTCCTGGGGGAGTGTCTCGGGGCTGGACTTTCCCCTACTGCAGACCCACACAGACCCGGGACAGACAGCTGCTGGGCCCCACGGCCTTCAGAACACCCCATGGGTGAAGGAAGGGGGGTCTCCTCTTAGGAGCAGGAGCAGAGTAGGGCAGCCGGGTAGGGGTCACGTCATGAGCTGACCTGCACATGAGAGGGGAAGGTCCTGTTGTTGTCCTGGCCAGACCCTCTGGAGGCAGAGTCTCAGGTCAGTGGTGTCCACCAGAGAGCCCAGAACTCCCCACATTGCATCCCAGGGTGGCTCAGGAGATGGGGCTCCCAGTACCACCAGCAAGGTCCAAAAGGGTTTCAGTGGGACAAGGAGCTAAATCCCTCAGCTGGAGCAGACTGGGTAGGCAGGACAAGGGTGGCCAGAGCAGTGATCCTCCCGGCTGAGTTGCAGGGGACAGGGCCCAGGAAGCATGTTGGGGGCCTCTGAGCACCCCATTCTCATTCCCAGGTCAGGGTCACAGGGCAGCTGGGTCCCAGCTTGATCAGGGGGACTCGCTGCAGGGAGGGGACCAGTTGGATGGGGAAGACAGTCTGTCCCCATCCTATGAGCTTTTCGACTATTGCCCTGGCTTTGGGACCAATGTGGGCTGCATGCTGCCCCTGGCTGCACTCCCTCCCTGTCCTGGGGGTCCTCCTCAGCCAGGACCATGCTGAGGATGAGGGGCTGGAGCCTCAGATTCTGCACCTGGGGCATAGCAGATTAGGAGGGGTGGGCACCTTTGCGGAGAAGACAGGAAGCACAGGGTCTGGTCCTTTGTGGCCAAAGCTTCCAGGGCCCTTGGGCCCCAGATGGGACCTCCAAATCCTTCCTTCACAGTCTGCTTGGCATATCCAGCTCCAGAGCCCAGACTCTTCCCCTGCCAGGAAGAGGCCTGCTCCTGGAGCCTGCCACCTGCCTGCCTCCAGGGCAGCCGCTGACTGGGTGGGCATCCCGCTCTGGCTGTGGGCCTGAGTGTGGAGTGAGGGGAATAGGCTGGACCCAAGTGGACCAAGGCCTCTCTCTCCCTTCCCCTCACAGGCTGCGCTGGAGCCAAAGCTTCAGCCCTGCACCCATCCCAGAGACCAGGGCAAGGTTTGGTGGAAAGACCAATATGTTCAGGGTTCACAGTGTGTGGCCAGGTCAGAAGTCAAAGATTTGCTGACAGCAGCCTTGGAGGTATTGATCTGGTGGGGGAGGTGACAGAATTCTGTCCCCTGCTCAGGATTGTGGGCCTGGACTAGTGATTAGCAAGGTGGACTCAGTGGAACCCACCCAGAGCAGGCTCTGTGGAGTCAGGGGCTGGAGGGTGCAGAGCCCCTTCCATGGCCCCAGGTCTCTTGACAGCAGGGGACTGACTGCCATACCACAAGTGATTTCAGTATCACCCTTGCACTGATGCTCCAGTGTGCCTGGGCCTGTGTCGCCAGGGGACAACAAGGACCAGGAGGCTGTGTACCCCAGCCTCTGAGGCTCTCAGAGGTTTGAGATGACTGAGGAATTGAGGACTCAAGAAACCCCTTCCTTCAGGCAGGGCCCAGGACCGGGATGGAGGGTCTTCAAGAACACAGCAGGCTGAGGGCTGGGCTGGCTTCCCGGGGGAAGGGGTGCACAGCTGCAGCAGGCCTCCAAGGCCTCTCCCTGCTGCAGGGATGACCTTGGCAGTTGCAACACCTGACAGTGGCCATAGTACCCCCCTTCAGGCCTCCACCCAGCCTGCTTCTACGGGATGCAGGAACAATTCCAGCTTCCCTCACCCCAGAAAGGTGCAGTGAGTAAGTCCAAGGAAGGCTCCCATCCCCTGTGTCTGCCTGGAGCAGCTCCCACGGGTGGCCGGACACTACAGCTGCCCCTCGCTCCTCCCACATGCAGATACCCACCAGTCAAGACAGGGGAGAAGGCTGGCCCTGAGGAGAGAAAGTGCCATGACAGCAGCAGATGGGGAAGAGGCCCCCGCCCCTAACTGAACTCACCACAAACAGACTGGATCCAGAGCTGTTTCTCCATCCATCCATCCCCAAGCCTGCCTGGGGAGTGTGCATGTGTGAGTGTGTGCACATGTATTTTTGTGCATGTGTGCATGTGCATGTGTGTACATTCATGCACTTGTTAGTGCATGTGTTTGTGTGTGCACATGTTATTTATGTGTGCACATGTGCTCATGTGCATTGAGTACATGTGTGAGCATATATTTGTGCATGTATACACGTGCGTATGTGCACATGTGGGCGTGTGTGTGTGTGCTTGCATCTACTCACATGTGTTTGGACCAGGTACAAGGCTGGGCTGGCCACCTTCCATCTACTGACTGGAGAGGCACTGCAGCTGTCCCTTGGAATGGCTTGGCCTGGGCTTAGCCAGAAACCCTTATCAGTCCCTGTGGCCCTGGCCCTGGCAGCTGTCCTGGAGCTGAGGGCTTCTGACCAGTGTTAGCCAGCAGGCAGCATGGCCACAGGGCAGCTCTGTCTGCGGGGAGGGGATGTGGTGGTCCCTGGCTCAGAGTAGACCCAGGCTCGAGGTCACTGGCATGAGGCAGTGGCATGTAGGCCCACTTGGGTCTGCAGCACTTCTTGGGTACACCAGGGCCTGGCTGGGGCTTCCTCCAGCAGTGACCCCTACTGGGAACATCAGGCACTACAGACTGGCTCTACTAGCCCTTGTCATGAAAATGGGCCCCCTTCACTGGAACGTGTTTTCTCCCTACAGTGAGCAGTAGCTTGAGTTGATCTGAAGTTTTCAAACTGTGCTACAAGGAACCCCTGGGGTTCCTTCTGATCTCAAAAGTTGAGGCTTCCAATTCCCCACCTCCTTGCTCAAAAAGAGCATTGATTTTACTTATCAGGCTTTTTAAAGACATTTCTCTAAAAATGTTGTTAAATCTCCAGGCTAGATTTTGACCTTTCATCTATAGGAGTCTGTTTATAAGCATGTCTCAGTCAGATCTTTCTGCAGAACGATTAATTGGGTTTTAATGCATTAAGAACCCCATCTTCTCCTAAAAGGTGTACAAAATTATTATAGGGAAACTGGATGAGCCCAGAGTAGGCAGAGTTCTGATTTAAATACCTCTTGGAAAACAGAAGAGGCAATAAGGAGAGATAGATTTCACCTTGGAGATGGCAGCTTTGGTAGTGTCCTGGGGCCCAGCCCTTGAGCCAGGGCAGACTTCATGCCCTCCAGCAAAAGAGGAGAGGCTCCCAGGGGAGATGTTGCCTTACTCTGGCCTTGGCCTAGGGTACACTAATGACAGGGAAGGGCATCTCCACCCAACAGCCCATTGGCTTCTCCCTGAGAGGGAGCAGGACAGTTAAGGCCTATCTCTCCTCAAGGCATCACCTCCTCCCTGCCATGTGGTTTTCTTCATCCTTGCATGTTTCCCCAATGCATGCACGTGGCACATCACGACACCCACATTCCATACCTTGCAGCATTTGCCTGAGGCCATTAAATGCCATTTTCTGGATGTAAAACACAGTTCACAGGGACTTAAAGCAAGGCTCTGCCACCCTGGCCTTGGTCTGGACCCCACCTCTAATTTAGATTGCCCCTAGAAAGCTCCCTATGGGGACCACCTCCCTATACCTGCTGTGGCAGGACCATGGCAGACAAAACGGAGCACGACAAAGCCTGGAAACCTCTTGGGCACACAGCACCTTGTTCAGGCCTTTGACTCTGCTGGAGATGGATGGATGCTAAGACCCAAGCCTGGTCCTGCTGCGGCCAGAGCAGGTCAGGAGAGATGGGGCAGCCTTGTCTCCTTCATTCCCATTCACTCATTCATTCGCTCAAGTATTCGATGCTATGTGCTGACACTGTGCTAGGTGGTATGGATGCCTCAGTAAACAAACAAAACAGACCATTCAGCTTACAGACCAGTGTGGGCAGTGGGAGAGATGGCAATAAAAATAAATAGGTAAAATATCTAGACTTTCAAATGGTGATGAGGGAGAAAAGCAGAACAGAGAAGAAAGAAAGTACTGAGGTGGGGGATGTTATTTTCAATGGAATGGTCAGAGAAACTTTCTGAGAAGGTGACATTTGAGCAAAGTCCTGAAGGGACAAGATGGGCCCAGCAAGTACGAAGGGACGAGATGGGCCCTGAGGATGTCTGGGGGAAGAGCATTTCAGGCAGCGAGAACAGCAAGTACAAAGGCCCTGAGGCAGGAGCAGTGTGGCTGGAGCCAAGTGGGTGAGAGGGAGAGTTACTGACGAGGTGAGCAAGGTTATGGGGGCTGCATGCAAGGTCATTGCCATGGTCGGGTCTTTAGATTAACTGTGAGGGGGTGCAGAGACTCTGCACGGTGTTGAGAGGCAGAGGCACTCAGGGACAGGAACTCTGTTGCCCTTCCCTCTGCCCTGCCCTGGCCAGCCTTGCCTCCAGCCAAGAAGACCCTATCGAGGGGCCTGGGAGCTGAGACCGACCGGCCCTGCTATGCCTTGGGGAGCCCTCAGCCAGTGAAGAAAAGGCCCCTCTTGGGGTTCTATATGCTCCTCAGCTCACAGGATGTAAGGTTTCAGTCCTATTTGACCACCTGAGCTGCAGTGTCCCCTCCTTACCAGCTACGACCAGCCCCAGGCAGGACAAGTTCTTTTGTCAAGTCATGCCAGCCAGAAGGTTCCACCGCCCTCTAGAGGGGATGGTCCCTGGGGGCTTGGGGAGAAGAAGGCAACACTATCTCCTCCCAACCTCCTACCTCCATCACTGCACCATATCCACACATGCCTAGCTGTTTCACTAACAATTTAGGCCCATTCCTGCCTCAGGGCCTTTGCACATACTCCTCCAGCTGCCCTGAATGCTCTTCCTTTGGGTGTTGACTTGAGTGATCCTCCTCTTTACCTGCTCACAAGGCCCTCTCTAGGCATCCATCCCTCTCCACCCCAACAAAAGCAGATACCTATAGCCCTTCCAGACATGATTTTTTTTGCTGTGAGACACTGTCTCCATTACAAATTCTCTGGTTCATTTAGTTGGTAACTGACATTCTGTAGCATGTGAGCTCCGTGGGACAGGGCTCAGTCATCTTGTTTGTGACTGGATCCCAGTACACAGCACACAGTGGGTCCCTGCTGAGCATTGGATGAGTGAATGCATGGCAGGATGATGGAGACTGGCTCTGAAAGTGGACCGGGAAAGACAGAGGAAGGCCCCCTGTGGCCTGGGGGGAATTTGGGACTCTAATTGCCAAGCTGGACCTGGGTGGGGACAGGAGTAGGGGGGTGTATGCAGGGACCCTACCCACCTACTTCACCAAGACAGGTGGCACAGGCGGCACAGGGCCGAGGAGCTTGCCGGGAGGTGCTGACAGGAGGCCCCTGCAGCAGGGCACCTGGGCAGGGGAGGGGCTGGGTGGGCTGGGAGGGGCTGCTCTTTCCCCACCCATCACTGTCCTAATCCTGGCTCTGCATGGGCAGGAGGTGGGGACGGGGTGGCCTCCATCTGCATGGAGCAATGCCACCCCACCAGCTCAACACAGCTAGTGGACTATCAGACATCTTGACTGACCAGGGAGTGCCCCCACAGGTAGGCATACCTGGGTGATAAGGGGCTCTGGCCTGTCACCTGGGACCCTTCTTCTGTCACATGGGCTCCTGGTGACACCTAGTGGTCAGGATTTCCCATTGCACTGTCTGCCCCCATTCCCCAAACTCCCTCCCCGGGGATGTCCCCTGAAAGCAAGGGCACCCCCTGCCCTAGGTCTCACCCACAGACTCGTTCTCATGATCCCTCTCCCCCGCGCAGACTCTCAGCACCCGCACCCACACACTGGCTCCCACACCCTCTCTCCTGGCTCCCTCCCACACAGTGACAGAGCCTCATGGGGCCCATGGGGGGTGTCCTCAGGCCACTGGGCAGGGGGTCTTCTCCAGTGCCCCACCAGGCCAGCTGCCCCCTCCAGCCACCCACCCATTCCCAGGTGTGCCCTCCCAGGAGCACCCCTATGACTAGCTAGTCCACCCAGAGGGAGACCCAGGAGGAGGGCATGCTGCCATCTTGGCCTTTCTGCCCATCCCCTCCCAGCCTGGCCTCACAGCTGTTGCTGGCAAAAACCAAAGCTGGGGCAGAGCTAGACAAGGTCGAGAACCAGCAAGAACCCAGGTAGGAAGGAAGACACCAACCTGTCCAGAAGCCAAGGAGGATCCCGTGCAAAGGCAAGGTCTATGCGAATGAGGGCCCATCTCCTGGTGGCCCTTGAGGGTGCCGGGCATGGGAAAGGGGCCTGGGAGCCAGGCCAGGCCCAGAAGTGGGCATGTCCATGTGGCCAAGAGCAGCCTGCTGTTGAGCAAGGGCCAGGCTGCCTGAGTCACTGAGAAGAGCCTGAGGAACTGGGGGAAAGGCCTGGTAGGCAGGGATGCCCAGAACCCTGCCAACTGAGGCATGGAGCAGGCAGGGCCAGTAACACAGGGTGGTGCCAGGGGCGTGAGACCACAGACCCAGCTGGCAGAAGGAACTGATTTCAGGTAGGCATTGACTTGTTCCTTCAGTAGCCACCAGGAGAGGAGGGGGAAGGTTACTGGCCCTATTTCCCAGCTGGAGGCACTGAGGCCTGGCAGGAACTGACAGAGACAGGAGATGCTGGCACTCGGCTCTGCAGGCTTGGGGGGTGAACCCTGCAGAGTACCAGGGTCTCCACTTCCTACACCACCCAGGACCCAAGCATTCCTCACCACTGCACACCTAACCCTGCCAGCTTGGAGATGGCCTCATCTACTAGGATGCCCCCTCCCCTGATGACCTCCCAATCTCTAATCCCTGCATTTTGCACAGGAGGTGTCCCAAAAGCTGGGGTACCACTAGGGTGGGGCAAAGCAGGCCAGGCCAGGCTGGGTCTCTGCCAGGCTTGGACCAGAGATTGAGAAGGCTGAGGAGTGGCCAGGTGGGGGCAGCTGCAGCTTTTTCCTGCCCTGCCCTGCCCATGGCCCTAGCCTGCTAGCCAAACATGAACCTCGGTCAGGGACGAGCAGGCTTGGGGTGGGTGAAGAGCAAGGTAGACGCCCCAGGGTGCCTGCAGCTGCTGCCCATGCCCAATGCTCAATGCCCCAGGGACAACACCTTAGGAGCTGGGAGTTCAGGCTCCACAAGCAGTATGTGCCTGGGAGCTGGACTGGAGGATTGGACCCCAAAGAGGTCCCACGGGAAGGAATTAAGGGACCTTGTATCCCCCAGGCTCTCCCTCAGCCCCAGCTCCAATTTGGATTGGAGCAGTTCTTCCTGGCAGGCACTTTAGGATGGAGAAAGTCCAATGCCCACCTGTACCTCCCCACCCCCCCATTCCTGTAGGAGAAGGGGCAGAAGCTGCGCCAGGGCGAAAAGATACCAGGTTGCTTGCAGGTGGATCTCCTCCCATGCTGTAACCTGTAACCCTGTCCGCCCCCGCCCCCACTGCTCCTCCTGGTCTGCGCCTTAGCATGCACCTGCTTCAGTTTGGGGGCGGGGCATTGGAGGCCTCAGTGAGTGAAGACAGAGTTGAACTGAGTCATGGCCTCAACTTTGCCACCAGTACTTATGGTGCCCTTTGGGAGACAGACTCTGGGCCAGGACTGGGATGCTGCAAAGGGAAAAGACCCAGGCTGGGTTAAGAGATGGTATCCGGCAGGGGTCATGAGGGGGGCAGATGAGAAACACATGATGGGTAGGAGGGGATGCTGGCCCCTGCCCATCAGGAGAGGGAGAAGCTCAGGAGGGCTCCCTGGAGGAGGGCACCTGGGCTCAGAAAGCTCCTCCAGACGGAGGACTCAGGTAGAATCCCAGGGTGACTGAAGATGAAAAGGCACTGAGGAAGCCGCTGGGAGGGCAAGGCAGGAATTAGGGGGAGATAGGGGTCCAGGGCAAAGGAGGTAATGGGAGCGATGGCAGGGATGTGTCAGGTGTCCCTGCAGGGGCCAGTGAGGAAGCAGCTGCTGTGAGGTGACCAGGCCTGCGGTAGAAATGAGAACAACAGGTCTCACAGTGTGGGGGGGGGGAGGGGAGGTAGCTTCTCGGCATCACCGGCCCCACCCCACCCACCAGATTAGAGAATCAGGTAGGTCCGAGGCCCTCAGTGGTAACTGTGCTTCTCCCGTGGCCTAGTTGGAAAAGTGAGGGAATTGGGGGTTGTTGTGGCAACGGAGTGCTACAGGCATTAGGTGGTAGGGGTTGGGATGTGAGGGGCATCCTGCCCACAGCAAGTTGTCCTGCATCCCACAGGACATCTAAATATTCCACTGGACACTCGTCTAGGTCAGTGGTTCCCATCTGGGGGCAATTTTGCCCCTCAGGGGACATTTGGCAATGTCTGGAGATACTTCGGATTGTCACAAGCTGGGGGGTACTACTGGCGTTTAGTGGTTAGAGGCCAGGACTGCTGCCAGACATTTCACACGCACCACAATGATTCAGCCCAACGTGTTGATAGCGCTGAGGGTGAGAAATCCTGGTGTAGGTGAATACCCTACTGGTAATGACCAGAACCTGGAACCCACTTCTGTATTACACGGTTTCCAAATACAGAATTTCCTAGGGATGCAACAAGCATGAAAATTGAGGGGAGATGGAACGCTGTTTTGTTTGGAAATTTACCAAGAAGTGTTTGCCATTTTGGAAAAACACGTCCCTGAGATGGCATGGTGGCTTCCAGCCTGGAAGCCCCACTCCTGTGTCTGCAGCAGTTACAGCTTCAATGACTCTATGTAGCCAGCATCCGAGTCCTCTGGAGGTCATACCCATTTTTCAAATTGAGTACATAATGAAACTATAAATTACCTTCCTTTTGTTTCTCCCTTATGTTAAAGTTAGGACATTAGACTGATTTTTTTTTACATGACTGTATGTTATATTATCTATGAATTTTATTTTGGGGTCGTAAGAAAACATTGTAAGATTCTTTGCAGAAGGGGCAACGATTCTGACCACATCAATCAGATTCAGGTGTTCACAGGACGTGGGGCATAGGGAGGAGGTGAGGAAGGTCCCCCCATGGTTGTGGACTACAGAACCACGGGCAGCAAGGGAGGATGTCCCTGGCTAAGGGAAGGTAGGTGAGGCCCAGAATGAAGGAAGATCCATGCTTGGATGCTACCCATGGGACCCTCAGCTTGAGGGGATCTGGGTGGGAGTGGCTAAGGCCAGGAGCAGGGTCTGGGAGTGGGCAGCAAGGAGTGGAGACTGCAGACCCATAAAGGGCCAAGAGTGAGGGGCAGGAAGCCCTGGAGGAAGCCCCAGGGGCACTGCAGGGGCAGGTGGAGGATGCGGGCCATGGATGAGCAACCAGGCAGTATGTCTGGGGCACCTCCCTGAGGAAGGTATGAGCAGTCCTGGGTGTGGTGGGAGCCCAGCAGTGCCCAGACCCCCCCGGCCCATGGAGGGGGGCCTCCCTTCAAGATCAAAGGTAGCTCTGGGAAGAAGCCACCAGGCCCCACTCGGACCCACAAGGCTGGCCACAACCGGCCATTGGCAGGCCTGGGTCTCTCTGCCCATCAAACAAACAGGGCTGGGGTGTTGCCAGAAAGGCTCCAGGGCAGGATGAGGATAAGGACCCCAAGACTAGGTGTCCATGCCTCCCAGAAGTTGCAGGCTCCTATGGCCTGGCCAGGCCAGCACCTCCCTTCTGGCAGGCCCAGCCTAGGCCACGTTGACTGGGGTCCCCACCCATGGGCAGCTTGGAGCCGGCTGGCTGGCCTTGAGAATCCTCGCTTCACATTTCTCCCTCCCTGTAAAACGGCCTGAGAGAATGCACTGTCTTCCTCAGGAAAGCAATCCAACAGGTCTTGGTGAGGAGGGCCCTTGGCCACAGTGCTAGGTGGACCCACTGGTGACTCATATAAGCACCGGGATGGGGGACCAGACACAGACCCTCCTTCAGTCCACCTGGAGCTGCTACTGCCTTGTGCTCAGAGAGGAAGTCTGAAAAGGGAGGGTGGCTGGGGGCTGGGGTGGGAGGCCTCTCCTGACTCTGAGACTGCTCCTCCTTAGAACTTCTGCAGGCACCCAGGACCACACAGGCCCTATCTGGACAGGGTCGCTGAAGAACTACTCTATGGGCGTCTGTTTCTCCAGCATGGCTTCCCCACATCCTGGGGAATCAGACCCACAGCCCCTCACCACTGGACGGGGATGTAGATGTTAGGGGGGCACCCCAGAAGTCTGTCTTGTGCAGGGCCCCATGGTTCCCCCACAGATGTTCCACACACAGTCCCCAATCCACCAGCAGGACTGAGACCGGTCCACGCCCATGGGACAACCGCCTCAAGCCCATACCCAACCGAGGCTTCCTCACACAGTGTCCTACAAGCTGATGTGTTCTCAGATCCAAACAGTATCTGGTGATGTGCAAAGTCTTGTTTTCACATTAGAAGCATTAGCTTGTTAGAAGTAAACACCTGGATTGCCCCAGTTTTTTGTACCCAGTTTTGACATTTCTTCGAGTCTTGGAGAGGCTTGCAGGGCACCCAGCCCCCTAATGCCCGTTCCCCTCTAGTGGTGGCCCCTGTGGCCACCCACGCCTTTCCCATGCTCACAGCCTCCCTGCCTAGTAGGCAGGTGGGGAAGCTGAGCCCACAGGCCTGCAGAGCCCCTGCCCACTGGCCATGGTCGCCTGTCAGGGCAGCTCCACTCAGCTATGAGAAAGGCCGGGGCCCATCAGATAAGGCGCTGGGCCCTCCCCACTGCCACCACCACCACACCAGCCTCTGTCGCTTCCCAGTCCCTGCCTACCCTGCACTGAGGCAGGTGTGCTGCGCTGAATGAATTTCACTTACGAGATCTCTCTGGTTTCACTATGAGTTTCCTGACCCAGGCCAGCACCCACGCCCCCCGGGCCTCCCCTGAGCCTCAGGCTGCAGCAGGAGAGAGCCTAGGCAGCTTTCAGGAAGGACTTTCCTAGCTCCCAGCTAACTGTGATGGTGTCAGGAGGGGTGGAATCCTGATCCCAGAATGGCTGGCTTGCTCTTCCCAACCTTCCTGGACAGGGTCCAGCAGAGGCCCAGATTCCTTGACATCCAGAGAGGAGGCTATAAGGGTCCAACCCACAGACCTGGCTCAAAGGCTGACAGGGAGGTTGCCCTCTGGTGGCACCTTTTGGAATGGCCAGCATCCTTGAGTGGAGCGAGGCGGGTAAAGGTCTCGGGGAGACGATGCCATTGTCCAGGAGGCTGACCTGCGGGATTCAGGGCTGGGACCTCCCCCGCCAGAGGGAGAGGAGAGAACAGTTCCAGAGCAGAGCCCCAGCCTCATCCCTGTTACCCACAGCCCCCACCACTGCCAACAGGGGGCTGCACAGGGCTGTACATGTGGTGGCTGCAGGGGAGGGCATCAGGTGTCACAGGAAGACACGGGAATCTCAGCCTTCCCAGCAGGTCACCCCTCCCCTCCATTTGCCTCCTATAGCCAGTGGGCACACCAGGGCCTGGGGAGCAAGGGAGGAAGTTCAGGCAAACTGCCCTCTACGACAGCTGTGGGCACAGAGAAAGCAAGTGCTGTCCCGACTCCCTCCATGTCACAGAGAAAAACGGAAGCTCCAGATGTTAAGTGACTCTTCCAGTTTATGTCAGTGGCAGAGCTGGGTAGATGTTAAGTGACTCTTCCAGTTTATGTCAGTGGCAGAGCTCAGAACCTATAGCTCTTTGTTCTTGGGCCAGATGCCTTGAATCTTCACTGGGGACATACCACGTGCTGGGAGTAAGATCTGCCTTTGAGCAAGGAGAGATGGAAACATGGGCACAGAATGGGCACATCATTCACTCTGTGGACCAGAATGGCTTCCTGGAGAAGGTGATGCTTGGGGCATAAAGGTATGAGGTGTGCAAGCAAGTAGGTGCAGGAGCAAGGCAAGGGGTGTGTGTGTGTGTGTGTGTGTGTGTGTGTGTGTGTGTGTGTGTGTGTGTGTGTGTGTGTGTGTGTGTGTGTGTGTGATGGGGCAGTCACAGCCTCTGCCCTGGGAAACACCAAGGAGTGTGTCTAGGTAGCCTGGAGCTGCCATATCTGTATTCCCTCTATTTCCTATTGTAAAGTAAACTTGAGGGAAGGGATTAGAATGGCCTGGAAATCCCAGGTTGGAAAAGTGAGGCAAACAGAAAGAGTGGCCAGCCCCCATCCTAGGTGTGTGCTCATACCCAGGAGTTTCAGGCATGGTCCTAGCTTCCACCCTACCAGCCCCAGTTAATAGTGGTCATCGGGACTAGCCCAGGAGACCACATCCCAGCAAGTGGGCTGCAGGGCCAGGGTGTGAATGAGGGCTGCATCATGGGCATAGTTCCATTTGTACCTTCTGAATATCTAGGCATATTTAGGCATTATGGTGTGTGGTGCCTCTGTGTGTGCTCCTGTCCTTGGCTGGACATGGTGGGGGGGGAGGGACTGTCCAGGGAGGGTGCAGGGGGAGGAGAGAGGAAATTCAGGACAGAGGCCAGAAGAGGCGAGGAGAGAGAAGGCAGTGGCAAGAGAGGGCAGAGACAGGATCCAGGGCAGAGAGTGTACCAAGAACCATCTACAGGAGGTGCTTTAGCCTTGAAGAGGGAGTGGTTTGGGGGCAGGATTGTGGAAACCCAGAAGAACTGAGGCTGCCTGAGTGGATGCCTGGGTTGTAACTGGGTAAGAAAGAGAAGAGGGGTTGAGGCTGGAGGAGGTGTGGGAGTACCGAGTAGGTTTAACACCCACGAGGAGCTAGCAGAGTTAGCAGACTCCCCACACAGATCCCATCCCACCCAGGCACCCTGCCCAGGACATGTCAGAGTGTAACCTTCACACACATGTAAATTTACAAATCATAAGTGTTCCCTTGATGAATTTTCATAAACTGAACATTCTCATATGTATGCGAAGCAGCACCTGGAAAAAGAAATAGAACATGACCAGCACCTCAAGATCCCCCTCATGCCTCTCCCCAAATCCTACCCACAAGGGTAATCTCTAGATTGACATCGAACATCACACATTCATTTTGCCTGTTCTAGAACTTCCTGTAAATGGAATCATCCCAGAATGCAAACTTGTGTCGGGCTTCTGTTGTTCAAGATTATGAGATTCATCCGCATGTGGCATGGTAGTAATTCGTTCACTCCCTTTGCAGTACAGAACTCCAGCATTTGCTTGTACTCCAATGTATTCATCCATTCTACTGTTAATGGTTATCTGGGTTGTTTCCAGTTTGGGGCTACTACAAAGAGTGCTGCTATGAACAATATTGTGGATGCCTTTTAGTGCATTTATACATTTTTTTCTGTTGGGTATATATCTCAGATTGCATCTTAGCCTGGACTCTCCAGAAAGCAGAGCCTGAGGCAAAAGCTTAGGTGGTACTTCTTAATTAGGGGGTGCAATCCCAGGGAATCAAGAGTAAGGAGAAAGGGGAGTGGACAGGGGAAGACAAGAGAGCCAATATGAGGGTGAGTTTCTGAGCTGGCCACCATTTGGTACCAAAGGCATCTGATTGCTGGATCTTGTGGGACCATCTCCCAAGGGTCTTCATAATGAGTGTGATTCATGACAATCCATCTAGGATGAGGAAGAGGGAAGATTTTCTCCTCTGGCTCCCATCTGCTATTATCAAAGGATAGACCCAAGTATGTTAACTCCTCTGCATTTCTACATACAGTCTTATCGGTGCCAGGTTAGTCCCTCATCATCTCACACCTTAGGGGCACCAGAGAAGCCCTGAGGGATGATGGGATTTGCTGGCAGATTATACTTGAAGTGGCAGAAAAGTGGCCAACGCCTCCACAGCAAAGTGAGGCTACAGGCTCCGCAGTGGTACCCAAGAAGTATGTTGTACAAAGTGGAGATGCTGGGCCATAGGGATTTAGAGATATTGCCAAATCGTTTTCCAAACTGGTGGTACATGGCCCACTCCCTCCAGCAGTGTGTGAGTCCCAGGTTGCTCTTCATCCTTGCCAACACTGGGTGTTTCATTTTAACTGTTTTGGTGGCTGTGTCATAGTATCTCATTCTGATTTTAATTTGCATTTCCCTGATGACTAATGAGGTTGAGCACCTGTTCAGAAGTTTATCAGCCATGAGACTTCCTCTTTTGGGAAGCATCAATTTAAAGTCTTTTTCCTATTGATTTGATATGTATTTTTAGATATAAATCACGTTTTTATACATTTAGATACAAGTCATTTATTAGATATATATATTGAAATTACTTCTCTCACATGTGGCTTTAGTCTTCTCTCTTGTAATCACGTCTTTTGATTAACAGAGTTTCTAATTTTAATGTAGTGCAATCTGTCACTTTTTTACTGTTAGTGCTTTTGTGTCCTGTTTAAGAAAATGAATCTATTCTCTCCCCTGAGTGTCTTCTAGCAGCTTTGTTATTTCACCCTTCACATGTACATTTCACATGTGTATCAACCTGGGGTTGGTTTTAGTGGATGGTGTAAGGTAGAGATCAAAGTTTTGTTTTTTCAATATGGATATGCAATTGATCCACCACCATTTATTGAAAAGTCTGTCCTTTCTCCACTGCTCTGCAATGTCAATTTTGTCATGATGAACCAGGATGGGTCTGTTTCTGCATGTTCTCTGTTCCACTAGTATATTTGTTTATCCTTACACCAATACCACACTGTCTTCCTCACTGCAGTGTAAGTCCTCCAACTCTGTTCTTCTTCATATACATCTTGTAATCAGCTTGTCATCTCATTCCCTCCACGCCCCCACCAAAAAAAGCCAAGTAACAACAACATCCTCTGATACTTTGGGATTGCACTAAATCCATCAATCAATTCTATAGATCAGTTTGGAGAAAACCTATATCTTAAATTCTAATCCATGAACATGGTATATCCCTTCATTTATATCTTTAAGAATTTCTCTTAGTAATGTTTTGTGGTTCCCTGTGTAGAAACATCATTCACTAAATTTATTCTTAGGTATTTTATTTTTATGCTAGTATTAATTTCATTTTTTAATTGTTGCTGATATATAGAAATACAATTAGTTTTGTACATTGAACTTGTATCCAGTGACTTTGGTAAATGGACTTATCTTCCTTAAGTTTACCTATAATATTGTTTTTTTATTTTCTACATACCCAATCATGTCATATGTGAATGACAGTTCTGTCTTTCTTTCCTATCTTCATACCTTTTTAATTCTTTTTCTTGCCTTATTGCACTGGCTAAGACCACCAATACAGTATTGTATACAATTGATGAGTGTCAACATTTTTTCTCATTTCCAATCTCAGTGGAAAAGCATTCAATATTTCACCATTAAGTATGACATTAAATGTAGGGTTTTTGTTTTTTGTTTCTTTGGTATTTGTTTTTAGGTAGATACCTTTATTAGGTTAAGGAAGTTCCCTTCTGTTTTTAATTTGCTAAGAGTTTTCTGTTTGTTTAAATCATGGCTGACTGGTTTTTGCATCTATAGAGAAGGTTCTATGGTTTTCCTTTTTTCTCTGTTAACGTGGGGAATCACGCTGATTAATTTTTGGATGGTAAAGTAATCTTACTAATCTTTTGCTTCCACTGGAGTTTGCAGGTTCTACTTCAATTCCACTAAAATTACCTCCTTAGCTATGGGTCCAGACAACAACATGCAGACTCCATCCTGTGCAGAGCCCTATACTCATCCCTTCCCCTCAAACATGTACTCCACATTCCAGGTTCCAGGAGAGGCACACCCTCCACAACCCCAGGCTTGTGATGCTCGTGCCAGCCCCTGCCCCTTGACAACCAGCCCTGGAGTTCACTAGTCCGGGCTGGACACTCACCCAGCAGACTCTAGCATTGCAAGGGCAACTAGGTGGGGAGAGTCAAACCAGAAGGTACAGGCACCGGCCCCCTACCATCAGCGACAGCCAGGACCGCCCACCCCCTACGTCCCCTCTCCCGCCCCATGCGCGAGGCTCCTTTAAGACAGCCAGCCGCGGAACGCGTCTCTGGGGCTGGTGGCCGAGGGCGCCAAGAATGCCGGACTCCGACGACAAGAGCGCGAGGGATGAAGCTTCGCCGGGTGGCCTCCCCCTCCGCGTCTCCCCAGCACGTCCACCCGGGGGCCTCCGGCTCCTGCTCCTACCCTTACTTCCCCGCCCCCGACTCCGAAGTTCCCTCCTGCCAGCCAAGCTCCTGGCTCCGCCCCCAGCCCGGGACTCGACCTCAGCTCCACGTCCCACCCCGGGTCCGCCCGTCCGACCCTGGGCCAGGCCCGGCAAACCCAGAGGCCGCGATTGAGGAGGGGAAGGACGGGGCGCCCGGCGCGGCCTCATCCACATGCAGGGGACGGCGCGTCGCGGCGGCCGCCAGAAAGAGACAAAGGCTGTTCCGCCGCCGGCCGCACCGTGCCAGGCTCGCCCCGCCCGCCGCCCCGGTGGCCCCGACGCGGCACCCGCCCTCCCCCGCCCCCCTCTGGACCCGGCCGGCACAATCCGGGCGGCTTCCGGGAGGAGGCAGCCTCCCTCGGCCCCGCACGCCCGACCCCCTCCCAAGACCCCAGCCCCCTCCTCCTCGTCTCCCGGGCATTTCGGGTGGCCTGGCCTCTTTGAGCCGGGCCGGACTAAGCCAGGACTGCGCCAAAGACCAGCGTTCTAGTTCGCTGAGCCCTGACTCTGACTTGTGGCCGGGAATCTGCAGTCGGGACCTAACGCCAGAAGCAGCCCAGAGCCCGGTGGGATGGGGGTGGGGGTGGGTGGGGGTGCACGAGCCCTATCCAGAACTCCCATGAGGCCTTGGGTCCCCTCTGGATGAGGGTTGGGGACTTCACCCCGACCCTGTGTCCACAGGTCTTTGATCATGGGTGCACAGGGTCTCCTGACTCCTCAGAGGAGTTCCAGGGCGCATCCCCCATCTCTCCCAGGGGTGAACCTCGTATTTCCCCCGCCCTCAGCACCTGGAAGCCCAGGAGGCATCAGAAAGGGTTTGCCTGTGCGCCCTGGGCCCTGGCACTTGCTCCGTGATCCTTCCTTATCTCTGGGCCTCAACTTCAGCCTGTAGAATGGACACAAGCTCCGTGCCCCACCGCCCCACCGCAGCTCGTCGGGGCGTGCCAGGATGAGGGAGTGTTGAAGCACTGGCACACAGTGGGCTCCCAGTACACGGCCTGCTGCCTCAGCCTCTTGAGGACAGGGACAGTCTTGTCTTTGAGCTCTGCTCCAGCACCCCACTCCACGACCGCGTGTACCCAGGCAACGGGAGAGCCCCTTCCTTCGCTCAGCTAGGAAGTTCTTCCCAGGGCTGCTCCAAGTCCTCTCCTTCCTTTCCAGGCCCTTTTGGGGGGGGAGAGGGAGTTCCCTTTAAGGGAGGTGGGGGAGGGGGCTGCCGGCCGGCCCTCCTTCCGCCCCTCCCTGGCCCCCCCTCGCCCCCGGGCCCGGGTCCCGGGCCGGGCGCCAGCGCATGCGCCCGCCTGTGGGCGCTGTCCCGGCTGCGAGGGCCGCGAGCGCACCGACAGACGGACCGACGGACTGACCGACTGGCTGCCGGCCGGCCGGACGGGCAGCGCAGGGAGTGGGGACGCGGTGGGACAGCGACATGGCCGGCCACACGCAGCAACAGAGCGGGCGCGGGAACCCCGGCCCGGGCCCCGGGCCCGGCGCCTCAGAGCGGGTGGCGCTCAAGAAGGAGATCGGGCTGGTGAGCGCCTGCACCATCATCATCGGTGAGCTGGGCCCGAGGCGGGCGGGGGCTCAGGACTGCAGGGCCGAAGGCTGGGGGTGCGCACAGCCGCTCCGAAGTAGGGGCACCCCCTCTCTGGGCGCTCCTACGGGTCTGCGACGGGGGGGACCGCGGGCGAGCGGACGCCCGGGCGCCTTCGGTGTCTCGCCCCGGAGGGCGTGCTGACCCACACCCAGGGCAGGGGCTGGCACAGCGTCGAAGAGCTTCTTGTTTCCACCTCCCCAATCTTTGCCGGAATGTTTGCACCTGAGGGAGTTGTGGGTCCCATCCACAGCTGAAATCCTCCTCCTGCCTGTACTTCACGGTGGGGCTTTGGCAAGGCAATTACCTTCGGTTTCCTCATCTGTGAAATGGAGAGAATGGCTGTAGTCTTGCCTTGAGTGCAGGAACCTCCCAAGTGCGGGGCTGGTCAGGCTGATGCCGACATAAGCCCCAAGTTCTGGGCTGTGGGTCAGTCTGATCCCTACTGGGGTGCACGGTCCAGGTACTATGCAGTTGGAGGTCAGGCGAGCAAGAGGGACTATGGGAACACTGGACAGGTAGAGCCAGCACAGAGGAAATAGGTTCAGAACATGTAATTACTGCAGGGTTTGGCAACAGGACCCAGGGAGACAACGCGGTAAAGCCCGTGACGGGCAGGCAGTGGTGGGCAGACGAAGCCTGCAGGAAGGCCGACTGCTCCCTGGGCTGGGATCCCAACAGGCACTTGCATCGGCTGGCCTCTGGCTCCAGTTTCCCCACCTGACAATGAGTCCATGTGTCCTGCCCCAACATAGGGGCTTCTGGGTTGGCAGAATGCTCAGGGACAATGAGAATGGTGGTGGGCTTTTCCTCCCTCTGTCAAAGTCATGAATACTGACTCCCTGGGAACTGGCAGTGGGAGCTGCTTGTGTGTCCACTGTTCTCCCACCCTTAGACCCCTAGAGATAAAGTTGGGCTTGGCAGGGCAGACCCAGGCTCTTCACTTCCTCCTCTGCTGCCACCCCTGCATTAGAAGCTCCTGGGCCACAAGTGCAGTCTGGCTCTTGTCCATACATAGCACTCATATCGAGTTGCCCCTGAACACAGACCCTGGGCAGGTAGCTCCACTGACTCACCCTCTTGCACCTATGATGGTATCTCCTGGGATCTGGCCCTGGGAGCTTCCTGATCTAGGGTGCCTCTGCTACAAGAAATGGCTCTTTCCCACCCATACCCTCTCCAGGAGCTGTCCCCTCAGGAATGGGAAGCCCATGCATCATGGGTGCCATGGGTGAAGAGGCTGACTGTGCCTCAAGCCTGCTGCAGGGCCAGGCAGGGGCAGGGAGAGACAGCTCTTCCTGTCCTGCCTCAATTAAACCCAGCATCCTTGAGCTGCATTCCTACTCTGCACCTTGCCCACATCCCGTCATCCTCGGGTCAGGCAGAGGCTGCCAGGCTCCTGTTGCCCAAGAAGAGGGCCTAGCTGGTGGTGGCAGTGTGAGTGGAGGAGGCTAGCTCCACCATCACGCTCCTTCTCCCGGACATGCCCTGCAAGAATTCTCCCATTCAGCCCAGGTCTTCCCTGACAGCTCCCCCAACCTTCAGCCCATTCCTGCTGTCCCAGGTCCACCACCTCCCCTCAGTCTCCAGACCTTGAAGGCTGAGCTAGAGTGAAGGGGAACTTGGCCAGCTAAAGCTGGTGGATTCAGCAAAAGAACCCAGATGACTTGACCCCCAGCCTAAAGCACTCAGTGGTGGTCCTATGAGCCTGGCTTGGGGAGCTTTGGAGGATCACAGCAGGCAGAAGGCTGGACTGGGCAGGAAACAAGCAAGGAGACAATCAACCTCAAGTAGAAGATGACAGGAGGTGAAGACCTGGGCAGGTGTGGGTTGTCAGCATCTGCATTGCCCTCCCCACTTGAGGCTATGAGGGCCCCACCCCCTCCCTGTTCACTGTTCTGGGGGGCCCACCTTCCCCTGCCCCAGGTGGGCCCACTTTCTCTACACCACTATCCTGGGGAATCTGGTCAAAGCCAAAAATGTCTGCCAAGTGTCATATTTTAGCTTTAAAAAATCTTGAGAACTTTACATCCTGCTCCATAATCTATCCTTGTTTGTTACCAGTTGCTGAACTTGTTATCTCCAAAACTTCCACATAGACCCTCCCGGGAGATCGTATAATCCTCTTTCCCTTATACTCTGCCCCAGCCCAGGCTAAGGAGTGAGGCTTTCAGGACTGGGGATATAGGGAAAGGAGTGGCTGTGGGAAGGAGAGAGACTCCACTTAAAATGTGTTTAGGACAGTGCCCGCTGACCACCACAAGTACAGCAGGAGAGGAACAGGCTAGGCTGGAGGAAGTAGAGCCAGTGGGATGGGGGCCGTGCAGGCCCCATCACATCCAGTATCTGTCTAGAAAAACAGCTCCTATTACATTATGAACACATGCTCTTCCTTTATCTCCTTGGTTCTCACACCCACCTTGCAAGACAGGAAATTTTATACCCATTTTACAGATGTGGAGGCTGAGGTTGGAAGTGAAATGACACCACTGCAGGTGGTAGACTCAGGATTTGGAAACAGATTCCTAAGGTCCAGTGCCCTTCATATTGTTCTGATGCTAAGCACAATTGGGGCCATATTGAGAGCCCTGGATGGGGGAAGGTTGGGGACTGAGCTGGAAGCTCATCCAACCAGGGTTTACTGAGCTCCCCACTCCACTGTGGATGGACAAACAAACAGATGGACAGTGAAGTTCCCCACCCACCCCCACTCCCAGCAGCTGTACATATAGGGTCTCTCATCCTGACTCAGCAACCTCAGCCAGCTCCCTCACCTGATCCACACCTAAGGAAAGGATGTGACCACATCTGGCAGAGTGGCAGTCACCCCTGGGTCTGCTGACCAGGTTCTTCCTCCACTCTCTCCCTTTGACTCAATGTCCAGCTCATGCAGGTGTTTGTGGGTCAGGCTCAAGTATGTCCAGGGACTCAGGAGTCAACTCATGAACCCCATCTCCTCAGCAGCCCATCCCTGCTCACCTAGCCTCAGTCAGGTCCCTCTCTGGGGTCTCCAGGGCTGGAGGTAGCTGGGCTGCTCAGAGAGGATGAACCCCTTCAGGACCCTAACCTTTCCTCACTGGGACCCTGAGGAGACATAAAGCTACGTGGGAGCTTGCCTGTGCCTCATACAGCCCCATTTACAGATGAGGAAACGGAGGAGCTAAGGCTGCATCCTGCCCAGAGTCAGATGCCCTTGGTGTACTTCGCGACACCAGCGGGGGCCAGGGCAGCTCCAGCTACAAGGATGGGCCTGCCAGCCCTGGACACACTCCTTCATCTATTCAACAGTGATGTGCTGAATAGTGCTTGGCACTGTTCTAGGTGCTGGAGACACAACAGGGGGCCAGACAGACAAAATCCCTCTGCTCCTGGAGCTGACATTCTGGTGTGGGAGTCAGACAGCGAACAAGATAAATAAGCCAAATGTACAGTAACGGGATCATGATAAGTGCTGAGACCAGACAACCAAGCCAGGAAGGAGGATGTAGGCTGCTGGGGGAGGGGTTTTTTTGGCCAGAGATGAGTCGGGGAGTGGGGTGGGGTTCAGTCGGTGTGGGGCTTTGCAAGCTGCAGTAAGGACTTTGCCTTTTTCTCTGTGTGAGGTGGGAGCCTTGGGAGGGTTCTGAGCAGAGGAGGGATGGGATGGGACCGGATGGGCTCACTGTGGAGAAGAGGCTGCAGGGGACGGAGCGGGAGCAGGAATGCCGGTCAGGAAGCTACTGGAGTCACCTGGCCAAGAGACGATAGTGGCTCAGGGCCAGGTGACTCCACATTGGGTGGTGGGGCTGTGGAGGTGCTGAGAGGAGGCTCAGTTCTGGATGTGTTTGGAAGGTGGAGCCAGAGGATTTGTCATGAGCTGAATGTGGGGTGTGCCATTTATTGATCAGGGAAGACTGTGAGAGGAGCAGGTTCAGGGGAAAGGCAGGAATTCAGTTTTGAACATGTTATGTTTGAGATGCCTGTTTGTTGAGTAGTTAGTTATATACCCAGGTTTAGTTTATTGGAGAGATCCGTGCTAGGGATATAAATATGGGAGTTGCCAACAGAAACCAGGGGGCTGGATGAGGTCTCCAAGGGAGTGAGCATAGAAAGAAAAGGGAAGAGGCTGCAAGACTGAGCCCTGGGCACCCGGCATTTAGAAGTCAGGAGAGAGAAAGGACCAGCAAAAGGTTCTGAGAAGGAGTGGCCAGGGAGTCAGGAGGGAGACCAGCAGGCTGAGTGAGGAGGAAGTGATCAACTTGCCACATGCTGACAAGTCGAGTATGATGCAGCCTAGGGCTTGACTGTTGGGTTCAGCAACGTGGAGCTCATCGGTGACTACGGCCACACTCAGCCTGGAGACAGGGCATGGGCGAGGCCAGACTGGGCTGAGCCAGGCACAGAGGGCTCCACCCTTCTGCTCTTCCATCTCCCCAGAGGAAAGTGGGCTAGGCGCATTGGCCAAGTAGCAGCTCCAGACATGTCCTGGATATCTCCACTCACCTCCTTGGGGTTCTGCCAAGACCTTGACGGGCACGTCTGTTCTCCTGGAGAGATACCTGACACATGCTTACCATGAGGACATGAAGACACTCGTGTGTGGAGGGTACAGGCTTCACCCAGGTCTCAGCAGGGCTCTGGTTGCTCATCCCAGGGTGTTGGGGTCCCACGGGGCTCAGGTGTCCAGAGGAAAGACTGGGCAGCCTGGGGGTTCTCCAAGGTGAGTGACAATAGGGCATCTGATGAGCCAGACCAGGTCAAGAGCATGCCCTCATGCCCACATCAAATTGAAAGATCACTTACCAGACATCTTCCAGGGACCATGGGAGCAGGGCAGAGCCCAGGTAATAGGAGCCAGTGTGGGCAGTGGAGAGCCTCCTGGGGTTGGGGTTACTTCAGACCAGTGAGCTGGGGAGAGGCTCGCCACAGTGGGGGATGGAGGGCCTGGTGCAGATGTGCAGAGTGCGTCCTCCCTGCCAAAGTTAGGGTCAGACCAGCCCTCTGCTGCCCTCTAGCCCAGTGGTCCCACTTGGAAGATGGGGAAATGGAGGCCCAGAAGGGCAGCACTAGCCTGAAGTCACACAGCTGACTCTTGAATGTGTTTCTAGGGATGAGAGATGGTGCCAGCCTCCTGGCCTGGCAGCACTTCCCTGACCTTTCCCCAAATCATACTGCACATTGCCCACACACACCCCATGGGCAGGTGGCTCATTCTCCCAACTTGTCTACCCCTGTGACCTCCATGGTCTGCCGCTGCCTCCCAGAAATAGGTCAGCGTGCACCGCAGCAGCCATGGGGAACAATGGCCCTTTCTTCTTTCCTCCAAGGAGCCGAGTAAGCCCCATCAGGCCAAACATCTTAATGTGATAAAAACCACCCAGTAAAGGCTGGTGGGGGGAGGGGGGAGAAGGAGACTCAAGGGAGTCCTGTTGGTTAGAGAACTCACAGCCTACCTGCCCAGGAGCTCTGGCCCCCTGAGGACCTGCAGGACCACAGGACAGTTGTCCCGTTGGGTGGACAGGAGTGTGTAGGGCTCAGGACCTGCATCTCTCTGGCCAGCCATCAGTCAAACACCAACCAGACACCCAGCAGTATCTCCTGGGCCATCCCATGTCCCCTTGTCCCATCAGGCCCTGCCTGAGTTCCTGCCCCTCCTCCTCTTCCTGCAGACCAGGATCCCACAAGGGGACAGCAAGTCCTGTCCACTGCTGTTCCCCTGCATCAGGCAGATCAGCTGGGCCTGAACATGGAGTCTGAGAAGGGAGGCCTGAGCCCACCACCACTGGGAGGGACTGGCAGTCCCTCCTTCCAGCTCTGGCAGTCCCTCCTCCACATCTGTAATCACTTAAGCACTGGAGGCTCCCATCCCTGTCCTCAGTATCCACCCTCCTCCTCCTTACCCACTGCCCTCTGCCACTCACCCAAGCCCACTGCCCCCATTGCTCCTCGCAGAGTCCCATCCACCCCACATGGTGCTGAGATCAGCCAGTGGACCGCGGTGGAGTTTTCTGCCATCTTCAAGCATTAGCCTGTGCAGATGCTGGAGGTTGTCCAGGCCCAAAGGGAGTAGCCCCTGAGGACCTGAGACACTGGCTAACACACGTGGTCCTTGGTGTTCTTAACTGTAGCCTTAGGCCACATGTTCAAAATAATGGTACCCCTGTCTGCCTCCCAGAGCCCAGCATCTGAGTCTTCAGCCACAGAGCTAGTGACCCCAGCCCTGAAGACAAGGTGCCAGGTGAGGCCCTGCCAGGCTGAATTGCATAGAGTGGAAGGGTCTCTGAGGGAGGGTGACTCGGGGCCTTGGATACCCCCAGCTTGAACATACCCAGCTCCTTCCAAGGCCACCCAGCCCCCGCTGGCTTCCAACCTCACTGGCTTTTGGCAAATCCCACTCCGCCAGGTCCTGAGAACAGAGGCACTGCTGCCGGATGGAGCAAACTCAAAGGCGCTTTAGAAACCCAGCAGCCCACCCAGGCCCTGGTCCCCTTGTGGTGGATGAGGGAGGTGGCCCCTCTTCCCCTGGGAGCAGACTGAGGGCACAGTTTACCCCTGGGGGCTGGGGCACAGGAATTTGTTCATCCTTATCTGGATGTATTTAGGGCTCCTAGGATGTGACCAGAAAACCAAGTGGGGCGTCGTGGCCGTCCAGACTGGAAATCTGTGTCGGCTGGGGGTGGGGGTGGGGGGTAGCACCGTGGACAAGGAGTGAATGCAGATTGGCAGCCACAGCTGTGTCCTCGTCCAGCCCCGCCTGTGGGCCTGGCAGGTGGGTGGGTAGGCTCTGCTCTGATGGATGTGTACCCCCTCCCAGGGACCTGGCAGGTGGGGGCCATCCTTATCGAGGAGCTGGGCCCCAGGTCCCACCAGTATCAGCTCTTTTATTTATGTGGCCTGTGGGTTCTGGGGTCATGTCCTCGTGGGCAGGTTCTAGTACAAATCTCCAGTGAGGTTACCTGATTCATTTGCACAGATGATGAGGCCCACCTAAGGCAGAACACTGCCCTGCTTTGCGCTAACTGCCAGGGAGCTCAGGGATACATGGCCACTCAGAGTCTTGCTCATCCTGGGAACCTGCTCTGCAGAGCACAGCTTGGCCCTCTGAGCATTTCCCATTGTTGTAGAACGCAGAGGGTGCACAGTCCCCTTCCGCTTCCAGACATCCTGAGTCAACAGGAGCACCCCCTCCCCCACACAACCATCCTTTCAAGACTCAGAGTCGGCCGCGTGGACAGGGCACACCTTCCAGAATCACAGCAGATTCTACTTGCATGGAAATTGGGTCTTCACATCAAGGCATTGATGCCACTTTGGTCATCAGGCCATTTACTCATCCATCAGTTTACTCAACAGGTATGTACTGAGCACCTACTATGTGTCAGAGAACTGAGGTGAGAGGAGGCAGGAGCAGTGGCTGCCTGCTGGTGAGGTTGCAGACAGTTCACACAGAATCATGGCAGTGATGATGCAAAGTGCATTTCGGATACAGTTGTGAATGGGCTCTACACGCTGCATCTAACTGCGCCCTCACCATACCCCCACTTTACAGACAGGAATGGAGAGGTGAGCCCACGCCCAGGCTTTCCATTGTGCAATCAAGGGCTGCCCCAAGGGAAGCGGCAGTCTGTGTCCAGATCCCCAGGCTGGCCCAGGAGTCTCCAGCCTGCCATAGCCTACCCCATCCCTGCCTTGATGGCTGCTGACCAACCCAGCCCTTAAAATGCACCAGTTCCACTCCCTTCCCCACTGGCCCTGGCCCAGGGCCTGAGACATTTTAACAGCACCAGGAAAGAAGGTCTCTTCAGAGTCCATGTCCACAGCGTGGGTTCTAGGTCAGGGAGGAGCCCAGGAAGCTGGGAGATGGGCTCCCTCATAGGCAGAGGAGAGAGAGAAGATAAGAAATGAAGTACAGAGCAGAGCAGTGAATTGGAAGGGGGACCCAAACCCGGTGTGGTCAAGGAGGGCTTCATGGCAGAGGTGCTACTCCCTAAGCCACTCCATGAGTTTGGACTTTGGCCAAGAGGAATGCGGCAAGAGAGTGGTCAAGGTCTTGCTTTAGGAGGCCAGCTGTGGCCAGCAGGTTGGAGGGAGGACAAGTGGCTAGAGGCTGAGAAGATGAGGGGCCTGAGCTAGAGGTGAGGGCCTGAGTATGGGCCATGTGGGGATGTACAGGGGCCACCTCTGCCATCCCTCAGGTGGCTGAGCTGCCGCACTCTGCTGGCTCCACCTCACAGGGGTCCATGGCGGGCAGAGAAACTCAGACAGGACCCATCTCTGGCAGGAAGCCTGGCTGGCTGGACAGAATGCCACTTCCCATGCCAGGGACTGAGGAGAGGACAGATCCTGAGCTCAGAGGGGGACTTGCTAGGTTCGAGGGGCCCGGTGGCATCCACACGCCTCCAGGCCCACCTCTTCCCTGGGCTCCAGGAAGCACTCTGGCCTGCCTTCCTCACTGCAGCATCTGGACCCAAAGAGAAGGTTGGGCTGCTGAAGGGGACCGGCAGCCTGATGCCTCCCCCTCTCTCCCACACAGGAAACATCATCGGCTCAGGCATCTTCATCTCACCCAAGGGTGTCCTGGAGCACTCGGGCTCTGTGGGTCTGGCCCTGTTCGTCTGGGTCCTGGGTGGGGGCGTGACTGCTCTGGGCTCCCTCTGCTATGCAGAGCTGGGAGTTGCCATCCCCAAGTCCGGTGGGGACTATGCCTACGTCACAGAGATCTTCGGAGGCCTGGCTGGGTGAGTGTGGGGTGCTGGCGGGGTGGGGGGTCAGCCTCTTTGGAACAGGACGGCCAGTCGGGCCCTGGGCCTTGGTTTCCTCTTCCACTTCCCACATCACAGGGAGGCTATGGGGTGGATGGAGAGAAGGGAGTGGGAGTGATGGGCAGCCTTCCAAGGCCAGGGTGGACGGCACCAATGCCCATGCCACTGTGCTGGTGTCTGGGGGACACTCTAGCTGGCCCCTTGACCTCTCTGTGTCTCCTTTTAAACAGACCTCCCTCCGAGTCCCACTTCCCCACCTGGTTGCTTATGGAGCAGGGAGGCTCTTACTATCAGAAACCACTAGATAATGTTAGTACCCAGGCAAGGAGGGGCCTTGATTTTAGTAAACCCGTGCATTGTGTGGGGAGAGGGGAGCGAGGCATGATATTCTCACACGCCCTGCAAAAGGTCACCTGAAACAGCTCCCTGACTTCTTTTATTCACCAGCGAACAATTGCTGAGCATACTGTGAGCCAAGGGGTGGGGATGCAGTTATAAGTCCCTGTCCTAAGTTGCTCACAGAGCAGAGGGGAAATAGCCCTTTGAATGTGATTGAGACCTAGAGGATCCTTGCTTTGAGGGTGTCTACAAGAGGCAGCGGCCACGCAGCAAAGAGAACAGGGTACACCTTCCCTAAGGAAAGCTCCCAGGAAAAACCATGTTTGCACTGAGGCTTAGAAGAAGGGTAGGATTTTTCTCAGCCCTTCCAGCCAGGGAGGAGGACATCTCAGGCAGGAGGGAGCATGTACAGAGAGCGTGGTGGCCCAAGCAAGCATGGTTTGTGTGCTGTGGCTGGAGGTAAGGTCAGGTTCACAGCAGGCCCGTTGTCCAGCTGAGTCATGCCAAGGGCCCCAAAGGGGCAAGCAGATTCCAGAATCACTTAGGAGCCTAATTTGGGAAGATGCGGTAGCCAGTGTGGCCTGAGGGGAGAAGTGCGTACAGTGGGAGGCTTTGAGAGCTTCATAGATGGTCCCTGGAACAGGGCAGGAGAGATTTCGGGGAGGGGATTACCGCATTGGTGAGGTCTGTGGCACATCCCAGGAGATGCTCAGTCGTGTCTTAGGTGAAGGGCCTAAAGCTCGGAGGAAAAGTCTAGACTGAAGTGTGCAAAGTTTGGTTCTGAGGGACGTGGGCTGAGGTCCCTTAATTGGGCAGCGTGGATGGGGCCCTGTCAGGGCATGCACACCCCTGTGGGTGTGTTCTTGGGTACTCCCCTCTGGGCAGAGGGTCCTCAAGGGGGCTGGGACCCAAGAAAGCATAAGACTCATGCTGTGGGCTGAAAAAACACTCTGGGGGAAGGTGGGAGGGAGAAGAGGGCCCACGACCCTGCCCCACAGGTGCCCAGCATGGAGGGGTTGGCAGAGGGGAGCTCCCAGCAGGGGAGGAAGGCCACAGAGCTAGAATGTCTCAGATGCCAAGGGGGAAGGTTGTGTAAAGGTGGGGGTAGGACATAGGGCTACAGAGCAAAGTGAGGATTAAGAGGAACCCACCAAACTTGGTGACACAGAGGTGGCTGGTGTCCTTGGATAAGGTAGTCTCCATCCTTGAGGGCTGGCCAAGGGCTAGGATCACCCCCAGGGGCAGACCCTCCCCTGGATACAGGCAGAGTCCCTGGGAACAAGTCAGACCTCATAGCCTTGAGCACAGAGCCCAACCCTACATAGGCATCCTGCAGAGGCAAGATTCAGGCAGTAGGGGCTAAATCACTCCCCAGCCACAGCCAGGGCCCTTTGCAAGTTCCAGTCCCTGTACAACAAAGGTCTCCCTCAGGGGGACCACAGCTGAGTCACCATTGTCAGCCACAGGGATCTGCTGAAAGCCATGGCCGAAGCTGTGACTGCAGGTCCAGGACAGCTCACCCTGGCTCAGGAAACAGCCTGTGGCCGGGGCAGCTAGGTGGTCATTAGAAAGGTGTTTGGTTCCCACGTCTTTCCCAGCACCTGCCCAACGGTGGCCCCATTGATGTTTAAGTACATTTAATGCCTTCTCTTTTCAAATAGTTGATAAATACAGCAGTGAGGCCTCAACAAGGTCAGCCCCGCTCCCCGACCACGCCAGCCTCTGGCAGCCTAGCCAGCCCTTGGGTGCCAGGCCCAGGTGCAGCCCCACTCCACACACCTGGGCCAGGTGCACCAGGAGGGGCACTGGGATGCCCATGCCACTCCAGATCTCACTCATTCCAGCTTCCTGCTGCTCTGGAGCGCCGTCCTCATCATGTACCCCACCAGCCTGGCTGTCATCTCCATGACCTTCTCCAACTACGTGCTGCAGCCTGTGTTCCCCAACTGCATGCCCCCTGCCACTGCTTCCCGAGTACTCTCCATGGCCTGCCTGAGTGAGTGCCCACTTGCGTTCCAGGTGGCCTCTGTCCCCAGAGCAGCCAACTGCCCATGTGGGAGGGTACAGCAGCGGGACTCCCAGCTGCAGCCCCTGAGACAGAGGCCTCAGGGGCTGGGGTTCTTGCACTCCAGCCGCAGCAGGGGATGCCAGTCTCCTGCCATCTGGGCTGGACTTGGCTGTGGCCCACTGTGAGGGGTCTCAGCATCAGGCCCCTGTGCTGCCTTTCCTCCCCAGTGCTCCTGACGTGGGTCAACAGCTCCAGTGTGCGCTGGGCCACGCGCATCCAGGACGTCTTCACAGGAGGGAAGCTGCTGGCCCTGTCGCTCATCATTGGCGTGGGCTTTGTCCAGATTTTCCAAGGTAGGGCTGGGGTGGGGGTGTGGGCAGGGCTAGGGAGACAGCGCTGATCCCTGATTTCTGGACCCCCAGGACACTTCGAGGAGCTGCGACCCAGCAATGCCTTCGCCTTCTGGATGATGCCCTCGGTGGGTCACCTGGCCCTGGCCTTCCTCCAGGGTTCCTTTGCCTTCAGTGGCTGGAACTTCCTCAACTATGTCACTGAGGAACTGGTTGACCCTCGAAAGTGAGTGGGGCCCCCAGCCAGGCACTGAGAAGGGTGGGGGCCTGCCGGTGGGCGAGGCGACCTCTCTGCACAGACCTCCTCCCACCTGTGGCTCAGACTGGTCATCCGCTGACCGTGCCTGCTGTCCCTGAAAGAAAGCAGGGACACTTGCATTCTAGCCTGGCCCTGTTCTGCATGGCTGTGGGTGGTCACGGCCCCTCACTGGCCCTCAGAAAGACTGGGTATCATCGTCCTGCTGTAAATAGATGCAGTGATGTGCTGCTGGCCAAAAATTATGCATGCGCACACAATGTGGTCCCCACAAATGAAGCCAGTGACGCTCAGCCAGAGCCCCCAACAGTGAACAGTTGTAGCTGAGAGGGCAGGACTGAAGGAGAGTCCCAAGGGAGACCCTAGACCTACGGGCTGGGCTCTGAGGGCACTTTGGGGGCTTTCCAGGCTGGTTTTGGCTGTGCACAGTTTTCTCTTTATGTACAGATATTAGGCCCTCTCCTCAGGATACGATGCGGCCCCGTCTCCACCTGCCCTACCTTCTATCGGCCTGTGCCAGGCGGAGGATGGGGTCAGGGGGGGCAGACAGCAGTGTTCCCATGTCCTGGGCAGCAGTGCTCCTCCCTTCCCCAGCCCAGTGTCCCCAGCAGACGCAGGAGATGGAGACTCAAAGCTGTTTCTGTTGCTGTGCCCCATCCCCACCTCCTGAGGGTGAGACGCTGACACGCTCCACTGACTGCCCCCAGGAACCTACCTCGTGCCATCTTCATCTCTATCCCACTGGTGACCTTCGTGTACACCTTCACCAACATCGCCTACTTCACTGCCATGTCCCCCCAGGAGCTGCTGTCCTCTAACGCAGTGGCCGTGGTGAGTGGGGCCCCTGCTTGGTCCCCGGCTCCTGCCCCGGCCCATTCCCCAGCCTCACGCACAGCCTCTCTTCTGTGCCCACTCAGACCTTCGGGGAGAAGCTGCTGGGCTACTTTTCTTGGGTCATGCCCGTCTCCGTGGCACTTTCCACTTTCGGAGGGATCAATGGCTACCTGTTCACCTCCTCCAGGTGACTGGACTGGGGAGACGGTGGTGGTGGTGAGGCAAGGCAGGTGCCCTGGTGTGCACGAGCCGTGCAGGGGGACAGGAAGGGAAACACTGCCAGGTGGAGGAGTCCACCTGAAGCTAGCATGATGATCCCGCCCGTGACAAATGTCTGATCCCAACTCAGAGGTAAAGAAAACAAGAGGGAGACAGGCTAGGTGAGGGGAAGAACTGTCCAGTGGGACTGCTGCGGCCTGGAGCAGGAGGTTAGAGGTGACAGCTCAAGAGGGACATTAGGTCCAGGGCCGAGGTCCAAGATCTGGCTGGTGGAGAGGCCCCAAGGCCGGGCTCATGGCCCCCACCCATCTCTGTCCCCACCCCCTAGGCTGTGCTTCTCTGGAGCCCGAGAAGGGCACCTGCCCAGCCTGCTGGCTATGATCCACGTCAGACACTGCACCCCTATTCCTGCCCTCCTTGTCTGCGTAAGTTGGGGGACCCAGGCCAGGCAGGGCATGGAGTCAGGACCACCCAGCAATGTGGGACTTACTGGTTAATGGCAGGGATGAGCCCCTGGCCATGGCGGGCAACCCACAGGGGATGTGGGAAGGGGCCGGGGCTCACCTGACCTCCCAACCTGAGCGGGCAGGCCAGAGCAGCCTGCAGGGATGACAGGAGGCAGGTGGGAGGCCAGCTGTCAGCCCTAGGTCCTCTCCCAGTGTGGGGCCACAGCAGTCATCATGCTCGTGGGAGACACATACACGCTCATCAACTACGTGTCCTTCATCAACTACCTCTGCTATGGCGTCACCATCCTGGGGCTGCTCGTGCTGCGCTGGAGGCGGCCAGCACTCCACAGGCCCATCAAGGTGAGCCGGGGGAGGATGGGCTGGCCAAGGTGCCAGAACCTGTCAGAGCCAACCCTGCAGTCATTGTGGGCACCAGGGGCAGGTGATGACAGTGGCGGCAATCCCAGCTTTGGCTGGAAGCTGGGCCCTGCTCCGAGCTTCCTATGCACTGACATATTCACCCCTTGTAACAACCCCATGAGGACGGCACTCTTAATACCCCCACTTTACAGATGAGGAAAATGAGGCTCTGGAACCTGCTCAAGGTCACACAGGCTGCCAGTAACAGAGTCAGAATTCCATGAGTCCACACAGAAACAGAAGTCTGAGCTAAAAGAAAAGCCCCTCATTTGCATATTATCCTATTTGCATAAATCCTTAAGTGCTCAGTGCCTGAAATGGGAAACACCCCCAAATAATTGACCTCCACCGAGTGCAAGCAACAAGTCTGCACACACCGCTGGGTGGAGCTCAGAGCCGCTGAAACTTCGACAAATCCTCAAAGATTTGGCCAACTGGCCAACCCATGAATTGGCTTCCAGCACACTGGGCTGCTGCCAGAAGGGGCCCCTCAGTCCCCAGCTCCCAGGAAGGGAGAAAAGCTTCTAAGACCCCCAGGGTGGTGGGGCCAAAGCCGGGAGCCCTGCACCATCAGCACTTAGGTTTGCTCTCCCCCAGGTGAACCTTCTCATACCCATCACCTATTTGGTCTTCTGGGCGTTCTTGCTGGTCTTCAGCTTCATCTCAGAGCCCATGGTCTGTGGGGTGGGCGTCATCATCATCCTCACAGGGGTGCCTATTTTCTTCCTGGGAGTGTTCTGGAGAAGCAAACCAAAGTGTGTGCACAGACTCACAGGTGAGCCGAGCAGCTTCCTGAGGTGGCTGGAGTCTGGAGATGGGGCCTTCCTAGAGGCTCGCCCCAGAGCTGAGTCTCGCAGCAGCTGGGGTAGTAACACGGGGCCCATCCACCACCAATTGTCTCCCCAAGATGTGGCCCAAGTGTCCAGAGCCCACCTGCAGAGAGGGCAGCTCCCTGAAGACCCCTGCCCAGGGGAGGTGTCCAGAGATGAGGTTGCCCCTGTCCCAAGGGATCAGGCCCCATGGTCCATCTGTCTATCCGTCTGTCCTCAGAATCATTGACACACTGGGGCCAGGAGCTGTGTTTCGTGGTTTACCCCCAGGACTGCCCCGAGGAAGACAATGGCCCCTGCCAGCCCTCCCCACTGCCGGCCACAAACAAGCCCTTGAAGACACAATGAGACATTTGTAGAGACTGAAGCAGCTGTTTCTGTTTACATGTTGTTTATTGAGGAGGTGTTTTTGCAAAAGTTTTTTTTCTTCCTGGAAAAAAGATACGACTTTTAGAGGCCTGTTGTAAGGGAGCCCTGAAGATGGGGACTGGGTTTCCTGTCGTAGCACTGCCCTGCTAGCTTTTCCTGAAAAGGCCTATAAATAAACAGGGCTGGTGGTTCACATGTGATCAGGAGAGTCCCTGGTGGGCACAGACTGGGTCCAATGGTGGCATACCTCAGCAGGGGCACACATGTCGCTGGCCAGGAAGGTGCCATGGTAGGCTCTGGAGGAGGCTCTTGGTATTGGGGGCTTTGCTGTTGACCCAGACACTCCCTCACCTGGGGCTGGTACTGTGGAGCCCAGAGCCACCCTGCCCCAAAGGGACATGGAGGATGGGGAAGAGACTCAGTCTGCCCACCACCCAGGCCCCTCAATGCCAGCCTGAGCTCAGCCACCCAGGAGTGCCTGGGGATTCTGTGCCAGGATTGTCTTTCTTCCCATAGATTGCCACCAAGTGAATGTCATGACTTCAGAACCCACAGCCTCACCCTGGTTTCTGAGGCCCTGAGATAGGCTGGGATGGATTTGGCCACTGTCAGTTGGTGCCTCAGCCTCGGTCCCTTAAGAAAGCAGAGCAGTTCATCCAGGGGAGCTCAGTGCCTGCAAGCTACCCCATGGGCTTCCTCTACCCGTCCCAGTGCCCATATTCCCAGCCCTGCTATGGTGCCCAGGAGATTGACCCCTCAGCCAGAGGGCAAAGAGCACAGCCTGGCAAGGCCCATGCTGCCACCACAGGCATGAGGATGGGGCAGAAGCCTCCTTGCTCAGCTCCTCCACGGGCCCTACTGGGAAGGACAGGAGGAGGGCTCATCGCCAACAGAGCAATCATCATGGACAAGGTCCAGCATCTCCCTGGCCCTGTTCAGTCCTCACTGCAGCTCCCAGCACAGCTCTGGCAGGCAGCTGGTGCCACCACCAGGTGAATGAGGCAAGAAGCCACAGAAAACAGAGAGCCCTGTCCTGGACCCCCTGCTTTTCTGAAAATGCATCCCCAGAATAGAGTGGGGGAGATTCAAGTGAGACCCCAGAGTGCTTGTGTATATTGGGACCCCACAGAGGGGCTCATCACTCCACCCTCTTCCCTGTTCACCGCCCTGCAGCCCCCACCTGCTTTGCCCACCCAGGGGTGGGGGCAAGTGAGGCAGCCAGCTGGCTGAGGGCCCAGTCCCTCCACTGGGGCTGCTTGTGGGGGCCTCTCCAAAAGAAAGGACACGGAGGCAGGGTAGAAATGACTGTGTATTCCCTGGTTACAAAGCGGGGCTGTGGCAGTCACCAGTGTGTCCGGTGGGTCAGCAGACCAGCAGGGCCTCATCATCACTGGCCTCCAACGTTGGGGAGCAGGGTGGCAGGGCGCAGACCCCCAGTGGCTCTGGCGAGTGGGCGCCTAGGTTGCTGCTGGCAGTGGGGGCCTGGGGATGGGGGGCCTGGACTGAGCAGGGCTCCCGAGGCAGGTCTGCAGGAGCTGGGCTGTCCACAAGAGTGTCCCTGCTGGCCTTTTGGTCCTTGTCCAGGGGCCTGCACTCTGGATCTCGCAGACCAGAAGGCAGGGGTGGCACTGAAGGTCCCACATCTGGTGCATGGCTGAGGACACTGGGAGGCCTGTCCCCAGCCTCCATGGGGCTGCCTATGTCTGTAAGGGGGGCTGGGAGTTCCGGGATGCCCCCTGGTGCAGGCTGGAGGAGCCCATCACCCAGCACCGTCTGTGAGGTGCGCGCGGCAGTTAGCAGTGGGATCTGGCCTCGCGGTGCCTGCGGCCGGTGAAAGAGCCGGTTCCAGAGGCGGCCGAGGCGGCGGCGGGAGGGCCCCCGGCGAGAGGCATGCCTGCGCATCTGTCGCCGCATGGCTGTGCGAAGGTTCTGTAGCACCGAGGCCTGAAGGGTGGGGCAGCGGCTGAGGGAGCAGCCAGGCCGCTCAGGGGCAGAGGTCAGCGCACCCCCAAGGGACCCGAGACCCTAAAGGACCAATTTGTCCCACCCACCTGACTGTGGCCCCCAGGTCACCCTGCCCAGACTTCCCCTCTCCTTCCTTTGACCCCTGAACCAGACCAGCCCACATGCTGTCCCACCTGGCCCCTTGGCTCCCTGTCACGGGCATTCTCTGAGGTCCGGCCAGAAGCCTGAGGCTTGTGGGGTCTCATGCCTTCTGGGGCTCACCTGGGACGCGCTGTAGACAGGAAAGTCCTCCACGGGTGGGATGAGGCCCTGTGCAATGAGCTGACCGTAGGACGGGGGTGCCTCCCTCCGCACAAACTCAGCCTCCAGGCGCGTCATCTGGGTCTCGAAGGCCCTGAAAGCGGTGGGCAGAAGGGCAGCATGGCAGGGCTGGTGGGGACCCACACAGCAAAGGACTGGAGGACCCTGCCCCTCCATGCAGACATGGTCAGATGCCCAGACCCCAGTATGTGCAAGAGCAGTCCACACATGGATGGTCCAAGCCCCAGTTTGTAAACCCACAGCTGCACAGAGAGCAAGCCTGAGGCCTATCCTCAGGGAGGTGAAGAGACCGAGGCTCCAGGCCTGCACTGCACCCCCAGGCCCCGGCCATAGTATGGCGCCCACCTGTACTCCTGCGTGCGCAGGGAGTAGAGCTTGAAGGCGCAGCCCAGGGCAATGACAAGCAGCAGGCCACACACCAGGCTGCCGATGAGGGCAGCGGTGATGACCTTGCGGGGCACCGCAGCCAGGCAGCCATGCTCGTCGCTGCCATCCTGGCAGTCCTCCTGGCCGTCACAGCGCCACGTCTCAAAGATGCACAGGTTGGTGCCACAGTGGAAAGTGCCGGGCTGGCAGGAGAAGCAGTTCTTCTCGTCGGCGCCATCAGGGCAGCTTTTCTGGTTGTTGCAGCGGTCGGCAGGCGCATAGCACAGGCCACTGCCCCCCTCGCAGGGGTACTGGTCGGGCGGGCAGGCCGGGCAGCCCTGCTCATCTCGGCCGCTGGCGCAGTGCCACCAGCCATCGCAGCGCTGTGGCTCCGAGAAGCACCCCTGGTCACCCGTGTCGCCCCCGTCCCCCTCACTGCTGCTCCCACATGGCTGCTCCCAAGGGAGGCAATAGCCCTTCACCTGGTAGGTGGCGTTGAAGCCATGGCCAGCGCTGCGGGCACGGGCATGGTAGGCCACGGTGAGGCGGCCCTGGGTGGCCTCGAGGCTCACAGGCCGGTGGTTGCTGCGGTAGGAAAGTGTCTGCAGCAGGCGGTCCCCGCGCTCGCCCAGGCCCTCGTACACCTGCACATAGTCGTCATAGCCCAGCCGCAGCTCCAGCTGCAGCAGCACGCGCCGCGGGTCCTGTGTGTCCACCAGCCACGTGCAGTGAAGGTCCGAGGGCCCGCGGGCTGCACCAAACAGGTCTGGGGAGGCGAAGGAGCCGTAGAAGCTGCCCAGCCGCCGGCCACACGCCAGGTCAGGGCAGCCGGCCTCATCGGAGCCATCACCGCAGTCCTGTGTGCCATCACAGCGCCGCTCCACCGGCAGGCAGCGCGTGGAGCGTGCCCCGCTGCATGGGAAGGTGCCCCCGGGGCACAGGCTGCCTGGGGGCTCAGAGGCGGGTGCAGAGCAGTTGCCCTCATCCGAGCCGTCCCCACACTCGTCCACAGTGTTGCACTGCCATGGTCCCGGCAGGCACTTGCCATTGTCACAGCGGAACTCGTCCGCCTGGCAGGACACCTGGCCCAGCTTCCCTGTGGGGTAAGTAGCAGGAGGCAGTCAGGGGAGAGCAGAGCCACCCTCCATCATGGGGGCCTGGAGCCAGGAGCAGGCAGGTGGCTCCCCCACCCCTGCTGGGCCTCTGCAGGGCTTGGGAAAAGGAAGCACCAAGGAGAAGGGGCCCTCGCCTCTCTGTGGCCACCTCGAATGCCAGGGTAGGCTCAGACCCTGACCTGAGCCTGGGGTAAGGGACGAGTTCCCTCCCCAGCCAAGCCTGTGGCATGGGGTCAGTGACCTCAAGAAGTTCCGAGGCATCCTGAGGCAGCAGCATGACCAGTCCCATCATGTCCTAAGATTGACAGGGCTGGTCAGGGAGAGCCTGCAGGGAGCCCAGGTGCAGGCACTGAATGCTCCCTGGTGTCCCTGCCCCACCCTGCGGCCAGTATCACCTCGAATGTAGGAGAGACGGAAGCCCTGGGCCTGGCCAGAGCTGGAGGCGTCTGAGTGGAAGAAGATCCAGACGTGGTCGCGGGCGGAGATGAAGGCGGGCGGGATGGCAGAGCCGCACAGCCGGAAGGCCTCCTGGCGGGGCGGGGCCGCTGGGCCCAGCAGGAGCCAGTCCAAGGAGCACTGGTGGGACTCCTCCACGTCAAAGTTGCGGAAGCTGCGGGGGCAGAGAGGACCGCGGCTGTGGTGGGCAGGCAGGGGCCCATGGCCAAGGACCAGCAGAGAGTGGTCAGGCTGGAGCTCACGGCAAGGATGGCCAGCCCCGCCCCCACTCGCCTCCCAAACTGCCTGACTCCTCCACTCCCAGCCACCCTGCCCCCTCCCAGGGGTCCGAGGGTGGCTCCACGAAGAATCATGACACCTGTGGACAGCATCTGTCACGTTCAGCTCCGTGGCCGCTCCCTTCCCTCCCTCCTCAGTGCACACACAGCACCTCCAGCCCAAAGTCAAAGTGTAGAGGGAGTCAGGAGCCCCATGACACTCTCCTCTGAAGGACAGAGGCCCAAGGGCCCAGACTCCTCCCACACTGGGTCTGCTGGGATAGACTCAGCACAGATCCCCAGGCCTGGGCACTGAGGGTGAGGTCGTGACCATGGGCTGGCTGAGACTGCAGCTGGGTGACAACCTGGACCCCCAGGCCCAGAGCCATGCCCTGTGGCCATGGGGAAACTGAGGCACAGAGACCAGGACAGAAGCTGCTCATGCCATCACATCCCTGTGCTTTGGAGCTGCGGAGTAACTTGAGGTGGAGAGGTCTTCTGTGCTTTGGCATTTATGAGAAATAGGGCAGATGGAAGTCACAGTAATTTCCTGTGTAGTTTGGAAATCAAAATGTCCCCGCGATTACTCCAGGCCAGGGGTTCCAGTCCCTCAGTGCCACTATCTGGTTGCTTCACCCAATTTCCCTCTGCAGGTCCCTGCAGCTTGAGCACTCAGGCCCCTACCTGGTTCCTGCCCTTGCTGAGACTGCCCCAAGCCCCATTGGGGAAACCCTGCTCTGGGCTTGGTGCCAGCCTGGCCTCAAGCCACCCCTGCTGGACAGAGAGGGCACCTCTGCCACAGCAGATCACGCCCACCAGTTCCCAGGACTCCCTTCCTGGCAGGCTGAGGTGACTGACAGCCTCCATGCCCCATGAAAAAGTCTCAGGGCACCCAGCCATGGAGGCCCTCAGAGACCCAGGGAGCTGGGCATGCTCATATGCCCACACCTGCTCACATGCACTCACATGTGCACACACATACCTACAGCTCACATATGATCACATGTCCTCTTACACATGCACATGCTCACACACGTACACACCCAAGTGTGTGCCCTCCACACCTGCTCAGACACACACACACTCACATACACAGTCACTCAACCCAGCACGTGTAGGCCCACATCTATTTCCTCTGATACCTCTAGGCCCCCCTCACCTGATGGTGATCATGTCCCCACGGTCGCCCTGGATGTACCAGCTGCAGTTGGTGCCCGGCGGGTAATTGAGGGGCCAGGCCGGGCTGTAGATGACACCACGCCGTTCTGTGTGCTGCTCCAGCTTTCCGCTGCAGGCGGCTGTCGCAAGAGGAGACTGAGAAATGCCAGCTCCACCTTTCAGTGAGAAGCAGGTTAGGGGAAAGGGGGTGTAAGCCCCCATGGCTGGAGCATAGGCTTCCCCCAGGATGAGATCAAGTCCAGCCAAGTGTGGTTATGGCCAAGGGCAAGGCTACAAACTCAAGACTTCACGGAAGAGGTATGTATGGGGAGGTCAAAGAAGACTCTCCTGAACTTAAAGCAGCTGTAGCCCCAACCCTGCAAAGTGTGCTAGAGTCTAGGTACTGTCCCCCCACCTCCAACAGGGCTGAGATCGAGCCCACCAACAACTCTCCTTGGCAACCAGCCACTCCAAGGTGCAACATCGTGGCCTCAGGGCCTCAGCTTAGTGGGGAATTCTGCACCCCCAGGCCTGTCGGCCTGCACAGGCCATCCCACTACAGTCCCCGGCTTTGCCCTCCCTGAAGCATACCAAATGCAGACCTCAGCCTTTGCTCACCCAACATGTATTTACTGAGCATCTACCATGCACCAAGCACAAATGATAGGCATGCCAAATAGGACAGGCAAAAGCCCAGCTCTGGGGAACTCCCAGGCTGGGGGTGAGAGCAGACAGACTCTACGCAGAAGCCCTGGGTGGAGTGAAGATTGAAAAACAGGCCTGAAGGGATGCAGCAATGTCCAGATGTGGCTGGAAGCACAGGCTGGGCCTCAGCATACCTTGTGTGGAATTTGGGTTTTATCCTGAATACATACAAGTGGGAAGCCTCTGGAGATAGATGTTGTAACCAGACGAGGAGACCAAGGCTCAGAGAGAGTGACTTGCCCAGGGCTGCACAGCCAGTGAGTGGCAGGGTCAGGATTCACCCCGCCCTCTGGTGGGCTCAGCCTCTCACTGCCGGTCCTGAGCCATCAATCATGTAGAATGCTGACTGTATGCCGGGTCAGGGATGAAAGCAGGGCATCACGCCAGCCTGTGCAGGTGAGGTGGCCCACCACACCCTGCCCCACGTGCCTCACTTTAACCAATCCATTATCCCACCTTCTGCTTCCCAGCTGAGCCTGCCCAGCCTGAGGCTCCAGACTGGCTGTGGCAGTGGCGAGCCTTCCCGGGACCAGGCAGTGGGCCCCTACACTTGGCCGCAGCAGCGTCATTGCCCTCTCAACCCTGCACCATGCTGGTTCATCTGATCCTCACAACCGACTGTGACAAAAGCAAGGCCCATTTTACAGATGGAGAAACCAAGGCTCAGAGTTCTGACCCTTTTGCCAAGCCCAGGGACACTGCCTCCTCAACTTCCCATGCCAGACCTGGTGCCCTGGAAGCAGCGTTCTCTCTGGCTATAAGCAAGAATCTCTGGGACCTCAAATGGTGCAGCTGCAGAAAGAGGGAAAGCCCTCTGGCCACCTCCCATGCTCTTAGGACAAGGACACAATTCATTGCTGTGGCCCCAGCTGCTTCCCTGCCCACCCCTTCTGCCTCATACCTCCCAGAACCCCCTTGGTCCCACACCTCCCAGAGCCCCTTGCTTGGGAGGGAGACTTTGCTGTTGCTGGTCCCTGGCAGGAGCTCTCCCCACCCTCTTGACCCGTGCGCTGACTCCCACTCAGCATCAGTCAGCTCTCAGCTCTGTGTCCCTTCTTGGGGAATCCCTCCCCAGGCTACACCAGCAGAGCTCGGGCCGTCTACCCGTCCACTCTCCCCAGCTTCTGCAATTTCCATTTTGTTCCTGGGATTGCCTGATGAAAGTCTCCCACAAGAAGGCAGGGGCCGTAACGGCTCTGGCCCAACACCATGTCCCCAGGATCCTACACGGTGCCCAACACACAGTAGGTGCTCAATAAATGTGGATCACTGAGAGTACTGGTCAGTCCAAGTACCTGCTGAGCACCTAGAAGCATGAGTGGCAGGTGGAACCCCTTCCAATGGGGACTGCCATGACCATAGAGGTCCAGGTGACCTGACACAGTGTCTAACGAGGAGTCGGTAACCCCCACCGACAACTTACGAGAGCATCAAAGGACTAGAGCAGAAACACCTTCTCTTGGCCCTAAAGCACAGCTGGCCACTATGGGGTCACCATCGGAGCCTCAACAATCCCGGGTCAGCGAGGTACAAGACAGCACCTCACCACCTGGTACTCACACGTGGCCCCGGGAGGCAGCCTCCCTGAGCCTCAGTTTTCTCACCTGGAAAATGGGAGCGATGCACTCTGCTCCCAGCCACGGAGGGTAAGGAGGAAACAAATGGAGTGGGGTCTCAGGGGTACACCCAAACATACAAAGTGCCCCAGCCACAGTCGGGTTCCCTCTGACAGGTGAGGCCACCAGCCATGTGGACCTCACAGAGACCTTGGGTGCTAACCTGGGATACCTGGGAGGTGTTGGTTTACAAAACCCAGAAGAGGCATCTCTCCCAGAGGGTGCTGGGCGGGAGGTTCCTGGATAGGGAGGGCCCAGCAAGGCTGGGGGCGCATCTTGCTCCCACATTGAGTCTCTAAAGCACATGTTAAGCTGAAGCATCAGGCCTCTGAGTCATCCAAGGGTGGGAACCATGCCTTGTTCACCTGTACCCTCAGCCCCGAAGACAGGGCCTGGGGAAGGGCAGGCCCCAGTCTCTCCCTACTCCGGCCCCAGAGGTCTTCCCAAGGGGACGCAGATAGGCCTGCCTGTTGTGTCTGGGCACTTGGAGGCCAAGTGTCTCACCTACACTGGTCAAGGGAGACCCAGACCCTCATGCCAGGTGTCACCTGCTACCTTTCTGTCTTCCGCCCACCCTGGCCAGAATACTTCTCCCTCCTAGGCCTAAGTCTGGCCATTTTTTAGGCATTGGGAGGCCCCTGACTGGACAACTACCAGCCCAGATCTGCCTCTCAACAGAGCCCCGACAACACATCCCCACAAAGAGCCTCACCCCAGAGGGCCCCCCAGGGCTACCCCAAAAATTCCCACATGAGGGGAAACAACAGCAGTCGGTTAACTGTTTTCTCCAAAGGGGGCCACAGAGACCATGGTTTCTGCAGCCATGAGCCCGCCATCAGGCAAGAAAGTGTGTATGGAGCAGGAGGGGGACTGGGGTCTGTGCAGGGCACTGGCAGCTCCCATCAGGGGCTCTTGACTGGACACTGCTTGGCCGTGGGTCTGGAGGGTGCCACTAGCTCAGACAGCCAGCCTCCAGCTCTCTCTGTGACAGCAGGCCTCTCCTCAGTATACCACCCAGTGCCTAGGCACAGATGGGGAAAGAGCTTCATGAATCCAGTCCTAGGGCCCACACTGCCAGCCACACTGTTCTGCCCTGGCCCTCAGCTTATCCATCCATAAAATGGAGTCAGTGGGCATTGCTGGTCTCCGAGGGATGGTTGGGAAATTTGAGCAAAGCAGTAGTCTCTAGCCAGACATTCAGGTGACATGGGAGTGGGGGGTATACCAATGGGGCAGGGGGATCTCTAGGAATTCCCCGTGGGAGGTAAGGGTTATGATAGGGTAAGAGTGGGCAGGCAGTGAGGAAACATGGGAGGACTGTGTGTTTGGGGAGATACTGACAAAGAGAGAGGGTTTGGGGGGGCTGTTTAGGGGCAGTCAGAGAGGTCTGTCTGGGCTTTATTTGAAGGTGGCCTGCCTTCACTCTGGCAGAAGATTCCCTTGGTCCTTGGGGCCAAGGTGGCCTCCTCAAGTGGGCGAGGGATGACTGGGCACTTTTAGGCCAGCATCCTTCTTTCCTTGTCCCAAGAGTCATCAAGTACTCCTGAGAGGACATAAGCAAAGCCTTATGAAGCACAACTTGTGGGTCCAATTTCCAGAGGCGATCGATGCTCTGGACAACTGGCCCGGTGTAACCCGACCACCGGGAGCTGGGAACCCCTCCCCGGCACTTGGGGAAGTTGCCAAGTGAATGGAGAACATGAAGACCCTGCCCAGGTTTACCCCCTGGGGCCACAGCGGCCATGTGGCGGAGCCCAGAGATGTGCGGGATGGGGGATGCAGGAGGTGGGTCACCTGACCCAGTCAGTGACTGACACACCTGGTGCAGGACCAGGGCTTAGGAGTAAAACACCTGTGAGGTTCCCAGCAGTAATGGAGTTGTGGTGGGGGGGGGCACCTTGGGCAGCCAGCAGCTGATCAGCAGCGCTAGAGGAGTCAGAGCTGGACTCCAGGAGAGCTAGGGCCTCAGTCTACCACTTATGGCCACACATGCTCTGCATGCCGAGGGCACCAAGCACAGACACCTTGGTGTGAACGGCAGCCCCTGGAGTTGGGCAACCCCGCTGGGGCCTGAAGTCTTGACAGCTAAGGACAACTAAACATGAAGACCTGAGCAGGTGTGTTTCTCTCTCTAGCTCTACGAGTGTACCTTGTCCCTGGAGCATCACTTTGCTAAACTTGGAGTACATGCATGTGACAGATATGTTTGAGGTGACATGCCCACCCACCACACCAGCAGGAGGGCTGGCCTGGGGCTCACATTTGTAAGACGTGACAGCCCCATGCTCCCTTGCCCCCCTCCCCAACTATGGCCACAGACACCTGACCCAGGCTGGGCCAGTCAGTCTTTTCCTGAAAGTTAGGATAGGAGACTGGGGGGCCAGGATGCCAGGCAGGACTGGGGCTAAGTCAGCAGAGGAAGGCCAGGCTGCAGAGAGTATGGAGCCAGGTACAGAGAGAATTGGCAGGGACACAGAGGCCAAGATGGGCTGGTGAGAGTAACTTCTGTAGACCCTAGCCTGTCAGCAGCCAGCCGGGGCCCCTCTTCCTGAGAGCTCTGGCTCCTAACACCTGAGCCAGCCTTGTGGGTTTCTGCAGCAAGCAGGGCCCTGAGCAGAACTAGGAATCCCAGGTACCTCTTGCCCCACCATGCAGCACAACAGACAACAAAGTCAGACGTCCTCCAGACTGCAGACTGCACATTCTCCCTGGCTACACCTTGAGCTACACCTTGACCTAATGTTTTTATGTCGATACTTGTGTTTGTTTTAATACCTTTTTAAGGTTTGCAGAAGATGGCGGTATATAGGCTGAATTAGTAAGAGGTTTACTGGGGTTTATCGATTACAGAAAAAGAGGCCCTTCTCAGAATTCTCCTGGTGGCACCGAGGGCCACAGGGGCCTGGACTTATCCATTCGCCAACCCCTGGCAGCCCCTTCAGCAATGGAGGACGGAGGGACTGGGCCGCTCCTCCTACTCCTGAGTCTTTGCTGTGCTCAGCACTAGGCCAGAGCCCCAAGATGGCCAGCGGATGGACGGACCCACACGGACAGGCAGGAGGCAGGGCGGTGCTGACCGTGTTTCCTTCGAGTCTGTGTACTGTTGGCCAACGGTGTTTTGGACGATAGTGTTCAGCTGTCTCCCGAAGTCATCTTGTCCCATACTCACCCTTCATGTGCAGCCCAGCCGATCTACGGCTGTGCCCCACCCTCCTTCCTGTCTAACTCTCACCTATCAAGCCAGGACTTCCCCTGCCTGCAGCATCCCAGGACCAGGTCCAGGTCCAGGCAACTGGAGATCACCCCTAGAGCCCAAGGTTTGAGGTAGATCCTATTATTTCACCCATTTTACAAAAGAAGAAACTGAGGCTCAAAGAAGTTTAAGCTTGCCCAAGGCCAAATAGCTCCTCTGTGATACAGAAAAGATGCACAGGGACCAGTCTTCAGACAAGAGGCCAGGTGGCCTCAGGGTGGAGCCAGGACCCAGAAGGCCTGTCCTCAGAGGTCACTAACCGAGAAGTGCCAGAAGGATGGGAGGAAGGAGAGAAGTGGCTTGCTTACCTAAGGCGGGAACTGCGCTGCTGAGCCTCCCCGTGAGAAAGATGTTCACTGTGGAGACAAAAACAAGGGTCAGTGGGGGTGATGGCTCTTGGGGTCCCAGGCGCCTTGCTGGGGAACAGGACAACACAGCTGAACTCAAAGTTGGACCCTTCATCTTACAGGCCAAGAGCACCACCCTAGAGACCCTGCCTCCCACCCCTGGTCCTGCTGAGATGGGCAGAGGTGAGGACCCCAGAAAGTCTAAGGACCACCCCGGCATGCCCACAGTTGAGAGAGCAGCATGAAAGCCTGGCTGCATCACACCATGTCACATAGCTTCTGCCACTCCCCATGCCTGGAAAGTCTGTTCCCTGTCAGGCTTGCATCCACCCATCAGAAAGGGGCCCTGGCTCAGCCCAGGTGGGGGCCCTGACTGTCAAGAGAGCTTCTACCACTCCCTCAGGGGGGCTTTGCTGCCACCTGGTCCACCCAGCAGCAAGGGAGGGAGGGGAAGCAGTTCTGATTATCCCCATTGTACAGGGAGATACAGCCAGCCAGGTGATGGTACCACCCACCTCACTGTGCCATGTTGACCTTGAGAAGGGAGGCAATGAACTCTTCTGCTGCCCCCTCCAGTACCCACCTCCATGGGGTCTGTCCTCTGCTTTCACTACTGCTCTGCCTCAAGGGTTATGGGCCCAGAAGGAGGATATGGGTAGAGTGGGAGGGCAAACCACACTTCCTGGGGTTTAGGATACCCCTCCCCCACACCAAGGATGCTAAAGGAAGCAGGGAGCATCTCTGGAGGGTCAGCTCCCACCTGGGGGGTAAGCAGGGGCAGCTTCCCCACCCCCAAGACACCAGGCTTTGCTGGGCAGAGCCATGCCACATCTCCTAAGCAGGGAGGGCTGGGGGAAGCCTAGGACCCCCCTGCCCTGCTCACCAGGAAAGGCCAGCACCCAGCAGCTCAGAGCCCAGAGCACATGACCACCCCCCAGCCCGGGGGTGGGAGCCCTAGGAGTTACATTCCACCGGTTACTGAGACCAGATCGCACAGCTGTGGCCTTCCCCCAGACTTGGAGCTCCCTGATTCGTGGGGGGCAGAGGAGGCTACAGCTTTTTTACTTTGTCATTTCAGTGGCTTCAGCAAACCTGTCAGACTACAGATCCCTCATGGTGACATCACAGGGTGTCCCCTAATAACCCCTCGCTCTTCTAATGGCCTCCCTCCTTCATCATGGTAAATAAAGGAGCCATGTGGGCGGAGGATTTAACTCCTTCCTTCCTCTTCCCCACGCAGGGCTCTGGAAAGGTGGACAGAAAAACTCCCGGGCAGGGCCGGAGCCCCTCCCGCCCAGGTGCCAGCCTGGATAGGTCTCTCGGCCCTCCCCAAACACACCACCCCGGGCCGAACAGGCCTGCCTCGCTGGGTCTGGGACGACACAAAGGGAAAGCAGGAGTCATTCTTGCCGCCGCCTCCTCCCCAGGCATCCTCCTCTGTTCGGCATCCTCGGTCCCGTCCGCAGCTAACACCCGCCCCCACCCCAACTCTGGGCAGGAAACAGTTCCATCTTCAGGGGACAGCCGGCCTGGCCTTTGTCCGCAGCTCCGGAGGCTCCATCGCCTCCAGACTAAGCGCGGGCCGGCCGGGCAGAAAGCCGCTGCCTGCCACCCCCAGCCGCCTGCAGGAACGGGTCGCCGGCGCGCCGCTCACCCCGGGCTCGGAGGCGCTATTCCGAGCCGGGCGAGAGCCGGGGCTCCGCGGCCAGAGTCTCCCTCCCAGGCCTAAGACCCCAGCAGGCCGGGGTGCTGGGGAGCCCGCCCTCTGTGCGGCCCCGGCGCGGGAGCGATGGCGGTGCGGGCTCCGGGAAGCGCTGGCCACACGGGGGACGAGCGGGGCGCGGCGCGGGGCTGCGAGGCGGGGGACCCGGACCCGGCCCGGCCCGCGCGGCCCACTCACCCAAGCAGACGACGGCGAGCTGCGCCCGGGCGCCCGGCGCCCCCTCCGGCCCCGCGGCCGCCCGCTTCTCCATACCGGGGCCGGCCGCCCGCGGGCGCCGCCTCCTGCTCCCCGGCTCGGGCTCGGGCTGGCGCGGCGGCTGCGGCCCGGGTGCGGGCGGCGGCTCCGGCGGCGTCTCTGTGCGGCGGCGGTGCAGGCCCGCAGCAGGCGCGGGGCCACATCGGCTGCGGCGTCACGGGCCTCGCGGGGGCTCAGCGGCGGCAGCTAGGGAGGACCCCCACCCGCCGCTGCCCCCGCGCCCCGGGCGCCCCGCCGCGGCCGGCCTGCGCCCGGGGGCCCCCGGTGCGCCCATGCCCCGCGTCGCGCAGCCCGCCGGGCCCCGGCGCCCCCGGGCCGCCCCGCGCTGCGCCCAGCCCGTCCGGCCGAGTGCCGCCCGTAGTGCGTCCGTGGGTCTGTCCGTCCTCCCGCCGGGCCCCTCGCCCGCGCCCGAGCCTGGAGGCCGCGCCGCGCCAGCCACGTGACGCGCCCGCCGAGCCGCAGTGGCGCTGTCAGGGCGGGCGGAGGCGGCTGGGGCGGGCCGGGGGGCGCACGCCCTGCCTCGGGGTGCTGGACAGCTCCGTGCACGCGGCCCCGGCCCCGGCCCAGTCCCGCGCCCTCTGGCCCTCGAGCCTGGCGCTCAAGGCGGGCACTGAGCCTGGGGTCCCAGTCAGCGCTCTCCTGGCCTGCTCCCGGGCCCACGAACTGGTCCCTCCCCGAACCGGCTGCGCTAGGGAGGGGAGAAGGGAGGACTGGCAGAAGGTGGCAGAGAAAGGGCTGTTTAGGGGACCTGGGGGCAGAACAAAGCACAGTGGCGCAGGGCTAAGTCCTGTCTTTCTTTCAAGGTGTCCCTGTCCGCACCCTGAACCTCGTTTGCCACAGCCCAAGAGCCCCCGTCACATCTCTAAGATGAATCCCTCTGTGCACAGCAAGGCCTGGGAGGGAACTTTGGTGAACACCCCGAGAGGCCTCTGGAGACCCCCCTCTCCCTGGGGGGACCCCCGAGCCCACCTGGTCGTTCTCACAGGCACTGGGGAACGGGGAGGAGGCCTGCTTTCCAGTCTTGGGGCCACTGTCTGGAGAGGTGGCAACCAAGGGGTTGAGTTTGGAAGAGGCAGAAACCAGACGCGACAGGGAGAAGGGTTGAGGAGGCCATTTAGGGTCAAGCAGGGTCAACCCTCCTTCCTTAAGACTAATGTGAAATCAGAGGTCCCCGAAGGTTACCCAGCATGGAGGGAGGCCCCACCAGCCTGAGCTGAGGCGTAGGACCCCTCTCCAACACCCCTCCCATTTGATATTCTCCCTTTAGGGAGAGAAGGTTGAGAGGAACTGATGGTCTATCAGTGAAAGATACAGACGAAGTAGCTCACTAACTCACTTTCACTGCGCAGGCTGATTGGACTTCAATTAAAAATTTGGAAAAACCCTTTTAATGTTTCTGGGTTTTCTTATTCTCTCTCTTCTAATTCCTTTGGTGATTTTTCCAAAGCAGACTTCTTCTTAGGAGATGTATTAAAGGATTTAAAAATCAAATAATGAGGTAAATTACTGATTTATGGTATAGAGCCCTAGCCTAAGTGTGATTTGGTTTCTGAATTCCCTCAGACTGCTGACTGTCCGTGAGCAGGCATTTATTTATATATGGCAAAAATGTTCGGTAGAGGCAGGGGCACTGGCAGGGAGGCTCTGCAGTTGCGTTCCCACCTGAGGATGCTGCCGACTTCAATATAGGTTTGCAAGTTACTTAAGGAATCAAGGATTGAGACCAAGGTCATGGGGTATCATATTGGAGCCGGAGGCAAAAGAAAAATCTGAGCCCTTATGTACACTTATCGAAATAACTTCCTATATTTCAAACCAAGTGGAAAAGGTTAATAAAAGCTCTACAATCACGAATTATCACTATATATAAAGGTCCACTTTCTCCAGTCTGTTCATATCCCATTGTCAACCCTCATACACCCCCATGGCAGGGGACAGCCAGGAACTTGGAGCTGATTGGAAACACCTGTCCCCATTGCAGAGTAGTGCACGGTTATAAAACAAGCAACAACAGCCTGTCTTGATTCCAACTTTTGATATTTTGTTCATCACGGATTTTTTTGCATTTATTTGGATTTTTTTAAATGTTGCATTAAAATCTAATTTATCTTGATTACTGAGTTTTTTGGCACTCCCTTAAATTCTGTGCCCAGGATGATTGCCTCACTTGCCTACCCTAGCCCCTGCCCATATCGAGACTGTGGCTGTCGGACACCCCGTTTCCAATCTAGTCTCATGGTGGTGTAGTGCCCTCTAGAGGCTGCTGCCCCAGCGCTGGGAGTCCCCAGTGTAGCACTGGCCCTGTCCTCTCCCCTACTGCCCTCTCGCCACGTCTGGCATAGTTCCCGGTCGCTCTGTCTCTGCTGCAGTACTCCTCCACCCTGGCTGCAGTGACCTGAGTCCTTCCACCTCTGCAACCTTTTAATAAACATCCCAGGTCGGCTTTAGTTGTATCCAAAAGGTTTCAACCCAAAATCTTTCAGCTAGTGGAGAATTTAGTACTGGGAAGGGGTGATATAATAATAGACCCAGAACATGCAGGCTGGCTAGGGCTGGTGAGGGAGCAGCAGCAGGGTAGGGGGGCCCAGACATGGGATCAGTATCCTCCTGGCAGGAAGCTGGCCTTCCTAGTCAGGAGGAAGTAAAGTTGCTGTCACACGCACATGCATCTCATGAGGCATGGACTGGGGGCCACTGAGGCCTTCAGCAATCTGCTCCAGGAGACAGGAGCAAGAAGGCAAGCTGAGAGGAGAGGGAAGGGACACAGAGGCATCCCACATTAATCCCCATCCCAAACAACAGGGCCACTGCCATTGCCAACTCACTTGCTGCACACTCCAAGCCCTACATGACATGGTAGAAGCCAATGTCACAGGGGCGTTCCCCACATTCTTCATCATTCACCCACATGCAGACAATAAACTCAACCCCTTTCTTATCCAATTGCTTACTAGATGCTAATTAAGAGGACTCTGGGTTGGGAATAATTGTTTTTCTTGATTTCAAATAGCTATTTGAGGGTCAAAGGCCAAAGTGGCTTTGGCAAGTAAAACTGAAACAAGGTCTTATGGCCACCTGGTCCAAGTTTGTTGCAGGTGCCTTCCAGGAGGGCAAACCTTTCATTGTCCAAACTGAGCTGTAGACCAGATACCTCTCACTTACACAGTTTGCACCTCCCTGCTGTGCCCAACTCAATTCATGGCCACATGATTTACTGAGTCAATAATTCTTACTCCAATCTTCCCACATCCAATCCATCATTAGGACCTGCTAATCCCCACAATGTATCTCAAATCTGCTCACCTCTCACCATCACCACGGCCACTGTCCTGGTCCCAGCCACCATCTCCTCTCTCCTGGACCTCCTCAAAAGCCTCCTGTGTGGTCCCCTGCCTCCCAATTCATCGCCTACTTTTTTAACATGCAAATTGGATCATGACCCCTGCAGAACAGATTGCAAAGTTTTTGGTTTAAGCTGTGTGATTCTGTGGGACTTGCCCTGACTTTCACCTTCTGCAAGCCCCACTCACCACCACCTCGTTCTGACCTCAGAACATTTCCACTCTTCCCAGAGCTAATTTCTACTCTTCCGCTGTTCTGCCATAATAATGGCCAAGAGGCAGAGCCAGAGAGCATTTATAGGAATGTTCTGGGTTCTGTGAGGAGCCTCTCTGGCATGTGGACATCCTGACAGACCCCAGGTCTCCAGGGACCCCTGCAGAAAAGAACAGTAAGCACCCAGGGCCAGCTGCTCACTGGAGCCAGCAGTGAGAAGACAGCTCTGCTTACTTCTATCAGGGAGTCTCTCCTTAGGCAGAAACCATGCTTGGATGCTCTGTAAGACCCTTTCTGGGACCCTAGCAGAGGTGCTTCACAGTACAGTGTCTTTTATTTATTTATTTATTTTTATTGAATCATAATTGATTATACGTATTTTGGGGATTCAATGTTGACATATGTTGATCAAATCAATATTACCAGTATGTATATTGTTACAAATTGTACTTATTCTTTATGCCCCTTGTTCAATCTCTCCCCATCCCCCTCTCCCTCCCCCTCCCCCCACTGATAACCCTAGATTTCTTCTCTCCCTCTGAAAGAGTAATGGTTTCTCTGTTGATTTGTTGCCTAGATGATCTTTCCAATGCTAAAAGGTTTGTTCAGGTCCCCCAGTGTTATCACAGAACAGATGCTTCTTCTGTCACTGTGGAATGGGCTTTGTGGGGGGAGAGACATCCTCTTCTTTTCTTTGGTCTCTGCTGGTGACTCTCCTTGTGTCAATGCACTCCAGTGGCTGGTAGACCATCTGCGTGGTGGTTGTGGCTACTTTCAAGGCAGCAGTGGTTGCTGTGATGACTGGTGGGCCACCCACATGGAGATGATATTTTTGGCATGCTCCTTGGCGCTGGTGGTGTGCCTGGTTATGGGCGGGGATAGTGTTTTTTAAATGGCTATTTTGCTCTCATATACATTAAGATCCATGTTTTCCCAATTACATTTTAAAAGCTCAGTCATTTGTATAGAAATTAGCACAAAAACCTTCTACCGTGAGATTTATGAATGGGAGCAAAAGTTGTACAACTTTGAAGTAAGATGGTGGAAGGACAGGAACGGGAGATCAGAAAAGAAAAAAGTGGCTTTAGAGAAAAGGAGCTGAGGTTTCTTTGAATTAAAAACATCAATGTTATAAAATCAAGGTCGAGGATTTGGGTCCCCAGACTGGCCAGCCACCAAAAAAATATACAACAACAAAAAAATCATCAAAACCACAATGAGATAACACTTCACATCTGTTAGGATGGCTACTGGGAAAACACACACACAAAGAACATAGCAAGTGTTGGCAAGAATGTGGAGAAATTGGAACTCGTGTGTTGCTGGTGGGAACATAAAATGGTGCAGCCACTGTGGAAAACAGTGTGGCAGTTCCTCAAGAAATTAACGATAGAACTACCATATGACCCAGCAATTGCACTTCAGGGTACATACCCAAAGGAACCGAAAGCAGGGTGTCAACAGATACTTGTACACCCATGTTCATAGCAGCGTTATACACATCAAAAGGTGGAAGGCACCCAAGTGTCTTGACAGATGAATAGATAAACAACAAGTGGTATAGCCATACAATGGAATATTACTCAGTCTTAAAAAGAAGGAAGTTCTGACACATGCTACAACATGGATGAACCTTGAGGACATTATGCTAAGTGAAATAAACCAGTCACAAAAAGACAAACACTGTTTGATTCCACTCATATGAGGTACCTAGAGCAGTCAAATGCCTTCAGACAGAAAGCAGAATGGTGATTGCCAGGGCTTGGGAGAGAGGGACAAATAAGGAATAGTTTAATGGGTAAGGAGTTGCAGCTGGGAAAACAAAAAGCCTTCTGGAGAGGGGTGGTGGTGACAGTCGCCCAACAATGTGAATGTACTTAATGCCACTAAACTGTACACTTTAATGATTAAAATGGTAAATGTCATGTTATGAGTCTTTTACCACAATACAAAATAAAAATTAATTTAAAATATTAAAAATAAACTGGCAAAATTTATGGTTATAACAACATTTCCACCTAAGCTCTGTGGGGTGGGTGGCACAGCCAGCCCGGGCTGCTGCTTTGATTTCCTCGTGTCTCTGCCACTCTGCAGCATAGGTCTGCCAGGGGGAGAATAGCAAGGCTCAGGCACACCCAGCCCCAGTCCACCCAGCCAGCCCTGCTGCATCTGCAGGCACGGCCATGGCAATGGGTTCAGTGTGGCCAAGTGCATCTATCTAGCCATAGATACTCTCTAAGCCATTGATGGCTCTTACAACTTTAATAGACCAGCAACAGTAAAATCACTTCCCTTCAGTATTGAGCAGTAATTTGAAAATGTAGGCCTGGAACAATGATAGTAAGTATGTCATAATAGCACCATTTCAAAAAAAAAAAAATGTTATTGCAATAAAAATGTTAGCACCAGGTCACCCCTGGGTTTACATAACCCTCTCTGCAGTAACTCTGAGTGGAGAGTGCTATTCTAATTTTCATTCGAAAAGCTCCCCTTGGCTCTGCTGAAGCACTCAGAACTGCCCTGAAACAATAATCATTTGTGTATTGATTTGGGGGAGAATTAATCCAATTCAATCCACCTCACTAAATTATTAATGGAGCAGTGCGCATCAGAACCCGCAAGGTAGGTAAACAGATAAGGTTTGTTCTTTAACCCTGTTGCTGCCACAAGAATAAAGCTGACACGCTGAAAGAGCCTGAGTCCAGAGGCACAAGTGAAAACCATGGAACCCAAGGCTGGAGGGATGTATTAGGAAAGCCATCGGGATAAGCCCTCACATCCCAAGGAACAGCCCTTTTGTGATCACGGGGAGTCAGAGAGGGGCAGGCCAAGCTGACGTTCAGCACCTGTGAGAGATGAAAGCAGCCTGCTGAGGGGCTCCAGGTGTCTGTAGTGAGACCACCAGTCCCTGTTAGAGTTGCTGGGACTCCCTGGGGGACTCAATAGGACTAGGACAGTGCTACCCACCTGCCAGGGCTCAGAGGGCGCCTCCACCACCACAGACAGCAAACCTGTATTATGGACTTAATAGCTGTATTTAAATGGACCCAATTTTATCTGATTTATGTATTTCTACTTCAAAAGGAAATTTTATGTTAATACCTTTAATGCAGAGCCAGATCACTAGCCATAAATAGATAACCGTAAATATAAACATGACCAACACAAAACATTGTAGATTGTGTGGCTTTTCTCTCTCTCTCATTCTCCACCAGGGAGATTTAGGAAGTTGTCTAGAGCATTCAAGGCACAGTAGCACCAAAATGGAGACTTTGTCCTCAACAGAATGAGAAGCACTGAAAGGGGACTGAAGTGGGTATAACGTGCAGTGGTTTACGGCGGGGTGTGACAGTCCAGATCATCTCCTTTCCACCAGAAGCCATTCCAGCAAGCAGGAAGACCCAGCACGATCAAGGGCAGGGACTCTGGAGTCAACCTACCAAGGATTTGACCCAGCTCCCCATTAACTCCCCATGTGAGCATGAGTCTTTACTTCTGCCTTGGGTTCCTTATCTGTAAATAGGGACCTGACAGGACCTGCTTCACTAAGTCGTGGTAAGAACTAAAAGAGTTAACTAAAAGAGTGAGACGTCGACAACATTGCCTGACCCAGAGTAGGCAGTAGGTAACATATGAGGGGTCTTCAAAAATTCCATGGAAAATGTGCATTATGAAAAAACTAGGCAGGGATTACAAACATTTTTCGCACCAAAATAAACTCGTACTCACTCATTATGACCTTTCTGAAAAGGATCTAGTTTGAGGCACTAAGGAGAAAACATCACTTTGGAAAGAGCCCCTATCAGAGCACCATGAATTCTGCTAACATTGAAGTAAGAACAAACATCAAATTTATGGCGAATCTTGAGTGGAAGAATGGTGAAAGCACTGATGCTTTACAAAAAGTTTGTGGGGACGGTGCTCCAAAGAAACCAGCAGCTTACAAATGGATAACTCGTTTTAAGAAGGGACTAAATCTGAACAGATATGATGCTGATGGGGATGTGGCGGAGAGGGAGGGAGGAAAGGGAGGAATGGGTAAAGGGCCATGAAAACCAACTACATTATATATTGATAAATTTAAATAAATAAATAAAAGAAGGGCCTAAATGATGTTCAAGGTGAAGCCCACAGTGGCAGACCATCCACACCAATTTGCAAGGAGAAAATTAATCTTGTTCATGCCCTAACTGAAGAGGACAGATGATTCGACCTACGATTAACAGAAGAAACAATAGCCAATACCATGGACATCTTGACTGGTTCAGCTTACACAATTCTGACTGAAAAATTAAAGTTGAGCAAACTATCCCCTCGATGGGTGCCAAAACTTTGCACCCAGATCAGCTACAGACAAGAGCAGAGCTTTCAATGGAAATTTTAAACAAGCAGGATCAAGATCCTGAAGCATTTCTTTGAAAAACTGGAACAGTTGATGACACATGACTTTACCAGTACGTTTCCAAAGACAAGGCACAATCAAAGCCATGACTATCAAGAGGTGGAAGTGCCCAGTCAAAGTAGAAGCAGACCAGTCAAGAGCAAAAGTCATGGCAACGGTTTTTGGGGATGCTCAAGGCATTTTGCTTGTTGATTTTGTGGAGGGCCAAAGAACAATAACATCTGCTTATTATGTGAGTGTCTTGAGGAAATGGTAAAGCTTTAGCAGAAAAATGCCCAAAAAAGCTTCACCTGAAAGTCCTTCCCCAGCACAACAATGCTCCTGCTCATTCCTCTCATCAAATAAGGGCAAATTTGCAAGAGTTTTGATAGGAAATCATTAAGAATCCACCTTACAGTCCCGATTTTGGTTCCTTCTGACTTCTTTTTGCTTCCTAATATGTAAAAAAAAAAAAATTTTTAAGGACACCCATTTTTCTTCAGTTAATAATGTCGAAAGAACTATGTTAACGTGGTTAAATTTCCAGGACCCTCAGTTCTTTAGGGATGGACTAAATGGCTGGTATCATCGCTTACAGAAGTGTTTTGAACTTGATGAGCTTATGCTGAGAAATAAATTTTATATTTTTTATTTTTATCTTTTAATTCCATTTTTCCACAAACGTTCTGAAGCCCCCTCATACTAGCCATGATCAGACTGCCCCCTCTGGGGAAACTCCTATCCAGTCTTCAGAACCCAGAGCACCTATCCTCTCTCTGCCCTCCTAGAGGGAGATCATCACTCTCTCCTTCCTCACTGCTGCCTCTGTGCCTTGAGCAGTCATCCGGAGCTGCACACGTAATCTTCTTGGGATTTACAGACTTATTTTCATGGTTGTCCATGTCCTCCTTCCTAGAGGTGCTAACATGCCTTTTATAGCCCCCTCACCCAGGGCAGCTCTGCCCGCACCTACACGTAGGGGTGATCAGCTGGCATCCCCACACTTGAGTTGAAGCAGATGACAGAGCATAGCTCAGCTGCCTGCAGATAGCCTGTTCATTCATTCTGTCTCCAGTCTCTCATTCCATAAGTCACAGCCTGCCGGAAAGGAGTTCTGCTGGACATTCCAGCTTCCATGGAGTCAGGCATCACCTCTGGGGAATTTTGCACCAACCCATTCTCCTCCCAGCCTATGCCAGCCTGAGCTTGGTGCATACTTCCTTTTCTTTGTTTTCATATTTCACTACATACTCATAGTAGTAAGAATACAAGTACATGACCGTTGTGCTACATGATTCTGCATGTTTTAAACTTTGACATATTGCTTGTATCCTCTGACCCCTTGCTTTTTTCCATTATGTCTTCAAGACGTAGCCACATTTAATCAGCCAGCAGCTATGGCTGCATGGCTCCCAGGCCACACTTCCTGCATGCCTCTCCCAGCCAGTGGCTGGGCCTGGAGGGGGCACAAAGGCCAGTCCATTCCTGTGAGATAGGGGACTTCCCTAACGTGCAACTTTGGCTGGAGGACCCATCAACCTGGCTGGATGGACCTTTTCTGAAACTGTGCTGCAGTCTGGAACGCTCCCTACCCCATCCTCCTCCCTCCCTCCTCTTTGCCAGGGGTCACTGCCCAGAGGTTCTCCCCAATTTCTTGGCCCCCTCCCCATTATTGTTCAGGCATTTCTCCCAATAAATATCTTGCAGATCTAATCCATCTTAGTGTCTGCTTCTCAAAGGACCAAAACTAACACAACTCATTTTAAAATTTTCCTTCTTACTATTCTGCAGAATACAGAATACCACCACTTACACATCCATCCCTCTGCTGACGGACATGTAGACTGTTTTAGTGTTTTGCAGTTGCCAGTAATGCTGATACATGCGGTAGTTTCTGAGCTATGGGGGATGCATAACTGGGTGTTTCCCCTTAGCTTTGCATCAGGGTCTACAAGGGCACTTCAAAAAGCTCACGGGAAGATTAGTATTACCTTTTAATTCTATTTTTCCATGAATTTCTTTTTTTTTTTTTAAAGAAAAGGTAATTTTATTAATATTATTTTTTACATTCTAGGATGTTGTTGCAGAGCAGTTGGGAGGCAGGAAGAGAGAGGTAAGGGAAAGGAAATGGGATGGGAGAAGGAGGAAGGAGGAGGAGCGGGATTGAGGCCTGTGATACCTGCCTCAATCCCAAGGGGAGACCAGGGGTGCTTCCAGTGGTGGCTTGCACTGGAAGCCCCCCTGGGGGCTCACTCAGCTGAAGCTCGGTGGTTGTCACTGGGCTGGCTGCATGTGTCAGTGGGGGCATGGCTGAGGCCCAAGGCCCCCCACTGCCCAGGCTGGGAGAGCCCAGGGTGCTTCCTGTGGTGTCTCGGTGATCACTGCTGGGCTTGCTGCTCGTGTCGGTGGGGCATGGCCAAGGCCCTTGTCCCCCACCCTTGGGATTGGTTGCAGATGTCAAGGGGCATTGCTGAGGCCCCCAGCCCTCCCCATGTTCTGGCTTGGTAACCCAGGGGACTTCCAGTCCTTCTAGGTGTTACAGGTGTTCTTTGGTGAAATGAGACCTTTACTAGTTAATATGAACCTTTGTCTCTGGTTGCAGGTACTTTGTTTTTTCTTTCATTTCTGTGTTGGATTATTTGCTGTTCCCCCCATTTAAACTCTGCACTAGAACTAATTTGTTGTCCTTTGCTTACTTCTAAAATGTGGGAACTTCCTGTGGGAACTGGTACTTGAGCTCTGTGGTTGAGCTAAATTGCTGCTTTCCTACTAATTCCCTAGGGAAGGCTTTTTGTGCAGCTCAGGGTTTAATGGTTGACTTTATAGGTACTTCTGGCTCTCGAGAGATCTGGCATACCTGGGTTGTGTAGAAACTCTGGTCTGGGCCTGAGTCCTTTCATCAAACTGCACCCCATGCAATTCTGTATTCCTGACCAGTCTCCTCTGAGTGGTCTTTCACTGACTGGGGTGCAGGTCAGCTGTCCATGCTGTGCCCCAGTGTTCTCCCAGTGGGCCTGTCTCCCCCACCACCCATGCTCCAAACATTTCCCAAGTGATAGGCCCTGTGCCAGTCTTCAGCTGTTCTTACTCCTCACTCCTGCGTGGGTCCACAGGAACCCTATTAGTGGTCTTGCTTGCCTGGGGGCAACCAAGACCCTCTTCTCCCCTGCTGCCTCCCAGCAACTTCATTTGAAGGGTACAGCTGCAGCTTTTCCCGGCTCCTGCTCCGTGCAGTCAGCAGCTCCAGCCTGGACGTGGCCAGGGCTCAAAATGGTCAGAGCGGTTTTTTCTTTCTCTCATCATGGCTTCTCCCACCTTCATGCACTCTGTAATCCTCTCCTCCTCTTTCCCTGAGCTCTAGCAGCCCTAGCTTAGCTGTCGTTGCTTTTTTTAGAGTTGTAAATTGGTTGATTTGTGGGAGAGAGTGACTCCAGGGACCGTCTATTCTGCCATCTTGACCGGAAGTGTCCATGAATTTCTTGAAGTGCCCATGTGTGTGGCGGCAGTGTCTGTGATGGCTCCTAATGATCCCAGACTGCTAGTATTCAAGCTCATGAGTGCTCTTCTCCTCTTCAATGTAGGCTGACCTCTCTTCTAGTGAATAGCAAACACTATAATGGATGTCATGTTCAAGATTAGCTTATAAAAAAATCTAGACTTCCATCCTAGGCTGCCCTCTCCTGCCCTCTCTCACTCTCACTTCCTCACTCAGAGGGAAGCCACATTGTGAGCTGTCCCATGGAGGCAAACATGGAAAGAACTGAGGAAGGCCTCCAGCCAACAGCCAGCAAGGAACTAAATGCTGCCAAGAGTCATGTGAGTGAGCTTGGAAGTGGCTCCTCCCCAGAGTCAAGCCATCAGATGGGACTGCAGCCCTTGCTGACCCCTTGACTGCAGCCTCCTAAGAGGCTGTGAGTCAAGAGACATCCAACTAAGCCATGGCCAGGTTCATGACCCACAGAAACTATGAAATAATACATATTTGTTTTTGTAAGCCACTGAGCTTTAGGGTGATTTGTTATGCAGCAGTAGATACCTGATACAGTATCCAAATGCATTCATAAACATCTGGCCAATTCCCCTACCCTAAAGCTAACATTGGATCTTGGGCTCTTGCCCATGAGGAAGACAGAGCCATCAACCTCATTCAACCTCAGAGGCTGCTGGGGACAGCACCACCACCACGCTGGGTGCCAGATCTTGACTCCATCATGCTTCCACATTCATTCATTCCTTCACTCATTCTTTTACTCTTCATTTATATTGGAACCCCGCTATCCACCAAGCACTGTTTTAGGTACTGCTAATACAGCAATGGAGAGGACTCTGCTTGAGGACTAACAGGGAGGTGACTCTCATTATGCAGGCAGGTAAATGACCACAATGCCCTCAGGTGAAGACAAGCACATTGGAGAACATAAAACAGGGATCACACGTGGCCTGAAGGGGGGAATGCACCAGGACAGCCAAGACCCACCACAGGTGGCCTTCAAGTTGAGACGTGAATAAGGGGTCTATCAACCAACACTCCCTACCCTGCTTTCTGCAGGAGTTGACATGCTCAGGGCCAAAATCAGCCATCACCACCTCTCTCCGGCCTTGGCTATGGAAGAGAGAGGGCAGGGGTGGGAAGTGGCAGGGAGGGAGCTGTGGTGGCTGGTCATTGGGTTAGCCCTTATTCTGCCAGCATCAGGCTGGTGTCCAGCTTTGCTGCTGCAGGTTCCATAAACCACCCCCAAAGAACACCCTTCCTCCCCGATACACACAAGTTCCTCAGCCTACAGTGTCCAAGAGTAAAGTCCCACCAGAGGATCCATGCTGGGGAATGTCCCCTCAGCCACTCTCGTGGGGAAGTTTGGGATAGGGTAGGAGGGGTAGGGGTGGAGCAAGAACTAGACACTTGCTTCTAAGTTAAACTTAACACACAGAAACACTTGAAGGCATGGGAGGGGGCTCCAATTCTACATAATAACATTTTAAAATTTTAAACAGAAATAGAGGTTTTCAGTGAATCCACAGATCACGGATGGCCAAGATGGGCTCGCTGAATATGAAAGTGATATACGCTCATTGTAAAGAAAATGAAGACCAGCCACCCAGAGAACAACACTGCTATTTTGGCAAATATCTTTCCAGATACTGAAAAAAAAAAAAAATGTTTTTTATTGTGGTAAAATATACACAAAATTTACCATTTTAACCTTTTTTAAGTGGACAGTTCAGTGGCATTCAGTACACTCAGTTGTTGTGTAACCACCACCCTCAGTCATTCCAGAACTTTTTCCACGTTCCCTAACGGAAACTCCTTACCCATTAAACAGCAGCTCCCGGGTCCCCACCCCCAGTCCCTGGCAGCCACCATTCTACTGTCTCTGTGATGTTGACCACTCTAGGTACCTCATCGAAGTGGAATCATATGGCATTTATCCTTTGTGACTGACCAGACCACTTTTTGAAATGCTCATAAACAGACATTTTACAGAAATGGAATCGCAATAAGCATGGTTTTAAAATTTCTTGTACTTGGCGATACCTCCGCGACATCCCTCCACATTCCCACGGGAAGTTCTGCACCCTCATTTTTAGTGCCTCCTCCACACGCCATGGAAAGTCTTTTATCTAACTAGTCCCTGTTAGTGGACATTAGGTTGTTTCTAGTATCTCTCCTGTGTAACCTTCAGTAAGTGACCTTGGTATTCATCCTCACAATCCAGTCTTTAAGACGAGCACCTTTAAGATGAGGCACAGTTTCCAGGCAAACAGTGCACATTTATTATTTTTTTATTTTATTTTATTTTATTTTTGGTCTTTTCCGTGACCGGCACTCAGCCAGTGAGTGCACCGGCCATTCCTGTATAGGATCCGAACCCGCGGCGGAGCGTCGCTGCGCTCCCAGCGCCGCACTCTCCCGAGTGCGCCACGGGCTCGGCCCAAACGGTGCACATTTAAATGTTGATGCACATCATCAGACTGTACCTGGACAGTGGGCCAGCTCACATTACCTTCGGTGGAATACAAAAAGTGCTCGCTGTCTCAGCAACTCTTGGGATTATCATCAGCCTCTGTATAATATTTTCTTTTTTTTTTAATATGGCAGGAAGAAAAATACTGTTTCAGTTGGCATGTATTTTATTGATCATGTTTTCAGATGTTTATTGGCCATTTGCCTTTCTTCCTTTGTGAACTGCCTATTCCTACTTTTTGTGGGGTTTTTCCCCCCAAGAGAAAAAAGTATTCAGCAATAGGGAGGGTATGTATACTGCTCTCAGGAACAAGACTGAATGAAATTGTGCCTCTTTATGCATCTCGGAGTGGTATATTTGTCAAAAGAATGAACATGCTTTGAAATCCCTCCTTCAGCAGAAGTTTTCCAGGATACTTGAATTTTTCAATTAGTGAATTATTAGCATCACAGCAGCTGAAATGAGCAGCACCAAGAAGCTTATCAGTGTCCCTCCAGCTTCCAAGTCTAAAATAACGAGCAAAAAAAGGCAAGTTATCTGACATTGGAAGTACAAATTTATATTCCCACAGGCAGCTGAAGCCAAGTTCTGCTTAACATTGTCCCTGGCACTTAATAAGCTGTGTACAGACAGGAGGTCACCAAGATTCTTGGAGTGGGTTTCCTTTTTCCACACTTGAATCTCTACATCGTCAACAAAGGAAATTGTGCAAAAAACAAGAGACTAATAGTTTTCCCCCAGACAATGAGCAACAGAAACGTCCATCTGAAAAGTTCCTTTGACTATTTGTTTAAATAACATTCTATGCCACTTAGAAAACCAAAAAATAATGTTCTTTTCATTTTTATCTGTTTTTTAAAATTTTCTGTAATTAGAGAGGAGAAAACAACCCCAGTTGCCTTAATTTTGTCACCAAAAGCCAGTCTAATTTGATTCCGTCTAAAGTGTGGCCTCAGGTTGCCATGAATTAGTCAAGTTTGGGGGATGGAGAGAAAATGGGCACACCCAGAATCATTGTGAACTCAGGGTGCCTAGCAAAGTTTAGTCATAACAACAATGACAACAATAATGATAGAAGTTCTTAAAGGAATTACAATGCCTGCAAGGCAATAAGTTTGGTTTTCGCTCCTGGGAAGGTAAAATCCCAAATTATTATCCCCATCATTACTGTCATTTTTGATATGTCTCAGCCCAAAATTCAGATGATCTCAGGCATGTCTTGCTGTTCATCCTTGTCATGACTGTCCTTTGTGCACCTTCTCCATGCAAGATTCTTACATGTAGTAAGTCAAAGAGAATTTCTCTCACTTTATGAAAAACAAGAGTGAGGGGCAATGTGGGGTGACTCAGCTACAGAAGCTCACCTATTAGACTAAGGAGGAGGAAGCCGGATGAGGGAAAGTGACAGGTGATATGAAAATAAAAGCTCCTCTCTAAAAGAAAACACAAATTGTCCAAGAAAGGAGAGATACTTGAGCATTATAATGCTTTTGGCTGCAAGTAACAGAAACCCAACTCAAATTTTCCTGAGGAACTTTGGCCTGGGGTGTGTCATGGAGCCCAGAATAGGAATGCAGAAAGAAACTTGGAAGCAAACTGGTTTGGGTCTCTCATCCCAGCCCCTCTCCTTGTGTCTGACCTGTTCTCTCTCCCAGCATCTTCTGTTTCCTCCAGCCACATGGCAGAAAACATGGCATCCTACCACCACAATCATCACCCACAGCACCTGGGTCTGCAGCACCTGTGTCTGCATAATTACAGGCCAGCCACCAAAATTCCACATTTTATGGAAGGGCTCTAATTGGCCCAGCCCTGGCCTGGTACCTTTCTGTGTTGATCCATCCTGGGTCAGGTGTCCCACCTGTGGTCAAGGACTAGGGTTATCTGACCTTAAAGCCTTGGGAACTGGCATCAAGCAGGAGCCATTCCTAGATATTCCTGTAGTGTGTCCTATAACTTGTCATGGAACTTCTGAATTGAAAGATTTTGCTGTAAACATAAATTTTTAATTCACTTGGGTAAATACCTAGCAGTAGGATTGATGGACTGTACAGTAAGTGTGTGCTTAACTTTATAAGAAGCTACCAAAGCTCATTCAAGAAGAAATAGATAAGTGAATAGTGCTATATCTATGAAAGAAACTGAATTTTTAATTAAACATTCCAACAAAGTAAGCTTCATGTTCAGACGGTTTCATTGGTGAATTCTACTGAACAACTTAAGAAGAAATTATATCAATTCTACATGATCTTTTCAGGAAGATAAAACAGAAGAGAATACTTCCCAATGCATTTTACAAGGCCAGAATAATTTTGATAAGAAAATCAGACATACTCCGGAAGAAAAGAAAACTAAAAACCAATATGCCACATAAACATATACACAAAATTTCTCAACAACATATCAGAAAATTTAATCCAGCAATATATTAAGAGGTTAACATATAACAACCAAATGGAACTTATCCCAGGAATGCAAGACTGGCTCAACATTAGAAAAACAGTGTAATCTGTCCACAAAAAAACACCCCAAAACATAAATCTATATACCACAAAGAGTGAGTTGTATGAAAATTTTTAGAAATCACCTAGAATGTAAGATGGAATGCACACTGTCACAAATAAATGTATTTACGAATGAGTGTCTTAACCACACCAAAGCTGATGAGGAAGAAAGGAGCTAAGACAGTGTTCTGACTAGCTACTATAAGAAAAAGAGAACTGTACACAAACTGTGTTCTAGTTGGTACATTTGTTTCTCAAAAGGATACAGGTTATAAATTCTGAAACTACACGTGTAATAGGATTGAATGAATAAATAAATTTATTGGCAATCATGAGAGATAGCTTATTCACTGACTGAGAAAGAAGTTACCAAAAAAGCAAGGGAGGAATATTAGAATGAACACTGTGGTGATGGACTGTAGTTGGAGATAACAGTATGAACTCATTTGTTAAAGCATATACACAGATAGAAACAGAAAGATAGATACATGTATATACATGGTTTAGAATAAGTACATAAATTCCCTAGGTCTGTCTGCTGAGACGGACTAGAAGTAGTGGCACCCCAGTAGCAATAAGCACACCCAGCATCCAGATCTTGATCTCTAAATACCATTCACTAATGTAAGGAACCAGGGATCCCTGGGGAAAAGGTTGAAGAGGTTGATTCTAGGGCTAAGACAGGGAATATACAAGATGAGCCAGCAGAGCCAAAACAAGGAAGTGCAAAACAAATTTTCTTTTTGTATTCTCCCCCAAAATCCTTAACCTCAGTATAATTATGAAAAAAATATCAGGTAAACCTAAATTGAGGGACACACCACCAAATTCCTGACCAGTACTCTTCAAAAGGGTCAAAGTCATGAAAGACAAGGGAAGACTGAGGAACTGTCACAGATTGGAGGAGACTAAGGAGATGTGACACAATGTGGGGTCCTGGGTTGGATCCTGGATCCAATAGTGGACATTAGTGAAAAACTGGGAAAATCTCAATAAAGTCTGTAGTTTAGTTAACAGTATTGCACCAATGTTAATTTCTTTGTTTTGATAAACGTATGTTAGGGAAACTGAGTAAAGAGTACATGGGAAACCTCTGTGTTATTTTTACAATGCTTCCGTAAGTCTAAAAGTATTCCAAAATTCTTTTAGTACCTTGCATTAAAATGAGCATTGGGATTCATTGAAAGAGAGGAATCAGAGGTGCACATTCCAGTAACAGATGAAATTGATCAGCCTGGCCATCTCCAGGGCTTGATTCTTACAGGTGTGGATTTACTGAGAGTCACCTGTTTGGCAGCCATCCCAGGTACCCACCCACCCCCATGCCTGCAGTCACCCTCAGCCATGTGCCCTGGGGCTAAACCAAGGGAAGCTCTGCTGAGGCATTCAGGAGCAGACTCCCCAAAGCACCAACTGGCCTCCAGAACCCTCCTTAAAGCAAGGTTCCCAAGCTGCTTTCTGCAACTCAGTCTCAGACACTCACTGGCACCCCGGTAATCTGCCACACACAGCAGAGTAAACCCAGTTAGTGGCTGACTTGGTAGCATTTTATTTTTTAAAATAACTGATCACAACAGCTTTCTAAGGAGCCGCTCTCAGTTCAGAGGGAAATGATCTCAGGGGCACAGATAGGTGAAGAACCAAAACATAAAAGCTAGAAGCCAGTTCACACTAATTCCTACGCCTACCCTTGCCCCCCATCTTAATGCCCTGCCAGCCTGAATTTGCCCATCCTAGACCTTCTAAACTCATGTTTACAGCCCCTAGAGCACATAGTAAATCGTCTCATACCTAATAGACACTCCATGTTTACTGAATTTAAATTAAATTTTGATGAGTTTTTTGTATTAAAGGCTAATCTAATTAACTATAAGAAATGGATGTGGTGTAAAATAATGTTTTTGTTTCCACATTAGTTAACATATTAAATCAAATAAAAATCTTATAAATATCCTATGTACAAACACATTCACCATTAAATTTAGATTTATAATAATAACCACAATTGAACAGGAGTGGGGTGAGGGAAATTAATGACTCCCCCAGCTGAGAACCCTGCACAGAGGAGACCCTACTCTCAACCTTCCCTGGCAGCGTGGAGGAGGCAGCAGTCTTCCCAAGAGACTGTGGGAGGGTTTTTCCCTGATACTGAGGTCACCTCTCCAAACAATCATTAAATGCAAAACCCTCCCCAGGAAGCAGCTAATGGATGTGCCTACCTCTGCCCTCCTAGCCCAGATGATACCTCCCTTCCTCCATCTGCAACCCCTTAAGCCAGAATTGCATGGGAGGTAGAAATGAGGGATAATGGGACAGCCCCACAAATGGAGGACTGGTCCTGCTGTGAGGGCACAGCCCATGGGCAAGAAAGAGTTAAATCCACATGGAGCAGGGGGCAGGCTGGGGTGAAGATCCACATTGCTGTCAACATGACTTTTACTGTTTTAATATTTTTATTGAGATTAACTTTCATGCAGTGAAATGCATGGATCTTAAGCATACAATTCAATGTTTTGACAAATACATACCTCCAACCCATATCAAGAAAAAGAGCATTTCCATCACCCTCAAAAGTTCTTCTGTGCCCCTTCTCAAGAATTCATTCCCTCTGCCACATAGGCAACTACTGATCTGCTGTCACTGTAGATTAAACTGCATTTTCTAGAGTTTCATATAAAGGAAATCATAAACTGTGTACTGTCTCACTCCACACAATATGAGATTTCACCTAGGTTGGTGTAAGTGCTATGGGTTGAATATGTCCCCCCAAAATTCTTGTGTTGGAAACTTGTAATAGGGTAACAGTGTTAAAAGTGTGGGAAATCTAATTACGGTATTTGAAAGGTGGAGTCTCTAAGAGGTGACCGGATCATGAGAATTGTGCCCTCATGAATGGATTAATCATTCATGGAGTAATGGGTTACTGGTTTAATGGGTTATCATGGGTGTGGAGTAGTGCCTTTATAAGGAGAGCACATGAAAGACTCTTACCATTTTCACCAGGTGATGGCCTACGTTGCCACCAGACTCTGTAGAGAGTTCCCACGCAGAAAAAGGTCCTCACCAGATGCACCCCCTGGGCCATGAACTTCCCAGTCTCCAAAACTGTAAGAAATAAATTTGTTTTCTAATATATTACCCAGTTTCAGGTACTCTGTTGTCAGAAATAGTAAACTGACTAATACAGTAAGTATCAGTAGTCCATTCCCTTCGTTGCTACGTGGTGGTCCATTGCCTAGATATACCACAGTTTATTCATCTCCCATGGACACCTGGGCTGTTCCTAGTTTTTGCTATACTCAGAGCATCTGTGAACATTCATGTGCAAGTCTTTTTATAGATATTGTTTTCATTTCTCTCAGATAATCCGGCTTTTCAAATTTTGATAAAATGAAGTAATTTCTACTACTCTGCTAAACCCACTGAGCCCTTTCTTTGTTGAAAATTATTTTGTCACTTACATGTATTATAGATATCTTTTTCTGGTTTGTAACTTGTCTTTTTTTTTCCTTTAAGATCAGATGTATAATTCAATATTCCAATTTGCACAACCTAAAATCTGCCAAAAAATCTAACAAACTATTGGCAGTAATAAGAGAGTCAGACAAGAGGGCTGCTTTAAAGCGCCATGTCCAAATATCAAAGGCATTTCTACACAGCAGGGATGTGCAATTAAAAAAAGAAAAAAAAAAATCATTCCATTCACCATACCTAGAAATAAACCCAGCAAGAAATATATAAGACCTAGATTAAGAACACTGTAAACTCGACCAAAGGACTTGAAAGATGACTTGAATAAATTAAAAGATAAAAGACACTGTAACAAAGTTAAAAAGCAAATGACAGACTGGGAAATAATATTGATCACATCTATAAAAGCAAAGGACTGATAATTAGATAAAAGTACAATCAGTAAGGAAAACAAACAATGCAGCTGAAATACTGAGTAAAGTGAGATAGGAGGTGTTCAGTTTCCCCGGGTTCAAGTTTTAAGCCACTCCCCAAAGTCTCAAACTCCTTATCTGAGCCTTACCTTAGAGAAGAGTTACTGTTGCTTATTGCATCTATTTTCGGTACCAATGGGAGATTGAGAACACAAGGAGTGGACTTATGGAAATCCAGTGGCTGAGCATGCTCAGTAGGAAGGAGTTATATAACCCTAGTAGCTGAGCATGCTTAGTAAAGTGGAATTTATCCTTTGAATTACCTTCCAATGGAGGTGCTGAAGAGCACGGAATATTCTTGAATATGTTTGGTGCATATGATAGAATTTAGCCGATGAGCATGCCCTAAAAAGAGACCAATTGAGCATGTACAAACCTGTTGCATCACCTGTTACATAATTGGGAATTACCCCCTTAGCTGAATATTCATTACATAGCATGAATATGAATTAGATAGTGAAACTATAAAAGTGGAATCCCTGTAGGAGGCAGAGCTGTTGTTCACTCTCCTAGAGCTAGCCCACGCTTTGCCTGAGGCATGTATTTCTTTCTTTTTGTATCAAGCTTTCCTTTAGCAGGCTGCTGTGCACTCTAGAACCAGCCTGCACTTTGTCTGTGAACATGTATTTATTTTTGTACTAAACTTGGTGTGGGCCCTGCTCAGTCTCTGGTGCTAGGCCACACCTTCTCTGTGAAATCTGTATCTCTTATTCATTACATTAAACCTGTTCTCATTTTGTACTGTGACTCTGCTATGAATTCTTTCCTGTGGTGGAGTCAAGAACCTGGTAAGAGAAAAAGTTGGATAAGGGCCAATTGTCAGGCCTTCCCAGACCCTCTCTTCTGGTATCAAAAGAATTTGAACAGGTAATTCACAGAAGGAATACAAATGGTCAATAAACCTAAAGAGGAAGAAAGCCCAACTATACTCATAGGCAATAGAAATGTGGGTTTAAACAACAATGAGATGGCATTTTTCAAAACTATCCATGATGTTGGCAGGCTTCAGTACTGGCAAGTGTGGAGCAAGAGAAGGAGGAAATCAGTGTGGCCTTGGAAGAGGGCTGTTTGGCAGTAGCTATTAAATACAAAGTGTGTATATGCTATGCTCAGTTATCCACTCTCACCTTCATCCTAGAGAAACTTAGGTGCACAAAGGACCCTGTGTTTGAGGGGTGTGCTATCCCACCTGTGTCCATTGTGGTGAGACTCAGAGACAACCACACACCACCACAGTGTCCACCAACAAGGGAGGGCTCCTCTGATTCATGTAACAGCCACAGCCAAACCAAGAATGTAAACCAAGGGTAGACATACAAGGAATCTAGGAGCACTCACCTGGAAAGATTTCCAAGAATATGTAGATCATTTATGTTAAAAGCACCTGATTTATCCCAGGAATGCAAAGTTGGTTTAACATCTGAAAATGAATTAATGTATTACACCAATAGAACAAAAACAAAAATCACTGATGTGAACAGATGCAGAAAATCATTTGACAAAATGCAACACCCTTTCATGATAAACACACTCAACAAATTAGAAATACAAAGGAACTTTTCCAACCTGATAAAAGGCATCTACGAAAAGCTCACAGCCAACATAATACTTAATGGTGAAAGAATGAATGGTTTGCCCATAAGATCAGGAACAAGACAAGAATGTCTGATCTCACGACTTCTATTCAAGGTTCTACTGGAGGCTCTAGCCAGGGCAATTAGGCAAGAAAATTACATAAAAAGCACCCAGAATGAAAAGAATGAAGTAAAACTATCTCTGTTCATAGATGATACAATTTGTATATAGTAAATACTAAGAAATTCACTTGAAAACTATTAGAAATAATAAATGAGTTCAGCAGGTTTGCAGGATATACCAGTAAGATACAAAAATCAATTGGATGTCTATACATTTGCAATGAACAATCTGAAAATGCAACTAAGAAAACGATTTTATTTTCAGCAGCATCAAAAAGAAAATATTTAGGAATAAACTTAACAAAAGAAGTACAAAACTTAAAAAGACCTAAATAAATGGAAAGGCATCCTATGTTCATAGATTGAAGACTTAATATTGTTAAGATAATGATATCCCCCAAAATGACCTATACATTCAACAAAATCCCTATCAAGATCCCAGATGACTTCTTTACAGAAATTGACAGACTGATTCTAAAACTCACATGGAAATTTAAGAGGCCCAGAATAGCCAAAACAATCTTGAACCAGAAAAACCTCTTTGAAGGACTCACACTTCCCGATTTAAAAACTTAATACAAAGCTACAGTTATCAAGACAGCGTTGTACAAGCATAAGAATAGACTTAGATCAATGGAATAAGATTGAGAATGCACAAACAAGGTCTCATATTTATGGTCAGTTAATTTTCCACAAGGATGGAAGCCTGGCGACCGCCCAGGCTCGGCACCGCGTGGGGCCAGCGGAGAGGCCGCTTCCGGGCGAGCCAGAGCGGGAAAGGCGAGCGCTGGGACCCCCGGCCAGACAGTGCAGCTGGGGAAGCAGCGGCCAGCGGCCCGCCCTTGCGAGAGCAGCCGGTGCGGCTTACGGCAAAAGACACAGCAAAACACAGGCCCCTGGGGGGGGGCGTAAAAGTGTACAAAGAGCTTGGACGCTCGGTTGAGGCACCGCTGGGATTCGAACCCAGGATCTCCTGTTTACTAGACAGGCGCTTTAACCAACTAAGCCACGGCGCCGCCCGTACGTATACCGCGGGAATCGCTTCCCTATCACTATTTACTGCATCTGCCGCGCGCATGCGCATAGATTTTACCGGCAACAGGCGCAAGCGCGCTGTAGGTCCCATTCGTGTAGATGGCGAGGGGCAAGGCTGGGACGCGGAGACCGGAAGCTCGGGCAGCACGTAGTGGGTGGGGCCTGGGCGGGCCGGCCTTCGCGGTCACAGTAGCATGTTCTCCGGCGTGGCATCAGGGCACACGCATCTATGGGCGTTGCTAGCGCGAGGTCCGGACCTTCTGCCCGCCAGAAGTGTAGCAGGAAAGCACAGTCGAGCCATCACCCGCTCCGGAGACCCCCCTCCCCTCCCGCGCGGCCAGTCTGCTGGCTGCCCTGGATCAGTCGGGGCGCCGAGTCCAGCGGTGACCCTGATGCGCTTCGGACCCATCTACACCGGCGCCTCAACCTGAGAAGGCCGGGGGCCCTGCCAGCCCTAGGGGGCCCATAACTTCAATTGGGCCGCTTCTCCCGCGGACCCTGAGCCGGGGGAGACTGGAGAGGGTCGGGTACTGAGGGGCCCTGAGCAGGCTCTGAGAGGTCACGGGCTTCAAGGGCCACTTGGTCCCAACACGTTTCAGAGGGCCTTTGGGCAACAACAGAGCCAAACACTGCTGGCCCGTTCACCCGGCATTCCTCCAGTTTATGCAAAAGTGTATGTACAAGAAAGTTCACTCCAGTTATTTCCAGTAATAGCAACCTAAGTGCCCATCGACGGGGGCAATGTTTGTATATGCAGTCTAGCCATTCTCCACAGCCATGGGGCTGTATATACATCTATGCACGTCTTCCTCAGTGGGAGCGTCGCAAGACCAACCGGGAGGAGAGAGGTCACCAGCAACAGGATTTCTCTGCAAAGAACCCAACGGCTGGGAGGACGTAAGTGGAGTCTGACATGATCATACATCATTCATGTGAATAAATGAATAAATACTGAACAACCTACTTGAATCTGAGCAGTCACCCAGGTTGTGGCTGACAAGAACAGCACCAAGCATGGGATCTGCCCAAATATTGATTACCGGGTTATGGTGCTTAAACCAGAGTTGTTGGATGCCACACAACGGACACTATATAAATCAGTCCTGCAATTAAGTTTTCTTAAACGGACCAAGGGGCATATTAATGATATTTGACAAAAATCATGTGAGCCATACCTAAAAGAAAAGAGGCCCTTCATGTTTGGAATTGAAAAGTCTGGGGTAGACAGCATTCGACCTATCATTCTATCTACCACAGAAACAGCCTGTGATGGATATGCCACGACCATTCCCTTTCCTAACCAGACCTTCCTCTGCTCTGGGCAGGTGACCATTACTCAAGAATCTATACCCCATCGCTATTTACTGAGACTGCCGAGCATGCACGTGCACAGATTTTGCACAGTAAGGAAGACGTTATTCAGGACCACAGAGATAGGTATAGAGACCACTGCAACGGGGTCTTGCAGTGGGGGAGAGAGATTGGCTTCAACTCGGAATACAGCATGAGCAAGTGGGAATTTATGGCCAAGGTGTGGGGTGGGAGCCAGTGGGTGGAAAATTGCTGAATTAACCTCAGGGGTAAGGAGGATTCTGGCTAAACTGACCTAACAGGATTCTTGCTGAAGACAGGCTAGGAGAGGCAGACATCACCTGGGGGAGGATGGAGGAGAAGGAACCTGATCAGATATGGAAGGTGATCAGATACTGAGGATGGAGGGTCCTGGCTTAACTGACTTTTAGCAGGATTCTTTGCTAAAACTGGATTTTACAAGGAAGTGCCCAGACGGGCCTAGAAGAAGATGCAAAAGCCTGACTAAAATTTGGCCAAGCAAAGAATCTCTGTCAGAGCATGTCAGGGAGGCACCCACAGTGCCTTGCCATCCTCATCCACAGAGGGGCCCCACACATCTTCATATTCATTTGACAAACCCTCCGGAACTCCTGGTGCCAGTGTCCGAGGGCTGCCTTGCAAGTCAATTCCAGACCCCAAAATGTGAGTCCATTATGTGTTCCAAAAATGAGACAAGATGAACACCAGGTCATAAAGCTTAGAAATAGCAAAACTGCTCTTAGAATTCACATGCACACTTGCTTTCCACAGGATATAGATTTATTTTGCATGAAAACTAAAAAGAAACTGTTCACTGTCCAAGGATGTTGTGGAGCTGGGGAAGTGGCCCTCTGGTGAGAGCTCAGTCAGGGCTTGGCCTCGGCCCCAATCTGACAGGCCCACTCAGCTGGGAAGGAGCCCAAGAGAAAGGTCCCTGAAGATACCATCACCTACATGACAGGTGGCCTGTCACTCAAAGGGCCCAATGGCCATCAGTCATCCTCGCTCGTCTTCGGTGTCAAGCTCTCTGTTTCTGCTGATGATGAGACCTCTGCCGGCAAGTCTCTTGATTCTATCCGGCAGAACACACATTTGGTGAATACTTCAGAAGAAATGTCACTTTCAAAGATGGAGAAAGGCCTGTCACATCCTTCGCACTGACGTGAAATATTTTAAAAGAGCAGAAAGGGGGTGCTGATCAGAGGGGATCAAGGCATGAAGTTAGAATTCTCCCACCTGATCCATCTACTTGGGGCTGGGCCAAGGCAAGCATTCCCCTCTCTGAAGTCCATAGCCCCAGAAAGGTGGAAATTGCAAAGAAAATGAGCACAGGCTTCTCCCTCGCTTCCCCCTCAAAAGCTAAGCAGGTACTGCCAGCTCGTGTCACCTGCCGTGGGAGTCCTGAAGGCAAGAGTGGCCAGCTGTGCGGTGGTGGGGAGAGTGGGGCGGATGCTCATCCCCAGCCACTGCTCTGTGCAGAGCAGAATTGTGGGACCAAAGGGATGTCCTGACTCCTTGCCAATCTGGGGACACCTAACTTTTATAGAACCACGAGAAGCAAGTAGGCAAGATTTCTGAAGCAGGCATTTTAACTAGACTGACGCAGGTGCTGGGCATCCTCCTCTGACCCTGAGCCTGCTTCTGGCCAAGCACACAGACAACAGTGGATACAATGGCACAGCTCACCCACCATATCTACTTGCCACCAACAAGTAAGCAATTCCATGGGGTGGGGACTCAGGCCACGGGCAGAGGCCTCTCGGGTTCCTGCCACAGCGTGGTCCCCTTGAGACGAGGTTGCCCCTGGGATTTGACCTCCCTTGCCTGCTCAGAGCATTCAGATGCCCTCTGGGAAATCTGGCCTCTGAGGTTTCTCATATTGATTGGGAGCAAGTCTAATGCAGTGGGTTCATCTTGGCTACAGCTTCAGGTTGGTCTCTTTCTTTCTTTTGCAAAAAAGAAATTAGATCCTTTACCTACTTTATTCTACAGCTCATTTCCCATAGTCTGGTTGGACCAGACAGAACAACAGGCTCAAAAAGGAGGCAGCTCCCAGGCCCTGCCCCAGGTGGCAGATAGTGGACAGGGAAATCACTGCTCTGTAGCTAGCCACCTCCCAGGGTCTAAGGGCCAACACAACCACAAAGGCCATTAGGACCAACTGACCACAAAGACAAGGTCCATGAGGGTCCCACCCCTCACCTCCCTACCCAGGAGCACTGTTTCCAAATTAGCTGTACCCAGAAGCAGTAGCTCCCAGCTGGACCTTCTGAGAGGAGACAAGTCCAGTTGGTTCCAGGATTCTGAGGAAAGGAGGACTTGAGGGCCCAGCATACACTCCTCAGCTTTTCTAAAGCAGCAGCAAGGACTGGCCTCCAGTGCCCAGGGATGGCCCTGTGGCCAGCCCTGGATGGGCCTGGGGAAGCAGATGTGCCTACCCCACTACCAAGCTCTTGCACTAGAGAACCACGGCACCTGCACCTCTTGCACAGGAAACGGGGCACTGGGGGCCTGGCTGGAGTATAGAGGGCCCACGCAGTGTCCAGTCTGTGCCCGGCCATTCCTCCACTGACCAGCACTCCCTCAGGCCTCATCTTCTCCACTCCATCTCACTCACTCCACTGCTCAGACATGCCAAGCTCGCTCCTGACTCAGGGGCTTCACACTGACTGTTCCTCTGCTGGAACATTCTTCCCCTAAATATCTGCATGCTCACCCCCTCTCTGCCTTCAAGTTTGCACAAATGTCAGCTTCTCAATGAGACCTATCCTGACCACTCTTTAACATATTGCAACCCCCATCACTCCCATTCCCCTTTCCTGTTATTTTTCTCCCAGTTACAATCACCATGTGACTTACTACATATTTTTCTTGTGTCTTCACCCCTTGTTTGTCTCCCCTTTTTGCAATATAAGCTCCCACAGGGCAAGAATTTCAGTCTGTCTGTTCATGGTCATATTCCCAGTTGTCCAATAAATATTTGTGCAAAGAATAAATTAATTTGTAGAGGGAACTAACGAAAACCTTCACTGGGCTTAATTTTACCCAATACCAACCTGTTTCACCTTTAAGCCTATAGCCTTTCTGTACTCGATTACCAAAGGAATGTGGTCAATTTCTTCAATATTCCATAGTCTCATGGTCCTATCCTAAAACAAGTTAAACAGCAAACCAGTAGTCACAAAATAGGCTGTGGTACATTCATACAATGATAAAAATAAATGAACTGTCAAGCCACAAAAAGTCATGGAGGAAACGTAAACTTAAATATTGTTAAGTGAAGGAAGCCAATCTGAAAAGGCTTCTTTCAATCTGAAAAGACTGTGTAATTCCAACTATATGACATTCTGGAAGAGGCAAAACTATAGAGACAGTAGAAAAGATCAGTGGTTGCCAGGGATTCTGGGGGAAGTGGGGGAGGAACGAATAGAAAGAGCACAGGGGATTTTTAGGGCAGTGAAACTACTCCGTATGATACAGTAATGGTGGATACAGCACATGCATTTGGCAACACCTATAGAACTGTACAGCACAAAGAGGGAAACAATGTAAATTATGAACCTTAGTTAATAAAATAATAATACTGATAATTCCAGAAATGAACGCAGGCCTGTTGACACCTTGATTTTAGCCCAGTGAGAATTAGTCGGAGTTCTATTCTACAGAACTGTAAGATATTAAATTTGTGTCATTTGATGTTTAAACATTGTGGTCTATGGTAATTTATTATAGCAGCAATAAAAAAAATGAATGCACTAAATAATGTTACATTTCCTGATTCGGCTGTTGCAACTAAATGTCCTCTGGGGGAATTAAAAGGGGAAATTTTGGTAACAGATGTGTTGGCCCCTTGCAGCGTAGAGCTGTCAGATTTCACCAACAATCATACTTTCTACAGTATGTCCAGTGGTTTGTCAAATCATGGCAACAACAACAAAAAATGCCCCTCCCACCAGCTCTTAAATACTTTGATTAGAAAACTGGATTTCTTTGATTAGAAAACTAGACTTTGCTCATCCGTCCACATATTCAGCAGACAATGCGAATGTAAATTTTGGCAGATTCCAGTCATCCTATAAGCTTCTTACCTAAGTAAATGAAAAGCTAAATGGTCTGCACTACTTTTACACAACAATCCTAAAAAGGAGCATGATTTGCTCACCTGTGATATTGGGTCTTTCGTAATAAAAAGTTTCTGGCCATTTTTCACCTTCTCAAAAAGTACAGAAGCACTTAATGAATTTTTTTATTATAGAAATGGAAGGAGATATCTTCCTTAAACATGGGCCTACACGATGACTATTAATATAGAAAAGACATTAAAATGTTAGCCTGCCATAAAATCGTATTTTTTAAAGTGTGGGACAAGGAGAATGCCCCTGATTTTGAAATACGTGCAGAATGAAAACAGAGAAAAGGATTACAATAACACAGAAATTTACGTGTTGTTTTTCCAAAATTGCTTGATGATCTTTGAAGAGGCCATAATGAGTCAAAAAAGGATGAAGCGATTACACCTGGGTTGTTCCATGTTAGGTGTAAATTGTTGGGGGAAATCTCATACAGTGAGAAAGTTATTCATTTTTTGGAAATAACACTCTTTATTACTCAAAAGGGAAAAAAAAATCACCAGGAAAGGGCAGCCAAGATAAATAGGACATTCTCAATTTCTTTACTAAAACTGTAACTTATTTGGAATCCAAATACAATATCACAAATTCAAATTACCTCTGTGCTTTAAAACTATTTTCTTGAAGAAAGACAGGTTTTTTTTTTTTTTTTTTTTTTTTTTTTTTAAAAGATGACCGGTAAGGGGATCTTAACCCTTGACTTGGTGTTGTCAGCACCACGCTCAGCCAGTGAGCGAACCGGCCATCCGTATATGGGATCCGAACCCGGGGCCTTGGTGTTATCAGCACCGCACTCTCCCGAGTGAGCCACGGGCCGGCCCGAAAGACAGGTTTAACTTATGATGACATCCAATGTACTTCAGAGTGTTTAAAAATAATAAACATCTTAGACAGGTATAGCCTGTATGATGAATTTATAGTGGCAAAGGACCTGATCAACAAGTACCCAGCCTATTAAAACAAACACGTAGACTTAGCACACTGTTTGGACATTTTTGGAGAGACAGAAACTGAGAAAATACAAATCCAAGAAGCTGTTGTTGCCAGTCAGTAAAATCATGAAGTATTCCATGCTGACATGCTTTCTGTTGAGAGGATATTTAGCTTGATGTCATCACATTGGGCTGACACTAGGCATCAGGATGATGTGGGCTTAGTAAGAACAAAGCTGCTAGTCAAAGTGAACTTTACCTTTGACATTATTCAGCTTTACCACAACATAAAAAAAAACAACGTCCTAAAGGCTGCAGGCAGTTCAGAAAAGTATTATTGGAAAAGGAAACAGAAAAGTAAAAATATCCTACTGCATTATGGGACAGAAAGAAACACATCATTGATGTATTTTTTATTGTGGTAAAATATATATCACATAATATTTATCGTTTTAAGCATTTGTAAGTGTGTAATTCAGTGACATTAAATACATTCACAATCTTGTGTCACCATCACCGCTATCTAAAATCAAAACTTCGAATCAATGTGGAGGCTTTTCAAGATGGCGGCGGCTGCGGCGGCTGGCGCGGAGTAGCTGAGGTGGAAAAGGTGGCCACTGGGCCTCAGGCAGCCGGGAATCTTGTGGACCTTCCTCTCGCCATCTCTTAAGGGAGGACTGCTGCTGCTGACCGGTCGTGGGGGGTGACCGCCACTTTGCCCCCAGCAGGAAAGGCTGCCTCATTTACAGACAACAGCTTTGAAGTGTGGAGCAGGAAAAGAACTGTTTCTTAGCTGCAAAAGCGAGTCTCGAAACAGGGAACACGGCGCCAGGGCTGCTGTGGATGCAGCCAGGATCCCGGAGGCCGGGCCGCACTGAAGGCGGCCAGCTGCCCTATTCAGGATTCGAGGTTTCAGGCCGGCATTAAAGAAGATTCCTGGGAGCGCCCGAGCCGCGCCACGACTGAACAGCCCGAGGCGGCAGCGGCCGAGAACTGGGAAAGGCGGCAAACCAGAGACAGAGAGTGAGCGCCCGACCTGGCACAGCACTGTGAGTGATCCCTGGCACAGCTCTGTTTGCGGGGTGGATGCCCACGCGGCTCCCGCCTGCACCACCAGGCCACTCACCGCCCCTGTGCTGCCTCCATTTTCCCAGGTGCGGGCAGCTCCGCCCTGCTCGGCCATCACTGAGCCCTCCCACCTGCTTGGCCTGGTGCGGGGGCCTCCGCTCCCACTCTCTCCGCGGTTCTGTGGCGGGGCTGGTGGAGGGGGTGTCCCGGGCCAGTGTCGGGACGGCAAGGAAGTACGGGCGGGCCAACTGTCACTCCACCATACCCTGGACTCCGGCCCCAGGTAAACTCCCTGTTACTGGGAGGCAGATACCATCTCTGCGGCCACCAGTTTGGAAAAAAGCCTAACGAATGTCTGGTTGGGAATAGTGTGGTAGGAGAGTTCCCAGGTCCGCTTGAACCTGCCGGAGACCAGGCTGCAGGTGGGCGCCAGACTCGGTTTATACTGGGGGGATACAAAGGTGAACAAGACCCGAGAAAGATCTACATAGTGCTACAAAGGCACCCAGAGAGACCAGTCGTCTGTGCCCAGCAGAAACCTGGTAGACTTCCTGGGCGAGGCGGTGCCGAGCAGGGTCTTGAAGGCCCAGCTGATAGACGAGGGGTGCAGAAGACACGCCCCAGCCCAGCACAGTGCGCACAGAGTGGGGAGACGTGCGGCCAGGGAGGGGGAGACTCGACAGAAACCACACACCCGGTGGGGTCGCCACTGCATGATCTAACAGCCTGGGCCAGAGCACACGGAACAGGGAGAAGTCCTGCACAGGAAGTGAAAGCTCAACAGAGATCACACACCCTGTGGTACGTGATCTACCAGCCCAGCAGAGTCCAAGCTGACCAGAAAGGTGGCTCCCCGGAGAAGCCCAAGACCCGAGACAACCACACACACAAGGCACTAGAGGCCAACTGAGCAGTCACGGAGGGAGCCATACGAAATTGGCAACCACAGCAACATCCTAGTTAGTCATTAGTCTCAAACCGGTGAACTGTGAAACCCCCGGCCACAATGAATAAACACCAAAAAAAAGATACCAGAAATACAAAAAATCAAGAAAGTACACCACCAAAAGTTAATAAATCTCAAACTCTAGATCCTATAGAACAAGAAGCCCTTGAAATGACTGACAAGGAATTTCGAGTGATAATTCTAAGGAAACTGAATGAGATACAAGAAAACTCAGCTAGATATCATGATGAAATGAGGAAAAGTATACAGGATCTGAAAGAGGAAATGTACAAGGAAATCAATGTCCTGAAAAAAGATGTAGCAGAACTTGCTGAACTGAAGAAGTTATTCAACGAAATAAAAAACACAAAGGAGAGTTTAACCAGCAGGCTTGTCGAAGTTGAAGAGAGAACCTCTGAAATTGAAGATGGGCTGTTTGAAATAACACAAGCAGACAAAAAGAAAGTAAAAAGAATCAAGGACATTGAAGAAAATCTGAGAGAGATATCAGACAACCATAAGCGATCAAATATCCGAGTCATGGGTATTCCAGAAGGGGAGGAAAATGGAGATTCCATTGAAAACATATTCAACAAAATAGTGGCAGAAAACTTCCCAGGTATAGGAAAAATCACAGATCTTCAGATCCAGGAAGCTCAACGATCTCCAAATGTATTCAACCCAAAAAGACCTTCTCCAAGACATGTCATAGTCAAATTGGCAAAACTCAGAGATAAAGAGAGAATCTTAAAAGCTGCAAGAGAGAAGCGTCAAATCACCTATAAGGGAGCCCCAATCAGGTTAACATAAGACTTTTCATCACAAACCCTAAAAGCTAGAAAGGAATGGGATGATATTTTCAAAATACTAAAAGACAAAGATTGCCAGCCAAGAATACTCTACCCTGCAAGGCTATCCTTCCGAAATGAAGGGCAAATAGTATATTTCTCAGACAAACAAAAACTGCGGGAGTTCACTACCACAAGACCACCCTTACAAGAAATCCTCAAGGGAGTACTGGGTTTGGTTCCTGAAAAATAACTACCACTGCCATAAAAACCCAAGAAAAATCTAAACCCGCCAGTATAATAAAAATGGCATTCATGAAGAGAAAACAAGCTAACAAAAACACTATCTACAACCTAAGGAACCAACAAACACAGAAAACAAACAGTAAATCAGAAAGCAAGGAACAAAAGACACCTAAGACAACCAAACAACCAATAAAATGCTAGGAATAAATCAACACCTTTCAATAACAACTCTTAATGTAAAAGGCTTAAATTCCCCAATTAAAAGACACAGACTGGCCGACTGGATCAAAAAGCAGGACCCAACTATATGCTGCCTACAAGAGACCCACCTCACCCATAAAGATTCACATAGACTAAGAGTGAAAGGATGGAAAAAGATTTACCAAGCAAACAGAAAAGAAAAACGAGCTGGAGTAGCTATTCTTATATCTGACAAAATAGACTTTAAACTAAAAACCATAAAAAGAGACAATGAGGGACACTACTTAATGATAAAAGGACTGATCCATCAAGAAGACATAACAATCATAAATATGTATGCACCCAATGTTGGAGCAGCCAGATTTATAAAACAAACTCTATTAGACCTAAAGAAGGAAATAGACACTAATACCATAATAGCAGGGGACCTGAACACCCCACTGTCAATATTAGACAGATCATCTAGGCAAAGAATCAGTAGAGAAACACAAGATCTAAACAAGACTCTAGACCAATTGGAATTGGCAGATATCTACAGAACATTCCACCCAACAACCTCAGAATATTCATTCTTCTCAGCAGCACATGGATCATTCTCCAGGATAGATCACATATTAGGTCACAAATCAAGTCTCAATAAATTCAAAAAAATTGCAATTATCCCATGTATCTTCTCAGACCACAATGGATTAAAACTAGAAATTAATAACAAACGAAACTCTGGAAACTATACAAACACATGGAAATTAAACAGCATTCTACTTAATGACATATGGGTCCAAGAAGAAATCAAGCAGGAAATCAAAAAATTTCTTGAAACTAATGAAAACAATGATACATCATACCAAAACCTGTGGGATACTGCAAAAGCAGTATTGAGGGGAAAATTTATTGCATTAAACGCTCATTTCAGAAGAATAGAAAGATGGCAAGTGAACAACCTAACACTTCACCTTAAAGAACTAGAAAAACAAGAACAATCCAAACCTAAAGTTAGCAGACGGAAAGAAATCATTAAGATCAGAGCAGAACTGAATGAAATTGAAAACCAAAAAACAATTCAAAAGATCAACGAATCAAAAAGTTGGTTTTTTGAAAAGATAAATAAAATTGACAAACCATTAGCATGGCGAACAAAAAAAAGAAGAGAGAAGACTCAAATAACCAAAATTAGAAATGAAAAAGGCGATATTACAACTGATTCATCTGAAATACAAGGAATCATTCGAGACTACTATAAACAACTATACGCCAACAAATTTGAAAATCTGGAGGAAATGGATAAATTTCTGGACACACACAAGCTCCCAAAACTGAACCGTGAAGATGGAGAAAATTTGAACAGACCAATAACAATAAAGGAGATTGAAGCTGTTATCAGAAGGCTCCCAACAAAGAAAAGCCCAGGACCAGATGGATTCACAGCAGAATTTTACCCAACATTCAAACAGGAATTGACACCAATTCTTTACAAACTATTCCAAAAGATTGAAACGGACGCAAATCTCCCAAACTCATTCTATGAAGCAAACATCATCCTGATACCAAAACCAGGTAAAGATATAACCAAAAAAGAAAACTACAGGCCGATAGCCTTGATGAATATAGATGCAAAAATCCTCACTAAATTACTAGCAAACAGAATACAGCAACACATACGTAAAATTATTCATCACGATCAAGTGGGATTCATCCCAGGGATGCAAGGTTGGTTCAACATACGCAAATCAATAAATGTGATACACCATATTAATAAACTCAAACACAAGGACCATATGATCATCTCTATAGATGCTGAAAAAGCATTTGATAAAGTTCAGCACTCATTCATGACAAAGACCCTCTATAAGTTAGGTATAGAGGGAAAGTATCTCAACATAATTAAAGCCATATATGACAAACCCACTGCCAATATCATCCTGAATGGGGAAAAGCTGAAAGCTTTTCCTTTAAGAACAGGAACTAGACAAGGATGCCCACTCTCACCACTCCTATTCAACATAGTGTTGGAAGTACTAGCCAGAGCAATCAGAGAAGAGAAGGAAATAAAGGGCATTCAGATTGGAAAAGATGAAGTCAAACTGTCCCTGTTTGCAGATGACATGATCCTATATATCGAACAGCCTAAAACCTCTACAAAAAAAACTGCTGGAATTGATAAATGATTTCAGCACAGTAGCAGGATACAAAATCAACACACAAAAATCAGTAGCATTTCTTTTCTCCAATAGTGAACATGCAGAATGAGAAATCAAGAAAGCCTGCCCATTTACAATAGCCACCAAAAAAATAAAATACTTAGGAATTGAGTTAACCAAGGAGGTGAAAAATCTCTATAATGAGAACTACAAACCACTGCTGAGAGAAATTAGAGAGGATGCAAGAAGATGGAAAGATATCCCATGCTCTTGGATTGGAAGAATCAACATAGTGAAAATGTCCATACTACCCAAAGTGATATACAAATTCAATGCAATCCCCATCAAAATTCCAAAGACATTTTTCTCAGAAATGGAAAAAACTCTCCAGACATTTATATGGAACAATAAAAGACCACGCATAGCCAAAGCAATGCTGAGCAAAAAAAATAAAGCTGGAGGCATAACACTACCTGACTTTAAGCTATACTACAAAGCTATAATAACCAAAACAGTATGGTACTGGCATAAAAACAGACACACTGACCAATGGAATAGAATAGAGAATCCAGAAATCAACCCACACACTTACTGCCATCTGATCTTTGACAAAGGCACCAAGCCTATTCAGTGGCGAAGGGACTGCCTCTTCAGCAAATGGTGCTGGGATAACTGGATATCCATATGCAGGAGAATGAAACTAGATCCATACCTCTCGCCGTATACTAAAATCAACTCAAAATGGATTAAGGATTTAAATATACACCCTGAAACAATAAAACTTCTTAAAGAAAACATAGGAGAAACACTTCAGGAAATAGGACTGGACACAGACTTCATGAATACGACCCCAAAAGCACGGGCAACCAAAGGAAAAATAAACAAATGGGATTATATCAAACTAAAAAGCTTCTGCACAGCAAAAGAAACAATTAAAAGAGTTAAAAGACAACCAACAGAGTGGGAGAAAATATTTGCAAAATATATATCTGACAAAGGATTAATATCCAGAATATATAAGGAACTCAAACAACTGTACAAGAAGAAAACAAGCAACCCAATTAAAAAATGGGCAAAAGAGCTAAGCAGGCATTTCTCTAAGGAAAATATACAAATGGCTAACAGAAATATGAAAAAGTGCTCAACATCACTCAGCATCCGGGAAATGCAAATCAAAACCACATTGAGATACCATCTAACCCCAGTTAGGATGGCTAAAATCCAAAAGACTATGAACGATAAATGCTGGCGAGGCTGCGGAGAAAAAGGAACTCTCATACATTGTTGGTGGGACTGCAAAATGGTGCAGCCTCTATGGAAAATGGTATGGAGGTTCCTCAAACAATTGCAAATAGATCTACCATACGACCCAGCTATCCCACTGTTGGGAATATACCCAGAGGAATGGAAATCATCAAGTCGAAGGTATACCTGTTTCCCAATGTTTATCGCAGCACTCTTTACAATAGCCAAGAGTTGGAACCAGCCCAAATGCCCATCATCGGATGAGTGGATACGGAAAATGTGGTACATCTACACAATGGAATACTACTCAGCTATAAAAACGAATGAAATACTGCCATTTGCAACAACATGGATGGACCTTGAGAGAATTATATTAAGTGAAACAAGTCAGGCACAGAAAGAGAAATACCACATGTTCTCACTTATTGGTGGGAGCTAAAAATTAATATATAAATTCACACACACACACACACACACACAGACACACACACACACACACACACACACACACACAAACCGGGGGGGGGAAGAAGATATAACAACTACAATTATTTGAAGTTGATACGACAAGCAAACAGAAAGGACATTGTTGGGGGGGATGGGGGGAGGGAGAAGGGAGGGAGGTTTTGGTGATGGGGAGCAATAATCAGCCACAATGTATATCGACAAAATAAAATTTTTAAAAAAAAAAATAAATAAATAAATAAAAATAAAAATAAAAATAAAAAAGGAAAAAATAAATAAATAAAAAATAAAATAAAATCAAAACTTCATCAGACCCAACAAAAACTCTGTTACCGATAAAACAATAATTTCCCGTCCTTTCTCCCCCCAGCCCCTGCAACCACCATTCTATCTTGTCTCTACGAATTTGACCACTCTGAATACCTCATATAAGTGGAGTCACACAGTATTTGTCCTTTTGTGACTGGCTTATTTAACTTGAAAGAATGTCCTCAAGTTTTGTCCATGTTGTAGCATATTTCAGAATCTCCTTCCTTTCTATGGCTGAATAATATTCCATTGTATGGATATACATTTTATTTGTCCATTCTTCCACTGATGAGCACTTGGTTTAGTTCCACCTTCTGGCTCCTGTTAATAATGCTGCTATCGACATGGGTGTACAAGTAACTGCTCAAGTCCCTGCCTTCAGTTCTTTTGGGAATATACCCAGAAGTGGAATTGCTGGGTTATGTGGTAGTTCTCTTTAATCTTTTGAGAAACTGCCAAACTGTTTCCACAGCAGCAATACTATTTTACATTCCCATCAGCAATACCAAGGGTTCTAATTTCTCCACATTCTTGTTGACACTTGTCATTTTCCGTATTTGATTATAGTCCTCCTGGTAGGTGTGAAGTGGTATCTCACTGTAGTTTTTATTTGCATTTTCTTAATGACTAATGATATTGAGCATCTTTTCATATATTTATTGGCCACTTGTATATCTTCTTTAGAGAAATGTCTGTTCAAGTCCTTTGCCCATTTTTGAACTGCATTGTTTGTTTTTTGTTGTTGAGTTTTAGAAGTTCTTTATATATCCTGGATATTAATCCCTTATATATATGATTTGTAAATATTTTCTTCCATTCTGTAGGCTGTCTTTTAACTTTCTCGATAGTATCCTTTGATACACAAGTTCTTAATTTTTTAAATTGTTTTTTAAAGGTGACTGGTAAGGGGATCTTAACCCTTGGCTTGGTGTTGTCAGCACCAGGCTCAGCCAGTGAGCTAACCAGCCATCCCTATATAGGATCCGAACCTGTGGCCTTGGTGTTATCAGCACCACACTCTCCTGAGTGAGCCACGGGCCGGTCCTCACAAGTTCTTAATTTTGATGAAGTCCAATTTATCAGCTTTTTCTTTTGTTGCCTGTGCTTTCCATAAAAACATTGCCAAATGAAATCTCATTAAGATTTTCTCCAATGTTTTCTTCTAAGAATTTTATAGTTTTAGCTCTCAAGTTTAGGTCTTTGATCAATTTTCAGTTCATTTTCATATATGGTATAAAGTAAGGATTCAACTTCATCCTTTTGCATAAGGATATCCAGTTTTCTTAGCATCGTTTGTCCTTGCCCTGTTGAATGATCTTGGTACCCTTGTCGAAAATGAATTGACCGTATTAGTGAGGGTTCATTTCTGGGCTTTCTACACTATTTCATTGGTCTATATGTCTGTCCTTAAGCCAACATCATACTGTCTTAATTAATGTAGATTTCTAGTAAGTTTCAAAGTGAGGAATTGTGAGCCTTCGAACTATATTCTTCTTCAAGATTGTTTTGGCTCTTCAGGGCCCCTTGCAATTCCACATAAACTTAAGGATTGGCTTTGACATTTTTGTAGAAAAGGTTGTTGGAATTTTTATACGAATTGTGTGGGGTAAAAAAAGGAATTGTGTTGAATCTGTATATCACTTTGGGTAGTATTGACATCTTTCTATCCATGATCACACGTTGCCTTTCCATTTATTTAGGTCTTCTTTCATTTCTTTCAGTGAGGTTTTATAGTTTTCAGTGTACAAGTCTTTCACCATCTTGGTTAGATTTATTCCTAAGTATTCTTTTAGATGCCATTATAAATGGAATTGCTTTTCCTTTTCAGATTGTTCGTTGTAGGTATGCAGAAACACAACTGATTTTTCTGATCTTGTAACCCTGAAACTTTGTTGAATTTATTTGTTAGCTCTCAAAGCTTTCTTATGGATTTTTTGGGATTTTCTATATATACAATAATGCCATCTGTGAATAGAAATAGTTTTATGTCTTCCTATCCAATTTGGGTGCCATTTATTTATTTATTTATTTATTTATCATTCATTCATTCATTCATTCATTCTTGTCTAATGGTTCTGGCTAAAACCTCCAGTACAATATTGAATAGCAGGCATCTTGTCTTATCTTTTTTTTTTTTTTTGTCTTTTTTTTTTTTTGTGTGACCGGCACTCAGCCAGTGAGTGCACCGGTCATTCTTATGTAGGATCCGAACCCGTGGCGGGAGCGTCGCCGCGCTCCCAGCGCAGCACTCTACCGAGTGCGCCACGGGCTCGGCCCATCTTGTCTTATCTTGATCCTGATCTTGCGAAGAAAGCTTTTAGTCTTTCACCATTCAGGATGATGTTAGCTGTGGGTTTTTCATAAACACTCTATCATGTTGAGAAACTTTCCTTTTACTTCTAGTTTTCTGAGAGTTTTTTTTTAATCATGAAAAAGGTTTTGGATTTTTACAAATGCCTTTTCTGTGTCAATTGAGATGATCATATGGGGTTTTTTCCCTTTGTTCTATTAATGTTATTAACTACATTGACTATTTTATGTTAAACCATCCTTGTATTCCTAGGTTGGATTCAATTTGCTAATATTTTGTTGAGGATATTTGCATCTATATTTATAAAGGATACTGGTCTGTAATTTTCTTTTCTTGTGATGTCTTTATCTAGTTTTGGTATCAGAGTAATGCTGGCTCATGGAATGAGGGCATTGTTTTATAATAAATATAAGTAATAACTGTTTAGTAAGTCATGTTCTATTTATGTTTTCTTTTTTTGAATAGTCTTACATCTATGTATGTTAAGAATATACAATAATATATCCTATAAAATTTAAATAAACAATAAAGATTTTTTTTAAGTCACAATAAAGTGCTGTATCAGTGGACAAAAAGAAACATTATAAAATATTTTTATATTTTTCTTAAATATGTTTATTAGCCCTACTGTTAATTATGACTAATTGCTGCTATTAACTAGTCTTGTTGCTGTTTCATTTAAGTAACAGCATTCATGTAACAAAAGAGTAAAAAATATAGACTAATATATAATTTCAAGTAAATGCTCATTTTTTATATTTTTATATTAAAGTAATAACACATAGGCATATAATTATTTATTATTATTATATTATTGGGGTTTTTTTGCCTGGTATGTCTGCACCCTGGTTGGCTCTCTAAAAAGGTGGTGTTAGGCAGAGTCTTTCCCACAGTCTCATAGACCCAGAAACCTCCAGCCTAGAGAATGACATGCTGTAATAAAGGTCGGGGGGCAAGGTAGGACCCCACTTCTCTGGTGCTCATATCTAGGGAACAGCCCTTAGGATATCCTGGGCTAGCTGTTACATGTTACATGCCATTTGAATGGGAATAATGGGAATCCCATGGTGCAGTGATGTAGGGAGGGAAGACCCACCTGGAATTTTTGGCAGTCTCTGCTGCTTGTCCAAGGGCTGGTACCCTCCCTCCAAGGCCCCCTGCTGGCCAGACTTCCTCCAACAAAGCTCAAATATCAATGGTGCAGACAGAAATACCTGGCAACTCCCCACATTTGCAAACAGAAGGGTTTTCTTTCCACATTCCTAGGCAACCCCTCAATGGGATGGCCTGGCCAGGTGTAGACATCAGACTGAGCCTGCCCAGGAGTCTCATACTTGGTATTAATTTCATTAACATTTTTGCCATCATCAATTCTGACAAATGCAATAGACATTTTAAGCCACTCAAAGCTTGCCCACTTTTACCTTTGAAGCAGACAGGACCCATTTCTTGTTGTTGCTAACAGCAACGTCCATCACCCAGTCATTATGGCCCTGAAGAAAAATAAAATTTTTTTTTTTTTTGTCTTTTTCACGACCGGCACTCAGCCAGTGAGTGCACCAGCCATTCCTATATAGGATCCGAACCCGCGGCGGGAGCGTCGCTGTGCTCCCAGCGCCATACTCTCCCGAGTGCGCCACGGGCTCGGCCCAGAAAAATAAAATTTTAACGAGGACCTAGAGAAAATGCTTTATAAGAATAACAAAAACAAAACAAAAAAACATGTTAGGAACCCAATGTTTAACAGCAACTAATTGTGCTTCTCTGGTTTAATTACCAACATTTAGGTGGAACAAAGTGTAAAGACGTGTGATACATGTGTATATCGTGGAAATGTATGTGTGTTTAAAAACAGTACTTTGGTGTTTAGCACAATGAGAAAAAAAAAAAAAAAAAGATTTCATTCCCAGCTGGTTCCAGGTTTTTGTCCACATTCTTTGTTCTAGGAAATACCACTCAGATGTCCCATCATTGAGGGGCTTTTGGCTTAAAGTAATTGCAAACCAATCCACTGTGGCTTAAGCAAGTGGGGGATTGTTTCCCTCAGGTAAAAATGAGCTCAGGAGAGACAGATGCCATTGCTGGTTCAGACACTTAATGACAGCAGGGCTCTGCATCAGCATCATTATCATTTTTTGGCCTTCCCTTACGGAAAGAGGCAAAGGGTGAGGCAACATGGCAGGGTAGGAGGAAAGGGATCAGAGAGAAGGTCAAACTGCTATGTATAACCAAAGGCTAGGAATTTGAGGGTAGAAGACTAGTGAGAGAGGAGGGAAGAAGGGGAAAGAGAATAAAGCAACCTGACAGGGGGACAAAGGGACTTTTAAGCTCACAGAAGTTTAACATTCAGTTTCAAGCTATTTAGCTGCTGTGATATAAACTCTCTTTGCCTCCTGTTTGAAAGCCCTAGGAGAAGACAGCTCAGAGAGAACAACCCCAGTGCTGCCCAAGGAGGCACTGTCTACATTTGGGTCCTGGGGGACAGAGAAACCAAGAGTCATAGATGCAAGCATTCACAGCCAAAAGTGACCATGAGATCACAAGACCAGGGAGTACGCAGAAATCTTGGGGTAGGGGATGCCTGGAACAGGGGCACTGAATGAACCAATCCTAGATTCTTGCTGTGTTGGATAATACACCCCTTTATTACACAGCCACTTTAAGTTGGGTCTCTTCTAACTTGCAGACAAAAGAGCTCCATTGAAGCCTCCCATTTTGGGGCCCCACAGCTTTCTGTTCATGCCTCATTATGGCATTTGTCCCTCTCCACAGTAATATCTGCAGTTCTTGGACACTTTCCCACCTCAAGGTTTTTGCATTTGCTGTTCCATCTGCCTGGAAGGCCCCTCCCCAAGATCCTCACTTATCCAGTCCCTCCATGCCATCCAGTCCTCAACTCAAATGGCCCCTTCTCCAAGAAGCCCTCCCTGCCCGTCTACTGTGGATTAGTCCCTGTAGTCTGTTTTCATCATGTCACACTGTTGTGGTTTCTCCATTTCATCCATCACTGTCCATGATTTGTTTGCTGGTTTCCTGTCTGTCCATCCCCACAGAGGTGTCAGCTCCATTAGGAGGCATCTAGGTCTGTCTCACCCACTGCTGTGTCCCCAACCCTCAGCACAGAATGACTATCAGATGCTAGCACTTGTACCTTCAAGGCGAGCTTCCGGTAGCCTTCTCCTACATCCCAAATAGCCACAGTCCTGTCGAGCCCTCCAGAAATGAGAAAAGAGCCTGCAACACAAGATGAAAGAGTCTGGGTAGGTGGGCGGGGGGGTCATCTTCCCCAGCCAAGTGCTTCCTCCTCTGGTGAGATCAAAGAAGGCCGAGGATCCATTTGTGAGGTGCCACCATGGCTCCCTTTGACGACACTGAAACCACTTCCTGGTGTGGCTCAATGACTTCTAACCAGTTACAGCCAGTTCTCATTGTTCACAGTAGTTACTGTTCTATAGTTATTGCAAACACTGAATTGTCCTACTGAACCATTGCTCCCAGGGGAAATATAGGACTAGGTTCTTGCAAGCCCCTGATTACAACATTTTCATCAACCCATTAACAGCCAAACTTGTTATATCTGTGTTTCTGTTTAAACACCTTATTTAATCTTTATATTGTTGATTCATTAACATTGAACTCATAGCCAGCAGCACTGTAGCTCATGCCTGAACAAAGCTTATGTAACACATGTATTTTTCCCATAAGGCACATTGCAGCGTTCTTGCACTTAGGAACCCTAGGCAGCATTTCAGCACTACACTTAGGGGCCATCTTAAACAGCAAAGTTGACAACAAAAAGCACAAAAATGCAGAAAAAAAGTGGCACTAAATAGACCACCAAAAGGACACTTTACTGTGGGAGAGCTGAAACAAGAAGACAGAGTGTCGCCTTGATCTGCCTCAGCTGGGAACATCTGCATCAGGTGACTCAATTTTTTCACTGCTCTGCATGTGTCTGAGTGGCCGCGAAAGCACCATGAGTATTGATTTTAAGGTTACAAATAAATGTTAGCAGGTAAGTGAATTCGCAAATACAGAATCCGGAATAATCATGTTTGACTATGTGATTCTGAACCCCGTAAAGCCAAGGACAGAAGCATGTGGTACACCTCATAGTGAAGTGTAATATAGACGTAGGATGCTTCTGAAGAGGGAAAGTTGTTCAGAAATGCCCTAGCATTTCTCAAGTCAGGCCTGAGTTGCATGTGCACTGGCTGCATGTGCATTGGCTGGGCCACCCCAGACACACAGAACAAGCCCTACTTCTCACCAGATGGGGCAGTATACATTTGACTCCTGGGTGTCTAGAGCAGCTACTTCCCTCACCAGGCTAGCTTCCTATCATTGCCCCTGTTCACATCCATGCCCCTTCAACTGGCAACAGCTCTCCAATTTCCTGGGGGAAACACATTTTGCCTACTCTTGAGTATGTCTGGTTCAGAGGGTACTGTTCCCAACCTCTAGCTCTGGGGTGGGCAAGTCACTCTGACCTGGCCAATTAGCAATCAGAGCCTTTCATCCCCCACTAAATGATTGGTTCAGACACTAGCATACATCCCAAGCTGAACCAATGAGGGTCTTCCCTGGGACTTGTGCTGGCACCATCAGCACCGTCCTCTTCCTCCAGGATTGCCAGTGGCCAGAACCATGTTGGCCTGGACCCCCAGAGGCCATCTTTTCCTCCTTAAGGGAAAATGCTAATATAAGAGGGAAGCTGAGTTGAGAGACAGAGCAGAAGAGTTGGATTCCTGACAGAATTGTGTGAGGCTCTGGAACCAGTCTGCCTGAAGTCAGACCTGCTCCTGGACTTTCTTTTTTGGTGGCTGGCCAGTATGGGGATCCAAACCCACGACCTAGGTGTCAACCAACAGAGCTAAACAGCCAGTCCCTGGACTTTTCCATTACAGGAGTTAATACAGTTATTTTGTTGCTTAAGCCATATTGAGCTGAGTTTCTGCCCCTTGTAAACGTGTGTCTATGAATTACCTTCTTGGCTTTTTTGTTCTCATAGGAAAAAATCTACCCTTGCTCTCAGCATCACTGGAAATCACCTATCTGTACTCAGGAAAGTCCACATGAATGGGCCATGAAGAACTCTGCCCAGCACTCCCATGGGGGCAGAGTCTCTCTACCTATTAATTACTCACTGTCTCTGGCAAAGAAGCAGGAGCTCACGGAACCTTCATGGCCTTGCATCAGAGTCACGCAGGCTCCACGGTTTCGAAACTCCCCTGTGTGGACATTCCATATTTTTAAGTTTTTATCCCAGGAGCTTGTACACAGGAAATGGCCACTGAAGGTAAAACAGCAGTTCGAGATTGCATTGGAATGAGCCCTGAAACACAGATGAAGGGGGTACACATGGATCCCACAGGACCTGAAGACAAACCTAAAGGCTGGAGGCTGTTGGGAGGGGACATCATCTCCTGTGAGCTGATGGACACCATTCCTTTGATCACTGCCTGCTATGATCCAGATATGAATTGCTCAGGCTGTGTCACACTTTTGCAGGATTTCTCAACCATGCCAATATTGGCATTTTGTACTGGATGATTCCTTGATGTAGAGAGCTGTCCTATGTATTGTAGGATGTTTAGCAGCATCCCTGGCCTCTACATACTGGATGTCAGTAGTCCCTACACCCAGTTGTGACAACAAAATATGCCCCCAGACATTGTCAAGTGTCCACTGGGCACAAAATTGCCTCCAGTTGAGAACCACTGCAATATTCAGAGCTGCTTGTAGCTTGAGGACAAAGCAGTGGGAAGAAGTGGCTGAGGGACTAATGGCACCAAACCTGAAATCTCACCTACGAAGACGTTCTCTTCCACTGCCCCATGCCCTCATTTCTCCCCATGATGTCGGGCCTGGCTCCTCGTCCTCCATCGCCTCCCTCTCTCCTCCAGTGCCACCCCTCTCTTACTCAGTCCCCCTACTTCTCCACCCCAACTGCTCTCTCCTTTTTTAAAATATTCTCTCCTCATCAGTCTTCAGTGCTATTAAAGCATGTTTTAATGTGGTATAGTTAAGTAAAAACGTTTTGGGGTATTCATTCTCAATTTTTAAATGTTTTCTTTTTTTGGAAAAGAAAAAAAATCTGTCAGAATTTTGCCACTTTTTGTTTTGTTTATGATCCTCAAAGTATTTTTCCTGTGATTCTCATTTCCTCTTATAAACAGTCTTCAAGTGAATTTATAAACACAACGGTGTATGTCTGAGTAAACCTGGATCGTCAAATCAATCATTTTACCTGAAGAAAGGAATGAACAAAACTATTTTCTAGAGCTCAGGTTAGAGTTTTGGACTCTATTTCAGTTATTTGAAATGCATAGACTGAGTAAGATCAAAGGAGAAGAAACGTCAGCTTCCCAGGAATGTCCACATAAACTTTCCCAAATGCCAGTGCCTGGTGGGCTAAGAACCATCCTGACATATGCCAGAGGCTGACAACAAGCCCTTCTCAGACACTGTTATTGGAGTTTAAAACAGGACTCTCTCTGTTCTCCGGGATGGACTCTCATTTCAAATAAATTCCACTTCTCAAAAAAGACCACTTTACTCGTACAAAAGTTTGGGGAAAGTACCAATGGTGCACTTGCAGATCTGGACAAGACGAAGTTCATGCACTTCTCCCTATTCCTCCCACTAAGTACAGCTAACAACCCTGGACATTATTTATAAAGCAAACATAAGTAGACTATGAAAGGTGGAGAGAAGAGGCAGACCAGCTAGGAGTCTTGGGATGCAAGGACACTGTGTTGTGAGTTTGTTGGGTTTTCTTTTTATGTCATATAGCCTGGACTAGGTGCTGTAACCAGAAAACAAAAGCAAAAACAAAAAAACCCACAAGTGCAGGCAAAAAAAAAATCCCCAAATAAGCCTAGCAAGAGAGAAAACTTATAGATAATAACTGCTCTACTCTAGCCAAACACCTCAGGCAAAACTACAGCCCCACCCCCACCCCATCTCCATCAGCAAAAGGTGAGCGGGGAGCCTAGACTGCCACTCTTGCCAGGCTGTAACGAGGTGGCCTGCTAAAACAGAAGATTTCAACAAGGTCCCGAGTCTCCTAATACCTAAAATGTCTAGGATACGACTGAAAATCACTCATCTTACCAGGAGCCAGGAAAATCTCAGTGTGAATGGAGAAAGATAATCAGCAGATATCAACACCGATATGATACAGATGTCACAATGATCTGACCATGACATTTAGGGACCATTATAAAAATGCTTATGTTGACAATTGTTATCATGCTTGAAACAAATGAAAAGATAGAAAAGCTCAGCAAAGAAACAGACAATATAAGAAGAACCAAATAGAAATTTTAGAACTGAAAAATGCAATATCCAGAATAAAAAACTCACTGGATGGCTCAACAGCAGAATGGACCAGACAGAGGAAAGAATTAATGAACGTGAAGACAGAACAATATAAATTAACCAATCCAAACAATAGAGAAAATGTAAACTGGGAAAAAAGAGCAGAGTCTCAGGAACCTGTAGGACAATAACAAAAGAGCCAACATTTATGTCATTAGAGTACTGGAAAGAGAGGAGAAAGAAGGGAGAGCTGAAAAAGCAACTAAACAAATAGTGACTGAAATTTTATCAAATTTGGCCAAAGATATGAACCTACAGATTCAAGAATCTGGATAAACCTCAAACAGGACAAATCCAAAGAAATCTATACCCAGACACATCATACATAATTAAACTTCCAAAAACTAAAGACAAAGAAAAAAATCTTGAGAGCAGCAAGAGAGAAGTGGCATCTATAGAGAAAAAAATTTGACGGACAGTGGATTTCTCATCAGAAACCATGGAGGCCAGAAGAAAATGACATGACATGACAGTTTTTAAGTACTGAAAAAAAGTATCCTGCAAAAATATCCTTCAGAAATGAAAAGGAAATCAAACTTTTTCAGATTGAAAAAAAAACTAAGAAGATTTGTTGCCCATAGACCTACCCATATAACCATAGGAATTTTTTTTTCGAAACAGAAAAGAAATGGTAAAAGAAAGAGACTTGGAACATCAGAAAGGAAGACAGAACATGGTAAGCAAAAAAAAGGGGGGGTGATAAAGATAATGGACTTTCCTTCTCCTCAGGAGTTTTCCAAATTATGCTTGACAGTTGAGGCAAAAAATTATAAAAAGCACTTATATTTACTCTTTGCAAACTTCAAAATCAGTTGAGAATGTGGATTTTCAAAATCTTCCAGCCAGCCTTATAACACCAAGGTCACAGGTTCAGAGCCCCCTACTAGCCAGCTGCCAAAAACAAAACAAAAAATCTTGCTTCAAGGCCAGCTATATAATTGTCCGGGTCCAGTGGAAAATTAAAGTGCATGGTCCGAGTTCCTCAAAAAGCTAAACATAATATTATCATACGACCCAGCAATTCTGCTCCTAGGTATGTAGCCAAAAGGATTGAAAGGCGAGACTCAAACAGATACTTGTATGCCAATATTCATTGCCATATTATTCACAATAGCTAAAAGGTGGAAGCAACCCAAGCGTCCATCAACAAATGAATAGATAAAACGTGGCATATACATACAATGCGTACTGTTCAGTCATAAAAAGGAATGAGGTTCTGATACATGCTACAACATGGATGAATCTTAAGGACATTATTTTAAGTGAAATAAGTCAGTCACAAAAAGACAAGTAAGGTATGATTCCTCTTATATGATAATATCTAGAATAGGCAAACTCATAGAGACAGAAGGTAGAATAAAGGTTACCAGGGGCTGGGGGCAGGAGGAGTGGGGAGTTATTGCTTAATGGGTACAGAGTTCCTGTTTGGGGTGATGAAATGGTTTTGGAAATAGATAGTGGTGATGGTTGCACAACACTGTGGATGTAAGTAATGCCAGTGAACTGTAAACTTAAAAATGGTTAAAATGGCAAGTTTTATGTCGTATATATTTTACCACAATTAAAAATTATAGTAATGTAATATTCCCAAAACTACTGAATTAATTTTATATGGGTAAATTTCATGGTATGTGAATTATATCTCAATACAGCTGTTTAAAAAATAAAGGAAGAAAGAAAAAGGAAACCATTGTTTCTGGAGGGAAACAAGGGTTACAAGATATGACAGGGATATTTTTTCACTGTGTGTCCTTCTGTACCTTTTAAATTTTGTACTGTGTTGCATGTTTTACATTTTCAAAACGTAAGTTACATATTTTTGAAACTAAAAAATGCAAGGTTCTTTGTTCAGAAATTATTAAGAATTTTGAAACAGAGTGTGGGGCAATTCTGAGTGTGGGCCCTGCATGACCTCAGATGTCACATGCCATGAAGCCAGCTCTGCCCTGTAGCTCTGAGACTTCTTGCCTCTATATTTTCTTGCTAAAACCTACATTTCCAGAAAAACAAACAAACCAAAAAAAACACATAAATCCAAGGTAAATCAAAACTAGCAATAGACATTTCATTATTTCCCTTCTCCACAGCCACACCCATTGGGGCCACAGAATGGAGTGGACTGGAGCTGCAAGTGCCTGGGCTGCCCTCACCCCCTCACTGCCCCCAGCCAGCGGCTCGAAGGAGCAGTGCACAACCCCTGACCCAGGCTTTCACTGGGTGGCCAGCATTGTGCTAAGGACCCTCTTCGTGTGTTATCGCGTTCAGACTTCACCTCTGCTCCTTTGCAGGAGAGGAAACTGAGGCCCCAGGTCACACAGGATGGGAACCTACTCCCATTTAATGGCTGGCCAGACCACCATAGGAAAGCTGTCCCGGGCCAGCCAAACTCATAACCGAGGCAAGCAGGCAGGGTGACTGGTATATATGCATTCTGGGATCCTAACTCCAGGGCCTGCTGGAAAGGACCCACCCCATTTGGTAGTGGCCACCTGCAAGGAGTGGCCACCTGCAAGGTAATCCTTGCAGATCCTAAGTGTTCAAGTCTTGCCATTTCACAGGAGATGCTGGAAATTCACATTTTTGCTGGGGCTCCACACAATGTTTTCCAGTGTTGGCTCACTTTGAACAAAATGCATCTGAGGCCTGGCCCGGCCTGGCCTATAGGCCACAGCAGGTGGCTTTCCCCCAGCCTGCCTGTCCCCAGCCTCCTTGAGGAGCACCCAGGACCAAGCTGGAGATGCATCCACATGGACGCTGGCTTGAATGTGAATCCAGGAGGGCATGAATGGTGATGTCCCACCCACCTCCCTGCTGCAGGATGCCACCGGCTTCCCGGGACCCTCCTCACTTTGTGATGGTGAGCAAGGTGGCCTGGGATGTAACATCCCAGATCTTGATGCACCTGTCCAGTGAGACGGAAGCCACCTTCTGGCTGTCAGGATCAAAGCAGCATGCCGTGATCGACCTTCTGTGATGATCTGCAGTACAGGGAAAGTGACTCGTTGGGCCACATGAACCACATGGCCTGGGGAGCTCACCGGCTCCCCCAGCCAGTGATGATATCAGGGAAACACATTTCTGGTTTTCATAAGGGACTGTTCACAAACGCTTCCTGAGTGCCTACCATGTGCCGGGCTTTGAACAGTGAGCACGGCTGACCTGCTCCCTGGCCCCGCAGAGCTCACAGTCTGATGGAGGAGACACCCTTGAGCAGGCAATGACCTGCCATGGGCTGAGGGCCATGAGAGGAGTGGTCATGGCTCTCAACCAGCAGAAGCCTGTCCCACCCTCAAGGGTCCAGGAAGGGCTCTAAAAGCCAGCAAGGGAAGCAGGAAAGGAAGAGCACTCCCTGCAGAAGGACAGCACGTGCAAAGGCCTGGAGGTGGGCTGGAGCATGGAGAAGTGGGGCGTGCAGCTAGAGCTTCTAGTGCAAGAAGTGACAACTGAGGGGGTCTGTTAAGGGGCAAATGCGATCTGTGGGGCAGTGCACATCATGGCTCCATGTTGATAAAAATCAACGTAAAGGACATAGGCAAAGTAGTATGGTGTGCTTAACACACACACATACACACACACACACACACACACAGTTCAGGAGGGCCACCCAGCAACCTATTAATAATAGATACCTCTGGGGAGGAGACAGGACAGGTACAGTAGCCTTTTGCTTTTACTTTACATAACAAAATTTTTTAACAATGGTTATGTGTTTTTTAAACTTTTTTTTTTTTGAGGTAACTGTAAACTGACATGCAGGTGGAAGAAATAACACAGGGAGACCCGGTATGCCCTTCACCCAGTTTGTTCCCCCATGAAAACATCTTGCTCAATGATGATATAGTATCACCACCAGGAAATTGACATATGGTGATTATTATTTTCATATTTTAAAAATGCAGGTAAAATTATTAAGAAGGCTGAGCTTCCACACAACAAAAGACTAGGCTTTCAATGTCTACATGAGGTTGGAGCAGAACATTGTTTCATTTGTTACAAGACTGAATGGAAAAGCATTAACTGAAAAGGATAGGTCTCGGTTTTAAATGTCTGTGCTTTTATCAGTCGATGTCTCAGCTTTAATGATGTGGTTACATCATTACAGTTTCATCAAATTAAGCAACTGAAAGTGTCTCTCAGTCAGTTGATAAGCGGCCATTGCTATGGTGGACAGAACAGAGCAGGGAGCCCTTGCGACCTCACCTTTGATGAACGATATGGTGGTGGTATTCTCTGCATCCATTATGCAGATTCCATGATCCACATCCAAGCCTGCGACCACATATTTACCATCAGGAGAAAATTTACAGGAGACTATGAAGGTATCGTGGCTGACTTTCCACTGAAATGGGGCAACAATCAAAAGGTTGTTTTCTCTCTAGCCCAGCCACCCAGTACAACTCTCTCGGATGATGGAAATGTTCTATCTATGCACTACCCAGTGTGGTAGCTGCTGGTCACACATAGTCACTGAGCACTTGCAATGAGTTAGTGCAAAAAGGAACTGAATTTTTAAGTTTGTTTAATTTTAATTAAGTAAGTAAATAAATAAATGTAATGAATTAATCTGCATCTGGGACAGATGAGCATCTAGCAGAACTGTAAGCAAGGTTCTAGAAATGGCCAACTTTATTCCTGGCCAGTTCAGCAAACATGTGTTTATTGAATGTCTGCCCTGTGCCTGGCGCTGTGGACAAGATACTATAGCCCCAGACCCTCACGGTCCCCTGGAGGAGGCTGGCAGCAAACCATAAGAAGGGGACAATTAGCTACTCAACAATCTAGGAAAGGAGGATCTCTCTAGATGTTCTAAATTATGGTATTGCCCACAAATTCTTCAACAGTCCTCCCTCCAAAAGATGGAACCTAATTCCCCTACTCTTGAGTGTGGACTGGATGTAGTGACTCACTTTTAATGGCTAGAATATGGCAGAAGGGATAGTGTGTGACTAGGTTATAAAAAAAATCATGACTTCCTCCTTACTCCTTCTCGGATCAATTGCCCTGTGGGAGTTAACTGTCGGGTCCTGAGGACATTCATACAGCCCTGTGTCTCCAGGGAGACCCACATGGCAATGAACTGAGGGCTCCTGCTGCAGCCATGTGAGTGAGCCATCTTGGACAGGGACCCTTCAGCCCCAGTGGAGCCTAAGATGACTGTAGCCCTAGATGACTTCTTAACTATGACCTCACAAGAGACCGGAGCCTGAACCACCAGTTAAGCTACTCCTAGATTTCCGACTGTCAGAAACCATGTGAGATAATAAATGTCGTTGAAGCTGCTAGGCTTTGGAATAATTTGTCAAGCAGCAGTAGATAACTAATTCTGCTCTATAGTTGGCAAGTGGCATGGATTACTTATGCAACAAAAATAAATAAAACTACTAAATAAAGGTTAAAGAAGAAAAAGAAAAACACATCAAATAGAAAAACTGGCTAGAGACAAGAAAAGGAAATTTATAAGAGAAGAAATAAACATTTTTCACCTACCAAATTGGCTAATTTTTCTAAAAAAACCATGATACCTGGCATATGAGGATGGGAAATAGGGATCTCTCCTCAAGTGCCTAGGGTATGAGTTGGCACAGCTTTCTGGAATGCATTTTTTAAAAGCTCCATGATTCTATACCACTTAAATTATCAATGAAGTTTAGTTATATATCCTCAAGAAATATTGAAGTGTATGTATAAAAAAATATGTAAATGGTTCCCACTGTAGCATTGCTTATAATAGAAAAAAATAAAACAGCTTTAACGTCCTATAACAGGAAATGGTAAGATAAGACCTGCCCTGTCTGTTTAGTGGAATCCCATACATCCATGAAAAAGGAGATGTTGATTTTTAAGTGGGAAAAGAGTCAGGGCCCAGAAAGCATGTGCATAATGACAGTATGTTTGCTAACAAAACATACTTGTCTATGCTCATGTGTAAACATGTGTGTCGAGAAAAAGACACCAAGATGTTAACTATAATCTCTGAGTGGTGGTTTTAAAGTATTTTTGTTTTTTTTTTCATAAACTTGGCTTATATTGTCTTTCTAAAAATTTTTACAATGACTATAAATTGACCTTTGTACTAAGAAGAAAGGTTTTTTTGTTTGTTTGTTTTTAAGGAGAGAAAATAAGAGGAAAGGAGAGGGGAATAAAGAGCTGCTATGTGACGGACAGCAGAGGTGGAGACAGGAGGCCTGGAGCAGGCCCCCGAGCAGGGCTGAGGCTGCCTGGGCAGGCAAATAGGAGAAGGAGGGGATTTCAGGCCTATTTAGAGGGACGGAAGGTGGCTCCCTCCAAGCTAAAGGCAGAGCAGATTAGGAAGAGCCTGGAGCCCTAGTTCTTGGGCCATATGGCCTTTGTCTCATGGCCTCAGCCCTACTTCCTACTTCATCCAATCCAAACATCCTGGAATGCCATCCCTTTCTCCCACACCTTCTTTCTGTACATTCAAACCCCTCCCATCTTTCAAGCAGAAGCCCTCTCTGCTGTTCTAGGATGATTTCCTCCCCCATTGCCCACTCTCCCTCATCTGCTTCCTCCAGACTTTGCAAGAAATGGCTACCATAGGGTGCTGTTTATATCTGCATCTCGGGTCCCTGAGAAAATCCTCCTTTCTTGGAAGACTGGAGCTTTTGTCATCTCCCCTCACCCTGGGTCCAGCCCAAAGCTACCTAAGGCCCAGTCAAGATCCCATGCCACAATGACCCCTTGGGGCAGGGCATACGTACCAGCAGCTTGCCTGTTTCAAGGTCCCAAGCCCTCACTGTTTTATCATAGGATGCTGCAATAATTCTGGAAATAAAATGACAAACACTCAGTCTTAATGACAGAGACAATTATACCTGTGGTTTCTAGGAGAACTTTTTCTTCTTTTTATAACTGAGCAAATAACACAATAATCTTTCAAAAGATGGTTCATGATCCCCACTGGGAACCACTGAAACTCACTGAAAACAGAGAGAACCTAATACAAAAGGCACTACAGCACCATTATATTCCTTAATCCTTCAGCCACAAAAGAACAAAAATATGTTCTTTTATATTTAGGGCTTTAAAAGTATCATTTGTTCTGTTCTATAATTTATGTCTTCTTCTAAGGGGATCTCTGGAACTGACAAGGATCGATCACTTCCCCTCTCTGTTCACATGTCTATCTTTTTACAGGAAAATGCTTTAAAATAGACTGCTCATTTTGTTCTGATATGTTTTCTTGTACATTTAGCAAAAAAATATAAATGTACCTTTGTCTTCTTATATTGCATGTTTCTGTGGCAAAGTGTGTCCTCTGTCTAAGATAAATTCTCATGAAACTCAAATCCCCATACTAGTTTTATATTAGTATATTAGTTTTGTAGCTGCTGCTCAAGGTAAAAGTAACCCCATTTCAAAGCAAATTCTCAGGTTGGCTGGTTAGTTCAGTCACTTAGATAGAGTGCAGCCATATAACACCAAGGTCACGGGTTCAGATCCCTTTACTGGTCAGCCGCCAAAAATAATAATAATAATAATGATAATAATAAAGCAAATTCCCTTGTTTGTAACAGGCCCATCTCACATCTGTGTGAGTGGATTTAAGCAAATGCATCCCAGAGGCCCTTCTCTGTGTGTCACTGCCTCCCAGCCTGACCCTTTCAGGATGACAGCTCAGGCATGCTCCTGCTTCCCCAGGCCTCAGTTCCCCTGGGAAATGAGGGCCTGGACTAAATTGCTAACACTCCTTTCAGCTGCACCAGTTTCCATGTGACTACAGAAAAGAAACTTCACAAAGAAAATTCAGACTGGCTTTGTATAAGCCACAATAAATTTTCTCTTTTAAGCACTTTAAATTTTCAAAGTGTTGTCATGTTTACTTGATTCTCACAGCAGAAAAATGCAAACCCTGCGGCCAACATAGGGGAATATGGCTGTTTATTTGCTGTTTAAAATTTTTTGAAAAGCAACCAAAACTGTCACTGACATGCCTGTACACTGGCCTGCTTGCTTGCTCTCAGTGTAAAACAAGAGAAAGGTCACCTTCTGCTGTCGGCTGTGACACTGCACTCTAAAACAGGAGCATTGGGCCCTTGCTCAAAATCTCGAACCACAGATCCATCAGCAGCATCCTCAAATCAATGGGAGAGAGAGGGAGAGAGAGTGGTCACTGCCGTGTTCTCTGAAATCATGAACTGAGGCCAGTATCAGCACTCAGCTTCTCTACAGAAGCAATATATGAGAACCACATAGTCCTGCGACTCCCACTCAGCCTCAAAGGGCGAAAGGACTTTCCAGCACCTCCCCCAAGCAGGAAGAACACCCTCACCATCCTTGGCATACACAGAAAACAAAATTCCACAGGCACCAGATGGCAACTTACCACTCTGCAGAGCTGCAAACAGATAATTTTCTCATTCTCTGAGGCTTTGCAGAATCTAGCAGTATCTTTCAAGAACTTTTTTTAAAAAGTTCACACCCTTTGACCCAGCAATTCTACTCTAAGGGGGTCTCTCCTAAGGAAATAACCAGGATTGTGGTCTTTTGCCTCAAAAGGTTCAGCATGCATTGTAGGTGATGGCAAAAACACTGGCAACAGTCTAGGTGTCCATCTAAAGGGAAATGGCTAAAACAAATTGTGGCACACCCAGCCGTGGGGCACTGTCAGCGGCCACCAATCATGCTGATGGTCAATAACAAGAGAATTCAATGAGCACAAAGCAGGAAACCAAAGCAGAAGGGTGTCTGTGGTAGCAAAGATGTGTCGACAGCTTTTCAGGATAGGCAGGGGTGGAAAGTCCCCTTACAACAAATGTTATTGGTGGTGGGGGTGGGGACACTGGGACATATTTCCTGGGACAGAGAGAGGCTGGCTCATGGGAAGGAGGGATAAGAGGTGGCAGAGGCGTAAGTGACTGTATGGGGTGGGTGGGCATGGGACAGGCGGGCAGCAAGGGTAAGGAGGCCACCGTGGGGAACCAAGGACATCTCGATGAATGCTCCTAATTTTGGGGCAATGACCAAAATGGAAACTGGCAGATTTCTCCTTATGGAGACAAGAGCCCTTCAGCCAACACAGACTGAAACCCCTTTGAGTCCTTCTGCTGACTCGAAAGGAGAAAAGAACATGGAAGAATCTGAAGATAACAAAGCAAAACACACACTTGGAAAGTGACCATCCCCCACCCTCTGGACGATGACAACAGCAGAGACCCCTCAACCCTGGGGCTTCCCTGTTACCCCAGAGGGTTAGGAAGGGGTCTGAGGTTTCCAGAGAAACCAGCAGTTTTCCCAACAAGGAAAAGATGGAGCTCTCAGGCTGTGGGGGCTCTGGGTGTGACAGCGTTTGTAAGGGCAGCAGCAGAGGGAGCGGGTGGAGGTCTGTTGGGGCCCAGTGTGGGCAGGAAGGCCTTGGGGCAGCCCCAGCACACAGCTGGTCCTGATAGGCATGGGGAGGTTCAGGGAGGCCCAGTAGGTCATGTAACCACCCAGGGTCACACAGCTAGTGGGTCCTAAATGTGGGGTCTGAACCCACTTGGACAGCCCCCAACCACTTCTGCCTGGTCAGCTTGGCGTTGGCACCCACTGACAACACAAAAGTTGCTCCTCTGAGGTCATCTGTAGGGTGAGTGGCCATCCTCCACCCAGTTACCCAAACTATAACCCAGGAACCAGTCTTGACTCACTCCACCCTGTCCCCCTTCCTGTCCCTGAAGCCAGGAGAGATAGCAAAACTCCCAACTGACTGTCCTCCCCCATAGTCAACAGACCCAACTACACAGCCATCTGCAGCCTGGCCCCTGGTAGCCATTGCCATCCCCCAGCCCTGCTCCCTTCTCACCCTCTCCTGACTGACCAGTACTGTCCCCAGACAGGCCTGCCAGGTTCTGCTGGCTATGCCCACAAGAGTTTGGAAGGATTCCACGTGGCCACCTCTCTGCAACTTCATCGGAACATCATACCCCTAACCCTTGTGCCCGTGCCTCTTGCACCTTGGGGTGCTGTTCTGGGCTCAGGCCTGCCTCTCTCAACCACTCCCCATGAGCAGGTCCCAGGCTAGGCCACCTCTCTGTCCTCTGAGACCACGCAGCCTATACCAGTCTCTGTGGATGGAACTGAGTGTCCAGATCCACAGCTATGGCTGCAGCTGGCAGCACCTACACTAACTTCATCTGTCTCTGGGGACTTGACTCTACAGAGGACCCTCACTTTCTCTTCCTTCCTACACTTTGCTCAGAAGGCCTTACAAACCTTTGGCATCCTGGAGTGTCAGGGAACTCAGTACTGTGGGACTGTCCACAAGAGATGCCTAAGCTTATGAGATATTTCAGTTCCAGGAGAAACTAACACCAGGCCACCTACCCACAGCTTTACAGTGGAGTCATAGGAGCCACTGAGGAGCTTCGTATCATCCACACAGAAGTGACAGGAACTCACAACATGCTGGTGCCCACTCAGAATTTTAAATGGGATCTGAAAAAAGAATTCAAATGAGTTCAACAAGGCTGCAGGGTACAAGGCCAATATACAAAAATCAATTGTATTTCTAAACACTTGCAATGAACAATCCAGAAAAAAACCTTAAAAACTCCATTTACAAAAGCATCAGAAAGAATAAATGGAATAAAGGAACTATAAAACTTATACTCTGAAAATTACAAAACGTTGTTGTAAGAAATTAAGGACATAGATAAATGGAAAGACATCCCATGTTCGTAGATGGGCAGACTTAATATTGTTAGATAACCATATTCTCCAAAATGATCTACAGATTCCAAACCATTCCATCAAAATTCAAGCTGACTTCTTTGTAGAAATTGATATGCTGATCCTGAAACTTATAGGGAGGTTCAAGAGAACCTGAATAGCCAAAATAATCTTGAAAAAGAAGAAGAAAGGCAGAGGTCTCACACTTCCTTATTTTGAAACTCACTGCAAAGCAACTGTTGTGGATTGATTGAATTGTGTTCCCCAATGTCCATAAATCAGAAGCTTAATTCCCATTGTAACTGTTGAAGGTAGGAAATCCTAATATGGTAATTGAAAGGTGGGCCCTTGAAGAGGTGATTAACTTGATGGTTTAATAGTGGTTAGGGGCATGGTTCTGAGGGCTTTAAAATGAGAGCATGTGAGAGTCTCTCTCTCTGCTCCACCATTTTCTGCCATGTGAGACCCCTGCATTGCTGTAAAGCCACCACCAAAGAAAATCCTCACCAGATGTGTTCCCTGGACTTTGGACTTCCCAGCCTCTGAAACTGTAAGTGTGGAATATACTATAAAGCATAGGTACTTCACATGGCCTGGTTTTCCAAAGCCTTGCAGTTTCAAACATTGACCTTGCAAGGACTGGAAATTTCCCTCAGGCTATAAGTCTCTGTTACAAGATAAGGATTGTAGCACAGCAGGTTGCTGGCTCAAAGACAGACTAGTTACTGATTGTTATATAAAGATACTGAGAAATTGCTATAGGAAGGAATGTTTGCTAAGATCAAACTGTTGTTGATAGAACCACTTAATTGCCTTACTGGAATGTCATCTGGCTTGTTTCACTGAAAGTTACCAGCCTATATTGTTAAACTATAACCCCACCTATGTCTCTTCCTGTAACTTCCTGGTCTGGAAAATAAATGCAGGGAAAGAACCCCAATTCGGTGTTAATTTCCCAAGGAAGGGATCCCTCTCTCTTGAGGGTTCCTGCAGGAGATTAACCACTTCGGGGCCTCTCACTGCTCAGTAGCGATAGGCTTTGAGTAATCCTTTGCATCTCCGTCACCCAGGGGAAGTGGGGTGACAAATCTGTGGGGGGCGAAGTAACGCAAAGCAACAGTAAGCAATAAATTTCATTTTTCTTTATAAATCACCCAGTTTCAGGTATTTCATTATAAACAGCAGAAACAGACTAATACAGCATATTAGTGTATTTTGTCATAAACAACAGAAACAAATAGTGTATTAGTCTGTTTTTGTTGCTTATGACAAAATACCTGAAAGTGGGTGATTATTATAAAGAAAAACAAAATTTATTGCTTATAGTTTCTGCGACTGGGAAGTCCAAAGTCCATCTGGTGGTGGCAACAGTGACCCAGGCATCTCACATTGCAAGATGGTGGAAGTAGAGAGAGTAGGGAGAGAAAGAGAGACAGACTCTCCTCTTCTTTTAAAGCCCTCAGAACCATACCCGTGACCATCATTTTTAATCCATTCACTACTGCACAATCCTACAGTCCAATCATGTCTTCAAGGCCTCGCCTTTCAATAACCATAATAAGATTTCCCACCCTCTTAACAGTCACAGTGGGGACTAAGTTTCTAATACATAAAACTTGGGGGACACAATTCAAGCTTTCATGGAGTTTTGGGGGGACATAATTCAATCCACCACATACAGCAACTAATTACACTATGGTACTGGCATAAAGATAGGCCAGAAAGAAACATTCACATTTCTACTCAACTGATTTTTGACAAGGTTGCCAAGACAATTAAATAGGAAGACTTTAAATAGGAAGTCTTTTTAACAAATTGTGTGGGAACAACTGGGTATCCACATGAAAAAAAATGAAGTTACACCCTTACCACAAATCATCATGACTTGCATTAGGCATGGTTTCTTAGATATGACATCCAAAGCACAATCAACAACAGCAAAAATAGATAAACTGGACATTACCAAAACTAAAAACATTTGTCCTTCAAAGAACACCAAAAAAAATGAAAAGACAATACCACATAACGGGGAAAAAGTTTTGCAAATCATATATCTGATAAGGGACTCATGTCTAGAATATTTAAAGAACTCTTACAACTCAACAATAAAAAGACAAACCACTCAATTAAAAACTAGGCAAAGGATCTGAATGGACATTTCTCTAGAGAAGATATGCCTTTGTTTGATAGCACATGAGAAGATTCTCAACATCATTAGCCATCGGGAAAATACAAATAAAAACCATAGTATAATACCACATCATATCCATTAGGATGGCTATAATCAAAGTCACATAATAAGTGATGGCAAGGATGTGAAAAAATTGGAACCCTCATACACTGCTAGTGAAAATGTAAAATCGTGCAGCTACTTTGGAAAATTGTTTGGCAGCTCCTCAAAAAGTTAAACATATGAATTCAGCAATTTCACTATTAGGTATATACCCCAGAGAAATGAAAACAGACATACAAAAACTTGTATATATGTACAGAATGTTCATAGCAGCATTATTCATTAAGTCGAAACAACCAAAATGTCCATCAACTGATGAATGAATTAATAAAATATATCATGGCCATATAATGGAATACTATTCCACAATGAAAAAGGCATGAAGTACTGATACATGCCACAACCTGGATAAACTTTGGAAACACTATGCTAAGGAAAAAAGTCATAAAAGACCACTTACGGCTTGACTCTATTACTATGAAAGGTCTAAAATAGGCAAATCTATAGAGACAGAATGTAGATTGGTGGTTGCCTAGAGTTCGTCTATTTTTTCTTTCCTTTCCTTTCCTTTTTTTCTTTTTTCTTTCTTTCTTTTTTCTTTTTTTTTTTTTTTTTTGGCGACTGGCTGGTACGGAATGATTGCCTAGAGTTGGGAGGACAGATTACGGGAAAATAAGGCATGACAGCAAATGAGTATGGGGTTTCTTTGTGGGGTGATGCAAATGTTCTAAAATTGATTATGGCAATGGTTGCACAACACTGTGAACACACGAAAAACTACTGAATTGTACACCTTACATAGTTGGATTACACGGTATGTGAATCATAGCTCAGGAAAACGGGAAACAAAAGGATAAAAGGAGCAAGCCTGAAAGTGTTCTGCTCCCCTGTCCCCCTCCTCCCCACGGCGACGTATTACTGGGAGTGCGTGTGCGGGGATGTGTGGACGCTGAGTTGGGGGAGTGTGAAGGGCTGTGGAGGAATGTGCGACGCAGAGACCAGAGGTTTGGGCTCTGCTTCCAGGCAGCGCGGGGACACGGGGACGCGGATTCGGCCGCCAGGGGGCGTAGGCAAAACCGGACTGGAGGTGGCCGCGGATGCAGCGGCTGCGGGCGCGTTGGGGACGCCTTCCAGGGGCAGACTCCAGCCCTGGGGACGAGACTCCACTTCCCTGGCTCCTGGCTCCGCCCCTCGCGGCCCCAGCTCCGCCCACCCCGCAGCTGCTTCTGCCTCGCGGCAACGCCACGGGTTTGGATTATTTCTCCAAGTACGAAAGCAGAACTCCATCATGGAAAGGGAGATCAGCAAGAGGAGAAAAACAATCCCACCACCCCCACTGCGGACCCTTCTGGGGACCTCCTTTCAGACTTTTTTCTGTGCATAGTCCTTTGGGGGCGGTTACGTTTCGGAGGCGCTAACAAAAGCCATGCAGAGTATAGTCCAATTTGTATAAAAGCAAGAAAATGGTTCTTTTTTTCATACGTGTGGCGTTCATTCATTTGTTCAACAAATTACATCTGGAGCGTCTCGGCTCATGCAGCCTTGATCCAGGTGCTGCGGCTCCAGGGGAACCGAGGAGCCAAGTGCGCAAGCGCGAGGAGTGCGCGGTTGGCAGCCAGTGAGCTCTGCAGGGACTGAAAGGATTCCTGCTCCCACCGGAGGGGACCTCAGGCCGTGCCAAACTATGGAGTAGACAAGTGACCTGGGCTGCTTTAGACCGGCGGTCAGAGAGGGCCTCCCCAGGAGGTGATGTCCGCTGGAGGGAGGGTGTGAGCTCCGTGGGGAGAAGGACAGTGAGGACACCTGAGGCCGGACCTGCTTGAAGATCGGTAAACAGAGGGGAAGGAGAGAACAGGGAGATACGCCAGATTTGAAATGACCTGGAAGGTCATGGCCAGACCTCCGGACTTCAATTTAAATGCTCCAGGAATCCATGGGGAGGTTGGGGGCCAATTATTAAAAACATATTGTGACACATCTGCGTGTGAGCGTGCATTAAATCAAGGCCAAGAATAAAACGCTGTCGTTGAGAGCGTTCTTTAGCAGACCGTCTCAGAGATGTTGATGACATCATCTGGCCTTGGAACATTACTATTTCTGCGTTGTGCGCCTTCATTTTAAAGGATCACTTGTTAACATCTGCATTGAGCACACAACCACAGTAAGCTCAGTACATAAACAACTCCAAAGTGTTTTGTTTTCAGTCCTTGCTCCTCTCTCTTTATTCTAGACCTTTTTACTTAACTTCTTAGTTCTGATTTTTTGTTCTTTGTTTTCCCGAATGCTCCCTTGAGTAACTTTTTCCTCCAAGTGAGGCATCTTTGCAGCTCTGAAGAAAATGCCTTTCTTGTTGTCTTGTCAGGGATCAGCACTTTGGCCAGGTAGAAAATTCTTAGGTTACGAACTTCGCCCTCAGAGCTCTATAGAACTTCTCCGTATCTGTCAGCCTAGCAGATGATAAAAACCCAGGCCAAAAAACATGAGGAACCACCCGAATGTGCATTCATAAGACTGGATAAATAAATCAGGGATGGCTACCCAATGGGATACGATACATCCACAAAAAAAAGAACAAGGAACCTTTTTATGTGCCGATATGTAAAATCTCTACAATACACTAAGTGGAAAGATAAAAAGCAAGGTGCAGAAGGGGTGTATGGTATGCATCCACTTATGTAAAAAACAAAAAGAGGGTAGGAAATATTTCCCCAAGGATAGGAGCATTCCTGCTGGTATGCACATAAAATATCTCTGTAAGGGTATGTATTCCCTATGGGCGGAAATGAGGTAGTTGGGGGGGGGGGGCAAGGGTGCTGGAGACACTTTTCATTGTTTAAAAAAAAAAAACTTTTGCATCTATTGAATTTGAACCTTGGGTTCTATTGAGAATATAAATAAAATTCGCTGTGCTCTCCTTTAATTTTGCTTAAAAATCAGAATATCACAAGTAAAAGCACAACAAAGCACTGAAATGCAAATTTGCTTTCTTTTCAGCCTTCCCTCAGGGAGACCCCAATGTTCCCCTTGGGGGAGGAGGGCTGTCAGCCAAGTGACAGTCCCTGTTGTGGATTCTGCTGCACCACATTCTTCTGACCACTACAGCAGCCTCAATCTTAATCTGATCCCAGGCTTTTCTGCTTCCTATGCTTGCAACTCAGGCTCTCGTCAGGCATAGTTACATTTCCCTCCAATCTTGTACCAAACTGGACTGTCTCTTTCTGTGTCTTCAGCTCACTGTTTCTTTCCATGTATATTACTTTTCCTCTCCAACACTCTTATATGTATATTGGCTCTTCTGGGTGTCTCCTCCATGCCTCTTAGCTTTTCTCTCATAATTAGTGTTTCTTTCTATTCTTCCTTTGCGTTCTGAGAGAATCCCATAAGCTTTTCTAATTTTCTGTTTCAGTTCTCTGCTCTGATTTTAAAGCCTCCAGGAGGGATTTTGGTGTAGAAGTCCTCTTTTCCATCCCCAGGCATTCCTTCTGCTCACAGATGATTTTCTCTTCCCAGCCACCACCCTTTGCTTTATCAATGCAGTGTCCATCAAACATCACCAAGAATACAGCGTAGTGTTGTTAGATTTCTCCTTCCTTTTCCTCCTGAAGCTCCTTCACCGACCCTCGGGGGCATTTGGGACTGTGGCCCCGCAGAGACCACACAGGGTCTGGCTTGGGTCAGGGTACGCAGCTTAGGAATAGCGTCTTCTCCCCAGAGGTGTCCTTGTTTCTCCAGCGCGGCAGCGGGGGAAGCCCCAGCCACCCCGCACCTGCTCCAGCTGGCCCTGCCGCAGCCACTTCTGAGCCTTTGCCCGCTAGGGTGTGCCGCAAATAGGGCACTGGGCCCAGAACTTCACTGGGGTCCCTGGCAAAGCCAGGGGGGGGTCCCCCATGGGGACCTCGCCATCCCGGCACCCTCTCCCACCCCCACTACAACGTATGGGGAACAGGCCACTGCCCCCTCACCCCGGGGACAGTTCTGACCTTGGAGAGCGGCTCGTGATCACCCCAGAACTTCTTTTCCCGCGTCTCGTCCTTCTTGGGCGGCGGTAGGGCTCTGTCCAAGGCCAGGGGATCAAGGGTGGCCGCCAGCATCCGGTCCTGGCGCGCCTCCGGGAGCGACATCTTGAAACCGTCGAAGGCTCTCACTAGGGTCGCCCAGGGCAGCCTGCGGGGCCAATGCGCGCTGGTGGCGATCGGGGTTGAACGCTTCCCGCCCTCGCCGGGGGCTTTCGGGAAGGCCATCACAGAGCCCGGCCTGCCGGTGGCCTCCCAAGGGCCTGGCCAGGAACGGTGGCACCACGAGCCCACGCCCTGCACCCGGCCCTTGGAACCCACGCGCCACCCTGACCTGACGATCTCGCTGCCTCCTCGCCAGCCAGGTGAAAGGTGGTGCCTCCCACCGCGGAATGAGGTTATTCCTAGAAAAATGGGCTCCGCCTTCTGGGCAGAAGAGGAATGAGGCAGACCTGCAAAACCAGCGAGCGACCCCATCCTCCTGCCCGTCCTCCCTTTGAGTCTTGCCGGCTCCCTGTCACAGGGCGATTTCTGTGTGTTCTTTGCCTATGTAGGGGCTCTTGGCCAACACACCTCATTCCAACAGCAGAGAAATGGTCAAGTTACGGAATGGCCTTTGTATGAAATAACATGCAGCTATAAGGGGTGGTTCACACAATTTATAAGAGCATGAGGGAAATGAAATATCGATCACAGTGCCAATGGAAGTAATAGAGAACAAAATGCCACCTCTAGTCAGATAGCAGACCCCTGGCTAGAAAAAGACTGGATAGAATTATTTCAAAACATTGAGGAATATTATTCCACCCATCTCTGGGTGGTAAAATTAGAAATAATCTTCTTCCTTCTTCTCTCTCCTTTTAAAATTGTTCTGATCTATGATGCTCCCTTCATAATGTAAAAAATCTGTCCACTTCTTGAAAAAGATCTCATCAGCACACACGAGATGGCCTCAGAGCAGGGACCTAGGGCTGCAGAGCAAGGACCTGGAGCTGGTGTGACCCAGGCTGTGGGTGCACATTCTCCCATTCAGTCTCACCGCCTGTCTCAGACACTTTAGTGACATCTACCCTGAGAGGCTCAGGCCCTCTGCCAGGACCCTGGCTCTGCGCTGCCCACTGGGCTCCTGGCCACCACCAGCAATCCCCAGAGGGTGGCGCCCCACTCCCAAGGAAACAGCAAGAGGGAAAGCAACCACCACCCTCTCTCGCACACACATCCTTCAGTGAGTTCAAACTGTCCTTATTTGGACTCAGCTCTCTTCACATCAAAACCAGAGAAAAGCCTTCCCTTTTATTTTCTTTTTTAAAGTTCTAGAAAATAAAAAAATTGAAAAGAAAATCGAAAAATTTCACTTTAATTAAACTGTTCAGTCTGAATTTTTTCCTCTAACACTAACTGAAGTTAAAAATAGAAACCACTTTCTGCAACCTTTCAAAGCAGCCTTTGAAATGTCAAGGTTTTGAAATTATTTTACAGCAGGAATTTACATATAAATACAATCTGTACAATGTATTAACTGAACAATCCACAATGAGCTTCCATCATGGAGGAGATCTGATACTGGGACAAGCCAGGGCAGAATTCAATTACTGTCTCCTTAGAGGAAGACATTTCAGCCTGGAAAAGAAAACAGAAAAGAGAGAGAAGAAGAATTAGATATAAACTAAAAAACCAAACAGATCCTTGAGGGGTGAGAATGCCAGACCTCTTCCCTCAGTGATAGCGGAATGTCTGCACCTATAAAATACAGGTAATGACCACCCATGATGAAGCATTGTTTAACCTGTGTTCTTTTTTTTTTTTTTTTTTTTTGCCTTTTTCGTGACCGGTACTCAGCCAGTGAGTGCACCGGCCATTCCTATATAGGATCCGAACCCACGGCGGGAGCATCGCTGCGCTCCCAGCGCGCCACGGGCTCGGCCCTAATCTGTGTTCTTAAAATGCTTCTTCTGTTACCCCCACAGAGGTTCACTTACTCACATCTCATATTAGGACCCATTCACAAAAGCAACTTCTAATCCCAGTTTCACTCACCTGCCTCATCTATTGTAAGACCTTTGGGAAGGAACTAAAACATGTTTGCTCCAGGGCCAAAATCTCCCTAAGTTGTCAGTCTTAAATCTCAATTCCATACATACAAGAATGTTTATGGCAGCTGTACTTAGAGCACAGGTGGGTCACACTGGTCCTAGGTCCTTGGTCTCTAGGCCCAAAGTAGAAAACTAAATGTCTGCAACAATAGAATAGACAAATACACTGTGGTGTATTTGCATAAAGGAATACTGCACAGCAATGAGACAAGCCAGCTACTGCTGCCTACAATACAGAGGAATCTCGTGAGCTAGACGCTGAAGAGTTCATACTACATGATTTCTTTAAATAAAGTTAAAACTTGCCAAAAGCAATCAAAGGTGATAAAAGCCAGAAGAGTGTTTACCTTTGGGGAGGAGAGTGGGAATGGTACATAGGAGGAGACAGGAGAGGCCTCTGGGGTGCTGGTTTATTCCTTGATCTGGGTGCTTTCTCCTTGGGTGTATTCAGGGAGTGAAAATGCATGGAGTCGTGAACTTAGGACCTCTGCACATTCACGTACACATGTGCAATAAAAAGCTTACCTAACTGTATGATTTCATTTCTGTGGCATTCCAGGATAGGCAAAACTCACAGCAAGTGACAGGAAGCAGATCAGTGTCTCCCAGGGAGGGGCTGGAGGGGGCAGATGCAACTCCAACCACAACTAGGCTGTACTGCCACTGAAGAAAAGTAGCAGGGGACCTGTGGCTGGTGAGACCCTGTGGCCAGTGTCGGGGATGCAGATAAGACTCACATGGCTGTGACCTTCAAATGCCCCTTCCAGAAGACACATACAGACAAGACAGGCAAAGCACCCAGAGTGAACCAAGGCACCTTTTGATGATGGGGCCCCCTCCAGGTTCTTTAGGGAAAGCCTAGGAGGCTTGGGAGTGAGGGGATGTGGGAACTACCTTTAGCAACCACAGGAGTCATATGTAAATACTCTTCACACCTCTGATCCTCCTTCTATTCTTCCCAGGCCCTTCCTCAGAGGTAAGTGCTCTCATGTGTGGTAAGAATCCCTCCAGACTTTTTCCTATGCAAGAATGTATATGTGCATGTAGGGAAATCCAAAGGCCTGAGGATGGCTTTCTAGCATCAACAGTACTGAATGTATACACTGTTTTGCAGTTTTTGGTCTCTTAATAGTGAGTTTTAGATTCCAACCAGCACACAGCTATCTGCCCATGTTTTCTGACCGCTGCATAGTGCTCCAAAGAACATCCGTGCTCCAGCCCATCCCACCACACCCTCCTGATGGGCACTGAGGGGCTTCCATCTATGTCCCATATGTGCAGGTGCAAGTTCTTCCCACAGCAATGACTCATCAAATGGCCAAAACTGGTTAAGAGTGATCATATCAATCATTAGAGAAATGTGTGTGTGTACATGTGAGGGGTGCGTGCATGTGTATGTGTGTGTGTGTATAACCTTGGGTTAAGAAAGGCCTTTTAAAGATAAAATTGTAAAACGTACCAACAAAAAAAAAAATTGGTAAAATAGAGTACACCAAAAATTAAAACTTCCGTACAACAAAGACAGTTAAAAGCCATCTCATAGATAACACACTAAAACACAAAGAATTAATATCCAGAATTATTTTTTAATTCCTAAAAATCTGTAAAACAATACATAAATATATCAGTAAAACAAACAGCCCAACAGAAAACAGGATGACAAACAAAGAACATAAGAAGGCTGTTCACGAAAGAGCATATAGCAAAGCCTGAGAAATATGAAAAGATGCTCAACCTCATTAATAATCAAGAAAATGCAAATTAAAATGAGATACCATTTTTTACCATTATACTAGCAAACATTTTTATAATGTATGTAATTTTTGTAATTGATATAATAACCAGGTGCTTTCGTAATCTAGATATAGCCTCTTTGGAAAGCTATTTGGTAGTATTTAGTTACTATAAATGTTCATACTGTATGTAAATTTTTCCTACATAAAAGTATTTTATATTAAAAATGTGCACAAAAATGTGGAAGTATGTGTTTATAGTTGCACAAAAGAAAAAAGTCTTGCAGGTTACTTATGAATCTGATGGCAGAGATTACTGTGAGGGAACGAGAGGTTTGGAGAATTGGTCAAGGGCCACTTTATCTGTAAGGTCTGAATTTTCATAATGAAAATATGTTAATGTATTAGTTATGTAATTAAATATTAAAAGTTTTTTAAAAGCCTGGTTAATATACAAATTTCTCATTTCTGACATTTGCCTCTAAGCAAATACATCAAATATTCAGTAAGCCTTTGAAAGATTTCTGAAAAACCCACTGTTCCCCATTGCCTACCGCCTCAGTAGCTCCTGGGGTGACATGTCTGCGGTTCCTTCTTTGTCACTCTGGCTGTCACTGCTTTCGGTACTCTCAGAACTACTACTTTTCTCTGATTTTTTATTCTTTTGCTTCCCTTTGTGTTTATGCTTCCTGTGTTTCTTTTTCTGTAAAAAAAAAAAAAAAAAAAAAAAAAGGGAGGGAGGACCAAATGGGTGTTTCCCTCCCTAATTCATCACAATGAAAGGCATTTGGAGAGGGGGATAGGGAGAGATTGGACAAGGGGCATAAAGAATAAGTACAATTTGTAACAATATACATACAAGTAATATTGATTTGATCAACATATATCAACATTGAATCCCAAAAATATGTATAATCAATTATGATTCAATAAAAAAAAATTAAAAGAAAGAAAGAAAAGAAGGAAGGAAGGAAGGCATTTGGTTGCTGGAGTCATTCAAAAACTAAAAAGGCCTCATTTATAGTGAGTGTTAGCCTAACATGAGCAAACCAGGAGCAGACAGCTGTGCACATTCTCAACTGTGCACACACTGACACAGCCAATCCTCTAGCAACAGACATAGCAGAACCAAGCAGATGTAGGCAGGGCCCTGTCTTGACACTTAGCCCCCATCTTATGCACAGTGACCCGGGCCACCTCCTGTGAGAACCTGACCAGTTTATTTTGTTAGGCACCTGAGAAACTACACATCAGGATGGCAAGCACCCCAGAAAGGCACAAAGAAGAGGTTATAACAGATACACTGGTCAGAACAAATGGACTTTGGTCTTCAAACCTGTCAGCACTCAATTGTTTTCACTTCACTGCAAGAGAACTTCCGTCATCCTCCACGCCCGGGAATCCTTTCTTCTAGTAGCCAATAATGGAGCTGTTTCTAATCTCTTCCACTACTAGCCCAGACCACTTTGGGTACCCAACAATAATATTCACCTAATTAAAAGCCTGTGCCATAACTCAAAAAAAGACATGGATGATGAGGTAAGAGGCATTGACAGTGAAAGCACATGCTACTCCTTCTATTCAAATTTCCTCTACTTCAAATGGCAAACTATGGACTCTAATCTCAACCTGTAATAATGACAAAGCGGCTGAGAAATGTTCAAAATAATAGCTTCGTTTGAGTGAATAATCAATAAATACAGTTTTATTATTTAATACTCAACCATTACTCTAAGATACTTAAATGTCCCTTTTCCTACTTTTTAATGTTCACAAAAAATTTTTTTAAAGTACATCTGAACAAATTAAAAAGTTCTGCTCTGAAAGAAAAAGAAAGTTTCTGAAAAACAAATGGTTTGCACTGAATGTCAACCTTTCTGTTAAGGCTTAGAGAGACCTGCATACCCCCATCTTGGCCAACAGATACTCTCTTGGGCTGGTGTTATGTACCACTCCTGGGGGCTTATCTGGACAACAGAAGCAGGAATGTCAGACCCCACACCTCTCCTGGGACACCCAGAGATCAACTCACCTTCTCTTTCTTTCGCCTGTGCTCTTTCTTGGTCTTGTGTTTTTCTTTGTTCTTTTTATGTTTCTCTTTTTGAGGTGTCTCAAGTTTCTGACGAGCATCTGAAACACAAATGTAATCAACACATGAACTATGGGGGGAAAATAAAGACTAAATGTAAAAATAAGTAAGTTCCTAAGTTACTGAATCCGGAGTCTGACGTAGATGGAATGTTTAACATTGAGGTGGAACTCCTGCCCTTTGATTTGCTTCAGCCTCACTGATAAAATGGACTAACACACCACACTGTAGCACTGTATTTAGAAAGAAAGAAGCCAGAAACCTGTGTGATCTATTCAGTATCCTGCCTTACCTTATCTGCCAGATGAGGCCAGATGAAGATAAAGTCAGGCCAGAATGCCCACAAGACTTCTGTAATCTAACACCCTCAGGTAAGCTCAGAGGCAGAGCAGAACTGGAAACTCAGCCCTGGGATCTTTGGCACGTTGCCTAACCTCCAGAAGTCTCAGTTTCCTCATCTATAAAATGAGGATAATAAGAATCCCTATCCTTTTAGGGACATTGGGTGGATTAGACAGGACCATACACATGAATCCCATAGCCCAGAATCCCGCACATAAATGTTAGCTCTTCTTACAATGTCCTCTCTTTACAAAAACACATTTTATAACAATTTGTCTTATAAGTGGAAACACTAAAATCTAGCATTGAAACAACCTAATGTACGTAATCATTAAAAATAACTAAAGAAGCTGCATTTACCTAGATTCTCCACTTCCAAACTTAGACCAAAATGTTTTCTTGGGTCATTAATTTCCAGGTAACCAAACCAAAAAAAATTTGTAATAGTACAGATTGAGTATCCTTTATCTGAAATGCTTGGGACCAGAAGTGTTTTGAATTTTGGATTTTTTTTTAGACATTGGAATATCCATAGAATACATACTAGTTGAGCATCCCTAAACCAAAAATCTGAAATCAGAAATGCTCCAATGAGCATTTCCTTTGAGTGTCATGTTGGTGTTCAAAAAGCTTCGGATTTTAGACCATTTAGGGATGTTCAATCTGTAGAAGCAGTACAAGTCATTAAATCAACTTTTTCCACTTTAAGTTTCAGAATGTTTCAGAAGTGTGGATATTTCCCAAACCCAGTTAACAGGTGCCTGCAATAATCTAGTCCTATAGTAGGTCAGATTTTTCAAAATTTGAGCTCTCCAAACTTTTTTTTTAATCCTAGATTTTGAAAAACCATTTCCCCTAAGTAACCCATAGACCAAATTACTAGCTATTACAAGGGTATCAAGGACATTCTGGGAAAGAGGCATAAATAACTTAGCTTTCAAGTGCTGACACCAATTTTAAACTAAAGATCTGGACAACTAAAGCAAATAAAAATATGTTCATTGCAATTTTTCAAAACTTCATACTTTCTCCTCTGCTTTTAATCATCTCTCTGAAAGCTGAGTTAATTAATCAAACTTAATCATTATATGTAGCACTACAGGAAATTATAAAGTGGAAAATGGAATTATATGTTATTTATATATCTGGGCCATGTTACAGATGTTTGCTAATCCAGACTTCAAAAAGATTTATATGTCTGAGCCATGTTATAGATGTTTGTTAACCTAGCCATCAAAGAGCTTTTAACGTGAGATGTCAATCTAAGACGGCACTGAACATAAGTTGTTAAGGATATTGTGGGGGGTAGATAGACTGTATTTACTTCTAAAAGGACTAACTTGATTTTATTTGCTACATTAGCCAAAATATAAAAGTCTTAAAATATTCTTCTCCCCACAATTTCCCTCTCATCTCTGTATTCTAGATGTTTACTTTTTTATTCTATGAGTGACAACATTTAAGACACTTAGGACTCCACTGTGAACACCTGAAAGTGAAAAAAGAAGAAAAGTTTAAAGGTCTCTGAAGCTATACAGCAACAACTATCATTCAGGCAGTAGGTGGAGGTAATGGGTTTTAAAATGGGACTTAAAATAGATAAACCAGAAACAAGCTTATACGTTGGGTCAGCCTCAAGTCGGATCAGATGGGTGAGTGTAGCGGTGCTGCTGGAGTTGTCCTATCTCAGTGCAGACACGTGCTGATGCAAACAGGCACATGAAGGAGCTCTGGACTCACTGGGACAGAAGACAGGAGGCAGCCGTGGGCCAAACTCTTCTCTTTCATCTATCTGCATCTTTCGTATCAGTAAGGGAGGAGCTGGCTCCTGGGGTGCCGGCTGGCTAGCTGAAAAACACCAGCGCATTAATTTCATTCATTTACCCAACAGTAACGTGTCTCAGTCTTTAATTAATGTCTGTTGCCACCAGCTAACGTGTACTTTTCTTCACTTTGCTTAACTAGCTCCTGCCAGGTGCTGAGGACACAGCAGTAGACACTGAGGATCCCACCTCTGCCCTCAGGGACCCGGGAGCTAGGAAGTCAGTCACACAAGAGCACCTATGACGAAGCGCATCAAGGGCTGTAACACAGGGTGGAGTGTGTACCTTTGGGCACATGCTCCAGATCACCTGAGACCCAAAGGGCCATTTGAGAATAAAAACTTACACAAAGAAACAGTGATGTAAGACTATGTCCCATCCCAGAAAACTGGGGGAGACAAATTTCATTCAAAATAAATTATCAAAGAAGGAAAAACTGAAAACAAATGATCATGTTCACATTATAACTCTGTTTTTTAAACAGATTATTACATCTTCAGACAGAAGCCATATAAAAAATGGAAAAAGTCTGGAAAATAAGCATTAAAGTATTGACAGTGATTACTTCTGGTAAGTAGGATTATAGGGGATTTACGCTTTCTACATTTCTACACATTTGAACTTTTAAAATTCAAATCTATATGACTTTGTAATATAATATATGGGATTCTTTTTTTCACAGAAAAAAGAAATAGGCTGGTATTCGTAATCACTTAAGAAGAAACAATATTTTATATTTCTATATAACTTTTTGGTTAAAGGCCCTGAAAAATTATACCTGATAACTGACAGGAGAAGGCAGGAGAAAGCAGAACATTCCAAGGCTTAGATGGAAAATTCTGTCCACCCACCCAAGCATCTGAAAATTCTCCCACCTCTGCAAATGACAGACAGCTTCTTTTTCTATGCCCAAAACCCCCGGCAGGGGTGAACAGAACAAGTAGGACAGGCTGCTGACCAAGTGTTAGACTCACAGTAATGAGAACAGACACAATTCTCCAAGTGCTACTATGCACCAGGCAATGCCTGTCTGATGACTGATTCAGAGTATACAATTCGCCATAGAGAGAGGAAAGCAGGAAGAGCCCCTGTACACATCATGACCAAATGTCTTCCAATAATCCTGGCACCTCCTCACAAGCCAGGTTTTAAAAAAAGTGATCTTTTTAAATGACAATTTAACTATTTTTTAATTCTCAAATAGGATAACTCAGAAAATCAATATTATCAAACGCAGCTCTCTGAAAAATATACCACAGATTGCTACAAGATAGGAAAAAAAAAAAAAAATCTGCTCCACCCCTGCTAAAAATATAAGATTAAACATCATTGATTGCTAATTATCCTGATTTAAGATTACAAACTAAAAAAGAAGCTTCCCTAAAGAAATGGTTTTCTCTTTTAATCCCCAAGTCTGAAATATTGACCTACCATGTGCCACAGACGATGTTTCCCCCAAGGCAGTCTCTTGGGAACTTTTGACGTTGGTCTCCCCAGAACCGGCCTGATCATCTTCACTGTCTCCCTGCTCATCCTCAGAGGATGAGGACTTTTCATCTGAGGAGCTGGCAAAGATGGCTCTGAATAAGCCCATGGACGGGCGGCTACCTTCTCCCTCAGTCTGTGAATCCACATCTTTGTTTACTATCTGTAATAACAGTGAAATTAGAGTCAGGAGTAAGGAAGCAAGGGTGAGGGGAGCCAAACATTCTAGAATACACTTACATATACAAACACATATATTCATGTGTATGCTCTTGTACGCGAGCAAATCCATGGTATCCATGACAACACACTGCCAAACTAAACAACGATCCGTTTCTGAGTCAAGAACTTTAGAATGTGCCAGTTAGGTAGAAACAGCCGAAGCCTCTCATGAAGACTGGTCATTACTCAGAATTGCAAAGGACCCAGAAAAATAGAGAGCACAGCACCTCTGTCCTATTTTCAAGTCTGTCCAAGGCTTCAGAGGTCCAGTATTAAAAGTAATGAAGATAATCTGCTCATAGGAAAACACTGAAAAAAAAAAACTGTGGGTCTTCCACACAACTAGGAGGGAGCCAGGAACACATCGAAAAAATGGCCATGGGACTTCCCTTTGCAACAACACATCATTCTTCCTAAAATAAGTTCAGGTGATGGACATTCAGACTAACAAAAGAAAGAGGCAGAAACTTTTTCCAAACTCAATTCAGTAAACAAGGAGCAAGAAGACAGAGCTCCTACCCTCAAACAGCAATCACCAGACAAGGACCCCAGACCCCAAGGGTAATCTAACATGCCAAGCGGCACGAGAGAGCCCCAGGACCCGCCTACAGAAGCCATTTAAGTCCTTCCTTTTTTTTTTTGGCGGATGGCCAGTATGGAGATCTGAATCCTTGACCCGGTGACAGCCCTTCCATTTTACTGCTGAAGATCCTTGGGTCAGAGCTGAGGAGAGACTCTGTCAAGGACCCACTTGTGATTTGTGCCAGTGGGTGGGTCTGGATTCTACCACACAGTTGTTCTTACTCTTAGTCAGGGGTCATTCTCCATACTACATTACCGCCAATTTCTGGAACACAGTGACAAATACCCACACGAGGAAAACTGGGACAGTGGAGTCTGTAGTTTTAAAGTAAACGCTTTTCATATAAAAAAAATTAAAGAGGAAAAATAATAATAAAAAAGTCAGGAGCATGCCCAGATCTTGTTTTCTAAATACCGTTCCCCACTAAAAATAACCAGGGCTCCTTGGAGTGAGGACTACTCTAGAGCTTGGGTTGGGAAAGAAAAAGATGAGCCCACAACATCTTACTGTGTCGAGAAAGCAAGGACATGCTCAGAGAATAATAGGGACATATCAAAAGGACACAGAAGCCAACAGGAAGGGGCTCCAACCAGCCAAACCTTGGAATATTTGAGCATTAAGATGAATTACAACAGCACTACATTTATCCCTTTGGATAAAATAGGAAATCATGGATCCACAGTGATATAAATAAATAATTTTATGAGAAATAGGACAGTTACATATTTCAAAGTTCCTAAATATTATTAAAAAATAATTAAGCCAATTCAATTTCTATGCTATAGGGAAAATATTATTCTGGTTGTTCAGGATTAAGTCAAAACTTGTAAGAAATTAATAGATAAAAGGACTTATTAATTACAAAAGGGAAAAGACTAACTTTACAGTGGAAAAACCTGGTAGACACCACCTTACATAAATGATCAAAGTGCACTTCAGTAATGGGACAAGTTGACATGATGCGCTACCTGATGGGGTGCAACGAGGGCACAGCATCCCTTCCGAGGTTTCCTGCCAAAGATGCAGACCCTGACCCTAATCCTGAGGATGCATCAGACAAGCCCAAGTTGAGGAACATTCTACAAAATACTGGCCTGCAATCTTCAAAAGTCTTCAAAAATCATGAAAGAAGAAAAGACTTGGGAATTGTTCCAGACTGAAGGAGACCAAAGAGATGTGATAGCTAAATGCAACAAGTGATGCTAAACTGCATTCTTTTGCTATAAAGGACGTTATTAGGACAACTGGTAGAACTTGAATGAGTCTAAGGATTAGATAGCAATAATGTATCAGTGTCAATTTCCTGATTTTGATGTATGTACATACTGTGGTTACATAAAAGAATATCCTCCTTTGAAGGAAACACAGGGCATCTGGTTGGCAACTTATGCTGAAGTGAAAAAAATTAGGGGAAAAAAATTATCTGAATTTTATTTAAACTTCTGAGATTGTTTCATAATTTATAAAAATTTCTGAGAGAGGGCCTGATAGTGAAGCACAAGAAATGATGGCAATAATTCCTAAGAAAAGTCATGAATCTGATGTCTTCATGGCAAGCCACAGATACCAATATGAGTTCACATGCCTGGACCATAAACTGAATGATGGCTGACTGGTACTTGTGTTCACAGACATTTCTGGTCTTTAGACCTTTAATGGTCTAAAATAGTAAATGGATGGGCAGAATTATCACACGTACATGAGACATTCAACTCTTAAATAGTTTCAGGAGCTGATCCTTTCTGTTTTTATTTTTTCCAGAATATAAAGGAGCTATATTAGAATTAAATAACAACACCACACAGCAAACACACAAGGTCTGTGTCTACAAAGCTCCCTCACCACCCCCCTTTACCCTCCACCAAAAGATGCGCACATTCACATTTGTGTTGAGTCAGAAAGTTTTCAAAGAAAGAAATTAAATAATCCAGAGAGGGAAAGAGGCCTTTCTAGGATCTCATGGCTAATAAGTGAAAACATAAGAACTAAGAGTTTTTCCAGGCAAAAAAATATACCAATGCTATCTCAACATGATTTTCAACAAAGTATAGAAGTGTTTTTTAATCTAATGACCACATTACAGAACCCGAGTCCCTGAGTGGGGTTTTATGCTGTTAAAAAAGTAACAGTAAAGACCCAATGGACAGGTTCCAAATCTGTGGTGGCAGGGGTGGTGGCAGCAGCTGCTGGTCAGGAACCTAAGACTACAAGGGAGGGGACCTCTTTTCTCTAACCACAGGAGCTGTGGTCCCAACAGTCCAGAGTGAACTCCACTGTTTTCACCCCTTTCTGTCCTCCTGCCACCTGACTCTAGACAAAGATAAAGTCATGGGAAGTGCAAGGTAGAGCAGGGAAAATAAAGTCCCAGCTTTCTAATTGGAGGATGTGAAAGGGGAGCCTAGAGAGTCAGAAAGTGTCTGGAAGATCGTGAAGGAGAGGAGCTTAAGAGAGTGATCATATGTGACATACCACTTTTTTTTTCTGGTGACTGGCTTTGTGAACTTCTAATTTGCTTATGAGCTATGCACATGTAGATATGACTCAAATAGCAAACCAAAGGCTTCAATTACACAACTGTGCGATTAACCACCATCCAGGTCCCAGACCACCACTGGGTAGTGCACATGCAAGATAGATTTGAATAGTACTATATAGGCTCTGAAAACAGAAATGACATTAGAACCACAGCCCACAGAAGATGAGCTAGAACTTGTAGCCTGAATCTAAGTAGGCTGATTACCTGCTAAAGCAAAACAAAACAAAAAAAAAATCAACATTATTCTTGGAATTTAAATAAGATTCAGAGTCTCATAACAATATTCAAAATGTCCAGGATGCAATCCAAAATGACTTGGTATATGAACAACCAGGAAAATATCAACTTTCAAAAAACAATAAACACATGCCAACCCTGAAATGACAAAAATGTTGAAATTATCAAAGACTTTAAAGCAGCAATTATAACCATGCTCTAAGAGCAAATGAATGAAAAGAAAAAAGGTATAAAAAAGAAACAAAAGGAAAATTTAGAAAGAAAAATACAATAACCAAAATAAAAAATTTATTGCATGGGTTCAATAGCAGAATGAAGATAACACTGGAAAGAGTCAGTGAACTTGAAGACAGATCAATAGAAATTATCTGATTTGAACAACGGAGAGGGGAAAAAAAGGATTAAAAAAATGAACAGAGGCTGGCTCAAAGACCTGTGAGATGATATGAAAAAGGTCTAACATTTATGTCATCAGAATCCCAGAAGAGAAGTGAGATGTGGTGCAGAAAAAAATTTGGAAAAATAATGGCTGTAAATATTCCAAATTTATGGAAAGACAAACTCAGTGATTCAAGTAGTTCAGCAAACCCCAAACAAAATAAACTTAAAAAAAAAAAAAAAAAAATCCATGCCCAGACACATTATAATCAAATCGCTAAAAAACAAAGACAAAATGAAAATCTTGAAAGCAGCCAGAGGAAAAATCGCCTCATTATGAGCAGAGAAACAACAATGTGATGACTACAGATTTTTCATCAGAAACCATGGAGACAAGAAGGAAGTGGCACAAAATTTTTAAAGGGCTAAATGAAAAGAATTGTCAACCTAGAATTCTATATCCAGCAAAAACATCCTTTAGGAATGCAGACCAAATTCAAGACATTCTCAGATGAAAGAGATTTAAGAGAATCAGTTGTTCGAAATGCTCTAAAAGAAATGCTAAAGGAAGTTCCTAAGACAAGAAAATGATAGGAGAGGAAAACGTGGAACTTTAGGAGTGAAGAAACAGCAGTGAAGAAAGAGCAACAGAAATGGCAAATACCTGATTAAATAAAATAGACAGTTATCTCTGCATCAATTCTTTTAAAATATGAGGGTACTTCAAAAGTTCATGGAAAAATAGAATTAAAAGATAATGCAGAAAAAAAAAAGGCAATGTGAATCTTTCCATGAACTTTTTGAAGCCTCCTGGTATGTTTAACAACTGAAAACAAAAATGATAGATAGCACTGTTTGATGGAGTTTTCAGTGTATGTATATGTAATACACAAGACAACGTAAAGGGGGAGAGTAAAGGAATCCATATAATAGTAAAATTTCTACATTCTACTTATAGTGGTAAAATATTAATTCTAAGTAGGCTGTGAAAAGGTAAGTATGTATATTATAATCCCTACAGCAATTACTAAAAAATAATAAAGTAAAAAAATAAATTCAAATAAAATACTAAAATTATTCAAGTAATCCAAAAGAAGGCAGGAAAGGGAAACAAAAGAAACAAAAAAGTATGGAAACAAACAGAAAACAAACAATAAAATTGTACACCTAAATACAAAAATATCAACAATTACATTAAATGCAAATGTTCAAAACGCACAAAATATATTTATATCAAAACATATTTTTAAGAAAAACAATGACATGCTGTTTATAAGAAACCCACCTTAAATATAATGAAATAGATAGGTTAAAAGTACAAAGATGGAAAACTATAGATTATGCAAATGTTAACCAAAAGAAAATTACCAGGGATAAAGAGTGATACTACATAATAATAAAAGGGTCAATTCACCAAAAAGATATAACAATCCTAAATGTGTATGCACCTAACTTTCAAGAAAGCTTCATAATACATGAAGCAAAAAACCACTTTGGAACACAGTTTGGCGGCTTCTTATAAAATTAAATATATATGTACATATTACCCAGCAATCCACTACTAGGTATTTACTCTAGAGAAACGAAAACTTATGTTCACACAAAAACCTGCACACGAATGTTCCTAGCAGCTTTATTTGTCATAGCCAAAAGCTCGAAATAAGCCAAATGTCCATAAAAGGTAAATGGATCGACAAAACTGGTACATTCATACAATGAAATACTATTCAGCAATAAATAGGAATGAACTATACACGCATAATACTGATGAATCTTAGAGGTTTGATGCTGAGAGAAAGAAGCCAGTCTAGAAAGTCTGTATATGTACACTGTCTGACTACATTTATATAACATTCTGGAGAGAGCAAAACTAAAAGAACATATCAGTCGTTGACAGGGCATTGGGGTGAGGGGAGGGTGTGACTAAAAGGAATAGCATGGAGGAGTTTTTCAGGATGATGACACCGTCTGCAGCCTGACTGTGGTAATGGTTACATGAATCTATATATGTGTTCAAACTCATCAAATTGGGTCTGGCCAGTTAGCTCAGTTGGTTAGAGCCCAGTGTTATAACACCAAGGTCCAAGGGTTCGGATCTCGATACCAGCCAGACGCCAAAAAAATCCAAAAAAACAAACAAAAACAATCAATTTTAATGTATGTTAATTTAAAAAATAAAATAAATAAATAAATAAAGATTTTTTTAAAAAAAAAACCATTTTTAAATGAGGCTATTAATATAGAAATAAAAACCAACCTCTCAAGTTCAACTTTTAACTATTAAAGAAGCAACTTAAAAAACCCAATGGATATTTTCCCTATATTCTCCATGAAAGAGAATATTTATTATCCAGACATTTTCCAGTACAAACGCATTGAATTTTGTTTCAATAGTGGATGCTAAGTGAAAGCCATTCTAGGCAGAGAAGTTTATAACCTCTCTTCACATGATTAAAGCTATGACTGAATCGCTGGACTATAGCGCAGGCCTCAGCAAACAGCCTGTGCTCCAAACCTGACCTGCTGCTTATTTCTATAAACAGCATTTCAGTAGAACACAGCTATCTATAGCCAGTGGTTTACATATTTGCCTATGGTTTCTTTCGCACCCAACAGCAAAGCTGAATCGTTGCAATGGAGACTGTTTGGCCCACAAAGCCTGAGATATTTGCTATCTGGCCCTTCCCAGTTTGCTGACTCCTGCTATCAAGTAACAAGGAGAAAAGCAAAGGCCACAATTAGCCTGGCAAAGAGAACCTGGAAGCCCCAAATACCTTATTTGAGAGTGATTCTGGTATATGCTCTTCATCTTTGTTTACTAAGGGACTGGACTCTTGTTTAGGTGGACCAACTTTTGATCTTGCCAAACTTAAAAATTCACTAATGGAATCTTCTTTCTTTTCTTGTTTATATGTATCCCATCTGGATGGTTTTCTCGACTCTGAAAGGTAGGACACAGACAAAACATCAGAATTAACAGGCAAAAGGCAAGCTCTTCATTACTGCTCTTTCAGTCACTCAGAATATTAGCACATTTATTACAGGCCAGGCACTGTCCCAGGTGTTGGGGATGTGACAGAGACAGAGCCCCAACCGCAAAGAGTAAACATCTGGCCACTATAATATGAGCTAATTTATGAATATGAGCAATTCTTTAAATGGAGGGAGAGCTTGCACCATGTGTATCCTTAGGACCTGACCATCCTCTACTTGTCTTTCCAGCAGGCTGGGGGTTGAGACTCTGCTCAGCACATTGACCCGAGGAGGACCTACTCACTGTCAGGCCCTCGGTGGTGTAGCACTTTTTCACTTGATGCTTGAGTTGTAGGCAAGGAAGCTGTCTCTGGGAGTGTCAAAAAGTTGAAGACAGAGTATTTGTCACGCTTCACTCTTGGTAGGCCAACTAAAGTTGAACTAGTGGTTGAGAAGAAAAAAATACATAATTTTAATACCAACTGCTAGGATAAAATCCACTTCCTGTAAAGCTTTCCACCTCATGTTTTTCACCAGTTCTCCTAAAAAGGTCTTCTAAAAAGGCTAAAAAGTTCCCCTAAGATGCTTTCACTTCTCAAAGCAGTTCAAGAACATAGAATAGCTGACTTTAGGACCCATGAGTTTTTCCTTCCTATAGAAAGGGCAAGAATTTAACTTTGAAAATGGACTCCCATTAAGGAAAAGTTCCCCCGATAAAAATATACCTAAATTTTCTGACAAAGTCCCTAATTCAATTGTATATGCTTTCTTGCAGTGTTTATAATCAAATAAGGAGTTGAACTTTTATAAAGAGAAAACATATGTAACATTTTAAATGTAAACTATATGAGCAACATTTAAAAGGTGGCAAATGAAAACCAAAACAAAACAAAACAAAAAAGGTAACAAATGAGGAAGGCATTAAGTTTTTGTAACTTAACGTATCTGAGTTTCAGTATGGAATGGTTTGCTATCTGGATTTTTTTTTTTACTAACAAATTATAAAAGTAATTTATTAAAGCGAATCTACAAAATTTTCACCTCCAAGGATACACAAGTAAGTTCATCTAGAAAAATGGAATTTATATGAGTACGTAAGGGAGAAAGTTAGTTTTAATATAGGGGAAAATCATTTTGTAAGGATGTAAAGGCAGGTTTATCCAACTTACTCTGGATAAGGGTCAGGGACATTAAACCTCTTACACAGAAGCTTGTCAGGGTGCCACTCGAATGTGTCTCGGGTGAGCTTCCCAAACATCTTCATCCTCACAGCCGATTGCTTGTCATCCACATCATTCTGGGAAAAGATGTGCATTCTGCTTTATCAAGTGGTCACACAATTGACCTGACTGATCTTCCATTTCAAAACTTTCAAGCAGTTTACAATTACAAAAGAGCTCGTGCTCTTTTTTTGCTAAAGTGAACTGGAATCTTAAGTATAAAATCATTTCTTATTCTATTAACCATGGGTATTTTACTCTTTTCACTGAAGGATTTAAAGTATTTGACTGCACAATGTTGTAACTTTAAAATGCACCAGGTTGGAACAGACCTCTTGGTCTCGAGGGACCTCAACTTGATCTGAACTGTCTTCCTCCTTGGCATGAGTGAATCTAGAGGACAAGGTCGAATGGGAAGACACATACAGCAGGGCTGCCCGCGCAAACTCATCCCGCTCACGGCCACGTTCCCACTCTGTCATACTGGGATCCAGACAACGTTCCAGAGCATCTGTGGTACAGGGAACAAGAAACTGTTTCACTTCTAGAAAAATCATGAGGCTTAAAGGGGAACATCTGGTGGGCACCACAGCGCATCCCTATGTATTTCACTGTAGGAAACACAAATTCTTATCCTCATTTTCATGGGCATGGGCCAGGAGTGGTACTTGGCAGGTAATGTTGCTCTTTCCTTCAGAAATGATGTTTTTATTGAATTCTGTCTATCACATATAACAGAGAAAATGACTTGGAAGGCTAATGCTTGATTAAATCTTCAAAAGCAAGGAACTTGTCACAACTTCCGGTGACAAGTTCTTGCCAACTATTGTCCTATGTTTTGGTAGAAAAACATTCTTTCCCTGAACTTTTTTTAAAATTTAACAAATAAACATTAGGGGTATGGGTTTTTAGTAGAGAGGGAAGGTACAGTAAATGGACTTGCACTCCTCAAAGATCTGTTTCTGAAAAACAACCCCTCTAATTTGCTGACAACCTCTCTCACAAGGACTACTGCATATAACAGCAAACCCTCTCATCATTCTTGCCATTTTTACTTCATAGATCACAGAGTGACTTTTTCCCCCCATGTAATGGTTCTATAGCCAGCTATCTTTTTAAGTCAGATTTTAGACTATGATTTGGGACTGATGGTTAGTTAGGATCTTAAGAGAAAGTGGGAGGTGATGCTGTTCTCTTGGCGTGAAATGCAACACGTACAGAAGGCAAGCATTTGCAAACAGTAAATGGTCTGTAATTTAATATCAGCCACTGCCAAGCCATGCTCTCTACTTAAACAGCTATCTTTGCGACCTGAGATATAGAGAAAAACAAGCTAACTGATCTTGCTTTCTAAGGTCAAGTGCCAGGGCCTGAAACCTCTGCACTGTTTGCAGCAGGACAAAGCAAAACCATGGGTGGAGCAGGATATTACAACTTCAAATCTGGGACTAGGGTGAGATAGTAAGAATGCTTACCTTTCCATGGCTGATACGTGAGAGACCCAGGCCTAGCACTCACCTTTTTTACCCTGTTTCATATGTACTAAGAAATCTTCGTATCGTTTTTGCTTTTCCGGATCTTTTGCAAATGGTTTGAAATTGCTGGCTTTTGTGGGGGCTGTCCCACCACCCAATGCCATGTGCCAAGAGAAATGTCCAACATCTGGAGAGGAGGGCTGGGGTCTGCTGCTTGGGGCATGTTGGGCTAGATTCCTGGCCTTGAGTTGCGCTGCTTTAAGGTCAGTTGCCTGCTTCATCTCTTTGATTCTCTCTTTATCTTTTTGTGACAGAAATTCTAACACTGAAGTAGCTGAACCTAAATAAAAATAGTAATAAGAAGGGATGAAAAGTATCACAATTACTATTTACGTTTTTGTGGATGTACATTTTCAGTATCACAAACTTATATAATTGGAATGAGTATTTTACATTTAGTGCTTTATTTATATTCATATATCCCTATGAACTAGATAGTACAAAATAATGAGACTCCTAATTTACAGTCGGCAAAAATGGAAGTCAGCACTTGGACATTAATAGGATAAGTGAGTGGCCCTAGGAGGAGGAACCGGACAACTGGGCTCTGGATGTCCAGTGTGTGTGGCCACCACTGCCACAGTGCTGCCAGCACAAACTATGGTGCAGAGCACAACTATCCACTAAGCATGCACTTGTGTCACACTCACTGGGCACCAACTCCACACCAGGGACTGGCTCAGGGGCTGGTAGGACAATGCATATGAGTACCCTCCTCTCATTAGTGACAGAGAAGGACAGGAAAGAAGCCAAAGATCAACACCAGAGGAATTTTGTGAAAAAAAACAGGGTGGCGTGACTGAGGGTGATTTAGATGAGTGGGCTAGTAGCGGGGGCGGTAGAGAGATAACTAACTTATACAGTGGTAAGGGAAGCTTGGAAGTCCTCTCTACAGAGATAACATCTGAGATAAGTCCTAAGTAAAAAAAAAAAAAACAACAACAAAGCAGGCGCCAGACTTGCAAAAATATGAGGGAAGAACAGAGGAACAGCAAACACAAAGGCCCTGAGGTGGTACCATGGCTGGCAGGTTCAAGGGGAAAAAAGGAGGATCCTGAGGCTAGACCGCAAGGGGGAGAAGGAAAGTAGCATAAGATATGGCTTGAAAAGTAGGCAGGCACAGGACTGTGGAGGGCCTTGTGGGGAGTCTGGATATTTCTTTAAGTATGAGAGGTACTGAAGGGCTTTCAGTGGGGTGCTGATACAATTTGGTTCATCTAGCTGCTGTTGAGGGGAATGGGCTGCAAAGGGGAAGGAAGGTTAATAAGGAGACAAAGAAGGAGGCTGCTGCAATAGTCCAGTAACAGTAGACGGGGGCTTAGACCAGGGCAGAAGTGGTGGAAACGCAGAGAAGTGGATGGAGTCCCCATGAGTATAAGAGGTAAAGCTGAGAGGACTTGCTGAGGGACTGGGTAGGGTCAGAAAAGGGAGGGAAAGAGAGGAGCTAAAAATCAAGATTCCTACATTCTGGTCTGAGCAGTGGGTCACTCGTGGTACCATTTACTGAGGTAGGGAAGACTAGAGGAAAAGCAAGTTCAGGAAGGAAGTGGAGAACCAGAAGTTCTGTATTGGTCGGTTATATTTCAGATACCTAATTAGACTTCCAATGACAATGGTGCATAACATGAGCCCCTGAAAGTCTAAATCAACCTCTCATAATAAATCTTTTTGCTGCACCCTACAAGGGATTCTCCATGTTTTTCCATACTTTCAGATTCACTCATTCCTTTTTTGGGCTGAATCAGGAAAAGAGTTATAATACCCTTTTCCCCTGAGAAAAAAAAAAGCATACTTTCCTAGGCTCTGCAGAGAAAGGGAAGACACACATATCCCTAGATTTAACCACATTCCTAGAAAATTATTAAAAGTCTGAAAACAGCTAAGCCTAAGACAAGGGTTGTGATTTTAATGACACAAATCCAAATCGATGGTGGAAAAACAAGTCTTAAGAAGTAAAGGATGTGTAAACTTTTGTATATGCTGTTCACAATAAACAGTGTTATTTCCACAGTTTGGGAATACAAAATCATGTTATAATTTTCAATGGGAGAACAACTTTCCATTTTAATTTTAACTCCATTTATATTAAATGTAATAATTTCAACCTTCTCCATAGCACATACCTTGAATAGGCATTTCTCCTAGCAACTCCCCCCGCTTGGAGGCATTCAATTGGTGCCTACTGTGTGTCCCATGGTCATGTACTGCCTTTCCAGTTGACTCTGATAATACCTGAAGTAAGTGGGAGTTCTCAGAAGTTGCAGCTACCGCAGGCCTGAAATAATGCACCGGTCGATAGTCTCTTGGCAATTCAGGGGGTGGATAAATCTTAACAAAAGAAAACAAAACCCAGAAAATAAAGGCTGTAAGAAGATCATGTCTGATTTAACTGGGAAAACCCATTACTTCTTAGTATTTTTAACCCTGCCCCTACCCAGGCCAACATTCAGCAGGTGGGTGGCACTGTCCATTCCAGATCTGGAGGGTCATCAGAACCACATTGTTCTAATGATCAGACATTCTGAATATCACCCCTGCCCACTTCTACACAGTGATGCTAATATGCATGCTTTATATGATGAGAACAATAAAGATGATAATAGATAGCACAACTTAATAGCCCACACAAAGAACTGGAACACTGTAAATCAATAGTAGTTGTACAACAGTAGTATGGAAAAAAATGAGACTGTCAAATTGTGCAACAGGCAAAAGTGTGAAATGATTGTGCCAGACTGGTTTAAAAGGTTTTAATATTCTTAAAATTATCCACCCTCTCTCACTAATGCAGGTCACAGCAGGAAACATTCAGTAAATACACGTGATGTTGAAATACTAAATGGAAAGAAATTTAACTGACTTGTAGAGGAAAAAACACAACTCAGTCGTGAACATCTTGGAAAAGTGCTTTGTAAAAGACAATTTTCTAGATATTGGTTTTTTACCACTGGGAGATAAATGTATTGTCATGCTCATCTGACTTTCTTTAAACATCTCTTTAGTGTTTTTCTTTCGAAAACATGAAAGTGCATTTTAGATAATACTACACTGAGCCATCTTGTAACTCAAGACACAGTAAGAAGAAGATTCTGGAGGGATATTTAAAAGATGACCTTTGGCCGAGCCTGTGGCGCACTTGGTAGAGTGCTGCGCTGGCAGCGCTGCGACGCTCCCGCCGCGGGTTCGGATCCTATATAGGACTGACCAGTGCACTCACTGGCTGAGTGCCGGTCACGAAAAAACGACAAAAATAAAAGATGACATTTGGGCTAGCCAGTTAGCTCAGTTGGTTAGAGTGTGATATTCATAACACCACAGTCCAGGGTTTGATCCCTGTACCACCCAGCTGCCAAAAAAATAAAATAAAATAAAATAAAAGTTGACACTTGAATAGACAACTGCTTTCTATTTCTGAGCAAAGACTGATTCTAGGTACCCAAGTTTACAAGGGTCTCAAGTTATTCATATGAAAAAACTTGTAATTTTGAAAAAATTTTCATGCCCATTTTTTTTAATGTAAAGTCTACTGTATAGAATACTACTTTAGAGTTGTCAGAGAACTTTCTCATCAGTTATCTCATTTAATGTTTTACAGTGAGTGAGATAGGACAAGTAGCAGCATAGATAACTATATAATCCTTTTTCCAGTGGAAGTAAGAATTATCTGTAAGCCTAATAACTGCAGGGCATTATAGAAGGGATTGTTTTAAAAATGTGCACAAGTGTACGTGTGAGAAAACGAAAACTCTGGTTAACAAATGACACACAGCTAGTAACTTGCAGATCTAATTAACTCAGTTTGGGGGTTTTTTTTTTACTGCATTGAGCTATGATTTATATTCAATAAAGTATAAATACATTTTAAATGTACAGTTCTATAAGTTTGGTTATACAAATACAGTAGTGTACCCAACACCATGAAGTTTTAGAACATTTCCACCACCCAAAAATTTCCCTTTTGCTCTTCTGTAGTCAGTCCTTAACCCTCTTCACCCAGGGCAGTCACTGATATGTTTTCTGTCATTACAGTTTTGACTTTTCTAGAATTTCATATGAATGTAATCATACTGCATATGGTCTTATGTCTGGCTTATTTTCACTCAGAATGATGGTTTTGAGAATTATCCATGTTGTTGCATTTAACAGTAGCTCCCTCCATTTTATGGCTGAATGGTATTCCACTGTATGATATGGTACAATTTGTTTATCCATTCACCAGCTGGAGGACATAGGGGTTGTTTACAGATTTGGGCTATTACAAATAATGCTGCTGTTAATATTTGTGTACGAGTCTTTACATGGACATATATTTTCATTTCTCTTGGGTGGATACCTAGGAATGGGATTGCTGGGTCATATGCCAAGTGGGTCATATGTTTTAACTTTTTAAAAAATTGCCACTTTTCCAAAATTATTGTACTATTTTGTATCCCCAGGAGCAATGTATGAAGGTCACAGTTCATAACCAATACAATTCCTTGAAGTTGATACGACAAGCAAACAGAAAGGACATTGTTGGGTGGGAGGGGGGAGAGGGAGGAGGGAGGGAGGTTTCGGTAATGGGCCACAATAATCAACCACATTGTGTATCGACAAAATAAAATTTAAAAAAAAAAAAAAAAAGGAAGAGGATTTCAAGACCCATTTCAGACTTATAGGAAACATTAATAAACTTTGCAATTTAAGATAAAAAAAAAAAAAAAGGTCACAGTTGCTCCACAATCTCTCCAATACTTGATATTGTTAGTCTTTTTTTTAACTAAAAAAAATTTTTATTGTGGTAAAAAAAAAATACATAAAATTTACTATCTTAACCATTTTTGAGTCTTTTGATTATAGCCATTCTAGGGGATGCAGTGGTATCTTGTTGTGGTTTTAATTTGCATCTCCCTAGGATGATGTTCAGTATCTTTTTATGTAACCCAGGTTTTTAAGTAGACTAAATTTAGTTTTCATTCCAGTATACCATGCTTTCCTTTCTAGAGTCCTTTTTTTGGTTTTGTTTTATTCTAGTCAGCTTACGTTGGCTTGGGCACAGTTTGCCATTGGCAACTAACTGTAGCTCAATCTCTAAGAGGCAGTCCCTAGAGTAACCAATATACAAGGCCCAGTGGTGATAAGCCACAGTAGGACCCTAGGATAGGAGAGACTTTTGATAAAGTAGCCTAAGGAGCCTTTCAATATTGTCTTTCATGATTTCTTCACTGGAAAAGATGGCCAGGGACCACCCCTTCCTTTTCAGTTTTTACTCTTCGAACCCTTACCGTAAAGGTTTCCATGTGCTTGTCTTACCTAAGCTTCTTGAGCTGGAGTTGTTTGAAGGATATCACAGGGAGGATATTTTTTCAGCCATTTATAGAATTGAAACAGTGATTTGTTTTTGTCATTTAAAGAATTTGAGAAAGAAGGTGCTTTCTAGGAGAAGATAGTGCTCTGTTTTCTCCGTCAGGCCACTTTCCAATGGGAGTAAGAATTAACTATAAACCCAATGACTGCAGTACATATAAAAACAATGGCTTTAAAAATAAAATTCTTGAAAAAAAAATAAAGAAAATTTAGAAAAGTATGATTCAAAGCTTAGAAAAAAATAACTTTAAATTAATTACTTTTAAATTCAGAATTCCTTTTTCTGGTTATGTTTCAGTTCCAAATTGAAGCTTCAGGCCTTATTTTTTGATCCAAGGTATTTTTTATTTAAAAGCTGACTGAACTAAAATTGAATATATATTTGGGAAATTTGGTATTTTTAATATTGACAGGCACTAATGATGGCAGAACAGATAAGTTAAAAGAAAGTATTAGATTATGTTATTTATGTATTTATTTATTTATTTGGCAGCTGGCCAGTATGGAGATCTGAAGAAAATATTAGATATTTTTAAATAACTGCACTAGGGCTGGCCCATTAGTTCAGTTGGTTAGAGCATGGTGCTGATAACACCAAGTTTCAGGGTTTGATCTTTGAACTGGCAGCAACCAAACACTAAACTAAACTAAAATAAAATAAAAAATTAAAACTGTACTAAATGGTCTCCCTTGCTCTTGGTCTAACAAACACATATTAATGGACACTCCTATTTAAGCTGTTTTCCATATTTTTAAGCTACCTGAAAGCTGGCATCTAGTCAACTCTGAACAGTGAAGTGCTGACCCTCCTCTGGCTATTGTTCTCAATCCCAGGTGCACACTGGATTCACCTGAGAAGTTTTAATAATACTGATGCCTGCGTCCCACCCCCAGAAAGCCTGATATAATTGAGGTTTCCCAAGCTCCCCAGGTGGTTGTAAGATTCAGACTGGGTTGAACACCTGACACTATAAAGTCCATGAAAGACTGGTGTTATCATTGCCAGGAAATTGTATTTTTTATCATCTTATCCTGATCACCTCTGAACACAGACTCCCAGATTAGCAAGAAAACACTCTCATGTTATCACCACACAAAATCCAGAGGTGCACGGCAAAAAGGAGGGGTACGTATGCAACTCTTCTTTATAACCTCCATTAGATTCAAAGCATTTCTTTCGCTCTGCCAAATCACTGTTGTTTGGCCTCTAGGTCCAGAAGCTATTATTTTTAGCCACATATTTAGAGAACTTGCCTGTCTGTGAAAAGCTAGGTGACCACAGCCCTCCTCTGAATTGCTCCTGCCCAAAGCCCTATTCCAGCGAGGAGCTCCTCAGGAACCCCCAGGACTTGGTCTCTCCATGTAGGGCACTTTGCCCCAACTGGCACCCTTGCTGGATGGGAGCTACTTGGGGCCAGGAGTTAGTCCTACTTATCCTTGAGCCCTAAGTCAAATGAGTACTTCATCATTTTTTAACTATGCTTCCTTTTCATACACGTAAAAAGCCCTCATTTTCCCATACCAGCTGGCTGCCAAAAAAAAACCTCTGCATTCTCTCTTAATCTCATTTGACATTTCTAGTAATAATGGCAGCTTACTATGATATGCCCAACACTGTTCTAAACACATTCTGCTCGCTGTTACAGCACATTAACTATCACAATTAAACAAATCAAAGCTGCTGTAACGCCAAACGCAGTTTTTCAGGCTGCACTGAACCCTGGCCTCTCCTGTTCTGGAGAGGAAGTCTTAGAGGTACTTAACGAATGTTTGCTGAACAATAAACGAAAAACTGATTAAAGTGTGGAACAATCTAAAAAAGGAATACCAACAAGGCAAATGGTCAGACACCCCCAACTAACTCCTGAGCATGTGTTTGTAAGCACGTGAGTTTGATAGTGGTTAAAGGAAGAGCACTGCTTGGCCTAAGAGCAGATATATGCGGCTGTAATAAAATCTCACAAAAATGAGACTATCCAGAAAGGCATGAAGAGCTCTCCACGGGACTTGACTGCCTGCACATGGCTTCTCTCCCTTCTGCTTGGCCCCTGCTAAGGAATTCAGGGAATTTTTTCTACTTTTCCTTCAGTTACACTGCCCCTACAATTATACCAATTTCATTCTTCCACCAGTTTCTAACATGTGTCTCTTTTAATAGAAATAACCAAAGTTTGGATTTAAAAGATTAGCAATTAGATGTTTTGAACACGATGTGGCTACTGACTGACACTTCTAATGCAGAATATGTTTTCCTAGATAATCACTAGTAATTAGACTGTTGCTTTTTGAAAACAGAATTGACTTATCTTTTCAATTGCTAATAACTCAAATTACATAGCAGCAAATATTTTAAGCACTAACCCAGTTAAAAAAAAAAAAAAAAAAAAAGTTTTTCTTACTTTCTTAGAAGATAAAGGTTTAGAAGCCAAGGAAAATCCATCCAAAATTTTGCCAGTGTATCGAAGATCTTTTTCTGATTCTACAAAATGATGTCATTGATTAATTCCAGAACTAAAGGTGATTAGAATAAGACAAAAGATGTCAGCTTTTTATCTACAAGCAAATAAACAGTACATGTCATACATGATATCACTCAAAGGGAGCAGTAAAAGGGAAGAACAAATGGTAATGCAAAACCAGCACACCTCTGTTGACTCAGTGACTGGTGGCCCAGCTCATACCATGCTTGGCTGAATAGGCTGCCCAGGACATGAGGCTGTGGCCCTCCAAGACTAGTACCTCAAGATTAATTTTAGAAAAAGTACCTTAGATCCTCAGCCAAGGGGCACCAAAGAATATACTGTATGGAGTAAAAGATCTCAAGAAAAACTATTGAGAGCACAAGCACAGATAAAAATAAAAACCATAACTGTGAGAGAGTTATTTCTAAAACTAGGTGAAGAACCATGGGGAGACTACCTTCCTCTTCCTTAGAAACAATACAAATAAGGTACAAAAGGCAATACAACTGGGTCAGCCTATAATCTAATCTTCCTACAAATTAAAATGTACTTCTGTCTTTCTCTCAAATGAAATCCTAACAGGAGACAAAGACCACAAACTCAGGAAACTGTATGACCGACACCCTCTGACTTAACAGCTGGGTCATGGAGGCAACCTCATTGACAAAGGCCCTTTGATTCTTAAAGATTTCCTGCACATAGTGGTTATGCTGAAAGTTCAGATACACAAACTGCATTCTGTACCAAAAGCCCTTCCATGACAACATGAGCAATGCAGCCTGCAGTGCAGATGAGCTAAAGTTTTCAGCTGCTGATAATGCAGCACTACCATATAACTGTCATCTCCACAAAATCGTTCTGTGTACTTCACCCCATATGCAATTTCTGTACCAGTTTCTAGAATTTTCTAAAATTCTGTATGGTAATTTGGGGTTAAATTCTACACTCTTGGAATTTTATTTTATTTTTTAGTTTTATTTTTTGTGTGTGTGGCTGGCCAGTATGGGGATCCAAACACTTGACCTTGGTGTTATCCGAACCACACTCAACCAGGTAAGCTAACCAGCCAGTCCCAGAATTTTACATTCTTTTAAAACCCAGAAATTTCTCTCTTATTAATTTATTCTGAAGAATTCTGAAGAAACAACAAATGTGCATACAGGTAGAGCCATAAGAATATCCCTTACAGTCCTATTGATCACAGAAAAAAACAAGAACAAAAGTCAACCACAGAGATTGGGTAAAATAGAAAGATTCACCCAATGAAAACTACACAGTTAAAACTATACACGCTGTAGCCCTGGGGGTGGGAGAGAAGAGGCAGCTGTGGAAGAGGGGCCACAGCAGGGAGGGACAAAGGAAACTCAGGAGCTCAGGGGGAGACACTGCCCACACTTGATGGGGGAGGGAATTAATCACCCAGGGGCAAAGGGGTTGTATAAGGGAAAAGTGAAAGATTTGGCCCAGAAGTCAGGTTTAAATATATATAAGTTGTTATATGTTATTAACTATTACAGAATTGACAATGTTAATATTATTAATATTGTTAATTAATATATATTGAATATTGATATAATATAATTATCATGATATATTAATATAGACATAAGATATTATCCGTTTCATTTCCAACCAGTTTCTAATGTATGCTTAATTAATAATTAATATATATCAATTAATATATTAAGTTATATAATAATACGTACTGTATAGTATTGGTAGTATTAATATTGGTTACATTAATAATTATATAATAGATAATAATAATATAAATGTTCATTAATGACATATAATCATATATTAATTATAATACAGTATAATATATTATCAATATGTTAATATTATATATCTTTTAAGTTATAAAAATAACAGTCTTGGTAGAAAAATCAGGAACTATAGGTAAGCAAAAGGAAGAAAGCACAAGGAGTGTCTAATCACCACCCAGAGGTAATATCTACTGATAATGGGTGCACACCCTTCCAGCGTCTTTTATAAAACCCTGGGTTCTTTTTGTGGCAATAACACAGGCAGCTCATGCTTATATTGTGCTAGCTGTGTGCTAGGCCTGTTCTAAGCCTTTTATGTAAAGTTAAATCTCCATGAGCTAGGTATGCCACTGTCATCTCCATTTTCCAGACAACAACACTGAGGTACAGAGAGGTTAAGTGGCTTACCCAAGGTCACAGCTGATAAATGGAGAGAGCAGGACTGGAACCCAGACAGACTGTCTCCAGAGTTTCTGTTCACAACCATCACACAAACTACCTCTAAAAGACTGTATGCACCTGCTTTTTTCTTCTAGAAATGTAAAATAGACATCATTTTGGGGGGTGATGCCCAATTCATATATTCTTCTGTAATACTTACATTATTTCAATATGTATATTTTAGACATATTTGAGAAGAGTTAGATCAAAGTTTGACTACAGCTAAAAATGTCTGAATAGATTGTTTTATTTCAGCTCTGACCTCCTTAGCTTATTTAGGTTGTTGTTATTGCTAGAATCAAAGAATTAGTAGATGACATTTATTCAGTCTTTGGAGCAGACAACATAGAGTTATGCCATTTAAGCTTCACGACAACCTTCAGAGCGGGTTTTGTCCTCAATTTACAAATGAGGCCTGTGATGCCCAGAGGGGTTACATGCCTTGCCCAAGGTCACACAGCTGGACAGTGGAGAGCTGGGATCCAAATCTGGGTCAGACTGACTCTAAATCACATGCTACTATTACCTACTCCATACTGTCTCCCCCTTTACCTTACCTGGAAAGAAAAACTGAAATACTACTTAGAACCACAGGATCTGAATCACCATAAACTCTGACTTGAAATTCAAGCTGTGTTGAATTTTCCAGCAAGAGCCCCCTAAGAGCCAGGGATTCGAGTGAGGAGACAGGCTGGATGCCAAGCTCCATTTTGCTGTAGGCAGTTGGTGTACCTATTACCTGGTCCATAGGCCTGGCCTTCTGACCTGCTGCATGAGCTGGCCTACTGTGGCCACCCACCTAGTTCCTCGAGCTCTGAGTACTTCCCTCTGATCTACTGCCAGCTCTGACCAGCAACATGGACACCTGTGCACACGTTTGCTCCTTCCCTTATTCCAGACCTTTCCCTCCTCCCTACCCTAATCTTATCGCAACAGCTGGCTTTGGACTTGGCCTGTTATAAACCCCACTTCTGTCTTACCTCCCACACTCTTCCTTTCTTCTCCCTGCTTTGTTTCCCACCCTGCATCTTTGACCAACAACTGCCAACTCCATGGAGACTGACACTCCAGTATCAATCTTGCAATCGCTTCTTCCTGATATGCTGACATTTGGTCCTACCATCGGGTATAGGTCTATGAAATTACCTTTCTGATTTTTATATTGTCTGGGTGCTGTCCAGCCATAGAGTCCATCTCCAGGCTCCTCATCCTTCAAAACAGTGTCATATTTGGATAGAGTTTCTGTGGCATAGATATCATCATCTTCCTCTTCCAGGGCACCTACACCAAAGGCCTTCAAAAAACAAGGTTTCAAACTGAGCAATTACAGGTTCTAGGGTATGCCTGCACTGAAAGATAAAAGTATTTTAAGGATGTGATTGAACAGACCACATTAGCACTTCAAGATCACCAGAAGAAAAGCAAATGGGAGCCCCAGACTAACTCAGATTCAAGTCTCTCAGAAAATAATGACCAGAAGTGAATGCCACCTCCAGTGCTGGGGCGTTCCTACAGCCCCAGAAGCAGCCATGGGTCCAGGTCCCAGCATGGAAGAGGAGTGGAAAACATACCCTAACAGCAATGCAGGGGCAGGAATGGGGCTTCCAAAAGGAGGAAGGCAGAAATATCTATCTACTAATCAACGTGGCCTGGGACCAGTCCTGGTGACCAGGGTCTGAAGACCACTGCAACTCTAATGGCTGCTGTAAGAACTCCTAGTCTTTGTGGGAAACAGCCTCCAACAAGTATCATTTTTGTTAAAAGGATTGGAAAAGAACATGTATAGAGAGAAAAGATAATAATAATGACAAAGTAACCGTTTTCTAAATGCATTTTAAGAAAGAACCTCTAAATCAATTTGAGAGGACAGACAATCAGTAAAAGCTCTCCATCATCCCAAAAGTAAAAGTCAAGTCTCCTGAGTATAAATTACCCGTGTTCCTGAATTAGGGCTTGCAGCACTGTGAAATAGTACAGGAGGTAGTAAAACTTGAACCTAAACTTCTCCAAGGCAGATTGCAATTCAACTATTATTAAATCAAAGGGGTAAGAGTGGTTTTCTGCTCAGCCCCACAAGGGTGGGAAAGCAGTCCACACCCTTGCGAACACACAAACTCCACCAAGAACATTAGGCACAGGCTCTCAGGAGCCCACTGCTGAAAGCAGGAAAGTATGCTTTACACATCTGCACAATTGATCCTAAGAAAAATAGAGCCGTTTCAGTCTTTATTTATTCAATGAATAATAAGTGCCTACTGCTGGGAAAATCTAACATGGAAAGTATGCTCATTTGTCAACAGTTCCACCTTTATAAAACACAAACACTTTTACCTGGCCTGAAATTCCCAATTTTCTTCCTTTATTCAGCCCAACATCTCTGAGAAGACTGCTGGTCCCCTCAGCTCCCCCGCCGAAAAGATTAAAATGTTCTCCTGAAGTTCCAAACAGTGCTTGGTGGGGATCCAGGCCCTTGTATGCCAGTCCATGCACATTATCTTTAGGTGTAAAATCCACAGGTGTGACATCTTTGGGTGCAAAGGTCACATTGTCAGGTAAGTAGTCATCTTCATCCTATTTCCAATGATTAAAGTGGAATCAAGGTGAGTCACTGCATGGCGCAAAGTAAACTCATAAAATACTATTTTAAAATGTAGTGATTAATTCCAAACAGAACAATCTACACTGTTACAAATGACTAAATCGCATCCCTGAACAAATGACACTAAGACAAATAACTGTGTTTTAAGAATTCGAACAGACTTGGGATATCTATGGTGCTGGCATGTTGCTGAATACATTATCTGACTTGATGAGGATGGTTTTAGGATATGGGTATTTCACTGTAATGGGATCTGACTGATTTCTAAAATTGTTTCTGACTCTAAAATTTCATAACCATAAAGTAACAGGTGCTGCTATACCAAGTGAAGGTCAATCATCCCATACAATACCTCAGATTCTTCAGAGCCTACAGGAGGTAATGCACAGCCATAGACTTTTACTCCAGGATCTAAAAAAGAGATTTCAAATGCATTAGACATAAGCAACTAAAAATAAAAGACCCGACTAGCTGACACTCTTCAGAGGTACATGGCTGTGCTTGTAAAAGGTGTTACAGATTTAGGGTTGGATGCAGACCACTAGGCAACTGTTTCCCACCAGCCCCTGCCCCCATCGTGCCTCATCAATAATGTGTTCAATGGGTTACTATGACTGCTCCAACACCACTGAGAACCCAAAAGAAATGATTGCTGCCCTCAAAGAATTCACAGTCTGGCTGTGGAGACAAAGGGTAAGGAGTAAGTAGAAAATAATAATGTTAAACTGTGATGCAGTTTGGGCAAGGGTAAGAAACATAAACTTTCATAGGCAGCTGGTGGGAATGTAAACTAGTACAATCCTTCTGGAACCTATTGTGCATTACACATTAAAAGACTTAAAAAAGATGTATACCACTTGACCCAGCAAGTTTGTTCCTCAGAACATGTAGTCATTAAAAAGTATGCTGCAGAAACCAGGTACACACCAGGTTTTTGTCGGCGTGGCCTTCTCTTTACTCGAGGACCAACTCCTTGTCCTTCTTTCCAACCCATTTTTCTCAGCAATTGAAAACCAACAGATAATCTAGAATATCAAGGCATTGAAAATGAACTTCTTTTTGTAACATCAGCAAACAGTATGAAATAAGCAGCATCTCAGTTCCTGCCCACCCCCTACCCCTGTCTTTCCTGGGCCCTTCCCCTCATCCATGTTAGGACCACATGACCCTGCTGTCCCAACCACAGCTAGCTGGACTTGGGGTACACACCTGAACTGAGGAAGTCAATCAGATATCCTTGCTCTTGGTCCTATGGAATTAGCACATAGGGACTCTAGGCAGTCTTTGGCCAGCATGTGGCCTGGGAAACCATGAAGGTCTGAGGCTGCCACATCAGGCCATGTGCTCAGGAGCAGAACAAGGAGGTATATGGAAAGAGAGGGTAGAATGAAAGATAGGAGGGGGCCCTTAAGACCTGTGAGAGACTAACAGCTCTCTAGCCTCCATAAGTCCCCGTAGCATGGCTAGTGGCTGGAGTTCTTGAGCACTACATGCAGTGATAGTGTAAGACCTTTTGGCAAAACCCCCTTTTTCACTTAGACTTTCAGTCTAAGAAGGCTTCTCTTACTTGCAACCAAACTCTCCCTAAGTAAGACAATCATACATTTGCAAAGCGTCGATGCCAACAGAACAGTCAGAATTAAATTCTTCTCACTTTGCTGGTGTTATGAGGTCATCAAGCAGAGTGGCTCCAGGAATAGGGGCAGTAGCAGCTGCCAACTGCCTGGCCTTTTCTCGTATTCTATCTTTGGTTTTGGAAGCAAAATCATCTGTGGTAACAATTGCTTTAGGTGCTATCCCAAATTCACTAAGATCCTTCAAACAAAAATTCAAACAGAATTATGTTATTTGAAAAGTGATTCAACATGATACGTCACATAGCTTTACTTCTTTTTTTAAAAAAAAAAGTTAAAACTACAAAATTTAGCTGGGATCAGCAGAGTGGCAGACTTTACACATTTACTTTAGAACTTCATCCTCACATGAAGTAAGGCTAGCAGCTGAAGGCAGATCATGACAGTGTCTGCTCTGTGGGGCCACAACAGGCACTACCAAGGTGAAAAGACAGGAAGTAAGGGCATGTTCTTCTCAGCAATATTTCAAAGGTCAGTGTGAAGGCAACAAACCTTAGATTCATAGCCTGCAAACATTTGTGAGTGCCTACATGCCAGGCCTTGCAGCAGGTGCTTTTGCATTTATTAGAGCAGATGCTGTTGACTCCCTGTCCAAAAGCGCTGCCCCTTCCTCTTTCCTCGCAGAGCCCTGAGCTTGTCCAGCTTCCTCTTTGCCACCATGACCTTCAGGAGTAGTGCCCCCAGTGCAGGAGACGGGGGCAGGTTTAGGGGGTGGGAGTGCATGTCTTATCTAAGCCCGTCATTGTGATCCCATTTCCCTTGCCACTGACTTCTTTAAGAGTGGGCAAGTAAAACAATTTGCCCAAGCAGATGTGAGGGAAAATCCACTGCAGGATTTCTTCGCTCTCAAGAAAAGATACCAAGAGCAACATCCTCCTTCTACTGGATAACACTGTCCTGGATATGCCACCTGGAACTACTGCAGCCATCTTGCAACCATGAGGAGAGGTGATGTAAGGACATGACTAGGTTTTAAGGTAATAGAGGTTTAATTTTAGTCTAGTCACTCATTGTTCCTTAAACTGCAGTGTGCATAAGGGTTACTGTGGAAAGTTGCAGATTCAGTGCCATGGATACTGTGCTTTTGGGGAAATCGGGGCTTTTCAAATACTTTGCCTGTATGTGACTTTTCCCTTATACTCCCGACTTTACAAACTGGCCCCAGCATAAGATGCTATTCCAATGAATGAGAATCTATTGATGTACAGGGCACTGAAGTCCAAATACCGAGAAGATAAAGGCTTACAGAGGAAATCGTACATTAGACTTTCTGGGGACAAAGAAGGTGCTACAACAATCAAGTACACACATCCCACCAGCTAAATGGCAATTAAAATTTTGCATGCCCACCTCTTCATCCATAAAATCTTCAGGACCAAGAACAGATTTGTCTGCTCTGTTCTGTCGTGAAGACACAAAGGTAGAAGGTGTCCATCCTGGAAAAAAAGAGTTAAGAACTTTACAATCCTCAATAGCATTTCGGTCTACAACTAAATAATTGAATGACATGTATGGACTTGAAACTCCCAATAACTACAAACTCTTAGCTACTTCCCATCTCACTGCTTACACAGACATAATCATTCCACATAAACTTCTTATTAATCCTGAAAGCCCCCCTTGTCCAAACTTAGTGGATTTGGTGAAGTTTCCCCATAAGAACTTGGAATCAAGAGAAATCAAGTTATATGCTGAAAATTAAACTTTGAAGTGAACAAAGAAGATCTGAGCAGAAAGATGCAAGGTCACCTTAAGAGGCAGGACCACTGTGAGATCAACAGGACAGCAACGTGTACTAACATATTAACAAGCCTAAAGAAACAATATGTTAAGATGCATCAGTCAGCCATGAAAGGATGGATAAAAATAGAGTATACTCAAGGTGCCCTGGTCTGAGGACTCTGGTCCAAGAGCAATGGCTATGCCAGGGCTCCAATTCCATCAAACACCTGAGTCCTATAATTAACAACCCTATGCCTTGTCCATGGTCATCAAGAATGTGCCATGTCTACAGAGAGAGAATGCTCTGGAAGTCAAATACATCTGTAAGCTCTGCAGATAAGCTTTTTTAGTTTTCTCTAAGAGTAATACACCTCCTTTCTGATTCTCTCCAGGGGTCTTGTGGAGCTGAGGAGTTTGGGGAAGATCTACTCTTGGTGGGTGGGTGAGTAGAACAAGTTTCTGGGCCAGCCTGAGAGATATTCTTGGACAGCAAGAATCAGCTCTTCTGGGCAAAACCCTGTGCCCAGCTCCTTCCCCCACTTTGGATTTCTATAGTCTTTGTCCTATTTCTGCACAGTCCTTGAGTCTGTCACTCCTAATGATAAAGAGATATTCCAGTGTCATAACTTATCACAATCCACCTGACTAATCCCCCACAAGCAAACATTTGAGGGTGTCCTACTTTTTAATTATAATATACAGCACAGCTGTATATAACATATAGATGGGATTATTTGGGATTTTTAAAATTTCTTTAGAATAAAGGGCCCAAGGTGGTACTCACAGATCAAACTGCTTTCTAGAAACACTGTCTACAATGACCCAACAGCCAGCGATATATTAGTGTACTTCTTTCTTTGCAAATCCTGTCATTTTTACCATTTTAATAGGGGTGCTAGTATAATAGTGCCTTAATTATTTTTAGTTACTTTTCTTAAAAATAAGGCTGAATACTGCACATAGCATTTCTATCTCCTTCAAACTGCTCAAATACCTTGATCATTTGCTCATTAGGAACTGATGTTTACACATTCTGGATATTGAACTTTAACCACCTTATTTACCCCAATTATTTTTCTTGAATTGCTTTTTTCTTTCTTTCTTGAATTGCTCTTCATCTTTATTTTATTATTATTGCTGTGTAAAGTTCTTATGTATATAAGATCTGGCCCATCTTTTTCTTGATAATTGCTATGTAAATTAATCAGCTCATCTTCCATTCATAATTGAAATGTATAAAGCAATTTTCTTCCAGTTCAAAAAATTCTTCTAGGTTAAAACATTAAAAAAAACACATTACTTTAGGGCTGGCCAGTTGGCTCAGTTGGTTGGAGTATGGCTGATAACACCAAGACACAGGGTTCAATCCCTGTACTGGCCAGACCTGCACCCCCCCCACACCAAAATACATTATTTTAAAAATTATAGAATTTATTATGCTGCATAATGTGAAAATTTTTAATTGCTTTTTCTCCAGGTCAGGACCAGTCATGATATGGTCCTGTTTCAGGAGAGAACAACTGGTGATTCTCTTCCCCCACCCCCCACCCCCGACCAGCTTTGATACTTTGCTGGCTCCTTAATCTCTCTGACTCTCAGTGGCCTCATCTGCAAGACACCTATAACACTTGTCCTCCCTAGTCACTGCGTCATTTGAGACAGTCAATGATTAACTGAGTAAATCTGTATAAGAGTACTTTTTGCACAGAAAGAGGCACTATGAAATGGAAACCATTAACATCATTTAATCAGCTGGTTAGAATGGATCTATTTTTTACAAAGTGGAAGGAAACTTTCATCTTCAGGTTGCAAACAATGAACAACATACAAGTTGACTACAGAAACATTTCAAACATTCAAAGAACACAAAAGACTTCACTGTATGTGCTAAAATGTTAAAAGAAGTTTTTAAAAAGCATGAAGGGGGTAATTTTATGATATTTCAATCATCTAGTAATATAACAGCAATAAGTAGGAAAATTCATACCTTCTTTTGAGCCAACAGTATTGAAGTACCCGGCAGAGAAACCTCCACTAAAGGCTCCATGAAATCGTTTATACCTTCCTTTTTCATCTCTGACAGTCTGATCCTGAAGAGGAATTGGTTTCTTTGGTCTTTCACCTGAAAAAAAATTTTTTCTGAATGAATGATAAGGGGATGGTAGGTTAGAATTAAGGGGAAGGCTGGCTAGATGGCTGAGTTGGTTAGAGCACAGCCTTATAAAACCAAGGTCACAGGTTCAGATCCCCATACCAGCCAGCAGTAAAAAAAGAAATAATAATAATAATAATTTAGGGGAAATGTCACTTCCTAAACATAATGAATTGTTCACGTCTTCTAACTTCAAATATAACAATTTAAATTAAGTTGCTATTCCTAGACCTTACCAGCTTATATAGTCTAGAAAACAATACATGCAGGTACTTCAAAAACTTTGTGGAAAAATAGAACTAAAAGAATACGAATCTTTCCATGAACTTTTTGAAGACTCCTCATATTTTATCAAGCTTATATTAGAAATATGTTTTAGCGGAAATGGCCTGCTTTTCCTACTAAATTCCGTTACAAAGAAACAAATTATATTGGGGGAAGGCATGAAATAGATGGAATTGAAATCTCCTGGCAAAGGAGGCAAGATGTTGAAGTAGCACATGGCATGCAGAGAGGTTTGCAACAGAAGGAACACTTCCATACCTCTTCTAGAATTTCACAGCATCCCTGACTCTGGAAATTTTCCTTTGGTATTGCCCATTTTCCGAATCTCCTGATTCTGTAGTTACTGTTCTTTAAATACTCCTTTTCCTACTTTGTTGAAAATGGGTGGATTGTTACATCACACAAGCAAAGGGAATTTAATCTAATACATTTTAGCCTAGCCTAAAAATTCCTTATATTTAGTTTCAGGTACTGTGACACAAATTACCGCCTAATTTTATCAACTCCAATTCAAAATTCTTAAGTTATTTAAAATTTTAAAAAGTAAAAAAAAAAAAAAAAAAAAAAATCAAGTTATTTTCAAAGGTTCAGAACAGAAAGTAGCCTATACAGTGGTTAAGGCCAAAGGGTTGAGAGTCACAGAATTCCGAATTTTTTTATTTTTATTTTATTTTATTTTTTTATTTTAACTTCTCAATATAGAATTCTGGATTTTAAAGCCAACTCCACCTTTACTGGCACTGGACTTTGGTCAACTTAGCCTCTCTATGCCTCAATTTCCTCATATGTAAAATAAGAGTGAAGTTAATAGTAACAGCTATTTCATAGAGTTGTTATGAAAATTAAATACCTGTAAAGTGCTTAGCAAGAAAGACACACAAACTTTAAAAGTGCTAGCTGCTACTGCTATTATTATTATTATTATATACAGTACGTAAGATGTGTCCTAAAGTCCATATATACCTGGTACTTCAATAATTAAGCCAGTTCCTACTTTTGGAAAAGAGAACAAAAAGTAAAGGAATTGCCAGTCTCATAGTCCTAAATTCTAACTTGTAGCTTGTAAAGTCTTAGGTCATTCCTAGAGAGCTCAAGTTTGAGGACCAGAAGATCTAAGTTCAAATCCCCCTACTCTGGGCCGAGCCAGTGGCGCACTCGGGAGAGTGCGGCGCTGGGAGCACAGCGAAGCTCCCGCAGCGAAGCTCCCGCAGCGAAGCTCCCGCAGCGAAGCTCCCGCCGCAGGTTCGGATCCTATATAGGACTGGCCGGTGCACTCACTGGCTGAGTGCTGGTCATGAAAAAGACAAAAAAAAAAAAAAAAAAATCCCCCTACTCTACTATTTGTTAGCTCTATGGTCTTAGGCAAGTTACTTAAGCTCCCTAAGACTCAGCTCCCATAACTGTAAAATTAGGGTAATAACGGAGCCAATCTTTGTAGGGTCGTAACAAGGATTAAATACCATACGTAGACAGCTGAGCACAGTGCCTGGCCATAGTGAAGCTCAGGAGAATATCAGCTACAATATCTTTTCACTCTAAAGAACTGAATTACAACTTGGGTCCTATAATCCAAGATTTTCAACATTTCTTAGAAACGCAGTGTGCACACTTCATTACTGCATGTGCATCTGGCATGATTCATGACTACGGCAGGGTTTCTCAATCTCAGCACTATTGGCAGTTGGTGCTCAACAACTCTTTGTTGTGGGGGGATTTCCTATGCATAGTAGGATGTTTAGCAGCATCCCTGGCCTTTAACACTAGATGCCAGTAGCAGCTTCCCCCCAGCTGTCCCCACAAGCATGACAACCAAAATGTCTCCAGACACTGCCAATTGTCCCCAGCTGAGAACCACTGGCCAAGGGTAAGAGTGGGCAGGTCCTGCCAGAGCTAGGTGCTGTTCTTGTTGTTCTTGAAGTGCTTCTGATCTGGAAGAGGAGATAAGATCTGCAGACAATTAAGTGGATTCTGTGTCGGCAGGTGATGAGGGCCAACCAGCAGGGCACACAGGGCCCCTAAGGAGAAGGCGCCATCTCTAAACACAGTGACGGGAAAACTCCAAAGAGGTAGCATTTTAGCCAGGCCTTGCTATAATTACTGCTACTAATAAAACTAAGCCCTTACTTTCACATATACTATCTCATTTATCATACCCTGATAAGAACACTGATGTGTAACTACCCTGAGGCCCAAACCTAATAAGCACAAAGCTGAAATCAGATCTCAACTCTGTCTCCAAGCCAGGGATGCCACCCGTACTGTCCCTCACTCGTTCACTAACCAAAAGTTTACTGAGGGCCTTGCCATGGAAGTAGTCCAGTTCTAGACCCTGGGTGTAGAAAACTAAACATAATTCCATCCCTGTAAGGGTGCTCAGAGCCCAGCAGAGGAGACCTGAATGTACTGGATTCCCAAGAGACATTAAGTCCCATCAGTAAACAAAAGGAGACATAAAAGGGCAAGATCAGGTGATGGAGAAAGTAGTGCAGTTTGACTAGATGACAGGGAAGGAGTGGAAGATGGAACCAGAAGAGCAGATGGTGCAGAGGGTCTTGAACATGGCACTGTAGGGTCTGTGGTATGTCCTGTGGACAATGGAAGCCACAGGTAGTTTTAAGTGTGAGTCACAGTATCAAGGAAAAGAAAAATGGTCCCCAAATTAATCTGGGTACAGGATGAGCTGGAGACAAGAATTTTAGAGCTAAGAATTTTAAGTGAAAGTATCTAAGGAAAAAGTAGGTAAGTACTGGTTTCTTCTTCCTTTCATGTCAGAAGACCTATGTGTCTATAAAGTTCAGCCACTGTTTCTAGGATCCCTGGCCAATTCTTAACCAATAAACCTTTCTGTCAGGGCCAGCAACTTTAATTAAGGTGCAGAGACTCTCTTCTACCAATGTTTACCTAACCTGTCACTAAACCTTCAAAGCAGAGAGTAAAAGTGATTACTGTCTAGTATGTTATATTGTAAAATGTAATCAGAGTGCATTTAACTTCAAAGTGCTTAGAAAACAATGAATCAATCCTCAAAAACTTATAATACTGAGAAGTTAAACAATGTTTTTAGGCCAGAAAAAAAAAAAGTCTACAAATCAAATACCCCTTCCTTCTACTTCAAAAGCATTTACTTCAAAAGGGTGGGCCACTAGGCTTCATTTCAGGTTTTTTGTGCACCATCAAAACAGGAAGAATTAGAAAAATATAGGTCATATAGTTGATGACTTAACAATACGTCACTTCACAAGGAAACAGCTGTGAGACCAGAAATATAGAAATGATATGAACAGCTGCCTAACATGGCTGAAATAACCATCATCCATACAAGCTTGACCTTTGTCCTCTTCTTGTATAGCTAAGTTCTGACCAGTTTTCAAGGGACCCCATCCTGCCTCCCTGGGCTTCCCTGTTAGCTTGTGTATATTATTTCCTCTCTACATCGCACATTATAGCACTTGTGAACCTTGTAACTTTGTTCTTAACTCTATTTGAAATTCCTCAAATAAAGGATCTTTATCAACAAATCCTTTGTGTTCATGGGGTAACATGCTTGCCAATATAGCTAATGTAATCTTAGGCTGTGCAAAAGAAATACAGTCTAGAATGAGGGACATACCAGTGATGACCCTGCTCTATGCAGTCTGGCCTGGAAATGGGCTCTGAAAAATTAGGGATAAGTGGACTTTAAACTGAATTTATTACAGAACTGGAGATATTGAGTGTGGAACAGAGATGTCTTAGAGAAAGGAAATGCAAGGGCTATCTTCCAACACATGAAAACCATTCAGGAGACTAGCCTTTCTCTCTATCTTTTGTAAGCAGAAGGTAGAAGTAGGTCCAGTATGTGGCAGAAGTTTCTAATGATTAGAACTATTTACAGGGAATAAAAGAGGCATTAATGCATTAAGGGAAATATCCCAGAGGAAGTATAATCTACATGGCAGGATACGGTCAAGGTGGGAAGATGCAGGTGCGGGGAACCCCCACAATAGGAGGTCTGCAAGTAACTTCTGGCCCAACAACTCCACCATTCTTCCTCTGTCTTCGCCACAGGGCAAGCATTGCCATCAGCCCTTATTTGACACTGGATAACATCCCTTGCTGAACAAATCAAGTCATTAAGTGGAACAGACCAGAAACACCAGAGAGAACTTTTTTTTTTTTTTTTTAAAGATGACCGGTAAGGGGATCTCAACCCTTAACTTGGTGTTGTCAGCACCACGCTCTCCAAAGTGAGCAACCGGCCATCCTTATATAGGGATCTGAACCCGTAGCCTTGGTGTTATCAGCACCGCACTCTCCCGAGTGAGCCACGGGCCGGCCCTACCAGAGAGAACTTTGATTCATCTTGCCCTCATCCCCACATTCCACCAGTAAGTCCCGTCAGTTCTGCCTTCATAGTAACTCTCCACCCAGACCACTACTTACCACCACTGATAACTATTCAATACACGAAACCATCATCTCCATGCCTCTTTTTGCTAATTTCCCTGCTTCACTCTTGCCCACCCCAAACCAGTCTATTCTCAAAATCGAAGACAGAACATCCCTTGGGCTGGACAGTTAGCTCAGCTGGTTAGAGCACAGTGTCATAACACCAAGGTCTTGGGTTCGGATCCCCATACCGGCCAGCCGCCGAAAAATAAATAAAAATAAGGAAAAATTTAAAATGTTAATCCCTCCCCGTATACTCTCCCTCCCGCCACCGTGACTCTCCTACACTCAAGATCCAGCCCCTACCTGCCCCTCTGACATCATCTACCATTCTCCCTGTGGTGCCGTCTGCTCCACCCACACCAGGCCTGCCTGTCCCTCAATTTGCTAAACTGGCTCCCACTTCAGGACCTTTGCACTTGCTGTTCCTTCTGCCTGAAATGCTTTTCCCCCAGATGTACCCACGAATGGTTTCTTCCTTGGTTTCAAGGCTGAGCTCAAACTTCCTCTCCCAGGGAAGACATCGCCTGACCACCACCACCATCACCACTCGCTTTCAGGCAAACTGTTTCTTTATCATTTTTGTATCTCCCGTCCCTGTGGGTCTCTCTCTGTCCCTCCAGAACGTGAGCACCACGTCGCTGGGTTCCCAGCGCCCGTAGCTACAAGGAGCAAAGGCCCGGCACCGAGTTGTGCATTTGTGCCCCGAATCCTGGCCCCCGGCCTGTTTTCCACAGGCCCTGGCGACCAATCCGGCCCGTACCTTCTTCCAGAGGCTCCAGGCCGGTCCCATAGCTGACCAAGTCCTCATCGCTGTCACTACCCAGCGCCGCCATCCTGCTCCCTCCCTGGCCCCGCCCCCTCGCTACGGAGGCCTCATTGGGCCAAAAGTCGTTTGCTCTTTCCCCTCCGCGAACCGAAGCGATGCTCTGAAGTTGTCAGCAGACCCGGGAAGATGCCTACGGTCCGGGCGTTGCTTCTCGCCCCGAACCTGCGCCCGGGTGGTCTTAGGCCCTTCCTGTGGGAGCTGGACCCAGGCCGCGGATCAGGAGGAGACTCCTGAAAGAAGCTGGAAGCTACCCAACCATCCGGCTGCTGGGCGAGTTCCCTGTGATGCGACACCCGTTACCTGCATCCCCTACCCCCGGGCCCTCGCCCCAGTCTCCCTTCCGCTGCCAGCAATCACTGCCCCGCTCCGTCCCACCTCAGCCACCGGCCGCGAAGGCGCCTGTGCTCCCGGAAATGCCCGCTCACCCCGCTGTGGTTTCACTTATTGTTGGAGATGGGAGGGGATACAAGACGCAGGACTGTGTTGTAAAAAAAACCGACGGGAGTGGGAATGGACACACACCCAGTATATGTCACTTATGTTTGCAGAAGTGGAGTCCTCTTTCAAACACTGGAAACCTTGGTGTCCATGGTGAACACGGCTAGGGACAACATTTGGTCAAAGACAAAAAGAAAGGAAGAAGAGAATAAAAGAAAAAGAGAAAAAGAAACGGGAGGAGAGAAAAAAGAGGGAAACAAATAAAGAGACAAAGGAGAAAGGAAGGAAAACTGAAAAGAGAAAATGAGAAAAGAGAAAGAAAAAGTAAGCAGGGCTGGGGGACGCTGGGGACTCTCTTATTGAACCTAAAGAAATAAACATCTGTCAAATGGGTGCTGTTATCCCACCGCCAAACCCCTTTTTACAGGAGAGCAATGAAATTCAGCTCGTAAGGAGTGAGGCTGAACTGAAAACCTGACCTGGAACCCCAGGTTTTCAAAATGAGGATCAGAAGGCTGATTGCGTCTTTATCACTGGGATGTCCCTCCCACCAAACCCCAGGCCTCCTGAATCAGATTCTCCCGCAGCAGGGCTGTTCCTTGAGCACGCCAAGCGCACCACCCAGGCCTTTGCATTCACAGCTCCCTCTGCTTGGAATGCTCTTCCCCCACATATCATATGACTGATTGCCTCACCTCCTTCAGATCTTTGTTCAAAGGTTACCTTCTCAGTGAATCCTCCTCTAACCCTATTTAAAAAGCAACCCCTAGGGCCAGCCCCGTGGCTTACTCGGGAGAGTGCGGCTCTGGTAGCGCCGAGGCCGCAGGTTCTGATCCTATATGGGGATGGCCAGTGCACTCACTGGCTAAGCGTGGTGCGGACAACACCGAGCCAAGGGTTACTATCCCCTTACCGGTCAAAAATAAAAAGCAACCCCTACCTTCTACAGTCCCTACAGCCTTACCTTATTTTATTTTTTTCCATAGCATTTATCGTCTTCTAACATACAATGTAACTTGATATAGTTACTTATTATATTTCTTGTCCGTCTCTCCACATTGGAAATAAGCGCCATGAGGGCATAGATTTGGGCCATTTTTTTTTTCCTTTGCTGTATCCTCGAAGCTTAGAGTGGCACTTGGCACATGGTAAGCCCTTCATAAATATTTTTGGCATGGTGCTGATAACACCAAGGTCCGGGTTTCCACCCCTGTACCAGCCAGCCTCCAAAATAAACAAATGAATGAATGAATGAATAAATAAATAATAAATAATTTTGAAAGAATGAATGACTAGTTAAATAAGTTATTACACATGACTTTAAAAAAGAGTTTTTTGAAAGAAAAAAACAGGTTTTAAAACATAGCCCCAAAATTGTCAAGTCTCCCATCTAGAATCTAGGCTCTGCGACTACTTTACCATAAAAATACAGTGGAAGTGACAATATAACATTTTCCACACCCAAGCATTAAGAAGCCAACAGCTTCAACTTTCTGTCTTTGGATGCTCACTCTGGAACCCAACCTCCATGCTGTGAGGAATCCCAGGCCACACGGTGAAGCCATGCGTACCAGCCAAGACCTAGTTGGCGTCCTAGTTAACGACCAGCATAACATTGCCAGATATGTGAGTAAGATTTTGAAATTACTCCAGTGGCAGCAACCATCTAACTGCAGCTGCATGAGATACCCCAAGCAAAAACCTCCTAGCTGGGTTCTGTTACCTCCTAGAACCAGGAGAGAGAATAATAAAATGATTATTCTTGTTTTAATTAAGAGTTGGGGTAATTTGTTAACAGCAATGAGTAACTAGAACAACTTACTATAACAGTACTACAAAGCATTAAAAAATGCTAATGAGAACTATCTCCAATATATGCTGAAAAGTGAGAAAAACAGAGTGAGACAGGACACAGGATAGTGCTATTTATATTAAAACAAAACATAAATAGCTGAATTTATTGTGCTGTTACATCTACAATGTAGGGACACAATACTTGTACATCCACGAATATACTTTACTATGCATACTATATCATCAGTAAATTCTCAGAAGTAACAGTGGTTGCCACTGGTCAAAGGAAATCAGGGTAGAAGGAATACATGTACATAGCATTGTACATTTGAATTCTTGCTTTTAGCTACATGGATGGTATTCATTTCAAAAAAATTTTATGTCAGTTGCTTAGTTTTCATTTTAAAGATTCTTGTATGTATTAGCCCCTTTCTTGCCTCGAGAAGTTTAATTACTAAAGGAAGGGCATCTTTCTGTTTTTTGAAGCCCTGCCGGCATTTGATCATCAATTGTCATTGTAAATGTAAATGGAGATATTGGAAAGTAAAGAAGATTACGGGTAAATCCATACATGCCAACAAAACATGAAAGTTCATGATTTTATTTCTAAATTGCTCAAACTAATTTTCTTCTAAAGAAAGAGGCAAGGAACATTCAATAAATGTATTATTATGAGTTTTATTTAATAGGATTCCTGACGATCATGAGCATTTAGTAAAACAGTAATAAGCAACCCTTCTGACTCCTGATCACTGAGGTTCAGGGAACAAAGGTCCTTCAGAGTTCCTGCAGCTTCCTCAAGGAGTGGCTCTTAGCTGTTTCATGGCCCTGGCCGTCTTCAAGAGTGACTGGATGCTTTATCTGGGACCATGGTCACTTACAACCCAAAACTCCTAATTCTTGGGCAGACGGAACCTAGTAATGACATGGTGTTTTATGCAAAATGGTAGCAGCCAATTACCACATATCCTTTCTTTTTTATTCAGTCATGCAGTAAGGCGCAAATCTCAGGACCTTATCAGGAAACTACAGATATGAGGATGGGCTGAATCACCTAGGAGGGAGTAATTTCTTCCTCATGGTCCACACATGAGCACTAGCAGTGAGATGGTCACTCATGACATGCAAAGAAACCAAAGAAACCCACTCTATATGCTTTGGAATCAATGTCACTCATTTTTGCCCATTGTGTTTTCTTATTGGTATGTAACATGTGCACAAAACATGAGCACAGTTTTGTGCGTTTTCACAAAGTAAACACACCTGTGAAACAACACACAGATCAAGAAATAAAAAAATTTCCTGGGGCTGGCCAGTTAGTTCAGTTGGTTAGAGTACAGTGTTATAATACCAAGGTCAAGGATTTGGATCCTCATACTGGCCAGCTGCCAAAAAAAAGAAAATTTCCAGAATTCCTGAAGCAACAGTTCCAGAATGGATTAATTTTGTCTGCTTTGTACTTCATATAAAATGGAATCATACAGTATCTTGTGTTTGGCTTCCTTTGCTCAACAATATTTTTGTGAGATTCATTTATGATATTTCAAGTAATTGCAATATGTTAATTTTCATTGTGTACAATTTTCCATTATGTGAACATACCATAATTTACTCATCCACATGCCAGTGGATGGGCATTTGGGCAGTTTTTAGTTAGGGGCTAGGCAGTTGGCTGGTAGAGGGCTCGAACTCTGAAACTTGGTATTATCAGTACCATGCTCTAACCAACTGAGCAAATGACCAGCCTCAGTTAGGGGCTATTTTTTTTTTTTTTTTTTTTTTTAAATTTTATTTTGTCGATATACATTGTGGCTGATTATTGCTCCCCATCACCAAAACCTCCCTCCCTTCTCCCTCCCCCCTTCCCCCCAAGAATGTCCTTTCTGTTTGCTTGTCATATCAACTTCAAATAATTGTGGTTGTTATATCTTCTTCCCCCCCCCCGTTTGTGTGCGTGTGTGTGTGTGTCTGTGTGTGTGTGAATTTATATATTAATTTTTAGCTCCCACCAATAAGTGAGAACATGTGGTATTTCTCTTTCTGTTCCTGACTTGTTTCACTTAATATAATTCTCTCAAGGTCCATCCATGTTGTTGCAAATGGCAGTATTTCATTCGTTTTTATAGCTGAGTAGTATTCCATTGTGTAGATGTACCACATTTTCCGTATCCACTCATCCGATGATGGGCATTTGGGCTGGTTCCAACTCTTGGCTATTGTAAAGAGGGCTGCGATGAACATTGGGAAACAGGTACACCTTCGACTTGATGATTTCCATTCTTCTGGGTATATTCCCAACAGTGGGATAGCTGGGTTAGGGGCTATTTTGAATACTGCAGCTATGAACATTCTTGTACATGTTTTATGGTCAACAAATGCATGCATTTCTGTTGGGTATTGTAGTGGATTGAATTATGTCCCCCCAAAACTCACTGAAGCTTGAATTGTGTCCCCCAAGCTTCATGTATTAGAAACGTGGCCTTCCTGTGACTGTGAACAGGGTGGGGAATCCTATTATGGTAATTGAAAGGTGGAGCCTTGAAGAGATGATTAGATTATAGGACCATGCCGTAGTGAATGGATTAAAAATTGTGGTCAGGAGCCTGGTTTTATTCATTTAAGGATTACTTTGTAATTTCTGCATTTAATTTGGCAAATTTCATCAGATTCCCCAAGAGGGGATGTACTTCGGGCTGCCCCCAAAGAAGCCGATGCACCTTTTGTCAACAAGCAGGTCTTAGGAGGTTAGACTTGAATTTTTCTGGGAGAAACTGGGTCCCTGGACAGCCAACTGCTGACCTAAACCAGATGGTTAAAATAAGACTTGACAAAATAGTTATTTGCAGTTGAGATTTAAGTCTTTTGCCTATCTCAGAAATTCCCACCCCAACTTTTTTGTTAGGAGCACAGGGGCTCATTGGCAGTTCCTGTTGCACAGACCACCAGTGGCGTTGACAAATAGGTTAGATGTTGTCCCCCTGTTGGGTCAGCAGCAGTAGCTCTCATTTCCTGGTCACAGTGGGATCAGAGATATGGGGCCAGACCTGTGCCCCCCCCCGCGATGAGTCATGAGAACCTCTAAAGATGTCTGTTCCTGCCCAGCCTCAAGGAATGACACTCAGATGGCTCATGTGGTCAGGAGATGCCTCCCTGGGACTCACACAGAGAGGTGCCGCTTTTCCTCTAAAGATGCCCAGGAGATAGTCTTAGGGTGAGCTGGTGTGTCTTTAACACCATGCTTCCTTTTATAACTCTTCTTCCTTTTTAACAAAAGCAGCAGCTCAGAAAGGCAATGGTGTCTGCCTAGATTAAATAACAGACTTTGGTTTTCATTGCATTCACTTTTTTGGTTTTCAACTATGGTTATGACACAGTTGTCTTTTGAAATAAAATTTGTTTAAATAAGGGGAGTAATTTTAAAGAAGACTATTAAGTTAACAATGGTACAAGTGATACATATATATGGCAAATTGTAAAGGCAACTCAAGCTTCAGGATGGTAGAAGGAGGTGGTAAAATCTGAAGGTGACAGAGGATGACTGGAGTCTGCAGTCCTGAGCTAAAACGGATCTCAGCCACTAACCAGGAGTGTGACCTTGTCCACTTTACTCCTCTGAGCCTTGGTTTTCTCGCCTGTCAAATGAAGATGATTTAATCCTTATTTGTAGAAGGGTCCCGAGAAGGAAACGTAATACCTATAAACTACCTGGCCAGAGTAGAGGTCCTATAATTAAGCTTATTAATATTACAAATATAACAGAGTGACCCTTCACTCCGGGATCCCTGAAATGCAAGTGGTGTTGTTTAACTCCCAGCCCGGGGCTGGTACATTTCCAGGGAAATGGAATAGGGTGAAGGACTTGTGCTGAAATTAGCCTGAAAGTCGTTTCTGACCCTAAGAGGCAAGTTTTTGCATCACAGTTTTCCAAACCAGCACTGAGCAGGTTAGAACTCCGCAGGTTCGTTCTTAGAATTAAACAGCCCTTTGTGCAGCGTCGTGGGGGAGGAGGGGGAAAGCAATGACGAGGTGGCTTTTTTTTTTTTTTACTTTTACTTGGCCCTTGGTTGTTGCTACTGTTCATTTTAAAACTCTCGAACAACCCCTAACTTCCCCCTCCTCCACCTTTTAAGATCCGGAAACGCTTGGCTTGTTTAGAAAGCAGATTGTGTTCTATTCTACCTGAGGCGCCTATCGAGAACCGCCAAACGCAGCAGCAACCTGGCAAAGAGGAGGCGGGCAGTAGTCACAGCAGGACAGGCGGCCGGGAGGGGCGTGTCCCTACAGACTGGGGGCTCCTGGCTCGGACAGCAGGGTCCCGGAGCCTTGTTCTGTAAGGCATCCGCCTCCGGAGTCTACTCGACAGCGAGGGTTGGGAGGCAGACTGGTGCGAAACCCGTCCCCAGGGATCCTCCTTTCGCTCCTAAGTTAACCGCGTTCCCACCCCCCAACTAAGAGCTTTAACACGCACTTCTGTCGTAATAGCCCCCAGCTCGAGAAGGAGTAATCGGGACCTATTTTGCAGTTGAGAAAACTGAAGTTGGTGATTAAACGTGCTCAGGGAAATCAGCCGGGTGTCTCGGGCACAAAACCCCTTCTGAGGTTCCCCGGTAGGTGGCCCCCTCTTCCGGCGCCGTCCGCGACCCCCAGCGGACCCACCTAGACTCCGCAGCTGGGGCTTGGGAGGGAGGAGAGGGAGCTGACCACTGCGCCCTCAAGCCTGGCTCGCCCCTTGGCGCAGCCAACGCTCCCTGTACGTCTCGGTCGCGGCCGCGGGGTCCAGTCCTGCGGGAAGCTTTTCCTGACCGCCCGGACCAGGGCCCAGAGCTCCCGCCGCGTCCGCGACGTGGCGTCGAGTCTGGTACCGGTTCCCGTGGCGTCCGCGCCCCTCGGAGGAGAGACAGCGACTTTACCCGCGTCCTCCGCATTTACTCCCACGGCTCCAGAGAAGGGAGCGGGTCCCCAGCCCCGACGTTGCTGCGGTCGCTAAAATCCCCACCCCGTCCCCTGCGCCACCGCGGCGCTCACGGGGTTGAGCCCGCAACGACGCTTAGAATAGGATGCCGAGGTTCGGCGGGGGCGGGCAACGTGCCCAAGAGCCCCAGGTCTCCTGGCTGCGGACACTGGCCCGGGGCTCGGTTGCCGGGGCGGGGCTGGGGGCGTGGTCTCGATGGGCGGGGTGGGTCTCCCGAGCTCCCCGACTCGGCGGGGGGCGAGCGGGGGCCGCAGCGCGGGCGGGGCGGGGGCGGGTCCGAGCGGCCTCTGGGGCCGGACCGCGGCCGCAGCGCCTCAGTCCGCCCTCCGCGCCCGCTCCGCCAGCATGACCGACGCGCTGCTGCCCGCGGCCCCCCAGCCGCTGGAGAAGGAGAGCGACGGCTACTTTCGGAAGGTGGGCGGCTGCGGGTGGGCGGGGAGTCTGCGGACTCCAGAACTCACTTCCCCCCAGGCTGGAGAAGGGGTGCGGGAGCGCGCGGCTGGGGTCGACCAGGCCGGAAGGGGGAGGGGGCGCACTGGCCTCGTGCCGGCGCGCGGAGGCTCGGGGGGAGGGGTGGAGGCGGCGGTGTACAGGGCGCCTAGAGCAGGTGGCATCTGCGGCTGGGGAGAGGGAAGGGACCGCCCCGCGCAGGTGAGGGCGGAGGATCGGGGACCTGGAGGGGTGCACCGGGTCTCCCCCGTTGGCGATCCTGCGCGCCTGGGGAAAGGACGTGTTCCTAGCTGCGCTGCTGCCCTCGGCCTCGCGGCGCGTGGGGACCCGAGCCCAGCTTCCACCGGAGCGCCTGGCGGAGGCAGAAGGACCGCCGCAGGCGGGTTGGCGTTCTTCTTTTGCCTCCAAAATGCTCCCAGTGTCCGCCTCGTCGACTTTTTAGGGGGCGGGGTAAAGCTGCTGGTGGAAGGGGCCTCGGGCGTCGCCCCCTCCTCCGCCCGGAGTCGCCCTGGAGGGCGTGAGCGCGGCAGATTTGAGGGCGGCGTTCTTGTCCCTGCCCACTTCATGCTAAAGCGGATTTATCTGGTTGTCGGAGAGGACGCGCGGGCGGGCGGCGGGGCTTCACCGCACACACCGCAGCCTCCCGCCGTGGAGATAGCAGTCAGGTAGCTCAGTCGCTCAAAAGCGACCCCAGAATGCCGCAGGCGGCAGGGCCTGGGCTACAAAGATGCTTTTGAGCCGCGAGTCACGGTGACACCTTCCACGTCTTCCTCCCAGCAGGTCCCCATGCGAATCTAAAAATAGCCTTTGGCGCTTCGCCAGGGATCACTGGGTGGGTTGAAAGATTGTTGTTGTTGTTTTTTTTTTTTATAACAGATACTACCGAAGGCACAGTGCGTAATTATAAACAGGGAACTGAAACTGTTTCCCACAGAACAATCAATTCCTAATTGTTCAAAGCCTAACGATCCAGTTCATTAGTGATCTTGGCACTTTCCTTCTTCTCCCAGCTTTTGTTCACTGGTGGGGAGCAGTGGTGGCAGATGAGTTGGACAGGAGGGGAATCTAGAAACAGGTGGGGACAGTGTGGGAAAAATTCTTTTTTGTTAAGTTGCTTTTAGCATTAAAAAGAAAAAGAGTAGTTTGTTGTTTTTTTTTTTTTTAATACGTGTATTTATGTTCAGAGATGTCATCATTGAATTACAGGATTATAACTTCTAATTATGTGTGGTGTTTGGGACAGAAGATCTCCGGCCGTGGAATTGCAGAAGGAAGCCTGGCCTGGGAATCCCTAGATGTTGGTCCTAGGGCTCCAGGGCCTGACTGCCACCCCCACAAAATTGCTTTGTGGCCTCCAGCAAGTTGCTGCCTCTTTCTGGGACTTCCTCTTTCCCTTGATTGTTTATCCTCTGAACAGGTGGAGTTCTGGACCTATAGCAGCATCTGGGGGAAATGGCAGAGTGTGGGGAGGAGGGATGGAGAATGCCTGTGCTCAGCCTTGATGGTCCCAAGCCTTCCAGAGCAGGCTTTCCTGAGGGAGCTCTCCGGGGCTGAGTTCCATGGGAGAACGTGCACTGCACCAGGAAAGAGCGGATGGTCAGGTGGCCAGGGAAGGATGCATGGTTGGGGTTTTTCTTAGGTGCAGTTTCTCTGATGGTGGATGAGAGAATCGTGCAAAGTAAGATGAATCACCGCTTTACAATTAGAAGCATCTTTATTTATTTATTTTTTTGGCTGTTGGCGAGTACGGGATCCCAACAGAAGCATCTATTTCAAAAACAAGACCTTGTAATGACCCTTGTGCTACATCTGTGTTAAGTCATGCTGGTCCAAAGAGTCACTTTGTATGAAGAAAATAAAAGAGGGTGATGTCAATTCTTTCCTGATCTATGACCCTAGCCAGTCTGACCTAGAACAAATGCTTGCTGAATGAAAGGCAGGTGTTATACAGGTGAAGAAGGGAAGGAAAAGCACTTCAAACAGAGGGAACACCATGGGCAAAGGCATGGAATTGTGAGCGATTGTGAAGGAACCCACTGGAGTGTGGAGGTGTAAGTGGGAACTAGACAGCTCAGGGTCATGTGTGCTGCTAGGAACCAGGGAACAGTAGAAATCCATCAGAGCATTTAGACCAGGACCAGACATGTGAGATTTGTGTCATGGAAAGACCACTTGACCGTTGAGTGGTCAGTGGTGGCGGGGGGAGGCAATGGTGGAGCCAGGCAGGGAGGAGTTGGGGGGATTTAGCCTGTGGTCCACATCTTCTTTGCCACTCCTACTCTGATACAGACTATTGATGGCTTCCCACTAGCTTGTACCCCTAACTCAGACCAGGGGTTTGGACTGAAGACAAGGATCCCAATGAGGGAATGATGAGAGCCTGGGCAAAGGCAGTTTCAGCAGGGATGGGAAGGGCTAATGGGACAGGGTATAGTGAGGAAGGTACTGCCAATAGAATCCAGGTGTCTGCCTTAGGTGTCTGGTCGTGCGCCTCGCTGAGATGGGGTGAACAAGGAGGCTGGTGTGGGGGCAGGTGGCTTGAGGCCCCCTGTGGGATATCCAAGTGTTGGCCCCAGTGGAGAGTCCACTACACAGACCTGGCAGGCATGAGAACAACCTGGCTGGAGATGCTGCTTTGGGAGGTACCAGTGTGGGAGGCAGTTGGGATATTGAGTGAAAGGACCTAGGACAGGAGGGAATAATACCTCCACTTAAGGGACAGGTAGAGAGAGGGGAGGCAAGCCAGAGAGAGGGGGGTGGCAGTGACAAGGAAGCTGAGAGGTGAGTCTTTTTAGTGGAGAAATGAAGTTGACAAGCCAGAAGAGCACTGGAAAGTTCTGGATTTACTCCTTTAGGACGTTGTTAGTAAACGAGTGGTTGGAGAGTTGGGGACAAAAGTCAGTGAGGTAGGGTGCAGGGGGAAGAAGGGCAGAAAAGATAGTTTCTGGAAAGAGATGGGGGGTAGAGAAGAGAGAGGGCAGGTTTGTTTTAGAATGAGGAAGTCTAGAGTCTTTTTAAAGCTGAAGGCAAAGAAGTTGGGTGGCGAGGGACTATTAGAGTTTCAGGGCAGAAAGAGAACAAGATGGGTGGGGTCCCAGGAGTCGAGAAGGGAGGTGAGGATTGGAAGCAGCCACTGCATGAGTTGGGTGGCTGAGCCAACCAGGGGGAGTGAGTAAGGACCCCCAAGACTGGAGGTGCAGTCAGGCCATCATACAGCTGCCCCCAAGTCAGCTCCCCATCCTGTCTCTGGACCTTTGTGCACACTTACAGGATCAAATGAATTTCTTTCTTTCCTTTTTTTTTTTTTGGTGGCTGGCTGGTACAGGGTTCGAACTCTGGACCTTGGTGATATCAGCACCATGTTCTATCCAACTGAGCTATCTAGCCAGCCTGAATTTCAGTTAAAGTCAGGCTTCTCTTTCATCCTGTTTTCAGCATCACACCTTCCCTCCCCTTTTTCTTTTCTTTAGAATGTCATTCTGGTCCATTCATTACAAAAACATTTATGGAGTAACAGTTCTGGGCCTGACCCCCTGTCAGGTTCTAGAGCACACTCAACCCTGACTTGATATGGCTTCTGTGACAGTGGTTCACACCAGGCCTCATTTCCTGGGGAGCTGAGCAGTGCTGGAAGTTGATGCTTTGTTGGGATCACTCAAGCCATGCTTGAAAAGAAATCAGCTTCTTTGCTTTAGTCCAGAGAGCAAAAAGTGGGGTTGTACAACCAAAAATATGGATTGAAGCCATATTCAGAACTTCAACTCTGTTTTGTGACTTGCACACAAAATGAAACCTAATTGCCCCAAAATCCCTTATGCCGGCTGAACCTGGACCCTGAATGTGCAAGATAGTCAATGGCAGAGAGGACCCCTAGTACATCAGTGTTTTCTTGGGGTTGTATAGGACTTGGGTGTACAGAGCTCGAGGACACAACTTAGCCCCAGATCAGGCATAGACACCCCCAGTACAGAATCCAGTACAGACCCGGTCCTCCTGGTCTGTGCTGGTACCTTGAAAGGTCTCTGAATTTCAAAAAGAAAAGAAAATACTTTTTGGTCTACTGCAATATCATGTCCATCTCTCATCTTTCTCTGGCTTCTCACTGTATTTTTTTCTGTTTCATTGTTATTATGTTTAAATAGAGGTACAGTTCCATAAGATTACTATATATTACTTTCTTAAAAGGACAGCCAGTGGAAATGCAGCTTTTTTTTTTTGGCAGCTGTCCACTATGGTGATCCCAGACAGATTTTTTATGCTGTTCCCACTGAAAGTCTTGGAAGAATCTGTGCTCTGGATTATAGTTAAATGCAAAGTAATGTAAGTTTCCAGGAGGCTGCATCCTGATAGCAGACCCCTTTTGGGGCTCCCTTTGTGTTATAGCCCTAAAACCCACAGGAAAACCTGTTCTTGGCCATGAGAAAACCAGCTGGAACAAAACTAGAGAAAGCCTTTCCCCAGGACTGTTGAAAGGCCCTAAATGAATGGTCTTGGCACGATGTGGAAGAAGAGAGATGGTACAAAGTACAGCATTGTCATTTCTTATCTCTGCCTCTTCATCCTTTGGGAACACTAATGCCCCAAAATGAATTTAGCTCTATTGTTTTTACTCAAGAGCTGTAGAAGTTGTTTCTTGTTCATAGAAACCTCCAGGCTGGACAGGGCCCCAAGGTTCATTGTGTCCTGGTTTATGGTCCCTGTTTATTCTGGGCTTCCTGGAGGCTCCAGCAGAGAAGGAAGGAGAATTCTTTTTTTTGTTTTTTAAACCCAGAAGTTCCTCCTATTTCTTTCTCAGCACCATTCATCTTGCAAGGGTCTAATTTCATGTTAGGCACTTGTGTGCATCATTTATGAGCACACGTGTATGGGGAATCCCTCTGCTGGGCTGAATTTACCAAGCACAGCATGGATCATTAGGGATCAGCAGCTCCAGCTTTATAGGGTACTGATATTGTCCCTCCAGCTGTTTGGATACATCCATTGGAGCTGTGAGTCCTTCCCTAGGTGGGGAAGAAGGGGTGAGGAGGAGCGTGAAGGTTGGTGATGCCACCCACCATCCCTGATACTTCACCGTGGTCTAAGACAGCTCCTAAAGGCCAGGTCGGACCCAGGATGACCATGGCCTTGGTGAGGGTCTGCCTGGCTGCACTAGTATATACCAACAACTCAGGGGGCCTACCTGACCAACACTCCTCACACTGAGGGGTCCTGGCTGGGAGGAGTCCCTTGGCAGAAACAGAATTTTCAGGGTGACTCAGAGGAAAGTCAGTGTGATGAGCTGTAACACTGCAAATGTCCCTTATTTCCTGGGGCTATTTGGACTGATGCCAAGACACCACCTGAAGCTGCTGGGCATTGGTTGTAGCCTGATCAACACTACCTCCTTTGGCTCAGGTACTAGAGTCTTGTGACACAAAGGCTGCATTGGAGGTGGCCATAGAGCACAGCTGAACTGCAGGTTTGGCCCAGCGAGAGGACTGTGCGTCTGGCAGAGCAGGAAGCAAGGGGTGCCGGCTGGGAGCGAGGTCTCCCACCTGCAGCACCAGGGACAGGGAGACCATGGTGAATGGATGCAGGTCCCTCTCCTCTGGCCTTTCCAGTCAGACTCACAGAGTTCACAGTAGCCATATGCTCTTGAAAAAAATCCCAGGTTTTGATTTGATTGTAAGAAGAGGGAATGGCAGGTGATCAAAAACACCTTCCAAGGTAGTTTCTTTTTCTCCAATATTATGTGCATTACAAAAGTAACATAAGTTGTTATAAAAAGTAATTATATAAGTGTACAAATTAAAAATCACATATACATACCAGCCCCACCGTTACCACACAGACACACTGTCTAGATAAGGACTGTTAACTTAGTGCATCTTACCAGTTGAAATAAACAGATCATTGGTTGGGTCTGGAAATACATTTAGATTCATGGAAATTATGGCGATTTGATGTTAGGTGGGAGGCACAGTAAAAGCTTTGTTATTCAGCTTGTTGAAAAATAACTCTGATTGACGCACAGTTGGAGTTCATAAAGATTTCTACAACTGATCGAAGGGAACCTGTAGTTGAAAATAATGGCTAGATATTTCATGCTTTTAAAAGGGCTGAAAAAAAGATTCACATCATGCCCACCCCCACTTCGTGTGGATGGATTGGGATGCTTGTGGGGGCGGCTGTGCCTGGACCACAGCCCTGACGCCTAACACAGATCCTGGAAGGAGGAGAGCTATTTACATGTACCCTGTTCATGTTTTTATTTTCATGGATGTGGAAAAGCTAGATTCTGTCCATCCAACCTGCCCTGAATCTCCAGTGTGGTGAAAAGTTAAATTATATGTACATGTATATTGCAGGGTATTGCATGCTATTTCTGTGCCTTCTGGTTGTCAGCTCTGGCTAACTCATAAACAAACAATTCTGTTTTCTAGAGTGTAGTGGTTGAGTGAGGGATTGTGTAACCAGGAAGGAGTGAGAAAGGTGGAGAAAATGTCTTTGCTGGAGAAGCAGCTAAAAGCACCTGCCCTTCTGTACCCTGTGGAAGAGTCTCCCTGGCTAGGAGCTGCCCCAGCCCTGCACAGTCACTTCTCACTCAGTTTTTCTCCTGACCTCTAGATCCCAAGCTTATACTTTGCCCTAAATTTACAGGAAACACTTGTACGTGTGTGAGCTTTATCTTTGGCCATGTGGAAGAAAGGCCCCCGCTGGCTCCTTGGGTGGAGGGGAGGCAGACACCAGGCACCAGGCACTGCCCAGAGTGGGGCCCCAGTAGAGGAGGAAAGACTGCACCATTCACTCTGGGTCTGCCTTCAAGGTGGCCTCGCCAATGTTGGTCTCTGCAGGAGTTGGTTGACCATCATTTCCTTTCATCCAAATTAAGCGCCTCCAGGTTTTGCCTAGGCACTGCTCTTAAATACTTGTTTCACAGGTGAACGGTCTTGACTATACACTAAGGGCATGTGAGTGGACGTTGACCTGTAAAGAGAATTTTCGCTGTAGGTAAACTTATTCTAGTTAGGGTTTTTTAGGTGCAGGAGCCAGAAAATTCAATTTAAAATGGCTCAGGCAGATAAACACACTGTGGTACATCCCTACAATGGCATTCTACTCTGCAATAAGAAAGGAACCACTGATAAATGCAATAACATACATGAATCTCAGAACATGACATCGAGCAAAATAAGCCATCCACAAAAGAGTACATACTATCTGTTTCTTTGAGGGTACTTCAAAAAGTTCATGGAACGATTCATATTATCACTCAGTTCAGTTTTTTCATGAACTTTCTGAAGTACGCTTGTATTTACCTAGTTCTAGAACAGGCAAAAATCTATGGTGATAGAACTCAGAGTGTTGGTTGCCTGGGGTGATGGAGATGATCTGTATTTTGATTCGAGTGGTGGTTACACAGGTATATACATTTGTCCATACTCATGGAACTGTGTACTTAAAATCTGTATTTTATTATGTATGCAAGTAAATCATACCTCAGTTCAAAAAACAGCTTAGGCAAGGAAGGGAATGAATTGGCTCCTGTAACTGAGAAGTCTGGAGGAATGGCTTTAGGCCTGGATTGATCAAAGGTTCAGATGCTACCACAAAGCTGTTTCTCAGCTCAGCTCCCCCTGAGTTGGCTCCATTTCTGGGGAGGTACTCCCCTGCTGGTGTTAATGTGGCTGTGGCTGCCCAGTCTCATATCCTTCTAGGTTCAAGGCCAATGAGGGCCTCTTCCTCATGTGCTCTGATTGAGCCTGCTCATTACATCTCAGGTGCTTATTCCTGTGCCAGTCTCACAGGTCAGGAGCCTTGACTTTCCAACTGGCCACACATGAGTCAGATGCTCTTCCCCTTGGAAAGAAGGTGGGGGAGCATGGATTTACCACCCCTCACTGTCATGGGCTGCAAAGTGGGAGAGTGGGCACAGATCACTGTTCCCTAAAGGATGTAGGGTGATGCTGGGCAGCCCTCAGCCAGGAAGCATGTGAAGGGGTGTCTGGAGGTGGGCAGGCAAGCTGCCCGAGCATTCCCATACATTCCTACTGCTCTGGCTGCCTCAGAGCCCATCTTAGAGTGACAGGAAGGACATGGGCTAGTCCCACTCCAGTCCTACTCCTTACTGCCTCCAGGACCTTGAGTCATTTACTAAACCTCTTGGCCTGGGAACCGTGGGATCTGATATGCTGTACCAAAGTCCACATAGGCTGTCTGACCCCTGGGAGATGCCCACGAAGCTAGCAGTGACACTGAGGGTTCACTCAGTACCTGCTTTCCTGGGGTGTTGGCTGTCAGACCGTCCTTCACGTTTAGAGACTGATGGAAAGGACAGAACCTTAGTCTGGTAAGGGAACTGAATAAACTCTAGGAGAAAGACTCACTTCAGTGTAGGACTTGTCAACACTGACCCTCGAGGCCAGGATGACTCAGTTGGTCCCCTGGTTACCAGGCCAGGCTGGCATGACAGATGCTGCCTTGTTCTCAGGTACAAACCTTTGCTCCAGTTTTGCTCCAGAGCCAGGAAGGAGAAACATGTGGGCGAGGACTGTGGGTCCCCCCAACTGAGCAACCCTTGGTATGGACTAATGGACGGCTCACCACCTCTGGTGATGCGAAGGGGTCTTTCTGGTAGTCTTGTCCAGATTTACCTCTCAGGGAAGTTTCCAAACAGCCCTGTGGGCATTTCTGGTATTCCCAGCAGGGACCAGCATTCCTACCTGTCAGTAAGAAATAATGTAGTTTTGGGTCCAATTACTCAGTCAGATTTACTCCTGAGTACTCCTATGCCTTATCTAGAAACTTGACCCCACATTCGTGGGCAGGTTAGGCCATAGCGATTTTGGGCCAGCCAGAAGTTGGGTAAAGTATAGGAGCAGGAATAAGTTCTTTTCCGTACCCTGGAATGGCTGCTTATCTGAGCTCTGGGAATGTACATAAAGGAATTAGTTATTAAACCTTCTCTGTAAATTGAAACACAGCATTGGTGAACCATGTAATTCTGAGTCAAATCAAACCATCCCTTCATAGTAATTTTCGGAAGTGGAAAGGAAAGAGACTGACAATTATTTTAGCCCTTTAATATTAAATTAGCTTGACATTAAAGACATTTTTATCTTCTATCTGAAAAGAGACAATTAGTTTTCTGGTTTTTATTTTAAATCAGGGATTGCTTAATGATTTAAAAGATATCAGCCGGGGCTGCCCAGTCAGCTCAGTTGGTGAGAGCATGGTGTTAGTAACACCAAGGTCAAGAGTTCAGATCCCCATACTGGCCAGCCACCAAAATAAATAAATAAATAAAATATATCGGCTGGCCTATTAGCTCAGTTGTTTAGAATGCAGTGTTATAACACCAAGGTCAAGGGTTCAGATCCCAGTACTGTCCAGCCACCAAAAAAATAATAAAATAAAAAAAATATTAACTTTGGGATCCATTCTAGTGCCGATTGTGAATATCTGTGTAATTTGAACTTAGGAAAAAGTGTCCTTGTGAGACAGGGAAAATTAGGTGGGGGACTATGTGGGGGACATGTGGTTACCTGCTGGGAAGCGAGAATGAGAAATATTTGTGGAAGGAGAAACACAACTCATTTCTGATCCACTAGTCCAAAGGCCACTGATACAGGGCCCCCAGAGAAGGTTGGGGCTGTAGATAACCCACTTCTCCCTAGGGTCCAGGCCAAGGGTGTGGCCTGGGTGGAGGTGGGGGAAGCTAGGTACGTGCAGAGCTGAGGTGGCAGTGACGCAGCTGGAGAGAAAGGGCAGTCTCTTCACATAATACTGCCTGCCAGGTCACTCCCAGGGAGTGACCATAGTGGGCAGGACCTAAAGATAAGCTTCAGAAAGGAATGTGGTCCTAACTCAGATACCAGGGCCTCTGCCTGTCTGGGGTGGGAAGGACACCATTAGGTTAAAACAAAACTTTTATTCTGATCTTGAACTTTGTAGAATAAAACATTGCAATACAAATACCTCAGGAAATAATGGGCAGAGAACAGAAGCAGACAATTCACTGAAAAAGGAACTCAGGGCTGGCCAGTTAGCTCAGTTGGTTAAAGCGTAGCCCGATAATGCCAAGATCAGAGGCTCGGATCCTTGTACTGGCCAGCTGCCAACAAACACCCCCCCCCCCACACACACACACAGAAGAAATTCAAGTGATCAATATTATATGAAAAAGTGTTTACTTTCACTAATAATAAAGCATGCAAATTGGAAGAATGAGATACCTATTTTTCCATATCAACTTGGCAAAGATTACAACCCAGTTTAAACATGGGCAAAGGATTTGAATTGATATTTCCCTAAAGAAGACATACAAATGACCAATAAGCTCATGAAAAGATGTTCAACATTATTAACTCAGAGAAATGCAATTCAAAACCATAATGATGTGTGTGTGTGTATATGTATCTACATATTAAAATGTTTGTTGACACCAAAAAAACCAAAAAACAAAAACCACGCACATATGCAATGAGATACCACATACACTAGGATAGCTGTAATAAAAAAGATAGACCATAACGAGTATTGGTGAGATACTGATCAACTGAAACCCTCATATACCGTTCGTGGGTATGTAAGTTAGTATAGCCACTTCGTAAAATAGCCTGGTAGTTTCTCAAATGGTTAAATAAAGATTTAACCATATGACCCAGCAGTCCCACCCCCATGTCTATAACCAAAAGAAACAAAAACATATGCATACAAAACCTTATATAAGCAGCCTTATTTATAATAGCAAAAAGTGAAAACATCCCAAATGTCCATCAGCTAATGAGTGGATAAACAAAGATGGTACTCTATATAATGAAACATTATTCAGGGACAAAAAGGAATGAAGTTCTGATACCTAGTACAACATGGATAAACCTTTAAAACATCACGCTAAGTGAAAGAAGCCAGATACAAAGGCCACATATTGTATGATTTCATTTATATGGAATGCCCAGAATAAGCAAATCTATGTAGGCAGAAAGTAGATTTGTGGGGGCCGGCCCGTGGCTCACTCGGGAGAGTGTGATGCTGATAACACCAAGGCCACGGGTTCAGATCCTGTATAGGGATGGCCAGTTAGCTCACTTGGCGAGCCTGGTGCTGACAACACCAAGTCAAGGGTTAGGATCCCCTTACCGGTCATCTTTTTAGGAAAGAAAGTAGATTTGTGGTTGCCTAGGGCTGAGGGGAGAGAAAAGGGAAGTGACTGCTAATGAATACTTGATTTCTTTTTGGAATGACGAAAATGTTCTAAAATCAGGTGGTGGTGATGGTTGCATAACTCTGAATATAACAAAGGCCACTGAACTGTGTATTTTAAATGGGTGAATTTTATGATATGGAATTATGGAATTATATCTCCATAAAGCTGTTGTTTTCCAAAAAGAGACTTTCACCCAGTAACAGTGAGGGAGAGGAGTCACAGGGGGTTAAGGTTGTGTACCTTTCTTTTCTGGAAGATAATTGGGCTGGTACACAGGTAGCTTTAAAGAGGTTTGAACTTTAAATCTGTTCTAGAAATATGTCTTAAAGAAAAACTTGAAGTTTATAAAGATTCATGTTCAAAAACGTGCACCAAATTATTATATAACAAAGCAGATACTTGGAAACAATCTAAATGTCTAGCTGTAAGGAGATGATAAGTCCTAAAAAAAAAAAAAAAAAAGGCAATATTATACAATCATTAAAATCATCTTTTTGAGGAACATTTCATAATAAAGGAAAATCCTTGATAGACTACTAAGTGAGAAAACATGATAAACTGTATGTGCCATTGTGCGGAAAAGGTTAACACAGCAGCCTGAGGCTACTATCCTTAGGAAGGCCTGCATGCAAGGTTGGCCCTTGCCTGGCATCTGGGAACTTGGCTCTTGGAGTTTCTCCACAGCTCTTTAACTGATAAGGTTGGTTCCTTGTACCCAGATTGATGGTGCAGACGTGCAAACAATGTGGTTTATGGTGGGAGTCTGGAATTTTGGTATGTGCTAGGCAGAGGGTACCTTATTGATCAACCCCAATTAAAAACCCCGGGCATTGATTCTCTAATGGGCTAACTGGGACAGAGACATCGTATACATGTTGCTGTGTTTTTGTAGCTGGGAAGAATGCACTACGTGTGACCTGTCCAGGGAGGAAGAGAGTCTAAGGAAGCCTGCACATGGATTCCTCCAGACTGCCTGTGCCTTTCCCCTATGATCAGCTGTGTATCCCTACTAAGCTGCTCTAATAAATCTTAGTCATGAGTGTACAACTCTATGCTCAGACCTGGAACTCCTAGTGGGATGTCCAAACTTAGGGGTGGTATTGGGGACTCCCAATACACCGCCACTGATGTGGAAAGTAACATGCATATAAAGTAGATGGGAAGGAAGGAGACCAGTGCACGGTAGCTGTTTTGGAGTTGTGTTTTTATGAGTACGTTTTCTTTATACTTTTCAATATTTTATACATTTTCTATATCAAAATTACTTTTGTTTTCAGAAAAGATAATTTTTTAAAGTTAAACATTTTCTGTTCTATTAAATATTGTCACCATTTTGAGTGACTGATCTCACAAGGGGCATCTCTTATTTTCCCTTAGGGTTGTAACCCCCTGGCACAAACTGGCCGGAGCAGATTGCAGAATCAAAGGGCTGCTTTGAACCAGCAGATCCTGAAAGCCGTGCGGATGAGGACAGGAGCCGAAAACCTTCTGAAGTAGGTGTCTTCGGGCTTCGCTGCCTCAGCTGGGCACCCAGCCACTCTTGAGGCCTATCTGTCAGTTCCCTCAACTCCTAAGGCTGTCTCTTTCTTTCAGCTTTGGGTTTCCTACTCATTTCCAGCACCCAGAGGAAGCCCTTTCTTGCCTAGAGCTTGGTTATGTTAAAGATAAGTATTTTACCCAGTCTGTTCGTGTGTTTGGGCATTTGCGGGGTGGGGTGGACAATGGGGCATCTGGCCTCAGTTCAGTCAGCCACGTGGATCAGAAGTCTGCTTGCTGTCTTGGTATTTGTTTTCCCTTCTCTCTGTGGGACTTGTTTGTTTTTCCACTCCCTAACACTATGCCTGGTATAGAAATGTTTGGTAGTATGAAGGAAGGCAGGCGGAAAGGAAGGAATGGGGCATTTCTGTTGCCAGTGTCTACCTTTCTAATGAGAGGGGCCCACTATAGCCAGGGGCTCTTGGTGATGCTCATTATTATGCTGTGGTGGTGAAGTAGTTACTTACCAAGCGTAGAACTCAGTGAAGCCTTGCCTGTGTCTAGGCAGCTATAAACCCTCCCCACACCCTTTCATGTGCCAGCTTCCTTTTGCTGACAAAGAGGACAACGTTTCTTCTTCCTTAAGAGTTCTAGGAGTGACTCCTGTCAGACCCATGCCACCTCTTGCACTGAGTATTGAGGTGGGCCCCAGCCTGCTGCACAGGTAAGTGAGACAGATGCTTCCTGGAGCCAGGAAGAGATACAGAGTGCTTGCAGGGACCTGGAACCCAAAAACCTGTCAGGGAAGGGGCTCGGTCTGCCTGCTTGGAACTGTGATTCCCTTGGAGCTTCCTGGGACTTTAGGGGATTCCAGGGGTGGGCGTGCCAATATGTCTGCAAGGATATTGATAATGAATATTTCCAGTGGGTCATCTTCACTGTTGGAGGCCTTGGGGAGCCCAGAGCTTCTCAGGCGGTTGTTGGGAAAAACAAATATGCCAACTGCATGTTTGTAAAAGAGCCACAAGACTCTGGGGCCTTCAGTCTCTGGTGGGCACAGACATGCACAAACAGCGTGATCAGCTCCTCCAAATGGGCCACTCCCCTGAGCACTCAGTCAAACAGGAAGAGAGTTTCTGACAATGATCTTGGGGTAAATTAATTTCTGAATTGGTCTGTATTTGCTCCTTAGGAAAGATCTCTGAGATATTAGGTGGAGAAAAGGTGCAGGACGCCATGCCGTGCGTGTGTGTGCGTGTGTGTGTGTGTGTGTGTGTGTGTTTAAAGGACTTACTCGTATGCTTTGGTATATGCATAGAAGGACGGAGAAAGAAGCTGTTAGTGGAGTTGGCTCTTGGGAAGAAGACCAGGAGTGGGGGGTAGAGGTGACTCTTACTTTTCATTCTACTCCCTTCAGTGTTTAAATGCTCTTTTACCAACTGCATGAATTACTTTTATTCATTTTTATTGTGAAATACTGCAGAGGTCCAGAAGAATAATATAAGCGATCCCCTGAACCTGCCACCTAATCAGGAATGACAATGCTGTGCCTGTAGTGGTTTTGTTACTCACAGAATAGCAGAGGACATGAGGTCCTGGACAGGAAAGTGTCTGGGAACCCCTCCCCCACCTCCTTTTGTAACTGGGTGCAAGGCAGGTGGTTGTTGGAGCAGACTGGGAAAATATTCTAACATCTTGGCTTTTAAAATATCTGACTGTCGGGCTGGCCCGTGGCTCACTCGGGAGAGTGCGGTGCTGATAACACCAAGGCCCCGGGTTCGGATCCCATATACGGATGGCCGGTTCGCTCACTGGCTGAGCGTGGTGCTGACAACACCAAATCAAGGGTTAAGATCCCCTTACCGGTCATCTTAAAAAAAAAAAAAAAAAAAAATCTGACTGTCCCTGTCCCAAGACAAGTCTGAACCTGGGAATTGTCAGCTCTCCACAGCACAGTGGACCTTGTGCAGCCTATGAAACTTGGGAGAGGCTCCCTGATTTTGGGACTCCTGCTATTTGCTGGGCTGTGGTGCTGGGAAGACTGCATTGTATTTTGTGGACTTGGTTCTGGTGGACAGACAGACCAGCTCTGTGGCTGAGGGGGCAGCCCTGATGGTGTGGCCTCCCCAGGCATGGGCTGCAGGTGATTTGCCTGTTCATGGATTTGTTGAGCACCCCATAAGTGCACCAGTGTTTGAAGTGCAGGGGACAAGGCTACCCGCAGTTCAGACGAAGCCCCAATTTCATGATGCTTCCTAATCTCATTTTGTAGGGGGGATTTTAGTACACCAGTAAACAAATCAGATCAGAGCAGGAAGTGATGTTTTCTAGGGCGTGATGAACTGGAAATGTGATAGAGGTTGACCCAGGGTGGCACAGCCGTAGGGACAAAGGGTGGTCAGGGAGGCCTCTGACCAGGGGACTTGAGTTTCTCAGTGGGAACTAGGGCAGTTTTGTCTGTCTTGTTCTGCTAATGACACCAGCAAACAGCCTCTCTGAGGCCCAAGCCTGGCTCAAGCTCATTGTCAAGTTGGCAGTTGTGAGCTGGCAGGGTTGGGGGTGGGGTGGGGTTGTTAATCATTCTCGCAGTGACCTAAAAGTTCAACGTGCCACTCTCTGGAGAATGTTGTCAGAGGAAACCCTAAAGGTATTTATTAATCTGACTCAACCGGCACCAATAGTTTCCCAAAAACAAATAGGGCATTTTGCCAAGTCCTGCTCTGGCAGCAGTATCCCTGGGCAACAGATTACATGGCTGTTCCTGTGGGCAAGGGGTAGTTTCACTAACAAATTGGGCCCTACTATCCTGTCTGTCTTCTAGATCCCAGATATTCTGCTGCAACCCCCAGATGAAGGTAGAGAAGTTGGAATGGGGGCAGGGGGCCATATGGGAAAATGTCCCCAGAAATGAAGGAATGGAATGAGGGTCCCAGCCCTTACCTGCACTGGTAAGGGGGCATCATAGCTGGGCAAGAATGTGAGGAGCCAGGTTTTGTGCCCCTTCAAGGTCTTTTCTATCTCTGATCCATATCAGCCAAGAGTCCATGAGCTTCCTGGAGTTTGATTAGGAAGATATCAGATATTTTAAATGTGCTCTTTCAGGCTAAGCAGGGACAATATTCTCTCTCTTCTCTTAATTCCCTTCCCTTGAGAAAAGCTGAGGTAGAAATGTGATGATGTTTCTCTGAAACTGAGATGGTCTTTGTGAAATTTAAAGTTTAGTCACATAGTTTAGTTTTAACTAACTAGTTCTTTGAACAAGGCAGGTCATTTACCCTCTCTGGGCTTCAGGTTCCCCTCTTACACGGTAGCTGTTGGACCAGATGAGGAGTGGCTTACGGGAATCAGGTGGGCATGGAGATGAATGAATGGGGCTGGGATCAGTGCTGTGAGGTGATAGGGAGTGGCGGGGACTGTGGTGAAGTGCAGAGCATGTGCCCTTTCTGTTAGTCCCTTGGAGGGCAGGGCCAGCCAGGGTTGCCACATCTTCTAGTTTCTTTTTTTTTCCGGAGAAACTGGAGAGATCTGTTTTTGTTTTTGTTTTTTTTAAATCTTGTGATTGTTGAATTTTAAAATATTGGTAACTAGTTAAAGGAGGAAAAAGTAACACTCTGAAAGCCAAGTGAACAATTCCCAACAGTCTTCGGTCTAGTTTGTGACGTCTAGACCGGAGGGTCATGAAGTTCTAGGACAGGAGTGGCCATGGCTGTAATGAGAATGACTTGAGATTAATGACTGTTCACACTGCCAGTTCTGAAGGGGCTGGTACGTGTTTGTGGAGTGGGATGTGCAAGCCCTCCATAGCTTTTAGGGCTGGCACCACCTCTGAGGCCTGCCTTCCCATACCGAGTGATGGGCTGGGAGCAGATGTCCTACCAGTGCAGCTGAACTGGTGCGGCTGATCTGTTGCTTTATCAGGTGACCACACAAGGGCCTGGGATAGTCCTCATGCCAGCCTCCTGAATTCCTGGCAGAGCAGGATTTGGGAGTAGGTGGACTAAGGTTCAGCTGCTCCAGTAAGGTCTGAAGGTGGTGCAAGTCACTGGGTCAGTGTGGTTCTTGTTCCTGGAGAGACAATTTTATTAAAAGACTTGGGAGAAAAAAATTACACTAAAACGAATGCCGACACATGGGTCAGTATGCAAAATTTACATACATCTTTAAGACAAAACATGGGGAAGTTAAAGAAATTTTGGACTTGAGGCAAAGAAGCTGTTGTCACACAGGGTCTTTTTGTGGTGGAAAAGTTCACAGAGGCTCCACATTAGGGGAAAGAATGAGTGGATGTGGTCAGTAGTCACAGGAAATACTTGAATGTGGCCTTCCTTCCCCTGTTCACACTTGGTGGCTTGATCACTCAGAAAGAGTAAGTGGGACACCTTTTCATTCTTGATTCTTACATTATGTGTGTGCTTTTCATGAAAAACCCCAGGTAGCAGACCTTCCCTTGGTGGTCCAGGCCAGAGGGAGGCCATAGAGAATCAGGGCGGGGAGACTCTGGGCACGAAAGGGCTGAAACACCCTCTGCTTCGTTCTGGCTGGCCTCAAGCAACAGCCTCTAGTTATACCATCAGTTAGTAGACCCCAGGGGCCTAAAAGTATGTGCGCACCCAAGCAAAAGCTGAAAAAAGGCCCATAGAAGCCATTTGTTTTCATCCAGAAAGACAGCCTGGGTACAGTGCACCAGTATTGATGAGACAAAGACTCTGGCCCACTAATTAATTCCTAATTTGGGCCAGTTGTTCTATTTTTGTCCATTGACCACAGCTTGGGCTGATAGAGCTGGGCACAGCCACCAACCATCATCTTGAATGGGTGCACCTTAGAAACACAGCTCAGACTCTAGGGTTGATTTCTAAATCATCTTTGTACCCAAATGTCAGCATTGTGGAAACCAATCCTTACACCCTGCCTGGCTGCCAGCATTTCTAAGTGACCCACACAAAGAGGTCCACATCCAAAGAGGCTCTCACTGATTTGCTGCCAATCTTACATTGCAAATTGTTGCCAAGCCAGGAGGGAAGAGACATGGCAAGTTAATTTATAAAGGTGGAAAAGTCAAGAGTTGGCATTATTTTCAGTGCTCCAGGTATTTAGGTTGGGGGTCTCAGGGTCTCAATTGTTATATTCAAGTTGGACCCATTCTGCTGCTGAGAACTGATCAGTTCCCCCACTGCCTAGAAGTAGTCTTCACTCTGCCATTTTTTTTCCCCATGAACTGAAATTTGTTGAGCCCCTGTCATGTGGAAAGGACTATACCAGGTTCCAGGAGAAATACAAAGAAATAGAAGGCTTGTCCTCCAGGAGTTATAATTGTTTTTCTTATCTCATTCCATAATGGATTTGTGGCACTGTAACACACTCATACAACATATAGGATGAAAGCAGGAGTGAATGAGGGAGGAAGAAGAATAAAAGATTTAGCTGGAAGTAATGCTAGTACATGCCACAAAGTCCTACATACTTTGTTAGAGGTGAGCCACAGTTTGTCTCTGAGCTTCCTGGCAGGCAATAGGAAGAAAGGAATGTGATCTGGAACACATTTTATACTTATTAGCCAAAAAAATCCCATTGCTAAGAAGAAGTGAACCTATTCCCAATACTAAGGGTTGAGAGAATTTTCTTCCCTGGATCCTTGTGGATATTATTGGCTACTGAATCAGTCATTTTCTCAATAACATCTCTGTAGCAAAGGTTTTACAAGCTGTAGATTGTGACATGGTATGTAATGAAATCAATTCAGTGGGTTGATGTATGATAAAAAGTAAATATTTGGTCTTTGTCCCCCTGCGTTCTTGACACAGAGCTCCTAAAACCCTTGGAATTTCCTGGGTGATAAGGGTATCTGTATGTTTAGATGACTCCTGATGGAAGCTTCAGGATGGGAACCCATCCTTAGGAAGACCAAGCCGTGATTAGACTATTGGAACTTTCAGGTCCCCCCCATCCTCCCCACCCTCTGGAGAAAGGAGAGGAGCTGGAGATTAAGTTCAATCACCATTGGCCAGTGATTTAATCAATCATGCCTACCTAATGAAATATCCGTAAAAACCCCTGAATGATGGGGTTCAGGGAGCTTCCAGGCTGGTGAACACACTGAGGTGCTGGGAGGGTGGCCCACCTACCGAGGGTGTGGAAGCTCTGCACTTTTCCCCACATACCTTGCCCTGTGTGTCTCTTCACTTGGCTGCTCCTGAATTGTGCGCTTTGTAATAAACCTAGAAAAGTAAGTAAAGTGTTTTCCTGAGTTCTGTGAGTCATTCTAGCAAATTATCAAACGTTTGGAGGAGGTGGTAGGAAGCCCCGATTTATAGCTGGTCAGTCAGAAGTATGGGCATCCCCCCTCCCCTGGGACTTGCAACTGGGGCCTGAAGTGGGGGCAGTCTTATGGGACTGAGCTCTTAACCTGTAGAGTCTGTGCTAACTGTGGGAATTGGTGTCTGAATTGAATTGAATGGTTGGACACCCATTTGTTGTCAGATAATCAGAATTGGAGAGTTGCAAACATTGTTTTTTAAAAAAGAAGTTAAAATATAATAGAATATGTTGTAGTGTGTCACATCTATGGCTTTTGTGAGACTTTTGTTTCAGGGTGTGCGTGTGTGCTTGTGCACACACATGCATTACATTGTGATATAAAATGTATTTCTTACTGGTGATCGTGGCCAAAAAAACCAAATCTCCAAATGAGTGATATTCACCAAGCTGAGCTTCCAATATGTCATTGTCTGGCTGGGGGAGCCCAGGTGCACGTGTGAAAACTCCCTGGGCAGCAGAAGGATGAGCATCATGTATGTGGCAAGTGGGGAGAGAGCCCCAGTGGAGAGAGAGGTTTAGCACTTTGCTCTCTGGAGGAAAGGTGAACAGGTGGTGAGCGAAGCAAGCAGGTGACAGGTGGCTGCATTTTCTTCAGCTGAGGAGGAAGCAGTGGTCATGTATTCCATCTCTCTGGCTGGCTGGAGCTCTTGGCTGATGAACCTCAGGTTTCCTCATCCGTGAAATGGGACTCAGCACAGTCCCAGCTCAGTACCTGCGTGGTGTTCTTGTTACTGTTATTTTTGTGGTTGATTCCTAATCTGTAAAATGAGGGAGATCTGGGTGTCAAAACCTGGGCTTGAAAACTGGGGTAAAGTTTGCTCCTGTATATTGCTGAATACTATTCTGTTCTGTGAATACACCATAAGGAAATACCACGTTTTGCCAGTTAAGGGACATTTGGATTTTTTTCTACTTTTTGATTACTATGAACATTCATATACATGTCTTTGTGTGCACATGTGTTCATCTCTCTCGTGTAGATTCCTAGGAGCGGAATTGCTAGGTTGTATGGTAAATTTATGTTTAACATTTTTAGAAACTGCTAAACTGTTTTCCAGAGTGGCTCTACTATTTATTTTCCAGTTTTTCCACATCCTCACTAACACTTGTTTTTATCTGTCTTTTTTATTATAGCCAATCTAGTGGGTGTGTATTGGTATCTCATTATGTTTTTGTGTTTCTCTAATGACTTAATGTTATTAAGCATCTTGTGCTTTTAGCCATTTGTATATCTTCTTTGATAAAATGTCTATTCAGATATTTTGCCCATTTAAAAAAATTGAGTTGTTTGTATTTTTATTATTTTATTAACAGAACTCTATGTATTCTGGATATAAACTCTTCATCAGATATACAGTTTGCAAGTATTTTCTCCCAGTCTGTGGCTTGTCTTTTCATCTTTTTAATGGTGTCTTTTGAAGTACAGAAGTTTTTAATTTGACTATGTCCAATTGATCGATTTCTTTTATGGATTGTGCATTTGGTATATAGCTAAGAATATTTTGCCCAACTCAAGGTTGTAAAGATTTTCTCCTATATTTTCTTCTAGAAGATTTAGAGGTATAGCTCTTATATTGCAGTCTGTGACCCATTTGACCTAATGTTTGTGTATGGTATGAGATTTAGATGGAGGTTAATTTTTGTGCCTGTTTTGCAGAAGAGAGTTTACAAAGCAGGCCTGAAGATGGCTATGCTTAGAAAGTCTTGCTTGCAAGATTGGCCCTTGGCTGGTTTGTGGAAACTTAGATTTTAGAAAAGTTCCTATCATTCCCAGACTGATAAAAGTGGCTCATTGTGCCTCATCTGTTTGTACAAATGATGTGGTTTGTGTTGAACCACCTGCTTTCCTTCTGGAATTGTGGAATTATGGAACATGCTATGCTAGGCTTACATTATCAGGCCCCAGTAAAAACCCTGGTCACTGAGTCTCTAATGAGCTTCCCTGGTAGGAGGACATTAAGCACATTCTGTGTGAATCCACTGGAAGAGGTCTCTTGGAAGCCTGTGCCTGGTTTCCTCCAAACTTCACCCCATGTGCCTTTCCCTTTGCTAATTTTTCTTTGAGTTTTTCTATAACAAATCATAGCCATGAGTCCTGCGAGTCCTCCTAGCAAATTGCTGAACGTGGGGTGGTCTTGGGGACCTGAAAACTGTCTTTCCCCCCTTGAACTGTCTTATACTTTTGTCAAAATCAATTGACCATAAATGTAAAATTTTACTTCTGGTCTCTGTTTTGTTCCATTGCCTATCCTGTGCCAGCACCACACTAGCTTGATTACTGTGGCTTTATTGTAACTTTTAAGATCAAATAGCATAAGTTCTCCAACTTTGTTCTTCTTTTTCAAAATTATTTTGGCTATTCTAAGTCCTTTGCATTTCCATGTAAATTTTAGGATCAGATAGTCAATTTCTACTAAAAAGCTCACTAGAATTTTGATTGGGCTTGCATTGAATTGATAGATCAGTTGGGGAGATTTCACACCTTGGCAATAGTGAGTCTTCCTAACCAGAAACATGGAATGTCTCTCCATTTAATATCTCAGAAATGTTTTGTAGTTTTCAGTGTACAAGTCTTGTGCTTCCTTTGTTAAATTTATCTGAGTATTTTATTCTTTTTGATGCTATTGTAAATGGAATGGTTTTCTTAATTTCATTTCAAGATTGTTTATTGCTAGTGTGTAGAAATATAGTTGATTTTTGCACATTGAATTGTATCCTGTTATCTTGCTAAATTGATTTGTTCTAATATTTGCTTTGTGGATGCCGTGGGATTTTCTACATATAAGGTATTGTCATCTGTGAATAAAGACGGTTTTACTTATTCCTTTCCAATCTGGATGCCTTTAATTTCTTTATTTGCCTCATAGCTACTGGCTTGAGCCTCCATTAGAATGTTGATTGGAAATAGCAAAGCAGACATTTTGGGGGCTGGCTGATTAGTTCACTTGGCTAGAGTGTGGCACTGATAATAACAAGGTGTCAAGAGTTCAGATCCCCATACTGGCCAGCCACCAAAAAAATTAATGAATAAAAGTTTTTAAAAGCTCATGTTTTTGCTTTGTTCCTGATCAAAGGGGAAAGCAGTCAGTCTCTCACCATTAGTGTGATGTTAGCTGTGGCTTTTTATAGATGCTCTTTATCAGGTTTTGTAAATTCTCTTTTTTTCCCTAGTTTGCTGAGAATTTTTTATCATGAATCTGTTGGATTTTGTCACTTGCTTTTTTCTGGATCTATTGAGATGACCATGTGTTTTTTGCCCTTTATTCTATAATATAATTTGTTACATTAATCGATTTTCAAACGTTAAACCAACCTTGCATTCCTGGGATCAATCTCACTTGTCATGTGTATAATCCTTTTTCTATGTTGCTAGGTTCAAGTAGCTGATATTTTGTGGAGGATTTTTGCAAACATATTCATGAAGGATATTGAACTGTTGTTTTGTTTTCTTGTGATGTCTTTCTCTGGTTTTGGATCAGGGTAATATTAGCCTCATAGACTGAGTTGGAAAGCATTACTGTCTCTATTTTCTCATCCATTTCTTTTAAAGGGGATGATTTATGGCCTTTTGTGGAATGACTAGAAGCAGTTTTCTTTTCTCTTCTTAAGGCCGATTCTTTGCAAGGATCTCTTAGGAGTCATGTCAGGCAGCTCAGTGTTGTTGGCTATGTCACTAGGTCCATTTGCTGGCAGGTGTGGATCAACATGGGACAAATGCCCATCATCTCTGAGACACTTTATCTGATCATATCTGGCACTTATCTGCAAGCAGCCCCCAGAGCTTCCCTGCAGAGATTGGGGGTTGAGTCTGCTCACCCAGCAGCTGGGATGCGAGGCTGAGGGTGCTTCTCTCCCTCTCTCTTTGAACAGAGCAGCCACGAACCACAAGGTGCGGGAGCAGGTGCGCCTGGAGCTCAGCTTCGTCAACTCAGACCTGCAGATGCTCAAGGAAGAGCTGGAGGGGCTCAACATCTCAGTGGGAGTCTATCAGAGCACAGAGTAAGTGGGGGTAATGCTTCTTCCAGTCACTTGCTGAACCTGAGAATGTGCCTGCATCAGGAATAATACACAGTTAGGCCAGGTGGGAGTTGTGGACCAAGAGCGTAGTGGCCTGCAATTTGGGAAGTGAGAAAACAGTCAGGTTTGGGGTTGAGCACATTGCTACAGTTAAAGGGATGAACCCATGGAGTTTGTTGGGAAATTCTGGAGTGGTGGACAAAAAGACACTTGTCCTGGGATCCCTTGGGACATGGTTTTATGGGAGCGTTGTGTGTCTGGGTCCAGGTGGGGAGGTGGCATCTCTCACATGGGCTGGGGTGGCAGCTCTGCTGTAAAGATGCCCTGGAAGCACTTCTGTGGGTAGCTTTGAGAGCTGACCCGCTAGATGGGGCCCGAGTTGCCCTGCCTTCCTCCCTGTCAGCCTCTTACCAACCACCGGGCCTGACTCGGGGTCATTCTGTTGATGGAATGCGAAAAGTATAATCCACCTTAACTAGAATCTTTTACATCAGAGATTATGGGACCCATCTGAGTTCCCTAAGAAGATGGTACAACTGAGACACTTCAGAAATGTTCCCTGTTAAATGTTTGAGAAATGAATGTTTTGATTCAGAAGCATCCCTTAGGGGAGTATTTGTGGGAGGTGGAATATTGAGGTGTGGCCTTCAGAAAGTCTCCTGCCCCAGGGTGAGCTACCTCAGACAAAAATGCCTGTCTTTAAGAAGAAATAACTTTGAGAAGCTCCAAAGAAGGGTTACATACTTTTCATGTGAAGAAATGAGACTTCTCAAAGAGTAGGTGAGCCCCAGGGGAAACTCAGAAAATAGTTCCCTGGATTAACCAAAGAAGACACTTGGGAACTTTGAGTTACCTTTGGAATGTGCATTTCCTGATCCGTAATCTTAAGGCACCTGGGCATTCCTTGGAGCCAGAGGGAAGGCATTACTGCTGATGCCTCCACTGGTTCTCCTGTGCCTGGCTGGCTTACCTGTGGGCTCCCCACACAGTTCGGAACACCTAGTCAGAGCAACAGCAAATGGAAGATTCTCCCAGCCTATGCTCATATGGTAAAATCCAGAGTTTTGCCCAAAAGTTCCAAGTTCCTTGACAAGGTGAGGCAGGGCCAAACTGTAGTAACACATGTGAGTTTTTTCATACACACATTTGCCATACTGAAGAGCAGAGATGTCTATCTCAGGGGCTGCCCACAGAGACAGGCAGTGAAGGCCGCTTGAGTGGTCACTGTGGCTCTAGAGTGGTGACAGTCAATCTCATGTTCCACTGGGAAGGGGAGAGAGATGTGCAGATTCACACTGACACCTTGCATGAGGACAGGAAGGCTCTGAGACCTGGCCTTCCCTTGTCTCCTTCCACCAGCGTCCAGCCCTCCCCACGGGCTTCAGGGAAGCCATGCACCTGGGGTGGGTCATGCCTGCTTTGAGCACCACAGAGGCAGTTTCAGCTTACAGCTGCATTGTCCACTCATCCTGCCTGGTGTCCCTGGCCTTTTTTCCAGGCTGAGCTGAGCTGAGCAGCCCAAGGAGGTCTCCTGTTACAGGTCCGGAGCTAAACCCCTGTTTGCAAAACAAAGCCTGAGCCCTGTTTTCTCCCTGCTGGCCCTGCCCCTAAGAATGCAAGCTCAGGGAGCACTCCCAGGGTGACCTGTGGTCAGTAGGGGGAGAGGAGGTGGAGGGGAAGCAGTGGCCAAGGTCTGACCCTGGGGCTGGGAGTTAAGTACACGTAGGTATCAGATGAGGCCCCTGCTCTTAAGGCATTCCCTGTGCAGGTGATGGGAAACCTAGACTAACTGCCCTAAAGGAGGAAGCCCCTAAGAGCCCAGCGTTGTGAGTGTGGGGGAGTGTTGGAGGACTGCCAGAGAGGTGAGACCCTCTGCAGTGAGGAGAGAGGAGGGGGATGGGGATTGGGGGTTGACAAGGAGGCCTGGTGTGGTAGGCTGGTGTACCTAGGTAGGGGAGAAGTGAGCATACCAGGCACAGACCCTGGTGCAGGATAGGATTTCAGCACAGTTGCTGGAAGAAGGATTGAGTTTGGAGGGATGTCAGGGTCGAGATGGTGGTCCAGAAGCTATTAGAGGCAGTTTTAGAACCAAGGGATGGGAATAACCAGAGTCATTTTTATGGGAAATGAGCCTGTCAGCCAGGTGTGTGCTAGATTGGCATGAGGAGAGGATGGGGACCTGTGCTGGGCTTCTGGGGGCAGGGCCATGGGATACAAAGTGGCTGATTTGGGGGTGTTCATATACCTTGTCCTTTTCTTTATAGGGAGGCATTTACGATTCCCCTGATTCCTCTTGGCCTGAAGGAAACCAAAGATGTTGACTTTTCAGTCGTCCTCAAGGTAAATCTCAAAGCAATGGGCATGGGACTTAATGTTCAAAATGGAAATACAGAAATTGTGTATCCCTTAGGCTCAATGGGCCGAGTATCAGTTGATGTCTGCATGGTGACCCTGAGCCCCTTCTTAGCCAGCTACACAAAGAATTTGTGCATTCATTGCTCCCATATTCTTGCTCTTATCTCTGGTGATTTCTGAAGCTCTTTCTGGGTGCCTGGAGAAGGCAGGTTGAAACTCAGGCTGGACCTGCCCAGGAGGCCAAATCAAAAGGTCTGTGCTTTGGAATTTAAAAATTATATCCCATTTTAGCATTTTTTATCTTAAATTGTGTGACCAATTTAGGCCACATTTTTGGAAGAATTGCCAAAGTTTCTCCCCTCAAAACTTCGTTATGAAAATTTCCAAATTTACTGAAAAATTGTAAGAATTTTACAGTGAACCCCTGTGTACTTACTGCCTAGGTTCTACCATTAACATTTTGCTATGGTTGTCTTCTGACATATCTGTCCATGTATGCATCTCTGTGTCTGTCCACCAATCCGTCTTATTATTATTATATTTTTAAATTTATCAATATACAATGTAGTTGATTTTTGTGTCCCTTTACCAATTCCTCCTTTCTCCCCCCCCTCTCCCCCCCATCAACATCATATCTGTTCACTTATCTTAACAAGTTCAAGGAATGTGTCTTATTTTGTGATGCATTTCAGAGTAAACCAAAGATGTCAATTCACTGCCCTTAAATACTTGAATAACTAGAGTTTGGGTTTTTTTTTCCCCCTGTCTAATTCCTGGGTATCTATCTGGGCTCCTCTCTTGTTCAGCAGATACTATAGGCCCACCTGTGCCTGGTACTGTGCAGGGTGCTGAAGATGCTACAAGCCCTGCCTTCGGGGCCTGTGGTTCAGTGGGGCTTTCAGGTGGGAAATGAGAGAGATGCATGTCAGAACCACCCAGGAGAAGCCACGCCCCTAAGCTGGGCCAGGAGACCATCCTGTTCCTGGAATATCCTCCTCTTCCTCCTCTCCCTAGCACCATCAGTTTGAGTTTTAATAAATCACCTCCAACTTCCATTTAAGAGGAGAAAGAGGGGATGAGGTGGAAGGAGGTACCTGTCTCTGAGCATTCCAGCACAGACACAGGTTATAGGAATTAATCCCAGCCAGCATCATGAAAAATGTTTCAGAGAATTCTTTTCCTTATAGTAATTCTGTTAGTTGAGTTATCTTGGACTACTTTTAGTTTAGAAAAGAAAAAAATTATCTTACAGCATTTCGGCCACTACAAAATTTATCCTTTTATTTATTTATTAATTTTTTTTTTTTTTGTCTTTTTCGTGACCGGCACTCAGCCAGTGAGTGCACCGGCCATTCCTATATAGGATCCGAACCCGCGGCGGGAGCGTCGCCGCGCTGCCAGCGCAGCACGCTACCGAGTGCGCCACGGGCTCGGCCCCAAAATTTATCCTTTTAAAAGCAATTGGTTAATACTTTGAAAGCTTCTGCATTTGACCTCTGTTCTCAAACAGAGACTGTGAGTTGCTTGACATAAGGTGAGCCCTTTTACCCAGGATCTTTCTGACTGCTGCCTTGTTAAAATCCAGGTCCTGGTCCCTGTGAGTTTGGGGTTTACTTTGGAGTTGGAGAAGTGAAGTTGGTAGTGTTTCAGGACTCAGGTTTACCAGAAAGGTGATTTTTCTGGGTAGAAAACAATTCAGGAACAGCAGCTTTATGACACATTTTCAAAGGCTGTCTGAACTTTCAGATGTGAGTTTTGAGTCTGTGAGACTGTGGAAATGTCTTTAGTTGCTTTTGTAGAACAGTTTCTTTAAGATTTAGTTTGTAACTCAGTGCCAGAGCTACAGGAATGCAGGCATTTTAAAGAGAGACTCTCTTGGAGAAACTTAGGAATTTTATGGGCATCTGTAAGGATCCAAATAGGTCACGTGCTGAATTCCACATTAAAGCAAGTGAAAAAAAATCACATGTTGTGGGCATGGCTCACTGCTATTCAACTGAGGCTTCCAACCATGTCATTTTAGACTAAAAGGGACTCAACAAATGTCAGTCATACAAAAATGAGAACGTTTGGGGGGACTTTCTATTTTCTTCCTTCCACATTTACACTTCAGAGAAACACAGACAGGTACTGCAGAAGTGGTTCAGTAGACTTAGGGCAGTTCAACTTCAAATCTGACCTGTGTGTCCATGTGATGTTGTATGGTCAGTAAAGCTTTGTGATGTGATTTTATTCTATTTTAAAGAAATTGGCTTTAAAATGGCTCGGTTAGAAAGTACCATCAACATGAATTCCCTTTCCAGTGAATCAAGTTGTTTTCATGAGCTTTATTTATTTGTTTTTCTGATTCAGAATATTATTGCAGAACATTCAGAAAATACCAACACATGGAAACACCCCTCCCCACTGAGCTCTGTGACTTTCTCAATACTGAATCTTTGGACAGCCTGGCCTCTTCCTCTAATCAGAGGTTTGCCTCCGAAGGGTGTTGTGAGGGTTGGATGAGATGAGATTTGTCTGTTAAGGGCTTAGCATGATGTCCACCTGTAGTAGGCGCCAAACAAGTCAGCTATTGTTTTCATTCTGTACTCAGCTTCCAAATGCTTGCTGTTGTCTGCAGTGCTCCATTTAGCATCTTAGCACACTTTGCCAAATAGTCCCTTTGGGTAAGTTTCTAGATGTGGATTTGGAAGGTCAGAGATACATATTACATAATTACCCACCAGAAGTGGTCCTGCCTTATACAAGGGTACTTCAAAAAGTTCATGGAAAGATTTGTATCATCTTTCAATTCTATTTTTCTGTGAATGTTTTGAAGTACCCTTGTATTCCTACCATCTGTGTGTGACTGCTTATCTTCCTGAAGCTTTGGTTGTACTCTGTATCATTTTTAATCATTTTGATTTTTAAAAAATATCTTTTTGATTTCTGTGAAATTGGACAAAAATGATATAATGATATTACAGTTTGCATTTCTTTGATCACTGTTGGGGTTGAATATATAATCATGCATTTATTTGCACCTTATAGTTCTCCCGTTTTTGGGTATGTGGCTGGCCAGTACAGGGATTGAACCCTAGACCTCAGTATTATTAGCACTGTGCTCTAACCAAATGAGCTAACTGTAAGCCCCATTTCTCCTTTATGAAATGCTTGTTTCTGTCCTCTGTCCACTTTTTCATAGTGTTGCTCTTCTTATTTCTTTTTTTAATCTTATTTCTTATGAGTTCTCTTACATATGAAGAATATTAGTTCTATAACCCTTAGTTATATACATTATAAGTATTTCTCCTAGTATGTTTTCTCCTTTAACTTTTATTACATAAGCAATAACCAGATAAAAAAGTATAACATACATTCTTTTGCCATGTACATTTTTATGTTGTTAAACTTATCTGTTCTTCTCTTTGCAATTCTGCTTTAGTTTTTTTTTTTTTTTTTTGTCGTCTTTTTCGTGACCGGCACTCAGCCAGTGAGTGCACCGGCCATTCCTACATAGGATCCGAACCCGCGGCGGGAGCGTCCCCCCAGCGCCGCACTCTCCCGAGTGCGCCACCGGCTCGGCCCTGCAATTCTGCTTTAGAAAGACCATGTTCAAATACTGCATAATCTCACTTACATGTGGAATCTAAAAACTCATAGAAGTAGAGAATGATGGTTACTGGGAGCTGGGAGTAGGAGGTGGAGATATGGGGAGATGCTGGTCAAAGGATACACAGTTTCAGTTAGACAGGATAAGTAGGTTAGGGAGATCTGTTGTACAGCCTGGTGACTATATTTAATAATAATGTATTGTATACCTGAAAATTGCTAAGAGTAGATCTTAAATGTTCTCATAACAAAAAATAAGTCTGTGAACTGATTGATATGTTAATTACCTTGATTTAACCCATTTCACAATATATACATATATCAAAACATTGTGTTTTACACTAAATATATACAATTTTTGTCTGTCAAATATACCTGAATAAAAAAGAAAAGTAAAAAAGAAAGACATGATCTTTCTTGAGCAAATATTTTGCTATAGTTTCTTTAAGCGCTCTGTTTAAAATTTTTTTAACATTGAATCTTTACTCTATCTGGAATTTGTTTGGAGGTAAAAAGTGAAGTGTAGTGCTATAACTTTTTATTTTCACCAAATGGACAGTCAGTTTCCCCTGAACTGTGTATTAAGAACCATCCCTCCTCTTCCTTCCTCTGTCCTACTCCATGTCAGGGGAGGCATCTACAGGCTCTTGCTCTATGGCTTCCTACTGGCTATGGCTGAGGGGGTGGCGCCAGAGGGGAGGTGTGGGGAGGTGTCTACAGGCTCCTGCTCTATGGCTTCCTATTAGCTATAGCCAAATGGGGGAGCACCAGCAAGGGATCAGAGAGAGGAGAAGGGTCATTTATTTCCTCACTCCCTCTGCTGCCATTTGCATTCTTGTAGAGAAGGCCCCAGTGGCTTTTGGGTGCACTCCTCAGGTAGCCACCTCTCTGGGTTTCCATAGTTGCTTTTCCCCCTTGACCCTCCAGCTCTGACGTTCTGATGGCTCTCGGGAGTAACACCCCATTCCTGTGGTTTCCTTTAACCTTGCCCACACCGCTGTAATAGCCCCTTTAAACTCCCATCAGTCGTGTGTGTGTGTGTGTGCGTGTGTGCGTGCGTCACCTCTGCCCTGCCTGATGGGTGTGCCATCCTTTCCCGTCTTCTATGGTATGCTGGCTTTTATTATCTACCTAATTCTCCAATCTACTTAGGGCTGTTTCTGATCCATATCTAGTTCCATTGTCTGGTCATTTCTTGCTGTTTAATCCTTGTGCATTTTAACACCAGTTAGAAAAAACATCTTTCTTACTATGCTTTTCCAAACTTTTTTGCCTTTTTTTCCATGTTTCTGCTTCCATATTTTGTTAAGTTCTCCCAAAAATAGTACTCTTGAGTTTTGATTGAAATTTCATTGTATTCATAGATTAATTTGGGCAAAATTGTATCTTTAGCACATTTTCATCTGTGAACATAATATTTCCAGAGGTTGAGGTCAACAAAAAGCAAGTTGTATGGGGGCAAGGATCATGTCTGTCTTGTTCAAAAATGATTTAATGAATAAATGAAAGGAAGAATGAAAAACTTTATGTCCTTCAGTAAAGTTTAATAGTTGTCTATTTAATTTAATTAATTTTATCCATAGAAATATTGTACTTCTGTTGCTCTTGTGAAAGCTATTATTTCCCTGTTACGTATTTCTAACTGATTACTGCTTGTATGAGAAAGGAAGACTATTGACTTTTTTTTTTTTTACTATTGACTTTTATATGTTAACTTTTTGGCTACTTCAAGTAGTTACTGTAAGTAATATCAGTGATAGTAGAAATCCTTGTTTTGTCCCTGATGTATACAGTGGGTTTCAGCAGTATAGTTTTTATCATATTAAGTTGTTTAATCTATCCTAGTTTTCTAACTTTCAAAAGTCAGTAATACGTTTAGAATTTTATCAAGATCCTCTTTGATTTTTATAAGGTGAACATCAGGTTTCTCTTTTAATTTCTTATTTTTAGTGTAATTTCTCTCCTTTTTTTTTTTTTATCTTTAGCAGCTGGCCAGAAAGGGAATCCAAACCCTTGACCTTGGTGTCCAACCAACTAAGCTAACAGGACAGCCTTAATTTCTCTCCTTTTAAGAAAATTTTTGCCAATGTCCACAGTAGGAATTGGCAGGACGTGCTGCCATGGAAAGGATACATCTATCTTTGAGCGTCTCCTGAGCAGTGGCACCTTAACACTGTTCTCAGGGATGTCAGTGGGGGAGCCCCAGATGAACTTTGTCCTTCAGGTCATCCTCACTTTAATTAATGTCACTGGTCACACAATAAAATTTGGAAACCATTTCAAATTTTACAAATGGCCATTATGTTAGTCGAGGAGCTGATTCCAAATATCAATTTAAATCATGAGGAAGATCTGTGACAGCCTCATACAACAAAAGGAAAAGTTGTATTAAACATGAACAGATTAAAAAATAGAAGAAATCTGCATATCCTTGGACTCAGTGAGACATCTTCTAGTGATTTATTCTGAGGAATCAGAGACGTGCCCAAGGATGATCATCACAGTGTTTAATTGTAAAAACTTGGAAACTACTTAAGTGTCATGACAAGTGGAAGTTAAGTAAAATCTTGCTAGTACATAGTAGGTGCTCAGTTTATTTGTTGAATAAATGAATTGTACATTTGTTACATTGGAAGATTATATAACCATTAAAAGTCATGTCTCAGAATATTTTATGACATGAAAACATTTGGTACATTGCCAAGTTTTTTTTAAAAAAGGGCACAGCAGAGTTCTGTTTAGTACAAACCAATTTTTGAAGGGTATGTGTTTGTGTGTGAGTGTGTGTCTGCATTGAACACACAAGAAGCAGGAGGAGCTTTAATGTAGAAAGTGTGTAAAGAGAGTGCCCACGGACACTTGGGAAAACATAATTGGTCAATCTGTCTCATCAACTTTCTTGCAGCCAGGGAAAGCCAGCTCTTTTGGAGGATGTTCTACAGGAACCATTCTCGATGTCTCTTACACTGTTCTTTTTTTTTTTTTCCTATAATACTTGCCATCTTCTAACATACTATTTAATTTACTTATTTGTTATGCCTGTTATTATTGTCTGTCTTCTCTTTTGGGAATATAAGCTTCATGGAAGAAGGATCTTCTTTGTCTGTTTTGTTCACTGATGTAGCCCCAGCACTTTTAACAGTGCCTGGCTCATACATAGCAAATGCCATGAACATTTGTTGAAAGACTGAATGAATTCACAGAGCAGTTATCAGACACTGGTTTGTGGACCCGGTTAGGAATTAAGGTGTTTCATTCATGGGAGTGCCCAAACCTGTTCTTACAAAGTTTCCCATCATAGACCCTGAGGATAGCATCGTCATTATAGTCCCCAGACACAGATTTCCTTTGCCAGGAAGACCCTATGCTCAGGTTCTGAGAGCAGCTTAAAGGTGCAGGTCTGAGCCCCAGAGTATCTGTGACGTTTGCCAGAACTGTTTAATGTATAGGTCACTCAGTGGTGGTACAAAGACATTTTTAAATAAAAAATAACTTCAGTTTTTCTTTTTACTAAAGCAACAAACACAAAACTTAAAAATCTACATAAAATCAAGAAAATAAATCCTCCCACTCAGAAAAATCACTGTAGTGTAAAATCTCTCATCACTTTTTCTGTATTCTACATGTATTTTTTTTTAAGGGGGGGAATTTGACATATTAGTGTTTTACATATTTGTAGTTGTTGATGACATCTTACAGGATCTTATGTCGTTTTTCTTAAAGGATTTTATCCTGGAACATTACAGTGAAGATAGCTATTTATATGAAGATGAAATAGCAGATCTTATGGATCTGAGACAAGTAAGTTTTTATGCAGCAGAAAGGGGAATTTGGCTGCTAGTGCTTGCTGAGTCTCCAGAATACCCTGTTGCTGCATGTTTGTAGTCTTATAGAACTGAGGACAGTTGGAGGGAATGGGGTGGGGGGTGGGGCTGTCAGCATTATCCATCCACTTGCCACAGGAAAAAAACATGGAAGAGGAGAGACCCTATCCACTGGCAGGTCTGGGGATAGATTCCAGGATTCCTGACTTCATTGCAGGCCCTTTCCACCCCTCCTAGAGTTCATGATACCAGCAGCAGGGCCCACATACCACGGAGACAGTGAGAGACTCCTGTTCGTGTGTGCAGGGATGAGCTAGCTGCCGTGCTCTCATATGCTCACCTGCTCTCTGCTGCTTTTCCTTTCAGGCTTGTCGCACGCCCAGCCGAGATGAGGCCGGGGTTGAACTGCTGATGACTTACTTCATCCACCTGGGTTTTATTGAGAGTAGATTCTTCCCACCCACCCGACAGATGGGACTCTTGTTTACCTGGTAGGTGCCTGAGGTTGTACTTTCCCACGTCAGCTAGCTTTGGAGCCTTAGCACCACAGGTGCGCTCTTGTAGTACCACTGCTATGCCCCTTCCGTCTGCAGCCCCTCTTTCCTGACTGTTACATTTATACACAAGAGTCTGGAGAGATCTGGATAAATTGGTATCTATTAATGAAGGGGATTTGAGGGGCAGAAGGCTCCAACAGATCATGGCTTCTTGCTTCTCAGAACAAGTGAGCCAAGGAGAAGAGGCATTTTTTGAGCTATTGTATTGGGGAAACACTGGGGCTCTGAGGTGGAACTAACAAGAAGCAAGATTCTTGTCCCAGGAGGGTGCGTGTGTGTGTGTGTGTGTGTGTGTGTGTGTGTGAGAGAGAGAGAGAGAGAGAGAGAATTGGGCTTTGTCCAATGACAAAGGTGGCAAACAGAAATAGATCCTATTCTAAAAACTGAAGCAAATCACTTGATCCTGCAGAATTGGTCCTTTTTTTTTTTTTTTCCTCTCCTTTTTTGGCTGCTGGTCTATATGGGGATCTGAAACCTTGACCTTGGTGTTACCAGCACCACGCTCTAACCAAATAGCTAACCAGCCAGCCCAGAACTGATATTTTCAAAGATTAGTATAGTTTAAATACTTTGGAGATGCTTTGCCTCTTCTCTGAATGTACACAGGAGAGTGGCTGAAAAGAGAGTAAATTCTAATAGCTAAGAGGCATATTCAGAATTAGATTTTACCACAGCGGATGGACGGCTACTGATGCCTTCCTTTTGGAGAAAGGAAGGTGATTTCTCCCTAGTCTTGAGTTAGGAAGAAGCTCCCTCCCTACCTCCTGGTTGATGTGTGGACAAATAAATCCGAAGTCTTTCAGACTTCAGGAGGAATTACCAGGGTTAGTAATTGCTATATTTCATCTGGGAGAAGCCATATACATACATATGTGTGTATATATATGTGTGTGTATGTTAATAGACTTTATTGTTTAGAGCAGTTTCAGGTTCAGAGCAAAACTGAGCAGCAAGTAGAGTTCCCATATACTTCCCGTCCCCATGTATGCTCAACGTCCCCCACTACCGACATCTGCCACCAGGGTGGTACATTTGTTGCAATCGATGAACCTACGTTGACACAACATTATCACCCAAAGTCCACAGTTTGCATTAGAGTTCACTCTTGGTGGTGTACATTCTATGGGTTTTAACAAATATATAAGGACAAGTAGTGTCACATAATCCACCATTGTAGTATTATACAGAGTAGTTTCACTGTCCTAAAAATCCTCTGTGCTTTGCCTGTTCATTTGTTCCTCCCTGCTAACTCCTGGCTACCACAGTTTTGCCTTTCCCAGAACTTCACATAGTTGGAATCATAATATATAGCATTCTCTCTCTCTCTCTTTTTTTTTTTTTTTTTGTGGCTGGCCAGAATGGGGATCCAAACCCTTGACCTTGGTGTTATAACACCACTCTCTAACCAACTGAGCTAATGGGCCAGCCCCTATGTAGAATTTTCAGATTAGCTTCTTTCACTTAGTAATATACATTTAAGTTCCCTCCATGTCTTTTCATGGCATGCTAGCTCATTTCTTTTTTTTTAGTGCTGAATAATAGTCCATTCCCTAGATGTACTCTTGTTTGTTTATCCATTCACCTATTGGAGGACATCTGGATTGAGAAGCCTTATTTTTGTGTGTTGCTGTGGAGGTCTTTATTCAGTATGATCAGGCCTGTCCTCTTGCTTGGAAACAAAAGCCTCATTGCATGTTCATCTTTGAATTTTATTAAAGAAATGACTTGTCCGTTTTCACCCAAAAGTGGCATTCATTAGCCAAGTAAACCGTATTCTCAGAGCATGTTTCTTTTAAATAGGTATGACTCCTTCACTGGAGTTCCAGTCAGCCAGCAGAACCTGCAGCTGGAGAAGGCCAGCATTCTGTTTAACATCGGAGCCCTTTATACCCAGATCGGGACACGGTGCAACAGGCGGACACAAGCTGGGCTGGAAAGTGCTGTGGACGCCTTCCAGAGAGCTGCAGGTGTGTCTCCTTGAGGGCTGCTGGACAGAGCCTGGGCCCCGTTAGTGGCACCTGGTTGCCCCAGCTGAAGAGGGCCTGGGGAGACCCAGAAACCTGAAAAGACCAGGCTAGTTGCCAGCACTGGTGTAACTTCCCATCCAGAGGCTTGCTTAATGGTATAAACTGGGCCATCTGTCTGGGATGGCTCATGTGCACAGTGAGTCCTGTGGTTAATGGTTAATCTTTTCCAAATGAGTGGCCCAAGGATGGCAGTGAATAACTGTTTCTTTCAACACTGTGCTGAAGAACAGAGTAACTCTTCCCAGATAGGCTTTTTTTTCTTTTATTAGGTGTACTTTATCAGTGTGTATTACTACCTGTGCCTTTATTTATTTATTTATTTTTTTAAAAGATGACCGATAAAGGAATCTTAACCCTTGACTTGGTGGTGTCAGCACCACGCTCACCCAGTGAGCGAACCGGCCATCCCTATATAGGGACCTGAACCTGTGGCCTTGGTGTTATCAGCACCACACTCTCCCAAGTGAGCCACTGGCCAGCGCCTTACCCGTGCCTTTATATTGGGCTCATTCTGCCAAGTACGCCAACCTGAGGTCATTGTTCTCAGCCCTCTGTCAAGTGACTCAGACAAGGGATGCCTACTAGTTCTGTCACCTTCTTCTGGGACTTCCAAATGCTTTTCCCACTTTAACCTCTTTTACCCAGCCAGTCACCCCTGAAATGTGTCCTGGTATAAACCAGGTAGGGTGGAGGAGAAAAGCAGCTTAAAGCCAACCTGGACAGGACTGGGGTCACCAAACTCTGTGCGAGGGGCAACTCTGGCACGAGTCAGGCATTTCCAAGGGTTCTGCCTTGCTCCCCACTAGCAGGGCCTGTGCCTGGGGCAGACTCAGCATAGGGCACAGTACAGACCACAACGGGATCCTCGAACCAGTGCAGCAGCATGTTGCCTTCTGTGCTTGTCCTCTTTATTCTGCTTTGGAGTGTAATCACCCCCTCTCCCATCCCCCTCTTAGAACCTTTGTGGGTATCTCACTGTACTCTGCAAGGCTATGAAGAACCATAGCTCTACCATTTTGAGTTGTGAAATTTTGGGGGTTAAAATGATTGGTCCCTTGGGATGAAAGGAAATGCTAAGGTTCTCTGTGGGAGTCTGTTTCTTTCCCTTTAAATCCTTTTCTGTACTCATCTTCCTTGCTGAGGAATCTTAAGCAGGCACATCTGTGACTTGTCTCCAAGATTATAGAGATAAAGTGAAGCTTGAGAACAGAAAGAGTTTGAGGGAACCCCAGAGGGGAGCAGACAGCCTGTAGCAGGTGCCGTCCTTCTGCAAGGCGGTTTATGCTGGGCAGCAGAACCAGAGGAACCAGTTGGATGGGATTCATGTCAGAGATTATGTTTCACCTCCAGATTTATTGTCAGTTAATGCTTGTGACAGTTAATTTTCTAAAGTATGAAAAAGTCAGCAGAGGGCTACAGCATGAAAACTTCCATTCAAATGGGCTACACTGATCTTTCCCAAGGTCCTGGGGAAAAGGCCTGGATTTCTGAGAAATCCAGGCCTTATGCGTGAGCATGTCCCCTGTGAGTCCCTTAGTCATTATGCCTGCTTCCTGTCTTCACCTCCAGCAAAGGGCCTAGTCACGGATGGCACTTCTCACCGTTGTCTCAGGTGAATAGAGGGGAGCAGGCCGGTTTCCTTGCTGGATACCTATGTAAATGTTGTGAAAGAGAATTCAATATTTTTTAAATTGTGGTGAAATATACATAACATAAAAGTACTGTTTTAATAATTTTTAAGTGTACAGTATTAAATACTTCATTAGCATTAAGTATGCTCATATTGCTGTGCAGCCACCACTACCCATCTTCTGAACCTTTTCAGCGTCTCAACTGAAGCTCTGTACTCATTAAACAGTAACTCCCTCTTCCCCCCTTTCCCCAGTTCTTGGTAACTTCTGTTCTACTTTATGTCCCTATGAATATGACTATTCCAGGCTCCTGAGCTAAATGGAATCATATAATATTTGTCTATCGATAACTGGCTTATTTCACTTAGAATAATGTCTTTCATCCATGTTGTAGCATGTTTCAGAATTTCAGTCCTTTGTAAGGCTGAAAAATATTCCATTGTATGTATACACCACGTTTTATTTATCCATTCATTCAATGATGGACATTTGGATTATTTCTACCTTTTGGCTGATGTAAATAACACTGCTGTGAATATAGGTATACAAATATCAGTTAAGTCCCTGCTTTCAGTTCTTTGGGTATATACCTAGGAGTGGAATTGCTGGATCATATGGTAGTTGAGAATCAAATTTGTTTAATGTGCTGTAGGACACCAGTTTTATATTTTTGCTTCTGTCGTTGTCTGTAGCAGCATGGTGAAAGAAATAAATATGATCCCCAACTAATGAGCAAACATTTCACAATTCTAGGTGTTTTAAACTACCTGAAAGAAACATTTACTCATACCCCGAGTTATGACATGAGCCCCGCCATGCTCAGCGTGCTTGTCAAAATGATGCTCGCACAAGCCCAAGAAAGCGTGTTTGAGAAAATCAGCCTTCCTGGGATCCGGAATGAGTTCTTCATGCTGGTAAAGGTGGCTCAGGAGGCTGCCAAGGTACGACTTCCTGGTTCCTGTGACTTTGGGGGTGGACAGGATACATTGGTGCAAGTATACCGGAAGCAGCGGGGTCTTCCCACGGCAGCGCGTCCACGACTTGGGCAGTGTGCCTGCCCCGGCCGGGGCTGCTGACTTGCATTTTCTTGGCAAGTGTCAGTGCTTCAGGTATGGATCACCAATTCCATCTGCAGCTCAGCCTGAAAACCAGCGTAATGACAGTTGCCTGATTCCCCTGTTAACTCTGGTGCTGACTGCACACGAAGTTACTTGGAGTCATTCTCAGATTCTGGAGTGGCCTCTGGCAGGGGCTGCTGTAGAGATGAAAGGGCTCTTTTTTTCAGTGGGGTTCATGAAGAACCCTGCTGGGCTCCCCTTTCCCAGTGTCCTTTCCTTTTCAGGTGGGAGAGGTATACCGGCAGCTGCACACAGCTATGAGCCAGGCACCAGTGAAAGAGAACATCCCCTACTCCTGGGCCAGCCTGGCCTGTGTGAAGGCCCACCACTATGCAGCCCTGGCCCACTACTTCACCGCCACCCTCCTCATCGACCACCAGTGTAAGGCATGGGGCTGGGCAGCTATGGAGTCAGGAAGGGGTTGTGGTCTGGCTGCCTCTGGAGGACTCTGAGCTGAGTGAGAGCTGCCTGCCTATCCTGGAGATGCTCACAGCCTGAAGGCACAGGATGATATGAGAATGTCATGTTGATTCAGGCAGCTGTCACGCAGGCCAGGGTAGAATTAGGGGTTATAATAGTCTTACTGTGGGAGGAAGAGGAGGTGGCTTTAATTCTATCTGGGATGAAGCAGATGACTTTTCACCTGGAATCTAGAATCTCAGGGGATGCCAAAAACTCAGTCATCAAGATAAATTGCATTTTAAGGTAATATTTTAAATGAATCAAAATTAATGTAAAAAATCTGTAATGAACAAAATTTTACATAAAGACAGGGATCAGTAATGTCTGTGCTGAGCCATATTGGACCCTGAGGCAGAAAGAAATTTTGATGTTTTATTCATCATGGGATTTTTTGCACTAATTTTGATATTTTAAAAATTGCATTAAAATATTATGTATCTTGTGTACTGAGCTTTTGGCACCTGCTTAATGTTGAGCCCAAGGTGAAAGCCTCATTTTCCTCAGCCTGGACCTGGCTCAGATTTAGAGGTTGGGTGGGAGTTTTGATGTGATTAGTACAAAGCAGCTCCTAGGGTAATTGAAAGGACAGTCTCTGGAGCCAGACTGCTTGGTTCATATCTCACCTCTGCCACTAACTAGCTGTGTGACCTTGGGCAAGTTACTTAGCTGCTCTGTGCCTCAGTTTTCTCATCTGTAAAATGGAGATATGAAGAGAACCTACCTCACAGGGCTGTAGTGAACAATATGTACCTGTATGCAAAGCTTGTATATAGTACCTTGTATATTGTAGGCTCTCTGAAAGTGTTAGTTACTACTAATATTATATAGTCTGTCAAGCAGTATAAGATATGTAAACAGATAGAAATATAGTGCCTCAGTAATTCCTGTAGAGACACAACTGAGGTAGCAGTTGGCCTCCTTAATGTATTCATGATGGTTTCTCAGAGGCAGTGACATTTGAATTGGACTTTTCTAGCTGAACAAGGGGGGAAAGGACAGCTAAGAGCAAGCAAAGTGACTGAGCACAGGAACGGAGGCTAAGAGGTAGTGGGGAGTGGCTTGGTGAGGTTTGAAAGGAAGACACCTGCCAGGGAAGCTCAGGTGAAGTTGAAGCTGGGGAGGGCCCTCCTTACAGGCATGGAGGCCACCCAGAGGTCCTGAGGCTGGCAGTGATAGGGTCAGGGCTATGATAGAAGGTTCTGTGTGGTGGCTGACTTGGAGGATGTAGCATGTGGGGGCCCAGAGCCAAATCATGAGTCCCTGGAGTGTGGATGGCCCCTAGTGAGCAAAGGCTTGGGGGCCGGATTGCCTGAAATGTGTCCAGGGGCAGAAAGGAGACCCATCATCCCAAATGCCTTATACAACTGGAGAGGAAAGGAGTCTGGAGATGTAGCTGAAAGAGAAATCTCTAAGTGATCTGTAGCGCCATCTCTGGAGCCCATGGATGCATCCTCGAGAGGGGATTTAACCTGTGACTGTCATTGCAGTGAAGCCTGGTGCCGATGAGGACCATCAGGAGAAGTGCCTGTCACAGCTCTATGACCACATGCCAGAGGGGCTGACGCCGTTGGCCACACTGAAAAACAACCAGCAGCGCCGACAGCTGGGTGTGTATCGGCCCTGCTCCTGGAACTGTGCCCCCACTTGGTGCCCAGCTGGTTCTGCTTACAAACAACCCCGAGAAGGGTCCCCAGGGGAGGAAGAGTAGGGCATGTTCTCAGGGTTCCCAGAGTGCCTAGGCCTCCTACAGTGGAGCCAGAGCTTTAACAATCTCCCAGCACTCTCAGGGTCCATGGGCTGGCCCTTGGCCATCCTAATGTGGAAAGATGCATTTATTGATTTTCTTATGCTTTGTCGCCAAGAGCACCTATGGACTGGTAATGAATTGTTGTGGTTTGGTCTCTGCCGTGTCTCAGCATAAATATCCCTTTCCATGTGCAAACCTCACTTCATCCACCACCCAAACCTGCCTTCCCTCCCCCACCCCCATGTGCACACGCAGTTTTCCCATCTCAGTGAGGGCAGCTCCGTCCCCCTAGGTGCAGAGGCAGAAACCTCAGGCTTACTTTCCACTCCTTTCTTTCTTCCTCACCCCACATTTGACTCTCAGATCCTTTTGGCTCTACCTAGTAAACATATCCCAAATCTGGCCACTTCTTACCCTACCACCCTGGTCAAAGCCATGTGGAGATAGTGCTTACTTACCAAACACTGATTCACTTAAACCTCATACAACCCTGACATAGCTCTGGTATGATCCCCATTTTACAGTTGAGCAGACAGAGGCCCAGAGAGGTCACACAGCTCCCTGCTCACAGCTGGACTCCCTGGTTCCCTCTGCTCCTTCAGAGTCTGGTCACGGGGGGTCAAATCACATCAGTGCTCTGCTCACACCCTAATGGCCTCTCATCTCACCCAGAGTAGGAGTGAGAGTCAGGCCAGGCGTGGTCTGTCCCCTCCTCCGCTCTGACCCCATTTCCTCCCCTTCTCTCCCACCCTCACTCCCTCCAGCCACACCCCAGCTCTTGTTGGCCTTGAGTATCCAGGTGGGCTCCTGCCCTGGGGCCTTGGCACCTGCTGTTCATTCTTTGAGGAATGATAATGTTCATTCTTTTCTGTCAGATATCCTCCTTCACTTCCTTCAAGACTCTGCTCAAAAGTTCCCTTATCAAAAAAGCCTTCCTTGATTACCCATTGTAGAACAACTCCCATTTCCAATCTTCTCTTGCCACATCTGCCTACCCTGCTTAATTACAACCTTATCACCACATAATCTATTACATATTTCTTTGCTTGTTAATTATCTGTCTTCAGCCACTGGCATGTAAACTCCATGAATGCAGGGGCAATTTTTTGTTCATTGCTTTATCTCTAGTGCCTAGATCATTTGATAAACATTTATGGAGTGAATATTTTATAAATACAAGTGAGCAGGGCTGGCTGATTAGAGTGTGGTGTTGATAACTCCAAGGTCCAGGTTTTGATCCCTGTTACCAGCCAGCCACCAAAAAGAAAAAATAATAATAATAATAAAATAGATACAAGTGAGCATATTACACGTGCATTTAAGAGGGGCTTACGCTGTCCAGATTCTTTAGAAAAGAGAACGTCCACCTGCTTGGGCTGATCGCAGGCCCTTTGGCTTTCCCTGATGTATTCACATGTCATGTGGGTGTGGTTTTCCATCTGCAGGAAAGTCCCACCTGCGCCGAGCCATTGCCCATCACGAGGAGTCCATGAGGGAGGCCAACCTGTGCAAGAAGCTGCGCAGCATCGAGGTGCTCCAGGAGGTGCTTTCTGCAGCACACCAGCGCTCGCAGCTCAAGTATGCTGAGCACCAGGAAGATGATGACCTTCTGAACTTGATCGATGCTCCCGACGTTGTTTGTGAGTGGCCAAGACTGTGTGCCTGCTGCTGGGATGCGTGAGAGGCAGGGGCACTCTGGGCAGACAGCCTGTATTTGCCCATCCTGCAGGGGTCAGGCAAGCCCTCACCGTGTGCTGGGCACTGGGAGGGCTGCACAGGTGAGGGACTAAGGTTCTGCTCTTGCCCTGGAGTTATCATCTCATTCCCACGTCCAGGGGCTTCTTTATGGTCTTCGTTGCTCCCCGTGCAGCATCTGACTCCCCTCCTGTCCCTCGACACCCCTCCCTTGGCATCCAGGCGCCCTGCCCTCTTGGTTCTCTTCTCGCCTCCCTAAGTCCTTCTCCATCCACTTTGCTGACTGTTCTTCTTGCCCTCCCACCCACCCTCCCAGCATTTTTGAGGGGTCCACTGTTCCTAGTTTGCTTTCTCTAGACCCCTCTCCATAAAGACCTTCTTTGGGGTTTCAGCCATCACTTCTGCTCAGGACACCCCTGGGACTTTACTGTTTGCCTTGGCATCTTTGCTGGGCTCCATACCCCCCCCCCCTTCCAGCTGCCTTGTCGGAAGCTGCACTTTGCTATCTGTCTTTTACTTCTAGCTCCATAGGTTGAAAGCCAAATGCATCATATTCCCAATCCTGTGTTTCCTCTTTCCCCTTTTGCTCCATCTTTTATCACCACCACGTTTCTAAGCATCCCCCGGGTGTTGAGCACTGTCGTGGGTTCAGGAACACAGAGGTGAACTGGACGGTTTTTGCTGCCCGTGGGGTGGTGGTAGTCTCTTCTGCCAGGGAGGGTGGGAGTGGGAGGGCCTCCCTGTAAGGTAGCTTCACAGTGAGCAATGACTGGATCTTTCTAGAAGTTAGGGGAGGGGGATGGAGGGTGGCCTAATCAAGAGAACCTGCTTTGTCCATTGCCCCCACCCTCCACTCTATTTCCTACCCCTCTGTCCTCGGTCTCTGGAGTTCCATCTTCATTTTCAGGGACTAGCCCGTTAGAGACAGGGCTTTGTTCAAGCTAGAGTCCTGGGCTCATCTGTAGTAATGTTAGCTGATATCTATGGAGCATTTGGGGGTCTGCCAGGCGTGACAGTTAGCACCGTATGTATACAAAATCTCATTTGATCCTCCTCCAACAGTGTGAGGGAGGTGCTAGCATTGCCCTCATGTTGAAGATGAGGAAATAAAGGCTTAGAGAGATCAAAGTTCTTGCCCCAGGTGACCAAGCTGGTAGATGGAAGCAGGAGTGGTGCTCAGGGACTCTCCCTTACAGATATTACAGGTACCTCTGTGGCCAGGAGCTAGAAACTTAAAGTCCACAGAGGGAGGGACACATGCAGCTCCAGTGGTGGTAACACTGCTCTCACAGCCAATGACGAGTGTGCCCAGGCCCAGCACTGTGTTACGTGGTTTGTAAGAAGCCACAGGGTAATCTTGTGGACAGAGAAGTGTGATCTACCTTGATGATGGTGCCAGATCTCCTATCCTAGTTTTTTGTTTTATACTGTTGTTCATGTATAATTCGCCTCCTCTGGGATCCTTTGTGAGAAACTGATGGGCTTGTGGCAAGGCTGGGCCAGAGCTTGCTGTGAAGATGCTGATGGAGATTTGTAGCTATCGAGGGACGTGATTTGGCAAATCCACTTCTCACTGTGAAATCCTCATTTCACACATTAATAATGAAAACAGGAAGCACATTACACCCAGGGCTGTGTACTGAGAGACACAGAACTTCTGTAACAGCAACACCTGAAATGTAGGTTAATTCTCAGTAGGGTTTTATGAGTGCCAAAAGAGGTCCGCTAGGGTATCAATAAACTTCTTGAAGGTGGGGAGTGTGTCTGTTCGTCGCTACTCTATCCCAGCCCCAGGACAGATTATGACTCATAATATATGCCCAAGTGAGAGGTACAGTTCACCCCTGGCCAGGGCCCTGAGCCATATTCCATCTTCTGTACTGCTTGTCTAAACCAAGGGGAAGGATGGTGACTGGGAGAAAGTGTTGGCTGCTGCTTCCTTTGAAGAAGCTGTGGACATGAGTTTTCAAGGATCACTTTCAAGAACAGAAACATTTATCCTTTAACTTCTGATTTTCTTTTCTAGCTAAAACTGAGCAAGAGGTTGAAATTATATTGCCCCAGTTCTCTAAGGTGACAGCAACAGACTTCTTCCAGAAGCTGGTATGTTGAACACTTATTTTATAAGTGACCTAAGGGGATAGCTTTTAAATTTTGCAAGTATATTACCTTAGTCCATAGGGCTGCTATAACAAAATACCGTAAACTGAGTGGCTTATAAAGAGCAGGAAATTTATTTCTCGCCGTTCTGGAAGCTGGGAAGTCCAAGATCATGGCACTGGCAGATTCAGTGTCTGGTGAGGGTCTGCTTTCTGGTTCATAGATGACACCTTCTCCCCGTGTCTTCATATGGTGGGAGAGGCAGATGAGCTCCCTTGGGCCTACTTTATAAGGATACTAATCTCATTCATGAGGGCTCTGCCCCCATGGCCTAATCTCTCAAATGGCCCCACCTCCTAATAATCACACTGGTGATTAGGTTTCAACATACGAATTTTGGGGGAACACAAACATTCAGACCACAGCATATGTGAAAAGCTATTTTTAGACATTTTATATTTCTTTATATTAGTAATTTTTTAAAGATCATTTTAATTAAGATAATTTCTAAAAGATAATTTTATTTGAAATGTATTGGATATGTTAGAGAACATGGCAGTGAATATTCTTGTATGGCTGCTGTAGCACATATTACCTTAGATGGCCTCATTAGTCCCTGAACAAGGCCAAGTGAGATCTTCAAGGACAACAGGCAACATTCCCTTTAGCTTTCAAATGTCTGATTCAGCCTTCAAACCCTACACCTAATGATGCTCTCTTCCAAAGGGTCCCTTGTCTGTGTTTTCGGCTAACAAGAGGTTGACACCTCCTCGAAGCATTCACTTCACTGCAGAAAAAGGGGACTTGGGGTTCACCTTGAGAGGAAACACCCCAGTTCAAATTCACTTCCTGGATCCTAACTGTTCTGCTGCAGTAAGTGTGCACCATTCTGGGTCGGGCGTAAAACCCACTGGCAGCTTCCCACGGAATCAGGCTGGGAAAATACAGAGAAGGCAGCCCAGGCACATATCGTGTCTTGCTGATTGAATTTAGGTTTCGTCTATGTTAAAGGCCTGAGTTTATATGAAAGCCCTCATGGATGCTACCTGCCCAAAGAGGAAGAGATTTATTTTTGCTTCCTTAAACCAAACTTAGGCAAACAATCTACTTTGTTAATAAATCTGGGATCTGATTCAGGGATTTGAATGCATAAAATGTTGACCTTTATATAAACCAACTTTTGTAGCTGGCAGGAGCCAAGGAAGGAGATTATATTGTTTCCATTCAAGACGTGGATTGTAAGTGGCTGACAGTGAGTGAGGTTATGAAACTGCTGAAGGGCTTTGGCGAGGACAAGATTGAGATGAAGGTCGTGAGCCTCCTGGATTCCACTTCATCCATGGTGAGCACTGACACCCCCAGGCAGTAATTAGTGGCATGGAGCAAAATTGGTGTGCATTTAGCCCCAGAGGTCTTTCCTAGGCCCTCTGCCTCCTGCCTGCATAACATGGCACAGACGGCTATCTCCTGAGCTGGTAATCACTGGGATTTGTCCACCTTGGGACAAAGCAATAATTGGGAAACTTTTTTTAAAATCGTATAGATAAAATAATCAATTTGTTTTTCTGATTAAATTCTGTTTCATTACAAAAGTAATAAATATTCATGGTAAAGACATGTTCAAATTATTCAGAAGGGCGTAAGACAGCATGTGAAATGAGAGGTGTGAAGCCTCCACACTTCAGAGACAGTGTTAGCTGTTTCCTGTAAGATCTTGGGAAGTGTTTGATGCCTCTGCAAGTTCATATGCACAGTTATATCCTTCATTTTTCCCAGATGGGAGGAATCATACCATGGGTTATCTTCTGCACTTTGCACACTTAATAACGTACCTCAGATACTTCCCTCTATGACAACGTTCATTTATTCACTTAACAAATATTGACTGAGCATCAGCTTTGTGCCAGACACTGCCTTAGGTGATTGGAGCTTGAACTAGACAGATAAGGTCCTGGTCCCCACGAAGCTGGCACTCAATAAGCAAATAAATGGTTGTGATTTTGGTAAGTGCTGTCTCAAGAAAAGAAAACATGTAACATGGTATAGTGACTGGGGATGGGGAGAGGCTCCTCTAGACAGGGCTCGAACTGAGATGTGAGTTTTGAGAACCAGTGAGCCATTTGAAGAGGTACGAGAAGAACATTCTGAGCAGGGGGACCAACAGGTGCAGAGACCCTGAAGCAGAAATAGCTTCTCCTGCCAGAAGGACAAAAAAAAGTAGGCCTTTCGGCAAGAGCACAACAAGAACTGAGATGGGACGGAGGCAGGGCCTCTTTGGCAGTGGTGGGAGTTTGGAAGCCATTGAACCTTTTAAGAAGGAGAATGACATGGTAAATGTTTATTTTAGAAGGGTGTCTGCTGCCTGGAGGCTGGCCATGGCAGTCATCCAGGCCAGTGATGTTAGCAGCTTAGATGAGGGGTTGGCAGTACAGGTGGCAAGAGATGGAGGCACCTGAGACATGTTTTGGAGGTAGAGCTGAAATGGGTTCATGGATGGTTTGTGTAAAGACGGTGGACGGGGAGATGACACCTCAGATTTTGGCTTGAACAGCTGCATGGGAAGTAGTTCTTTTTCATAATGCTGGGGAACGGGTGGTGAGGAAAGTGGAGGAAAAAGAAAACAGGAGTTGTGTTTTGAGTGTTTCAGATGCCATTAGCCATCCAAAGGTAAATGTCAGGTGGGCAGCCAGATGTTCGAATCCTCAGTTCGAGGGAGAAGTCAGAGCTAGAAATAATATTTAAGAGCCATTAGCATAGAGATGGTATTTAATGAAGTGACCTGCAAGGGGCTGAGGGCCAAGCACTAAACCCCAAGACACTGCAAACATTTAGATGTTAGAAGAGAAGTAGCTGTAAAGGGAATTGAGGAGAGTTCAGAGAGGTAGGAGAAAAAGCTTCTGAAATCAAGAGAAGAAAATCTTGCAGCGAGTGAATGATCAGTTTTGTTGAATACAGTTTAAAGGTGGAGGATGAAGGAGGCTGAGCCGTGTCTATGGTACTTGGCAGCAGGACAAAAGGACACCTTTTGTGGTGAGGTGGCAACAGAAATCAGGTTAGAGAGGGCTGGAGAGTGAATGGATTATATGATTGCATTGATATGAAATGTCAGAGTAGGCAAATTCGTAGAGACAGAAAGTAGATTAATAGTTGCCTGGGGCTGGGGGAATGGGGACTGGGAGTAACTACGGAAGGGTCTAGGGTTTCTTTTTGTGGGACGGCAGTGTTCTGAAATTAGTAGTGGTGATGGTTTCACAAATCTGAATATAGTAAAAACCATTGAATTGTATTAAAATGTGACTTTTATGCATAGTATATGAATTATATCTCAGTTTAAAAAAGAAGATGAAGTGGAGGGACTCAGATCATCGTGGGAGAAGAGATCATAAGAAATGTTATTTTTAGGGATAAAAATCCATGAGTTTCTGGACAAGTAATCAAGTTCCCAACCGGAAACAGAAAAGAAGTTTGTCCAAAAGGAGGTTAAGTAAAAGAGCTGAGCTATGGACTGAAGGGTTGGAGCAGAGGGCACAGGCAGAGGAGGCCTGACTTTATGGAGCAGACCTTGTCTCGAAAAGAGATGGAAAGGCTCATCTTTCAATACTGTGATATCTTTGAACCAGGCCAATGAAGAATCTGATATGTAGTGGTTAAAAGCAAGGATTCTACACTCAAGACTATCTGGATTTGAATCCTGGCTTTACTGACCTCTAGGTGCATAACCTTAGGCAAGTCAGTGAATAGCTCTGATCCTCAGGATAAACTTGAGTAAGTTTACTTAAAGCCCTTACAATTGTGCCTAACATGGGATACATTTCAATTCATAATAGGTATTATAATAATAACCATAATTATTGTGTTTATTCTTTTCTCCCATCAAGGACTTTAGATAATAATTGAGCACTACTTTCAACTGCTGACCTTTTTCTTCAAACAAAATCAAATAATAAGAACAAATAAAACCTATTGCTCTGGCTGAATGGATTACCCTCTACCCTTGACTGCTCTCTTGACTACAATGGGGATCTCTAGTAATCCTCCATTGAGCACATTTCTAAAACTGCTGATGTAGTAGTGGAAAGAATCTAAGGCTTGGAATCAAGACCTGGAATTGGGCCCTTAGTGCCATTAATAACCTGTTTGACCTTCAGCAGGTTAATAACCTTCCTGGGCCTGTTTCCTCATCTGTAGAATGTAAAAGTTAGACTAGTGCAGTGATTTCAAACGGTGCTCCATAAAGCCCTAAGAGTTCCAGAGTGGTGCCCCAGGAAGATTTGGGGAGTAGGTGTTGGGGAGCATGCTGGACGAAGACAGGAAAAAAATAGTGAATGGAAGGGAGGAAGGGAAGATCAGTGAAAGAGAGCAGAGACATTGGGGTGGTCAAAGGAGGCTTTTCATAGAAGGTGGGGTGCATGTGCATGCGTGCATGTAGATACCAGAGCAAGCTTGTGTGCTGATGGGAAAGGTCTGGAGGCAGGAATCCAGGAAGGAGGGGACACCTGGAAGAGAGAAGGAGTCTGATCCAGGCACACGGAAGGGTGTGGTCTTTGGGGACAGATGCAATTAAGTATAAAGCAAGGATATCAGGAGGGCATGTGAGTGGCTTGAGGAGAGAGGAGACAAGGAAATGAAATTACTAGGGAAAGACAGGAGTGCCAGGAAATGGAGTGCTTATTAGAGGTTTGGGGTCAGGGTTAGAATTTCAAGGGAAGCCTTGGTAAATAGTCTCCAGCAATGTGCAGCTCTGTTTGGATGCAGACCTGGGGGAGGCAGAGGGTAGAGTTTAACTAGAGTTGACATTTTGCCTTAGGAGTATGGAAGGGAACTGAGGATATTTATAAGGCAATGCTTATAACAATACACATGGACTCTAAGCAGGTTAAGGTTGGGAAATGTTTGCAGGTCTCAAATCTACTTCCAGAATTGTTTTATGAGTATTTTAAATGATAGTGTGTGTGTCCTGTAAAGCATGGTGGGATTAATGGCCAGTTTTATAGAAAAGGGAGAGAAATCTTCATCCAAAGGTGTGAAACTTTGAGAGGGGTGTTTTACAGTAAATATCCCTCCTTTATTATTTCATAATTCAATTCCTCCTAAGATTTGTATTATGAATAATGTACCGCACCACTTTGGATATATTGTATATCTATTTCTGTAAATGGCCTTAGTGCCTGGAACATAGAAGATATTCAATAGGGCCGGCCCGTGGCTCACTCGGGAGAGTGTGGTGCTGATAACACCAAGGCCCCGGGTTCGGATCCTATATAGGAATGGCCAGTTCGCTCACTGGCTGAGCGTGGTGCTGACAACACCAAACCAAGGGTTAAGATCCCCTTACCGGTCATCTTTTAAAAAAAAAAAAGATATTCAATAAACGTGGTGAATAAAACAATCTCAATGTTAGGAAAACCTTAAAAGCAGGTAATAACCCATGTGGAAGTGTTTAGTCTCCTCACATTTCCTTATATGAGTCCCTACATAACCCTTTCAAAATTAGTAGTATATAGTGTTTAGTGTTTAGTTCGTGGGTACAGAGTTTCAGTTGAGAAGGTGAAAAGGTTCTGGTGACAAATGGTGACAGTGGTAGTACAACAGTGTGAGTGTACTTAATGCCATGAACTGTACCCTTAAAAATGGTTAAAATGGTTTGGTTAGAGCATGGTGCTGACAACACCAAGGTCCAGAGTTGGATCCCTGTACTGTCCAGCTGCCCCCAAAAAAGCCCCACAAAAACCTAAAAATGTTTAAAATTGTAAATTTTATGTTACATATTTAGCAGTTTTTTTAAAAAGGGGAAAAATGTTAGCAGTATCTTCACTGGATTCTATATTATCTTTAAAGAGAATAAAGTTAACCTATACCTAGTGGCATGGATTGAAATCCAGAATCTGTTAAGTGAAGAAAGCAGTGTACAGAAGTGTTATGTAGTATATTCCTTTTAAGAAGACAAAAAAGCATACTTATGCATATATGTAAATACTTGTATATGCACATTCTCTCTTGAAGTATAACACAGTGGCTACCCTTAGAGGAAGGGCCTGGAAGCCAAGGTGAGAGGGAGACCTGTTGTTCACTCATATTGTTGACCATTATTATGTATTACTTACTCAAATATAATAAGAGCCTTAAAAAGTGAGTAGTAGTTCCTGAGTCTAAATTATTACTAAGTATTCCTTAAAAATTGTCCATTGGTCACCTAAATTTCAGAATTATATCAACTTAATTTTAGATAGGTTGCTATAGGTGCAGAAAGTGAACCTCAAACTTTGTAATCATTTATCAGATATCCTGAAGATTTCTAACACCCCCTTTCTTCCTTTTCTATGTGCAGCATAACAAGTGTGCCACCTACTCAGTGGGAATGCAGAAAACTTACTCCATGATCTGCTTGGCCATAGATGATGATGATAAAACTGAAAAAACCAAGAAAATTTCAAAAAAGCTTTCCTTTTTGAGTTGGGGCACCAATAAGAACAGACAGAAGTCAGCCAGCACCTTGTGTCTCCCGTCGGTTGGGGTCGTAAGGCCTCAAATCAAGAAGAAGCTCCCCTCTCCTTTCAGCCTTCTCCACTCCGACAGTTTTTTGTACTAACGTGAAGAAACAAATGTTTAGGCCCAGAACGTTTCCGGTGCTGACTAAAATTTCTGCCATAATGGAAAATTTCTAAATATTCTCAAATCGCATTTTCTTAGCAGTAAGTTTTTGCATTTGATGTGTTCTTATGAATGGAAGTAACAGAAACCTCTAGAAATTTGTGGAAAACAAACTTATTTGAAGTGTCACTATATTGCTGCAAGTTATTTATTATATAATGTATTGTAAATAGAATAGTGTTGAAAATATGACTGTTTTTAATGGTTACAATTATGACTTTCAGTCACTATTAAATTGGGGTTACCTATATTAGTACTGTTTGTGAAAGTTCCCAGGTTTAGGTAATAACCATTCCTTATAATCTAGAATTCAGATGACCCCTGACTTAAGGCAGGTCAGAAGACTAGGATAGAATTAAATTAACTAAAAACTTCCAAAGAGCTGCTTCCTAATGGGAATTTATTAACTAAAATGACAAGATTTAAATATTTCTACACAATACGAATGCTATTTACAGATAAAGTCTAGTGCCAAATTTGTTTTATTAAATAACAATTTAGGAGCAGCTTTTCTTCTAGTTTGATGTCATTTAAAAGTTGCTAACACAGTGGCAGTGTTAGAGGAAGATGCTGTCTACAAGGTAGATAATATACTGTTTGATACTCAAAACATTTTTCATTTTGTTTAAGTAGAAAGTACATAATTGTATATTTTAAGACTCGGGTAAAAAAGGGGTTTTATATTTTACAAGATAGAGATGTAAATGATTCAAGTTTAAAGCTCTATTTGACTTTCTTACCAACTGATTTCCCTTGCTATAAGTTGGATGACACAGTGACTAGTAAGATTCACTGTTGACATAGTACAAGTTACATAGCTAAAAAATATAGCATGAAATCTAATTCTGAGAATTAACAGGAATTTAAATATTTTCTATTGTGCAATATCTTAAGGGAACCACCTTTGGAAAAGCGTATCCACTGCTCTTAGGGCCAAAGTTCTATAAATGTTTAAATAAACACATTCATTTACCTGAAATATATGGCATCTTTAAATGTATTTATTTTTTGAATGGGCAATTGTACCTTTTGATCCCCAGCTCCTGGTTCCCCTCGCCGGATGCAGCTGCCCTAACATTTTCTCATGTATCCTCCTGTTCTTGGCGCATACACATACAGGGCTTTCTTTGTTCAGAAGACATACTCAGTGATTATAAACAAACAGTACAGCTACCAAAAAAAAAAAAGAAAGAAAAAGGGCAGGAAGGTCGGAAAGAAGGAACTGCTGTGTAATTGTTTTTTTTTTTTTTTTCTTTTTCCTAGCCAGATGAGGTACAAATGTATAATTGTTTACTTACATTGGCAGCAGCCCTCACAGCAGAGGTATATGAAGACCAGACCTAAAGGGTAGCAGCTCTGACACCAGGAACAAAGGGCTAATGATACACAGTGCTTTATTGTAGGTTTGTTTCTTTTAAATGGTCACATCCACCACTTGAAACTTTAGACCTTTCTCTGATAGAAGAAGGTCAAGGTCACACATTTAAAATCTGCCTTAACCAGCTTTTTGCTGCGAATGAGAGTCCTTGAATTTCTTAGGAATATCCCCACCAGCCCTTTTCATCTCAGCAGAATAAGGACAGTTCTATCTGTGGCCCACTAACTCAAATAAATGCCTAAATGCAAACAGCAAGGCACGACAACTTGCAGGCTCCATTCAGGCCTCCCCTCATCTTTCACTAGTTATTGTGAGAGCACATCTTTCTTCTTGGTTCTTAAGTATGAAAACAAAATCCTGTCATTTGTGGTCTAAAGGAGAAAACATAGTAGATGTGAGGCCAGCTGTCACCTGGAGTGTGTGAAGAAGGCATGGATTTGCTGTGCTACTGTTTGTCCCACAATTGGCTCAAGTTCTTGGATGGAAGCATTACTCAGTTGGTAAATACTCGGAAACTTCTGAAGCAGAAGGGGAGCTTTAACTTTTCCAACTCCTGGAATCTGCTGCACAGTTCGAAGGAGGGATGGCTCAGAGAGCAGAGCCCTTTTCTTCCTGAGGAGAGGGTTCTTACTGACCTCTTTGGTTTGCTCTTGAACCTGAACCGGAAATTAAAGGAACAGTACATGAGCGCCCTCTAGAGGAGTGGCAGTTTTCTTAAAATTTGTTTTATGGAAATTGAGTTTTTCCACTTGGTTCAGCTTGACTTACAGGTCAAACATGTTTTCATACACCATGAATATAATTTTTCAGGTATCAGCAAAATTACTAAAAGATGAACTATATAACTACACAAAGTAAGAGATAAAAATAATTTACAAAAACTTGAATTTTCAGAATGTTTAGAATAAAACTAGTGAGAAAAACACTCCAAGGAATTTGGACACTTTCCTGTGGTACATTAAGAAACATTTCAGTTGTGCAGGATTAAATAATGGCCATACCTACACTGGACTTGCTTCATACAGGACCCGCAGGAAGCTTGCCTATCAAAGGAGAAGCCCAGTCTTCAGTGTGGTGATTATACTAAGGCAGATAATAGCATATATCACGGGAAGCTAGGAATAGTGATGCAAGGGATGGGGTGAAGAGGGGTCCATGAACCACACTGCTTGCATTTCCAATTGGGTTCTCAACCCTCACTGCACGTCAGAGGAGATTCAAAAACACCACCACACAAAAAATTGATGCTCAGGCCCTATCCACATGTTCTGATTTTTAATTGGTCTGAGGCAATATATCAATATTTTTAAAAGTTCTCCAGGAAATTCTAATGTACAACCAAGTCGAAAAATCAGTAAGGACAATGAAGAACTAATATTTTTTTTTAAATAAGAGAAAAGCATATGAATTTGTTTTTAAGGTTTTTTTATATATTCAAAATATTTTAACGTTTCCATACTTGTGGGGTACAATACATTGTTTCAATACATACATATACTGCACAATGATTCACTTAGGGTAGACAGCATAGTTTTACACCCCAAAAATAGGGAATGCTTCACGAATTTGCATGTCATTCTTGCCCAAGGGCCATGCTAATCTCTTTATCTCTTTATCATTCCAATTTTAGTATATGTGCTGCTGAAGCAAGCATTTCTTTTGTCTTTTAAATAAACATTACAAATTTCACACAGAAGTGCTGATGCTTATCAAATACGTGGAGATGAGGCAAAGCAGCTGCTACTTGACATTTTTACTAGCACAAGTACAGGTTAGTAAATGATGGAGTCATCATGGCTTGGGAGTCTAAAATCAGGTCTCCAACTTGCTCACATTGTGATACAATTGTGGGTAGCAAGTTCAGCTGGCTGCAGAGGCAGCTTCTGAACTTAAATTCCTCAAGAAAGGTTTTATAAACCAACACAGGAATGACACAGATTGAATTGATGGGTTGCAATTACAGCAAGGGCAGCTGAGAGTGCATAAGGACAGGGCTACTGTGAAGGAGTAGGAACCCGTACTTACTAACTGGACAATGAGGCAGGAGGCTTCCATCTGGCTGGCCACAGGAAGCAACACCATCCCAAGGTCCAGCACAGTAAACTTCTGAATGGCTGAGAAGTATTGTTCAGTCATCTGTGTTTTTTCAACTACTACAATCCCTTGAAGATGACTGGACTTCAAAGAAAAAAAGACAGTAAACCATTTTGTAACAGAATTCCTTTCAAGGTTAAAAAAGCTATCATTTTGTGCTAGAAATGCCCAATGGTTTCATATAAATTATATCAAGCCATGGCGGCGGGGGTGGGGTGGGGGTGGATAAAAGTCAATGTTCCATTTCAGTTTCCTTAATTCAGTACTTACATTTCTAACCCGAACAAGCCTCTTTCTGTAGCCATTTCCTGCCACCAAATCAGCTTCGGTGATATAAAGAATGCAGGATCTGTTAGACAGGTAAAAATCTACTGGTGTCAGGTCTTCCTCAAAAACGAGGTTAATTTTCCCTTAAAATACAGACGAGAAAATGAGTTCCGTTGTTTTTGGATGAAAAGGCCCAGTAGGCAGGACTTTTAAAAACGATGTGTGTCGGGAGGAAAGGGCTTACGGCAGAGGGCAGCCCACTGACCTTGCATCCCCTGTGCCAGCTGCGACCCGCGCCATTTCTCATTGGCCACAACGTGCCCAAAAGGCACGTGCACAGGGCCTGTGCCATCGGGGGACTTCCTTTCCATCGGTGGTCTCGATCTAATGAGGGCAATGCAAGACAGCACTTGAGCAGGCTCTCCCGCACATTGCCCACATTCTGCTCGAAGCCCGGGCCTCTTTGGCAGGATCCCGTCTGCAGTATTCTTTCCAACACTGAAATAATTGCCAAAGTCTAAGAACCAGGAGATTCCTGTCCTGGCAGCCGCGTCCTCATTTTCGTCACCTACCTGGCCCCTGACACTCCAGCTCGGTCCGTGCCGTGGCTCCTTAGTCCATTCCAGGACAGTGAGTCAATTCCCCAGGGACCCCCTCACCTCCGCTCCAGTCTGGGGAGTTCCAGCTACATTACCTGCGGTTGCGCCATTTCCGGGTTTACGCTTGCCGCGCTCGCCAGGTTTTTTATTCTGCCCGCCCTCCACCTCCCACAGCTCCGGATAGGCTATGGCGTCAAAGATGGACACCTGAGCTGGCCAATAAGAAAACCGATAGCTCAGACTGTTTCCGCACTGGTGGGGATTTGAATGGGTCCCACTGGTTGCCAAGAGCGACGAGTGTGAAAGTATTCTTGTCTCTGATTGGTCGAGGGGAAAACAGAGCCAATGGCAGAGGTAGTTGTTTTGAAGTGTATTGCGAGGAAACAAGCATCTGGCGCCAGGCTTCAGGGAGCGGTCCCACACTGCGGTGAGACCTGCTGGTAAGTCCAGCCACTGGGCTGGCCACCCCCCAGCAGCCAAGATGCTCCTGGGATTTCCGAGAGGACGCAAGAGCCAGTTCGTAAGTAGACCCTCGCCCGTCCTGCGCTTTGGCCCCGTGTGGCCGCGAGTTGGGGGTGAAGGGTTGGGGCAGGTTTGGATTTGGCCTGACATTGAGGGAAGGCAGCGGCACCAGAGGAAGTAGTTTTCAGTTCGAGAAGCCCTGATTTTTTGCGTTTTAAAGAATTCTCTATCCCAGGGCCGACCACAGTCGGACAGGCATCACCCTGTCTTCCCTGCAACATTCGCTCCGGTGCCGGGGAATTCACTCCTGCCCGGCACAAACCTGCTCCACGGCTGGATCTCCCCAATAGGGATATTCTTGAATCCTCCCTCCGCCACCCACCACGTCAGCAGGTCCCATCGATTCTACCCACTGTAAGCTGCTGCCACCCCTATCCCGGCCTCCAGCATCTACCTAGACTGCCTCCTAGACACCTCCTCCCTAGTTTCTCTGCTTCCACTCTGCCCTTCCTCTAGGTCCGTTCTCCACATAGCAGCCAAAGGGATTCTTTTAAAACGCAAATTTGATCATGCCACTGGCCTCATTAGAACCCAGCGTCCTCCCCACTACCACACACACTCTCCAGCCACAATATCCTTCATTCAGGCCTTCGCCTTTTCTATTCCTTCTACCTGGAACTCTTCCCTCCAAATCTTCCTTTGGTCACTCTGTCACTGTATACTCATACTCCCAGTCTCATTCTCTGACCACCCCTCATTTCTTTCCTACTCACTTCCTCTAGGATCCTTACTCCAACAATCTGTTGACAACTCCCACCTCCCCCCTAAAATCTTTGGATCCTACAAACTTAATGCTTTTTTTTTTTTTTTTTTTTTTTTTTTTTTGGCAGCTGGCCTGTACACCATGCTCTAACCAACTGAGGTAACTGGCCAGCCCTGATCCTACCAACTTTTAACTGACCATCCAATCCCTCATGTCCTCATTGCCCTCTTTTTCAGCTCTAAGTCCACCGGCCATCATTATAATTGCTCTGCGTGTAAACCCTCAACTCTTTTGCTCCTGTCTCCTTTTTTAATATGTGTTTGGAAAAACCCCAAACCTACTTACATTCAATTCTTCACAGATTTAATTCTTTAAGTGCAGAAAAAGCATTATGATAAGGGCACTCCTGAACTCTGTTTTAAAGCAAGATCAGAGAGCATGTCTGACTTGGCTTCATGCTCTCAGCCTGTGTGACCTGCTGAAGTCATTTTAGATAGGTGGATGTTGAGAAGCAATGAAGACATAATTGAAGCATATTTTTGCATTGCAGTTTTGCTAACTAGAATCAGCATGTTTATGGAGTTTTTATTCAAAGCAGTAACATTACTGAGTTCCTACTGTGTGCACAACTAATTGATAGCCTATGACAACACACTGTCTAGAGGATAGACAGGCCTACAAATAATTCATTATAAAATGGTAAAGCAAGAACTACTGTAGAGGTCTGTACCTGGGGAGGGGCAACTAAGTCAGTCCAGAGAGTTGACCTGAGCCTTAAGGGAAATAAGGAACGAGAATTCTGGGTGGAGAAGACAGCATACACCAAGGCCTGAAAAAGAATGAATTATTTGCTGTTTAGGAAAGGGAAGACAACTCTGAGTGCTAAAGCATAGAGAATATGTTCAGGGATGAGGAGGGGTAGCAAGAGATGAATCTGGGTCCATTGGTAGGAACCAACTTACAGCATTGCCTTTCATGCCATGCTGGTCCATTTACCTGTCACCAAGAGAGTGGGGATGCCCATGATGAGGGTTTTCATGTTGGGTAGAGATAGGATCATCTTGTGATTTTAAGACTGGAGGTGAGAGGACCATAGTTAGGAAATGATTATAGTGGTACAAGTTAGAAATGTTCAGCATACTATGGGGATTCACTCTTTTAAAATAGAAACAAAACAAAACTTATGAGCCCTTTTTGGAGGACCTACTAGATGTCAGCCCCTGGGGATTCAAAGGTTAAGAAAGCTCTTTCAAGGCAGACATGTAAACTGTCAAATTGCTTGATGAAGGCAGGGTGGTAGGTGCCACACAGGGGTAAACAGAGAGCGGAAGGATTCAGTGGAGATTGCACTGGAACACCTGCTCCTGTGGGTATCATGGAAATGAAACTGGGGTGGGGATGGGGGCTGTGGGAGACCATTGGAAAGTCTGGCCATCCCTCAGTCCTCATGGATGCCCCCTGGCTGCGTCTCCCTTCCCTCCCATGTGCCCTGTGCTTACCACTGTCTTTGAAGGGGCCACTTTCAGTGGGTGCTCTTCCCCAGGCCACAGGGTCTCTTCAGTCTGGTATCAGAGCCCTTCAAATGGGAATAATCTCCACTCTCACCTACAGCTCATCATTCTAGCCTCTTCCTCCCGGATGCCTCTGTATTCCAGTGTGAGAAATGCCCTCACCCGTCCAATGCTAAGGGATGGACATGGAGAATCAAGGCACAGCAAAGCAAGACTTTGATTACGGCCTTATAAGGTTTGGGTGTCTGAAGGGCAGGCACATGGAAAAGGGCTGTGGCAAGCAGTTTGTTCCCTAGTATGCAGGTCCCTTCCCCCACTTCCTCATTGGCTTGAGTACTACAGGGTACACAATCTTCCCAAATGAAGGCTAAAGTTTATTACCCCCTTGTAAAGAATTCCTTTTTCTGGGGGCTCAGAACAAGCCCGTGAAAAAGGCCACTTAAGCCCTGTGAAAGGAGAAACACCAAAGAATAAAGAAAACAATGGGGGCTAGTAACTAATTACCATCTCAAGGGAGCTCTATCTGTTCAGAGACCCCCTGGGAATGGGCTGGACCAGTCAGATGACTTTTGGGCTGGGCCTGAATCAGTTAAAACACCCTCAGATAAGTTATTTCTGAAAATGAATCACTTAGATTATTTTCTTACATACAGCAAACTGGAGTACTTACTTCCAGAGCACTGCCACCAGTCTCTTGCTCCATATGGTCCTTTGTTCGTGCTGTTCCCTCTTCCTAGAATGCTTTTCCATCACATTTCGTGTTCTGCCTCTCATAGGTGTGAGCGAATGGCTGGTGCCCAGAAAGTAAGATTGGGCTAGATTCAGAAACTTCCGAGAGACTCCCAGTTATCTAAAGCATATGCCCAGTTACCTAAAGTAACTTTTATTGTATGTAGGAACTAGTTTTCATTACTCTCTGCATCTCTCTCTCTTTTTTTTTTTTTTTTAAAGTCTTAGGGTATTCAGCTTTATGTCTTTTTTTTTTTTTTTTTAATTTTAACATTTATTTATACATATTTGTGGGGTACAGTGTGTTGTTTCAACACATGCGTATACTGCACAATGATTCACTTAAGGTAGATAGCGTAGTTTTGTACCTGTTAGTCTACCACTTCTTCTCCGTATCACCCCTATTCTGCATCTTTGAGATAAGCCACCTAAAATCTTTATTAAGACCCTTCTAGGTGTAGGGTAATGTGTTCTGTGCTAGAGTTCCAGATGTGTGGAGAACCAAACTTTTTCCCTCTGTTCTCACACTGCAATCAGCATAGAAGACTTCTGTGACCAAATGTGTGGGGGTTGCGTCCCACACACCAAGCAAGCAGTAAATAAATTCTGCAGCGGATACCAGCTGGGTGTCTTCTAATTCAATTCAATTCTGACACTACCTGGAGACACAGGTTGAGGACACAGTTCCCAAGGCTGAGCCCCACTTTCAATGCCAATCACAATGCCTAGGGTATTTTGCCTGTGCTTCTGACCGACTGGCTATAAATTGGGGTTCCCATAGCTCCCTCCTTAGGTTTGATTAATTTGCTAGAGCAGCTCACAAACTCAGGGAAACACTTATGTTTACCAGTTTATTATAAAGGATATTACAAAGGATACAGATGAAGAGATGAGGTTTGGGGGAAGGGGCGTGGAGCTTCCATGCCCTTCCTGGGTATACAACCATCCAGGAACCCCCAGGTGTTGAGTTCAGCTCTCCCGAAGTTCTCTGGACCCAGTCCTCTTGGGCTTTTATGAACACTTCATTACATAGGCCTTCATTATACTTCATTCAGATCCCTGAATCATTATTCAGTCATTAGCCATTGATGAGCAACTTAACTTTCAGCTCCTCTCTCCTCCTGGAAGTTGGAGTATGGGGCTAAAAGTCCCAGTCTTCTGATCCTGCCTTGGTCTTTCTGGTGACCACCCCCCATCCTGAAGCTACCTAGGGGCTGCCAGCCACCAGTCACTCATTAGCATATAAAAAGACACTCATCGCTATAAGGATTCCAGGGAGTTTAGGAGTTCTATGCCAGGAAATGGGGACGAAGACCAAACATATATTTCACAATATCACACCAGGGTTAATAAAGATAACAATATCACACCAAGGTTGATAAAGATACCTGCTTCTCAGGAAGTGGCCCTGCTCAATTGGGGGCAGTGCTGTGGGACCAGTGGAGGGGCTAGAGGGTGACTCTGGGGGATAGTCAGGAGGGAAGGACAGAAGGGCCCTCACAATGGAATGGACCCCTGTGATGGTTCACTCTGGGAGGGTGTACTTGGTTGGCCAAATGACAAGAGGAGTGGGGCTCCCGGTGGGGCTGGATCCCTGAGTGGCCAGCATAGGTGTCCTCTTCCAGGCCCTGGTGGTGGTGGTGGTGGTGGTGGTGACAGGATTCAAGTGATCCCCTCCATCCCCGTGACCTCTACTGGGTTTCATTTGTACAGAAATACATCATCCATGGCCTTCTCCCTGCAGCCAGCATCGCTCCAAAGCCAGCTGTGCCCCGCACGCCTCCTCCCCGCAGCCCCAATCCATCTCCAGAGAGACCAAGGTGAGTCTCAGATGAGCAGGCACTAAGGTCACCCCTGTGCTTGGCCACCAAGTACTGGATCCTAGATCTGTTCAAACTAGCTAGAAAAAAACACAAGTGGAATGGTTAGAATCATGTCCTTTTATTCCGTAATGAGGCACTTATGGTTTATCTGAGGGGTAAGGGACTTACTTGGGGTCTCTTCCCTCCAGGTATGAAGTTCTCACATTTCATTATTAAATGCAGTTAGTATTTTTCAAAATATAAAGCGTTAAATCCTAAGTATTCAGGTTAATAGCACTTTAAAAGGAATTTTGAATTGTGCACATAATTTTATCTTTAAACACAAGTCTGTCTTTTAAAAGAACTGCTTTGCCAGAAGGAAGGGAAAGTGTGTTCACTGCTAGACCTGGGATTCCCCATCCTCCAGTGCTCTGAACACACCAGACAGCCAACTTTCTTTTATTCCTGGCTATACCTGAGACCTCTGCCTGCGCCCTCTAGGATTTTAAACACAGGAGAATTTTATTTTATTTATTTATTTATTTATTTTTGGCAGCTGGTGATTTGGGGATCCAAACCCTTGACCTTGGTGTTATAACACGGTAGACTATTTTTAATCCTTAAAAATACACTGAGTTGGTTATTAACAGTCAGTCAGGGCTAATTTTATTCAAGGGTGGGACCTTCTTTTTAGTGTTCTTTGAATATTGTATGCCTCCTGATAAAAAAACACTCCAAAATATTTTAATGTTTGTTTTTCCCTTCAGTACAATCTTGATAACAAGAATAGCAGTTTATTAATATTTACTTTGTGCCAAGTATTCTGGTAAGCGCTTAAGAAGCATTGTTTCATTTCATCTTCTCAACCACCCTATGAGAGAGTTCCTGTTGTGATCTCTATTTTGGGCCATACACAAGGCTCAAGTGTTGGTAACTGCTCCAAGTCTCCAGGCTGGCTTTTGAGCAGTGGCATTGCTGTGATGTAAATGTGGGCCTGTCCAGCCTTTCAGCATTTGTGTGAACAATTCTTACATGTGTCTGTGGGACTTCAATGTTGATGTAGCAGCAGTGTACCCACAGGATTAGCTCTGCATTCTATAATAAAGCAGAAAAACAAATGAAACATGTCATTTCATGGCAAGCATGCTGTGCACTTATTAGAAAATCTCCCTATAGTCTCCTTTGCTTTACAATAATATCCACCTGGATTGTAATCTTTATAACCCAAAACAATCAGGAGGGCTGGCTGTGTAGCTCAGTTGGTTAGAGCACAGCCGTATAACACCATGGTCACGGGTTCAGGTCTCTCTGTACTGGCCAGCTGCAAAAAAAAGAAAGATCAAAATAATCAACATGGCTTTGGCGAAATTTGTCATATTTCTAGGTTTTTTTTATTTCTGAAAAGTGACATTCAAATTAACCTTTAATATTATTCCACTTCACGTATAATGCAAGGACCTTACAGCAATGTACTTCTATTTTCTCCTTTCCATCCTTTGTGCTACTGTTGTCATACATTTTAATTGTATTAGGGTACTTCAAAAAGTTTGAGGAAAAATAGAACTCTCAGTATAGTTTGTATTTTCTACAATTTTATGTAAGTGGAATTACATAAAACAATTATTCTGGCTTCTTTTATTCATTGTAATTATTTTGAGATTCATTCATGCCATGAAAATCAATAATTCATCCTTTTTATTGCTGAGTAGTATTCCATTATATGAATATGCCACAGTTTGTTTATCCATTCACCTTTTTTTTTTTGTCTTTTTTCGTGACCGGCACTCAGCCAGTGAGTGCACCGGCCATTCCTATATAGGATCCGAACCCGCAGAGAGGGAGCGTCGCTGCGCTCCCAGCGCCGCACTCTCCCGAGTGCGCCACGGGCTCGGCCCTGTATCCATTCACCTTTTGATGGATTTAGGTTGTTTCTAATTTTTGGTCACTCGAATAAAGTTGCTGTGAACATTTGCATGTGAATCTTTGTTTGGACATGTGCTTTCAATTTCTTTTGGGTAAATATCTAGGAGTGGAATAGCTGGGTCATATTATACTAAGTGAATATTCAGTTTATTAAGAAACTGCCAAACTATTTTCCAAAGTTGTTGTTCCATCTGTGTTTCCATCATCAGTATGAGTTACAGTTGCTTCATATCCTCACCAACACTTGGTGTGGTCAGTCTCTCTGTGTTTGTGGTTTTATAACTTTATTTGATAATCAGTGGTCAGTCCACATTAACTATCGGTTTTTGAAAGTTGTGACAGGTAACAAATAAACAGAACTTGTTTGGTGAATCTTCATCTTCATTATGCTTTCTCGACAACCATACGCAGACAGAGTATAGGATATTCTTTATTCCTTTGGCAAAGACAGCTTTGTTGAGCCTAGTGTCCAAGAACACATCTGGAGTTCCCATCTCCTTCATGGTAAATTTCCAGACCTCTTTGAGTGCCCACACAGCAGTTTCTTGAAGCTCACTCCATGGATGAGCTTGTGAATATTGAGTTGTACTCTCAGGTCACCACCTTGTTGATAGCAGAACAGCCCTTCTTGCCACCCTTCATTGTAGGAGCCATTCTGCTGGGACCAGGTTGGAATGAAAGAGCGCAAAGGATTGTCTGTCAGTTTTTAATATTTTGGATATTCAGTGGGTGTGTGGTAGTCTCTCATTGTGTTTTTATTTTGCATTTCTCTAATAATGAATGGTGTTAAGCATCTTTTCACGTGCTTTTTTAGGCAAGAGGGTAAATCTGTTACTCTATCTTTCCTATAACATATTTTGGAATAATTTGCAGGTATTTAAAAAATGCTGTCTTAAATCTTTTATATCTTTTTATATCTCCTTTTTTCCTTCCTTCTGATCTTTCTTTCTTTCTTTTTTTTTTGGCAGCTGGCTGGTAAAAAAATCCAACCCTGGACTTTGGTGTTATCAGCACCACACTTGATCTTTCATTTCAATAAGAAAACTAGTTGAATAGGGGCTTTGGGGCTTGACTGCCTGGATTAGAGACCTGGTTCCACCTCCTATTGGCTAGGAAATCTTTACAAGCCATTTAATTTCTGTGAAAAATGGGATGACAATGATATCAATTTATACAGTTGATGTGAGAATCAAATGAGATTGTCTGATGGCACATAGTAGACTACAGAAATGTGATCAGTAGATATTCAGGAAACACTGTAGAACAGAAGGCAGACCTTGATCAATTCATGTATCTTGTCGTTCAGTCTTAACCTTGAGTGTTCATGTCTCACTGTCCCAATGGGATGTTTTGTCCGTAGATCTGCGCTGGCTGCGGCCATTCTGGCAACAACATTGACTGGGCAGACTGTTGCCATTCCACAGCCTCACCGGAGATCCCGGTCTGAGAGTGACAGGACCTATGTTGAAAAGGAAAAGGACAGCTTCATCGAGCCCTATGACACCACCTCAGAGCTGAAGCCTCGGTAGGGACTGTATCACTGGCTCTGCTTCCTCTCAGGATGGAAGAGGAGCATCTCAGTATGGTCTCTGTGTATGTGTGCAGGTGTGATGTGTGTGTGCACATTTATCTATATGACTAGTGTCTTATTCATCAGGTTTTTATCACTAGTGTCAAAGGGACACTGTCCAGGGACATTAATTGCTCTTGGATCAGAATTTTCTCCAGAGTGGATCTTGTTAAATTATGACTTATAAGACACCGGTCGTTTTCATGGCAGCACAGAGCCAATGAATTCAGCGTTGCTTTTAGCCCTTAGTAGGATTCTCTGTGCCACAACCTAAACAGTGGGAGTTGTCACTCATCACTTCTCATGTACCTCTAACATTCATGTTATTTTCCTTCTGTGGCACCTGTAATATAAAATTTTTCCTTTATTGCTTGAGCTGGGTTTGAGGGCTAGGGGTTCAGGAAGGTTTCCTCCTGTGGAGGACAGGATGGGGGGAGAGCATAGGGATGTATAGAAATCAACTAGGAAGAGCTCGAGTGTTGAGGGATGGTCATTGTGGGGCTGGGATGAGCTTTCCAGATGGAGAGGAGGGAGTATGAGACGTGAGTATTGAAGGAAGATATGTGTGTTTGGGAGGACCTAATGAGGTGGAGAGTGATTCAAGATGGGGTTGGAGGTGTGGGCAGGACCTAGGCCAGGGATGCCTTTGGTGTCCTGCTCTGAGACTTGTTAACTCCCCTAGCAGTGGCAGGAAGACACTGAAGAGCTTTAAGGGCTCATGGGGTGGGGTGGGGATACATGATCAAATGTGCCTTTTTAACTGTCATGTATATTCAATTTTGGTTTTTTTTGCTTTCTGATATATCAAATATTCTTTCTTTTTTACACAGTATAATCTATCAATTTTTTCCCTTACTGTTTCTGTCATTATTGTCGAATTTAGTAAAACCTTTCCTGCTACGGTATTATATAAATACTTAATGTATTTCCTTCTAGGATATGTTTTTATTTTTTGTTTTTACATTTAAATCTTGATTCCATTCTGAGATGTTTGAATATAGCCTGTTTTTCTCCTGGTAAGAGTTATATTTTGGCTGAATAAGAGTTAAAGATGAGGAAATGGTTCCAAAATTCATTGGAAAGAATAAGCACAAAAGACCATCAGATGAAATCTGGGAAGGAACAATACTAGCCCAGGGGGAGGGCTGGATTAGCCCCATCATATTTTAAAACATATAGTTAAAGTAGTGAAAATAGTGTAGGACTGGTTCAGTGATAGAGAGGTGCCTGTGAATATGCTGAGGTGAACTTAGCATTTGCAAGCATATTGAGTCTTTAATACAGGCAGCCCCACAGATGAAAAGGGGAAGGAAAGATTCAACAGTACGAGCAATATTAGAAAACAAGTTAGCTTTGAGCCTTGCCTAAGTCATACGCCAGAATAAATTCCTATTGAGTGAAAGGATTATTCTGTATATATGAAAACATAAATAAGACTATGAAATCCAGTATCCAGTCATCAGACCTCTCAGGGGGAGATGACTGCTATTTACTTCTAAGCTAAGAATTTAGAAGATAAAAAAAATTTTAAATTATCTATATATTAAAAATTTACATAGCCAAAATAAAATTAATTGAATAGGAAAAATATTTACAGTAAAAATGAAGTCAGAGTTTTCATTTTATTAGATAAAAAGTTAATTTTGAGTTGTAATGGACCTGCTGGAAGCAAAATGGACAAAGGCCATGAACAGACAATTCAAAATAGAGGAATTATGACTCAAAAACAAATATGTGGAAAAATATTGTCTCAGTAAGAAATGTAAATTTAGACAGTAAGATTTAAATTGTTTTGGCAAGTTTTAGAAAATTATTTATAATGTAGCTGCGGGGGAAATGATTTGTGAAATGATTTTGTGCAGGATGAACGTAGACACAAAATGTTCGTACCATTACACTCAGCATGTACTGTATGGTGGCTTGCTTTATAGAACTAATCCTAAATACAGAAGAGATTATCTGCACGTAGATGTTCATTACAAGGTTATTTATAATAGTGAAAAGTGGAGGGGAAAAAAATCCCACCAAAGTAAGGGTGATATCTGACTAAACTGCTATATATACTTAATTCCCACATTTTAAAATGTTGACTATAAAAATTTATTAATAGCAAGGCAAATTGTATACATATACAGTGATAATTATAAAGACAGAAAAAAATAGAGGGAAATGCTGAGTGTACAAAGAGATAGGATAATAGACGATTTAATCTTTTAGCTTCTATACACAGTTGACCCTTGAACAACACAAGTTTAAACTATGCGGGTCTACTTACGTGCAATTTTTTTCAATACTGTATAGCACTGTAAAAGTATTTTCTCTTCCTTATGATTTTATTTTATCTCGCTTAGTTTATTGTAAGAATACAGTATATAAAATATGTGTTAATCAACTGTTTGTGTTATAGGCTGTAGTTAAGTTTTGGGGGAGTCAAGAGTTATACATGGATTTTTGACTGCGTGGGGGGTCAGTGTCCCTAATCCCTGCATTGTTCAAGGGTCAGCTGTCTTTGTGATGTATTTATAATACTTTTATGGTAGGCTGGGAGGCATTGCATTTAAAACATATATATCAATGTCAAGTGTTAGGTTTATTTGCTTTATTCTTCAATGTTCTTATACAGACCAGATTGGCAGAGTGAGATGAGAAGAAGAACTTCCTTACCATCCTTTGAAATGCTGGGCTATGGGGATGAAGAGGACGCTGAAACACCATGGTCATCCAGCTACAAGGAGTCGGGGGATGTCAGTGCCCAGAAGGAAGAGGGAGGTGGCAGTGATGCTGAGTATGCTGGGCCACACAGAGATCAGGTGTTTTTCAAATTCCAAAGTTTCTTCTCGATATTCACCTTGACCTTAACTTACAGTAAATTCCATACAGTTTAATAGTAAAGACTTTCTTTTCTCTATTTTGCATTTGATAGCTTTTGCTTTGGGGCTTATTTTTTAAATGTGTCCAGCCTTATTTCTATCTGATTAGGCTAAAATTTAAACTTTTTTCCTTTTAAAGACAGAGATAAACATCTTCATGTTCTTGATGTAGATTTCCATCTGAAGCTAGTAATCCTGCTCTTTAGCCACAAAAGTTCATTTACCTATCACTTTTCCACTATCAGTCTTCACATCTCAACCTCTGTTCAGGTTCGTGCCTGACAAGAGGAATATCGTCATGTCTCTCTCAGTAGTAGCTGATGTTCCTTGAGTGCTTACCATGTATGCATTTCTGTTTGTAGCTCTTTCATGCATTCGTCTTAGCTGGTCTCCCACTAACTCTGTGAGGGGTTCCATTCACTGCCCAGAGGAGCCAAGGTCCAGAGAGGCTGAAGGAGCCGAGCTTCTCCACTGCCAGCTGCTCTACTAATCCTGATTTTTAAATCATGCTCCCAGAGTTTTGGAAACTGGATAGTGCCATTTCTTTAATGGTAAAAGATAGCACCATAATCTCTTTGTCCTTTCTCTTTTCACCATCACTGTAACATGTATTATTCATAGTGACAGTACATATACATTCACAGCATCGGGCTGTACTCATACTGATTATATTTATATTGATTATCCTATACTATATTAAATCACATTTTAAATGGTCTTAGGGAGCTTATTTTGAGGAATCCTTATGTGGGTATTTCGTGATAACCATATACATTACAGACTTTACCAGGCACAATTAGGTTTCTGTACAGCAAGGAGTGCTGGAACAGACAGGTGTTGTAGAGTCCTCGAAGGCTTCAGTGAAGTCCCGCTGCTCCCCATCTGCACACTTTCTGGCTAGTTCCACACTAATGTTACAGATAGAGTTGTGTCACTCAACTTCTAGAAGAGAAGCTTGCAACCACGTTTCCCTCAGAACAAAGAGATTATAGTGATCCATACAGCCTCCTTTGTTGTTCAAAGAACAAATATTATATTTTTTTAGGCAAGTCTGTCATGGTGGCTCTAGGACCCATGTGTAGTAGGAAAAAAATTTTTTTTTTAACTTGAAAAGTAGAAAATACGAGGGTGCTTCAAAAAGTTCATGTAAAGATTTGTATTCTTTTTTTTTTTTTTTTTTTTCCCGGTGGCTGGCCAGCATGGGAATCCAAACCCTTGACCCCTTGACTTTGGTGTTACCAACACTGCACTCTAACCAACTGAGCTAAATGGCCAGTCTCATCTTATTTTTTAATTCTATCTTTCCATGAACTTTTTGAAGTACCCTTCTAATATAACACATTAGTGTTTCTATTCTTCAGAATAAACAAATAGTGACTTTTTTTTTTTCCCTGCTTGCTTCAGATTTTTTTTTTAAATAAAAGAAACAAAATGTTCCAGTTCGGGTTGAAGTCATTTTTGTCTCCCATCCCTACTCCCTTGGAAGCCCATCTTTTCTTCGATTTAGAGTACTCCCCCCCGCTTTTTTTTGGGCAGCTGGCCAGCACAGGCATCTGAACCCTTGACCTTGGTATTATAACACCACGTTCTAACCAACTGAGCTAACAGGTCAGGCTGGAGTACATTTTTGAAGTCTGTGTCTTTATTCTTTTATTACAAGTAAGTCTGAGTAAACAAATATAGTACTAGCACCTTTAGGTTGTCCTACTGAACCAATCATTCCACCTCTCTGCTTCTTTACTCAGCATCGTAGTTTCGAGACTGATCCATGTCAATTTATTTATCTGCTCACCTATTGATGAACACTGAGGTGGTTTCCTTGCACATGTTTGATACATGTACCTCTGTGTGCTGGATCACATGAGATACTGCCAAATTGTCCTAAAAGCAGTTTTTCCCTTTTATTTTTACCCCCAGCAGTGTATGTGTGCCTGTCTCCATGTTTCTGTACATCCCAGCCAGCAGGAAAACCCTTCCCAACTCAACCCAGAAACCAGAGGTTGAATATTAGTAACTGATAGCAATTGAAAGGTCTCATCATAACCTGCACATTGTCCTGGCCAAGAGCAGATGGCATGAATGAAAGGTCCCTTAAACTAGAAAGGGATTTCAATTTGCCATGGCTTATTAGTTTGTTTTTTGTTTTTTGTTTTTGGTAGGGGAGATAATAGGAAGAGGAGGACATATTGACCTTTTCTGAGCATTTAATATATGCTGGGCAGTTTATATGTACAATCTCATTTACGTCACACCCCTGGGGATAAGTATGTAAAGAAACAGGAAATAACTTGCCCGAGGTCACCCAACCAGCCACCCAGTGGCAGAGACAGGATTCAGACCAGGGTGGCTAGTCTTCCCTGTTTAGAATTAAAAATTGTGTTTACAGTCCTCATGCCTATCAAGAATATCTCTTAGACATAAGACTTTTTTTTCAAAACTGACCAAGGATTTCTAAATTTATAATATGATTAAAATAGCTCCCTTTGATAGCTGGTAGAACAGAGGACAGTAATATGATTAAAATATATATCTGTGTAAAACTGCGTGTGTGGGCCATAGAGAACTGCTTATTTAATCATTAGATGGTACTGGCTGTGATGGTGATATTGCCTATGGGGGTACGTTTTAATTTAAAAAAAAGGAAAAGGAAAACTGCCTTCCCTATATTTACTATAGACATTTATAATCTCAGGTGAATGATTTATAATTTTATCCTTTTTATAAGGTCATTCATACTTCCCTTGAAGCAAGTAATAATCAAAACTATTAAAATAAGGTAATATACCATCCCAAATTAGGCAATTTGGACATAAGTCTCATGCCTCTGTCTGTATTTTAGGATAGTTTGGGCAAACATCTTCATGTGAAGTGTGCACCTTCTTGGAAATGGCCTAACAAATAGAAAGTCTTGTTTTCAGCAGTTTTCTTGACTCCACCCAAGAGTCAGGCTGGAGGGAAAGTGGGGTTTTGAATTTGTGGTCAGTTCACAGGATGTTAGAGCCCAGTGGGTGGAGCAGTGCCATGGGCATTCAAAGACCTGAGTTCAAGTCCCAGCTTCTTTACCTCCCAGTTGTGTGACTTAGGTGAGGCAGGTAAGCTTTCTGCACTGAGTTTCTTCAAACAGTAAAGGACTGTCTTGGGGAAGACTGTCTTTGGATAGGTAAATAATTCAACATGTATTTATTGAGCATTGTGCTAGGTGCTAGGGAGTCGGCGTGAGCAAGACAGAGTCCATAGTCTGTGCTGTCTTTAAGTTCTTTGAGGGTATAGGTTGGATTCTGGACAGTAAAGGTGGGCTCTGCACAAGTGTCTCCTTTCAGCTTCTGCTTCCTACCTTCTGCCCTGTGGGAATGACCAGACTTCTCCTCGGCCATCTACACCATTGATGACACCGCTCCCATCAGAGGATCACTGTGAACCTTTATAACTGTGACAATGTTATTTTGACACAGTGCCATTTGCATGCTGCCTGAGCTCTGGCAGCTCCTAGCATTCTCTCTTTGTTCCAAACTTCATAGATTTGGTAGTTGTTATCTCGTTTGTGGTTTGGGATTATGGGTATTGACTTAGCTCTTATTTTCTTATTTCTTTTTTCTATTCTTTTGATTGATTTCAATGGGTTGTTTTTTTTTTTTTTTTTTTTTTTTTGGTCTTTTTCGTGACCGGCACTCAGCCAGTGAGTGCACCGGCCATTCCTGTATAGGATCCGAACCCGCGGCGGGAGCGTCGCAGCGCTCCCAGCGCCGCACTCTCCCGAGTGTGCCACGGGCTTGGCCCATTTCAATGGGTTTTAAGGGAGGAAAGTATAGTCTAAATGCCTTATTATCATATTCAAACAGAAATCACCAATAGGATATTATTGAAGCCCTTCTGTCATACATCCTTACCGTTGTTGTGTTCGTGCATCTGCAGAGCATCTTGTCCTGAAATACCATATGTTCATTCATTTGTTCATTTGTCCAACCAGCTACTGACAAACTGATATTTCAGTGCATGCCATATGCCCAGATGCAGACTCAGAGGAATCATTCGTGGACGGGCAGACCAGTTCTCTCTAGAAATTTGTGCAGGACAGAGAATGGTGGAGATTCTTTTATTGCTGCTGCTGCTGAGGATTAGAAATGTCCTCTCTTTCTCTCCACAGTTTAACATTTTTAATTTCTTTAAAATTTTCTTTTTGTCACACAAGTAATACATGAATAGACATTTCTTATAAAAACTTTGATATTGTGCATAAGCAAAAGTCCTCCCTGAAACCCTGTTTTTCCTATTCCAGTCCTCCTCCTCTCTCCAGGAGAAATCTCTCTTGTCAGTGTGGTGTGTATATCATTTTTTTGGCTGCAAATAATGGAATACACAAACATAAGGCTTAAATAATAGACATTTGACTCTCTCACAAAATAAGGTCAGGAGGTAAGGGATCACAGAATTCTTGCAGCTGCTGTGAAGGCTACCACCTGAGATTCCCTTGGCCTTCTCTTCATGGTCACGAGTCACAGCAGGTCCTGGTCCCAAAGCAGAAAGGAAGAGGTGGGGGAAGGTCTTTCTTGGCAGGCTGCTGTGTTTTTATTAGGGAGAAAAATTTTTCCTGGAACCTCCCAGTAGGATGCTCACTGGTCACACCCATACCTTGACTAACCACTGGTTAAAAGGAAGAGGATTATTACCATGAGTCATACCCTAGGGCTGAGCCCATTTGCACCAAGCAAAATCAGGATTCTCTTAGTGAGATAGAAACACAGGGACTGGCGGCTGGGTGGGCAACCCAGCAGAGCTTGCCACGGCACGAGCCCTTCTGCAGTCTCTCTGTCTGCGTTTACATATATACATCCATGTGCAGATAGAAATTTCCACTGTTGGTTTGTGTGTGTGTAGATTATTGACTCTACCACCACGAACACCTCCGCACGAGCTTGCTCCCTATTGGTAGCAGTAGAAGGCCAGGATAGCAAGTAAGCCAGCAAGCCATCACTCCAGCCAATCTGCAGAAGCCACCAAGAGAGTGAGCTCTGCCAACTTCCAGTGTTGGGGCCTCCTCCATGCACAAGTAAAGAAGCATAGATTTACAAACCTTAATTTTATCTATCTGAATGTGAACAAGTCAGGGGAGGTCCCACATGTTGTTGGACCCACAAAGGTCCCAGCACAGACCCGAGCAGTCCTTCTACCTTACAAGTCCAAACTGTCCCTTCCAGAGTTAGTCCTTGGTTCACTGCACATTCTTACCACATTCTTGCCCAGACTTTTCCCCAAGGTGCAGCTAGCTGGACCCTTATGTCATTCCTCCTCTAATGACAGTAAAATGCATTTTGGGTGGAGTTCTCATGTTAGCATCATTGATGTGAGGAGAGGTACCTGGGAAAGGGCCAGTGCATCACCAGGGCTAATCACTGCTGCTTTTTCCGTCATCTTACTCTGAGTCTTCTCATCAACTTCACATTTCCTTGACAATACTGAGTAGCTTAATATCTGACAGGGTGAACAAGGCAGTTTGTTTCTGGGAGATAAAAAGGAAGAGGTTATTTATTTTCTTTTATTTCAAATGATGAGTAGATTGGGAGACCTATCTGCTGTTCCTCCTGAGCCAGGTCACCTTGAAGCCATGTATACAGAGCCTGGTGGACCTAGTGACCTTAGCTCTTGGCTCTGAAATGCCCCTTCTCGTGGGCATCTTGCTGGTCCCTGCCACCACCTTCCTGCCAGCCTTGGCAACAGCCCTTCCATTGCCTGCAACATGGCACAGCTGAACCAAGGTGATCACAAAAGAAGATTTTACTGAAGAATCAGAGTAGCAGAAGACAAGCCAACCCAGAGAGCACCACTCATAGTTTACCATACAGGACACAGTTCACTGTTCTTCCTCTTGGGCAGCCTCTGTCTCTGCTGCCCAGAGCCCTGCTAGTAGGATTGTCTCCTTGTCAGAGGTGGTCCCATACCTAGCACACAGGTCTCCAAGAGACAGCTCTATGGTCTGCCACCTTCATGATACCTATGTAGGAGCTGCTCACAGACAGTAGAGGTTCCATTCCAGCAGGAAATGACATTTACAGTGGACTCACGTGGTCAGCAAACGTAATGGGCCTCAATCCCAAACAATTGAGTGGATGAGGGCTCTCCAGGGCAGTTCTGCAATTCTTATCCCTCAACACTAATAACAGTCTCATTGCTGGGGTAGGATGGTATTGGGTGCTATACAGAGCAGGCCAGAGGCAGCCCCTTTTGCTGGGTTGGTCCCTGGCAGGAAGGAGGAAGGAATACTGTCCGGGCTGCTTGGATGTGATATGAAGCTCTCCATGGCCTAAGCATTACTTGGATGGTGTTGCCTTTGCCATCTGGGCTTTTCCTGAGGGCCTGGAAGTTTCATCCAGCTCCACCAGGTGTGGCCCTTTTGTGTAAGGAAAGCAGCTGAGGTGCTCAGGGAGGAGGGTAGTAGTGGGGAAGGTAAGAAATAAGACATTTGAGTTTGTTAGGAGGACATTTTATACAGGTAACATTTATCTCGTTTTTTGTAACAAAAGGTGCCATTGTCACATGGGGTAGACACTGACGATGATGAAAATATTTCTGAGCAAGATGAGTTTCCAGGCTCACCTCTGATACTACAGCATACACAACAAAAAGGTAAAAAAAAAAAAAAAAACTGTAAAGTATGACAGCACTTTGTGGCAATGAATATTGGTTACTTATAGCCATTGCACAAGTGGCTTCATAATTTTTAAGTAGGAATTTACCTAAAATTTATTTTCCCTGAAGATAAGTTATTCCACAGTCAATTTCCTGGATGTTAGGCTGTCATTAAAGTATGAGGTGCTCACTCTTGAGCCCCTTTTGTCTGTTCTCTGAGCCATGAGAGGACACATGGGGACTAGAGTTCTGACCCACGCTGTGAAGCCCAACACGCTCCTCTCCCTGCGCCTCCTGGTGCCTGGTGCTCCCTGGAATGGACGAGTGATCTGTCTAGTTCACCACGCTAGCCCCAGTGTCTGGGGCAGGGCCTGGCCCACAGCGGGGCATCAGTAAAGATGGCTTTATGATGGATGAATGGGTGCAGACATGTTTCTAATTCAGTTCTGTCACTGTGCAGCACCAACTGTCTTTATATATTTTATTTGGCACAATTAGAGAATTTGGTGCATTATCGCAAAGGGAGGAACAGTTTTCAGTTTCCTCAGAGGTGGCTTACGTTTGAGAAGTAAGAAAGACAACGTGGCATACAGTGGGCAACCAGTGACTGCTTGGTCAGGACCCTCAGAGTTGCTTGGGCTCAGGGAAATGTTTACATAAATCAATCCACAAAGTGACTGCCTGGAAAGCAGAATGCCAGCTTAGTAACACCTGGGCCAGAAAACACCTACTGGTTAGTTGCCATATTTTTTAGTATTCAATTCATGTAAAAAGTGTATCTCTTTTTTAATTATAGAAGAAATACTTTCTTGCTGTAAAAAAATAAATAAAACTCAAATACAGAAGTATCTAAAGCTAAACATAATTGTGCTCCCATAGATAATTGCTTTTAACAATTGAGAGTGTGTGTTGTGTGTGCGTGTGTATGTATAAATAAAATACACGCTATTTTGTTGCCTGCTTCTTTTCATCTCACAAGACATTCTGAATATCTTCTCTCCTCCCTTTTCTAATATCTGTGTTGTGTGGCCTGATGTATCGTGTAGCAGTCAGGATCCAATCAGGAGATAGAACCCGCATAATGATTTGAACAGAGAAAGCAGAATTATTAATTATAACAGGATTGCCTATAAGGGGTAAAGAGAATGCTCAAGAACGAATGAATAGCATGTAGAGGGAGCAGCCACTATCTCTGGAGCTGCTGCAGAGCATTTGAGGAAGAAACAAATCTGGAAGATCCTCACCCAGAGCTGAGATCTAGACCTTGGTGGAGAGGGTATGGCTGTGGCCTGCTGGCTGGTGGAGAAGTTTGCTGAGGTGCTGCCCTAATGAAACTCACTGGGAGGCTGCCCTCTGGGGTGGGGTGCCAGGAGAACCCACCTATGGTGGGGTGCTGCACATTGCAGTCCACCAAAAAAAAGGAAAAAAAGGAAGGAAGGAAGGGAGAAAAACAGGCCAGAATCAGGAAACAAATCCCCTTCTCCTCCACTGTCCCTCCAGCGCCCTCTACTGACAAAGGTTATCATCTCCCCAACTAGCAGGGTGGAAATGTAGTGACACAAGCAGGCAGTGAGCCGAGAGGCAGTGACCACCGCACAGCTGGCAGCATGAATTTGGAGCACAGGTGGTGATTGGGAGGGACTGCAGCTTCAGCAGTAGTTCTTGTTTTGTGGTGGGCATAAGAAGTCCCTGGATACTTGTAAAAAAGCTTCACACTCCAAATTCTAATTCCATGGCTCTGGGATGGGCCAGAAGTTTATATTTTTAACAAGTACCTTGGGGAATCCAACATGAGTGATTCGGGGATATCAGGAGCCCTGACTTTTAGTGGTTTAGTTCTTGCCTTGGTCATTTCCAGGAGATACAGGACTTGGCTAAGTTAGAGTTCTTTCATCAGATTGCTATAAGAATAATTAAGTCATACATGGAAAGCACAGCACCTTCCTTTGATGCTAGTGATAATTATGTCTAAAGACGAAAGCTGTGGTAGCCTGGTGCCTCACTGTGTACTCTAGTGAAACCCCTGCCAAGGAGACCAGACATTCAAGTCCTTTGGTCAAGGCGTCAGCTCCCTTGGTCAGAGCTGCCAAGTTCTTATGCATGGACATCATTCCCCTCCCTAGATTTTTTGCAGACCCTCTCCCTTCTTTGATCCCACAGTCCCCTCCTGCTGGTGCTTTCCCTTTCTCCTCCTCAACAGCCAAATTTGTCAAGTGACACATCTCTCCACACCTTCTCCCTTTCCTCATCTGACAGTGTCTCCTCAACCCACTCCAATCTGGCTTCTCTCTTCATTCCCCCACCAGACCAGAGGACTTCATGTTAAATATGGTGGATGATTTTCTGGCTTCATCTATATGACTTCTCAGGAGCATTCCACATGGATGACAGCTTTGGCTGTCTTAAAACCCATCTGTCCCCTGGCCTCCATGACATCTTGCTCTCTTCATTTCCTCCTACCTCCCTGGGTGCCCCTCCCTCATCTCCTTGTAGACCCATCTTCCTCTACCTGCCCATTAAATGGTGGGGTTCTTCAAGGCTGTCTAGGCCTTCTCTCTACTCTTCTAAGCACTCGCACCCTGCTGCCCTGCTTCAGATACCATTTATTGTGTGCTGTGCCCAGGTTTCTTCTCCCAGCTCATGACGCTGTGTAACCAACTGCTGCTGTGTGATTCCGTTCATTTATCCACTCAGCCAGCAGATAAATGTACACATGTGGAGTGCCCACTATGTTTAAAACACAAATGTGGTAGTGTCCCCTCCCGCCCCCATGTACTCCATGCACCCCATACCCTTTCAACTTAGATCTCTTGTGCGGTTTCCCAGGGCTGCAACATGTGCCACAACCTGGCCTCTGCCAACCATTCTCCAGTCACCCTGGTGTTCTTTTATTTCCTCAACGCCCTGACGTTCCCTCCTGCCACTGGACCTCTGTACATGCTATTCTCCCTTCTTTTTTTTAGTTCCCTGCTCCCCCCCCCCAGCTTTATTTTGTGAAGAATTTAAGGGTGATATAGGAGACTCCATTAAATATGAAAGTGGTAAGATCCAATATAACATTGCAGGAAACCAAATCAAGACTATTTTAAAAGTGTTATTAGAAATGTAGATTTTTCCTTGTCATATTATTTTCAACGTTTGTTCATCAGTCAGCACCTACTATGTGCTAGGGGTGACAGAGCCACAGGCCCTCACATTCCAGTCATAGAGGAGGATGTGCAGATTGCAAGCTCAGGCTGGGGTGCTGAGGTGGGCACAAGGACCCGGGGAGTGGGTAACATTGCCTGCCAGTCAGAGAAGGTGGCAGGAAAGGAGGTTTACTAGGCTGGACTGGGAAGGACAAGGGTGGGTTGTCATCATGTGACTAATGTGTCTGGTAGTCCAGGCTGCCCCAGGACATTGACCAAAAGCGTTTTGGTTAAAACCAGTTGATCAACATGACTTTTTGGTCAAAAATAAGCTCTTCGGTGATTAGTTGTTCAAGTATTGGTCATTTTAATAAGCCAGGAAGTAGATTTAGCATTTTTAAATATTTTGTCTGTTTTCTGAATTCTGTGGAATGTTTTTCATTTTTTGCACAATTGTTTATTTTCAGCCACTTATTTATAGTCTGCAGATCAGTAGTAGGAAGTTAAAAGCAACCTGGATGTCCAAGTTTTCACTGTAGCAAAGTGTACAGGCAAACTGGGGTCACCCTCTTCATGGGGTACCTGAATTACCATTGTGTAGCAGATGAGTAATGGAGCAGGATTTGTTTTCATCTTTATCACTGAGGCAGTTGGCTTCAAGGAACAACTATTTTTCTGACCAAGTTGGATGCTACTTCTGGGCAGGATAGGCAGAGAGGAGTCCAGCCTTGGCCCATTTGGGGACTGGTGGGCAGAACATGGAGAGAGAGCATAGGGGTGGGGGAGTGTTGGAAAGGCGGGGAGGAGCCCAGCAGGGGAAGGGGTCAAGGTTACCCTGAAGAGTTTGGCCTTGGTCCTGCTCAGGAGTGAGCATGGTTGAGACAGACAAGGAATTCGGAGTCCAGTTCCCGGCCTTGCCCTGGGACCAGCTTGCCACATGTCCCTGCCCAGGACCTTGTCTTGCTCATCTGTAGGAGGAAAGTTTCTGTGATTGTACTCTTTTGAGCTGTCAGATTTCTTTATTTTTAAAAGTTTTCTTTCTTTTTTTTATCAGATAGTAAATACTCTGTTCTGAATTTAAAGGTAAGATTTTTTTTTTAAAGAAACCAATATTCTCAATAAATAGAATTTCCACCATAATTTTTAAACAACTCTTGTGATTTGTGGGAAAATCTTCCCTTAAAAGTTCTTTCCTATTGAATATTTCTTTTAAATACTTTTAAAACATGAGGAAACTCATATTTTCCAAAGCTTAATAATGAAAGTAATGTATTGAAAAGTTAGAAATCACTTAATTTGTGGAATGAATAGATAATTTCAATAACTAATTTGCAAATACAGAAATAGTTCTACTTAAGTTTTTAATTGTACGATGTCATAGGAATTTAAAAATAAGATATTTCTCGGTAAAGTTCATTTATAATCTTACCTACGTTTTCAGCAGAAATCAGAAACAATATCACACAGATGTATAATGGAAAAATTAGCAAAAGGTCAAAGCCTTCCCTTTTCTCTAAGTTTTGGATTGAAAAGCAAGGTCTTATTATATTCTTTTCTCAGCATTTTGCAAACATTCTGCATTACAATAGCTGGGGTCTTTTTTGCATATTGCAGTGAGAAAAGGCCTGGTTGGAGTTGGCTTTGTGCATCTCTGCTCAGCGTTCCCAGCCTTAAAACAGGATTTAGAATGTGAACTGACCTCTGACACTCAGGCAATCTGCATGGAAAGATACAGACACAGCTCACAGGCAAAAAGGCAGGAAGAGAGCTGGGACAGGACTTCCCTTTGTGTCTCAGAGAACCCACCTGGAGGGGAAGACCCTTAAGGTTTAAGATTTAGTTATAAGAAACAGTAGATTTTAAACTTTCTAAAGGTAAAGCGAACTAAGAACCACAAGAGCCAAAAGGGGAAAAGTATGCTTAAATATGTGATATATGCTGACATAGCTTCTCGTGTCAGTCCACTTTTAGGAGATGCTAAGACTCTTCATTCATTCCTCTTATGTTTTTTGTTCCCTAGGATGAAAACGCTCCATTATGTGAAAAACCTCCACCCTCTCCAGGTATTTGCCTTTTGAATTTTACTCTGATGGGAAAGCTTATTGTTCTAGAGAATACCCAGAATAATTTCTTTTGAAAGTAAGGTCACTTTTTCTTTTCCCTGTAAAGGCTGTTGCTCTGTCCTTTTTACTGGAATTGAGAAGTATCGGTTGTTGAACTTCCGTCATTGCCCCCAAAAGACAGGGTCCCAGCACTGACGATCCAAACTCAGATCCCGGGGAGTGCTGTGGACCTGTGGGATGTGATTAGATCCGGGGGTCGGGTGTATGCAGATGAGTGCTTTGCTCGGGTTCTGGAGGCAGAGTGAGAGGTCTAGAGATGCTTTATGGGATACATCCTCCTGTACAGTTTGGGGAGTTTCAGTAGTTTCCACAGTGGATTTTGTTGTTTTGGGCTGTTATGTCTTGCATCACTAGTCTGAAAATCCTATTTTAAGTCTGTCCTCCATGTCAGGTTGGCCTTCTTTTCAGCCTTTCTATTTCAGTGTTTTTCATGCTGTATTCTGGAAGATCACTGGGGCTCTAACTTCTAGCCCACATCTTCATTCTTCATTCTGTGTATTCTGCTAGTCAGCCCATCGTTTGATTTTGTTATTTATCGAAATGTTAATTCCCACGATTTCTAATGAGACATTGACTACAGTCTTTCTGCAAATCTTAGCTATGCTTATTTCACTCCTGCAGTCTGTGCCCCTCTTTCCCCTCTCATTTGACTTTGGTGCTTTTCTTGGCTCAGATATGTGATCTTCTGAGGCAGTGTGCTAACCTTGGTCCTCGAGAGCTCCCTGGTGTCCCGTCTGAGGATGCTGTGTCTGTTTACTGCAGGCTGCTTAGAGAGGGGAGACCAGCTGGGCTGCCAGGTGCACAGCTTGTCTGCAGTGACTGATGGGGACAGGCAGGATGTGTGGACAGGCAGGAGGTGTGGACCCCCTCTCCCTCCTGGGTTTCTCTAGCCCCCTGGCCTGCCCTGCCTCTCTGACCTCTGGGCCTCTATGTACTTCCCGGAGAGGGGCACACACTTCTGCTGCTGCTGCCTGGCCCAGGAGGTTGACCCCTTGCTACTCCCACTCTGTTGTTCTAGCTGGACCCTGCATCAGCTCTTTCTAGGCCACTTTGTGTCCCTACTCTTACCAGAGCAAGGCTTGTCCCTGGAGTCACCCCCACCTTTTGTAGTTGACCTCTCCTGGCATATTTTAGGCTGTGGCTTCCATCCTCAATCTAATCTCAACTGCCTTCTCTCTGGGATTCCTCATGGTTCGCTTCTTGTTCTCAGTGTACTTGTGGAATTACCCATTTCGTAGCCTCTCCTTTCATGTTCTAGGGACTGGGTATGTGTGTGTTTCAGAGCCACCAGCCCCCCACCCTTATCTGCTCACAGAAGTTCTGTGTCTGCCTCCACCTTTGCCGGGAGGCATCCCTGGCCAGGGGGCCTGTTGGCGTTCTCACCTCCTTTGACTTCTATGAGCATATTTCCATGGAACACCACTCTGTTTTCCTCCAACCTTTCCTGCTATTCCTTCTTTTTTTTTTTTTTTAATTAAACCAAAATTATTTTATTAGCCTCATTTACCAAAATTATGTGAACTGGAATTCTTAAAACAATTTTTAGTTTTTCTAAGAACTGTTTAGCACGTTTAAAGTATTAGAAGTTACCTTATTTTCTAAATTTTGGGTAACACTGAATTTCTGTATGTATTTATTTATATATATAAGCCAATATAGATTGAAAGCTCAAGGAGCTCAGAGTTCCTTTAATTTGAGATACTTTATAATCTAATTGATTAATATCCTCCAGAGATAGGAAAACATTGCACACTTAAACAAAAAGAGGTAAAGACCTTTCTGAATTTTGGACACATACACACACAGACACATAGTGAGCTAACAGCTTAAATTCTGAAATTGTAGCCGTGGGTCAAGGATAAACGAGAAACACAAAAGTTCACTAGATATCAAAGAGCTGTTCTCCTCTGTGCTCATGAAACTGTCTTGCTACTCCTCACACTTCTTTGTGACTTTTTGTTTTCTCCTCTCCCTGGTGCCTTCAGGTGCTGGTGGCTCCTCAGTCTCTGTCCAGCCAAGGCTGCCTTCAGAGCTTTGGGCCTATATCCTAACCTGAGTTTGCCTCTTCCCCCGCTTTTGTCCCCACACCTGCTCTCCATTTTGTGCCTTGTCTGGGTAAGTGTCTCCAAACCACAGACCTTGGCAGTCCTCCTTTATTTGCTTATCCCTCACTGCCCACACCCACTCAGCCATTAAGCCCTGTCGGGTTTTAGCCCCTGAGTCCTCTCATATGTCCCTTCCTTTCTGTCCCCACTCTGGTGCTGCCCCTCAGAGCCTCTGGGTTGAGCCTCATTCCAGTAGCTTCCTTCCCTTGTGGCTCCTGCTGGCCTGCAGGATGGACCCTCCACCTGCATCATGGTACACAAGGGTCTGCTATGGCTCTTACCTCTCCCACTCTGTCACCACTCTTCCTGCCACTCACTAACTCCTTCCTGTACGAGCCCTTCTCTTTCCAGGGACCGAAGAACACAGCACCAGGCGTGACAGTAGTTGCTCATGCAGTTTTTGGAATAAAGTCTCGTGGGATTTTGGTTTAAAATTGTAAATATCAATTAATATTTTAAAACTTTTTCTCTGTACCTTTTCAGATATAGCTGGTAGAGCACGTCAAAGATGCATAGAAATAACCAAAGAAAAGTTTGAGGAATTAAAAGAAGAAAATTTGCTCCTAAACAATAAGAACAATCAAACCCTTACCCTTGAACTAAAACTAATAAAACAAGCAATGAAAGAACTACAATTAAAACTTAAGCAAGTGGAAAAAGACAATGGAAGGCTGAAAAAGGCTGAGAAAACATCATCTCAGGAAGGTGGGGACAAGTATCAGTTTTTTTATTAAAGGAACGAACAGGACTTTACTCGTTTTATTATTTATTTTGAAAATTAATGTTTTATGTTTTATGTTGTGATATTTGCTGATATTTATGTTGTTGTTGTTTTTGTTGTAATATTTAAGGTTCTTTCATTAGTATCCTTATGCTTGTTGAAATTTTTGTTTGTATGTTTCTTCTTTTTAGTAGCCTCTGTGCAACCCTCCCCTCCCCTACACATGCCGCCTGGCCCAGTCCTGGCCTCCCCTCCCCACCCTCTGTGTAGGCCGCGGGCCAGTGCTGTTGAAATTTGATTTCCTCTGCTAAATTATTATTATTGTTGTGCTAAAGAAATTTCAATACTTCTCTTGGAACTTGATGCTTAGCATACTATCTTACATATATTTCATATTAGCTTTTATTCCCATGAACAGCTTATAAAAGTGCCTCTTTTACACATGATAAGATTTATATTTTCCTTCTTAATTTGATAGGCAAAAAAAAAAAAGAAATCCCATTTTTATTTTTTATTTCTTTTATTATTATTATTATTAGTTTTATTTTGTTTTTTATGTTTGTTTTTTTTTTTTGGTGGCTGACCAGTAAGGGGACCCGAACCCTTAACTTTGGTGTTATCAGCACTACACTCTAACCAACTGAGCTAAACAGCCAGCCATATTTCTTTCATTATTAATGAGCTTGAATTTTTTTTTTTTTATGTATCTTTGCAAGTTATTTTCTTTCTCCTTCATAAATTTGCTCACTTTAAGTTGAGACACTTGGCTTTTCCTTATTGATTTGGAGGAACTCTTTACATATTAAAGATTTTAGCCCTTAGTCGTGTGTGTAATATTTTATTAGTTGGTTGATAATTCAGCTAAATCTACAAGATGTTTTTCTTTTCTGACTTATGCCCTTGGTGTCAAGTCTTTTTTAACTCTAATATTATATAAATATTCACCAATATTTTCTCTATACCTTTTAATATTTATGTAAGACTAATATTATAGCCTTGCCTTAGTTCGTTTGTGCTGCTGTAATAGGATACCTGAAACTGGGTAATTTGTAAAGAACAGAAATTTATTTCTTACCCTTCTGGAGGCTGGGAAGTCCAAAGTCCAGGGGCCCACATCTGGCAAGGACTTTCATGCAGGGTCATCCCTGGCAGAAGGCAGAAGCAAGAGAGCATAGGGGGGAAGGAGGAAGGAGAGAAAGCAGCAAGAGAGGGCTGAACACACTTTTATAACGAACACATTCTCATGATAATTAATCTACATCTGTGATAATGACATTATCTGCCCGCATGACCTAATTGCATCTTAAAAGTGCCACCTCTCAACACTGTTGCTTTGGGGATTAAGTATCTAACAGATGAATTTTGGGAACCATATTCAAACCACAGTAGGCCTTACGTAAGATGGTGTAGTTTTCTTCATATAAACCCTGCATATTTCTTGTGTTAGGCACATTTCTTTCTTGATACTTTATGTTATTTGTGCTGTTGTTACATTGTCAGATCTATTTTCTATTATGTTTTCTAATTGCTGTTATGTGGGAAGGTTTTTTGTTCTAATAAATTTTCTATTCTATGTGGTTTTCGAGGCATATATTTTTACGTTGTCTGAAACAATGACTATTCCTTTTCAACTTAAAATTTTTATTTTACTTTATTGTATATGCAAAAATTTCCACAAACTTCCAAAACAACATGGTGTATTTGGTGTTAAAAAACTTGGTCACATTTTTCATTTATACATATATATGTATACTTTGCTGTCTCTATGAAGCCTAAAAGGAAAAAAAAGGCAAATGATTAGCAATTTATATAAAACCTTGATAAATTTAATATAATTTCTTGTAATATAATATTTAACTGATTTTTTTTCCCCACTAGGCACTACACCTGAATTACTTTATCTAAGAAAACAAGTTCAGGAACTGGTGGATGAAAATGATGGGTTGAAAATGATTGTCCATCGTTTGAATGTAGAACTGAGTCGGTATCAAACAAAATTCAGGCATTTGTCCAAGGAAGAGGTAATGTTTCCAATTATGAAAAATCAGACTTTTCAGATATTTTTAGTCTTTTCTGTTGAATTGATTTTCAATTCTGAAGGGTTCTTATTTATTATAATTTTGTATAAAAAATAATACGTCCAAAGCACAGTCTTTCTAGGAACTGTCCTTCCTTCCTTCATGCACTGAGAAAACTCAGGGATGTGAGGGACACGTGCCAACACAGGTGGAGGACGCAAAGCTGTCTGGCCCTGGCTGGGGTCGAGAGAGGGGAAGCCAGGGACACAGGGTGTTCTCACACGGCTCCTGAGAGTTCAGGGCCTCTTGGGCTTCTGAGTTTCTTTTTGAATGGGGCTTAGTTTTAACTCTTTTTAAATAACAGCTTTGAAATGTAATTCATATACCATCCAATTCATACCCATTTTAAAAGTATACAATTCAGTGTATTCACAGAATAATGCAGCCACTGCACAATCAATTTTAGAGCATTTTTATCACATCAAGAACTTTCCTACCTGTTAGCATTCCCTCCCCATTTTCCCCCATTGCCTACTCCCCTCATCTAAGCCCCTAGCAATTGCTAATCTATTTTCTGTCTCTATGGATTTGCCTATTCTGAACATTTCATATAGATGGAATCATACATTTTCTGATCTTTTGTGACTGACTTCTTTCACTTAGCATAATACTAACATTTAAACAACAAAAAAATTTTTCTTAGGGTCACATGATCTAAAACATGCTTCCTAGGTCAGCACTTACTATAGCTATGGGTAGGCAGTATAAGGAGGCTTAGAGACAACCTCCCCATCACCCTGCCCTGCCTCACCATCACCCCCACCTCTCTTCTGTCCTGTGCAAATGCCACATTCTCCATGACAGTCTTCCCTCATCACTCCAGCCAGAAGTGATCTCACTCTCTGTTTTAAACCATTGCAGACTTTTGCTTGTACCACTCTTAATGCATTTATAACATTCTACCCTGTACTATGTTTCTGTATTATGTTCAGAGATAACAGACTTATCTCTGTTTTTAGACCATAAAATCCTTGAAAACAAGGATTGTGCTGCAATGTCTGTAATGACTTAGTGAGTTCACATATTTCCTGAATGAATGGGTGATGAAGGCTGGCCAGTTAGCTCACTTGTTTAAAGCTCAGTGCTGATGGCTCATAACACCAAGATCCATGGTTCAATCCTTGCACTGGCCAATTGTCCAACCTCCCCCTCACCCCCCTCCAAAAAAAGAAAAATGACGAGATGGATATTAAGGAGACTGCACTGGAAAATTTTTGTTAAATAAGGAATTATTCCTTCAGGGTCATAGTTTCTGTACCAAATTTATTCTCCTGCTGTGAACAACTAAAAAACTAGACAGACTATATGATGGTACTTCAAAATGTCTGTGGAAAATAGAATTAAAAGATATCCAAATCTTTTCATGAACTTTTTGAGGTAACCTCATATAATACAACTATGTACACACATCAGACAGCATGCGACACCAGACTCTGATCCTCGAGAGCAGGAAGATAAATAGATGAGCCTTATGATTACCTCTGCCTTCTGTCTGGAGGCAATCTCAGTTCACAGAGCAGGATGGAGGAACCAAGCAGAGCACAGCAATTTCACTGAGTCCAGGAGGCAGATTTAAGTTTGGGGAAGCTGAGGAGGCTAGAATTTGCAGAGCAAGAATACTGGAAAGGAAGGAGCTATGGACAGAAAGAGCTGCATAGATCTGCATGGGGTTCCTTGGAGTCTTTTGTTGAATACTAATCTGCACATGTGTAGGATAAAACTTCATGAGGTTGGGCAGGAAACAAGTACAGGAAGCTGTGAGCTGAATGGTTCCCAGAATTTGCACAGCACTGGGAGACCTTTGAGTTCTGACCAGCCACAATGGCAAGACCTTGTTGAAAACTGTGGCATTGAGTAAAGCACCCAGAAGGGCCATGCCTTAGTATTATGGCTAAACTAGCCTTTCAGTAAAGGCTACTACAGACCCACCATAATCAGGGTGAAAAACAAGCCTCAAAAACATCAAGCTGGAGGCTGGCTGGTTAGCTCAGTTGGTTAGAATACAGTGTTATAACACCAAAAAACCAAAAAGCTTCAGGCTGATCCACAAGCAACTTAAGAGGCTGCAAAAAAGAAAAAAAGTAAACCAACTTTCTTTAAAGGAAGACAACAAAATCCAGACACTCAAAATGTAACATTCAGAAAGTCCAGAATTAGGCTGGTCAGTTGGTTCAGTTGGTTAGAGTGCAGCCTTTCAACACCAAGGTCAAGGGTTCAGATCCCTGTACTGACCAACTGCCAAAAAAAAAATAAAAGTTCAGAATCCAGTAATAAATTACTAGATATGTTTAAGATTTAAAAGGACTAAAAAAAGTTGACGACTAAATGCAACATGTGAACCTGGATTGGATCCAAGATCAGAAGAGGACATTAGTGGGAAAATAGATGAAATTTGAAGATGGTCTATAGGTTAGAAAACAGTATTGTGTCAGTGTTGATTTCCTGATTTTTATGATAGTGTTGTGGTTAAGTAAATGAATGTTTTTGTTTTCAGGAAATACATACTGAAGTAATTAGAGGGAAAGGAGCATTATATGTTTAAGTTACACTCAAACATTTCAGAAAAAAATTGTTCATACACACACACGCATATATATGTATACATTTAGATGCACAGATAGGTGATGCTGAGTCTAGATTAAGAATATTTTAGACTTGAAATTTCAGATGGAGTGTAGCTTAATTTGTCTTCAATATGTGTTTTATTCTTAGAGTTTAAAAATTGAAGGCCTCCCATCAAAGGGCCCTACACCACCCTGGTTGGTAAGTGAAACATTTAATTTCAGGACGATCATTTCTGGGCTGTATTTACATAGCTATTAAAAACCATTCCAAAATCAGTGTATTTTCTTGCCTTTTAAAAAATGTGCTGATTGTGTTTAGGTATCAGTAATAGTAACCTTCCTTTACTCCATTATCTTCAGTTGGATATAAAGTACCTGTCCCCCTTGTTGCTGGCTTATGAAGATAGAATGAAAGAGAAGGACGAGTTCAGTTGTACCCTTGAGGTAGGTTGGCAAATGTCTCAAAAGAGACATGGTTTATAAAAATAAGACCATTTCAAACTTTGCAGAAACATTTTGGATGTAGGTATGCCAAACATATAGTAGATAATCAATTGTTTGTGGAAGGAAGGAAGGCAGATAGGCAGGTGTGTGGCAGGGAGGGAGGGAGGGGAAGAAGGAAAGGGGAGGAAGTAAGGGAGTGACTGGCAGAACAGGAAGCTTGGGCAGGGATAGAAGGGAAAGGTTTGGAGGGACAGGGTGCTTTCCTGGACAGGCAGCCCCGTGTGGGCTGGGATCTTGGGTGCAGTGTGGAAGGCAGCAGTGGGGAGGCACTTCTTCCCTGGGACTCCGAAGCTGCACACACCACCATAAGAAGAAACATTTGAGCAGACAGGGAAGGTAATAGGCCAGGGATGCTTTAGGCAAAATTAGATACTGCTTAATTTTTAGGAAGAGCTGACTCCAGAGAAGTCCAATTATTGAGCTGTTGGAAGTGGTTAGGAAGTGAGGTTTTTATTCATTTCTATTTTGTTCACCTCTGTTTGATGGGGATGGCTTCTGGCAGTGAAGCTCATTCTAATTATACAGGAGACTAAGCCTGGGCTGGTTTTGTAGATACATCCTGTGCCTTTCCATGCTGCATTCCTCTGGGTTCCTCATTTAAATGGCCAAAGAGATCTCTGGAATTGGAAGGATCCAGGGAGAGAAGTGTTGGTTGTTAGGGGATCCTGAGCTGGAGGATCCTTTAAGAGTCTCCCAGCCTGTTCTTCAGTCATGCTGTCCTGTGTACATGTCCCATGTAATGCAATTTTGAAACTTTCCTTCTAGTCTCACTGTTGGACGCTTAATTTTTTAAGAGCATGAATTAATCTTGTACTAATTGGTTAAATATCAATCCTAATAATTAATAAAATTATTTTGTTGCCCTTTCTAAATCGAGGTCACCATACTTTTTCTATAAATAGCCAGTTAATAGATTTTTTAGGCTTTGTGGGCCATGCAGTTACTGTTTGCAATACTCAACTCTGCTGTTATAGCATGAAAGCAGCCGTGGATAACATGTAAATGATGGGTGAGGCTGTGTTCCAATAAAACTTTATTCACAAAAACTGACGGCTGGCTGCAGGCATTAGTTTGCCTGACCCCTGTTCCATAAAAGAGCCAAATGGACTGCCAGCAATTGGTGCGCATGTCTGGGCAGAAACGCAAGAAAAGGAAAAGTTACTTGAGAATGCTGCCTTAATTAAGTTAAACAGGTGTAAGCATAAATGTCTGATAGCTGGGAGAAGAATATTTAGCAGCACCCCACAGTAAATATTGGTACCTAAGATTCTTATCAAAGGACACAGAAACTGGCCAGGGGCTGGCTGAGAAAAGCCATGGAGACAGAGGCAAGCAGAAGTGCCATAAAGGCAGACTGATAGGAGTTGAAAACAGACACAGGCTGCTAGGAGTCCAAATAGACCAAGCAGCAGTCCTGGCATTGGGCTAATGGCTGAGGAAGCTGCAGGGCCTGATGACTTTAAGAAAGGGCTTTGTCATGGTTGTCATGGGGCGAAATTGGAGCCTCCAGTCCCCATGCTAACTAACCCCTTTCCTTCAAAACAGGCTTTCAATAAGGAGGGAAAGTTCTTATTCTTTTATAAAAAACTCCAATTTATCCTATAAAGTCTTTAAACAAAGGAAAAATTACAGTGTTTATGGACATCTCTGCCTTTTCCCCTTTTCAATTTTTTAAGTATTTGGAAGTTATAGAAAAATGTTATCAAATTAGGAATTGAATATTTAAAATCTGAGATTCCTTGTCCCTTGTACTGGGCATTGCAGTTGTCCCTCGTGTTTTCTCACTAAACTGTAAGCTCCCCGAGGGTAGGCACTTGGTACAAGTACCAAGCTGGTGCTATTGTGAGACTTTGCCAAATGGCTACTAACATTTGATTTTAGCCACAGCAACAGCACTAGAACTAAGAAATATAGATGTGTGTGTATATGTGTATTACAATTTACATAAATTTTATTTCAGGAGGAAATGAGAATGTTTAGGATGCGAGTCCAAGAAGTGGTGAAAGAAAATGAAGAATTGCACCAAGAGTTAAATAAGAGTAGTCCTGTTACCAGGGAGGAATGGCAAGTGGTGTTGTGTTTCTGGTATTTTGCTAATATAAAACAAAAGATAATAGGAATAAACCTTATAAAATTATCAAATACATAAGTACATTTTTAACTAAATTATTTTAAGGAGGAGTTTCTAAGAAATTAAAAAGATACAATGAAATTCTAGTAAATTATCCTAAATTTGTGTTTTAAAGATGACTTTAAAAATTCTAAATAGGTTCTCAAACCTGAATATACTTGCTTTCCCCATCTTTACTTTCTGAGGTGCTATTTTTCTAGGGCAGTTTTCCCATCCCCAACCTGGCAAGTCACATGCTTTGTTAGATACCTCCAGTGGCTCCCAGGGATTTGGAACAACCAGCTCCCATCTGCTCTGCCCGATTTCCTGACGGCTGAGGTTGCCCTCATTTCAGTCTGTTACCGATGCAGCTCTCTCCCCTGAACATCCCTTTGCAGTTCCACTCACCTTTTAGGGCCCTGCTCAGATGACAGTTGTCAGTAGCTCTCCCTGCAGTAGAGGCAGAGTTATTGCTCCCTTGTCTCTGACATAACCCTAAACATACACTCTGTCCCGGCACTTGCCATAGTGCGCCTCCCTGTCTTGTCTGTCTCCACATCTGTCTCCCTCTTCTCCTTTGTGAGCTCTGAAAGGGCAGGACCATGTCCTGTTCATTTTTGTGTGTGGCCACGTATCCAGCATGGCAGCAACAAATGTCTGTTAACAGAATTAGAAAAAGTAAATGTCTTTAAAATTCTAAAGGCAATATCCAGGCAAGACTAAGAAAACAAAAATTATTCACTGTGGGTAGGTATGTTATATTTAAGTACTTTGAAAATGTCTCAACATCACTGAAAAAAATGAAATATTTTGCATTTGTGATGTCCAGAAGTCTGGAGTGGAGTCAACAGCATTCTTACCATAAGGTCAGTTCTCCCTGATTTTATAGTCACTGAGGTGTCAGGTCAGACTGGCCTGGGCAGCTACTGTATCTTGGTACACTGTGACTTCCCCTGCTGAACTTGGATTTTCTTCTGTCAGGGTTCCTAGTATGTCTCCCCTCAAACCCTCTTTGAACAGCACCCTGGAAACCAGCTTAGTCAGACTGGGTCTCACACACCCTTGTGAGAATTTGGAACTTCAGATTCTTTCTCAAACCTTGTCTATAGCCATAAGTTAAACCTGTGTATGTGTCCTTAAAATAAAAATAATTAGTAAATGAGATGAAGGAAAGATATTCCCCACTTTCAGATCCATGGTCCTCCAGTGTTCCCCACTCCTGCGTTCATCAGGATTTAACTTTGCCCTCTGCCCTGGTGAGGTGGCCTGTGCACCTGGGGCAAGCTGTCACTGTGCTACAGCTGGGGAGGGTTTCTGGGCATTGTATTCCAGAGGCAGATCTGTGACCTTGTGAGGCCCTCCCCTGAGCCTCCTTGCTGCTCCCTGTCCCTGCACAGCTGTGCAGCTGCTAGGCCTGTGCAAAGCACTCGGCACTCAGACATCACTTCCGCAGAAGCTCTCTACTTAGTTTCCAGTAATTTCTTGATGAACTTCTGGGCTGCAATAGTTTGTCTACATTTCTTTTCCCTATTCCCCTGGCCAGCTGGGTAACCTCAGGCTTAATGGTCCTATTTGTTTACCTGTAGAATGGGAGGGAATATTAAACTAAATCTGAAGGTTTCAACTGTTTTTTAGGAATGGGGGACCCCTTTTATTTAAAAAAGAAAGGAATGACAGGAGAGAGGAAGGAAAGAATGAACAAATAAATGAGTGAAGGAAATAGAGGGAATTATATTATAATTAACTCAATGAATTAATTAATATTAATTCATTAAATTAATTAATTAATATTAATTAATTAATTAAATTATAGAGAATTCAAAAATGTGAAACAGACCAAAGTGCATCTGCGCTGTTTGAGGCAGAAATGAGGCTGGAGCAGGCCAGCTTGGGTGAGCTCCCCACCCCCCCGGTGGGTGCTGGTAGCAGGTAGCAACACCTCCCCAGCACCAAGGAGCCGCTGTCAGGATGAGATCATTGTTACGGCCTGACTCCTTTCATCTTTTTTCTCTCCTTCCTCCACCTTACCTTTTGAGTGTAAAGTGAAAAATCGAGACAGTTTACTGGTTTACAGTGTACTGTGGGTGGTAAACATTTAACCAGATGATTTCTAAGGTCCCTTCAGCTCGTTCTAACTGGACTTTGTGGTCATGAAGGTTGAGCTGTACTGGGATTAACATTGTACCATCTGTAAGGAAAGGATTTTCTCATGGTTAAATTAAGACTTAAATTAAGGCTAAATTAAGAATAGGGTTATATTAGTACAGTTTTCATTTCAAAGCCTTCTGACAAAGTAATTATTTTTTTGGCAAATATGCTACTGATTATGAATGAGTATTTTTTAATTAAAATGACAGCCAGAATTTAATCAAAATAGCCCAGTGGGTAGGAGAATTGGAGATTTATATAGCTGAAACAAGACTGGCCATTTGATGATTGTTTAAATGGGGTACTGTTTAAATGAGTTCATTATTCTATTCTCTTTACATGTATATATGTTTGAAATTTTACATTTTAAAAAGTTACTGAAGCAGTCCATAATTCAAACTTCATTTCTTTTCTTTCCCCCACTTAATGCAAATGGCAGATTTGCTGGCTGTGTTAATAACATGTTTGACAGACTGGCCACTTACCTCAGTCGGTTGGAGCATGGTGCTGGTAACACCAAGGTTCAGACTTCAATCCCTGTACCAGCCAGCCACCAAAATAATAATAATAATAATAATAATAATAATGTTTGACATTAAAACATGTCCAGATATCCATTATCTATAATACACCAATTGCTTTCTTACAGACTCTGGAGTGTTTCTGAAATCATTCAGTACCTGAATTGCAGTATTTAATTTTGTAATAAATCAATTATAGGCATCAGCTTCAGGCTCAAGCAGAACTGGTTTTAGAGGAAAACAAGTTGTTGATAGAACAGTTGGAGATTCAGCAAATGAAAGCCAAGGACACCCACCAGGAGCATCTCCAAGAAGGTGAGGTCTTTCCAGTGAGTAACAGTGATGCTGTGATGTCACTTGTGACATTTTGCACTTGTACCCACCTCCTGTAAAGGGCCCGCAATTGAAAATGGTGGAAATCGTGTTCTTTAAAATATTTTCTTCTTTACTGAAATACTATTTATATCATTTCCAGCCATTACTCTTAATGCATTGATTGCTTTCCCTTAGGCTCCACAGTGTCGCTCGAATCATTCTGTGTTTCGTTAATCAATTGTGATAGCTTTAGACTCAGCAGAATGGGTTTTAGGGTACAATAGTGCCTTAGAAATGAGAAAAATCATGCCAGGTAAATATTTGAAACAATCCAAGGATCTCTTCCCAAATATTTGTTGAACAAGTAAATAAGTTGAACCGTTCACTCTCTAAACAGCTTATCTGTGCTCTTCCCCTTCCTTCAAAGCTGTGGGTTAAAGCTGTAGGTTAAATCTCTGTAGGTTAGATCTCTGTCAAATACCTTCTCTGAGTGTCCTGTCTCCCCATGTGTCCCTCCCCACCCCTAGGAGCCTCACAGCATATGACAGTGGACTTCAAAGTGGGCCAAATTAATAGTCGTTTCTTCTGCTTTGATTAAAACCAAAAGTTATGAGCACAAAAGATAGTGGTATTTTCTTCCTTTGCCTTACTGATTTTTCTTTTCCAGTGAAGAATGATATAGGACAGAGGCTGAATATAAGCTGTCTTGCATGGTCCATTGTAACCCCTCCTTTCCATCTTCCTTTCTGCACCTGTTTGTTTAATGACTCCCATTTCAACACTGTGCAAGAGTTCATTACCAGCCTCTGCCATTGATGCAGCTACTGAGCTAGTATTTCCATTTCACGTGTTTCTGATAACGAGGCCATATTTAAAGATGAGATCATTTCTGGAAGAGTCCTATAGGAATTTCCTCCACAGGCCCTCTCTATAGACCTGTGTGGCCCAGGAGCATTTGCCTTTACTCTGGCATTGCTGAGGACAGGAGGAGAGAGAGAGTTGTTGAGCCTCCTATCTTTGTTTTCAGGATTGGAGATGACAGGTAAATTAATTTTCTACTTACCGAGCTTAATTTTTTCCAACATACCAGATCTGCACAGGTGTAGTGATTCTTCTAGTCATGTGGGGCAGGGCAAACCTTTTGACCTGTGTGATTCAGTCAGTTGCCTATGTCATTTTTCTATTCTCCAGAAATAGCTACTCATGTTGATCAACTAAATGTTTTCATAGAGTAGAAAAATTTAAAGTTTTACACCGTAATACTTCTAAGTGCTAGTTTCAACAGATGCCCAGGAAATATCTTATTATTACATACTTCCATTTCACAGAGGATGAAAATATTTATGATTCACTTTAGATACAGGACATATAACATAAAGACTTAATGAGGAAAGGGAAGAAAAACAGTAAATTCGGTTCTTAGTCTGACTATGTTTGATGTCCTTAAAAATCTTGAAAGTCTTGCAGTTTTGGGGACAACATCATGATACACGTTGGTACATCTGTGTATGATTTAAGGCTTCAGTCTTTGGAAAGTAAGTTCCTCGAAGATTGGAATCGTGTCTTGTTAAATATTATAGTGAGCCCTAGTAAAAAAGTGGACATTTAGTGAGTGCTTAATATAGGGACAGTAATTTCTAAGTACAAGGCCTTTGGCATTAATTTATAACTCTCCAAAAGACTTTTAAAAGATCATTTTTATAAGCTGACTTTCATTAGTATTTCCTAGTAACCAAAATCATGTTTTATTGAGTCTTCTCTGCCAAGTCTTTATCCCTGTCTTTTGTTTTTCAGTTTCTAAGCTGACGAAACAACTAATGCTCCTGGAGACTAAAACCCAGGGCCAAGAAAAGGAGCTGATGGAAAACAAGGAGCAGTTGGAGAGTTTACATGCCAGGTGCCAAGAACTCAAAACACACTTGGACGGCAAAATTACAATGAAAGTTCATACTTCGATTGTAAATGAATTAAAAAGGTAAGGATTTAAAGTCTTTTCAGCTGTCATTATGCACATTAATACAGGCAGAGTGGAGAGAGGTTGATTAGTCTTTTTCGAGGTCTTTTTTTGCCTACACCAGCACAGGTGTCTGAGTAAGAAAGGTAAATATTTCATTAAAGTAGAATCTGGCTGTCCTTGAGGGCTGCAGTCTGTACTTTGTGTGTGTATGATTTTTTTTTTCCTGCTGTTCTAGACTTTATTAGTTTTAGAGCCAAAGATGATTTAAAGTAATAAAACTGGAAACCTAAATATATAGTAATAGGGAACTAGTTAAATGGAAGGCTACAACCATAAAGTGGAATATAATGTAGCCATTAAATATGATGTCACAAAAGGTTCCTTTTGATATTTTTAAGTGAAGGGATTAGGTTGCAAAACAGTATGTACAGAATGGTCACAATTTTATGTTTTTTAAAGAGTGTGTGTGTGTGTGTGTGTGTGTGTGTGTATGTGTGTGTTTGTGAGGATACCTATTAACAATATGTGTGTTGAGGTAACTGACAAACCATCCCAGTTTATCCGGAACTGAGGGGTTTCCAGAATGTGGGAAGTTTAGTACTAAAACTGGGAAAGTTCTTAGGCAAACTGAGATGAGTTGATCACTCTAGTATGAGCGTATATATATGTGTGTTTGTATAATTGCATATATAACCATAAGTATATAGAAAAAAGACTAGAAAATGGGAAAATATTAACAGAAATTATCTTTGGCAGATGAAATTATGAGTATATCAGTCAGGGTTCTCGAGAGGAACAACTGATAGGATATAAATAAGAGAGAGATTTATTTTAAGAAATTGGCTCACACGATTATGGGGGCCGGCAAGTCCAAAATTCATAGAACAGGCCAGCCAGTTGGAAACTCAGGCAGGATTTCTATGTTACTGTCTTGAGGCAGAATTCCTTCTTTGGGAAACCCCAGTTTTTTGTTCCTAAGGCCTTCAACTGATTGGATGAGGCCCACCCACATTATCGAGGATAATTTCCTTTACTTAAAGTCAGTTGATAGTAAATGTTAATTACATCAACAAAATATCTTCACAGCAACATCAAATCTAGTGTTTGACCAAACAACTGGGTACCATCATCTAGTCAAGGTGACACACAAAATTAACCATCACAATGGGTAATTTAATTTTTGTTATATGTTTTTATATTTCCAAGTATTTGCTTATGAATGCACATTACTTTTGTAGTAAGGGTGGAAATCATTTTTTTAAATGGTGAGGATTTCAGCTCCAGATGGTTGAGTGAATATACCTGTTTACTTATGTTCTTCCTCACCCCCTCCTCCACCTCCTCCCTCTATAGGATTTGTGTGCGGGAATAAATGAGCTAGTACATATAAAGTGCTTAGCTTGGTGCTTCAATATATGCTGGCAATTCCAATTATTGGGACCCAATGTTTTGACTACACTATTACCTGCTGTCTGGGCAAGACCTGTTCTTTTCTATTCTAGAAGAAGAAGGAAATTGTTTTGAAGTTATGTTGATTTTATTTTCCTCACATACCCACTCCTGTGGCTGATGTTTTTCGAGGATGTGTCATAACCACATTTTTTTTTTTAACAAAGGGAAGAAGGGTTCTTCTGCATGGAAAATGACACTTTTAAATATCAAACCCATTTCTTGGGCATACTGTATGATAACATTAGGGACTGAAATGCTAAATTCTGTCTTCAGTTTCTACTACATGAAACTTTTTTTAGAATTGTACAAGATTTCAGAAGTGGCCTTTTATTAAGCCCAGGTGAGATGGAATCTTTACTGTCCTTTCACATAGGACAGAGCTTCTCCTTCCTCATAACTGTTCATTTTTGTGGTTTGCCAAAGAGCTGATTCTTCACACAGCTGAAAGAGTTTTCAAGAAAAGTCATCCATGTCCAAGCTTTTTGTTGATTTGCTGCCCAAGTGGTCTGTCCAATGCTGAGAGGCATGATCAGGTCCCCCAATACTATCATACAGCAGATGTCTCTTCTGTCACTATGAAATGGACTCTGTGGAGACAGACATCCTCCTCCTTTCTTTATCTCTGCTGGTGACTCTCCTTGTGTCAACTCACTGCAGTGGCTGGTGGACCATCTGTCCAGTGGTTGTGGCATCTAACCTCCTTCACAGCAGCCATGGTTATCATCATGGCTGTGGTAGGCCACCCACATGGAGGAGATGTTTTTGGCCTGCTCTGTGGTGCTGGCAGTGTGCCTGGTTGTGGAGAGTGTCTGATCCCCAGTTCCATGCCCCAGGTCCCGAGTGGGTCCTGAGGTGCTGGCATGGTGTGCCTGGTTGTGGGAGGGGGGTCCAGTCCCCTTCTCCATGCCCCGGATCCCTGGGTGGGCCACGAGGCCCTGGCACTGGGTGCCTGGTTGTGGGAGGGGGACTCCGGTCCCAGGCTGCATACCCCAGGTCCCCAGGTGGGCCCTGAGGTGCTGGCATGGGGTGCCTGGTTGTGGGAGGGGAGTCCGGTCCCCTTCTCCATGCCCCAGGCCCAGCATGGGCGCCAAGGCACTGGCATGGTGTGCCTGGTTGTGGGAGGGGGATCCAGTCCCTTTCTTCTTCCCCCAGGTCCCTGAGCAGGCCCTGAAGCATTGGCGCAGTGTGCCTGGTTGTGGGAAGGGGGTCTAGTCCTCTTCTCCATGTCCTGGGTCCCTGGGCGGGCCCCAAGGCACTGGCATGGTGTGCCTGGTTGTGGGAGGGAGATTCAGTCCCCTTCTCCATGCCTCAGGCCCCAGGGTGGGCCCTGATGCACTGACCTGGCATGCTTGGTTGTGGGAGGGTGGACCTGGTCCCAGCTCCTTACCCTGTGTCCCTGGGCCGGCCCCGAGGTGCTGGCTGGTGAGCCTGGTTGCATAACCACATATTTAATAGCCCCCTAGACGTAAGTAGAGAAGGTAAAAACATTTGAAGCACTAATGATGAAGGCAATGGGAGGCATGGTTGTTAAACAAGCAATGTCACCAAGTCTCTTTTAAGTGGAACTATTGTGGCTTAGAATGAATTGGGACATGGAGAGAAAGCCTTTATACCAGCTTGTTGCTGAGCTCAGAGTTGATAGGTGGGGTGGAGGATGAGAAGGGTGATGGGGAGTGGAGAGCTAGGGCTAGGGCTCACAGACCCCTCGAGCCTGTTGTCCAGACTGGGTCACAAACCCTTCACATGCAGGTCTACGAGCTAGGTAATAGGAAAAGGCCCTGGGAGCCGTGGGTGAAAAATTAATAGGCTTTATTCAGAGCTAGGAGCAGCTGCCCTAGTGGCTTCTCGAAGCATCTCAGAAGCTTCGCATATCAGAGCCATTAGTCCTTTATACTCAAGTCCATAATCCAAAACACCTGGGTGCACACGCGCACATTAAACAGTAACAAGGAACACTTGTGTGCACGTGCATATTTACATCAGATGCTCGGCAAGATTCTGAACATCTGAGGGGCCCTGACCATTTTTCTATATTTTCCCAACAGGGAGTGTTGACCCTAATGGGTTCTCTATCAGAAGGGGCAGTGTTTGATTGGAGAGAGAATTTATAACATGGAAATGGGGCATGAATTCATCAGGGATGGAATATGTGAATTCAGGGGGGTGGGTATAGGCTATACCAAGACCTGGTGGAAAAATAGACAAAGTAAGGAGGTGACTCAGAGTGTTTTTGTTTTGGCTACTGTAAGCATGAGGTGAGGTAAGGACATCTTAGAGTTAGGCTAAAGGGAACAGAAGGACCAATGAGGTTCGGTGTACTTGCCCTCTGGTGTCTCAGTTAGAAGGATCTCTTCCCATGCTGATATCATAAGAGCAAAATAGGTAATTATTAGCAGCAAATCATCTGTTGAACTCACTCTCAAACTGGGGGAAAGCCTCGGGAGGAGTTTGGGAAAGGGTTGTGCCACAGGCAAAGATGAGGTCATGGGGAAAAGATTTTTGCATGTACTGTGTTTGGAAGGGTTAAATTGAACCTGTTCTTGGCAAGCTTCTAGGTATGGTGCATATATGTTGTTTCCCCTAAACTGGTTGAAAGCAATGCAGATAATAAGTGGCATTTTGTCTTGCTTGTTCTACCTGTTGGTAGCCCTGCCTGGAAGGAACTAACTATGACACGGGAAATGGCACAAGCTTATTTTCCTAGTGAACTGTCCTCTTGTCTCTAGTTAGACTGGTAGTTACATCTTGAAACTTAGGTTGCTCTCTTTGTTTATACTGTTTTCCAGAAAGGTTGAGCCTACAGATAGGTGGTTGGAGAAGAAGTGGTGTCAACCTACTTCTCTAAGGAAATTTAGCAAAGTCTTTTGGGGAGAGCTAAGGGTTTAGGGTGACTGGTGGTGCCTACAAAGGAAAACCTGCTTTATCCTGGCTTTATGGGGCCTGTATTCTAAAGCGAAGTCAACTATTCCACACACCTCATCTGTGTACACAGAGTCCTGCTCAGCAGTCAGGGAGATGCCTGCTCATAAAAGACACCAGGGAAGAAAATCAATCAACTTACATGATACACACCAATGACCCAGTTCTTCACCATAAAAAAAGAATAGACTACTGGATGTGAGCAAACAACAAGATGATTAGGCATAATGAAAGAAATAACAACATGAATGAGAGAGACCTTCAATAAGCAGAGAAACTCACCTCAAAGGAACCAGATAATACAGAGAACTGAGGAGAATTTAAAAGAACAAAATGCCATGACAAAAAAGTGCAACTATTAAATAAGAGCAAGATTAAACATGATTACTAGAATTTTAAAGAAAATCAGAAGGGCTGAAAGATACCTTTGAAGATTCTCCTAGAATATAAGGAAACAAACAGTTGGGAAATGGAGAGAAAAGGTAAGAGAAATGGAGAACCCATCCAGGAGGTGTAACCTTAGATCATCAGAAAGCCCAGAAAGAGATTAAACACAATGGGATAGAAGAAGTTAATAGTTGAAGGGCATTTCCAGATTTCTACAGACCTTGATTAAAAGGACCCACAGAGTACATGTAGTGGATTGAATTATGTCTCCCCAAAACTCATTGAAACTTGAATTGTGTCCCCCAAGTTTTATGTATTAGAAACATGGCCCCCACTGTGACTGTTAAGAGGTTGGGAAATCCTATTTTGGTAATTGAAAGGTGGAGCCTTGAAGAGGTGATTGGATTGTAGGACCGTGCAGTAGTGAATGGATTAAAAATGGTGGTCAGGGGCATAGTTCTGAGGGCTTTGAAAGAAGAGGAGAGTCTGTCTTTCTCTCTCTCTCTGCTCTCTCTGCTTCTACCATCTTGCAATGTGAGACCCCTGGGTCACTGTCGCCACCACCAGATGGACTTTGGACTTCCCAGCCTCAGAAACTGTAAGCAGTAAATTTCATTTTCTTTATAAATCACCCAGTTCCAAGTATTTTGTTATAAGCAACAAAAACGGACTAATACAGTACCCAATGCAGTGAATGAAAAAAGACTCCCTACTCCTAGACACATTCTAATGAAATATCAGTTGATCAAGAATGATGAGACAGTCTCATATCCACGGGTGAATAATAAGCTGGGACTCCAAAGGGCTACATCCTCAGGGTAAGGCGAACCAGAAATTGACCAGTCCTCATGTGGTCTAGCAGCTGGGTTCACATTGTCATATTGATACAGGAATCCTCAAGCCATGAACAGAGGCAAATGAAAATCCTCTATGGAGGAAGATCCTTTCCTTATAGACCTCCAGTTACCCATAAAAATAATTTTTCAAGTATAGTGTTAAGGACACAGAGAAAGCCAGACTGTGGCTGGGAACTAGTAGAAACAAGATGCAAATAATGATAGAGTCCAGATATTAGAATTTTCTAACAAAGACAAAACAACCGGTAACTATTATGCTTGAAGAAGTAAAAGAGAAGCTCCAAAATTTCTTCAGAGAACTATAAAACGTGACGTAGTGGATTTGAAAAAGAAACAAATAGGGTTTTTAGAGCTGAAAAATATAGTAACCAAAATTAAGAATTCAGTGGATGGGCTTTGGTGGCAGTCTGGTATGAGTATCCAAACCGTTTTAACTATAGATTAGACATAGCTGATGTGTGAATTTGTGAACTGAAAAATAGGTCAGAAGCAAGTATCTACAGGATAGCATGGAGTGGTCAGTAGATCAGAGACAGGAAGTGATAGAGGGATCTGCTTAATTAGAAGGAATGTTGGAGATAAGATAGCTGAGAGTCTTCCCCCCTGAAAGCACACAGCATTACATAGATTGTGCTAGCCCAACAAGCACAGAGCAAGCAGGGTAAATAAAATAAAGTCACACCCAGACCTAGTTTCTGTAGTGAAACTGCAGAAAGCAGATTCCCTTCAAAAGACTGCAGTGACAACAGGATGTTTACAGTTGACAGGACACAGCAGTCAATGACTATTAGCTTCAGGTGTTGGAAAACAAAAACAGCCCTTGAGGACATAGAATTTTGTTAACAGAGAAAATACCTTTCAGGAATGAAGGCAAAATAAGGATATTTTCAAACCCAAAGTGAGTGTCACCACCAGGAGACCTACGTTAAAGGCAATTCTAAATTCCCCCTTCATTCTCATTTATATAGTGGTAAGAAGAAATTAATTAATTAGCTAATTAATTAATTCCCTCTTCAAGGGGAGAAAACTGACTCAAGGGGGGATGTCTGAGAAACAAGAATGAAATAATAGTAAAAGACAGTGGTAAATACGTGGATGAATGTAAATGAACATTGATTCTATAAAATAATGATTATATCTTTGGGGATTTAAAAATTAGAATTAAAATGCACAACAATAATAGTATATAATAAGGAAGAAGGCAAATGAAGTTAGTGTTCTAAAGTCTTTATATCATTCAGAATAGGATAAAGGTATTGACTAATTTTATAATTTGAAATATGCATGATGAAATTTCTGGAAATAAATGTATGTAACTTCTAAACTAGTATAGGAAAAAAAGAATGATTAAAACAAAATCCAAATGAGTGCAAGAAAAGAAAAGAAAGAAAAATGAAAGGTAGACAAGTGGGAAAATAGAAAACACAAAATAAAATGTTGGATTTAAAGCTAAATATATCAGTAGTAGATATACTCAGTAGACTAAATACTCCAGTTAAAAGACAAAGATTGTCAGATTAGATAAAATGAAAATCAGCTCTGTATTGTCTTTAAGATATACATCTCAAGCATAAGGATGCAGAAAGGTCAAAACTAAAAGAGCAGGAAAAACTATAGTACTCAAATAGAAACCAAAAGAAAGATGATCAATTTAAATCTCTTACATGATAAATGTTAAGGTAAAAAACAGTGTTTATCAAAGGAGATCAATTCATAAAGATTAAAGTCTCAATTTACCAAATAGAGGTTTAAATTTGTATGCAGTGAGGCTGGCCGGTTAGCACATCATTTAGAGCATAGCCTTGTAACACAAGGGTCTAAGGATCTGGATCCTCATACTGGCCAGCTGCCAAATAATAATAATAATAATAATAATAATAATAAATTTGTATGCACCTAGAAATAATTTCATGTCAATGTATTTGAAAATTTAGATGCAGTAGTCAAATTCTTTGAAAAAGGTAACTTGCCAAAACTGACTCAAAAAGAAAAGGATACCTTATTATTTCTGTAATCATTAAAGAAACTGAATAGAAAGATCTTCCTTTGAAGAAAACTATAGGCCTAGATACCTTGACCGGAGAGTTCTACAAATACACAAGGAAGAAATAATTCCAGTCTTACATAAACCCTTCTAGAGAACTAGATGAGTTCTAGATAAGAACTTCCTTAATGGTTCTATTAAAAAATAAAACTACAGTAACTATTGTATTAAATAGTAAAATGTTGAAACCTTTCCTATTGAGACTGGAAAAAGTACAAGGATGACGTCTGACATCATTTCTGAACAACATTAACAATGTAGAGAAAAATATAACTTTAACATGCGCAATTTGCTTCTGTACTAATCCTTGCTAAAAACGAGAAAACATAACTAATTCCATTTTAAGCAAGGCAGCTTCTAAGGGGTTAAGTAGAGGCCAGGCGGGCCCAGGCACGCTAAATTCCAGGAAGGGATTAACCACCACCCGGTCCCAGGAACTGACCAGTTCCTTATCTAGAGGCCACCTGGCCACAAGGAAGATAAACGATTGGGAAATACACTGTTCCTTATTGGTGTGCCAGCCCGCTAAAGCTCCCCAATAAATCTAAATGTCACTTCAGATAACCCGTAAGCAGTATACAACTCATCCTGTTGCAAAAGTCTGCCTACCAAACTGTATAAAAAGTGCTTGTGTTAAGAGCTCGGGGTCCCTCCTGTCCAAGAGACTGAGTGACCCCAGCATGCTGGAATAAACTCCTCTTGCTTGATTGCAACGGTCTCTGTCTCATGGTCTTTGTGAGGTGAGCCATCCCGACGTGTGGGATTTGTGCACGGTGCACGAGTCTTACAACAGCACTGGTTGCCAAGTGGTAACTAGTACGCATGGCATGAAAAAGAAAAGCTAGAACTTTTGGAAAGAAGGAAATAATAGTGTCATTTTTTATAGACGATATAATTCTATATGTAGAAAACAACCTACAAATAAATTATTAGAAATAATAAGTGTACTGATCAGTCGCCAAAAAAGAAAAATAAAAAGGGATTTTAGCAAAGTTGTTGGAAACAAAAAATTTAGAAAAATGCTCTTTCTTTGTAGGAACGAATATGTAAAAAATGATTTTTTGAAAATGAAAGAAGGACAAAAGGAACCATTTACAAAACTTAACAAAGAGAAAGATTTACACAATACTTCTGGGAAAATTGTAAAAGTTTATCGATGAGATAATTTTCCTGAGTAAAGAATTCCACTCTGGGGCTGCCCAGTTAGCTCGGTTGACTGCAGCGTGGTACCAGTCATACCCAGGCCCAGGGTCTGATCCCTGCACCAGCCAGCCACCAAAGAAAATTGAGCCAACAGGGTTTTTGGGTTTGTTTTTGTTTTTTCATCCAGTTTAAAGGTAATCTCCATATCTTCTAGATTATGCATAGTCTTGCATTGTTTCTGATGAAAATCTGCTGCCATTATTATCTTTGTTCCTCTGAACATAAAGTGTCTTTTCTCTCAGGCTTCTTTTAAGAATTTTTCTTTGTCACTGGTTTTCATCCATTTGATTAGTCTGTGCTTTTTGTGTGTTTCTTTATTCTGCTTGAGGTTCATTGAGCTTCTTGGGGCTGTGGATTTATATATTTTCTTACCTGCATTCTAACCAACTGAGCTGACCAGCCGCCCAGCTGTTATTTCTTTACGATTCTTTTCTGTTTTTCCCACTCTCACCTTTCCTCCAAGGACTGCTTGATGTTGTCCCACAGATAACTGGTGCTCTGTTCATTTTTCCCCCACTCTTGTTTCTCTCTCTGCTTTTTTCTTTTTTCTCTTATTCTCTACATGCTTTAATTGGTTAGTTTCTGTTGCTAGTCTTCAAGTTCACTAATCTGTTCTTCTGTATTCTAATCTGCTGCTGTTCCCATCCAATGTATTGTTCGCTCCATATATCATTTTTTTTCCATTTCTAGAAAGATCCATTTGAGTCTTTTTATATTTTCCATTTCTCTCCTCATGCTATTTTTCTCTACTTTCTCGAACATTAGGAGCATATTTATAATAGCGCTTTAAAAGCGTTTGTTTGCCAATGCTACCGTATCTCTCAGTTCTGTATCTGTTCTATTGATTTCCTTTTCCCTCCTGATAATGGATCATGTTTTATTGGTTATTCCCATTCTTAATTAGATTCTAGATGGTGTAGATTTTATATTGTTTGGTGCTAGATATATTGCTTACTTTAAATAGTGTTAGATTTTGTTCTGGTGCACACTTAAGTTACTGGAGAATAGTTGGATTCTTTCAAAACTTAACTGTGTTGCGGTGAGCCTGAAGCAACCTTTAATCTAGGGCAAATTTAGCCCCACAACTAAGGCAATAATATTCTTCTGAGGATTCTGTCTAATGTGCTTTATATTATAAGGTCTTTCTGCTCTGACTGGTGGGCTCATGCACTACTTCCTGTTTTTTGTGAATGTCAAGAATTGTTCCACCTACTCATTTCTAATGTTTCTTTAATCAGCCTTGGGCAGTTTCCTCTCAGACATGTACAGATGAGTACTCAGCCAAAGACTTGTGGTGACCCCCTAAAGATCTCCACAGCCCTTTCTTTCTCTGAAACTTTCTCCTCTCTGCTCTAGAAATTCTAGCTGCCTTAACCGCTCTGCTATTTGATCTCTGACTGCTCAACTCTGCAAGTCTGCTGGGTTCTGCTAGGGTTCTCCCTCCCTGCACCACGCCAGGCAGTAAGTGGAACAGTTGTAGCACTCACCTTGTTTTCCCTTCTTTCGGGGATCACGGTCTTACATTGCCTGTTGTCCAAAGGCTGTTGTTTTGTATGTTTTGCCTGGTTTTCTAGGTGAAGGGTGAATCTGGTCTCTGTAACTCTGTGTTGGCTGGAAGCAGAAGTATTTGTATTTTCAATCCTTTATCATTATTCCAGTTCAACAATTTATGCAATAAAATCATAGTGAAGATTTTAATGAAGGAAATGAATGCTCGATTTTTTATGTTTTTAAGTTACAGTTAACAGACTAACCTTAAAATCATACATTGTTGATGAGAAAGGTGTTGTGAACAACAAAAAAAATCATACATTGTTATGTATTCCTACTGCATATGACAGATATGCAGCTCCTACCCCATGTTACTCTCCGTGCAAATTTGACAACACTCAAGCTGGTGTTCAACGAAACAAGTATCCTCTTTGTTCTTTGTTTCTTTTATTACAAAAGCATGTATTTATAATTACATTGTTATGAAATAAAATTTGTTTTAGCAGTAGGATTTACTTTCTAGCAATCATGACCATGTGAAAAATTGAGATGTCTTAGATTTTTTTTCTGGAAGGAATAGGGTATAAATAAGAATATATATATACATAGACATAAACAAAAACTGGGCAAAAAAGGGGTTAGATCATCACTATCAGAGAAGTGTGTGCTCAGCCACACCCTCTCTTCTATCCTCTAGCGGCATGATTCCAGGTCCTGTGGGGCCTAGCATGGACAGACATTTCCACAGGGGCCTTCCACGTGACCACCCTCCAGGGGCTGGAGAGCTGGGCTGTTGATCACTTGTCTGGCAGTGACTGCCTCATTTTAGCCTCAGTGTACCGGATGCATGCCTGTAATGTTTTTGTCCTTTAGCCAGTTACAGAAGGAAGAAGAGAAAGGAAGTGCTGAGATGGAAGAATTGATGGAAAAGTTGACAGTCCTGCAAGTGCAGAAGAAGAGCCTGCTTTTAGAGAAGAACAACTTGACAGCTCAAAACAAAGCACTGGAAGCTGAACTTGAAAGGACACAGAAAACAAATAGGTTTATATTTTTTTCCCCCTGAGTTGTTTTTTTTTTTTTTTTCAATAGTTAAAAAACAACTGAAGAATATTCCGTTTTATTCCTTTATCTTTTCTTTTTCTAATAGTGGCTATAAAATGGAAAAGGCTTTGAGATTACTGGATATCAGAATATAAGTACAATAAAAGCTCTTACTGCTGACCAACAGTAACCAACACTTCTCAAGTTTATAGTTCAAATATGATTGAGAGCCATATGATGACCCTAAGACTCTAGAAGGTTTAGAAGTTCTTTCCTAACCATTTCCCAAAAGTCTACGTTGTGATTACTGGATTCCTTTTTCAAGTGTCTTTTAGAACATAAGCCAGAAGGTTAATAAAGTAATATTTAATTAGCCTATTCATAGTTAGGTATTTTGTGACTCTTAACTTGATTTGGAGTCAATACTTATTCTTGCTTTCAAATTAAATTCAGTTACCTCTTCTCACCTTGAAACTTAAGAGAAGACTTAGGTTTGCTGAAGAATAGCATTTAAATGCTAACATACTTGTTGTTTTTATAGTACAGATAATCACTATGCCTTAGCCATGTAGGCTAATGAGTTTTTTATTCCACCATTTGGGGGAACTCTCTAGGAAATTGCAGAAGAAAATTGATGTCCTCAAAAAGCAGGTGGAAAAAGCCATGGGGAATGAAATGTCTGCTCACCAGTACCTGGCAAACCTTGTTGGCCTGGCAGAGAATATAACCCAGGAACGTGACAGTCTTATGTATTTGGTAAGTCTCCTCAAAATTATGTCACATAAACTACAAGTTAATATGCAGACATGATTTTAACAGTTTTTTTTTAATGATCTATAAAAAGCTTTATATTTTAAAATTTCAACTGCAAATTTTCTAATTCTCCAAAATTTTATCTTTTAGCCATTGGGAAAAACTTTTTTTAAAGGCAAATAACCCAAACTTTTAAATAATGGCAAATGATATTTTAGAAGGTAAATTAACAGAATTAGTTCATTTAACTAAGTAGGAACAGATGTTTATTATACCTACAGATGATCATTATATGATCTTTGGAATGCTGTTCATATTTTCCCTGTTTGAAGATGAAACATAAGAATCATAGGTTAAATAGAGTTCATCCTAAGGACATAGTTTAAAGGGCACTACGATGTAGCTACAGTGATATTCATCCCACATTGCTTCTAATAGCCCGAGTCCCAGGGAAGGGGACTGAATAAATTACTAGTGGTCCTAAGTGATAGAGCCCTGCACAGCCAGCAAGAGGGATGCCATGGGCATGATTCTAGGCATTTCCACATTGATTTGAAAAGGTGTCTGCAGAAAATTGTGCAGCAAAAGAAGACAAAGGCTATGCCAAGCTACATACATCAAAAAAAGTCTGATAGGATTTACCCCAAAATGTAATAGTGAGTTATCTTCAAGTGGTGGAATTACAGGTGATTTTTTAAAAAATCCGTTTACTTATCTGCATTTTGTGTTTTTTCTACATTGAACACATATTGCTTATGTATTTTTAAATATGTTTGTTTGCTTAAGCAACGTTGCAAATCTCTGGTAGTATAGGATTGGATGTAATAATTTAATGCATATCATTATCAAAGAAAACAGCAGTCTTTCTGAGAGAGTCAGAAATCAGCAAACTTAGGAGTAACTTGGCCCTTCTTTGGGGTGAATGAGGTGTGGAGAGTCTGTCAGGATATGTCAGAGGCTTATTTATATTTGTTAGAAAGATACTAAGTTCCGGGCTGGTCAGTTAGCTCAGCTGGTCAGAGCACAGTGTTATATAACACCAAGGTCAAGGGTTCAGATCGCCTTACCAGCCAGCTCCTCCTCGCCCAAAAAAAGATATTAAGTTCCTCTATAGGAGAATGGACATAGGCTTTTAGCCCTTGTTTATATGAGGAAATATAAATAGTATGTAGTTCTTGGGGGAAAATGTTGATCTTTACTTACAATAACAAATGCTAATTAAACCAGTCTTAAGATATCATTCTGTACTTAATGTTATAAAATATATATTTTTAATTACAATAGTTGCTGGTAGGAGTATGGTCTGCCTGGTCATCATTGCTGGTGATTTCTGGGTCCTTCCTGGAGTCTTCTAGAAAGCAATTTGACTTTGACACAGCATTCAGACCATCTGACCCAGTAGTCCCGCTCTTGAAAAGTTGCTGTCCCAAAGTGCTGAACTCTGGCATTTTTCTGTAGCAGCACTAAGTGCCTGTTTTCCCTTCTGCTGTGCCCAGTGGGATTACCCACCAGGATATCAAGAGGGCATGCGAAAGCTTGTTGAAAAACGTAAAGTGCCAAACAAACCCATTCACCTAGTGAACATTATTGGGGGCCTTGTCGCCACGTGTAGGCGCCACCATAAATGCAAAGCCATCTTGTTTGCAGGCAGGACTTGCAGGGATCCCCATCCTTGGGATGCAGGCCTCATGCCTCCCACATGGGCCAGGGAGCATCACAGGCTTCCGTGATGAAGTCAAGAGCCTCTCTGACTCTCAGATGGTATCCCTTAGGCCCACCCCTCATATTTGTGAAACCAGGATAGAAATACAAATGGATGCCACATACTGTATGTCCAAATATTTAGAAGTTATAAGCTTTTTTTTTTTTTTTTTTTTTTTTGGCTGCTGGCTGGTGTGGGGATCCAAACTACAAGTTACAAATTAAGCCAACAAACTGTTAATAAAACGTGTTCTCTCCTCCTGCCTTGACCTTTATAATGGCCTGAAAGCCAGGCTCAAGCTTAGAATCCTCAGACCCCTCAGATTGCAGCTGAAATGTAGGACATGCAGGAGCTACTATCATCCACCCTGGCTCCAGCTATTACTAAGGATCTGTGTGTACACTCAGATACCGCTGTCCATGCAGGGAGGTGCATGGGAGCTGCAAGGATGCCTGAGCAGGATGCTCTAGATCTTGCATAACCAGGGTGGACATGTCCCCTTGGCCCTGCAGGATCTTTGCCCCTGGGAGTACCAAGGCTAGCTCTAACTAGCCCAGATCCAGGAGTGGTACGCTCTGCTCTGTTCTGGGACTGGCCAGTAGTCTCCTACACCTCATGACAGCCTCCCACACCCACCCCACCCCATACACACTTGGATAGGGGAAGGACTCCGCTCTGCTTTGGGAAGTTTGTACCGATTACCTATGGCTACAAATCACTTTAAAATTCCCCAGGTACTATTTCACCATCTTTCATTTATCACATTTCTGTGGAAGACACAATAGCCCTAGATACTGACATCTTCATTTCTAATCCTGCCTCTAGGATGAGTTTTCCATGTAACCTGGGGCAAGTTATTTAACTCCGTGTCTTATCTTTCCCTTCTGGAAAATCAAACTGTCACCAGTAGCCTGCCTTAGAAGAAATGCTCACTTTTACTTTTTAAAAAACTTTAGTATCTAAAATAGTTAATTTATAGTGTGTAGTAGGTCATCTCCCGTCTGGTTATTGATCTAAATCATTCAGCTTCAGATAACATCCCTCTTGGATGTACTGCCCATTCCGTTTGATTTGGAGAACAGCATTGTGCATTCATATTGTTATTTTTAATTTCGTAATTATTCAAAATAGTCAAGTTACAAGTTTATTTGTATCTTGGCACTTGTTCCTTGGATGTGATTGAAGGAATTCCATATCCTACAAGAATAAAGATGTGTTCTGGAAGCCCTTACAACCTCTTACATTCCTCTGGTCTGTGGGGCTCGGATCTTCAGTTTGTGCCCAGGAGGGTCCCCAGCATACTGGTCCCTGCTCTCACCCCTCCTCAGCTTTTGGCTCCAATTCTGCCAACAGTCCTCACACGCAGGGGAGGGAAACCAGAAGTGGGGGGCGAGGAAAGGTGGGGAAGAACAAGTGGCAGAAGGGAGATTACTTGTGATTAGTAATACTGTTTGCAAAAGAGTTTTTTTTTTAAATTTTTCTGTAAAACAGAAAGCCCACTTATTTTTGTTTTCACCTTTCTCCTTAGGCTACATGTTTGGAAAACGAGAAGCATGGAGTTCTCAACAAGATTGTAGAAGGTAATATTCGCTTGGGAAAGTTAGAGGAGAAAGTCAAGGTGAGTGGTCATTAGCCTCAGAGATTTCATTTCCAAATGGCAATGGAAACTTTCTGGGGTCGATTTTTGTGTTTAAGAAAAAGACGTATTTTGATAAAACAGTGCTATATAAGGTTTCACTGGCAGAAATAGCACCTCTCAACTCATTAAATAATCTTTGGTTCATCCACACAGTAAATTACTATGAAGCTGTTTTTTTAAAAAAAAGATATGAAGAAATCTCCAGGCTGTTTGGTTAAGTTAATATCCAGGCTTTATAATCAAGACCAGCACCGTTGGCTTAGACAGCAGTGTTGACCTGCTCCTTTCTTGCCTTAATCCTGATTGTGCCCTGTAATTTCTGTGCCCAAAGAAAGCCATTTTCATTGTACCTGCTGTCCTGCCCTAAGCCACCCCCTCACCTGACCTCCACTCTCCTCCTCATAGGCTGTGTCTGACTGTGGCCTTCCAGCCTGCAGCCACAGCCTTACCAACCAAACTGGTTTCTATTAGGCAGGGGCAGGGAGAGCAGCAGCAGGCTAGGGGCCCAGGTGGAGGGCAGGGAAACTGGGGACCTTACAAGGGAAGGTACTGTGAGGGCATGCAGCTCCAAGCATGAGGAACAAAATCTAGACCATCTCGGTCAAGTGTATGTATGTGTAGGATGATGGTTGATCAGGCTTAGAGTGGAGAAATTGGTTGATGGTATTTAATATGCTGGAAAATTCGCAAACTAAGAAAAACTAAACATTGGCTGGCTTGTGTGTAAATACTTGTGGCATCAAGTGAACAGTATATATATAGGAGAAAATGTATGTTGGGAATTTATTTGTTTTGTTTTAGGGAACATAAGATTTTGTCCTGAACTATTTATTTTCAAAAAGTTAAATGAAACAAAACATAACTTAAAATTGCTCAGACCCAGATATGTGTCCTAATGCAAAGAATAGATTTGATTTTCCTGTGTTTGTCTATGTTTCCTAGATCTTGCTTAAAGAATACAAATATTAGTTTTTGGAAGCTGCTTGGCACTGTAGGTCTTGATTTCCAGGTAGTACAAGAGAGATGCTGTCTGAGTGGTGATCTGGTTTCTAGTAGGGTCTGCCACATGCAGCATCTCTGAGCTACTCCAGTGTGGATTCTGGACCTTGCCAGTGAAGATCACCCCCCTCTAACTAATCCAGGGAAGACTGGCATACCCACCAGAAAGAACATCACCACTCCCATTTATAATGGGCAGTGGCCCCTTGTGGTCAGGGTATCCTTCCCTATGTGGACCAGAGCAGCTCCACTCTGATTCTTCAATTTGGGCATTTAGGCATGATGCTATTGAAAGAAAGGGCTCCTTTGCTAAGAGAAAAAAGTGAAAGTACCTGCATTAGTGCCACACTCTCTGGGGCTTTTGTCCTGTGGCTTCCAGTGATAGGAATGATTTAGTTTGAATATATAGTCTATGGAGTTGTGATGACTTCATCATAGATTCCTAGCAGGTATCTTAGTTTCCTATGAATTTCATATTGTGTGGTATAAGTGCTGTATCACAGAATGTTCATTGACTATCTGACTCAGTTTTAAAGTAAATGAAGATATGGTAAGTTTAAAGTACACTTAGTTATAATCTGAACACCAAGCAGGATAAATTAAAAAAAAATCTGCACTTGGACACATTGTAATGAGACTGTGGAACACCAAAGGCAAAGAGAAAGTGGTCAGAGGTGAAGGTGTGTTTTTACCTGTTTTGTTCCTACAAGGTCAAAAATTAAGACATCTGAAAATACAGAATGTTTGGCAATGACATAGGGCAGTGGGAACTTTTCTACATTACTGCTGGAAATTGGGTCAAACCTTTAATAATGTAGGACATTCACATAGCTTACAACCCAGCCATTCTTCCTTTGGATATATATTCTTGTAGACCAGGAAACTCTTGCACATGCATACTAGAAACCATGTAAAGAAATGATCATACCAGTATTGTTCATAATAGTCCCAAATGAAAGAGTCCAATATCCATCAGCAGAACAGATAAACTGTGGTGCATTCATAAAAAAATACCTTATAGCAATAAAAATGAACACATTATATTTACAACAATGTGGTGATGGGTTCCGATCCCTGTACTGGTTAGTTGCCAATAAATAAACAAACAAACAAACATAAATAAATAAAAAATAATAATGTGGTGAATCTCACAAACATAATATTGAGTGAAAGAAGTACAACCCAAATAAGTACCTATAATGTGATTGCATTTACATAAAGTTTAAAACAGGCAAAACTAATTTGTTTGGTATATATATATTGTAAAATTTTTTTTTAAAGTAAGGAGATGATTATTGCAAAAAAATGAGATTAATGGTTATATTTAAGCATAATTAGGATAAACATTATCAGGATCCTGGAAGGCCTCATATCATAATTATGATTATATATGATCATTAATCTCATAATTAGATATGAGGGCTTCCAGTATCCTGATAATGTTCTATTAACATAGATGATAGTTATGTGGTGTTTGCTTTGTTATTAATAACTAAATTGTTTATATGTTTTATACACTCGCCCCCAGATATCCACATCACCTTATCAATGAGGCATACCTTAACTATTGAAAATAGCTGTTCACCCACTCTTCCACACGCCTGTTTCTCATTACCTTGCTTTATTGTTTCTTCCATAGACAACATCACTTTCTAACAGACCATGTACTTTATTTATTATGTTTATTTGTTATTATCTGTCTCCCCTGACCAGACTATAAGCTCTGCAAGGGCAGAGAATTTTGTCTGTTTTTGTTCACTAGTATATCCCTAGCACCTAGAATAGCACCTGGCCCATAGTAGTCAATAAATTCAGTAAATATTTGGGGGATGAATTAGATAATATAAATTATTTTTAACACTCAACAAACCAAAAGCAATGTACAAAATAATATCTCAACTCTGCATCACGAGGGCTAGAAGGAATATGCCATACTATTAATGATGGAAATCTGCATAAATGTGTTATGAGTAACTTAATTTTCCTCTGTGGGGTATTTTCTTTTTTTCCTTTTATTTTTTCTGGTTTTCCTGCTGGTTTTTCTTTCTGAAAGAGAAGGTGTGATCTTCAGAGTAGTTGGCCTTGTTTTGAGAATCTGTGTCATTATCATTCATTTGAATACAGGTAGTAAAAAGAGCCTACCCAGGGAAGAAACCTATGGATCCAGTTTAGACAGGGCAGGATCTCTGGGGCAGTGAAGAGAAGAAAAGACTTGAGGAAATCCAGAAGTGACATCTCAGGAAACTCCAACAAAATATGACTTCTAAAAGTGAGGACATCACCTTGGAAGTTAGGGGCCATGATGAGATCTGGGAAAATCAGGGCTATAGGCAGAAGCCCTTCCAAACCAGGCTGGATTCAGAGAGCCAGAGAAGGGGCTACAAAAGGGGTGATGCATAAAGCTTGAAGAAGTATAACTTTCCTACTGATGAAAGCTGATGAAAACTTACCAGAAAAAATGTTGCCATAGCGATCAAAACTGAAACCTATAGTCCAAAGTAAACTGATAGGAAGATAGATAAGTAAGTAGGTAGATAGATAACTAGAGATAGCTAGGTAGATAAAACTCAATAAAGCTAGGAAGAAGTACCACAAAGCAGAAACACAGGAACCTCAAGAAAAGATGTACAGACAGGAGGATGTGAAATGGAACTGACACAACACAGGAAAGAAATGGAACTGACACAACACAGGAAAGAAATAGAAGGTAATTTCAGAAATGTAGAATAAATTACAAGGAGAAAGATATTATAAAAGCACAATAATGGACATAAAAATAGAAATGGAAAAGGCAAAGATAAGAAAATAGAAATGAAGATGTAAAAAGAAAAAATCAGTAGAAAGTGAGATCCAATATATCTATTGTTAGAGTCCCCAAAGAAGAAACCAAAACAATGGCTTATTTTGCTTCAAGCCATAATTCATAAAAACTTTTCTGAAATAAAAAAAGACTTGAATATACATATCAAAAGGACACATTATGTATTTAGGAAAAACTGACCCAGAATGGACCTAGAAAATTGACACTAAGACATATGGCTTTAAAATAAAGAAAGAATGCCTTGCATACCAAGGACCAATACATAAGTAAGAGAAAACCACGTTGGCCTCACATTATTTAACAACAACCCTGAATGCCAGGGAGCCGAGTGCCATCTATAAATACTTATGGAAAGAGAGTATGAGCCAAGGATGTTTTCATATAACCAAGCTGCCCTTTGGACAGTTTTGAGCACATAAGAACTATGGGAACATTTTTTCATAAGCCTTTTCAAAGGATCAATCAACCCGAATTGAGAAAACCAAGAAATGATTAGGAAAACATTGACAAAATTAACTTGTAGTAAGCAAAGAATATGCATGTGAACTAAGTGGAGGTAGGCTTATAGAATAGAATGTAAACGTTTTCTGAAAATATAGAAATAATACAACAAAGGAAAAAATGATAGGCAAACAGGGAAGGAAGGTAGAGAGAAGAATAAACTTGCTGATTACTTCATATGCAATAACCAAGAGTCAAAGGATATCATTTAAAGCTGAAAAATCAAGTAGTAGGAACTTAAGCATGTTTAAGGTGAGCAGAGGGAGGAAAAGAGTGAAAAAAAGGTGGTTGTGAGCTAACATTATTGTTACTTTTGGTAGAGAACCAAAGAATACTATCTAAAAAGAGGGGACTAAGGACATGTAATATAAAGGTATAAGAACAAAGGTAACTACAAGAATCAAGAGATTCATTCCTAAGTAGTAGAATTACAATAGCAAAAAAGAACACAGAAAACAGACTACATTCATTATCATCCTTAAAAATATATGGAAATAAAACATAAAACAAGGGTATCATATAATTAAATCAAATTCACTTACTTAACCCATTAAGGAAAACAATATTTTTTAGATTGGATCATAAAGCAAAATGCTATTTCACGCTAGATACAAGAGACAACCTGAAACAAAGTGTTTCAGAAAGATTTAAAATAAAAGGATGGGTGAAGATAACCCAGATTTAGGCAAATGAAAAGAAAGCAAAGGTTGAAATCTTTATATCTGCCAAGGTAGAATTCAGGCCAAAAGCACTAAATGAGATTTTTTAAAAAAAGAAGAAAAGGGAGGCCTTCATAATTCTAAAGGCTACAAATAATAATATATAGTAGTTGTGAATATCTGTGTACTAAATAACACAGCAGCAAATTTATTAAGTGTAAACTACAAGAAATACAAAGGAAAATGGAAGCTTAGTAATATTAGGAGCTTTAATCCACCTCTCTTAGTCTAAGACTGATCAAGAGGTTAAATAAAAATAAGTAAGCATATAGAAGATTTAACAACATAGTCAATAAAGTATAGTTATAGATATATAAATAACAGTCACAAAAATTGATCATAGGCTGGCTACAAAGGAAAGCTCAGTAAATCCCTAAAGTAGAAATACTGCAGACATTTGTTGATCATAAACGTGAAAACCAGAAATGAGCAAACAAAATCAGAAAGCAGAAAGATTATTTCACCTGGAAGTGTAAAAACTGCACACCAAACCAATTCTTGGGTCAGAGGGAATGTATAAACTGAATCAGAGTTTCCTTAAAAAATGGAATCTATGTGAACTACATGTCAGAATCTGTGTGACAACAATTTTAGAAATGCTTAGAGGGTAATTCAGAACCCTAAATACTATACAATAAAAATGAAAGAAGAAAATTAAATGAATTAGGCTTTTATCTCAGTCATCAGTTTGACAGTAGAGAATAACAGACCTCTTTGTGTTCTTCTATGAGGTTTCCTTGGTAAGGTAGAACAATGCTGACAGGTGTCAACATTAGTTCTTAAGTTACGTTGATCAGGGGATAAAAATTGTCCTGGATTCCCAATGAAGAAACACTCACATGTCTTACTTCCTGTCCTAGTCCCAGACCTTGTAAAGGTGAACCCACTTGGGCTGGCTAGGGGAGAAGAGGAAAGTTTGTTCCAGAAGAAACTGGCTGAGGGATCATAAGGAAAGGGAAGAATCATCACTTGTTGAAACATAGGTTGTTTATTTTTTCCAGGTCTGAGGAAAGAACAAGGTACATATAGGGGGTCATCAGACAGGGAGGTTCTGAGTCATGTACAGCTTAGCTGTTCAAGTTAATGTACAATCATTTTAGTCTTCCTAATAAAGCCGCTTTCATTTTTATAAAATATTGTCCTGAAAAAGTTGCAGAAGTAGGTTAATTTGCAAGAACGTCCAGTTTGTTCTGTGGTGGTGATATCTTATGTTTTAATTTTATCTGTAGCATATACTGATATCACTTTTTATGACTTTTATGATCTAGACTTGCGCTGCGAGATCAGACTTATCTAGGGAGTACTCAGCTCAGTCGGCTCTGACAGTGCAAGGCGTAGGTAGGGGACGCCCCCAGGAAGCACCATCCGCCTGGGCAATAGGCAGCATCCCCTTGCTTACTGAGTCCCTCCCTCTCCCTCAGGGGTATAAGAAACGGGCAGCACTGAAGCTGGGTCACATCAGTCACCGTCTGCTGGAGCAGCAGGAGGACTTTGCTGGCAAGACAGCTCAGTACCGTCAGGAAATGAGGTACCTCCATCGGATCCTGCAGGACAAGCAGGAGGTCCTGGACAAGGCACTGCAGCAGAAAAGGTAGGACCAGCCCAGCCCCACGTAATATAGGCCCGCAGAGTATGTTTGATTTTTGAGTGTTTGATAGAATTTTCTGTTAACCCTCTGGGCCTGTTTTGTTTGACTGCTGAATTTTATTTTTACATTTTAGTTTTATCTGAAAATATTGTTGGCCTTGATTTTTATTTGCTCCTCTTTTTCTTTATTCTCACTTTTAAAAATTCCTGTCATTTGAATTGGACTTCCTAAATTAATCCAGTCCTCTAATTGCCTTTCCAATTTTTCCACTCTTTTCCATCTCTTTGATATTTTTGTTTTATTTCATTTTCTTGGGAAATTTTATTCATTTTTTATTTAGTGGTTTTTTTTCCTGCTATAATTTTTTTCTTAATTTCTGAGAACTTTAAATTTTCTCATCATTTCCCTTTTGTAAAATCATAATCATAAGATTATGGGTGTAATATATTCTCTGTGGATATAAGGTATTATATCAGTTACACTTTTATCCTTAAAATATATAATAGAAAAAGTATTGCAAGTGTATTAAAAATGTCGGGGACTATCATATGCTTTGTGAAGGTGAACTTGTGGTCCCCTCACATTGTTTTGGTTTCACACTTGTCAGCCTTTTCATAATGGCTGTGTTGTGTTTCACAGTCTGGAATATAAACTGATGCATGCAGAATTCTTGGGTGTGATTTTCTTCAAGTTATAATCAGTGTATTTGATGCTATGCAGAATGCAGTGTCCATGTTTCCCGTCAATCAGATTCTCCTTAATGTCAGGCAAAATGAATTCCTGTCTAACATGGGTATTATAGTCACACAAGTTCTTATGCACGTAAATGCTCACTTGGTAAAAAGTTGGGCCAATACCACGTTTCTTACCAGATGGGAGATTTAGAATTACTTTAATAAAATAGAACTTTTATCTTCACTTTCTCCCTTTTTTCATTTTTTGCCCTCCAGTGGTTTGAAAGTTATATATTCATTTTTCTTCTTTTAGTGGTTACCCTTGAAGTTTCACCATGGATACTTAACATTTTAAAAATCTAAATTTAATCAACATCTCTACATTTCTCTCTTCAAATACAAATTCTAATGCTCTAATTATTTTCCACTCTGTTTATGTGCTGTCATTGTCTAGTGTCATTATTTCTAGATATAGATATATGAAAATGAGAAACAAAGATCTATTTTATATTATTATATTTAGCTCCAGAAGTTAAATGTTGGTTTTTTCTGGGTACAGAATTTTACCTTGACAGTCGTTCTCTCAGCACATTCCATTGTCTTCTCCGTTTCACTGTTGTTGTTGAGAAGCCTTTTGTCATTTTTAAAAATAGTGGTCCATCTCTTCTCTTGCCTCTTTAAGATCTCCTCTGTCTCATTTTCTGCAGTTTCACTGTTATGTGTTTAACTATGGATTCCTTTTTTTTTATCCACTTAGTATAAATTATACTCTGTATCTGTGATTTTGTGTCTTTCATTAGTTCTAGAAAATTCTGTCAATATCTCTTAAAAACATGTCTTTTCTCATTTTTTCTAAATTTCCTTCTGCAGTTTAAATTCAATGTATATTAGACCTTCTCTCATCCATGTGCCTCTCTTTTAAATTTTTCATCCCTTTGTTTTTCTGGTCTGCATTCTGGGTATCATTTTGTTGGTTGGTTGGTTGGTTGGTTGGTTGGCTGGTTGGCTGGTTGGTTGGTTGGTTGGTTGGTTGGTTGGTTGGTTGGTTGGTGGCTGGCTGGTATGGGAATGCCTAATTGGTTTTTAAAATAAGTTCTTGGTCTTTGCTTATTTTTAATTCACCTTTTACTTTTAATACTTCATTCACAGTTATTTTATATTGTTTGTTTAATAATTCCAATATCTGAAATTTGGGGAGAAGGACGTTTAAATCTGGTTTTGTTGACTCTTGTTCTGTGAGGCTTGTTTCTTTATATGTATTGTAATTTTTACTACGAACTCATATTTGGTTGAATTTAATCTGTGGGATCCTGAAGACCTGAATTGAGGCTGTTTTCCTCCAAAGAAAATTTGCATTTGCTTCTGTTCAGTGCCCGAGAACATTTCCAACCTGGAACCACTTTAGTTTTATTATGAATTTTTAAAAATAGGCCATAGTACTTCTTTAAAAAAAAAAAAAAATACAAAAAGAAGGACTGGCCAGTTAGCTCAGTTAGTTAGAGCGCAGTGTTATAGCACCAAGGTCAAGGGTTTGGATCCCATTACTTGGCCAGCCGCCAAAAAAAAAAAAAAATACAGAACTTTTTTTTTTGGATGGATCCCTGGACCTTGGTGTTATTAGCACAATACTCTAACCAACTGAGCTAACCGGCCAGCCCCCACATTTATTCAAGAACAGGCCAGTGCCTACAGTCCCCAAGGAGACTCAGCCTTTCAGAGCAGGTTTCTTTTGAAGATCTGCAATTTTTCCCTCCACCCATCCTTTCTTTGAGAGTCTTTCACATATTTCTACTTTCCTGCCTACTTCTGAGACATTATAGTTCACAGTGTTTCTAGGAATAAGAGAAACATGATACGAGTGAACCCTGAGATTTCTGTCACACATTTGCATGGGCCCAAGACCTACTCTCCATTCTATAAAAATCTGGGTATGGGGCATTGGCTTTTGTCCTCAAAACAATGCTGACATTTTATTTGCCCACCTCTTTGGTTTCAGTTAATCTTCATTTTTTCTTCCCTTAGAGATTTTCTGTTCTTTCTGTTGAGTTCAACTGTACCTTTAAACATGATTGCTGTAATTTATCAAATATCTGGGTGATTTGTGCCAGAAAACAGAAATTTGAGGATTTTTTAGATATGGTTTAATTAAATTGTGCCCAACACTCAGTAGGCATCATGAGCCTTGGAAGGAAGCAACATTTCACAAGAAAAGTGACTCTGGACAAGCAGGCATGTCACTGGCCTCCCTGAACCTCAGTGTCCTGCTTCTTAAACAAATGCTAAGTCCACCCACTAATCCAGTTTCTCGCATTTTCCAGAACCATCTGGCAGAGTCTGTGAAGGAGCTGGCCTCTCCAACCCTGCCACCCTGGACAAGCCTGCTCTTCCTCCCAGCAGAGGCTTGCTCTTCTGCCCCGACACTCCCCATGGGGCTCACTGCCCTGTGAGGTGGTGGCTGGTATCCTGGTCCTTTCCCCCAGGGGACCATTGCCCTGTGAGGACATGGATACTTTTGTCTGCCCCCGTCTCCTCAGCACCCCACATGGCACCTGGCACAGAGTCCTTGCTTTGCCGCCCTTCCCATTTCTCACAAGCCTTGTTTCCCTCTGGGCACTCACCCTCCTGGCACATGGTCCCTGTGTCCTTGGTTATGGGTCCCACTCCTCAAGTTCCCCTCCTTATCTCCTAACTCACTTTTCATGTCTAGGCCCATCAGTGGCTCTGTGGATGGGGCCTGTGAAAGGTCCCTGAGTGTTGGCCAGGTCACAGTGGGGACAGGCAAGGGGGACACAGGAGAGGCCTACTGGGCCATTCTATGTGGGCACCCATGGCTAGGCCATTGCGTTGTAGCATCTGACTGTAGAAATTCTTTGGCAGCCTGTGCCTTTGTATTTTTTTCTATTTCCAGGGGACCTGGGTGCTTCCTTCAACACTGGAGTATTTCCTTCAGACCCAAGCACAGCAGCTCAGTTCTCTGACATTAAACATTCCTTCATTTATGTTCTTGCTATTGTAGCTTTTTTGGGGGAGCAGGGATGGCTGTTGGATATGAAGTTCCAGTCCCTTGATCTTGGTGTTATCAACACTATGCTCTAACCAGCTAAGCTAAGCAGCCCACCCCATTCTTGCTACTTTAGGATTCATAAGGGCTCCATAAATATTTTTTAAATTGTGCTATTTTAAACTTTTCCATTGTTTTATTTTTCAGAGAAATGGAAGGTGAGCTTGATGTTGTTTGGGAGTCTACTTCCAAGGAAAACCAAAGAATCCGAGAACTTCTCCAGGCCACACTACAGAGGACAGGCGTGTGGGACAACACCAGAGCTTTTGAGGACCCCTGCCTCAATGGCGTTCTTCAGGGAGACCCACTGGATGGCTACAATTTTAGCTACTGTGACGTGAATCCTCCTGCCACTACCTACCAGTCTGAGGGAGCCCCTGGGTTAGACCACACAGCCTGAAAGGTCTGCCTTACACAGGCTGGGGAAAGGTAGCTTCTGTCCCCAGGAAGATAGCCAACAGTGCCAAGGGGCAATGCAGAAGCCCACCAAGTACTGCAGGCAAAGAAGAAATAAACTATCTCAGAAATTTTTTTTTTTTTTTTTTAATGGCTGGCTGGCACAGGGATGAAATCCTGGGCCTTGGTGTTCTCAGCACCACACTCCAACCAACTGAGCTAACCAGCTAGCCTGTATCTCAGAAATTTAATCCATTTTTAACATTTTGCTATATTTTAATAATGTGCTGCTGAAATACTTTTTAGCCAGTGCATGTCCTTTGGTCCCATTGCTGCTGAGGCTGGCTCTGTGACACCCATTGTTCAGGTTAATAGGTGGGCTGCTGAGCTGGCCTGTCTCCTGGCTCCTAGATCTGTAGCTGGGAAAGTGCTGGATGAGTGAGTGTAATGGATGAGCCAGCTAGGAGAAGCAGCAGTAATGATAGCTATGTATCTGCTCTGGGTGGTATTCTCCTGTTTGGCAAAAAATAAGGTGCTGGTACTTATGCCCTGGTAAATTGTACAAACCTGTTTTGCCCTCTCCCCTAGCCCTTCTCTATCCTTCTGTGAAGGTAATTTATTCTGGGGCCACATACCCACCCCACCTCTTTGATGAGAGCCCTGGCTTTGAGCACCAAGGTGGGGTCCTTTCCCCACTGCTGACCCCAGGAAACATACCAGGGTATCATGGTTCTGTTCCAGTCTGTGCCACCTCCTCAGGTAGATTATCCCAGCCTCTCAGGACCATTTACTGGGACTTCCTGGTGGAAATGCCAGCTGTCTAGGGCCACTTGTCCCAGACATGCTGGAAGAACTCAGGGACATCAGGCTACAAAGAACCCTAAACTGGGACAGAAGCGGCATAATCCTAGAACACATCCTTTTACAAAACCCCTCACAGCCAAGTCCTGTGTTGTTTCAGGTGTGAAGTAGGCCTCAGTACTGGTCCTTGGTCATGTATAGAAGTTATACATGTGACCTTTGATCTTTGATTGTGAGATGGAAAGTTGAGATAGAAAATCATAGTTCTTTTACATTGTATTAGGCTTGTTCAACAGTTAAGCCATTCTAATTTAATTTTATTTTACAAGGGTTAGAAAGTCTCAACAGGATTTAAAACTGTATCATCACCCTAGGAGATGACCTAGCAAGTAACTTTGATGTTATCTCAAAGGAATTTATACCAACTGTCCAATAATCTGTAGTTAGGCTGAAAGGTGGCAGCAGACCAGCAAGTCTCATGCTCCAGAGGTGGCTTGTCAGCGAGAACATTGCTGTCATCATCATTACCTAGGGCATGCTTTGATGTCCCCATCTTTTTCTGCCTTTTATGAAAGCTTTTTATTCCCTTGAGAAGTGAACGTTCATAATTTCTGCTTTACATTTAGCATACATTATAAACATGGTGACCCCTGAACCACACTGTGGCCAGGGCCAGGGTGCCAGTCCTACAGCACTTGCCCTCTGCCCAACCACTGCTGGGTGCTGCAGGAAATGAGCAGATGAGCTGAGAGTCCAGGTTGCAAAGGAGGGCAAGACACGCAAGGTGGAGGAAGAAAAAGCAGCTGAGAGGCACAGGGAACTTGCACGGTACCAAGAAAGCACAGAGACTGCTGGATGCCTCATGGAAGAATTGGTATGCACTGGCCCTTGCAGAATGGGCAGGGTTTCAGGAGCTAGAGAATGGCAGAGAGGGCTCTTGTGAGCAGAGGCCAGAACTCCAGAGCAGCAGGCAGGTTTTTTGGCTGGAGGTTGGGGTGGGAAATGAGGCCAGACTGGACCAGCGTGAGCTGGGACTGCTGGGAGGGGCTCCTGTTCATTTCATCCTGCATGTTTCCAATCTTGGCAGGAAATTGTTCTGCTCTTTCTTGGTCCTGATAAGGTTTTATATAGCACTGGGAAGTTGGTGTTCAGGTTGAAAGTAACCAAAGTAAAACAGCTATAAAACATGACCCAGGAACTTAAATGAGCCCTGTTGGCTTTGGCATTATTTAAAAACAGCCCTGGGAAATCAGAACTGAGTGGAGAGCAGGCAGGGGCATAGTGTGCATGCAGGAGCCAGTTTGTCATGACAGCCAGTGAGAGCTGTCCTCAGTTTTCAAGCTGACCCAGGCAGAGGAGCAGTGGGATCAGAAGCGACAACTTAACCCCTCAACCTCCGAGAAAGGAGAGACCCCACCTTTCCCATCTTCATTTATTTATGCAGTAAATATACACTGGGTGCTTATCTACGTGCACTGTTCCAGGTCTGAGAACAACAGCAGTGACAAAGGCAGACATACTTACACACCACGCCAGGTGCTGGGAGGGGACCACAGAGCCGTGCACACCCGGAGCGGGCAGGTTATGGGAAAGCTTTGATGTGTGCTGGCACACATGTGTAGGTGACTACCTTTTCAACTATAAATTTCATGAAATCTAAATCAAGTATATCTGATAAAAATCTGGCACCCAATTTGAGTTGTTCTATAAGTGTAAAATATACACAAGATTTTGAAGACTTAGTATGAGAAAAAGTGCAAAATATCTCACTAATAATTTTTATACTGATTTTATGTTGAGATAAAATTTTTTATATATGGTGTTAAATAAAATACAATATTAAAAATTAATTTTGCCATTTTTAAACTAAAAATGTGGCTACCAGAAAATTTTCAATTACATACGTGGCTCACATAATATTTCTCTGTTAGTGCTATGAAGATCTAAGTGTGAAAAGCAAAACAAAGCTTCTATTCATTCACAGCCTTTCAGAGCAAAAAAGAAAAAAATAAGTTTCTAGAAGATAATCCATGACTTTGGGTCAGGGAAGGATTTCTTAAGACACCAAAAGCACTAACCATAGAAGAGAAGAGTAATACTCTCGACTGCACTGAAATTAATCTCTTCTCACCCAAGTGAGGGACAATCCGGCAAGTGGGAGCAGCAGCGACAGCTGGTGAGGCCTTCAGTTGAGGGCACATAAAAGGGCTCCTGCAAAGCAAGGGCGAGGACAGCCCGTTGGGAATGGCACAACATTTAACCTCATCAGATAATGTTAGTGTAAGGGCTTTGGGAAAGAATTTGTTGTTATCTGGTAAGGTTGAAAATGTAAACAGCCATTGACCCAGCAGTTCCATTCCTGTATGTATCGTGTGTATGTTTATATTCTAGAGAAACCCCTACATGTGTACACCAAGAAAAAAATACACAAATACAAACATAGTCAGAGTAGCATGTTGCTAACAGCAAAAAAAGACAAACGTCTTTGAGGCAGTGTGATGAATGACATTCAGTGGAATGAACCACGCACATCAACAGATTGTACCAAACAGGGAGGCTTAGCAGAATACAGACAGTATGGTTCCAATTATATAATCCTCGGAAACATGCAAAACTAAGCAATACATACTCGGGATATATATGTGTGCACATGATCTTTTTTTTTTTCTAGTATTTTTATTATTTTAAAAAATATTTTTTTACATTCTAATATGTTGCAGAGCAGTTGGGGTGGAGGGGGAGAGAGGAAGGGGGAAGGGGACAGGGTGGGAGGACAAGGAAGGGGGTAGGGGGCATGGTTGAGGCCCACGGTTCCCTCCTCAGTTCCCCTCACCCCAGCTCCAAAGCTTGGGGCACTTCTGGCAGCAGCTTAGTGGTCGTCACTGGGCTGGATGTGGACATTGGGTCGGTGTGGATGAGGCCCTCAGTCCCCCACTATCCCGGCTCGAGAGCCTGGGGCATTTCCAGCAGTGGGTTGGTGGTCATTGTTGGGCTGGATGCGGACATTGGGGGGACACAGCTGAGGCCCTCAGCTCCCCCACCCCAGCTTGGGAGCCTGGGTTGCTTCTGACGGCAGCTCAGTGGTTGTCGCTGGGCTGGATGTGGATGTCCAGGGGCATGGCTCAGGCCCTCAGGCCACTGCTGCCCTGGCTTGGGAGCCTGAGGCACTTCCAGGGCCAACTCAGTAGCCATTGCTGGGCTGGGTTTGGATGTCGAGGGGGTGTAGCTGAGGCCCTCGGCCCCCCATCGCCCCAGCTTGGGAGACATGGGTGCTTCCAGTGGTGGGTTGGTGGTCATCACTGGGCTGTATGCAGATGTTGAAGGGGCGTGGCTAAGGCCCTTGGACCCCCCCACCCTGACTTGGGAGCCCAGGGCACTTCTAGCAGGAGCCCGGTGGTCATTACTAGGATGGATGTGGATATTAGGGGGGTGTGGCCAAGGCCCTTGGTTTCCCCCTACCCTAGCTTGGGAGCCCAGGGTGCTTCCAGCAGCAGCTGGGTGGCAGTCACTGGGCTGGATGCAGACATTGTGGGGGGCCTGGCTGAGGCCCTTGGCCCCTCCACCCTGGTTTGAGAGCCTAGGAGTGCTTCTGGCAGCAGCCTGGTGGTTGTCGCTGGGCTGGATGTGGATGTGGGGGGGTATGGCTGAGGCCCTCAGCCCTCTCCCTACCCTGGCTTGGGAGTCCAGGGAGTCCTTCTATGTTTTATAGGTTTTCTTTGGTGGTGTTAGACCTTTACTGGTTCATATCAAAATTTTGTCTCTGATCTGTGGGTTTTTTGCTTTTTCTTTCAGTTCTGGGTTGGATTATTAGCTACTTCCACCACTTAAAATCCGCACTGGAACTAATTTGTCCATTGCTTACTTTGAGCCCTGTGGTTGAGCTAAAGTGCTGCTTTGCTGCTGATTCCCCGAGGAAGGCTTTTTGTACAGCTCAGGTTTTAATTGTTGACCTTGTGAGCACTTCCATGTCTTGTGAGGTCCAGTACACCTGGGTTGTGGGGAAAATCTGGTCTGGGCCTGAGTCATCAAAAAACTGTACCCCCTCCAGTTCCATATTCCTGACCAGTCTCCAATGAGTGGTCCTGTGCTGTTAGTCTGATAGCAGCTTCCCTTACAGGTGACTTAACACTTTTCTCTGGCTTCTTTTAAGATTCTCTCTTTGTCTTTGAGCTTTGTCAGTTTGACTATGATGTGTCTTGGACAGGATCTTTTTGGGTTGAATCTGTTTGGGGATCTTTTAGCCTTCTGGATGTGAAGGTCCACGTCTCTCCCTATACCTGGGGAGTTTTCCATTATTATTTTGTTGAACAGGTTTTCTATGCCTTTCCTTTTTTCTCCCCTCCTGGAACACCCATGATTCAAATGTTTGTGTGATTCATGTCTGTTAGCTCTCTTAGATTTTCTTCATTTTTTAAATTTATTTTTTCCCTTTATTTATTTATTTTTTTTGCCTGCCTGGGTTGTTTCAGAAAGTCTATCTTCAAGGTCAGAAATTCTTCTGCTTGTTCTAGCCTGCTGCTTAAGCTCTTGGTTGTGTTTTTTATTGAGTGAATCTTTCAGTTCCATGAGTTCTGCTACATTCTTTTTTAAGCTGTTCATCTCTTTGTCAATTTCCTCCTTCATATCCTGGATTTTTTGTTTTTTTCTCATTTCATTATGTTGTCTGAGTCTTCTCTTATCTCAGTGAACTTCCTTAAGATTGTTGCTCAGAATTCCTTTTCAGTCATTTCAAGGGTTTCCTGCTCTGTGAGGTCTGGTATTTGAGAATTACTGTATTCTTTTGGTGGTGTCATATTGTCTTGGATTTTCATATTTCTAGTATCTCTACGTTGACATCTGGTCATCTGGTAGAGCAATTGCTTCTTCTGTTACTTTAGTGGGCTTTGAGAAGAGAGGTGTCCTCTTTTTTTTCCAGTCTCTGTTGGTGACTCTCCTTGTGTCAGTGCAGTCAGGTGTCTGGAAGGCCACCTGCATGGTGGCTGTGGCTACTGCTGTGACATCAAGCAGCTTTTGCAGGAGCTGTGGCTGTGGTTGTGGCTGTGGTGGGCCACCTACACAGAATTGGTGTTGTCTATTTTTTTTTTTTTTTTCTTTTTTTAAAAAGATGACCAGTAAGGGGATCTCAACCCTTGACTTGGTGTTGTCAGCACCACACTCTCCCAAGTGAGCTAACCGGCCATCCCTATACAGAGATCTGAACCTGTGGCCTTGATGTTATCAACACCACACTCTCTCAAGTGAGCCACAGGCCAGCCCTAGAACTGGTGTTTTCAGCATGCTCCTTTACTGCTTCTGGGCAGAGGGGGCTACCCTCAGTTCCTGCTGTGTGTGGTAATATTACATAGAAAAGCAAAATAATCATAAATGGAAAATGTAGCTCCTGGTTACTTAGGACTAGTGGGGTGGGCTGGTGTGTATGGGAGGGTGCAGTCAGGGAGGGACATAAGGGTGACCCTCAAAGGCACTGGGAATGACCTGCTCCTTGAGATGAGTGGTCAGCACCTGGACATTTATCATGTGTATGTTTTTGTTTGTTTGTTTGGTGGTTGGCCTGTAGGGGATCCAAACTCTTGACCTTAGTGTTTTATGTTGTTATTTTTAAAACATACATAGATATCATGGGATGACTTCTTTTGTATGTATATTTAATTAAAGAATGAGTCAAGATTTTCATAATGAAAAAGAAATTCTAGGGCTGGCTGGTTAGCTCAGTGTGGTGCTGATAACACCAAGGTCAAGTGTTCGATGCCTGTTACTGGCCTGCTACAAACAAAGAAAAAAGAAATTACAGTGAATCTATTCAGAAAAGCAAATGGGACATGAAACTACAGAGGCAAATCTTTCAAGAAGTGCTGTCTAGTTGCAGGGAGAAGTGAGACAGAGCTGACAATTCTGTGGGGTCAAGGGACTTTGGGGAGATAGATGTTTGTCCTGCAGTGAAAATGAAAGAGCAGAGTAGGAGACCGCAGGAAAGAGAGGCCTGAGAAGACAGGAGAGGATTCCAGGCAGCCTCCAGCCAGCACAGGGCCCTTCAGCTGAGGTCCCAGGAGAGAGGGTGGGGCCCATGGCCCAGATCCTCCATCGCGTACAGATTCCAGAAGATGAAGGACTGCCCAGGGTGGGGCTTTGCAGACAAGTACAGTGGGGCAGGGGAGGGGACAAGGGCGTGCCTGGAACAAAGGCCATAGGCCATGGAGACAGGTGCGGGGTTCACTTGTGATCTCAGTCAGCCTAAGAACTGCCACAGGGAAATCCCTGCCACTGGAATGTCCTGCTCTGAGGCAACCACTTTCCTCCTCTTTAGCTATTTCTTCTGGAATTACCTCTATCATTCTTGGCAAACAGCATATCCGTTTAGTCCCTTCAGTCTTCCATCAAGCCCTAGATTCACCAGTAACCCTGGGCTGCCCAAATTCTGGGGCCAAGTGGGGAAGGGGCCTCTTCTTTCAATAGCGCATCTCTTGGGCCTTCCACGGGGCCTCTTTCTAGAAGGAAGAGAGGCCCAGGCTGGTTGCCTGGCTCCATGGTGTGACCCAGCCCTGTTTTCACCCCGCCCCTCTCCCCTCTTCTCTCTTCTGGAGTCGGGGTGCCTACTGTGCCTTTCTGTCCTGCAGGAGACTCCACCCACTCCTGTGTACCCTGTCAGCCAACACAGCCGCCTTCTCCATCTCCTGTCCGCCCTTCAAAACCGGTGGACATTTCTCATTGTGCATAGGACCTTATTATTTATTTATGATTCTTTAGTGGGGTCCGCAGAGGGGGTGGGGAGACACATGTCCCTCTCCCAGTCAGCAGGCCCCTCGACAGCACAGTCAAGGCCTGTCTTCCATGGAGGGCATGGATTTTCCAAGGTGTGGGGGCTTCAGAGCTGTGGAGCTAAACCGAGCTTCCCTTCAGAATGGGCCACTTACTCCTTAGCTGTGGGGTCTGCTGGGCATGGGGGACACAGTGAGGACGTCTGGGTGGGCTTTGGGGAGTGCACATTCGGCACGGAAGGCAGACATTAAACAACCACCGACTGTGTGTGGACAGGTGCTGGGCAGGAGAAGCTGTTGTGAGGAGCGAGTGAAATGATGTGTGTGAAGGGCTGAGAACCACAGAAAGTGCTTCTGCAAGGAAGGGCCTCCACAAGCCGAGCATGGATGTGTTAGGTGGAAGAGCTCCTGCACAGGCCCCAGCTGAGGAGGGGGCAGGAGGTCACCTCGCTCTCTGCAGGCCCGTGGCTCTCTGGCCTGCCCCTGGGCTGCACAGCACTCACGTGGTGTCCAGGACAGATATACCGTTTTCAAAGTGGATCCTGCAGAAATGGGCAGAACAGGGCAGGAGCCAAAGCAGAGGGAGAAATGGGTAGATTCCAGAGGTTGAAAAGACTGGACCTGAGATGAGCTGGGCCAGAGCACAGCAGCCAAGTCTGCGCCAACCAAGAGACAGACAGACAGACTGACAGGAGAGTGGCAGACTCAGCTCCCAGGCCTTACAGGCTCCTGACCCTGATCCCACCAGCTAGGGACCCACTTGTCCCCCTCAGTCCTGATGCTCGGCTCCCACCTTGTCCCCCAGAACCCCCATAGGCCTGGTGCCCCACAGAGTGCTCCGTGTGCTCCCACCCAGCCATGTGGGCACAGCCTGACAGCCGTAGGTGGGGGTCAGCTTAGGGTCCTTGAAGTCAACAGAGTCTGCGAATTGCTGCTCTCTTGGCCAGATGAGCAAAATTATCTGGAAAAACTTACCAGACTCTTGCTGTGGCCTCCTAACAAATGAGCTGCCTCCGAGCCCCCACACCTGCTCCTCCATCCACTAGAATAGCCCTTTGGGGTCTGGGCTGAGAGGGCAGTTCCCTTGGTGGACTGGCCGCCAGGCCCATGTTGGGTCGGATCCCCAGTTCTGTGCCCCTCCCCTTCCTCAGCACTGCTCTACTGTCCTGGAGGGGTCCAGAGCCTCCCCCAGCTATACAGTCTGAGGCAGGGCAACGACCTGTGCCCCTCTGTCCTCGGAGGACAGCATGTCTGTGCACGCAGGGGTGCGTGTATACAAGCATATGCGTGTAGGGGTGTGCATTTAGGGTTTTAAGTAAGTTTGCACTTAATGGTCCTTAAAAGGTGACTGCTGAATTTAGCTCACCAGGCTTTCCTTCTGCCATTGTGCAAGGGGCACACAAAGGCAGTTTAATCAAAGAAACCAGCTGTTACATAAACAGAGAAATTTCAGTAAATGTATAGGCAGTTCATGATAGTTAGAATGAACCATTCACTAAACAGAGGACAGGTCTTTGCAGAGCCACCCTGCGTGGTGTGTGATTCGTGCACTGCACAAAGGGACCCTATCAAGGAGTAAGGAAGGCTGGAATCTTCATGGAGGAAGAGGCACCTTGCTCTTATACTGTCCCCTCCCCAAGCTGTGAGTCCACAGCACTGTCCTCTTGAGGTTACTCCTTTTTATTTATCTTTTTACTTATTAGGGCTACTCCTTTTTATTTTTATTTTTTAAATATATATATATAGTGTGTGTGTGTGTGTGTGTGTCTTTTTGTGACCGGTAAGGGGATCGCAACCCTTGGCTTGGTGTCGCCGGCACCGCACTCAGCCAGTGAGTGCACCGGCCACTCCCATATAGGATCCGAACCCGCGGCGGGAGCTCAAGCGCTGCACTCTCCCGAGTGCGCCACAGGGCCGGCCCAGGGCTACTCCTTTTTAAATTGCACAGAAATAAACACTCATGGCCCTGCATCTTTATGATTTTCCACTCTGTCATAGTTATTATTTACTGTCATGGGATCAGGCTTTACTTTTGGAGACCCTCACATGTTTGAAGGGTGTTGTTCTACGTAAATTTTGGTCTTTGTTCTTAAAATGTGGACCAGTCACGCCTGTCCTTCCATCACCCTTGAGGAACCCATGCTGGGGCTTGGGAGTAGGAGATCAAACACATCCCATGGCTTTAGTGTGGGAGATGGTTCGTGCTCAGCACTTTGCCCTGCCTGGGAACACCTGGACCACGTGGGAAGCTGTGTGACAGGAGAGGAAAGAGCCAGGACGAGGCATCCTCAGGGCTTTTGTTCACATCCAAGGAGGAATGCGTGGAGGTTATGTAACAGCTTCTCTTTTTGGAACAATATTTTATTGAAGCATAACTTACAGTAAAATGAAACTCTGAAGTGTGTCATAATGTGTTACTACATAACCACCACCCCAGTCAAGACACAGAACACATCCAGTGAGTCCCCGCAAGGTTCCCGCCAGATCCTTCCTAGGCCCTGCTCGCCCAGAGGCAGCCACGGTTCTGATTTCTACCACCAAAGCGTCCTCTTGCTTGATCTAGAACCTCATGGAAATGGGACCATCCAGAATGCACTCCTCTGTGTCTGATCCTTTTGCTTGACACAACCGTTTGACATGCATCCGTGTTGATGCATGTATCAATATAGTTCATTCCTTTTTATTGCTGAATAGGATTCTACTATGAATATATGTACAACTTGTTTATCCAGTCTCCTGTTGATGGACATTTAGATTGTTTCCAGTTTGAGGCTGTTACGAATCAAGCTGCTGTTAACATTTGTGTATACAGTTTTGTGTGAACATGTTTTCATTTCTTTTGGGTAAATACCGAGGGGTGGATTTGCTGCATCATGGGAGTGTTGCTACATCATGTACATTTATGTAAGAACCTGCCAGCAATAAGGACAAATACTGTATGATTTCACTTATTTGAAGTATCGGGAGTAGTCAAATTCATAGAGACAGAAAGTAGAACAGTGGCTACCAGGATCTTAGGCAAAGGAGGGAACAGGGAGTTGTTGCTTAATGGGTATAATTTCAGATGGGACAGATGAAAAAGTTCTGGAGATGGATGGTGCTGACGGGTGCACGACATTGTCATTGTTCTTAATGCCACTGAATGCACACTTGAAAATGGTTAAAACGGTAAGTTTTATGTTATATAGACTTCATCTCAAAAAAAAAAAAAAAATCTCCAGGCCTATTTCTTGTGCGTTTGTGCCATTTCACATTCCCACCAACAAGCACTGTGAGAGTTCCAGTTGCTCCACATCTCACCAGCACTCGCTGCTGTCTGTCAGTAATGACTGTGAGAAGAAAGAGATTTAAGGAAAAAGTTTTCCTAGCATTTAGCCCCTAGAGCCCAGCCAGCAGTGGACCTGGACCCTTCATCCACCTGCACTGTCAGCAAGAGTGAAAGGCCCGGTCACCAGTGTGGGTGGCTCAGGAGTGCTCTCCTTGGGCCTGGGGTGGGCAGCCCTTCTGGTAGGGAAGGTCTGTAAGTGCCAGCCAGGCAGCAGAGGTGGGGGTGAGCTAGAATGCAGATCACACATTGGAAGGCTGAGCCTCTTGCGATGTGCTGAGCTGAAACTTGAATCCACGTGTAAAGACTAGAAACATCATCCACCCTAAGCACAGCTGGGCAGGGCTGGGTGGCATGGGAAGGCTTGCCCTGCCTGGGTCCATGGGCCACTCTACTCTGTTCTCACCGAGCTAGTGTCAGCAGCTAAAGAGCAGCTGACGGTTGGGAGTGGGGAGAAGGGAGTGTGTGTGGCTGCTCTAGCTTCTCCTGGATTTTGAGTCCATGGCACCAGGTGGATGAGAAACCTGCTCTCCTTCCAGTCCTCCCAGGCTTGTCTCTTCTCCCTTGTGACAGGGGGGTGGTGGTTTTGTTGGAGGTGGGGAGGAAGGGCAGTTCTAGTTTCCATATGTTTGCAGGGGCTGTTGGGCTACTTTTTCAGGCCCAGAGTGTCCAAATAGAAGGACAATGGTAGTTGGAGAGGACCCAGGCTGGGCTGATGAGGTGGACTTCAAAGGTGAGGAATCCATGAGGCAGCTTCCTTGAACTGTCAAGGCACCTGCTACTGGGGGTGCCGAGGTTGGCTCTCCGTCTCTGCACTGGGTGCTTTGTGCCCCGCTCCCCATGTTTTCCAGTCCACTCGTGTGACAGCACTCTGTAAAGAGGGCACAGATGAGAGAGTAGGAGCACAGGGGGCCACTGAAGTGAGGGCACCTGCGCCTTGAGGTCATCAGGGGCATCAGAGTCCTGTAGCATCCGGTACTTCACCTGGTTAGGAGAGTCCTGGGTATTTTATTGAAAAAGAATTATTTGAAAATGAAGGGTCTATATGTAGTATAGACACCATACCAGAGCTGGGTTGCAAACAACAGAAACGATGCTGCCTAATGTTAAGGGAAAGAAGGAAATATTTTAGAAATGCACACTGGCGACTCACGCCGTGCTTTTGAGAAGGACAGAAACAGGATAGGCCTGGGGGATCCTAGGAGTTGGACACTGTCAACCTACCCTGCGCTTTTACTCTCAGGATACAAAATCCTGGGAAAGGGTGTCCTCCTGGCTGAGCTGGGGCCCTGAGCCCTCCCTGTGGCTGGACAAGTGGGATTCTTTGGTTGGTAGCTACCAGGATCCCACAGAAAGGGGAAGTCCCTCAAGCAGTGGGTGCTGGGCGGACAGAAACCAGATGACCCAAACGATAACTAATAAGGATGTTTGTGCAGAACCCTCCTTCCCTGACCTCACCAGCTACCACAGCTTTTCATCATGGTCAGCCACCAGGGTTGAAAAAGGGGACAATGAGAATGATAGTGACGAGGCGTGGGATTAGGGAGCAATGCCAGAAGTCACGTTTTGGGGAAAAAATGATGAAACTGATCCAGTACAGGTTTCCCCTAATAGGTTATCTATGAACAACTGCACTACTTGGAACTCATGAAAATGATGGGCAAAGTTCTAAGGCAGGATCGTATTCCTCCAATAGTTCTGGGCTAGAGATATAGACGTAGGTTGTTCCCCGATAAGAGTTTTGAAATTATGCTTTCCTTGCTAATTGTTTTATGGTTAGACTGTAAGTCCTTGACACTGAAAGACTTTGCACATTCCGCTGACTGTTCATGAGTTCTGGCTGGAATTCAGGTAGGAAAGGGAAGACCTGTCATACCTGTGTTGTACCAGTTACGCCTGTTATACTTGTATTTTGGGTCCCCCACAAATCCCAAACTATTGTCAGCAGCAGTGGGAAGGAATCTAAGACCAAGAGAACTTAATGAATAGAAGCAAGTTTGAAAAGTCCAAGGCAGGTCTGGAATAAGTTTCGAGTGGTAAAGGAAGATTTAACCTCTGCCTGAATGTTTGCCAGAGATCCTGTCTCTGTCACGAAGAAGGTGAATCAGAGGACACCCAGATGGGTAGCCCAGAGGCTGCAGAGAAACAGATTTACACTGCTGGGTTAAACACGGCCTTAAAAACCATTACAGGAGAAGGGAACCGAATACGCTCCAAATATAAGATAAAATAAAACGCAGATGGTATTAATATCTTCAAATGGCAAGCATCTTTGCAATCAGGAAAAGCATAGTTTGAAAGTGAAGGTCAAGAGCTTGAGCAGAAATTTAAGAAATAATGGAGTTGTATGAAGCTTCCTAGGAAATTAATTGTAAGGGGGAATTGACTGCAGGGAGGTAGATTCAGCCATGTGGTAGAAGAGCTGCGTACATAATGAGCCAAAGGTCTTGAAGAACTGGGAAAAATTTTGGTTTTTTAATCAAATCCATATTATTTTCCATGAGAAAAAAAACTTCTGATAACTGATTGAACACTCACTCTGTTGGGGTGGGAGTGGGGTGAGAAACACAGCTTTAAGAAATGCTCACCATGGAACAAAAATGAACTGAAATAGAGATTTGTGACTTGCCAAAATATCCTCATGCCCAGATGTTCCATACTCAGCACTTGGCAGGAGATCATCTGTGTTCACAGAGAACACTCAAGTTCAGTGGGTAACTTTTGCAATCCTCAAGGTCCATGAGGGGGTGCAATATATTTAGTCCCGTTTTACAGATTTAGAACTTGATGCTTGGAGAGGGGCTTAGTAACCCTGAGGCCACGTGGCTAGTGGTGGGGTTGCAAGGACCACCACTCCATCCTGCCCTCTTCAGCCCACTGGGGGCAATCTTGATCCAGGGAGTATTCTGCAGCATTTTGCAAATATAGAGGGGCCAGATACTACGATATGAGTGCTGTAGTGTTAGCAGATACTTTAGGAGAGACCGCAGCAAGCCCCTGGGCAGGTCCTGCCGCTGCCTCTGGCTTCTACTCTCCAGGCACCCATGGACCAGCACTCTGCTCAGGGCTCTGGCCAGGGTCAGCAGGCTTGGCCCTCCTAAGAGCGGAGGTGACAAACTTCTAAATCAGGACTCTGGCTCTAGGACAGCGAGGATCCCCACGTTCTCCAGATGGTTTTGAGGGATGACACTGAGAAATCTGTCCTCTCAGATTTGCCTGTCCCAAAGTGATCCCAAAGTGACCCCCAGAGACTCACCCAGCTCTGTCTTGTGATTTTGGTCCTATCCCAATATCTGGGATGCTGGAGATAACAGCAACAATGCTTTGGGCTGTGTCCCTGCTGTCTTCCTCCTCTGACAAGGAGCCTTCTTCCCAGAGGAAGCCCTTCTCTGAGATAAGGGTTTAGAGCTGCCACCTGGTGGGGGTAGGGGTGGGTCTGCCTGTGACCCCTCTCTGAGCACAGCCAGAACTTTTGCTCCCCTCCTGGGAGAGCCAGACCCATGGAGGCGTGGGTGGGGGCCAGAGCTCTGTGGCTTTGTGCTTCTTGACCCCTGTGGGCCTCAGTTTCCCCACTGAGCAAGTGAGAGTGTGGAACTGATGATATGTTGTGCCCCTTTTCCACTCTTCAGTACAGTGAACATGGGACGGGGCTGCTTGAACAGCCCCACCACCAAATCCGGTGGGCATGTGGCCAGAGCTGCAGGGTCTGCACTTTGCCAAGCCCAGTCACTGGCAAAAGTGAGTGGGAAGGCCTTGCCCACCCTCCCACCTGCTCGGTTAGAATCACATGGAAAGCTGGCCGAATACCCTGGAGGAAATTCCTTGGTGATTATCACAGCATTACTGTTTCTGCTGCCTGATTTGAGTTGTCAATACAGCCTATTAAATAAAAGTCAGTTCCAAAGATTGTCCCTTCTGATTCCCAAAGATAAAAGAAAGCATTATTTCTACTCTTTAGAGAGATTTCTCCTTATAAGATGCAGCTGATTTGGGGAAATCTGGTTTTAAAATAATCTAGTTAAAAATGAACAAACATTTTTGGAGAGAAACTGGCTTGCCTGACCCCTCCCCTTTGTCTGTGGTGTATCTAAGCTTCATTGCTTTAAAAAAAAAGTGTTTAATAATTACCTTTGTTGACCTCTGTACCTTCTGGCTTCCTTCACTCCTGGACACAAGACATGGCCATTCCTAGGCCTCAACTGTGCGGACGCAGCCAGCTGGTCAGCGGGGCTGGCAGCTCCTCTGGCTCTGCAAGGTCAGGAAGGAAGGTAAGGCTGGCAGGGTGGGGGAAAGGCTCTCTGGGCTGAGGCCTGGGCAGAGAATTTACTTAGAGAGAGTCCAGTACATGACCATCTCCTAGCTCAGTCTTGAACTAGTTTTTCCTCAGCAATTTTTTTCAATCTCTGTATCACTCAAGGAAAAATCACCTATACTGTGGATGTATTACATGTGAGGTGCCTTATTCTGGGAAGGAATTACAAGAAATATATTCCTTCTTTGGACTTGATTCCACTAAGTATATTCCAGTTATGTTTAAAAATATTTCTTTTTACTTTTGAAAAAAAAAAAATGAAGTGGGACCGTGGAGGTAGAATGCCTTGCAAGAATGTCCCTGCTGAGGATTAGGAGATGATAACACAGGCACGTGAGACAGGAGGCAGCTGAGCCTTGTAAAAGAGCTCCCCGAGGCCTGAAGACTATTGACTTATTTTTACTCCTGGGGCTGAGCAAATTTTCCCCAAGGAACTGACAGCTGTGCTTTCCTGAAACATTAGCTAATCATTTGTTTTTGGAGTCAGTTCCCAGCCCCCCTGCTGCAGCAGCGGTAGCGAGAAGAGCCTTTCACCTTGCCCGCTGCTGAATCAAGATCGGCCCATGCCCTACTCACAGCCTCCTGGAACGAGCAGGAGGGAAAAATGGAGACAAACCTGAGAAAACGGAGAGAGGATGAGAAGTCGATCCAGAGTAATGAACCCAAGACCACAACTCTCCAGAAAGAGGTAAGGCGGTCTCTCTCCAGGTCACGTGGGGAGGTCCCCCGCTGTCCCTAGTGACCAACCAACCAAAGATATGATTTTCTTTTTCCATTTTGACTATGTCCTTTATTTTCTGAAATTCAGATCAAATTTTCAGTTGTTTTAAATGGAAATTATTATGCAAGCAATATAAAGTCAGCTGAATCTCCCAAAATTGTCTACAGTATTACAGCATTACACATGATAGTATTTGAATGATAATTCTTTTGTTTTTATTTTTAATTTTTTTTAACTGGCAGATATTGTGTTTTTATCACATACAACATGATGTTCTGAAGTACGTGCACATTGTGGAATGGTTAACTCTAGCTAATCAACAGATGCATTTCCTCACGGTTATTTTTGTAGTAAGAGCATATAACATCCACTGTACATTTTTCAAGAGTACAATATATCATCATTAACTATAGTCACCTTGCTATACAGTAGATATGATTTTTGACTTGCATAGTACATCTTTAAGTGAATAACTCTCTGGACTGACTTCTTTATCTCTTGCCTACGAACTCAGCATATTCTTTTGAAGTTCATACATATGTGCTTCTGTGCAACTGGACAGATGGGGCCAGAGGGGCAGGTATTTGCTCAAACCAATGGCCTTTTCAGGGATGGTCAGAGAGGGCCTTCGGATGCTTGGGTCCCCTGTACAGCATCTTCTCCAAATATCTCCCTCTGATGTTTGAATATTGGTGGTGATAGAAAACCTAATGCCTCCAGCAGTCGCCCGTCCTGTCCTAGATGGGTCTAGCTGGATGGTGAGTCTGACGGAGGCACACACTAAGGTGGAACATAGCTAGGAGATGGGGCTGGCCTGGGACCTGGAAGGAAGGGGAGATTTGGGGGTGGTGTGGAGGCAGAAAGGAGCTTGGCACTCCACACTGTGCCAGTCCCAGGGCTTCAGGCTCATAGGAGGAGACAAGCAGGGTCCACAGAGAGCTCAGGATGGCTTCAAGGACAGCATGAGGGGGCTGAGGTCTGGCTGGGGCCACAGGGGGCACAGAGGAGGGATGGCACTGAGGCTTTGGGGCCTGACCATGTATTGGCCTGCGATCGTGGGTCCCTGGGAGTCAGGTGATGGGCAGCAACACCCTTCCTCTCTGCTGGTCTCAGGCCTGACTCCAGCGATGTCCTCTTGGAACCCTGGTGGCCCTTCAGCCACACAGAGCACAGCTGAGCAAACCCCAGGCATGTTCTAAACTCAAGCAGCTTCGGGATGAATGCAGACCTTGTCTGAATCAGAACCAGGCGGTCCCTCAGCGGGAGGGACTCTGGAGGGGCCCAGATGTCAGTGAGCCACACCGTCAGCCCTGAGGAGGACCGAGGAGAGAAGGAAAGCTCAGACTGCCCCCGCCCCAGCCTGGGAGGCTCCCTGGCCCTGAGGCTGGAATGGAGGCTGGCACTGCTCCCCAGGGACTCCACCAGTGTGTGCTGAGTCCCCTGGGCAGCCAGCCTGCAGCTGGGATCTTACTCATCCTCTGGGATCTAATTCTGAGTACAGCCCCAGCCCAGACAAGCAAAGGCAGACATTGTTCACTTCATGCTCTGTATTGGTGTAAAATTTACATACAGTGAAAGGCACAGTGCTCAGTCTGATGAGCTTTGACAAATGTATCATCCAAAAAAGCTCCCTCTTGCCCCTTTCCAGGCAGAGCCCCCAGCCCTGAATTTCTATCACTGTGGGTTAGTTTTTCCTGTTCTTGAACTTCATAGGAATGTGATCATCCTGTGTATACCTGGGCCGGGTTTTGTTCTTAAAAATCTTACACCCTAGAAAGTGGCATCAAAGAGAGTTCTCAGCCCCCAAATGTTTCAGCCCCTGGGGGCCCCACTGCTCACCCCACATGGCCCCTCCACCCGGGATGCCAAGGCTGGCCGCACCTTTGCTGGGGTGGAGTGCCTGCCTTTCTGCTCAGCTGAGAGGCGAATCCCGAGGGCCTGCCTTGCTGGTGATCTGTTTGCTAACTCAGCCTTTCCGTTGAGGGCAGTGAGGGCTGTGGTTAGGAGAATGGAACCAGAGCCAGGTCTACCCCTCTGGTTGTAACTTAACCTTGCCGTGCCTCAGTTTCCTCCTTATAAAATGGGGGTGATCTGGTATACCCTACTCATGGGCCTGTACAGACAAAGCCCTGGGAACAGTGCCTTCATGTTATCACTGCAACAGCATAGGGCAAAAGTGCCTGGACAGGGGGTTCGGTTAGGGCTGCACTGGCCATACCGAGCAGGCACTAGGAGCTCATGTCTTGCCCTCCGAGCTGGGTCCTGGTGGCCGCATTAACCCTCCCTTCCTTCCTCCCCATCCAAGTTGGGCCTGCTCAGCAGCATCTCCATCATCGTGGGCACAATCATCGGCTCTGGGATCTTCATCTCCCCCAAGTCTGTGCTCAGCAACGCGGAAGCTGTGGGGCCCTGTCTCATCATATGGGCAGCCTGTGGGATTCTTGCAACACTGGGTAACAGATGCTGCTCCCTGGCGACCTCTCCCTGTTGAATATGCGGGGCACAAGCTATGCAAGCACTATCTGCCACTGCTGGGCTCCCTTTCCATGCATGTGTGGCAAATAAGTGCAAATCGAGCTGTGGCTAAATGTCTGATGGCAGAACTCAGGGCTGTCCTGGGAGAGAAGACCATGGTGGGTCCCTGTAAGCACAGCCCCCAGAGGGGAGGAAGGGTCCCTTGTTCTGGGGCCATGCCTTACAAGGAGCCTGAGGGATGAGGAGCCTCCTTTGTGTTCCAGGTGCTCTATGCTTTGCAGAGCTTGGCACGATGATCCCCAAGTCGGGGGGCGAGTACCCTTACCTGATGGAGGCCTTTGGCCCTATTCCCGCCTACCTCTTTTCCTGGACCAGCCTGATAGTCATGAAGCCTGCATCCTTTGCCATCATCTGCCTCAGCTTTTCCACGTATGTTTCTGCACCCTTCTACTCAGGCTGCCAACCTCCTGACATTGTCATTAAATGCCTGGCTGCCACTGCCATCCGTGAGTACCCAAGCTTGAAACCCCAAGCAGGGGTCAAAAAAGACCTGGCAAAGATGATGTCAGGGAGACTCTGGCTTGGGCTCCTCCATGACTCAAAAGAGACCAAGGCCTGGAGGCTCTGGTGTGAGGTGGGGCAGGGTCTGGCATTGGCCTCTGCCTTCCCTGCAGGTGTCACCTGCCAAGCCACACCTGGACCTGTCTGGGGATGCAGGGAGGGGCCATGGCAGACTGAGGCTCTTGGCTCAGGACCTAGCCACTTCTCCCTTGCCTTCTGAGGCAGCCCCTGCTGATCTCAAAGGTCAGCATGAGGTGTATTTGAAAGGTCCTTAAACTCCCTTGTTCGGATCTGCCCTCTCAGCACTCAGGAGATAAATGGCATGGCAGGGGGAGGAGGGGAATGTAAGAACAGAAAGGAGACTTTCCAGGGCCTTGCTGAAAACCATACACACAGAACATCATGTCTGACCCTTTCCAGTGTTCATCACAACCGTGAATGCACTGAGCGTGCGGCTAGGCAGCTACCTCCAGAATGTCTTCACGGCGGCCAAGCTGGTGATCGTGGCCATCATCATCATCAGTGGACTCATCCTCCTGGCTCAAGGTGACCTACACAGGATGCAGGGGGGGGGCACCCTGCGAGAAGCACACACTGTGCCTCCTTCTCACCTGGAGTGGCCTTTCCCCGTGAGCATGTCTCTAAGGAAGCATGGCAGGAACTTGGCAGAAAGGATCTTTAGCTTCCCGACTTTTCAGAGTTGGTTTAATAGCCTGAGGTCATGAGTCATACACTTCTCTCACGTAGAGATGAGTGCAAAGTAGAAATGTGGTCAGCTGACACCCACTGTTCACCGTCTACCTTAATTACAGGAAATACAAGGAATTTTGAAAATTCTTTTGAGAGCACAAAAGTATCTGTGGGAACTATCAGTCTGGCATTTTACAATGGACTCTGGGCGTACGATGGATGGTAAGGCTCTCCTAAGATGTCCTATGTCTGGTTGTGGGGTTTCTTTAGGCTACTTTATTTTTTATTTATTTTATTATTATTATTATTTTATTTATTTATTTTTTTTTTGGTGGCTGGCCATTACAGGGATCAAGCCCTGGACCTTGGTGTTATCAACACCATGCTCTAACCAACTGAGCCAACTGGCCAAATGGCCAACCCCCTCTTTAGGCTACTTTGACTTCTCCTTTCTGGGGTTTAGTGTGACCCCAAGATTCACCTTCCAATTTACCTTTTGTGGAACACCCAATCACTCTCCCATCTATTCCTCTCGGACCCCACGGACTCCGAGACACCTGCCCCTGTCCCAGTCCTGGCTGTGGCTCCAGTTCCTGAGAGCACCCTGTGCTAAGGCAGTGTTGGACCCTGTGCAGAACCCTCACCAGGCAGATACAGGCTCAGCCAACACAGGGACAGCCAGGCTGCCCCAAGCACTTGACAAGGCAAAACATACTCAACAGCACTTCCATTTAAACCTGGAAAGCACTAGGTTTAGTTGATGGGATTCTGTTTACGTCCTCTGAGGAAGAGGAATGGCCATCCACAATGCTGGTCTTTCCCTCCTGGAAAGGTTTTGTAGGTTTCATTCCCTTTTCAGACAAAGGATATTCCATTTTCTCAAAGCACTTGGGGACTCACTATTTCCAATTATTCTTGAAAATCCACGTGACTCCCATGGTGGGCAAAGACTTGACCAGCTGGTCAGTGTATAGGTTTTGGTAGGACTCCAGGCCCCACCATCACCAGGGCCTTCCTGGAAAGAAATTGCCCTGGGATTTCCTTTAGGAAAATTTTCTCTACGGTGGAGAATCTTAAGTGAGGCCAGCATTTATCATGTGTATTTCACAATCGCAGCAAACGAAGTCAAGTTTATGTCACTCGTGTCACTTTTCTTTCTCCAGGAATCAACTCAATTACATCACAGAAGAACTCAGAAACCCTTACAGGTAAGAGAGCTGAGTCAGGGCAGAAGACAGCAGGAAGGCGAGCACATCTCTCTTTTCCCAGACAAAAAGTGGAGCTGCTTCCTTCCGTTATCCCATCACCCACTCCTGGACAGTGACTGTTTTCTTATAAGCTCATTATACACTCATTAGAGCTTGGTTTTGTTGTGGGCAGTGGAGTGCTTACATACGTAGCAGAAGGAAGAACTCCAACCTCCTTTATCTCTGGCTTATTTTGCTTTGTAAACAATTAAATTTTATTGCCCTGGAGTCTGAGAGGAGAATTCTCATTTGAAAATATCTCACATCCCTGCTGGACTCTGCTGTACCATAAGTCCCCTGCCTGGGTAGGCCTCAGCAAGGTCATCTGTGACCCCAGCCCACCATGGGGAGTAAGTGGAAGGCTGGCCAGGGAGGGGGGAAGGAAGGACTGATGAAAACGACAATCTCACGAGTCTCCCACGGGATGCTAGTCTGACCCTGTGTCACTGCTCCTCCCAGAAACCTGCCCCTGGCCATTGTCATTGGGATCTCTCTGGTGACAGTGTGCTACATCCTCATGAATGTTTCCTACTTCACGGTGATGACCACAACCGAGCTCCTGCAGTCCCAGGCAGTGGCTGTGGTGAGTGTCCAGGCGTCTCTGCTGGAGGGGGTGTGCTGTGTGGGCAGGGATCAGACAAGGTATCAATGCTGCAGCTGAGGTGGGGGAAGGAGGGAAGTACCTCGGGGACCGGGAGAGTGGACAGAGCAGGGCACCGCCGAGACCCAGCTGGAGTGAGAGGCCTGGAATCGAGACCCACCAGCCGCCCGGGCGCAGGCGCAGCACGAGGCTGGAGGGCAGGGCTGGATTCCACCGGGGCAGGGGTTCGGACAGACAAAAGGAGAGGGGGTGAGAGCAAGGGAGCTGAAGGAGGTAAACATGAAAATGGACTGTGGAGTCCGAGCTGAGCGAGGAGAGAAGTGAGGATGCGAGGTGGTGGCGAGAGAGACACGGAAGAGGTGGGTGTGACGGGAAGTGACCTAGAAACACGACGGGGGGATGGGGCTGGGAGGACGACGGAGCAGATGCAGTTCTGGTCAGCGATGAGGCTACTGAGTGGAAGGACAAGGCCATTCCGAGTGAGGGAGTCAAGGAAGTGAGGGGCCAGGTGTCACGGGACACTGGAATGACTAAGGATTACACAGGGAGTGGTGGGTGAGAGCTTTGTTATCACCAAAAGACCCTGAGATGCTCAGGAGAAGACAGGCAGAGCTGTGCCTGCACGAGCGGTCCCCAGTGCCCTCCCGCAGAGGAGTCACGGAGGCTGCGCCCGGTGAGGCAGGCGGGGGCCTGGCTCCTCCAGGAGGGCACAGGAGCTTTTTCTGAACCAACAGTTCTTGGAGGCCATGAAAGACCCCCAGGATTCATCTCGCTTTTCTCACCAGACATTTGGGGACCGCGTTCTCTATCCAGCCACTTGGGTCGTTCCACTTTTTGTGGCGTTTTCTACCATCGGTGCTGCTAATGGGACCTGCTTTACGGCGGGCAGGTAGGGGATGCCCAGCCACTCACTCCCGGGGTGGGCAGGGGGTGGCGAAGCCCATTCACCCTTGAGGAAGACAAGTGCCTAAAATCCTTAGGACTCTGCCAGGTTAAACCCTTCATGGCACAAGTAGGAAAGCTGAAGTCCAGAGAAGGGAGGTGGCTTGAACCCGCACGGCAAACTGGTAAGAAAGGCGGGGACCGGCGTGCACACTGGGATCGGACGGGGCTGCCTGCAGTCTGGGCTCTGCCACTTCAGTGGGGCCCTAGGTTCCAAAGTGGGGGAAGGTGCTGCCAACCTCAGCACAAGGCAAAGGGAAGAGACGCAGGGCAGATGAGGCACTGGCTCACGCGTGGTACTCTTCACCTTGTGTTTTTTTCACCTGATGGTATTTCCTGAACATCTTCTCCTATTAATCCTCACATATACATAAACTAGACCTGGAATTGGCAAACTTTCCCATAAAGGGCCAGACAGTAAATATTTTAGGCTCGCAGGCCATATAAATTTCGGTCACAACTACTCAATTCTGCTTTTGTGACACAAAAGTAAAGAGTCATGGTTTGTTCCAATAACATTTTCTTTACACAAACAGGTGTAGTTTGCCAGTTGTCTAGACCGAACTGGTCTGGAGACTGAATGGCTGTGCTGTGTCCCACTGCATGACGCAGCATAGCTTCTCAAACCCACCCTCATGGTGGAGGGAGGGAGGTTTTGGTGATGGGCAACAATAATCAGCCACAATGTATATCGACAAAATAAAATTAAAAGAAAAAACAAAAACAAAAAACCCTCCCTCATGGTTTGGGGGTGGCCAGTGAACATCTTTGAATACATGTCTTTGCCAAGTTGTCCAGTGTTCTAAATAGATATATTTCTTTTTTCTTTCCTTTTTTTTTTTTTTTTTTTTTTTCCTTTTGGCAGCTGGCCAGTAAGGGGATCCAAACCCTTGTCCTTGGTGTTATAACACCACACACTAACCAACTGAGATAACTGGTCAGCCCTTTCAGCAATTTTGAAAGACGCTTTATTAACTTAGGTAACCTTGCTGTGCAATAGATCACCAGAACTTATTCATTCTGTCTGAAACCCTTTGATCAACATTTCCCTTTCCCCACATAACCCCTTTACCCCTTCAGCTTCTGGTAACCACCATTCTATTCTCTCTTCTATGAGTTAGAATTTTTAGGTTCCACATATAAGTGAGATGATGTAATATTTGTCTTTCCATGCCTGGCTTATTTTACTTAGAATACTGTCCTCTGGATTCATCCACGTTATTGCAAATGACAGAATTTCATTCTTTTAAAAGGCTGAATAGTATCCCATTGTGGATATACTCATACACCACACTTTCTTCATCCGTTCGTCTGCTGATGGCAATTTAGGTTGTTTCCCTATCTTGGCTATTGTGAATAATGCTGTAACAAACATGGTAGTGTAAGATAGCTCTTTGACATACTGATTTCAATTCTTTTGGATATATGCCCAGGAGTGGGATTGCTGGATCATGCAGTAATTGTATTTTTAGTTTTTTGAGGAACCTCTATACTGCTTTCCAAAGTGGATGTACTCACTGACATTCCCACCAACACTGTACAAGGGTTCCCTTTTCTCCACATCCTCTCTAACACTTATCTTTCATGTTTTTGATAATAGCCATTCTAACAGGTGTGGGAAGGTATCTCACTATGGTTTTTATTTGCATTATCACCCCTGATGATTAGTGATGTGAGCATTTTTTTCTTGTATTTGTTAGTCTTGTGTATGTTTTCTTTTGAGAAGTATCTATTCAGGTCCTTTACCCATTTTTTCAATAAGGTTATTTGTTTTGTCATTATTGAGTAGTCTGAGTTCCTTATACATACAAATATTTTAAATTTTTAATTTTTTCCAGTTGTAATGATTCACTTTTATTATGATCAATATTAAAAGATACAAGTAGTTTAACAGACTCAGAAGCTTAAAAGAAAGATTGGGATCTGTAAAACATCCAGGCAAAGAAAAATAAGAATCCAGAATGGAAAAGAAATGAAAAGTGAGGATTTTGAAATAAGGCTTGCAGCATTTCTGACAAGTACAGATGTGTCAGTAGTTGGCAATGTGCTTGACTGAGAGTATTCTCTCCTCACAGGTTGCCAGGGGCTGGAATTCTGGGAGCATAAAGCCATATTTATCTTTATCCTGGAGTTCAAAGGTGAAGGAATATTTGATTCCTTGGTCATGAGCCCAGTTGTCAGAGCCCCCAGCAGCAGGACAGAGACTGTTGCGGCTCCTGGGCAATTTGTATAACTGGTGCTGTGCAGTGAGGTAAGCTCTTTCACAGTAGCTTTAGCCAGGGCACCCAGCTCAGCGTTGTTCTCAGTGAGTCTATAGTCATAGGAGTAAGGGTAGAGCATCATCTGGGAGTATGAATGGATTGTCAAGTATGCCTTGATGGGAGAGAGGTTGTCGTGGATGAAATCAGCCAGGGCCTTGGTCTCCCTTTCAGACTCTGCAGCAGGTCCACAGTAAGTGTCATCACAGGGCTTTTGAAAGGCTCCAATTTTGCACCAACCAGCATCAAAATTTCTGTTAGTGTCTGTGCCAGTGCAGGTAGTTTTGGTATGGGTGGAGCAGGTCTTTCTCCACATTCAGTTCCTGGTCCAGGTGTAGATGTACCCATCAACATTGAGTACAGGCAGGACATAAAAGCTAACTTATCAAGAAGCTCTGTCATGTGGATTTCACATCCATATGTGGGAACAGCTTCTCTCACAAAGCCACTGGCAAAATGCGGGAGAAATCAACTTTCTGGCATGGGAACCACATTCCATGAAAATGGCAGGCTTATTTGGTCAGCTTTGCCAACCTTGAGGAGGTACATAGTGCATCCTGCAAACATGGTTTCAAAGACACCGCAGGAGATGAGGTCTGGGGCAACTTGTTGAGTCCAAAGCTTCTATCGTTTCCCAGTTGTACTTCTCATAACTGTGTCCAGTCACATGGACCAGGCAAGAAATTGAGCCTCCAGCACATCTTTCAGGTAACTTTTCAGTACCTCATACTGTAGTTCCTTCTACTCCAGGAAGTCCTCCACAGTGACAGTATCTTCTGCTTTAACACGGAAGTCAACTGTACTGTGAGAGTTGATTTGTGAGGCAGAATGTGCTTTCCAGAAGTTAATCTGGGTGGTGCTGGCCAACTCATGGATTAAGTTGATGTCATTTTCATCTTTAACACTGACACAGAACACTTTTCACTGCTTTTATAATCCAGTGTTCTTTGTTTGCTTTTTCTGATTGCAAATAGGCACTATCAGATTTTGATTAATGGCATTGTTGCCTTCATAGCTGTATACAGTCTGAATGTGTATCTCTCTCAACACAGTTTTGGAGGCTGGGGAGTCCACAGTCCAGGGAACACATCTGGTGAAGGCCTTGGTGGTGGTGACAGTGATGCAGGGGTCTCATGGCAGATGCAGGGGACATGGCAGATGGTGGAACAGAGAGAAAGAGTTCCTTATATATTTTGGATATGGGCCCCTTTTCTGATGTATGGTTTGCAAATATTTTCTCCTAATCTTTGGGCTGTCTCTTCATTCTGTTGTTTACTGTGCAGAAGCTTATTAGTTTGATGCAGTCCCGTTTGTCTGTTTTTGCTTTTGTTGCCTGTGCTTTTGGGGTCATATGCAAGAAATCAATGCCCAAACCAGTATCATGTAGCTTTCCCCCCATGTTTTCATTTAGTAATTTTATCATTCCAGGTCTTACAGTTAAGTCTTTAATCCATTTTGAGTTGATTCTTGTTACACTTCTTGCTGTGTAACAGAGACGCAAAAAAAAGATGACTCAAAGCAACATGAATGCAATGAGAAGCCCAAAGGGACTGCACCTCAGCAACTCCTGTGTTAGGAGAAAACTGGGTGCAGCCCCGATTCAAAGTTGGCTTCTGGTTTTCATTGTAAAGACAAGGAAGTTTCACAAGAAAAATCAGTTGATTCAATCATTTAAAAAGAACACAAAGACATGGGCAGTGTGACAAAAGTTATCTATGGCTAAGTATAGCTTAAACAATGGAAACTAGAAACATCATTAAAATTAACAATGTGACATTCCAAAGTACAATTTGTGAAAAGCTAAATTGATCAAATTGTGATCATTACCTAATCCAGATTATAACTTCTCCTTAAATGACTTAAGCAAGAGCTGCATTCTTACAATTAAATCTAAGTACAATTGTCTAAAGTTTCCACCAACAAACAGCTTGTCCTTAGCAAACATTTTTTCACATTTTTCCCTACAGCAATTCTTTAAAATCTCTTAACAGGATTGGTATGTCAACCACCTGTTAGCTCTAAAATCATTAAAGTATACAATCCCATAGCTAAGCAGTGATTAGAATTGATTAGATGGGCTGTTATTGCCTGCTAACTGTAGACCATTGTCTCTTAACTGAGGAATTTTGTCCCATACCTGCATTACCTAAAAACCCTATTCTAAAAATCAAACAAGAATCAAGATTTCTAACATTCTACAGATTCTTATATAAAGGGTGAGATAAGGGTCTAATTTCATTCTTCTGCATGTGGATAGCCAGTTTCCCCACTTCTATATGAATATTAGAATCAGCTTGTAATTTTCTATAAAAAAGCTTTTGGGGACTTTTATCAGGAATTGAATCTATAGACCAATTTGGGAAGGAAGGACTGCATCTTAAAAGTATTGAATTTTCCAATCAATGGGCATGAACTATCCATTTATTTAGGTCTCTTTAATTTTTCAAAAATGTTTTTTCAGTATTTTTCAGTATACAGATCTTGCACATCTTTTGTCAAATTTATTCCAAAGTGTTTAATATTTTTTATGCTATTATAAATGATATTTTTGAAAAATTAAAACCTTTTTAGTTTCTAGTGTTCATTGCTAGTATATACAAACACAATTTTTTGTTGTTGTTGGAGAATGTGGGTAACAACAAACACAATTTTTTTTTTTTGAGTGGTAAGGGGATTGCAACCCTCAGCATGGTGTCATCTGCACCACTCTCAGCCAGTGAGCGCATCGGCCATCCCTATATAGGATCCGAACCCACGGCTTCGGCGCTACCAGCGCCACGCTCTCCCGAGTGAGCCACGGGGCCAGCCCAACAAACACAATTTTAACAGCTCTATTGAGATACAAGTACTATAAAACTCACCCTTTGTAATTGTACAACTCAATTATTTAAGCAAACTTATAAAGCTATGCAAACATCACAATCCAACTCTTGAACATTTTTATCACCCCCAAAAGTTCCCTCATTCCCAATTACAGTTAATCCCTGCTTCCACCACCAGCCCTAGGCAACCACTAGTCTGCTTTCTCTCTTTTTTAAATTTTAACATTTACTTGTACTTTTTTGTGGGGTACAGTGTGTTGTTTCAATACATGCATATCTGATCACACCTGTGCCAGCACCTGCTGCAAGGCCGGGGCTGCAGTGGCTCATGCCGGGTGATGCTAGGAGGCTCCCAGGGCCCCAGGCTGTCAGGAGGTGTGGGTGGGAGTCGTGGGCAGTTCGGAATGTGGGGTGTCCATGAAGGTGGTGCAGCCATGGCAGCAGGGGAGAGCATGGCTCAGTGGATGGTCTGGATAGACCTGGAGATGACAGGATTAGACATTGAGAAGGACCGGATTGAGATGGCCTGTCTGATAACTGACTCTGATCTTAATATTTTGGCTGAAGGTCCTAACCAGATTATAAAACAGCTAGAAGAGTTGCTGGACAACATGTCAGATTGGTGTAAGGCGTATCGTGGGAAGTCTTGTCTTACCAAAGCAGTGAAAGAGAGTACAATTACATTGCAGCAGTCAGAGTATGAATTTCTGTCCTTTGTAGGACAACAGACTCCTCCGAGGCTCTGTCCATTTGCAGGAAATTCAGTTCATGCAGATAAGTTTCTTGACAAACACACGCACCAGTTCATGAAACATCTTCATTATAGACTAATTGTGAATACCATTAAAGAATTGTGCAGCTGTGGTACCCAGAAGAATCTGAATTTGAAGAAGGCTGCTTCTCCCAGGGTACTTGATGACATTAGCAAAATCATCAAAGTACTTCAGTTTTACTGAAATATCTTCAAGAAAAAAAAAGAAGAGGAAAATTATAGAAAACGATGAAAATAAGACTGTGAGTTGATGCCAGTTCTCATGCTGCCACTACATAGTTCTCTGGTAGCAACTTCTGGTGACATTTTTCACGCCAACTGCTTGGCAGAGAGCACCTTCTGTCAGATCAGTATCTCCAGATCACTCAAGCAGATAGCCCCTAAAATACTCTTTTTCTCCTAATATGCTGTTTCCATTATGACACAGCAGCTCCTTTGTAAGTACCAGCTCACATCCATCCCTTGATAAATACCTGCATTTGCTTTTAGACCATCTCTTTTGTTTAAAAACAAAACAAAAAAACCCTGTGCATATCCTGCACAATGATTCACTTAGGGTAGATAGCATAGTTTTGTGTCCATTAGCCCACCACTTATCCTCCTGCCCTGCCCCATCCCCTCCCACCCCCCACCCCCCACCTCTGGTAACCATTATTCTACTCTCTACTTCTATGAGAACAGCTTTTTTTTAAGATTCCATATGTGAGAGAGATCATGTTGTATTTGTCTTTCTGTGCCTGACTTACTTCACTTAACATACTTTTCAGTTCTATCCATGTTGCTGCAAATGATGCAATATCTTTCTTTTTATAGCCAAATAGTATTCCATTGTGTATATTTACCACACAGTTCTTTAATCCGTTCATCCATTGATGGGCATTTAGGTTGATTCCATCTCTTGGCTATTGTGAATAGTATTTTAATGAACATGGGACTGCAGGTGTATTTTCGATATATTGATTTCATTTCCTTTGGGTATATACCCAATAGTAGGATAGCTGGGTCGTAAGGTGCATCTATCTTTAGTTCTCTGAGCTGGGTTGTAAGGTGCATCTATCTTTAGTTCTCTGAGGAACCCCCATGCTGTTTCCCATATGGTTGTACTAATTTACATTCCTACCAACAATGTGGAAGTGTTCCCTTTTCTCTGCATCCTTGGCAGGATTTGTTATTTTCTGTCTTGTTGATAATAGCCATTCTAACTGGAATGAGATCATATCTTATTGTGGTTTTAATTTGCATTTCCCTGATGATTAGTGATTTTGAGCATTTTTCATGTGCTTGTTGGCCATTTGTATGTCTTCTCTTGAGAAATGTCTATTCAGGTTCTTTGCCTATTTTTTATTTAGGTTATTTATTTATTTATTTATTTATTTTGCTGTCGTTTGAGTTCCTTATGTATTCTAGATATTATACCCTTGTTTGTGTACTTTGCAAACACTTTCTCCCATTCTGTAGGCTGTCTCTCCACTTTATTGATAGTGTTCCTTGCTGTGCAGAAACTTTTTAGTTTGATGTAGTCCTATTTGTGTATTTTTGCTTTAGTTGCCTGTGCCTGTGTAGTATTGCTCAAAAAAGTGCCGCCAACTCTCATTTCATGTAGCATTTGACCTGTGTTTTCTTCTAGTAATTTCATAGTTTGAGGTCTTAAATTTAGGTCTTTGCTCCATTTTTGTTGTTGTTTGTTTTGTTTTGGCGGCTGGCTGGTATCTTTGCTCCATTTTGAGTTCATTTTTGTGTATGGTGAGAGATAGGGATCTGTATGTGGATATCCAGTTTCTCCAGCACTATTTATTGAAGAGGTTATCCTTTCCCCACTGTATCTTGGCACCTTTGTTGAAAATCAGTTGGCTCTAAGAGCATGGGCTTATTTCTGGGCTCTTGCTTCTGTTCCATTGGTCTATTTGTCTATTTTTATGCCAGTACCATGCTGTTTTGGCTACTATAGCTTTATAGTATACTTTGAAGTCAGGAAGTGTGATGCCTCCAACTTTGTTCTTTTTGTTCAAGATTGCTTTAGCTATATGGGGGTCTTCTGTGGTTCCACAGAAATTTTAAGATCGGTTTTTCTGTTTCTGTGAAGAATGTCATTGGTATTCTGATAGAATTGCGTTGAATGTGCTTTGAGTAATATGGACCATTTTTTGATGTTAAGTTTTCCAACCCATGATCATGGGATATCTTTCCATTTATTTGTGTCCTCTTAATTTTTTTTCACCAATGTTTTATAATTTTCATTAGAGAGGTCTTTAACCTCCTCGGTTAAATTTACTCCTAGGTATTTCATTTTGGGGTAGTTATTGTGATTGGGATTACTTCCTTGATTTCTTCTTCAGCTATTTCATTATTGCTGTATAGGAAGGCTATTGATTTTTGTGTGCTGATTTTATATCCTGCCACTATATTGAATTAATTTATTAGTTCTAGTAATTTTTTGGTGGAGTGTTTAGGGTTGTCTATGTATATGATCATGTCATCTGCAAATAGGTATAGTTCACTTCCTCCTTTCCAATTTACCACAGAAATACAAAGGATCATAAGAGACTGCCCTTTATTGCTTTCTCTTACATTATTGTGCTGGCTAGAACTTACAGTACGTGTTGAAAAAGAATGGGAAAAGTGGGCATCTTTGTTTTGTTCCAGATCCATTCAGTATGATGTTAGCTGTGGGTTTGTCATATATGGCCTTTATTCCTTTATTGTGTTGAATTACATTCCTTCTATACCTACTTCGTTGATTGTTTTTATTATGAAGCAGTGTTGAATTTTATCAAATGCTTTTTCTGCATCTATTGAAAGGATAATATGGCTTTTTCCTTTTATTCTGTTGATGTGATTATCACATTTATTGATTTGCATATGTTGAATCATCCTTGCATCCCTGGGATCTTTTTAATGTGTTGTTGGATTCGAGGATCCTAAGATGGTGGTGGCTGCGGCAGTTGGCGCGGAGTAGCTGAGGTGGAAAAGGCGGCCACTGGGCCTTAGGCAGCCAGGAAACTTGTGGACCTTCCTCTTGCCGTCTCTTAAGGGAGGACCGCTGCTGGTGGCCAGTCGTGGGGGCTGACCGCCACTTTACCCTTGGCAGGAGAGGCGGCCTCATTTACAGGCAACAGCTTTGAAGTATGGAGCAGGAAAAGAACTGTTTCTTAGCTGCAAAAGCAAGTCTCTAAATAGGGAACACGGCACCGGGGCTGCTGTTGAAGCTGCCAGGACCCCGGAGGCTGGGGCCACGCTGAAGGTGGCCAGCTGCCCTATTCAGGATTCGAGGTTTCAGGCCGGCATAAAAGAAGATTCCTGGGAGTGCTGGAGCCGTGCCACGGGACCGAGTAAGCAGCCCGAGGTGGCGGTGGCCGAGAACGGGGATGCTGATGACACAGAGGCAGAGAGGGAGCTGTCTGACCTGGCACAGCCCTGTGAGTGACCCCCGGCCCGGCCCTGCTTGGGGGGCAGACGCCCGCCCAGCTTCCGCCTGCCCCACTGGGCCACTCACCGGCCCCGGGGCTGCCTCCATTTTCTCAGGTGGTGGCGGCTCCGGCCCAGCTCGGCCAAGCCTGTCCTCCTCGCCTGGCTCGGCTCCTCACTGAGCCTTCCCACTTGCTTGCCCCGGTGTGGGGCTTCCCAGGGCTTGTGGGCTGGCCTCCCCTCCCACTCCCTCTGCGGTTCTCTGGTGGGGCTGGTGGCGTGGGGCATCCCCGGCCAGTGTCGGGAGGGCAAGGAAGTACGGGCTGGGCCGACTGTCACTCCACCGCACCCTGGGCTCCGGCCCCCGGTAAACTTCCTGTTACCAGGAGGCAGATACCATCTCTGTGGCCACCAGTTCGGAAAAACGCCTAACCGATTTCTGGTTAGGAACAGTGTGGTCGGAGAGTTCCCAAGTTCGCTTGAACCTGCCGGAGAGCTGACTGCAGGCGGGCACCAGACTCGGTCCGCGCCAGGGGGATTCAAAGGTGAACCGTGTGCTGCAGGCTCCTCCCCCGAGGAGCTCATGCTCTGGTGTGGGAGATAAGACAAGTACACAAATAACCGCAATACCAGGAGGAAGGTGACAAGTCCCGAGAAAGATCTACACAGTGCTACAAAGGCACCCAGAGCGACCGGTCGTCTGTGCCTAGCAGAAACCTGGTAGACTTCCTGGGCGAGGTGGTGCCGAGCACGGTCTTGAAGGCCCAGCTGATAGACGAGGGCTGCAGAAGACACGTCCCAGCCCAGCCCAGTGCGCACACAGCGGGGAGACGTCCGGCTAGGGAAGCGGAGACTCGACAGAAACCACACACCCTGTGGGGTCGCCACTGCGTGATCCAATAGCCCGGGCCAGAGCGCACGGAACAGGGAGAAGTCCTGCACGGGAAGTGAAAGCTCAGCAGAGACCACACACCCTGTGGTACTGCCCCATGATCCAGCAGCCCAGCAGAGTCCAAGCAGACCAGAGAGGTGGCTCCCCGGAGAGGCCCAAGACCCGAGGCAACCACACACACAAGGCACTAGAGGCCAACTGAGCAGTCACAGAGGTAGCCATACCAAATTGGCAACCACAGCAACATCGTAGTTAGTCAACAGTCTCAAACCGATAGACTGTGAAACTCCCTGCCACAATGAATAAACATCAAAAAAAAAGATACCAGAAATACAAAAAATCAAGAAAGTACACCACCAAAAGTTAATAAATCTCAAACTCTAGATCCTATAGAACAAGAAGCCCTTGAAACGAGTGACAAGGAATTTCGAGTGATAATTCTGAGGAAACTGAATGAGATACAAGAAAACTCAGCTAGACATCATGATGAAACAAGGAAAAGTATACAGGACCTGAAAGAGGAAATGTACAAGGAAATCAATGTCCTGAAAAAAAATGTTGCAGAACTTGCTGAACTGAAGAAGTTATTCAGCGAAATAAAAAACACAACGGAGAGTTTAACCAGCAGGCTTGTCAAAGTTGAAGAGAGAACCTCTGAACTTGAAGATGGGCTGTTTGAAATAACACAGGCAGACAAAAAAAAAAAAGAAAAAAGAGTCAAAGACATGGAAGAAAATCTGAGAGAGATATCAGACAACCTTAAGTGCTCAAATATCCGAGTCATGGGTATCCCAGAAGGGGAGGAAAACGGAGATTGCATTGAAAACATATTCAACAAAATAGTGGCATAAAACTTCCCAGGTATAGGAAAAATCACAGATCTTCAGATCCAGGAAGCTCAACAATCTCCAAACGTATTCAACCCAAAAAGGCCTTCTCCAAGACATGTCATAGTCAAATTGACAAAACTCAGAGACAAAGAGAGAATCTTAAAAGCTGCAAGAGAGAAGCGTCACATCACCTATAAGGGAGCCCCAATCAGGCTAACACCAGACTATTCATCACAAACCCTAAAAGCTAGAAAGGAATGGGATGATATATTCAAAATACTAAAAGAAAAAGATTGCCAGCCAAGAATACTCTACCCTGCAAGGCTATCCTTCCGAAATGAAGGGCAAATAGTATATTTCTCAGACAAACAAAAACTGCGGGAGTTCACTACCACATGACCAATCCTCAAGGGAGTACTGGGTTTGGTTCCTGAAAAATAACTACCACTGCCATAGAAACCCAAGAAAAATCAAAACCCACTAGTATAATAAAAATGGCATTCATGAAGAGAAAACAAAAAAACAAAAACGCTGTCTACAACCTAAGGAACCAACAAACACAGAAACCAAACAGTAAATCAGAAAGCAAGGAACAAAAGACACCTAAGACAACCAAACAACCAATAAAATGCTAGGAATAAATCAACACCTTTAAATAACAACTCTTGGGTGATTCAAGATGGCGGTGGCTGCGGCGGCTGGCGCAGAGTAGCTGAGGTGGAAAAGGCGGCCACTGGGCCTCAGGCAGCCGGGAAACTTGTGGACCTTCCTCTTGCCATCTCTTAAGGGAGGACCACAGCTGCTGGCCGGTCGTGGGGGCTGAACGCCACTTTGCCCCTGGCAGGAGAGGCTGCCTCATATACAGGCAACAGCTTTGAAGTGTGGAGCAGGAAAAGAACTGTTTCTTAGCTGCAAAAGCGAGTCTCGAAACAGGGAACACGGCGCCAGGGCTGCTGTGGATGCAGCCAGGATCCCGGAGGCCGGGGCCGCACTGAAGGCGGTCAGCTGCCCTATTCAGGATTCGAGGTTTCAGGCCGGCATTAAAGAAGATTCCTGGGAGCACCCGAGCCGCGCCGCGACTGAACAGCCCGAGGCGGCAGCGGCCGAGAACGGGAAAGGCGGCAAACCAGAGGCAGAGTGAGCACCCGACCTCGCACAGCACTGTGAGTGACCCCTGGCCAAGCCCTGTTCGGGGGGCTGACGCCCACCCGGCTCCCGCCTGCATCACCAGGCCACTCACCGCCCTGGGGCTGCCTCCATTTTCCCAGGTGCTGGCAGCTCCGCCCGGCTCGGCCGTTGCTGAGCCTTCCCACTTGCTTGGCCCGGCGTGGGGCTTTCCGGAGCCTGCAGGCCGGCCTCCCCTCCCACTCCCTCCGCGGTTCTCTGGCGGGGCTGGTGGTGTGGGGCGTCCCCGGCCAGTGTTGGGAGGGCAAGGAAGTACGGGCGGGCCGACTGTCACTCCACCACACCCTGGACTCCAGCCCCCGGTAAACTTCCTGTTACTGGGAGGCAGATACCATCTCTGCGGCCACCAGTTCGGAAAAAAGCCTAACCAATTTCTGGTTGGGAACAGTGTGGTAGGAGAGTTCCCAGGTCCGCTTGAACTTGCTGGAGAGCTGGCTGCAGGTGGGCGCTAGATTCGGTCTATGCCGGGGGGATACAAAGGTGAACAAGTCCCGAGAAAGATCTACACAGTGCTACGAAGGCACCCAGAGCGACCAGTCGTCTGTGCCTACCAGAAACCTGGCAGACTTCCTGGGCGAGGCGGTGCCGAGCAGGGTCTTGAAGGCCCAGCTGATAGACGAGGGTTGCAGAAGACACGCCCCAGCCCAGCACAGTGTGCACAGAGCGGGGAGACATCCGGCTAGGGAAGCAGAGACTCGACAGAAACCACACACCCTGTGGGGTCGCCACTGCGTGATCCAACAGCCCAGGCCAGAGCGCACGGAACAGGGAGAAGTCCTGCACAGGAAGTGAAAGCTCAACAGAGATTATACACCCTGTGGTACGTGATCCACCAGCCCAGCAGAGTCCAAGCTGACCAGAAAGGTGGCTCCCCAGAGAGGCCCAAGACCCGAGGCAACCATACACACAAGGCACTAGAGGCCAACAGAGCAGTCACGGAGGTAGCCATACGAAATTGGCAACCACAGCAACATCTTAGTTAGTCATTAGTCTCAAACTGGTGGACTGTGAAACCCCCGGCCACAGTGAATAAACATCAAAAAAAAGATACCAGAAATACAAAAAATCAAGAAAATCTCCCAAACTCATTCTATGAAGCAAATATCATCCTTATACCAAAACCAGGTAAAGATATAACCAAAAAAGAAAACTACAGGCCGATAGCCTTGATGAATATACATGCAAAAATCCTCACTAAAATACTAGCAAACAGATTACAGCAACACATACGTAAAATTATTCACCACGATCAAGTGGGATTCATCCCATTCAACATATGCAAATCAATAAATGTGATACACCATATTAATAAAGTCAAACACAAGGATCATATGATCATCTCTATAGATGCTGAAAAGGCATTTGATAAAATTCAGCACTCATTCATGACAAAGACCCTCTATAAGTTAGGTATAGAGGGAAAGTATCTCAACATAATTAAAGCCATACATGATAAACCCACTGCCAATATCATCCTGAATGGGGCAAAGCTGAAAGCTTTTCTTTAAGAATAGGAACTAGACAAGGATGCCCACTCTCACCACTCCTATTCAACATAGTGTTGGAAATACTAGCCAGAGCAATCAAAGAAGAGAAGGAAATAAAGGGCATCCAGACTGGAAAAGATGAAGTCAAACTGTCCCTGTTTGCAGATGACATGATCCTATATATCGAACAGCCTAAAACCTCTACAAAAAAACTCTTGGAATTGATAAATGATTTCAGCACAGTAGCAGGATACAAAATCAACACACAAAAATCAGTAGCATTTCTATTCTCCAATAGTGAACATGCAGAAAGAGAAATCAAGAAAGCCTGCCCATTTACAATAGCCACCAAAAAAATAAAATACTTAGGAATTGAGTTAACCAAGGATGTGAAAAATCTCTATAATGAGAACTACAAACCACTGCTGAGAGAAACTAGAGAGGATACAAGAAGATGGAAAGATATCCCATGCTCTTGGATTGGAAGAATCAACATAGTGAAAATGTCCACACTACCCAAAGTGATATACAAATTCAATGCAATCCCCATCAAAATTCCAAAGACATTTTTCTTAGAAATGGAAAGAACTATCCAGACATTTATATGGAATAATAAAAGACCATGCATAGCCAAAGCAATGCTGAGCCAAAAAAATAAAACTGGAGGCATAACACTACCCAACGTTAAGCTATACTACAAAGCTATAATAACTAAAACAGTATGGTACTGGCATAAAAACAGACACACTGATCAATGGAATAGAATAGAGAATCCAGAAATCAACCCACACACTTACTGCCATCTGATCTTTGACAAAGTCACCAAGCCTATTCAGTGGGGAAGGGACTGCCTCTTCAGCAAATGGTGCTGGGATAACTGGATATCCATATGCAGGAGAATGAAACTATGTACATACCTCCCACCATATACTAAAATCAACTCAAAATGGATTAAGGATTTAAATATACACCCTGAAACAATAAAACTTCTTAAAGAAAACATAGGAGAAACACTTCAGGAAATAGGACTGGACACAGACTTCATGAATATGACCCCAAAAGCATGGGCAACCAAAGGAAAAATAAACAAATGGGATTATATCAAACTAAAAAGCTTCTGCACAGCAAAAGAAACAATTAGCAGAGTTAAAAGACAACCAACAGAGTGGGAGAAAATATTTGCAAAATGTACATCTGACAAAGGATTAATATCCAGAATATATAAGGAACTCAAACAACTTTACAAGAAGAAAACAAGCAACCCAATTAAAAATGGGCAAAAGAGCTAAGTAGGCATTTCTCTAAGGAAGATATACAAATGGCCAACAGACATATGAAAAAATGCTCAACATCACTCAGCATCCGGGAAATGCAAATGAAAACTACACTGAGATACCATCTCACCCCAGGTTAGGATGGCTAAAATCCAAAAGACTCTGAACGATAAATGCTGGCGAGGTTGCCGAGAAAAAGGAACTCTCATACATTGTTGGTGGGACTGCAAAATGGTGCAGCCTCTATGGAAAATGGTATGGAGGTTCCTCAAACAATTGCAGATAGATCTACCATATGACCCAGCTATCCCACTGCTGGGAATATACCCAGAGGAATGGAAATCACCAAGTCGAAGGTACACCTGTTCCCCAATGTTCATTGCAGCACTCTTTACAATAGCCAAGAGTTGGAACCAGCCCAAATGTCCATCATCGGATGAGTGGATACGGAAAACATGGTACATCCACACAATGAAATACTACTCAGGTATAAAAACGAATGAAATACTGCCATTTGCAACAACATGGATGGACCTTGAGAGAATTATATTAAGTGAAACGAGTCAGGCACAGAAAGAGAAATACCACATGTTCTCACTTATTGGTGGGAGCTAAAAATTTATAAATTCACACACACACACACACAAAAAAAAAAAAATGGGGGGGGGAAGAAGATATAACAACCACAATTACTTGAAGTTGATACGACAAGCAAACAGAGGGGACATGGTTGCGGGGAAGGGAGGAGAGGGAGGAGAGAGGGAGGTTTTGGTGATGGGCAACAATAATCAACCATAAAAAATAAAACAAAATAAAAGTTAAAAATAAAAAAGAAAAAGAAAAATTTTAAAAAATTTGTTGGATTCTGTTTGCTAATATTTTGTTTGCTAATATATTTTTTAAAGATTATTTATTTTATATATATATAATATATATGGTACAAAGTTGATTTTCAGTAGTTGTGTACAATGTGTGATGGTTAGATCAAGATAGCTTATTCATCACTACAATATGTAACCATTCTTTATGTCTGTTAAACAAATTCTCATTAACTCCCCTCCCTCTACCCCTCCCCTCTCCCTTTCCCCCTCTAGTAACCATGGTTTTCTCTCCTAAAAGTTCAAACGTGTTATTGTGTTTGTTGTTTCTCTCTTTCTCTCTGTCTTTATTTATGGGTTCAGCCCTTGCTTACGAGAACATGTGGCATTTCTCTTTCTGCACCTGGGTTGTTTCACTTAGGATAATTTTCTCCAGGCTCATCGACATTGCTGCACATGGCAGAATCTCATTCTTTCTTATGGCTGAGTAGTATTCCATGCTAGTATTTTCTTTGCATCTGCATTCATTAAGGATATTTTTTAATTTTTTAATTTTAAGTTTTTTTTTTTTTGTTTTATCTTTTACTGGTTTTGGTATGAGGTTAATGTTGCCCTTGTAGAACAAGTTTGGAAATATTCCCTCCTCTTCAATTTTTTGGAAGAATTTGAGAAGAATTAGTATTAGTTCTTCTTTAAATGTTTGGTATAATTCAGCAGTGAAGCCATCTGGTCTTGGGGTTTTCTTTGTTGGGGGACTTTTTACTACTGCTTCAATCTCATTACTCATTATTGGTCTGTTTAGGTTTTCTAGTTCTTCATGATTCAGCCTTGGTAAGTTGTATATGTCCAGCTATTTATCCATTTCTTCTAGATTTTCCAGTTTATTTGCATATAGTTGTTTGTAGTAGTTTCTTATGATCCTTTGTATTTCTGTGGTGTCAGTTTTAATGTCTCCTTTTTCATTTCTAATTATATTTGAGTCTCTTTTTTTATGTTAGTCTAGCTAAAGGTTTATCAATTTTATCTTTTTGAAAAACCAACTCTTTGTTTCATCGGTCTTTTGTATTTTTTTTAATCCCTAATTCTTTAATTTCTGCTCTGATCTTTGTTATTTTCTCCTTCTACTGATTTTGGGTTTGGTTTGTTCTTGTTTTTCTAGTTCTTTGAAGTGTAATGTTAGGTTGTTTATGTGAAGTCTTTCTTTTTTGATGTAGGTATTTATTGTGACAAACTTCCCTCTTAGAACTTCTTTTGCTTTATCCCATAGGTTCTGGTATGTTGTCTTTTCATTTTCATTTGTCTCCAGGAAGTTTTAAATTTCCTTCTTTCAGGGCCGGCTGGTGGCTCACTCAGGAGAGTGTGGTGCTGATAACACCAAGGCCACAGGTTCAGATCCTATATAGGGATGGCTGGTTAGCTCACTGGCTGAGCGTGGTGCTGACAACACCAAGCCAAGGTTTAAGATCCCCTTACTGGTCATCTTTAAAAAAAAAAAAAATTTTTTTTTAAATAATAAAATAAATAAACAATAAATTTCCTTTTTCACCCAATCATTGTTTAGAAGCATGTTGTTTAATTTCCATGTATTTGTATAATTTCTAGTGTTCCTCTTATTATTGATTTTGTTTTATTCCATTATGGTCAGACAATGTAGTTGATATGATTTCAATTTTTAAAAATTTGTCGAGACTTGATTTGTGACCTAGCATATGATCTATTCTGGAGACTTTTCCAAGTGCTGGTGAGAATTAAGTGCATTCTGAAGCTGTTGGATGAAATGTTCTATATATGTCTGTTAGGTCCAATTGGCCTAGAGTGGAGATTAATTATGATGTCTCCTGATTAATTTTCTGTCTGGATGATCTGTCTTTTGCTAAAAGGGGGGTATTAAAGTCTCCAACTATTACTGTATTCAGGTCTATTTCTCCTGTTAGGTCTAACAGTAATTGCTTTATATAACTGGGAGCTCCAGAGTTGGGTGTGTATATATATTCAGAATTGTTATATCCTCTTGTTGAATTGATCCCTTTATCATTATATAATTACTTTCCTTATCTTTACTTTCCTTGGCTTGAAGTCTATTTTATCTGATATATGTATAGCTTCTGCTCTTTCTTCATTTCCATTTGCATGAAAAGTCTTTTCCACCCCTTCACTTTCAGACAGTGTATGTCTTTATAGGTGAAGGGAGTTTCTTGTAGGCAGCATATTGTTGGTTCTTATTTTATAATCCATTCAACTACTCTGTCTTTTAATTTGGGCTTTTAATTTTTACATTTAGAGTTACTATTGATAGACAGGGACTCATTAGTGCCATTTTGTTGCCTTTTTTTCTGGTTGTTTTCTTGATCCTTTTTTCTTATCTTACTGTCTTCCTTTGTGATTGTGTGGTTTTTTTTAGCATTGTATTTTGATTTCTCACTATTTATTTTTACTAACAAAAAATGTGTTATAGTTATAACAGATTATTTTAGACTAGTAGCAGCTTAACTTTGATATCTAAGAAAAAATACACTTTGGCATCATTGTGCCCCCTCCCCCCACCCCTTTTTATATTTTGTTGTTTCAAACTACATCTTTTAATATTGCCTATCTCTTATATGGTTGTTTTATATATTACTGTCTTGCTAGCTTTGTCCTTTAGTCTTCATACTAGCACATGAGCAGTTTACTCACCACCCTTAGACACTGGAGTATTCTGAGGTTGTCTATGAACTTACTTTACTAATGACTTAAGTATTTTCAGATTTTTCTTGCTGTTCCTTAGTGTTGTCTTCTTTCAGATTAACAAACTCTCCTATTTCTTGTAAGGCAGGTCTAGTGTTGATGAATTCCCTCAGCTTTTTTTCTGGGAAACATTTTATTTCTTCATATTTGAAGGTTAGTTTTACTGGATAAAGAATTCTTGGCTGATAGTCTTTTCAATATCATCCCATTCTCTTCTGGCATGTAGGACTTCTACTGAGAAATCTTCTGCGAGATGTATTGGGGTTCTGTCAAATGTTATGTATTTCTTTTATTTCGCTGTTTTCAGTATTCTTTCTTTTTCTTTCATTTTTGATAATTTGATTATGATGTGCCTTGGGGTGTTCCTCCTTGGATGGAATTTGATTGGCAACCCCTGAGCTTCCTGTACATGGATGCTGTCATCTTTCTCCATACCTGAGAAATTTTCAGTCATTATTTCCTTGAATATCCTTTCTACATCTCTTCCTTTTTCCTCTTCTTCAGGTATGCCAGTTATGTGGAGATTATTTCACTTGAGGGAGTCCCATATTTGCTGTGTTTCTGTTGCATTTTTTCTTATTCTTTTTGCTTCTCTGATTTGATAATTTCATATATTTTATCTTCAAGCTCACTGATTCTTTCCTCTGTTTGATTAAGTCTGCTGTTGGAATTTTCTATTGAGTTTTTCATTTCAGATAATGTATTCTTTATTTCTAGATTTTTTAAAAATTGATTCTTTTGTCAAGTTTCTCATTCTGCTTCTGGATCGCTTTCCAGATATCATTTAATTTTCTATCTGTATTTTCTGGTGACTCTCTGAACATCCTTAAGAGGGTTATTCTGAATTCTCTGTCAGACATTTCATACATCTGCTGTTTCTCTCGGTCCATTGCTGGTGCTTGGTTTCTGTCAATGGTGTATTAGTCCATTTTGTGTTGCTTATAACAAAATACATGGAACTGGGTGATTATAAAGAAAAATGAAATTTATCACTTACAGTTTCTAAGGCTGGGAAGTCCAAACCATCTGGTGGTGGTGATAGTGACCCAGGGATCTCACATTGCAAGATGGTGGAAGCAGAGAGAGCAAGAGAGAGACAGACTCTCTTCTTTTAAAGCCCCCAGAACCATGCCTCTGACCACCATTTTTAATGCATTCACTACTGCAGGGTTCTACAGTCTAATCACCTCTTTAAGGCTCCATCTTTCAGTTACTGTAATAGAATTTCCCACCCTCTTAACAGTCACAGTGGGGGCTAAGTTTCTAATACATAAAACTTGGGGGGACACAATTCAAGCTTCAGGGAGTTTTGTGGGGACATAATTCAGTCTACTACAGATGGTGTCATGTTTCTCTGTTCTTTCTCAGTCTTTGTGTCTTTACACTGATGCATGGGCATTTGAGACCCTATCTCTTTTAGGTTTTATACCTGTTCTTTGGTGGTGTTATACCTTTACTGGTTAATATCAGAGCTTTGTCTCTGGTCTGGTGTTTTGCTTTGTTTTCTTTTTTCAGTTCTGTGGTGGACTATTAGCCACCACTACCATTTAAACTCTGCACTGTAGCTAGTTTGTTGTCCTTTGGTTAATTCCAAAATTGGGAGAACTCCCTGTGGGAACCAGCATTTGAGCTCTGTGGTTGAGCTAAATTTCTATTTTGCTGCTGATTCTCTGGGGAAGGCTTTTTGTGTGGATCAGGTTTTAATTGTTGGCTTTTTAATCACTTCTGGGTCTTGTGAGGTCAGATACACCTGGGCTGTGTGGAAATTCTGCCCCAGGAATGAGTCCGTCCAGCAAACTGCATCCCCTGCAGTTTTGTCACCTTGACTAGCCTCCACTGAATGGGCCTGTGCCAACTGGAAGGAAGATCAGCTGCTCACATTGTGCCCCAACATTCCCCTGGTGGACCAGCCTCCCCCCACACTCCATACACTTTCCTTGGGGTGTGCCATGCACAGGTCCCTCATGGTGACCCACCAGCCTCTGGGTGGTTCTTTTCTTTGGTTGGCTGCAGCCCCTTGCTCCTATGTGAGTCCACAGGAATCCTGTGTGGTGGCCTGGAGGCTGGTATGGTGCACTCCGAGGCCGTCTTCTCCCCTGCAGACTCCAAGAAACTTCACACAAAGGGCTCAGTTGTGGCTTTTGCTGGCTCCTGTTCCATGTGCTGCAGCTTTTTTCTTCCCCTCACCAGGCTGGCCTGAAGTGGTGGGCCTCCAAACAGTTGGAGTGGTCCCTTCTCTCTCTCACTGTGGCTTCTCCTGCCTTCATAAACTCCATAGGCCTCTCCTGCTCTTTTTTCTCTTTCGTGTTTTAAACACAGTCTTTCAGTTTACTGAATTATCAGGAGTTCTTGCAGGGAACTAAGCCACTTGTGTCTGCTGACTCACACTTAATTTGCCTGATTTTTTAAACTATGGGAAAGTCTGTGATTGGACTTTGGAAGTACAAGGCACTTCTGTGTGTGCATTTGTCAGGTGCCCCAGGCCCTGGGGTCCACTGGCATGGGAGTAGTTTTTACACTTATTTCTTGCATAACTTTTAAGAGGAGATAGCTGCTCTGCATCCTAAAAGGGCATCCCCAAGCCATTCTCCCCCTTTCCCTGCTTTGGTGACTCCACTGTATCAGGATGGCTTCCTATCAGATACATTTAACCACCTCGCTTACTTCTCCAAAACTCACGACCTTAAGAGACTCCTACCTGAAGACAACCAGGTGACAACTCAGTTCTTTTCTCTGTGGCCTCATTAGTGAAATTCAGGACACACTCTCAGTGATGGTGGGACAACCTGCACTCTCGTCAACTGAATTCTGTTTTATTGTTTTTTTCAGACTCGTTTATGTTGCAGGCCGGGAAGGCCACATGCTTAAAGTGCTCTCTTACATTAGCGTCAAGCGCCTAACTCCAGCCCCTGCCATCATCTTTTATGTAAGTATGAATTCCACCATGACAACACCTACCTTTTTCTTAAATTTAATATTTAAATTTTTATTGACGTATAAGGAACATAGAAATATATGCACAAGCATGTATGTAAAGCTCAGTGAATTATTACAAATTAATACATGTGTGTAACCAAAAAATAGGACAATGCCTACCTTAATTTGGATGGCGAATTAGATGTGAACTGCTAAGCCCAGTGGTTTTCAGGTTCCCTTATTCCTTGACATGAAACAGATGTATAAAAATATCCCTAGACAATTCAAACAATTTACCTGATTTCTACTCCTTTTTCTGATTTTATCCACGAAAGATATTGTTTGAATCTTCCAAGCTTGTACCTTCTATACTTCTTATATGTATGTATATTTGTCTGTTCTGGGTCCTTGGTAACAAACTATATAGAAGCCCATTAGCTTACAGGAAAGGAGAATATAGCATTTTACAAGACGGTTACTGACAACAACCTCTCATCGTGGTCTCAGAAGTCATGGGACTCCTGGGCAGTAAAGGCCCTTTGACATCTTCTAAATGAAGTTTCTCAGTGGTGGATAGTTCTTGGAAATTGAACTGTTCTGGGCGCTGAGAGACCATCCACATTCCTAGTCTTAGGGCCAGACTACGCCCCCCAACCCGCAGAGAACCATTACTCTCTATCAGCATGGTCACTGTGAAGATAAGGCAACAGATGAGAGAATCGAAATACACGTCCAGGGCCACGCAACTAATGTGGGTCAAGATCAGACCTGAGTGTCATAGTCTAGGGTCCTTGCCCATAATGAAAACTTTCTTTAAAAAAAAAAAAAAATCATACTTATGGGGATGGCTTTATATATATATATATATATATATATATATATATATATATATTTTTTATATTTATATATATATATATATAAAATCACTTCAAAGATTAAAAAATTTTCCAAGTCTTTCCTGTCAGACTTCAAAAAGAACAGCGATCATAGCCAAAGTCAGGTTTAACTCCAAGTATAATGGGATACATAGGAAATTTTTTCCACACTAACGTGTTTATCCACAGGAAAACCTGCTTCAGTCTTCTTTGAAGTGGTAAGAATAATGTTTTATGTACTAATGACCTAAAAATTCATTCCTCTTTCTATTACTAGGGTATCATAGCAACCATTTATATCATCCCTGGTGACATAAACTCATTAATCAATTATTTCAATTTTGCTACATGGCTATTTTATGGCTTGACAATCCTAGGACTCATTGTGATGAGGTTTACGAGAAAAGAACTGGAAAGGCCTATCAAGGTAAGTTTCGAGTCCCAAACGTCACAAGTGGCTTTGGTTTCTTAAAATGAATTAGATAGAGGTCACTATTTCAAATAGTAGGTGTGTGCTTGCTTTTTTAAAATTTATTTTATTTTATATTTTTTAAAATTTTATTTTATTTGTCAATATACAATGTGGTAGATTATTGTGGCCCATTACCGAAACCTCCCACTCCCCCCTCCCTCCCAATAACCTCCTATCTGTTCGCTTGTTGTTATCAACTTCAAGGAATTGTAATTGTTGTGTCTTCTTCCCTCCCCCCCCAGTTTAATTGTGTATTTATTTATTTTTAGCTTCCACAAATAAGTGAGAACGTGATATTTCTCTTTCTGTGCCTGCCTCTTTTCACTTAATATAATTCTCTCTAGGTCCATCCATGTTGTTGCAAATGGCAGTATTTCATTTGTTTTTATAGCTGAGTAGTATTCCATTGTGTAGATGTACCACATTTTCCGTATCCACTCATCCGATGATGGACATTTGGGCTGGTTCCAACTCTTGGCTATTGTAAAGAGTGCTGCGATGAACATTGTAGAACAGGTATACCTTCGACTTGATGATTTCCATTCCTCTGGGTATATTCCCAGCAGTGGGATAGCTGGGTCATATGGTAGATCTATCTGCAATTGTTTGAGGAACCTCCATACCATTTTCCATAGAGGCTGCATCATTTTGCAGTCCCACCAACAATGTATGAGAGTTCCTTTCTCTCTGCAACCTCGCCAGCATTTATCATTCACAGTCTTGGATATTAGCCATCCTAACTGGGGCGAGATGGTTTCTCAGTGTTGTTTTGATTTTCATTTCCCGAATGCTGAGTGATGCTAAGCATTTTATCATGTTTATGTTGGCCATTTGTATATCTTCCTTTGAGAAATGCCTATTTAGCTCTTTTGCCCATTTTTTAATTGGGTTACTTGTTTTTTTGTTGTAAACTTGTTTCAGTTCCTTGTATATTTCTGGCTATTCATCCTTTGTCAGATGTATATTTTGCAAATATTTTCTCCCACCCGGTTGGTTGTCTTTTAACTGTGTTGTTTCTTTTGTTGTGCAGAAGCTTTCTAGTTTGATATAATCCCATTTGTTTATTTTTCCTTTGGTTGCCCGTGCTTTTGGGGTCATATTCATGAAGTCTGTGCCCAGTCCTATTTCCTGAAGTGTTTCTCCTATGTTTTCTTTAAGAAGTTTTATTGTTTCAGGGTGTATATTTAATTCTTTAGTCCATTTTGAGTTGATTTTAGTATTTGGTGAGAGGTATGGGTCTAGTTTCATTCTCCTGCATATGGATATCTAGTTATCCCAGCACAATTTGCTGAAGAGGCAGTCTCTTCCCCAGTGTACAGGCTTGGTGCTTTTGTCAAAGATCAGATGGCTGTAGGTGTGTGGGTTGATTTCTGGATTCTCTATTCTATTCCATTGATCAGTGTGTCTGTTTTTATGCCACTACTATGCTGTTTTGATTATTATAGCTTTGTAGTATAGTTTAAAGTCAGGTAGTGTTATGCCTCCAGCTTTATTTTTTTTGCTCAGAATTCCTTTGGCTATGTGTGGTCTTTTGTTATTCCATATAAATATCTGGATAGTTTTTTTCCATTTCTGAGAAAAATGTCACTGGAATTGTGATGGGGATTGCATTGAATTTGTATATCACTTTGAGTAGTTTGGACATTTTCACAATGTTGATTCTTCCAACCCAAGAGCATGGGATATCTTTCTGTCTTTTTGTGTCCTCTTTAATTTCTCTCAGCAGTGGTTTGTAGTTCTCATTATAGAGATTTTTTTTTTATTTTATTTTTATTTTTTATTTTTTATTTTTATTTTTTTAATTTTATTTTGTCGATATACATTGTAGCTGATTAATGCTCCCCATCACCAAAACCTCCCTCCCTTCTCCCTCCCCCCCCTCCCCCCCAACAATGTCCTTTCTGTTTGCTTGTTGTATCAACTTCAAGTAATTGTGGTTGTTATATCTTCTTCCCTCCCCCCCCCGATTTGTGTGTGTGTGTGTGTGTGTGTGTGTGTGAATTTATATATTAATGTTTAGCTCCCTCCAATAAGTGAGAACATGTGGTATTTCTCTTTCTGTGCCTGACTTGTTTCACTTAATATAATTCTCTCAAGGTCCATCCATGTTGTTGCAAATGGCAGTATTTCATTCGTTTTTATAGCTGAGTAGTATTCCATTGTGTAGATGTACCACATTTTCCGTATCCACTCATCTGATGATGGGCATTTGGGCTGGTTCCAACTCTTGGCTATTGTAAAGAGTGCTGCGATGAACATTGGGGAACAGGTATACCTTCGACTTGATGATTTCCATTCCTCTGGGTATATTCCCAACAGTGGGATGGCTGGGTCGTATGGTAGATCTATTTGCAATTGTTTAAGGAACCTCCATACCATTTTCCATAGAGGCTGCACCATTTTGCAGTCCCACCAACAATGTATGAGAGTTCCTTTTTCTCCGCAGCCTCGCCAGCATTTATCGTTCATAGTCTTTTGGATTTTAGCCATCCTAACTGGGGTTAGATGGTATCTCAATGTGGTTTTGATTTGCATTTCCCGGATGCTGAGTGATGTTGAGCATTTTTTCATATGTCTGTTGGCCATTTGGATATCTTCCTTAGAGAAATGCCTACTTAGCTCTTTTGCCCATTTTTTAATTGGGTTGCTTGTTTTCTTCTTGTAAAGTTGTTTGAGTTCCTTATATATTCTGGATATTAATCCTTTGTCAGATGTATATTTTGCAAATATTTTCTCCCACTCTGTTGGTTGTCTTTTAACTCTTTTAATTGTTTCTTTTGCTGTGCAGAAGCTTTTTAGTTTGATATAATCCCATTTGTTTATTTTTCCTTTGGTTGCCCGTGCTTTTGGGGTCGTATTCATGAAGTCTGTGCCCAGTCCTATTTCCTGAAGTGTTTCCCCTATGTTTTCTTTAAGAAGTTTTATTGTCTCAGGGTGTATATTTAAATCCTTAATCCATTTTGAGTTGATTTTAGTATACGGTGAGAGGTATGGATCTAGTTTCATTCTCCTGCATATCGATATCCAGTTATCCCAACACCACTTGCTGAAGAGGCAGTCCCTTCCCCAGTGAATAGGCTTGGTGCCTTTGTCAAAGATCAGATGGCAGTAAGTGTGTGGGTTGATTTCTGGATTCTCTATTCTATTCCATTGGTCAGTGTGTCTGTTTTTATGCCAGTACCAGACTGTTTTGGTTATTATAGCTTTGTAGTATAGCTTAAAGTCAGGTAGTGTTATGCCTCCAGCTTTATTTTTTTTGCTGAGCATTGCTTTGGCTATTCGTGGTCTTTTATTGTTCCATATAAATGTCTGAATAGTTTTTTCCATTTCTGAGAAAAATGTCTTTGGAATTTTGATGGGGATTGCATTGAATTTGTATATCACTTTGGGTAGTATGGACATTTTCACTATGTTGATTCTTCCAATCCAAGAGCATGGAATATCTTTCCATCTTCTTGTATCCTCTCTAATTTCTCTCAGCAGTGGTTTGTAGTTCTCATTATAGAGATTTTTCACCTCCTTGGTTAACTCAATTCCTAAGTATTTTATTTTTTTGGTGACTATTGTAAATGGGCGAGCTTTCTTGATTTCTCTTTCTGCATGTTCACTATTGGAGAATAGAAATGCTACTGATTTTTGTGTGTTGATTTTGTATCCTGCAACTTTGCCAAAATCATTTATCAACTCCAAGAGTTTTTTTGTAGAGGCTTTAGTGTGTTCGATATATAGGATCATGTCATCTACAAACAGGGACAGTTTGACCTCATCTTTTCCAATTTGGATGCCCTTTATTTCCTTCTCTTTTCTGATTGCTCTGGCTAGTACTTCCAACACCATGTTGAATAGGAGTGGTGAGAGTGGGCATCCTTGTCTAGTTCCTGTTCTTGAAGGAAAAGCTTTCATCTTTTCCCCATTCAGGATGATATTGGTAGTGGGTTTATCATACATGGCTTTAATTATGTTTAGATACTTTCCATGTATACCTAACTTGTAGAGAGTCTTTATCATGAACAAGTGTTGAATTTTACCAAATGCTATTTCAGCATCTATAAAGATGATCATATGGTCCTTGTGTTTGATTTTATTGATATGGTGTATCACATTTATTGATTTGTGTATGTTGAACCAACCTTGCTTCCTTGAAATGAATCCCACTTGATCACGGGGTATAATTTTGCATGTGTGTTGCTGTATTCTGTTATTTTATTCTAGTATTTTATTGAGGATTTTTACATCTATATTCATCGAGGATATTGGCCTGTAGTTTTCTTTTTTAGTTGAATCTTTACCTGGTTTTGGTATCTATTAAACAAACCATACAGCAACTATCTTTACAAAGCAGAAACTACAGGAAATGCAAGGAGAAACAAACATACTAATAGGCAACTTGCAAACACTTCCTTCAGTCCAAGACAGATCCAGACATATATATCACTAGTAAAAGTTTCTGAAGATCTAAAAATTTAACAAGATAGAACAGATTCATATCAAACTCTGAACTCCAACAAAAAGCACATCTTTCAAGGGCATACGGACCATGTCTGAAAACTGACATGCCACATCTTTAATGCCAAAAAGACTTTGATATTTCAAAAAATTAGAAATAATACAAACCACATTCTCTGCCTGTAAGGGAACAAAACAAGAAATTAATAAATCAAACATTAAATTTTGGGGTCCAAAAGGAAAAAGGAAGTGCAAGTACATAAACTCCTAAAAATAACAACAAGGAAACAAGACATAAATTCTATGGACATAGCTTAAATACTGCTTTGAGGAAGTTTCATTGTATTAAATAAACAGGCAACTCAAAAAGGAAGAAAAAGTAGAAGGAATTAATAAACATATAAGTAAGAATTTATGCTAGAAAAAGAGAAAAATGAATGAATGAGTGAATAATAAGCAATCAAGCTGGCTTTTTGAAAGTCTTCCTTTTTCAGTGCTCTGGAATAAAGTAATACTGAAATTATCTGATTTTGGAATTTCCCCATGATTCTAATTATGTTGAGATTAGTTTTAGTAAATTATATTTTCCTAGAAAACAGCCCATTTTGTCCAGGTATTCAAATTTAGTTGTATAGAGTTGTACAGAACAGTTTTATAATTTTTTTTAAAGAACTTCCTTCATTCTGAAGATTATCTCCCTGTTTTCATTTCTTATTTGTGTGTTTGTGCTTTCTCTTCCCTCCTATTTTTAGGTTAGCTGTAGGTTGTTTTATTGATTTTCAAATTGTTTTTACAGAATATAACATTGATACAAACCTTACAAAGATAGGGCCAAAAAAAAAAAAAATCACTGACCAATCTCTTATGCATAATTATATAAAAACCTTAAGTAAAATATTAAAAGAATACTATTAAAAAGATAATATATCACGACTAAGTCCTGTCTGTGCAAGGGTGGCTAAGGATTAGAAAATCCATTAACTAAAGGTTTAATTCATGGATGGATATAATTCACATTGAATACTTATGGAGAAAAACCCTATGATCACCTCCACATATGCAAAACAAAGAAACAAAAGCCCAGATAAATTCAATACACGTTAATAATAAAGACACAATAGGAATTTATAGCTATTTCCTTAACATGATCACACACACACACACACGAGACAAAAAACGATTCAAATAGGTAAGGTAACACTTGAGAGGTCCTTGCTATAAAGTTAGAAACAAGAATACCTTCTATTTCTGCTATCACTTAACATCGTTTTGAAGATATTGTAAGGAAACTGGACAGAAAAAAGCAATTTGGAGTACAGGAATTAGAAAAGACTTTTTAAAGCCTCTAAAACTCTCCTTTCAAAGATAATTGTGTATCTGGAAGACCCAAAAAGATCAAAGAAAAAACTATAAGAAAATATAGTAAAGTAGTAAGATATAAAATTAATACAATGAAATCAATAGCCTTTATACAAGTGATTTCCAGTGAAATGACAGTGGAAGAGAACACCTATTTCCCAAGACAAATGAGAACCAAACTAAAAAAAAAAAAAAACCTCACAAAAAAAGTACTCATAAGCTTAAAAAGAGGTGAGACCTCTAGGTGGAAAACTAAAATACTCTTGAAAGACATAAAAGGTAAACGAGCAAATGGAAATTCATACATGTTCTTGAATAGGAAAACACAGTATCATAAAGATGTTGGTGTTCCATAAGTTAACAGACATTTAATGAAATCACAATAAAAACACCATCTAATTTTTTTTTTCTAGAGTTACATGAGTTAATTACAAACTTCATATTGAAGAACAAGCCAGCAAGAATACCCAGGAAAAACCTAAAAAAAGAGCACTATTAAAATATAAAGGTTATAAAATTTAAATATTTTGGTGCTGATGCATGAAGAAAACATAAATTGCTTTGTAAATCCAACAGTGGGGAAAACTCTCCTGTGACTCAAAATCCAGAAGTGATAAACTGATAAAGACTACCCTAATACAAATGTGTGTCTTTAAATAAAGAAAGTTAAAAACAAGTATCTGTAACATAATGGGGAAAGTATTTTCAAGTAGTATCACAAAAAAGACTAATACCTTTAATATAAAGAATAACTAAAAATTGAGATGGGTAATACCAACACTTCAAAGAAAAATGGACAGAAGACATAAAAAGTTCAGAGACAAAATGCAATAACACTTAAAAATGAAAACAAAAAACCCCAAAAAAAACCCCAGCAAGCCCAACTTTGCTCCTAATAAGAAAATGCATACCAGGGCCGAGCCCGTGGCGCACTTGGTAGAGTGCTGCGCTGGCAGCACGGAGACGCTCCCGCTGCGGGTTCGGATCCTATATAGGACTGACCGGTGCACTCACTGGCTGAGTGCCGGTCACGAAAAAACGACCAAAAAAAAAAAAAAAAAGAAAGAAAATGCATACCAAAATTTTGAGATACCATTTTCTTGCCTATCAGATGGATAGAAATCCAAAAGTTTGACCACATACTCCATTGGTGGGGCTGTGGGAAAACAGCCTCTCATACATTGCTAGTGGAAAACCAACAGTAAAGCCAGTATGAGGGGAAATTTCAGCAAGGTTATATACGCATTTACTGTTTGATCCAGCCATTCCATTTTGAGGTAATCTATCACAAAATGAAACTGGCAAAAATATTAAATATACACAAAGTTATTTATTGCAGCATTAATTGTATTAGCAAAAGGTTCAGCACAACACAAATGTCAATTAATAGACTGAATAAACTATGGTACATCCACAAAGTAGAGTAGTAGGCAGCAGTAACAAATGGGTGATTAATAACTTTGTATATTCTTATGGTATTATCTCTGGATATATTAAAAGAAAAAAGCAAGGTGCAAAACAGTATTATGTAATTTGCTATCTTTCATATAAGAATAGTACAAGATAAACATGTGTATATGTTTGTGCATATATGTATGTTCATTCTCAAAAAGAAATAATGGAAGAATAAAGCAAAATCAAGAAAAGATAAAAATTATATCATATATAGGGCCAGCCCATGGTTCACTTGGGAGAGTGTGGTGCTGACAACACCAAGTCAAGGGTCTTGATCCCCTTACCAGTCATCTTTAAAAAAAAAAATTATATAATATAGGCAAGCTGGCTAGTACAGGTATCTGAACCCTTGACCTTGGTGTTATAACACCATGCTCTAACAAAGTTCCATGGAGAAATGGATGAATTCAGGTATGGCACATCCCGTCATATCAGAAAGCAAAAAATCTTTCAAAGAGCACTGGGATCACATCATAAGGGCCCAGAAGCCAGTCTGGCCTATGATATGACATTCTGAACATCATGAAGAATGGCTACAATAGATTGAAACCCACCAAATACATCCATGAGTTTCAGTCAGCTTTGAAGGTCTCTTTAAGGGCCCAAATCATCATTCTGAAAACTAAGAAAGAGAATCAAGGGCCGACGCCGGGGCTCACTTGGGAGAGTGTGGTGCTGGGTGCGCCGCGGTCGCAGGTTCGGATCCTGTATAGGGATGGCCAGTGCGCTCACTGGCTGAGTGCGGTGCAGGCCACACCACGCCAAGGGTTACGATCCCCTTACTGGTCGCACGCACACGCACATGCGCACACACACACACAAAAGAATCAAGCATTTTTCCTGCCTTCCCTGTTCAAACTGCAATTTAGAATAACCAAATAGTTGATGAAATTCATTATAGAATTTCAGGATTAAGTCTAGAAGAAATGACAGTATTAGAAAATAAGCATTTTTGCAACCCCTGATGAAATAATGAATCAAGGCAACGATCATCAGTGGATACTAAACCATTTACAATTTTAGCTTTAGTTTTAGTTTAAAGCCATGGAAAGTTAATGGGGAAATTTATAATAGTGTGATTGGACTGCTCTCCATCTCACCCCTACCCACCCACCGATCGACCTTAACAATTCAAAAATGGGACAGTCAGACTTTACATGCCTCATGATGTATTATCAAAGGAAGTACACTGCTCCAGTCATGAAGTACTCTTGCCTCTAAATCTAACTACTAGTTTACAGGAAATATGGGCGGTAGAGGAGCAAGTTAAATGACACCAGGAGGAAGCAATCAGGCAAAGCTAGAATTAGACATTGTACAGAATAAATAATCCAATTCTCCCAACAACTTGATCACAAGATAAAATGGAGGGAAGAAAATAAATGTTAAAAACAAAGCCCTCATCAGAGACGCATGCTGATATATTACAGGTAAAATAACATGATTTCTGGTATTTTATTTGTATTCTAGGAAAAAGAAAAAAGGTAGAATAGATGAAATAAGATTGGCAAAGTTATATAAAAATTATTGAAATTGGAGGAGGGGTACATGGAGTTCATTATACTCTTGTTTATCAGTGTTTTATTTTAATTTTTTTTTTTTAATGAAGATTTTCAAAAAGAAAATGAATGCACATGGCCAAACCATAATACCTTGTTGTTTTGCTTACAGGTGCCCATTTTCATTCCCATCTTGGTGACTCTCTTATCCGTGTTTTTGGTTCTGGCCCCAATCATCAGTAAACCTGAACTGGAGTATCTCTACTGTGTGTTATTTATGTTGAGCGGCCTTATATTTTACTATCTTTTTGTCTACCACAAGTTCGGATGGGCTCAGAAAATCTCAAGTACGTATCAACAGGACTCTTCAGTTATTAGTGAAGCACAGACAGACACAGCATCCCTACAACCTCACCTGTCTTGATTCTACCATGACTTCCTTATCACAGGATCTCACATGGCTAGCAGATTTCACCTCCTTTTTAAGAGGATGTGTGACCCACTCCCCTCAGTGTAACACCTCTGGGTCCACCCTTGGTCTTCTTTGTTCCTGTCAGTTACTGTAACAAGCAGGAAGGAAAACGCCATTTTCTTTTTAATCGTAAAATACACATAACATAAAATTTACCATCTTAACCACTTTTAAGTGTACAGTTCAGCAGTGTTGCATGTATTCACACTGCTGTACATCTCATGTCTGGAGCACCATTTTCTTTGCCTGATATACAGACATCTAAGAGACTCAGCAGCATTTTAAAGATACCAAAAAAAGTGGTGGAGTTGGGGCTGGGGAATTGGGATGAGGGCCTAAGCCTTCCAATGCCAAGGCCACAAGTCTTCCTTTCCATTCAGCAGTCCTGATCCTCATCTATTTTAGGATAATTGTTGCTTAAAAGTTTAGCTATATTAGCCACTTTCACTTTTGAAAAGAAAGTACTGTGTCAAAGTACATCGAAAGAGACTCTGAATTGCACCTATTTTTCAAAAAGTCTATATTATATTCAGAATGTTTTATCCTATACAGCAGATTCAGTTGTAGGAAACCCCATTTATAAAAGCCTTCAAAGCTTCTTGAGTACCCTCACCAGGCGATGACGTAATCAATGGCCTGTTTCCTGGTCTCCCTCTCCCTATACTGAGTTCCTTGAAGACGGGAGTTGGGCTGTGCATAATTTAATCCGGGATCCTGCACAGTGTCTGAGTAAATGTGATTAAAAACCCATTTCTTCCTTACTCTTGTTCAGCTTGTCCAAACGGGGAAGTACAACCACCCCTTCAGGCACTCCTATGTGGTTTTTATTTATATACGTGAAACTTAGGGAGAATACACAAGGTGTGAAAGAGTGAGGCCCAACTAGAAGGTGAGGAAGTTGACTGAGAATGCCTCTCTTCAGCTTGGGCAAGTGCCAGATCCTCTCTCTACCTCCATTTCCTCATCTGTGAAACCTGGTACCATCACTTATCTGACAGTGGGGTTATAACCAAGAGAGAATTTATTTCATGTTGATTAACAAAATGAAACAAAAGCAAAATATGGCTACATTATTTGCACCAAAAACTCTTCCCTTTCCTGAAATAGCTCCCTCCACCCCCAACTCTACTATGATCTAAACCCTCAGCTGAGAAAGGGAGAGCAAGCACACTCCTATAGAAAGAAAGAGGGCCGGCCCATGGCTCACTCGGGAGAGTCCGGTGCTGATAACACCAAGGCCCCGGGTTTGGATCCCATATATGGATGGCCGGTTTGCTCACTGGCTGAGCGTGGTGCTGACAACACCAAGTCAAGGGTTAAGATCCCCTTACCGGTCATCTTTTAAAAAAAAAAAAAAAAGAAAGACAATTTTTTAGTATAAGAAAAACAGGGCTCGCTGGTTAGCCCACTTGGTTTGAGCGTGCTGCTGATAACACCAAGGTCAAGGGTTCGGAGCCCTGTACTGGCCAGGCACCCAAAAAAAAAAGAACCACTTTTTTCCATGACTCTGAAAATGAACTTGGATTTGATCCTACTGCCAGGATGACTTGCAACCTAATGGTATAAAATGTCTTATTTCTCAGCTCTAGAACCCTTAACTAAGCTGATCCCTACCAAAAGTGATAAGAAGTTGGGCAGTTAAAAAAAAAAAAAAGTGAACAATCTATTTTAAATGGAGTACAGTCTTAGTGACTTCAAACCAAATAGTCAACTTTTGGTCAGTGGGAGTAAAATATATACACATAATTGAGTCATTCGTATTTTCCCTGTAATGCAGATATTTGGTAGCAATAAAATATTTAGCAGGTTCCTAATTCTTTAATGGAAATAACTTATCTCCAAAGAACCAGTGTAGTTACCAGGATGGTTCTGATTAACTCTAAGTATCAGCTGTCCTCTGAGCACGTGGTCTAAGAGGTGACACATCAGCAAAGAATAAGAACAAACCCCACTGCTCGCCCACAACCACGGTGAAGCCCCGTCGGCTTTTCTAACTGCTCTCACTGGTTTTTATTCTAGAGCCTATTACTATGCACCTTCAGATGCTAATGGAAGTGGCCCCACCAGAGGAAGACCCTGAAGCCAAGTCAAAACTGTGATGAATTTTTTTTGTAAGCAGTGCTTGTAGTTATTTCTTACTGATTTTTTTCTTAACGCGCTCTCAGAGGTTTATAATGCTGTTATTTTTAGATACCCTTAATTCTGTGTGTGGGGGTTCCAAACAGGAGAAGGGACAGGTTTCTGGTAAGGTTATCAGGTAAAGATGTCACCTAAAAGAAGGCTGGTGGCTAGGTAAGGGCAGAATAAAAACTACCACCATTAGAGTGGCAACTATTTAACAAGGGGCACATCACATTTACTTAAATAATGTTCTTTAAACTCAATAATCAATAGAGTCTACTGTTTTATACAGAATTGGTGAAATTTTTGCTTTGATTGATAAAGATTTTTAAGTACAAATGTTTTACTCTCTACTTTCCCCCACCCCAAAAGTACTGCCACCCTGGTATTTCACCCGTGACATACATCTATGCCAGGCTGAATGACAAGGTCCCAGTGCAAAGCTGACTGTCTACCCAGCACCACTTGCAGCCTGTGTGTGAACAAGGGTCACCTCTATCGGTGGTCAGCATCACTGCCTTCCCTACAGCCTTCACGGGCATTTTAGTCAAACCAGAAAGTGTGGTGAATAACATTTTATCTTGCATTTGGTACTCAGGGAAAATATTGTTTGAAAAATGTAAAAAGTAACATTTCTGTGAAAACACTGAAATTTTATTAATAATAAATTTTATTAACAAAAGACATTCACACCACAAAGTGTGTGAGCAATTTTAGAAGCATCTACAAAAGTACTTTTACCTTGCATTTCAGAAATTTACCCAAAACATGAAATCAGTACATATTAATAGCAGTACAGAAAACCAATTGCTAATTGTTTACACTGTCAGCATCCTATGTCCCACAAAATGTTATTCAGAGCTTCAAACATTAGAAAATTGAATGCCTGGGGAAAAAAATTGAGACTTAAACATAGCCTTTCTCCCTCAATATTTTCATCAAGCTGTTTGTGAAGTACACAGAGAATGGGCATCACGTCTTCTATGAGAGCAGGACCCCCACCATATGTACATGGGAAACGCATATTCATGCAGCTCTATTACTTGCTATTATTGTGTGCTGTGTCTTACAAAAGAGACTCAACACAACTGAGCTTGAAGAGCAGCAGCATTCATAGGCAGGCCACAAGGGCATCAGAGAGCCAGTGCATCTCAGGAGGCTCTGTCACTGACTTCACCACCTCCAAACAGGAGCAAGAGCCACATCTAGAGAAACTAAATAAGGACATTAAGAAGAGCTCCACAGAGTCAAAACCTTTGCCAGCAAAGACACCAGAACTTTCTACTTCCTGAAGAGCCTGCCCAACTTAGGCAAGAAAAAGGAAAATCACCACCTTACTTGATGGGCCAATCTGACACCTGCCAGTCAACCAATGAGTGTCACAGCAGCAGCAAGGATGTGTTCTTAGCAGCTGTCCAGGCTGGACACCACATCCTCCCACTGGAGGGCAGTGGTCAGACCACCTGTCACAGAGCCACTGCACAGAAAAAATGTCCCGATCTAGCAGCACTCTGTTGGCACTCCCCGAGGCAAGGCCAAGCCGTGCAATGAGCTGATTATCTTATTTTACAAATGAGGAAACTGAGAGCAAGAGTGTGATCCATCCCTGCTCACGGGACAGCTTGATGACAGAGTTTACCTCAGTAAACTGGGTATACCTGTGACATACATAAACTTGGGCATGTGGGCATTCTGACATATATAAAAAAACGAAGATCTTGGGGCAGTCACTCAACAGTCATGTTCTGTCAAGGTTCTTTTCCATTTATAGGTGAAGCTGACACACTGATATTGAGGAAGAGTGTAGGGTTTAAATTTCCCAATAGCTCACCTTTCTAACTTTTTCAGTGAAGAAACCCAAAGCATGAAAAGCCTACACGCCTACATGTAAGTGGTAATGATGATACACTCCTTCTAAAAAAGTTGGTGACCATAGGTGCTACAGCCTTACCCAACGATGTGTGCTCTGAGGCTTACCCCCTGGCACTGCACAGGTCCTTTTAAGTTTCCACTAAAAAGACAACTTTGTCCCCTTTGTCCAGGACTCTGCAGGCCCAGGGGGTCATTTAGAGCCAGTAGTCTCACCGCCAGAAAGTCCTGGGTCTTGCTGAGGCAATCCCATTTTTATCCTTGGACTATCTCTTCATAAGAAGTAAACTTACTCTTAGTAGCTTTCAATATCTTAAGAATACTAAAAGTATTAGTAAACATGGGCTATGTTGAATCCCTACTAACTCATGGCTGAAAGGGTCTTCAGTTGCTGAATATGAATTTGTAAGACAGAAACCTCAATTTATATGTTAAAACCAGGTTTTTAGCAATGTACCCAATGTGTCTATGTAAGAAAAATGAGTGGACTAACTCCAGTTACTACAGTTCATTACCCAACACCACAGTCTGCTCTCCCTCACTCAGGCTTGAGTGTCAGAAAGAGCGGTGAGAGGCAACGTGGAGGAAGGAAGGCACAGTCTGGGCTCGTGTCGCAACACCACTCTTTGTTTCTTCTGCTTCCACCCTCCTTTGACAGTCTTCTTAGCCTATTTTTAAATCTACTAAGAATTTCTCACCATTACCAATCCCAGTGCCACAAGATGACATTTTGTAATAATTTATCCTTGAGGCAAAAAAGGTTTAGTTATGACCACTTGTTTTCTTAACTTTCAGTCTCATAGCAACATCCATTCTTGTTCAGTCTTCTGGCCACTCTTCAGGATTTAATTCACATTCTCATTCACTATTACTTTCGTAATCCTCCGAAGTCGTGCTACTGTTTTCAACCACCTCAGCTACTTTGTAGGACAGGTTTTTAGAATTTATAACTAGAAGAGTTAGATATTTAACATGGGTTAAGTACAAACCAATTAGCAGATCTCTCCCCCACCCCCTATTATTTTGGTCAATGCAGAAAAAAATCAGCTGGGTTTTTGCTCTATCTATCTTGCAACTTATTTCATATTTGCATTATTTAAGGCAAGAAATGAGGAGGTAAAATTTCTCTGCTTATAAGTAAATTATTCTCCTAGGAAGAATACCTATAAAAGTGTTAGAAGAAGGTGTATTTATAACCAAGGGTTAAGTACTCAAACCAGAACATTTAGCACCAAGATCAACCACAAAGAGAGAACTAATTTCCAAGGGCTTTATATTAACAGCCCATCTCCAGAAAGGCTGAATCCCTAAAATCAGCTGAATGAGTGATTATGTCCACCCCCACTCAGGACCTACACCCCCCCCACCCCCCTGGTGTGGGTGCTCTGCATCTTACCCTTGGAGAAGTGGCTGTCCTCTTCACATTCTTCCCAGTGATCAAAATCAAAAGCCACATTAGGATTCTGTTCAATATAATAGTTTACATTAAATGAATTAATATAACATACCCAGGGTGTTAAGACCAGCCAGCCAGAGTTCATTCCAACTCACCCTCTGTTTGAGTAAGCTATTCCAAGATTCCCTTCTCTCTTTTGCAAGAGTGATTATAGGTTCATCATTATTAATTATGCATTTGCAGCCATCTTCTATTATGTTGGCCTGCAGGTTCATATCAGCCAAGTAAAATTTGTCTCCCACCCAGGCACTAGGTTTATAAAAAGAAATAAAGTCAGCCTTTTAAAATGTTAGAAATTATTTCTATTTTATAAGATATATATATAAACCTACCTGAAAATGACTCTGTCTCTAAAGTATTTACATTTGTAATCTTTTACATTCCTTATTCTTATCTTTAAGATGACAACATCTTCTTTTTGGAACCACTTTATTTGTGGGTGGAAGCTAGAAGGAAAGAAAACGGCTTGTACATTCGTCAGCATTTATTCACTGATCAAGGGAAGTCAATTCTCCAACAATGATGGACGTACCTTTTCAGATGTGGCTGGGTAGTTGTGCTAATGGAAGTATCTCCAGTGTTTTCAGATAAAGTTTCTGTACAAAATCAAATTTTCCTACAGGTTATTTGTAGGTAACTCCATAATGTATTTGCATATATATTTTTTTGCACCTTATACAACTTTTAGATGAGGAATTACTCACAAAAGAGTATAAGTTTCACAGTAACCCAAGTATCCAGTTGCAAAGAACAAGTAGAAAAAATTAAAATGCACATCACTTAGTGAAACTATCATAATATTTTAAAATAAAAACAGGCTTTGACAAATATTGAAATTAAACAATCAGGAAATTAAAGTTACTCTTTTGAAGAGGAACTGTATTACAGTTGCTGGCCACAAGACACAAATGTTCAGGCTTCTTTGGTGCTGCCAGGACCCCACCAAAGATGACTTCCAGAGCAGCAGCCAATATGCACTAGGAACAAACGCTGAACATAACATTTTCTGTGAGACTGACGACCTACCTACTGAGCTAAGGAGGCAACTAAGAACATCACAGTTTCTAAAACAATCCAATTTAAACTTCTCAATCTAAAACATCTGAGCTTCTCGCCAAAAACTTGAACTAGAATGTTCATAGCAGCTTTAATCCAACAGCCCCAAATGGAAAACAACCCAACATCTACCAGTAGACAAACAATTGTGCTATATTCATATTACAGACTACAACTCAGCAATAAAGAAAAACTACTGCTACTTGCAACAATACAGATGAATTTCACAGACATAATGTTGATTGAAAAAAGCCACAAGAGTATATGCTATCTGCTTCTAATTCAGCAAAACTAATGGTGACAGAAATCAGAATAGTGGTCACTCAGAAGGGAGACTGCTGGGGTACTAGAAACATTCAACAGCTTGATGTGGATGTGGTTAATGGACATATACATATGTAAAAACTCTGATGAGCTATTCACGTAAGATCTGTGCACCTCACTGGATATATGTTATACCTCAAATAACAGAAAGGAAAACAATTGCAAAAAACAAACTTTGGAAGCTGAATTGTCAAAAATAAATACAGGTAACATCAGTTTATGTCACCTCTATATTTCATCTCAAAGTGGAAAGTCTAAACCTTAGAAAATTTACAAACATGATTGATTTAAAGGTAACTATTTATTAAATAACATATACCAACCAGACTTTGGGTCTTCTGACTTTGTCTTGGAGTACACCTCTCTTTCTTCACCCCCATCCTCTTGGTGTGTGCTCTGCAAACAAGCAGCAGCATCTGCTGAAGGAGGTGCCCTGGACAGAAGAGGTGCAGGTTAAGTCCTGGGCTTTGGGAGGCACTCAGGCAGTTTGGCTGTCTTCAAGAACTTCCCAGAGAGAAGAGGAAGGCAGGCAATGAAAGACTGGGGAGTGCTTGTCACCCTGGAGTCAGATCCACATACAGCTGATACCTCATTTACAGAGGACCAGGGCAGGGCCAGTCAGCTCTGCTCACTGCTGTGGCCCTCACATTAAGCACACAGTGGATGACTGACACATATTATGAAAGAAAGGTACTAACTCATTTACCAAAATAATCTTCCAAATTCACTGAACTTCGAGAATAACAACATGCACTGCTACCCACTTCAAATAGAATAAAAGGGCAGAAAGCAAAAAGCCAGTTTCCCTTCCTCCCCTGCCCCAGTCTCTCAGGCCATCTTCCCAGAGACCACCCCTGTTACCAGTTTGGGTCTACTTCTAGAAATCTTCTTTGTATAAAAATTCAAAAGTTGACATCCACATCTCTCTATCTAACACACACACACACACACACACACACACACACACACACACACACACACACACACACACACACACACACACACACACACACACACACACACACACACACACACACACACACACACACACACACACACACACACACACACACACACACACACACACACACACGGGAACCTACTAAATTCAATGTGCTGCCCCTTGTTTATTATACTTAATAACTGGCTAGGGACTACTTCATATCAGCACAGAGGGCCACCTCATACTTTTAAAAATTTTAAGTTGTGTTATTCTTTTGGTTCTTTGAGCAGGTAACCACATTTGTGGGTTTAGCCCATAATCCCAAAAGACACAATCCCAACACCATAATCCTGAAAGTTAAAATCCCAAAAGATCAAAATTCCTAATATCTAAAATCTCCCAAATCACAATAATTGAAAGATTAAAATCCCAAATGCTAAAATCCTGAAACCCATATGCTGGGGAAGGAATGTCCTTTTTATACATCTGCATTTATGAAAAATAAAATTTCTTGAGATTTTGGCTCAAAATATATATATAACTGTGTGACTGTCATTAGTACAAAGGTACTTTAAAAAGTTCATGGACAAAGGGGATTGAAAGATAATACAAATCTTTCCATAAACTTTTTGAAGACTCCTCATGTACCTGGAGGAGTCTACTTACGCTTGCAAAAATATGTATCTTACTGCCTATATTATTGTGTAAAGTGGCCTTTTTCAAAATTTCTCAAGTGTATTCCTTTAAAAAATTTTTTCTGTCTTTTAAAGAATTTTTAAAAATTATTTTTTCTAGAATTATATTTTTGGGATTTTGATCTTTCAGGATTGTGATTTTGGGGATTTTAGATTTTAGGAATTTTGATCCTTTGGGATTTCAACATTCAGGATTCTGGCATTCAGGACTGTCTTTTGGGATTATGATTAGCACCGTATGCCTTTGTCCAGTATATCAACACTTTATACGCTATCCACTCATTAGTCACTTACAAGCTGTCTTGGTCATCAGATCAAAAAAACATGGTATACACAGGGTTCAGTACTAGCACCGTTTCAGGCATCCACTGGTGGTCTTGGAATGTATCCCCTGCAGATAAGGGGGGACTACCATACAAATCCTGTGGTGGACACAAGGGTTGTGCCCGTCCTCCCCGTGTGGGGGTTGCCAGTATACTTTCTCAGAGTGACTTTCATAATGTCTCATATAGACTGCTTATGGAGTGTAAACTGGTACAACCATTTTGGAAAAAACTTGGGCAATAGTTCAAATTATGACTTAGCAATTCCATTCCATCAGAAATATATTTTTAAGTGTACCAAAAGACATGTAGGAAAATGTTTAAAGCACCACCAGTACTTGAAGTAACCTAAAAGTGGATATTTCTCCAGTCTACTATAGGATGGGTAAACAAATTATGGTATATTCATACGAAGAACATTCTGCAGCAATGACAGTTTACATCTACAGCCACATGCACTTATAATCTAAGTATAGATTAATTTCACAAACTGCTGAGTTAAAGAAGCCAGACACAAAAGAGACATGTTGCATGATTTCATTCAAAGTACAAAACCAGGGAAAACCCATCTATGTTTTTCCACATGAGGAAAATGGCTTCTCTTGGGGAGGGGAGTGACTGGAAGGCAGGAGGAGGCTCTAAGTCATGTCTGTTTCTTGATCTGGAGCTGGTTACATGGGCGTGTGTTCAGAAACCCCATCAAACTTACGATGTTGTGCACTTTTCTGTCTGTGTGCTATTTGTCAATAAAAAGTTAAAAATCCTTTCTGCAAGAGATACAGTTAAAATAAGATATTTGAGTTTTGTTTTATAATACTCCACCAAAAACAAGAGTATGGATTGGGGTATGGATAAAAAAGATTCCCCAAATCTTGGTAATTATTAAAGCTGAGTATGGAAACAGGAAACTCGTTAAACTATTCTACTTTCATTAAAAAATGTCCTTAACCTTTGTGACTTCTATTTCCACAAAACACCTCTTCCAAAAGGAAGATGAAAATCTACTTACAGGGTTTGGCTTAAGCTTTCTTCAAAAGCTGGCATTTTAGCTTCTTTGTATAATTTTTTCAATTGTTCTACGTGTTCTGGATTATCAATGCCCATTCCCATTGACAAAATTTCAACTCGAACATTATAATCAATGATAGAAGTTTTCAAATTTGAAAGTTTTGTAATGTGCACCTTGAATCAAAGAAAAAAACATTTGCAGGAATCACACTTTGAATTTTAATTGAATCAATCTGACATGGCCTCTCAATCTCTCTCTGCAATGTCTCATGCACTTTGGCACAGGCCACAATGTGCAAGGGCTTCTCATGGCAGCATCTGGATCATTTCATAACCAAGGTTACATCAGAATCTTCCAAAGCTCAGGCCCCACCACAGAAATATGACCAGGTGTGGGGTGGGGACAAGATCAAACTCTGAAATAAAATCTCTAGTTGAGACTAATCTGTAATGCTGTAACCAAACATAAAATTCTATTTTGTTCTGATTCTCAATCAACAACCTTTACTTCTACTAACAAGGAGGATCCTAAGACTCACAGTCCCCACATGCCCAGAAAGGGCGTATGCCAAGGCCCTAAATCCTGTGTTCTGGACAAAATCCTCCACTTGTCTTCTCTGCAACCAAAACATTCTCGTCCATTTCAATTTATACAAAATTAAGTAAAACATGAAAGTCTGCAACAGTCCAATTCCTGTTGATGGAGGGTGTGGATACGGGACCAAATGTCCCTTCCATGTCAGGGGGTGGGGTGGGCCGGGCTGGCACTGTCTGGGGTACCTTCCTAAGTGAATCCTGGGAAAGTGTTCCCATCTGGGACTGTGCAGAAGAGCCTTTCTCCAATCAAACTGGGGACTGAACTGGTCTGGGTGGAGAAGGCACATGTGGCGGGGGGGGGGGGTCTCTTTCCCTTTTAGTATACCAGTGGACACTGTTACACACTTTGGAGATGTGGAGACCTATCTGCCAGGTAGGTTTTCTTTTTTGCTTCATTCTTTAGCTATAGTTTTATTTATTTAACATTTTTTTGGTGCTGGCTGGTACAGATATCTGAACCCTTAACCTTGGTGTTATCAGCAACATGCTCTAACAAGGTGAGCTAACCAGCCAGGGCCTTTTTTTTTTTTTTTTTTTTTAATTTTTTTTTAGCTATAGTTAAAAAAATCCCTGCTTAATAAAGTTTTCATTTTTCTCCAATAAAGAACAACTACAATACTATTAAAATATCAACTAAGACCCCCAAATCTCTTCATTTGCTTACACTGGTAATCTATATTTTCTCCTCTAAAAACCATTTTCTCTTACTCTTAAATCTTATACCCAAACTCCCCATTTAAAGTGTTAAAGCTTTGCCAACCTTATAAAAATAACTTTCAGCAAAAGTTTGTATGAACTGAATTCCTTTAAATCTTATAAATAATCATAATAATTAAGATTTAAGTCTAATGCAGCAAAATTCTGAATGGAAAAGTAGGGTTCTTGGGGGCAGGCAGGCAGGGGACGGTGCCAGCCTCAGGGAGAGGCACAGAGGCACCCTCACTCACATGTCCTTGTCTCACACTCACCACCCCTCCCCCCAGGTCAGCTCCACAGGGCAGGAGTCTTCATCTGCTTCATTCACAGGTGGAACCCAAGTGCGCAGTACTGGTCCTAGCACATAGTAGGTGCTCAATAAATATTTGGTGAATGAACAAGGTAGAAATTATGAATGTGATAAAACCTATCTTTGAATGCTTGAGGACTGGACTCCTCAATATTACTGGTCACGTCCCACATCTTTAGGATCACTTACAAACTAGAAAAGATGGGGACTCTCGCAGCAGTCATTGACCCAGGGCCTCTCAAATGGTATGGACTGTAGACTGTGAAATCGACTTAATGGTTCATGATCAACAGTTGAAAACATGAAATAGAATAGAAATGTAAATATTAAAGGATGTCACATGCAGTAAGGATAGTTTCACGAAGCTTTGGTTGTATGCAAGTGTGCGTGTCATATACACAAATGCATGTGTGCACCACATTATGACATAAAATATTCCCTTAAACAAAAACTAAACCAGAACCAATTCGTGACCCAAATAACATGAAAAACAGCTCTTCCTAACACAGAGCCACCAATAAGCCTCCATTTCTGTGAAGCAAACAGTTATTCAAGCATCACTTTAGAATAATTTCAATTATTTTAGGGGCCCATTCAAAGAGATTTCTTTTTTTAAGAAAATTGCATACTTACCATTGGATCAATCCAAACCGTATTTCCCAAAGCCAATACCACTTTTGCATCATGCAATTTTCCAACAATTTTATGATGAATGTACCTAGTAACCTGATAAAAGCACTTAAGTTATTTATCTGAGGACTTAACAAAATATCTTATACTGTATATGTTGTATAATTTGAAAAATATGCCATGCATTTGAGACTTCCAATGACCCTATGAGGTTAGGAAGGTCATCATCTCCCTTTTGTGGACAGGGGCAACAGTAGAGTTTAATAAGGACAGATGCAGAAAGGTACTGGAACCTGCGTGAGGTCTCACATGAGTGAGCTCCAAGAATGGGTAAGGGTCCGTGTCTTTGGATTCCTAATTCAGTACTTTCCCACTGTGGACATGTGTCCCCCATCTCCTGTAACAACCATAAACCTGTCTTTAAAGTTTGGATGTTTAATCCTTTGAAAGCTCAATGACAGTGAAGTGAAAGTTGTTCCTGCTGCTCCAGAGGATGTCATGGTGACGGAGCCACTCTGTAACCCAACACTGGAATTGAGGGACCCTGGTCTTTTGTGTTCTCTCTCCTGAGCATGTAACTGTTTTCCACTCAAGAAGGGTCACAGCAGCTAAGACCTGTCCAGCCATTCTTTCATGCATGTTGTAACACCAATAAAGCAGAACAGAAGGGAGGCTGCCCATTGTCATCAGATTGCTTCTATCTCCCTTGAACTTTGTAAATGAATTTGGAAGATTACACACAGGAGAACTTTTCCCCATTTCTACAGAAGGCTGCTCTTCAAGGAATACTTGTCGTCAATCATCTTTATAGACCAAATGTGTCTTGAGGACAAAGACCATGACCTTCTTGCTGCCAGCTAAATTCCCAGAACCCAGCATGGCACCTGGCACACAGTGGACACTCCGTAAACACTTACTACACAAAGGAAAAAGACTATTTGATAAAGGATAAAAATTTTTACTAAATTCACAACAATGAGGTTGTGTATTTATCCTATTTCATGGACACATTCACTCGGTTTATACTTGGATAATGTTTAACCTTGCTTATAACCCACACTGTTTTTACTTTGCCAATTGCAATGGTTTATTTCCTATCTCATTAATCAGATTACACAAAATTTCACCTTCCTTTGATTCTTCCTTGAACAATCAGGACCATCATCATGAACATGACTCACTGCTGCAGTAATGAGCAGGACTTTCTGGCTGGCCTCTGCCTGGTCGGCAAGGGCTGAGCCTTTCCATCCTCAACTGAATCCACATGGTACCACTCTTCTGTGCTCTGTGTCTTGGCACAGGTAGTTTTCTTTCCCTTCAGTGCCTTATCCATTCTATTTGGTGATATCCTAGTTACCGCACAGGTCCCAGAGGAAATGTCCCTTTCTTTGGAAATTTATCTGGCCTCCATCTTTCCTTCCTTGTCCATCCTCTCAACTCCAGTGGAATTTCCTGGCCTCTCCAGAGAACATCTATCACCTATAGCTCCACGTTGGCTGTGGTACCCATTTTTGTAGGTGCTTATACTATTTCATCTCCGTAAGCTGATAGCTAATTTATTTTACCACGATCCCTATTTTATGCCAATTCTAAAACTGTAAGCAGTAGATACAATGGTGACAGTGTAAAGGACACCCAGCATCTCTCTGAGGGTTCACAGCTGGGTTCTATGCACAAGTGGCAGTTAGTACATTCCTGCACCCGCAAGGATCTAAGCAGACTATGCTTTAACTGCCTAGGAACATGAAGCAGTTTGCTTAAACTCAATACTTGAAATTCAAATAAGCCTCAATTCTAAAAGTTAACAAAACATAAAAAGCCAAAAAACTCACCTTTGGATTCCATTCAATTTCATTGTCAGCAGGTTTCACCCTACAAACAATAAACTCCACAGCTTGTGGGGGAAGAGTGTGGAAGTTTTCTGGGAGATGCAACAGTTGGCCTCTTGTGACAAGTCCAGTCCTGCCTTCATCTATGAACTTTACAAGGACATTATCCAGGACCCAAGTGTCTTCTTTCTGGCTCATCTCCAACACCTGAACCCTGGGGAACAATGGCGGCATCAATTTAACACAGAGATTCCAAAAAGGAAATAATCTTTGCCTCAATGTACCCATTAAATGGAAAACAAACAAAAGACTCCTAAACTGCATGATTTTTACTCTACACTAGAAACTAAAAAACTAAGGCCTTTGAGAGCACTTAGAGATGGATTATTTAAAGTATACATAAGTATAAGAACATGTAGTACTTTTGAATAGAGTAAATCCCTTTATATGACAACATAATAAAAATTAGCATAGCAAATTAAAGTTTCAGCATTTCTGAATCAAGGCTATCACAAAGTGACATGGGTGTGGCTTCAAGGGAGGAAGGTGCAAACAAGTGAGTGAGTCAGACTGACTGGGCTGGACACTGTGCCATTTAGTGAGCTGACCTTAGACAACTTATGTAACATTGCCAAGGCTCAGTTTGCTTATCTGTAAAATGGGGATGGCGCCCATTTTACAGGAATTTGAAAGAAATAAATGAGTTAAAGATGAATGTGTATGTCATTCATAGTGACGGCTCAATAAACGTCTGCAGTTACACTGTCACTGTGCTCTGTGCTCAGGAATCTTGGGTAGAATTTCACACGTAGAACTGTACCAGGTGTCAGGGGGACATTGGAAGGCAGCCAGGTTTAGTACATATACACTCAGTCAAATAGACAGAGGTAAAAATAGAAATTCAATGCCATTTAAAGTTATCTTATGCTTCACAACTTTAGAGATAAAATAAAAATAGACTTTACCTATGAAAAAGTGTTTTTTCTGCTAATCCATATAATCCAAACTTCTCCGCCTTTTCAACAGTGGTTTTATTACTGGAATTCTTAAAATACTCATTCATTTCAGCATTCAGAGTTGCACAAAGATCCACATGTTTATCAATTATACGACCAAAGTAATTTGTTGCATTCGAAATATAAAAAGGTATTATCTGAAACATACAGAGTAAACAAAATCTAAACCAAAGATGTATACACTCACTGTACCTGCAGAAATAAGCACTTGACCTACAAACCAAAAGCATACAAACAGGTGTTTAAAAATAAATAAGCTGGTAAGCTGGCCTAAAAACAAAAACAAAATAAGTATCTTACCATATTCACCAATAATTATAACTTCATTTTAAGGAAGATTTTTTTGCAATTTTCATTATTTTAAAATTTCATTATTAGGTATAAGTGTTCCTTTGTTTACTTTTTAACTGCACTTTCATAAAAATTCTTCTTAAAACAACACAGCTGTGTCTTGAGCCCCTTCTGATCTTTTTTTCATGTACAAGAAGAATTTTAAGAGATTACTGTATATCAACCACAGAGAAAACCATGTCCTACAGGGACCCCAGCAACCCAGAAGTGGATAGATAAGCCATAGCAGTGTGCATTCAAGAAGACAACTCTTCACAGGTAAGGGTATGCAACGATACTAGCCTGCTAGTGGGAATGTCAGTGTGTGAGAGGGAATACTGGTGCCCACATGTTGCCAAAGTATGGAGAAGGCATTTCAGACAGAGGGTGTAAACAACCTGCATTAAGGCAAGGAGCCCTGGCTGCCCAGAGCAGATGCCAGGAGTGAGAAGTAGCTGCTTAGAGGGAAGGGGGAAAGGGCAGTGCTGACTGGGACCAAGGCAGGCAGGGATGAGGTCGCTCCTTGTGATCGAAAAAGGTGTGGGGTCTCACAGGCTGACAGCCTCGTCTGTGGCCCCCTCCAACTTCATTACCTGCCACTCTCGCATTCTCACTGCCAGTGAGCCTTGTCCTGCCTGCGAACACACCACAGGAACTCCTACCTCTGGGCCTTGGACTTGCTGCTTCCTCTGCCCACAATATTCTTTCCCATATCTTCCCACAACTGGATCTTTTTTATCACTTGGGCCTCAGTGCAGTTGGGTCGACTCCTCAGAGAGTTCCTCCCTGCTTATAACTTCCAAAGGGCCACTTGTCCCCCTGGCACACTTACACCAGGACACTCTCTAGTACTTCACTGCACTCCATCCTCTTCATAGCACTTGTCACTACATAGAGTCATCTTCTTACTTCCATGTCCCTTGTTGACCATCCCCATGGGAATGCAACCCTAAAAGGATGGGGAACAATCTACCATGGTAATCAAGCCAGCCATTCTCCAGCACCAAGTAGAAAGCTGCCACAATAAACCCTCAGAGCTTACTCTGCCTGCCCCCACCTCAGGCAGTGAGTTTTGTGATCCTTCCTATCTCAGACCCAGTCTTCTCCAGGGGAGTGCTGGTAAATGGAGTCTTCTCCCCTATGCTTAGAGCCCTCAACAGTCTGGCATTCCAGACATTAGGCCACTCCGTGATGGCTGTCACTGAACACGAGGTGGTACTGAGGATGAAAATGCCCACTACAATATTATAAGAAATGGGCAGGGCATAATATATATGCCAATAACAAGAAAAAAATTTTTTTTTTTGCCTTTTTCGCGACCGGCACTCAGCCAGTGAGTGCACCGGCCAGTCCTATATAGGATCCGAACCCGCGGCGGGAGCGTTGCTGCGCTCCCAGCGCCGCACTCTCCTGAGTGCGCCACGGGCTCGGTCCAGTAACAAAATTTTTAAAAGATGCACAAAGAAAAATGACAGAGAGAAGGAGGGTGGGGCAAGATGATGGCTAGAGGTGCCCAACAGATCCTCCCACAGAAAGGGACAAGACAAAGGAATGGACAGCTAAGTACAGGGGACAGACTGGTGGGAGAGTGTAGGAGGGCAGTGAGAGCCTGGTGAAGACCCTGTGGGGCACCAAGCAGTGTAGTACAGAGGAGAAAGAGGCACACAGCTGCAGCTGCCCCATGTCTCTGACACCAGGATCAGCCAGGAGTTCTCACTTGTGGTGGAAAGAATCTGCTTGGCTGTGAGTACTTCCCAGTGGTAATCCTCCTCCTGTTCCTGCCCCAGCCCACCCCTACCACCTCCACGGTGGCCTTGTCTAGGCCCAGAGCAGTGGTCCTTCTCCCCAAACAGGAATTCATCTGCACAGCAAACCCCACCACATGGCCCACACCGCCTGCATGGCCCTGGCCACCTGTGTGACCACAACCACCTGGCCACTAGCCCAGCCCCACCCGCCCACCAGGGCCCAATCATCCAGCTGCCCATGTGGCCCACCCACACAGTCGCCCCCACTCACCCATGGGGAGTTAGCAAGGGGACAGGAGAGACCTTTTGTAGTGATGGAAATACTTATATATTGATTGTGGTAGTGGGTACATGACTGTATACATTTATCAAAACCCAACTAACTATACACTTAAAAATAGTGATTTTTATCATATGTAAATTATACCGCAATATAGCTGATTTTAAAAAGAGATTTGGTTAGAAGGGCTCTGGGAAGGTGGTGGCAATGAAGTATCAGTTTTTCATAAAGACAGAGCAGTGAGATGGCAAAACCCAAAACCAAGGACAAAAAAACAGTTGAAAAAAAATATCCCCATGGACCCCAAAATAAAAGCAGATAAGGAAGACAATATAGGTGAAAATCTAGTTGAACTTGGGTTTGGCAAAGACTTACGATATGACACCAAAAGCACAATCTATGAAATAAAAAATTGGTAAGTTGACTTGATTAAAATTAAAACTTCTGCTCTGTAAAAAGAATGAACACACAAGCCAAAGACTTGAGAAAATTTTTGCAAAACACATATTTGATAAAGGACTGGTATCCAAAATATCCAAAGAACTCTTAAAATTCAACAATAAGAAAATGAACAAACCGATTAAAAATGTCTGAACAGACACCTTACCAAAGAATACATACGGATGGCATATAAGCATATCAAAAGATGCTCAACATCCTACATCATTGGGGAACTGCGAACTAAAACAATGAGGCAACACTATACATCTGTAGAATGGCTAAAATCCAAAATGCTGACAATGCCAAGCACTGACAAGGCTGTGCAGCAGCAGGAACTCTCACTCCCTGCTGCTGGGAATGCAAAAAGGTACAGCCGTGCTGGAAGACAGTTTGGCAGTTTCTTACAAAATTAAACATACTTTTACCATATGATCCAGCAATCGCAATCCTTGGTATTTACCCAAATGAGCTGAAAACTTATGTGTACATAAAAACCTGCACATGAATGTTTACAGTGGCTTTATTCATAACTGCCAAAACTTGGAAGCAACCAAGATGTCCTTCAGTAGGTGAATGGATAAATAAACTGATACACGCTGACAATGGACTATTATTTCAAACTAAAAAGAAATGAGGTTTCATGCCAAGAAAAGACATGGAGGACACTTAGATGCACATTACTTAGTGAGAGAAGGCAGTCTGAATAGGATGCGTATTATATGATTCCAATTATGTAACATCCTGGAAAATGCGAAACTATGAAGACAGTAAAAAGATCAGTGGTTACCAGGAGTTCTGGGGAAAAGGGAGAGGGATTAATAGGTGAAGCATGGGGGATTTTTAGGGCAGTGAAATTACTCTGTATGATACTAAAATCACACAGATATATGGATTATATACATCATACATGTCATTATATATTTGTCAAAACACACAGAACCGCACCATAGCAAGAGTGAACATTAATGTAAACTATGGACTTTAGTTTATAATAATGTATCAATATTAGCTTACCAATTGTCATAAATGTATCACACTAATGTAAGATGTTAATAATAGGGGAGACTGTGTGCGGGTGGAATGGTTTATGGGAACTCTGTATTTTCTATACACCTAAATATGCTCTAAAAATTAAAATCTATTAATTTAAAAAACAACAACAAAAAGCAGATAAGCAAAAACCACCGACATTCACAAGATCTTCAAGTACCATGCAGATCCTTTTGCCCAATGATTAATGGTCATTTTAATGAACATGTTTTATTTTTTTAAGCGGCAGAATCTCAATAGGATATAATTATGACTTCTACACACATGTAGGAAGAAGCAGAGGGAAGCAATACAGCATCTGATGGACCTGAGAACAGAGAACTCCAAAAGATGCAACAGTCATTCACTGAAAACATGATGGGGCAATGTGCTCCAACAGTGGGTGAGGGATGGAGCCCCTGTGAAATCTCTAAACTGTCCCTCCAGGGATAAGAGAGATGCAGGAAGAGAAAAGGCAGATAAAAGTGGGGGAAGAAAACAGAGTGAGGAAATCTCAAAAATCTCAGACACTGTATCACCACATTTTTTTTTTTTTTACACAACACATAAACAACAGAAATAGGAACTCTGTGAAATTAGAAGTTACACTGACCCACACCTCCTCTAAAAGTGAAGGAAAGAGCTTCCAGACAGCTGAACACTGAGGGTTCCTAGAGGGCACGGAAGCTCTGAGCCCCTTCCGCACACCTCACCCCATGCATCTCTTCATCTGTATCCTTTGTAATAGCCTTTATAATAAATGAGTAAATGTTAAATGAGTGAATGAATGAATAAATAAAATCAAAGGAAAACAAAATTTATCTAAAAGTAAGCAATAGCAAATTATCAAGATCAAATCCATACTACATCATAATAAAATAAAAAAATAAATAACAACATAAATTGTAATGAAGTAATTAAAAAATGTAAAGAGCAGAATAACAGTTCTTACAATGAAAGCCATTAGAAAGATGTATCCACAAAACAGATCAAAATTGTAACCTTCAATTTCAAAACAAGCTGCCTTTTATCTTGTTAAATTAAGAAAATGATATATGATATAAAAGAATAATATAAATCAGAATTAGAAAACGTTAGAAATTAGGTGACAGAACTCAGGAAAGAATTAGAAATTAAAGAAAAAATTATTTTAATAATGAAAACTGTAGTGGGTTGAATAGTGGCCCCCCCAAAAACATATGTCCATGTCCTAACTCCCAAGGTCATTATGATTGTGACCTTATTTGAAAAAAAGGGTCTGCAGATGTGATCAAGTATCTCAAGATGAGGAGATCTTTCTGGATTATCTGGGCAGGCCCTCCATCCAGTGATAAGTGTCCTTTAAAAGAGACAGAGAGAGAAGAGGAACAGGCAATGAAAAGCTGCAGGCAGAGACTGGAGTGATGTGGCTACAGGCTGGGACATGCCAAGGAACTCGTAGAGTCAACAGAAGCTGGAGAGGCAAGGAGTAGATCGTCCTCTAGAGGCTTCAAGGGAGCACAGCCCTGCCGACACCTTGATATCAGACTTCTGGCCTCCAGAACTGTGAGAGAATAAGCTTGTGTTGCTTTAACTCACCATCTTTGTGGTAATTTGTTACAGCAGCCTAGGAAGCTAACACAACAGATCATGCCTTAAAAAGGATTTGAAAAAAATGACAGAATTTTAATTCATCAATTCTATCTGTATCTCAGAATTTTCTTTAAAAAATAATCATGAATGTTTTGAAAAGAATCATATAGGGCCAGCCTGTGGCTCACTTGGGAGAGCATGGTGCTGACAATACCAAATCAAGTGTTAAGATCCCCTTACCGGTCATCTTTAAAAAAAAAAAATCATATAATTACTGCATTATTTTTAATAGCCCCCAAATGGAAACAACTTTTTTCCTGAAAACATAACTAAAAACATCCCTAAACTGTCATCCATTTACCCAATTTGATCTTGGTTTTATAATAAAATGGGGCCCTGAATTAAGACAGCTTATAAAGACCCGTGCCTATTGTCAGATTAATGGTGGTACATTAATATCGACCACTGGAAGTCATAATTATATTCTACTCAGATTCTGCTGCTTAAAAAAGATGTTCGTTAAAATGATCATCAATCACGGATAAAAGAATTTTTCACAGAACTTACTTTAATGCATCCAAACATTGGTAGAGCTTGGCTGGACAATTTCCTTGGCATGTCCATTTCTGGATTAATATGGTGTCGGTCAGGACAGATCCTTTTGTTTCTGGGGAAAAAAAAATGACTAGGATTTTATAACCAGAAAAAAAACAAACAACAACAACAAAAAACTGTTAACATGGATTGTCAGGCGTTCTTCAGAAAATTAATCTACAACCCAAGTCAGAGAACTTTTATTCAAAAACACCTTGAAAGTTAGGTAACCATATTAAATTTTTCAGATGACACTAACAATACATAAATAAGTGAAAAAGAATTCTAAAATTTAATTAACACTGAATAGACTTAAAGGAAAGGGTTACTTCCTTATTTCTGCAGACATTCTTAAATGCATTATGTAAATGAACAAAATATACTTCCAAAATAAAGACTATGAATCAGATACACATCACCATAATCCACAATAAAGGCCAGTTAACCTCTAAACCAGAAGCCATTCCTTAACTATAATGTTACTTTGAAACTGAGAAATAGTTGAAGTTTGTTTCAAAAGTTAATATTCTATTTAAAGGAATAATGGAAATTGTTGCTAATAACCTGTTTAATGTACCATATTTCAAAAAAGTTAACGTCAACAGTTATATTAAAATTAAATTCAACCCAGTAGATAAATATCAGACACACAGGCCCCAGCCTCAGCCCCCCATGTGTCTGGACCAGTTAGAGGGGACCCATGACTGGTGAAGTATCCATGCTCTCCAATTTGATCTATAGAATCAATGCAGTCCCTATCAAAATTCCAGGAGGGATTTAGAATAAATTGACAAGTCTATTTTATAATGTATACGGAGATGAAATAGATTTAAAATAGCCAAAACCACCTTGAGGAGGAGCAAAGTTGGAGGACTTTACACCAGATTCAAGACTCACTATAAAGCTACAGTGCTTAAGAAAGTGTAGTACCACATTGGTGTCAGGATAGACAAGTAGACCAATGTAACAGAAGAGTCCAAAAATGGACTGCATATACTATCACCTGGCTTATGTCAAAGCACTGATTCAGTGAAAACAGAATGATGTTTTAAATAAATGATGCTGGAGCAAATGATTAGCCATATGGAAAAAAGCAAACCTCACCCTGTATCTTACACTATAGATACAAATTAATTCAGCACGGATTATAGGCCTAAATGTGAAAGCTAAAACTATAAAGATGCTAGAAGAAATTATAGGAGAATGTTTTCATGACCTTGAAATAGGCAGATATTTCAGTATAAGGATGTACAAAAAAGTAACTACATACATTGAGAATATTTTCTCTCCATCTGTGGCTTGCTTTTTCACTCTTAATAGCCTTCTGATGAATATCCTTATATATGAAATATTTGCCTATTTCGAAGTCATGAAAACATTCTATAATTTTTTCCGGAATCACAGTTAAGAATTTCTGTTCATCAAAAGACTATTAAGAGTGAAAAGGCAAGCCACAGATGGGGAGAAAATATTCTCAACGTATGTATCAGAAAAAGCACTTACACCTAGAATATATAAATTACTACCACAAACCAATATGAAAAAGATAAACACCCCCATTTAAAACATGGGCAAAAGACCTGAACAGACACTTCACAAGAAGAGGATGGTCAACTGTCCCACATACATATGAAAAGATATTCTACATCACTGATCATTAGGGAAACATGAATTCAAATCACAATGGTTTAAAAACGACAACAAAATCACAATGGTTTACTACTACACCCCCATGAATACTAAGTGTTGGTGAGGATGCAGAGCAACTCAAACTCACTTGTACACTACTGACAGGACTGTAAAATGGTCAACCACTTTGGCAGAGTTAACCATATGCCTAACCCCTGACCTAACCAGTTCACTCTCTAGTATATATCCAAGAGAAATGGGTGCTTACTTCCACAAAAAGACACTACAAGGGTGTTCATAGCAACTTCATACATAACAGCTCCAAACTGCAAACAACCCGCAGACTCGTCAACAGGAGAATGGATACACGAGTGTACACTATGATGTATTCATACAATGGACTACTGTGCCACAAGATAAATTTTAAAAATATAGATACACACAACATAGACAAAAGTCACAGATATTAGGATGAGGGAAAGAAGTCAGACAGAAAAGAGTACATACATAAGAGTACATACATAAAAGAGTTCCATTTACATAAAGTTCAGAAACAAGCAAAATCAATCAGTGTTGACAGCTCTCCAGAGGTGGTTATTTCTGGGGTAGGGAACTTCAGGAAGAATGACAGGGAATTTCTGGGGTGCTCCTTCAGAGTTGGGTGGTGGTTTACATGGGTGGGTGTGACAGGTATGTAACAATTCATCAAGCTGTGTACTTATCATCTGTGCACTTTACTAATGTTATACTTCAATTTTAAAAAAGAACACTGGCTTACTTGCAAAAACCAAGAGTCTTAAGATAGGGACAAAGAGGCCTTCTGGCTTTTTTATCTTCTTTGGCTTCCAGAACTCCTGCAGTAAACTCATACAGCTCCAGTGGAACTTTGGCATCTGCTCGCTCCAAGTAGCGCAGGACCCCAACTGCATCGCTTGCATTTCTCTCTGTCAGCAGCAGGATGGATTTGGTTTTTTTATCTCCCTGTTCTGCAGGAGAGCCCTTAAAATTGGGTGAACAAAAGAAGTAGATCATCCATACCAGTCTAAATAAGGAAAGCTTATGGACTCTGAATTTGTCATTACACAGAAAATGCCAGTGGAATATTGAAGATAAAAATTAATCAAACCTGTTCAGTTAAACTTTGAAAATGATCAGACATGCAATATAGCCGTCCACCAAAAATTTTTGGCGATGAAGGGAAGCTGAAGTGAATCACACATGTGGCATCGCTGATGGCCAACAGTGGTATGCAATCGTCAGTTAAAGCTGGAGAAAAGATTCCAACAATTTCACATGAGCTGGAGTTTACTGCACCTCCTTTAACAAGCAATATACTGCAGTATGTTTCTGCATTGCATTTTACTTTTTAGATGCAAAGAAATGGCTTTCCAATTTTTTTCCACAAAATGCCACAGCCCAGCGATTAAATTCCAGAGAAAAGTAGTCTCCCTTTTAGCTGGAAAATATCTATTACAAATCCTGGCTGCCCATATATTTTTTACTTATTTTATACATTTTTATTTATGACCATGTTTCATCAGAGGTATATACATATGCATGCATGCATACACACACACACACACAAATACATATGCCCTATATATATGTGTGTATATGACGGTGATCCCAAGCTAGAGAACTCTGGGGAGAATGTCTGGACTAAGGGTCACTGCCTACTTACCCGACAGTCCTAGGGGCACCTAGATTCACCTCAACATCAAAATCTCAGTGGAGGTTAATTTTCATTTTGAAATTAACATTACTAACAAATTCTCAATAAATGTGGGAAATAAGGAAAAATCTAGAGATGAGATATATAAATGAATTGAAGACATAATTCCTACTAGCTCAGCCTTCTCTACACGTAAGTAGAAATTAAAACACTTACCTAATACAGTGTGAGAGCCAGAACTTAACTTCTTCTTCCACTCTTCTAAAACACTTTTTAAATTAAAAACTATTTCTTTATGCATTTTCAAACAAAACATTGAACTGCTTTTTACTACCTAAAGATAAAACCAAAGAGGCCATTTACAGTTCACAGTCAGGAACATAAACATGAAAGCAATTGTTTAATCAGTAATTATAAATGTGAAACACTTTAAATTATCTGTGAGGGCATTATCTCACTGATCCAGTAATTCCTGAGAATAACATAATCGTAAACTTAAATAAACGTTCGCAAAATTCTAGTTTATATCTAAAAACTCACTAAAGTGAAACAAACATTTTGCTAAAACTATTTTCCTTCCTTTTTAAATAATTCATACACACATGTATATGTATACAACCAACACACGGTACTATTGTCAACAAGGGCTTTTAAAACTACACCTTCTGGTCCATTTTTGCAAAAAGATGGATTTACTACTATTCTGTATTTGGCTTTGTTTCTACATTTTAGCATTAATGTATACAAAATTAGATTAAATTTAATAAATATTTAGCCAATTTGGTTTTTCTGGCTATACAATAATATTTTTTACTGTTATCTTCTCAAGTAGAGAGTACAGAAAATGTTGGCATTTCTTCATGAACTGGACCTCTTTAACGCTATGCCAAAACTATCCAGCACTGCTCCCCGTGGGGAATGCTGCTTCAGTGGAAAGGCTGGTCCCACCTACTTGGCTCCTCCACCAGTGCCAGGCCTCCTATCAGTGCTTCAGGGAGTGGAACCCATAAAACTGTATTTCCCTGCCACATATTCAACTACCCAGGAATTTTCTGATGATTTGAGATTCAACCAGTTTAAATAAACAATGAGAACATTTACGTAGAGAAGGGCTCACCTTACACACTATTTCTGTTTCAGCTACAGAACAGGTGAAGATCAAAGTCTTTTGTGCCTGACTTGGAATGAAATCAAGAGCTTGGAGTAAAGTAGAGGTTTTTTCACATTCTAGGCAAAGATGCACTACCTGGTAATGAAATGCAGAAACAATGTGATCTTTAAAAAGTTCAAGTTTCACTTTTCATAGGTAAATTACGATTTTCATAGTAAAGAATGTATAGGAAATCAATATAAATTTAAATACACAATTATAGATTTGTGTATGAAATCAAACCTATAATCATTTACTATTAAGCCATGAAAAAAAGGTTACTTTTTGTGTTCATCAGTCCCCCACCACACACACAGACGACTCATTACCTGTTGAACATTGCCATAGAGAGCAGCCTCTTCCGTGGCTGTGATTACAACGTAGGGATCGTTCATGAACTCTTTGATTAAATGTTCTATATGTTTGTCCCAGTGAACTCCAACTGCAACAATTTGATGTGGTGCAGATTCCCTTTCTTCAACTTTAATATTTTTTTTAAAGTTATCTAATATAGCAAGTATCTAAAAAAATAAAAATAAGTATAATTAATTACATTTTTATTTCAAGAGAATAATAATTAGTTTGACAGAACATAAAATGTAAGGGATTTTAAATGTAACAGATATTTTCTGTTTTCACAGTGGGAAAAGCTTTTCTGAAAATAAAAGTAAAAAAAAAAAATTAAAAGGAGAAAATGTTAAGTTTAAAGCCAATAAACATCCTAAAACTCCACTATAAACGAAAAGCACAAACATCTTGCTAAATATGTGTGACACATCTAACAAGGGATTAACATTCTCAAATAAAAAATTCTAAAAATTAACTAGAAAAAGATGATCCCACCAACATAAATTAAGGAAATGAGCAAACTCAGAGAAGAATGGATATAAATGATCAATATGAATGAATGTTCAACTTAACAAGTAATCAAGGAAGTACAAATTAAGCAAATGAGATTCCACTGTTTACCAATTAGACTGGAAAAGACAGCCAGGCCAAGGCCTCACACTAGCAGGAATGCAGGGAGCATGGCACGGTGGCACAGTGCTAACGGGAGAGGAAATCAGTCCGTCTTTTCGAAAGGCAACTTGTACAGTGCAGTATACCCAGATATTGGTTTTGTAAATAAGAATCTGGGACTTTAGAGGAGTTCAAGAACCCTGTACAGGTCCACACAGTCAGTAAGTAACAAAGCTTGAACTTGAATCTGGGACTATCACCATCCCCACATGAATGCTTTTGGTCATCAAGTTACATTGCTTCCAACAAATGCCTTACAAGAATTCATAGTCTTTGAACCATTAATCCCCGTCCTAGGTATTTATACTAAGGGAAACAGGTGAGAAGAAGATGTATGTTCTTTAGCCACACACATAAACAAATTAGGGACATAAATTTATGTCCACAAATAAGACAGTATAAAAATAAATGTTATTCCCATATAATTCAATAGCATGTGGCCAATAACAATCACGCTGTAGAACAGCAAGTAATAATACAATGTTGTTAAATGCAAAATGCAAGTTAGAAAATAGTACATAAAATTTGTTCTTCATATTGTTAATTATATGTATCAACGAACATAGGAATAAAAAAAAGAAAGAAATAGTCGAAAATAGTAAGAGTGGTCACCTCTGAGTGTAAAATTGTTAATGGTGGGTTGTTGCAAGTGCTATTCTCTGTTTCTCAAATTTTCCAAAATAAAAATTATTGCTTCCATAATCAGAAAAGTATTAATTAAATACTGTAGAAAATCTCCCTGGGAAAATTTTTGCTCTCCAAAGAGAACTTTAACATTGGAAAGGAAATTTCAGATAAATACTCTCTCTTCTTAATCATAGAAGTTAAAGGAAAAATTGTTTTAGATTAACCAAGCTATTCCCCAAGTAGACACTTTCCTCGATTCCTTAAGGCAGTTAAGACTTTATATGTATATTTCAGAAATACATATATATATATATACATATATTCTGAATAGCAATGACATCTAAATGGACACCATACTTACTTGCTCATTAGCTTCAAAGAATAATACTTCCACCTCATCCAAAATCAGGTGACAGAGTCTAAGAAACAACAGGCTTTGATAGGTGAGAAGTCTCAAGAGGCTATACGGTGTTGTAACAATCACATCACCTACATTTTAAAAGAAAACAATATTTTAGAATTTTCCACAGGTTTCTCTAACATTTCCTTTGGTAAGATTCTACATACCTTCTAGAAATGCTTTCTAATTAAACAAAAAGCTGTTTTTTCTCTCAGATGGGTGAGGTAACTCCCACCTACCCAGGCTAAGCCCTGTCACAATCTGACTAAATTCCTGCGTACTTGCCAGGTTTTGCACTCCTGAAAGGCAGGCAGGGTTTTAGTCAACACTGTGTGCCTAGCATCTAACAAACAGTAAGTGTTCAGTAAACAGGTGATTAATGAATGAAATCTCATAGTTTTCTCAGTGAAAAAGAAGTCAGTCAAGATCAAACCTTCATAGTCGATACCCATCAGTAACTGACAAGTGAGGTCTGGACTAGCGACCGCCAGCTGCATCATCACACAAGCATGGGCAGGGTTCCACTGTCTTCTGTGGGGAAAATCAAACAGTTTGGAAAGGATGCTTACACCCCCTTGGAAGCTTCATATTTTTTGCTTCATCTCTGCGGAGTCCGATTGTCAATAACACAGGATGAAGAGGCCTGGACGACATGCTATAGTCACCCAATAATTCAAAAATTAATTGGGCCTTTTTCCACCCAGGGCACACGATGACTGCAAGAGGCTGCAAAGACAAACAAATTCAAATAATTTTGGATGACAGTTAGGAATCAAACATAGTATCTGTCAAATATCCAAGACATCTCCTTGCATGAAGTACAAAATGAGTTTTTACATCATTGTCATATAGGTTAGAAAAGTTAAAATATAATTTTACTAAAATAGATTTAGACACATTGACTCAGATTTTCCTAGGGCTTAAACTAAGCACTCCACAAGTATTAACTGATTTAGTCCTTGAAAAACACTTTCAGGGTAGGGCCTATTATTACTTCATTTCACAGATGAGGAGTGTGAGGCACAGAGAGGTGAAGTCAGTTGCCCAAAGCTGCACAGCTAATATATGAGAGCAACACAATTTGAACCCAGGCAGTCTGGCTCCAGATCCCCTGATCCTAGGCACAGAGGTGAACTGTCTTCTGAAAGGGGCCTTTAAAAAGGCTAACATCTGGTCTAAATAGAGTTCCAGTCAAGATGGCAGAATAGACGGTCCCCAGTGTCACTCTGTCCGAGAAATCAACCAATTTACAACTATATAAAAAAGCAACAACAGCCAAGCTGGGGCCACTGAGCTCAGGGGAAGAGAAGAACAGACCTACAGAGTGCATGAAGGCAGGAGAAGCCATGATGAGAGAAAGAAAAAACTGCTCTGAGCGCTTCGGGCTATGGCTGCTTTAAGGCTGGAACTGCTGAGCACATGGAGCAGGAGCTGGCAGAAGCCACAGCTATGCCCTTCAGATGGAGTTGCTTGGAGGCAGCAAGGGAGAAGAGGGCCTTGGTGGCCCCCAGGCCAGCAAGACCACTAACGGGGCTCCCATTGACCCACATAGGAGTGAGGAGCCACAACAACTGAAAAAAAGGAGCCACTCAGAGGCCAGTGAGTCATCACAAGGGACTGGTGCATGGCCCATCCCATGGGAAGTGTTTGCAGTATGGGCAGTGGGAGAGACAGGCCCACTGGGAGAACACTGAAGCACAGCAAGGACAGCTGATCTGTACCCCAATCAATGTAGGACCACTCAGAGGAGACTGGCCAGATATACAGAATTGCATGGGGTGCAGTTTGATGAAAAGACTCAGGCCCAGATCAGAGTTTCTATACAACCCAGGTGCACTGAGTGTCTGGAGAGATGGAAGTACCTATAAAGTCAACCATTATAACCTGTGCTACACAAAAACTTTCCCTAGGGAAACAGCAGCAAAGTAGCAATTTAGTTCAACCACACAGCTCAAGTACTGGTCCCAACAGGAAGTTCCCCCATTTTGGAAGTAAGCAAAAGACAAAAAAATTAGTTCCAGCTTAGATACACTGCCAGCACCTCGGGCCTGCCCAGGGACGTGAGGCATGGATCTGGGGACCGGAGCCCCCTCCCACAACCAGGCACTCCACCAGCACCTCAGGGGGCTGCCAGGGGACCCAAGGCATGGATCCAGGGACCAGACCCTCCTCCCACAACCAGGCAAACCATACCAATGCCTCAGAGCCTGCCCGAGCACCTGAGGGATTTAGCCAGGGACTGGACCCCCGGCCCACATCCAGGTACACCACCAGCACCAAGGAGCATGCCAAAAATATCACCTCCATCTGGGTGGCCCACTACAGCCACCACAATAACCATGGCTGCCATGAAAGTGGCTAGACGCCACAACCACCATGCAGATGGCCTGCCAGCCACTGCAGTGCGTCAACACAAGGACAGTCACCAGCAGAGATAAAAGAAGAGAATGTCTTTTTCCACAAAGCCCACTCCAGAGTGACAGAAGAAGCATCTGCTCTACGATAACATTGGGGGACCTGATCACACCTCTCAGCATTGGAAAGGTCATCTAGGCTACAAATCAACAGAGTAAACCATTATTCTTTCAGAAGAAGAGAAGAAATCTAAGGAAATTAGAGGGGGGAGGGGGAAGGGGTAAGATTGGACAAGGGGCATAAAGAATAAGTATGATTTGTAACAATACATATGCTAGTAATATTGATTTGATCAACATATGTCAATGTTGAACCTCCAAAATATGTATAATCCATTTTGATCTAATAAAATTTTTTAAAAATAAAGGCTAACATCTCTTTCTTAGCAGATTACCTTCTAAATTCTGCATTCTACTCACCCACAGATACCTCCCAAAGGTGTACTGCCTGCCAAACACACTCCTGGACACATGCTCTCTACTAATTGAAGACAAAGCAAGTCCACTCTTTCCTTTATGCAGATCCAGGTGGCACAGGCCTGAAAGCAGGCTGACCATGGAGCCATGGAGAAAGCAGAGGGCATATAAGAGGAACACCTGGACATCCCCTTCTGATCCCAGCCAGGGTTCTGCTTCAATACAAGCCACAACTCATCAGCAGGAGTCAGCTGCTAACGAATTTGGGGTACATAAATCCATTTAATTTGATTAATTCAATTCAAATTTGATTAACTCATGCAAATTTCCAAAGGGAGATCATTAAACTGCTTGGTGTAATTACAAAAATAAACTGGTATCTTTTCTAACTGCAACACTAAGCATGTTTTCTTACTGCTGTTTTTCACCTTATGATGAGTGACAGACCATCTGTGGTGCATCCTTTGTGCCAGGATCTGACATGGAGGTTTTCTACCCATCAGTTCACCTAACAACCAGAATCCAGCAAAGCAGATGTCAATACCCACTCCCACTGGATCCTCACATCCCATTTATCATCTTTCTCAGCTATTTTCAGGTTCTTACACATGGAAAAAGTAGAATTATAAAACAGGATGGAGTGCTATGAAATAATTTAAAGAACATGGGACAAGACAACAGAAATGTAAATTCTAATTCCACTTCTACTACTTGTCAGCTGTTAAGAATTTATCATAGTAACTCTTCATGAGCTTAATTTTCTCATCCATAAAATGGTGAAAACAATAGACGGCCTGACCATCTCATATGGTTGCCGTGACAATTAGAGGAATTAAGGTCAGTGAAATCATTTAATAAGCTATATATTCATCTTTACAAGCCAGGACTCTCTGGCCTCAGACAGTGGCCCACAACTGGGAGCTCACAATGAGAATCACTGTGAGAGAACTGATGACTGGGAGTAGAGAAAGAATATTTTCTCATAGGACAGTTTCTGTCCTGGCAGTTTGGAAACCAAATTGAGTAATGTGACCTGAACTTTACCAAAGGTTAGGTGTACAATTTAAAAATAAATTTTAAATCCATTTTGTTGTGAAAGAAAATTGTCTTCAACTTACTCCATTTCTACTTGGTAATGACTTGTAGCAGCCCTCTGTTTGCAAAATTGTAAGCACTGGTGGAAGGTACAACAAAGGGTCATTTCCACAATGAGAAATGACAACCACATCACAGCCACGTGCTATGGGAGGCCAAGAGTAAGATTCAGTGTGGTTAGGTCCCGGAAACTTATTTCTTTGAAGAGCCTACAAAACATCAACAACCAAAAACCACAATAAAGTAGAGAAAACTAATAAAAACTCCATCTCACTGTTTAGTTTACTCCAACAACCACTACACCCTTGATTAATATGGTGTCTTCCAAGACCTAACTTGGTAAGTCTCCCTGAATCTTTTCTTAGTGCCAAACTCTTATTATAAGACTACTGCTTTTCTGGGCCCCAAGTAAAATGGATCCAATAGATGATCCATTGACCAGATGCTTAAAACTCACTGGAAGAAGTTTGTGGCTTTTTCTCCTTAATTTCCTAATAATCTACCAGTTCATCAGCTCTACTTGCAAAGCTTTTTTAAAACATGCTTTAATTTGCTTATTTTTCTGTGTAACTGTCACTAAAACCCCAATGTTCCAACAGAGTTCTCCAACCACACTGACACTATCCTCTGAAGGGCTGAACTCATCAGCACCTTATTTCTGTGAAGTCCTCCCTCCAGAACCCTAACCCCAAGTGCAATTGGGACTGATGACTCTGCAGCTGGTATTCAGCTATCTCACAAGCTTCCTCCTTCACCATCACCCCTTTGTCTTCAACACATGTGGTCTTCTTTCTTGGTTTACTTCTTTGTTTTGGTGGAGAACATATTTCAATAGCTTCTTGACAAAGGGTATAGGAGAAAGAAAATTCTTTTTTGAGACTTTGCATGTCTGAAAATATCTCCATTCTACCTTCACAATTCATCAATAGTTCAAGTGTGGACCTCTAGGTTGGAAAAAACTTTTCATCAGGCTTTTGAAGTCAATGATCACCTTTGGAGGTGTTACTGTGGAGAGGTCTGAAGCCATCCTGACTCCTGGTCCTGTTTGTGGGACCACTTTATTCTCTCTAGCAGCTTTCATGATCTCCGAATCCCTCCATTTAGATGCTTCACAACAACGTATCTAATCTTTGTTCATCAGTTGTCCCGGGTCTGTGGTAGGTAGACTCTCTTAATTTGGAGATTCACATCCATTACATCCAGAAAATATTCATGTGTTACTCCCCAGAGAACACTTTGCCCTCTTCCTTCTTTCTTTCTAGAAATCACATTTCCAGATATTGGACCTCAAATTGACCCTCGAATTATTTTTTTCCCTCCTATTTCCATGCCCTTGACTTTTTGTTCTACTTTCTGAGAGTTAGCTTTCTATTTTATATCCCAAACCTACCACTTATTTTTTTAAATTTCTAAAATATTTTGAATTTCCAAAAAAAATTTTTTTTTAATTCTCTGATTGCGCCTTTTTTTTTTCTTTCTTTTTTTTTTTTTTTGGCAGCTGGCTGGTCCAGGGATCTGAACCATGACCTTGGTGTTACCAGCACCTGTTATTTTTTTTTTTTTTACAGCATGCTGTTATTGTTAAATGGATGCAATATCTTCTCTTATCTCTGACGATATTTATTTTCTAGCATTTTCTTCTACTTTCTGCACTGTTTGTTTCCTTTAGGGTTTGTTTGGTCCCGTATTAGAGAGGAAGACACTTAAAACTGACCAGAAGCTCTATGGATGGGGCAAACCTTGTCACATGTGGTGTCACATCACTGCAGGAAGAGAGGTCAGCAAGCAGGCGTTTTCACAGGGAGAACTCCAGATAGCATCACCTAAAGGTCAATTTTCTAGGTCCATTCATTTCTTCCATAAAGAGCCTCCTTCCTGAGAACAATACAAATTGGCTGTAGATGTTCACCACCCCACCTGCCTCACTCTTTCCTCCATTAGGCCAGCCATACTATGCCACCTGCTTTCCGTCTTCTACAGGCTTGTGGAAATCTCTGGTCCACTAAAACTTATCTGGCTTTCTATTCATCCTTGCAGTTTTATCTATCTTTTAAAAAATTTTTTTTTTGGTGGCTGGCCGGCAGGGTAAAAATATTTTTAAACATTTTTTTTTAATCAGGAAGAAAGGATATAAATATGTGTGATCAATTTACCAAGTGAAATTACAGCAATTCTATAAAGCAATTTTGAAAAGAATGGCTAAGAAGTATACTACAATTGCGCAGGCAACTTGTTCCTTCTAAACCCCTTTCCAGAAGCACATTTGAAAACTTATTTCAGAAGAGGATTTATAGTTATACAATGACTTCTCCACAAAAGAATTATTCATTTATAAGAAGTGAACCTGGATTTAAGAATAAATGAGAAATTAGTAACAAAAGTTTTAAAGAATTTCAAAAGCAAAGAAATGATACAATGCAACATTAGGGCTGTTTATTTTAAAAATCCGTCCATCGTAGAGAGTAGAATTGTGGTAACTAGAAGTTGGGAAGGGAAGGAGAGAGCGGGGCTAAGGTGAAGTTGGTTAATGGACACAAAATTACAGCCAGATAGGAAAAAATGAGTCCTAGTGATATACAGTAATTCTAGGCACCAACATTTAAAAATAATTTATTGTATGTCCTCAGATGGCTAGGAGAGGAGCTCAAATGTTCTCATCACAAACAAATGATAAATATGCTAACTGCCCTGATTTGATCATTATACACTGCATACATGTATTGCAATATAACTCTGTACCCCCTAAATATGTGCAATTGATACATGTCAATTTTAAAATAAATAAATAAAATCCTTCTATGTTAGAAAAGGTCAGATCTCTCCATGAGTTTGGTTGTGAGAGCAATTCTACCTTTTTCAGGTCTGCTGAAAGTGGCGACACATCCATGGTCAGGCAGGGCTCGATCTTGTTCCGGAGCACCGCAACAGGCTGCTGCGGGCCCGACTTCAGCTTCTGCAACTAAGTGAACACGTACATTAGACAGCTAGTATGTGCCCTGAGGATCTGCACAGAATATCAAGAACTTTACGGAAATGAAGGAGATGCTGATTTCAGTGTAAAAACCTGGGTATATTATAAACACCAAAACTGCCAAAATGAAAGGCAGACCATCAATCACACAAACAAAAAAAGAGCAATTTCTCTGAAGAGATAATTCTTTAGATAATTGCTAAAAGGAAGTCTTCGGGTAAAGTCCCTCATCTACAGAGTTTCTCTTCTAATGTCAAGTCTGGAGGGAGGAAGAAGAGGGATTTAAAGATTAAACAGTTTTCTCTTTTTTTTCCCATCCTTTAGGACATATAATACCTGCTGCAGATCAGAGGTTCCATCAGTTCTCAAAGGATCGGGATTTAAAAACTGCAGTAATCTGTAAAATAATTAAAAGAACAATTTGAAGAAAAAAGTGCTTATGTGTCCTTAATTGAGCTATTATTTCAATTCTTCCTTGATGGAGGTAAAATGGACTATTTTATACCAAGGCACAGCTGACTACTAGTTCTGTTTGCTTGGCTTATTAACATCCAAGGCCCATGATGGCCAGGTAGTTGTAAGCCCCCTGCTCCCTGCTGAGGTCTGTGTCTGTGCTGCAACTACCCTGCCATCCACGTCTTCATGCCAAATATCTGAAAGGGGACAGGCAAGCTTTAGAACCACTGGTCTCCTTCATTGTCTTTACAGATGAAAAAACGAGACCAGACAGGACTTGTCCACTACCACCTCTGCTATCAAAGAGAAAAAGAAATATGTGACAGCTGCAGAGAACTCACAAACATAGAGGTGGCAGGGACTTTGGGATAAAGATGGTGGATGAAACACACACATCAAATTGCACTCTTTCCTGAAACCCCATTCCCGTAAGTGAATTTTTAACTAAAAAAGCCACAAGACCCAAATGTCATCAACTGATAAATGAATAAATGGAATGTGCTATATCCATGCAATGACATATTATTCAGCCATAAAAAGGAACGAAGTACTCATTTTTGCTACAACAGAGATGAACTTTTAAAACATTATGCTAAGTGGTCCAGTTAGTTCAGTTGGTTAGAGTGTGGTGCTGATAACACTAAGATCTGGGTTTCAATCCCTATACAGGCCAACAAAAAACAATAACAACCAACACTATGCTAAGTGAAAGAAGCCAGTCACAAGAACCACATATTGCATGATTTCATTTATATATAATATCCAGGATAGGAAAATACATACAGATAGAAAGCAGATTAGTGGCTTCCAAAGGATTGGGAGAGGGGGAAATGGAGAGTGACTGCTAATGGATACAGGGTTTTTGGGAGATGATGAAAATGTTCTGAAATCAGACAGTGCTGATGGCTGCACAACTCCGAATATACTAAAACCACTGAATTGTATATTTTCAAAGGGCAAATTTTATAGTATATTAATTATATCTCAATAAAGCTATTTTTTTAAAAAAACAACACAACGTAGGAGAGAACCATAGAGGAGACAATATTCCAAATCAAAATTTTAGAAGCTAGAAAACAGATGGACAAGTGGGAACTGACTCAGCAGATCCAAGACAACTGAATCTGAGACAGCTATGGGAGGCCCAACTCTGTTTGCACAGAACAATTTCCAGAACGCTTAGGAATTAGGACCAGGCTCCTGCAACTATGCAATGTAGCATGGGGCTAAAATAAAGGAGGCAGTCTCTGGATGGCCTTACACTTCTCAGTGCCAGACAACTACCCGCCCCCATACAACAGAATTCTCAGGACTGAGGAACTAGAAGCACAGTTGAGGATGGAGGCACTATCCCAAGAAAAGGAAGGTTAAACACATGCTGAATAATGAGAGCCAGCCTGCTTCTGCCACTCAGCATGCAGGACACTGGCAGGCAGCTCTTCACCCGAGGGCAAGAGACAGGAGGAGCCTTACCTGGGGAATCTGACCCACCTAAGAGGAAAGACTAGAGAGACTGACTTCAGAGGCCTTCTCAGAACAGCAGCTCATTCCACAGTGAGACTCATGGCCAACAAGCCACTGCACACTTAGAGAACCTAGTTGGTTCACTAGGTCCCTATGTTATGAGCAACCAAGGACCGCAGACATCTGAGGAAAGGCTCTAACCTTATAGAGACAAAAAGTAAGAACAGAGTAATGCAGCTTATAAGAAACAGAAATCATTTAGGGAGAAAAAAACTCCCTTCCCTCCCCACAATTAGTATCTTTAAAGAAATGAGAGAAAACATCACATGTATGAAACAAAGATAGGACACTATAAAAAAAAAAGAGAAAAGGAAACAAAAGAAAAAACTCTTGCAAATTAAAAATGTGATATTAGAAATAAAAAATTCAATAAAATTAGTAGAGGATAAAGTTGTGAAACATTCCAAAAAATAAAGCAAAAAGACAAAGAGATAAAAAATAGAAGAAAAATATATTTTTAAAAAATTATACAACCAATCCAGGAGGTCCAACATATGAGTAACAGGAAAGAAGACAGAAAACATGGGGCAGAAGAGATCAATGAAAAAGTTAAGAGGGACATGAAGTTACAGATTAAAAGGGTCCGCCTGGGGACCAGACCCCCTCCCACGACCAGGCAGACCGCTGCCGCCACCTGCAACTAGATAAGGAGCACGCCAAAAACATCACCTCCATGTGGGTGACCCACTACAGCCACCACAATAACCACAGCTGCCGCGAAAGCAGCTAGATGCCACAACCACCATGCAGATGGTCTGCCAGCCACTGGAGTGCACTGACAAAGGGAGAGTGACCAGCAGAGACCAAAGAAGAGGATGTCTCTCTCCACAAATCCCATTTCAGAGGGACAGAAGAAGCATCTGCTCTACGATAATACTGGGGGACTGAACATACCTCTCAGCATTGGACAGAGCATCTAGGCAACAAATCAACAGAGTAACCATTATTCTTTCAGAAGGAGAGAAGAAATCTAGGGTAATTAGAGTGGGGAGAGGGGAGGGAGAGATTGGACAAGGGGGCATAAAGAATAAATACGATTTGTATCAATATATATGCTAGTGATATTGATTTGATCAACATATGCCAACGTTTAACCCTAAAAATATGTATAATCAATTATGATTCAATAAAAATTAATATTAAATAAATAAATAAAAATAAAATAAAAATAAAAAAATAAAAGGGGCTGCCAAAGCATAATAATAGAACCTTACCAAAGCATATTATCATGAAACTTCCAGACACTGGGAAAAAAGGGAAGGTCCTATAAGTTTCCAGAGAGAGAGACAAAGAAGAAAAAGAGTCGTATATAAAGAATAAGGAATCAGAATGGAGTAGACTTCTCAACAATAACACTAGAAACTAGAAGATAAAGTAGAAACGCCTTCAAAATCTATACCCAAACTATCGATCAAGTGTGAAGATAGTCTAAGAACATTTACGCAAAGTCTCAAAAAATGTTGTCTTTCATGTTCTCCTTCTCAGGAAGCTACGGAAGGAAGCTACTGAAGGATGTTCCTCACCAAAACAAGGGAGTAAAACAGGTAAGAGGAAGATGGAAGATCCAGAAAAGAGGGGACTCAATTCAAGAAAGATGCAGAGACTCTTAGGATATTGGTGACGATGAACACAGGATGCATCAGGCACAGACAAAAGCAGGGGGGAAGGCTCTGAAGAGGCCTCCAAGATAAAAACATTGAAAGCAAGTTTAGACAACAGAGGAGAATTCTGGAAATGAGTCACTAAAAATATACAGAAAACTAAAGAAACAAAAAAAACAACTGAAGGTAATTATTAACTTTAGGTAAACCAGGAACAGAAAAGTAATCAACACGCATGGCTCTATATTACTGCCTGGCTCGACACGCACAGCTCTAGTACTCTACTGCTGCCTGGCTCAACAGCACTTATCTGCTCACAGCCTGTGGGTGGTGTTCACTCATTTCAGCAAAGTAACCAATCTAGGACCATTTGCTACGGTCAAGAAGGACTGCATGATCACCAGGTCATCCCTCTGTTTCTAGGAAACCCACTGCCTTCTTTCATCTTTGGTCTTTCATCTTGAACCACTTCAAGGGTCCCTGGAACGCACGGCAGATCAAAAGAATAACTGATGTAGTTTAATCAGTGGGTTCTGAGTAAAGGGCATTTCGCAGCTCAAGAGATGAGACAGAACTTTCTAACACAAAAACAAAAGGGAATAGGATATTTCAGAGCTAATTTATCAGGTTATAATTTAAAATAATAAAAGAAAGAAAGGAGCTGCATGGATAATGCAAAGTCTTTTTTTCCCAAAGAAATTAACCACTTGTAACAGCAAAACCTTCAGGTGTTAGGGTGGAGGTATGCCCTGAGAGGACAGTGTCGATTAGGTACCTACATAGCCATTCCTAGATCTGTGGGTTCCAAGCAGCCTTCAAAGTCCTCAGCCCTGGAACACTGTGAGGAGCTGCTGCTTGGCATCAGTGTGGCCTCTGGGAAGTCGGGCAGCCCATATGGGGTTCCTCCAACCCTCAGGCCAATTAGTAGATACAGCACAACCTACCCACCTCTGAACTGTCTTAAACTCTTTGTTATTCTGGTAGCTCCAGAGCAGCCATAGTTACGTGGAATATAAAATTGTTCAGGCTGGTATGGTTAAAAAAAAATCATAAAAATTGGTATGAAAATATTCTGTGGATTAAACAAGTATAAAATGAAGTTATTACTATGTTGTTAATAGTTTCCCCAGCAGGTGGTAAATCTACATAACATCAGAAAACCAGCAAGAAAGCAAACTCCAACCCATAGAAAATTAATAGCCCCCAAAGATCAACTATATTTAATTCATTTTATAAAATTGTTCATTTCACCAAAAGAATCAGAAAAGCAGGTAGAAAATGACTACTTGCACTGAAACAGAAAAATGTACCCCAGTGAATGGAAAAGAAAAAACTAACCACGAAGCCTAAAGGAGACTTTATGTAATTTTTTTATGGGAACACAAGTTTGAAATTAAAAATAAAATATGTAAATTCCTACTGCCTATAATTTCACTACAATTATTTCAATAAACAATTCAGGCCAAGAAAAAAATTCTTACTTCACACAGCCATTCTTCTTATCATATTCTTTCTTCTCAGCCAGTCCAAGTGGTTTCTCAGGTGGCTTCTGACTTAAAGCACTAGATATCAAAAAACACTTATTAAAATCTATAAGCCCATTTATAGATTAAATTTAGATTTATAGATTATTAAAATCTATAAGCCCATTTAGCCCAATCCTAAAAATATCTTTATTTTCTGGAAGAAAATTTAAGAAGTACCACTTAGGAATTACTTTACCTACATAAGTAAATTTTTGTGAGAACTGAAGATTAGCCCTATAAGTATAAAAACCTTTTTTTTCCTCCCCAGCAGGATCAACCAGGTATAAAAAACATTTTGAAGGAAAAAAAACATTTTGACACTTCTGGCGCTGGCCAAGACTGAATAAGCCCACCACAGCCTCTCTCTCCTGCTGATTACAACTAGAAACTCTGGATAAGGTACAAAACAATAGGGGAGAGAAGTAAAAACTTGAAAAATAGGAAGAATCATGGAGAGTCTCTTGGGTTTTTTTCTTCCTCTATCTCTTGGTGTTGACCTGAGGTGGCCTGTGACCTGGAATTGTGTAGCAAAACTCTGAGAGAAAAGGCCACTTTCAAGCCAGAGAACTGGGAAGAGGGGCCAGAGAGTGTGAGGAATCCCCACAGTTTTTCTTTTTTCCTCTTTTACTCTCCTGGCCCTGCCCCAAGGCCAGGTTGATCTTGGAGCCACATGTGGTGCGGTCACCTAAAACCTGTCCCTGCAGCCAGAGGAACTGGGAAATGGGGACCCTGTGGTCCAAAGACTGTGTGGGGAAAATCTCCCATCTTTTTTTTCTCCCTTATTTTCTATTGCTGTTTTGCTACCAAAGTGGCCCAGTTCTACAGAACGGCATGACAATTGCTCTAAACTAAACTGTCTATCTGGCTAGAGGAACAGTGAGAAGGAGCACCTAAAAACTGATGAATGTAAGGGAAATCCTGAAAATAAAAAGAGAGCTGGGTGGGAGGATCCCCTATTTTTATTCAAGACCCAACACAAGTCCCAGTCTCACCCTATGTTGAGCACATGCAGAACAGACAGACCCAAAGCAGCTTACCAAAGGCTTGGAAACTGAGCTAACATTGCAACCACCACCCACAGAAAATGAGACAGAATTTGAGGTCTGAACCTAATGAACTTGTCAACCTCCTGCTAAGAAAAACAAACACAACAAAAAACCCCAACATTCTCTACAGGATTTTAACAGAAACCAGAGTCTCACTACATAATGTTCAAAATATCCAGAATACAACCCAAAGCTACTCAACACACCAAGAACCAGGAAAACCAGATCCATTGTCAAGGGGAAAGACAGACAATAGGTGCCAACTCCAAGATGGCTCAGAAGAGGGAATGACCAAATACGTTAACGCAGCTATTACCGTGCTCCATGAGAAAAGAAAAGGTGAGCACCCTTAAAAGGAAAAATAAAAGTTCTCGGCAAAGAAATATAAACTATAAAAATAAAAATAAAAATTTTAGAAATTAAAAATATAATACACCAAATAAAATATTTACTGGATGAGCTCAATAGCAAAATGGAGATGACAGAAGAGTCAATCAACTTTAAGACAGATCAGTAGAATTATTAATCTGAAGAACAGTAAGGAAAAAAGATCGAAAAACTGAACAGAGCCTCAGGACCATTTGGACAATATCAAAATGTCTGACATTTGTTTCATCAGAGACTCAAAAGGAGAGAAAAAAGAGACTGGTGCAGAAAAAAAAATTTGTAGAAATTATTGCTGAATACTTTCCAAATTTAATGAAGGACAGAAAGCTATAAACAAGAACCTTAAAAAGCATAAGAAATATGAGAGAAACTACACCAAGGCATACAATAACTAAATTGCTAAAACCAGTAATAACAGTCAGAGGAAAAGACAGGTTGCAAATAGGAAAAGAGAAAAAGAAGACAGTAGATATTGTATTGAGAACAATGCAAACGAAGATAGTGGAGCAACATTCTTAAAATACATATACTGTTCATCTAGAATTCTATACCTAACAAAAATATTTTCAAAAATCAAGCTAAAATAATTCCTCAAATAAATAATTTTTACAAAAGCTGAAAGTGTTCATCACCTGCAGACCCACAATACAAAAAATATTAAAGGAAGTCTTTTAGGTAGAAGGAAATATCAGACGGAAACCTGGATCTACACAAAAAGTGAAGAGCACCAATGTAACTACATTGGTAAATACTTGAGATATTTTTCTTATTAGTTAAATCTCTCTAAAAGATAATTGACTGTTTAAATAAAAGTGATAATAGATTCTAATGTTTATCATATATGCATAAATAAAACATATGACACACAGCATAAAGTGCAGGAGGGGAAAACAGAAGTATACTACTTTGAGTTCTTACACTATACATAAAGTGGTGGTTATACATAATATGACATCCTTTCTGTGATTTCATTAATGTCACTGATGTGAATCTTCTGAGGACATACAGTCAAAGCCTTTGATACTCACTTTTAAGAAGATAACAAACCATATTATTATTATTATTATTATTATTTTTGCTTTCTATCATCTCTTGACCAAGCAACGTGTACTACTATCTGGCCCATGTTTACCCATCCTTCACACTCCGTGCCAACCTTCATTGGACCTGCCCTACAGAAACCACCTTGTCCAACAAGGTTAAAAGGAGACTCTAAAGCCACTACCAGTTTTCAATCCATTGTGCTGTTAACTAGTTACCACAACATTTTTATTTTAAATTAATGTACTTTTAGTCAAAATTTCCCACCTGGGACACCCTTTTAGGAAATGGAATACTTTCCCAACATCAATTGTGTAGAACATTGTAGAAGACAATATTACACTTAAGGCTCTAATCAATTACACTGAATTTCCAAATCATACCTTGCTGCTAGTGTATCTGGACCAGCATATATGGTTATGCCTCTTTCTGTTGGCCAGTATGCTGAAGATTCAACAGACTGTAAAAAAAAGTGTTTTCAGAAAGAATAGGTATGCTAGCAAGATATACAATCCTTTGGAACTAAACTTCCATGGGAATTTTCTCATAAACAACCACCCTGGATAATTTTCATGCACACATAGATATGGAGAGACAAAGAACTGAAAAATTGGGTGTTTATGCTATTGCTATCACCACTAGATTGAAATGTCCAAAAAGCAGGCACCTGGCATTTCGGATAATCAGTATTTAAAATGTCCTACAATTACTTTCACCTGTCTTGTCAAAGGGACTGGAGGGCAGGTTAGACTTGAACGTAACTATCAGAGTATCCCAGAATCCCAGATTTTCACACCCTTGTTAAAATGAGATCAGCACCCAATTTTGTACAGAGGCCACCAGGCCAATAACAAGAGCCTGGGAATAGGGGAACTGGAGTTATCTTGTTCTTTTGTTGTTGTTGTTCTGGCAGCTGGATCTGAACCCTTGACCCTGGTGTGATCAGCACTGCACTCTAACCAAGTGAGCTAACCAGCCTGCCCTGGAGTTACCTTGTTCTTTTGAAATAAGCAAACATGAAAACTATATTTTTTCATGAATAAAATTATCATAGCCAAGGACTTTTTAAAATAAAAAACATATTTTTGGTTTCTAACAGATTTCAAAAGAGAATATTCTAAAATTAACATCATATGAACTTTAATGAACATTTAAAAAATACAACCTTATTTACATCTTTTAAAGAGATGTGTTGCTGTTTGTTTTCAGATTTTTTTTTAGGGGAATCTCTTGATGAGTCCATATTACATTTTACAGCTTTATCTGCAAAATAAAAATAGTGATAAAAAAGCTACCTTGAAAAGTGTTATTAATAGATAGAAAATAGGACAAAAAAAGGAATATAAAAAAATAGCATTATAAAATCTTAATACATGAAGTTATTATGGAATAAGGTTTTGTATTAAATCTTACTTGAAGGATTAAATTTTAAAATCTTGTTTCAACCCTTACTGTTAAGAAAAAAACATTTAAAAAATTCCCGTACCAGCTTACTAAGAATGAAATAATTTATTTTCCCAACTTGGCAGACTATATTTTCCAAAGAGGGCCATACAATGTCTCCCAACACAAATTCTCTTCCTACGATGTGACTTTGACTCCCACTGAAAAATGGAATCTATATTGCTTTCCCATTAACCTGGGTGGGCTCGTAAACAACATGAAAGTGATGCTATGTGACATCTAAAGCTGGATCACGACAATGCCGTGTATTTATGACTTGCTCTCTTGGATGCACACTTTTGGAACCCAGCCACTACATTGTGAGAAGCCCAAGCAATGATACAGAAACGCTACTATAAGGCATTTCAGATGACAGCCCCAGCTGAGGTCCCAATCAAACCCAGCATCAACTGCCAGAAATGTAACTGAATAAATCTTCAAATGAATCCAACTGTTTAGTTACCACCAGCTTTCAAGCCTTCCCAGCTGAGGCCCCAGACAGTGTGGAACAGAGAAACCTTCCTGCTGTGCCCAGTCTGAATTCCTGGCCACAGAATCCATGAGCATTATCAAATGGATGCTGTTTCACACTACGAAGTTTGGGGAGATTTATTATACAGAAATAGTAACTGGGATCCCAATTATAACTCAGTTTCAGCCATGGTTCAGGATCACGATCAAGCATCTCATTCCTTAGTTGCATGGTAGTTATAGAGTGTGTTAGAAAACAGACTGAAATTTAATAACCCAGGAGGTACCAAAATTTTAAAGCAGACTCTTTCAAATATCTTTATCATCTCAGCCTAAACCTGACCTTTAGGAAGTGACAAAAGTTGTTTAGTGAATGATATAGATAATCAAGCTGGGTAATTACAGTTGGGTAAAACCTGAGGTGTGACTTCAAAGAAAAGAAAAACAAAAGAAATTCAACCCAGCAGTCATTTATTAGGGAGCTACAGAGGCAACATGTTTTTTTTCTTTTCCTTTTTTTCTTTTTTGGCAGCTGGCCAGTACAGGGATCCAAATTCTTGACCTGGTGTCACCAGCACCCCCACGCTCTCCCAGTGAGCTAACTGGCCAGCCCATGGAGCTACACAGGCAATTCTAGAAAAGTGTTCATTCTAAATGTTAACAAAACATTAAAAAGAACCAACTAGAACTCTCAGCAATAACAAATAGTCATCAAATTGAAAACTCAAAGATGGAGTAAATATTAGGCTAGAAGCAAAGAGAAAAATGGTAAATTTACAAATAAAATTAAGAAAATCTCTCAGAAATCAGTTCAGAGAAATAAAAAGGAAATGTGAAAAGAAGCTAAGAGAAATGGATGACAGAAGAGAAAGACTAAGCTATGTCTAAAGATTCAGAAGGAGAAGAGGGAGAAAAATAATCTTTAAAAATGTTAATATCTAATACTTTTTAGAAATTCAAGTTAGACATGAATTCTGTAATTAAAAAATTCCAAGTATCAATAGAATTTACTTTGAACCATCCACTTCTAGACACATTGTAAAGAAACTGCAGAATATCAAGGATAAAGAGAAAATCTAAAAAGTCAATTTACAGAATGTACCGATTACTTACAAAGAAAGACCAACAGATTTGTCAGAAGAACGTTAAGTACTAGCTTCAGGGCTGGCTGGTTAGCTCTGGTTAGAGCATGGTGTTAATAACACCAAGGTCCACAGTTTGATCCCTGTTACTGGCCAGCCGCCACCACCACCACCAAAAAGCATTAAACCTTAAGTACTATCATCAGTGTTGAAGGAAAATAACTAAGAACCTAAAATATATAGAGCTTAACTATTACCCTAAACACACACTACCCAGGACCCCCCTACTAAAAGAACTACTGAAGTATGTACTCAAGGAAGAAGAAAAATAAACCAGCAGTGTGATAAGAATATTAGTAATATGAGCATAACCAACACTTACTTAGTGTTTATTATATATCAGAAATGATTCTAAAATGCTTTATATGAATAAACTAATTCAATCCTATGTTATAGGTACCATGGAATTATTTTATTAAATTCTTTATGGCTCCTATATGGCATGATAATTTCCCCCTTTTTCAGATGAGGAAATGAGGCACAGAGAGGTAAAAGAACTTACCTATGTTTATGCAGCTAATAAAAAGCAGATCTGGATTCAAACACAAGCACTTCAGTCCCAAAGAACTTAAAGAAAAATTGAATGCAAAAAATATACATACAAAAAGTTAAAACTAAAATTCTAGAAAATAGAACAGAAATGGAAGGCAAAGTTTAGAAAAGGAAAGATAAGGTTTTTGACATGAAAAGAATAGACAATTACCTTAAAATTTTGTTAGAAAGTATAAGTATATACAAGGTCAAGGGTTCTGATCCTCATACCAGCCAGCCACAAAGAATAAAAGGAAAAAGAAAAAAAAAAACAAAACCCATAAGTATATTAAAAAAATCTAAGGCTAGGAGAAATGAAATACAATATATAAAAGAACAAATGCAGAAAAGGGGGAAAAGAACAGTCAATCCAAGAGCATGCAGGAAAGAACAGAGGGAAAAAAAAGAAAAATCATGGTCAATTGAAAACACAGAACGAGATGATAAAAATAAGTCCAAATACATATTTAGACAGAATAAATGTATGTGACTTGTTAAAAAAAATCATAGGTGGCACTCATAATAAGAGAAATGCAAATAGAAACTACTCTAAGATACTATTTCTCACTGTACACTGAAAAAAAATCCAAAACCTTCAAATTCTCTGCTGGTGAGGCTGTGAGGAAACAGGCACAGTCTCCTACATTCCTAATAGGACTCCAGGATAATATGGCACCTACAGAACCTGGCAATATACAACATAATCATTCTTTGACTCAGAAATCCTTCCTCTAGGACTCTATCTTAAAGATATATCTCCACAAATACAAAATAATATACACTAGAACAACTGGATACCTACATGGGGGTGGTGGGGGGGAAGCCTTGACCCTCACCTGTCATCACTAACTTGAAATGGATCATAGAACTGAATATAACCGCCAATAGTAGAAAACCCAGAGAAAGCAAAGATTTCTTAGATAGGACACAAAAATCATAAAAAAAAAAAATTGATAAGTTGGACTTCATCAAAATATAAAACTTCTGCTCTTTCATTAAGAAAATGAAAGGACAAGCCACAGATTGGGAGAAAATTTATTCATAACACATATATCTGACAAATGAATTATATCCAGAATACTTTTTAAACTCTCAAAGCTTGTAATGATAAGAAAACCCAATTTTTTATAAAATAGAAAAAGATCAACTTCATAAAACAAAATAGACAGCCAATAGGCACATGAAAACATGGGTGACATCATAAATAATCAGGAAAACAATTTTCAGTCAGGAAGTCAATCCCTGACAGTGCACTGAGAGTATATATAACAGCACAGAACACTCTAGAGACATTTTCAGGCATTGAAAATTAGAAAAAAAAATTTTTTTTTTTTTTTTGTCTTTTTCGTGACCGGCACTCAGCCAGTGAGTGCACCGGCCATTCCTATATAAGATCCGAACCCGCGGCAGGAGCGTCGCTGCGCTCCCAGCGCCGCACTCTCCCGAGTGCGCCACGGGCTCAGCCCGAAAATTAGAAAATTTACCTCCCACATAGCCTCCTTTCCTTAGGAAGTCACTTGAGGATGTACTCTATCCAAATAAGGTAAACGAAGGAAGGTGACATCTGGGGATCCAGCAAACAGGACCCAACTGGAGAGAGCACTAAAGAGGAACCCCAGCAGTAAGCAGGGATAGATGAGAAGAGGGAGCATTCTGTTGCAGGATGATCAGATAATATCACAGGTAGTTAGCAGTAGTGTGAAGTTAAGAAAATTTTGAGAATTGAACCCAAGTCACCCATAACTTTTGGAGAAATGAATAAAATAAAGATGGGGGGAAATCAAGCAGAAGCACTGTGGGTTGTGTTTCAAAGAGCTGGCTTGCTGAAGAAAGCATCTGGACACTGCTGCCACACTGCTTCTCACGCTGACTACTAGGCATGTCACAATTGTTAGGTTCACATCATGTGTCTGTAAGGATGTACACCTGCCAGAAGAAGGACTTACCAAGAAAAGAGGGCAAGTTTAGAGATATGATACCACACACTTCTGCTTCTAGCCAAGATGAATTCACAGGGACTGAATTTACTCTTCTGAACTGAAAAAGCATAAAACCAGACAAAACACATGAAACAATGGTTTTCAGATATTGTCTCCCAGGCAGTGTAGGACAGTGGTACCTAAGAGATGGGGAAAAAACGAGATGAGTACCATGATTTCTCCAGATCACTGCCTGGTGAGAGCTTCCAACATTAGGGGGGTGAGGGGTACACAGAAGGGGTATGGCAGTCTCTCTGAATCGAGCACACAGACATGGGAGCCCACAAGGGCCACATGGCTGGAGTATTAGAGGAAAGAGTGGCAAAGACAGTGAGTACAGGAGTCTCTCGCTGAGCACTGCTTAGCACATGCAGGTGAGCAGACCACCTGAGGCTGTGGAAAGAAGACCCCAAAATAAGCAGAGGAAACAATCTCAAGAACCTACACAGTGGTAGGGTGTTCCTACCAGAAGGATTAAAAAACATCAAAATTCACAGGGCATGGGTAGAGTACTAAGAGGATATTTCTTCAATAGACAAGAAAAATGAGAACAAAGCTTGAGAATATTTATGGGAATACAAAAATATCCAGCACACGAGGTAATCATAATGTGTGGCCAGCATGCAAAAGTTATCAGCATGCAAAGAAGCAGGAAAATACAACTGAGGAGACAAAGCCACAGAAACATACCCAGAGACGACACAGACAACAGTAATAGTAGACAAGGCCATCAAAACAGTTGTATAATTGTAGTCCATATGTTCAATAAGAGAGAAGCATTAAGTATGTCAAAGAGAAACAAAAAAGGTCATTAAAAAAACCCAAATGGAACTTCTAGAATTGAAAAAACTGATAGTAAAAAAAAAAAGACAAAAAACACTAGGTAAGATTTACAGAAGAATAGATAGATGAACCTGAAGATATAGCAATGTAAACTATCCAAAATGAAAAAAAGAAAAACTGGGGGAAAAAAAGAACAAAGCATCAATGAGCTATGGGTCCCTTTCAAGTGGCACATTTTATATAACTATATTTTATATATTGTTTAATGTATATAATATACACAAATAAATAAATAACTGGGGCCCCAAAGAAGAGAGGAAAAATCCAAAAATTTTTGAAGAAATAATAGTAAAAAATTTTCAATATTTGATGATCCAAGAAGCTCAGGGTACCCAAGCACAAAAACATGAAGAAACTACACCAAAACATATCATAATCAAACTTCTTAATATCAATGATAAAGAGAAAATCTTACAAGAATCCAGAGGAAAAAAGGATGTGTAACATGCAGAGAAATAAAAAATTACAGCAACTTCTCAAGAACAAAGCTCTCAACCTAGACAGCTATGTAGATACATAGAACTCTATATACAGAGAAAACATATTTCAAAACCAAGGGAAAATTAAAATCTTTTTCAGACAAAAAAGCTGAAAGAATTCATCACCAGCAGATTTGCAACATGAGATGTGTTAAAAAAAATATTTCAGGCAGAAGAAAAATTATATACCACATGGAAATTCAGATACATGTAAAGGAATGAAGAGCACCAGAAAGAATAAATGTGAAGGTAAATATAAAAAGGTGATTTCTTATTTTTTAAATCTCTATAGAAGAGAGCTGAATCTCAAAGGGACACACAAATTCTTGATCTCCATGGTGGAGAGCTGCAGAGTCTGTTAATCGTCCTGCAGTATCACTCAGTCCTTCCTCTAGAGCAGGGGTCAGCAAACTACTTCTAGAAAGGGCCAGCTAGTAAAATATTTGGGGCTTTTTGGGGTCTCCATTGCAACTACTCAACTCTGCTACTGTAGCACAAAAGCAGCCATAGACAATATGTAAGCAAAAGAGCATGGCTATGGGGCCGACCTGGTGGCTCACTCAGGAGAGTGCGGCGCTGGGAGTGCAGCCTCCCGCCGCAGGTTCGGATCCTGTATAGGGATGGCCGGTGTGCTCACTGGCTGAGTGCGGTGCGGGCGACACCAAGCCAAGGGTTGCGATCCCCTTACCAGTCACAAAAGAAAAAAAAAAAAAAAGAGCATAGCTATGTTCAATAAGACATTTTTATGGATACTAAAATTTACATTTCATATAATTTTAATGTGTCACAAAATATTGCCTTTTGGGGTTTTTTGGGGGGGCGGGGTTTACAACCATCTAAACATGGAAAATCAGTTTTTGCTTACAGGTTGTATAAAAACAGGAGGCAGGCCAGATTTGGCCCACAGGCTGTAGTCTTCCAACTCCTGCTCTGCGGTGACAGAACCTCTGATTTTTAGTTGGGCACCTAACAATCCAGAAGAAGGACACCATCTCCCAGACCTCCCTCCCTGAGTAAGCATGGCTGCGTGAAGAAGTTCTGGTCAAAGAAATGGGAGCAGAAGCATTACGTGCAAGTGCTGAGCTGTGCCTTCCTTTCTCCTTTCCCCTTTCCAACTAGCTTCAATGGAGACACAGTGATCAATCACCTTAAGAATGGCAGTACCAACAAGACAGAAAGAGCCTGGACCCATAAAGACCGGCCTGCACTTTTATGACATGCTGAAGAATTAAACTTCTCTCGTTTAAAAAAAAAAAGAGAGAGACCACGTAACCAAGAAGAGAGCAGAATGAAATATTCTGTGTTGAGAGAAAGAAATGACCAACATGGAACTCTGTATCATGAGAAATTATCCTTCTAAAGTGAAGGAGAAATAAAGACTTTCTCAGAAAAACAAACATTAAGGGAATTTGTTGCCAGTAGATATGCCTTGCAAGAAATGTTAAAAGAAGTTCTTCAGAGAGAAGGTAGATACCGGTACACCTTTGAGATATTGTGGGTTTGGTCCTAGACCACCACAATAAAGCAAATGTCACAATAAAGTGAGTCATAAATTTTTTGGTTTCCCAGAGAATATAAAAGTTATGTTTATCCTCTTCTGTAGTCTATTAAATAGGCAATAGCATTATTAAACAATTTACATACCTTAATTAAAAAATACTTTATTGCAAAAAAATGCTAACAATCATCTGAACTTTCAGTGAGTCAATCTTTTTGCTGGTGGAGAGTCTTGCCTTGATATTGACAGCTGCTGACTGATCAGGGTGGTGACTGCTGAAGGCTGGGGTGGCTGTGGCAATTTCCTAAAATAAGTTTGCCACATCTATTGACTCTTCCTTTCACCAAAGATTTCTCTGTAGTAGGGGATGCTGTTTGATAGCATTTCACCCACAGTAGAACTTCTTTCAAAATTGGAGTCAGTCCTCTCAAACCCTGCCACTGCTTTATTAACTCAGTTTATGTAATACTGTAAATCCTCTGTTGTCATTTCAGCAGTGTTCACAGTGTTCTCACCAGTAGATTGATCTCAAGAAATAGCTTTCTTTGCCATCCGTAAGAAGCAATTCCTCAATCATTCAAGTTTTACTGTGAGATTGCAGCAATTCAGTCATATCTTCAGGCTCCACTTCTAATTCTAGTTCTCTTGCTTTTTCCACCACATCTGCAGTTCCTCCACTGAAATCTTGAACCCTCAAAGTCATCCATGAGGATTGGAATCAACTTCTTCCAAACTCCTGTTAATGTTGATATTTTGACCTCCTCCCATGAATCATGAATATTCTTTATGGCATCTAGAATGGCGAATCCTATACAGAAGGTTTTCAATCTACTTTCTTAGATCCCTCAGAGGAATCACTATCTATGGCAGCTATAGCCTTACGAAATGTATTTCTCAATAAGACTTGAAAGTTGAAATTACCCCAGGGCTGCAGAACGGATGTTGTGTCAGCAGGCATGAACACAACATTAATCTCCTCGTACATCTGTATCAGAGATGGCTTCTTTCCTTAAATCTCATGGACCAACCTCTGCTAGCTTCAAACTTTTCTTCTGCAGCTTCCTCACCTCTCTTAGCCTTTCACAGAATTGAAAAGAGTTAGGGCCTTGCTCTGGATTAGGCTTTGGCTTAAGAGAATGTTGTGGCTGGTTTTACCTTCCATTCAGACCACTAAACTTTTCTTCATATCAGCAATAAGGCTTTCATTTTCTTATCATTAGTATGTTTACTGGATTAGCACTTTTAATTTCCTTTAAGAACTTTTCCTTTACATTGACAACTTGGCTAACTGTTTGGTACAAGAGGTTGAGCTTTCAGCCTATCCTGGCTTTTGACATGCCTTCCTCACTAAGCATAATCATTTATAGCTTTTGATTTAAAGTGCAAGACGTGCAACTCTTCCTTTCACTCGAATGCTTAAAGGCCAGTGCAGGATTATTAGTTGGCCTATTCAATACTGCTGTGTCCCAGGGAATAGGGAGGTCCAAGAAGAGGGAGAAAGATGGAGGAATGGGCCAGTTGGTGGAGCAGTCAGACTACATATGATATTTATCGATTGAGTTTGCCGTCTTACACATGAGTGTATTTTGTGGTGCCCCAAAACAATTAAAATAGTAACATCAAAGATCACTAATAACAGATCTTCATAACTGATATTATAATAATAAAAAAGTTTGAAATATTATGAGAATTACCAAAATGTGACAGAGAGACATGAAGTGAGCATATGATGTTGGATAAACGGTGCTGATAGACTCATCCAATTCAGTTGCCACAAACCTTACATTTGTAAAAAATACAGTATCAGTGAAGTATGATAAAGCAAAGTGCAATAAACTGAGGTATGCCTTTAATAAAGGTCAGAAACTCAGATCTACATGAAGGAAGAGCATTAGTGAATGAATAAGTGAAGGTAAAATTAAAATTTTTCTTTTTCTTAATTGATTTAACAGATAACAGTTTGTTAAAAATAACAGCAACATTGTATTCAATTGTGTATGCTTATGTATACATATTTATATGCTTATGTATGCTCAAATATAATAAGTGAAATGAATGACAGCAACGATACAGAGATAGGAAGGAGAAATAAGAATTATGTTGTTATTATAAGATACTCATGGTACCCATGAAGTAGAACAGTGTTATTTAAAGTAGATTTGGATTAGTTGTAAATGCATACTGTAACCACTAAAAAAAAGTGAAGAAATAATAATAACTGATACGCTAAGAAAGGAGAAAAATGGTATGCTATAAAATGCTCAATTAAAACCACAAATGGCAATAGAAGAGTGGAGACAAAATAAGGACAAAGAACAAGGGCAACAAATCAAAAACAGTAACAAACATGGTAGATATGAATCCAACTATATCAATAATCACTTTAAAAATTAATGGTCTAAATACACCAGTTAAAAGACTGAGATTGTCACAGTTGATCAAAAATAAGACCCAACTATATGGTTTCTACAAGAAACCCACTTTATATACAAAGACACAACTGAGTACTTCAAAAAGTTCATGGAAAGATTCACAGTATCTTTCAATTCCATTTTTCCACGAACTTTTTGAAGTACCTATGTATAGATTAAAAGTAAAGAGATGGAGAAAGATACAATGCTAACACTAATCAAGAGAAAGTGAAAGTAGCCATATTAATTTCAAACAAAATAGACTTCAGAGTAAGGAAAGTTCTCAGAAATAAAGAAGGGCATTACATAACGCTAAAGCAGTCAATTCTCCAAGAAGACAATTCTTATTTAATACGAATTTGCCTAACAGAGTATCAAAATATGTGAAGCAAAAACTGATAGAAGTGCAAGGAGAAATAAATGAATCCACTATTACAGCTGAAGACTTAAACATCCCTCTATCAAAAATGGACAGATCCAGCAGGCAGAAAATCAGTAAGGACACAGCTGAACTCAATAACACCATCTGTTAACTAGATGTAATTGACATCTATAAACTACTTCACACAATAACTGCAGAATGCCATTCTTCTCAAGCTCACAGGGAGTAATACATCAAGAGAGTCCATATTCTGGGCTCTGAAACTCACCTTAACAAATTTAAAAGAATAAAAATCATACATTGCTCTCAGACCACTATGGAATTAAACTAGACATCAATAACAGAAAGATAGCTGGAAAATACCCAAATACTTGCAGATTAAACAATACACTTCTAAATAACACATGGGTCAAAAAAGAAATCTCAAGAGAAATTTTAAGAATATTCTGAACTACAGGCCAGCCCGTGGCTCACTCGGGAGAGTGTGGTGCTGATAACACCAAGGACCCGGGTTCGGATCTCATATAGGGATGGCCGGTTAGCTCACTGGGTGAGCATGGTGCTGACAGCACCAAGTCAAGGGTTAAGATCCCCTTACCGGTCATCTTTAAAAAAAAAAAAAAAAAAAAAAAAGAATATTCTGAACTAAATGAAAATGAAAATACAACATATAAAAATTTGTGGGATACAGCAAAAACAGTGCTCAGAGAGATATTTATAGCATTGAATGTGAATGTACATATTAGAAAAGATCTAAGATCAATTACCTAAGCTTCCACCTTAGGAAAATAGAAAAAGAAGATCAAACTAAATCCAATGTAAGCAAAAGAAAATATAAAAATTTGACCAGACTGCATAACAAAATACCACAGACTGGGTGGCTTAAACAACAGAAATTTATCTTCTCCCAATTCTGGAAGATGGAGGTCCAAGATTAAGGTGCTGGCCAGTTTGGTTCCTGGTGAGGGCTCTCTCCCTGGCTTGCAGATGGCCACTTTCTTGCTGTGTCTTAACGTGACAGAGAGACCTCTGGTATCTCTTCCTATTCTTATAAGGGCACCAGCCTTCTCAGATGAGGGCCTCGCCCTTATGACATCATTTAACCTTACTTATCTCAGAAAGACCCTATCTCCAAAAGCAATGACAATGGGGCTTCAACATATGAATTTGGGGAGACACAATTCAGTCCATAGTATAGGTCAATAAAATTACTAAGCCTCTAGCCAGGCTAACTAGAGAGATAATTATTACTAATATCAGAAATAAAAAATGGGACATTACTACATAAACATGGACATTAAAAGGATAATAAAGGAATATTATGAACAATCCTATGCCCACAAATTTAATAGGCTAGATGAAATGACCAATTCTTTAAAAGACACAATCTGCCAAAACTCACACAAGAAGAATTTAGATAATCTGAATAGGCCTATATCTACTAAAGAAATTGAATCAATAATTAATAACCTTCCAAAAGAGAAAGTACCAGGCCCAGATGGGTTCACTGGTAAATTCTTCCAAACATTTAAAGGAGAAATTATACCAATTCTCCACAATCTCTTCCAGAAGAGCAAACAGAGGGAATACTTCCTAATTCATTCTAGGAGGCCAGCATCACTCTAATACCAAAACCAAAGACATTACAACAAGACTACAGATGAGTATTTCTCATGAACATAGATGTAAAAATCTTCAACAAAATATTGACAAATCAAATCCAACAATGTTTAAAAAAAATTATACACCATGACCAAGTTGAATTTATCTCAGGTATAGAAGACTGGTTCAACATTCAAAAATGAATTAATGTAATCCATCACTTCAGCAGACTAAAGAAAAATCACATGATCATATCAATAGATTTAGAAAAGCACTTGACAAAAATTCAACATCTGTTCTTGATAAAAACTCTCAGCAAACTAAGTAGAGGAGGACCAGATAAATAAGATCTACAAAAAATCCTATAGCTAACATCATACATAATGATGAGAAACTAGAAGCTTTCCTGCTAAGATCAGGAACAAGGCAAGGACGGCCTTATCACGAATGCTTTTCATTATCATACTGGATGTCCTAGCCAATGCAATACAACAATAAAAGGAAATTAAGAGGTACAACAGACTGGGAAGAAAGAAATAATACTGCCTTTGTCTGCAGATGACATGATTATCCATATAGAAAATCCAAAAGAATTGACAAATACACTCCTGGAACTAATAAGCAATTACAGCAAGATTATAGTATACAAGGTTAATATATAAAAGTCAATAGCTTTCCTATACATCAGCAATGAACAAGTGGAATTTGATATTAAAAACACAATACCATTTACATCAGCACCCCCCAAAATGAAATACTTAGGTATAAATGTAACAAAATATGTACAAGGTCTTTATTAGGAAAACTACAAAACTCTGATAAAAGAAATAAAGAACTAATTAAATATAGATATTTCACGTTCATGGATAGAAAGACTCAAATACTGTTATGATATCAGTTCTTCCCAACTTGATCTATAGATTTAATGCAATCCCAATCAAAATCCCAGCAAGTTATTTTGTAGACATTGACAAAGTGATTCTAAAGCTTATATGGAGAGGCGAAAGATCCAGAATAACCAAGGGGGAAGGATCCACGGTGACCAGGTGCAGGATATCAAAGCACAAGCAGAGTAAGTTGTACATCCATGGGATAAAAGGGGTGGGCAGTCTGGAGCAAGGTGTTAGAGCCAAGTAGGTGGAGGGTGCCCTGATGAGGGTGGGAGTGGGGTACAATGTGGGGATACATAATCCAAGTGTGGTAAGGAGAATGGTGTCTGAGTCTAAATGAAATGAGGAAGCACCCATGGGTGGCAGGGTTGAAGTATTACAGCCAGAACTGGGTGACTGCCCAGCAGGGGTTGTCAAAGCCTGAGTGTAGTGGGGAGTGTGTTGATGCAGAAGAAGGGATAGTAATGGTGATGAAAGACTGGCAAGCATAAAACCAAGAATAGTTACTTTTTGGGGTGACCCAATAAATAACTATATTAAGGATAATGGGAGATGAGAAGAACTGACATAAGACAATATTGAGTCTTTCCATCTATGAACATGGAATATCTATTTATTTAGTTAGAGTTACAGATTTGGATGGGCAGAAAACTAGAATAAATCCAGCAGTAATTGCACATGGAAGCACTGGTATTAACCTATTTAAAAAATATTCATAGAGAGATAGAGAAATAGTTATAGATGAAAATGTGTTTGTGTGGGTGGACACACACACATATATAAACTCCTGGTTTTCAATACATAGATAGATATTACATACATATAAATGTAAGTGTATGTATACATAATTATACACACACACCCTCACAGACATACATACGTAGTCCCTAGCTCTGTCCACCAAAAGTGCCTGGGAGCAACAATACCCCAGTAGCAATGAACACACGTCATTCCCAGATCTTGGCTTGAAAATGCCATTCTCCATTAAAAGGATCCAGAGCAACTTGGAAAAACTGTTGACTTCAGAGTCGCAGATAGGAATCCATACTAATATAAATAAATGAGCAAATTTTAAAAATTACATATTTACATAGCCTCACACTGTCTACAAAATATTTACAAAAGGCAAAAGTGTAATTTTCAGTGGAGAAGCCTGACAGACACCCCCTTAATCAAATGATCAAACTAAATTTCATCAGTAATGGGACAAAGTGAAATCGTGTCACCTGACAGTATGGAATGAGGAAAACACAGCCACCCTTCTGAAGTATTCCTGCCATAAATGCATAAGCTAGATGAGGAAAATCATCAGCCAAAACTAAGGGACATTCTACAAAATAACTGGTCTGTAGTCTTCAAAGTTGTCAAGGTCATGAAAGTCAGGGAAAGACGCAAGAACTGTTTCAGACTGAAGAGGGCTTGACCACTAAATGCAACAAGTGACGCTCAACTGCATCCCTTTCCTATAAGGGGATTATCGGGACAATGGGCAAAACTTGAGTGGCATCTGGGGGGTAGGAAATCACAATGTAGCAATGTTAATTTTCTGATTTTGATGACTATTGTGGATATTTTTTGAGAATATCCTTGTTTCTAGAAAAAACACTCAAGTATTTGGGAATGATGGATAAAAGGTCAGCAACTCATTCTCAAATGGTTTAGGAAAAGAGTTCTTTATAACGCTCCCCACTTTTCTGTAATTTTGTGATTATTCTAGAATAAAAAATTTTATTGAAAAGATAGATGTACACTCCATGAAAGCAGAATCTTTGTTTCTTTCCCTGATGAATCCCTAGAACTCCCTGACACATAGTAAGTGCTTCATAAATATGTGATGAAAGAATGAATGTGGATTAGGGGTATGAGTTAATCTGTCACAGAAGTCAAGACAATGTCTAAAATTAATAAGACTACTAATAGTAAAATACACATAATTATTTTTAAATTTGGAGACAACTACTAAAATAAATGGCTGAAAGGAATGGTTTTACCTCTAGGGATCAGCCTGGTGTGAGAAGAGGTTGCACAAGAGAAAATTACTTTTCATTATAGCCCTTCTGTAATATTTGATTATTTAACCAAGTATTAGCAAAGTATTACACTTTGATTTTTTAAAAATGTATGGCAACTTCAAAGAGAAGTACCCATACCAGCCAGCTGCCAAAAAAAGAAAAAGAGACAGAAATACTAAAAGTTAACTGAAATATAGTCAAAATCTCACAATGATTACAAGGAAAAGGAAATCTTTACATGGATAAGTACACCTAATACTTTTGTTTTTTACATGACAATCCAGTCACACCTCACATTCACTTTTGTTGTTGTTGTTCACCATAGCACTGACTGTAATAAAGAAAAGTAGAAAACAATTACTGCCCAACAATATGGGGCTACTTAAAATAATTATGATGTATTCACACAATGGAAAGCTGTGCAACGATTAAACATAATGATGTAAATACCTGGTGTTTTTCCTGCTTTGATGGAAACAGAAGAAATATAAATGGAAATAAAGTCCATTCTCATCAATAACAGGGGCAACTTTCAGAAGTAATTCATCTGGGAACCCCTACAGGAAGTATATCAGAATCTGGTGCGGGGGCTGCAAGTGCTGAGGGGCTGCCACGGAACAGCACTATGCCAAGCAAACTCCGTACCTGGATGGTCCACCTAACCAGTCCCAACAGGATGGGAATGATGCCTCCCCATGTCCCACAGGAGGGAGCAGGACTGACACTCTGACAATCTCACATCAGAGCCCAGGTCCTTAAAAACATGTTCTACTGGATATATCTGACCTAGAAAGAAGTTCAGCCATATAGTAAGCAAAAAACACTACAAAGAGGTATGTTTGGTAGGACCCGACTTCTGTAAACTAAGAACCTAATAAACACCCTCTGGAAAACTTCGGAAAGAAAAACTCCAAAATTTTAATTAGGTAATGAGATGACAGGTTTTTACACTTTTGGTTATATGTATTTTACCATAACGAACAACATTACCAAAGTAATTAAAAATAACTTTAAGCACAGGGAATATTTTAGTTGACTAAAGCTTTATTTGAGTTGTAGTTTACCCTGGATGCACATGAAATATTACGTGCACAGGTGTACATAAATCCAGTATGAGTGAAGTGGTGGAGGGACTACCACAGAGCGTAAGCCATGCATCAAAGAGGCTGACGAATTTTACTCTGGTCCAACAATTCCAAGCCATTCAATATCCTGAAAATATGGAATTAAAAGACGGGTATTTCTGCCTTCATAAGTATGTCTTCCTTATTTTTATGCAACCAATTACTTAAAATAGAAATCAACTATAAATGCACATGGATACTCTGCAGACAAACAATAATCACTGGTCTATGGCGGGGCTGGCATAAATTAGTCCTACATATAAACAGGTGCCTGTTATGTTCTTTACATTAGAGTAAAATCTCTGAGTATGGACTGCATGGAAAATTATCTCTGTCAGAATCTACATCATAAATTGGTTACATTAAATTAAGAAAAAGAGAAAGAATTACTATAGACCTTCTAAACAACCTTTATAATCTTTAGATAGTTAAGAGTATTCTTTTATTATGCTGCCTATGAAATAAATCAAACTAGTATAACTCACCCAGTACTGTAGCAGTCGGCCCTAAGTCACCAACAACACCCTTGCACCATGTATGCTGGAGAGATTGTGCCAGAAAATTTAAACCCTGTGAATCTGACAGAAAGAATAAATTTCAGGACTAAAGCATGAAATAAAAATCAAAGTAAAAATGAGAATTCGTTGGTATACTGCTTCTGCTCTTGCCTTTGCTGTAAGGTTATAGGAGACCTACCTAGAGGGGAGCAGTATGAGAGGACTAAATACTGAACGTAGAGAGAAACAATTAAAATTGTTTCCATGGTCAATGTCTAACTCTTCTCATATTTTTATCCTAAGGGTCATTTGCAATAAATAGCTCTTTTTAAAAGTATCAAAAACTCTATAAATATTCAAAACCTTGTCTTATTTATTATCTCTGAAGTACAAACATCTGGACTTCTAAAAACACAACTCAATGTTAACAAGAACTTGAGAATAGTTTTTTCCTGGCATCACGAAGACAGTTGTATTGGCTTTAGGACCTAACCACGATTGAACCTTAAATATTAAACACAAAGGCCACACATCTCTTTCTCCATGTGGGGAAAAGTCTGTACAACCACTTATATCAATACACTAAGTTGAAAAATAAAACAATTTAAAGGAAAAATATATTGGAGAGAATCCACTCACTTTTCATTTCTTGAAAATCTTTTCCTTGCAGAAACATTGGCCAAAGAGTCAGTGCTGGATTCAGTGTACTGGAGAAGGATGCTGACTTTATACTCAATCTTGGTTTCTCTAAAGAATCAAGGTTTTTATTCTCTGTGGGTGATATATAACAAGCGAAGTTCTTTGCAACCAGATCATCATTAACACAAACCTGTAAAATTTTAAACATTTCAAGTAGAGTCAAATGATTGAAAATATTCCAAACTTAACTCCAAATTTCAATCTTCAGAAAAATTATTTTCTAGAACATAAGTTGATAGAAATAGATCCCTTGACCTCTGCTCTAGTAATGACGAATTAAATACTTCTCACCAACCCTCACAATGAGAAAAACAGCAAGGATCTGTATGAAATATCAGAAATACCTTCTTGAAGGCACTGCAGAGCTGACACAACCTGGCCAGACAAAGATCTGGTGGGAGGACAAAGACAAAACACTAACCATAAAAGGAAAAACTGATAAATTAGATTTTATCAAAATCTAAAATTTCTGCTATTCAAAAGCAAAGGAAGAGATGAGGCAAAAATATTTTAAAATCAAGTATCTGGATGGACATGTACCCAGAATACATAAAAAACTCTCAAAACTCAATAAAACGAAAACAACCCAATTTAAAAATGGGCAAAATAGCTGAATGAATACTTCATCAAAGAAGACATATGGATTGGTAATAAGCATATAAAACATTAGCCATTAGGGAAATGCAAATTTAAACCACAGTGAGATACCACTACATCCATATACCACTATACCCATCAGAATGATCATACAAGTGTTGAAGAGGATGCGGAGGAATTAGAACTCTCACACGCTGCTGAAGGGAGTGCAAAATGATCAACCCCTTTGGAAAACAATTTGGCGGTTTCTTAATACCTACAGTATCATCCAGAATTTGACTCCTAGATATTTACTAAAGAAAAATGAAAGCAGAGGTCCACAGGAAGACTTGTACATGAATATTTATAGTAGCCCAAATTGGCCACAACCCAAATGTCCATCGACAAGTGAATAAATAAATACACTGTAGTATATCCATACAACGGAGGAGGCCTTGACAATAAAAGGAACGAGCATTGATATATGTAGCAACATGGATGTATCTTAAAATAATTTTGCTGAACTAAAGAAGCCATGCCAAAAAAGAAAATAACCTGGGATATATCCTCATGCACCCTTGGGAAGCAGGAAAAAAAAAGACTGTGGGCCTAATTTTCTTTTTGTGGAAATTATGACCTCATGAATTCATAATAAGTTGTCTCTCAGCTGAGCTTGGGCTTCCCTGCCTTCCACACTTCACCAGCTTGAAGTAAGAGCAAGTCATCTTCAGTATATAACCTACACTGTTAGACCTACTTTTGAAAAGCAAGTAGAAAGCAAATTAATAAAGAATTTATTTTTAAGAAGACATTTTACAAGATTGGTACTATAGCCAACATTTTGGTGAAAAATGAGCAAGGTGAAAAATAAGCAATGAACAGTCACAGGTGAAGTCAACCAGGATGTGGGGAACCCAAAATGCAATACAAACAGTAAAAAATGAACCTTATTAAACAAGAATAATATAATCACACTGAAGAGAGGGGAGGAAAAAACTAACCCAAGTAGCTTTGGAAAACAGTATTTTGGCTGTATGATGTAAGGCTAAAGAAAAATTTCTTTTTCACAGGAATGTGGGTTAGCACTTTTATTTTTATTTTTTTGGTAGCTGGCCACTACAGAGATTGAACCCTGGACCTTGGTATTATCAGCACTACACTCTAATGTGGGTTAGCAATTCTGAAATTACTCTATGTGAATACTATGATTAATCAAATAAGTACGAGGGTACTTCAGAAAATTTGTGGAAAAATAGAATTAAAAGTCAGTACAAATCTTTCCATGAACTTTTTAAAGTACCCTCATACACTGTGTCTAACAAGACCACGTTTCTCATTATTGGAGAAAGGTATTAAGAATAAGGAAAGAGGAGGGTGAGAATGAACCCTGCAGTACTGCATTGAAATTAGAGGAACTAGAAGTCTTAATTTTCATACAGATGGATAGATATAGAAATAAATACAGATTGTGTGTGCACATGGGTTAGTGTACATACATATATTTCCTCACTCTGCTGAGAGGACCTACAATCAATGACACCCCTACTGGGTTCCAATCAGGCAGCTCATGACGCCTCACCTAGCCACACCCTCACGGGATACAGCAGTGATAAAAATTTAGCAATGAACAAAAGTTTGACTAAGTTACGCTAATCTAGGATTGGTAAATTTCGTGCCAGCCACCGTGGTCATATGATTAATCCGAACAAATAAAACTCAGCGTAAAGCGTGTTTAAGAGTACAAACAACAAATAAAGTTAAACCTCATCCATACTGTAAAAAGCCATGGCCGAGGACAAAATAAACCATGAAAGTAACTTTACAACAACCTGAACACACGACAGCTGGGGCCCAAACTGGGATTAGACATCCCACTATGCCAAGCCATAAACCCAGGCGGCTAACCAAACAGAGCCGCTTGCCAGAGTACTACCAGCAATAGCTCAAAACTCAAAGGACTTGGCGGTGCTTCACATCCCCCTAGAGGAGTCTGTTCTATAATCGATAAACCCTTGTATACCTCACCATCCCTTGCCAAGTCAGCCTGTATACCGCCATCTTCAGCAAACCCTTCCAAGGCACAAAAAGTAAGCACAAAAATCTACATAAAAACGTTAGGTCGAGGTGCAGCCCATGAGATGGAAGAAATGGACTACATTTTCTGATCCAGAACAACCTACCCACGACAGCCTCCGTGAAAACTGAAGGCCAAAGGAGGATTTAGTAGTAAACCAAGAATAAAGAGCTTAATTGAAAAAGGCCAAGAAGCATGCACACACCACCCGTCACCCTCCTCGAATACCACTGCAGACAAAATCTCTACCAGAGCTGCCACCAACAAACCTAGAGGAGACAAATCGTAACAAGGTAAGTGTACTAGAAAGTGTACTTGGACACACCAAAGTGTAGCTTAACCCAAAGCATCCGGCCTACACCCGGAAGATTTCACACCGACTGACCACTTTGAACCAGCCCTAGCCCAAACAACCCAAACATGAAAAAATAATCTAACTCTCAAATCAAACCATTTAAGCACTCTTAAAAGTATAAGAGATACCGGTGCGCTCACTGGCTGAGCGCGGTGCAGGCGACAACAAGGGTTGCGATCCCCTTACCGGTCACGAAAAAGACAAAAAATAAAAATAAAAAAATAAAAGTATAGGAGATAGAAATTATCCATAGGTGCTATAGAGACAGTACCGCAAGGGAAAGATGAAAGAATAAGCTCCAGTACCAAATAGCAAAGCTTCCCCCTTGTACCTTTCGCATAATGAGTTAACTAGAATAATCTTGACAAAGAGAACTTTAGCCAAAAACCCCTAAGCCAGAGGAGCTACTCACAGGCAGTCACAAGGACAAACTCATCTATGTAGCAAAATAGTGAGAAGACCTATGAGTAGAGGTGAAAAGCCAACCAAGCCTGGTGATGGCTGGTTGTCCAGTACAGAATTTCAGTTCAACTTTAAATTTACCTAAAGAACCTACTACTCCAAAGGTAAATTTAAATGCTAGTCTAAAGAGGTACAGCCCTTTAGACACGGGACTCAGTCCCTAATAGAGAGTAAGCCATGAACCATCCATTGTTGGCCTAAGAGCAGCCACCAATTAAGAAAGTGTTCAAGCTCAACAACCACAAAGACTTAATTCCTACCATATGCACCAAACTCCTAAAACCAAACCGGACCAATCTATTCTTACACAGAAGAGATACTGTTAATATGAGTAACAAGAACTCCATTCTCCCTGCATAAGGCTATATCAGACCAGATGCCCACTGATAGTTAACAATACAATAAAAACTGTCCAACCAGAATCTACTTATTCCTTCAATTGTTAACCCAACATAGGCATGCACAAAGGAAAGACTAAAAGAAGCAGAAGGAACTCAGCAACTATAAACCCCGCCTGTTTACCAAAAACATCACCTCTAGCATTACAAGTATTAGAGGCATTGCCCGCCCAGTGACACAGTTCAACGGCCACAGTATCCTGACCGTGCAAAGGTAGCATAATCATTTGTTCCTTAATTAGGAACTTTTATGAAAGGCCACACGAGGGTTTTACTGTCTCGTGCTTCTGAACAGTGAAATTGACCTCCCCGTGAAGAGGCGGGTATACAAAAGTAAGACGAGAAGACCCTATGGAGCTTTAATTAACTGGCAAGCAAAACAATATAAACCTAACTCAGGCACAACAACAAAGCCTTCTGAGCTAGAAATTTTGGTTGGGGTGACCTCGGAGTAAAAGAAAATCTCCGAATGACTATGGCTTAAACCAACTAGTTCAATCAACACAACCATCAATTGACCCAAAACAATTTGATCAACGGAACAAGTTACCCTAGGGATAACAGCGCAATTCTATTCTAGAGTCCCTATTGACAATAGAGTTTACAACCTCGATGTTGGATCAGGACATCCCAATGGTGCAGCTGCTATTAAAGGTTTCTTTGTTCAACGATTAAAGTCCTACGTGATCTGAGTTCAGACCGGAGCAATCCAGGTTGGTTTCTATCTATTACTGCATTTCTCCCAGTACAAAAGGACAAGAGAAATAAGGCCCACTTCTAAAAGCGCCTTCAACCCCAATGAATGATATAATCTCAACTCAACTCATCCCTACACGCCCCGCCCAAGGGCAGGGCTTCTTAGAATGGCAGAGCCCGGTAATTGCGTAAAGCTTAAGACTTTATAACCAGAGGTTCAACTCCTCTTCCTAACACCATCCCCGCCATTAACACACGTCTACTCATTATCCCTATCATACTCGCAATAGCATTTCTCACCCTTGTAGAACGAAAAACACTCGGCTATATACAGCTCTGCAAGGGACCTAACGTCGTCGGCCCCTTTGGTCTTCTCCAACCCTTCACTGACACAGTAAAGTTATTTACCAAAGAACCACTCTGACCACTAACATCAACCACCTTCCTATTTATGACAGCACCTGCATAGCTCTTACCCTAGCACTCACCATATGACTCCCACTACCAGTGCCCCACCCCCTAGCCAGTTTAAACATAGGAATACTAGTCATTCTAGCCACCTCGAGCCTAGCCGTCCACTCGATCCTCTGATCAGGATGAGCCTCAAACTCAAAATATGCCCTAATTGGAGCCCTATGAGCAGCAGCCCAGACAATCTCATATGAAGTCACCTTAGTCATCATTCTTGTAGCAGTTCTACTTATGAATGGATCCTACGCCCTACCAACTCTCATCACCACCCAGGAATTCATATGATTAATCATCCCATCATGACCACTATCCATAATATGATTTATTTCAACACTAGCAGAAACCAACCGAGGCCCATTTGACCTAACAGAGGGCAAATCAGAACTTGTATCAGGATTCAACATTGAATACCCCACAGGTTCCTTCACCCTGTTCTTTATAGCCGAATACATCAACATCATCCTAACAAACTCCCTCACCACTATCATCTTCCTGGGAACATTCTACGACGCCTCCACACCAGAGACTTTCACAGTAAACTTCACCACCAAACCCCTGCTCCTAACGGCTCTGTTCCTATGAATCCGAGCCTCCTACCCACGATTCCGATATGATCAACTAATACACCTCCTGTGAAAAAGTTTCCTCCCACTAACACCGGCCCTGTGCATATGACACATTTCAATACCCATCCTACTATCAGGCATCCCCCCCTCAAACCTAAGAAACATGTCTGACAAAAGAGTTACTCTGATAGAGTAAATAATAGAGGTCTGAACCCCCTTGTTTCTAGAATTATGGGAATTGAACCCACTCTTAAGAACTCAAAACTCTCCGTGCTACCTATTACACCACATTCTACAGTAAGGTCAGCTAAACAAGCTATCGGGACCATACCCTGAAAATGTTGGTTCACATCCTTCCTGTACTAATTAACCCCATAACCTTCTCCATCATTCTCATAACCCTACTCACAGGCACCATACTCACAATACTAGGCTCTGACTGACTAACAATCTGAGCTGGTCTAGAAATAAATACACTTGCCTTCATCCCAATCCTGACAAAAAAAACAAACCCACGATCCACAGAAGCAGCCCCCAAATATTTCCTCACACAAGCAACAGCATCCATACTCCTAATAATGGCCTTCATGATCAATACAGCAAGCTTGGGACAATGAACAGCCATAAACATGAACAACCCCTTAACAGCCTCACTACTAACACTAGCGTTAATTATAAAACTAGGCCTATCCCCCTTTCACTTCTGAGTCCCAGAAGTTACACAAGGGGTCCCTCTAACGTCGGGCATAATCCTACTGACATGACAGAAACTGGCCCCCATCTCAATTATATTCCAAGTTGCACCACTACTTAACCCCCACATCACCCTGACCGCTGCCACCCTATCCATCCTAGTAGGAGGGTGAGGAGGACTTAACCAAACACAGCTACGAAAAATCATAGTCTACTCATCAGTCTCACACATAGGCTGAATAACAGCCAACCTCACCTACAACCCCTCAATTGTGATCCTCAGCCTACTAATTTACATCGTACTTACACTCACCATCTTCATCAAACTCAACCTCAACGCTAACCACACGACCTCCTCCCTAACACTCCTATGAAACAAAACGCCACTAATTACCCCCACAATCCTCCTAACCTTACCGTCACTAGGCGGACTCCCCCCACTAACGGGGTTCCTGCCTAAATGACTTATTATCCAAAAAATAATAAAAAATAGTAACATTGCCTTACCCATATTTATAACCATCGGAGCACTACTCAACCTATATTTCTACATACGAGTGATCTACTCCACAGCCCTCACCATATTTCCAGTAACCAATAATACAAAGACGAAATGGCAAATTGAAAACACAAAATGAACACTTCTCCTACCAACACTAGCAATTCTATCAACACTCCTCCTTCCCCTCACCCTAATATCCCCTATCTTAAACTAGAAATTTAGGTTAAAAAGACCGAGAGCCTTCGAAGCCGTAAGCAAGTATTCCCACTTAATTTCTGACCTAAGGACTACAAGACTTTACCCTACATCAACTGAATGCAAACCAGTCACTTTAATTAAGCTAAACCCTTACTAGACTGATGGGCTCCAACCCCACGAAAAATTAGTTAACAGCTAATTACCCTAAACAACTAGCTTCAATCTACTTCTCCTGCCTCCAGGAAAAAAAGGCGGGAGAAGCCCTGGCAGAGCTGAAGCTGCTCTTCTGAATTTGCAATTCAACGTGATAGATCACCTCAAGACTTGATGAAGAGAGGACTAACCCCCTGTGCTTAGATTTACAGTCTAATGCCTACTCAGCCACTTCATCCTATACCCATGTTCATTAACCATTGATTATTCTCAACAAACCATAAAGACATCGGCACACTTTATCTTCTATTCAGCACCTGAGCTGGAATAGGAGGAACAGCCTTAAGCCTCCTTATTCGAGCTGAACTCGGCCAGCCCGGAACCCTCCTAGGCGACGACCAGATCTACAACGTCATCGTGACCGCCCATGCATTTGTGATGATCTTCTTCATGGTCATACCCATTATGATCGGGGGCTTCAGCCACTGGCTAGTTCCCCTCAGAAAGGGAGCCCCAGACATAGTGTTCCCTCAGATAAACAACATAAGTTTCTGACTTCTCCCCCCGTCATTCCTGCTCCTACTTGCCTCATCAGTAGGAGAGGCTGGCACTGGGACAGGCTGGACCATCTATCCACCCCTAGCTGGAAACCTAGCCCATGCCGGAGCCTCTGTAGATCTTACGATTTTTTCCCTACACCTGGCGGGTATCTCCTCTATGCTAGGGGCAATTAACTTCACCACTACCATTATCAACATAAAACCACCAGCAATATCTCATTATCAAACCCCCCATCTGTGTGGTCAGTACTAATCCCAGCCATCCTCCTACTCCTCTCCCTTCCTGTCCTAGCTGCCGGCATTACCATGCTGTTGACAGACCGAAACCTAAACACTACATTCTTCGACCCTGCAGGGGGAGGAGACCCTATCCTGTACCAACACCTATTCTGATTCTTCGGACAACCCGAGGTTTACATTCTCATTCTCCCCGGCTTCAGAATAATCTCCCATATCATAACCTATTATTCAGGTAAAAAAGAGCCATTCGGATATATAGGAAGAGCTTGAGCTATAATATCCATTGGCTTCTCGGGCTTCATCGTCTGGATCCACCATATGTTTACAGTAGGAATAGATGTAGACACCCGGGCACACTTTACATCAGCCACCATAATCATCACAATTCCTACAAGCGTGAAAGTATTCAGCTGACTAGCCACACTGCATGGAGGTAACATCAAATGGTCTCCCGCTATGTTATGAGCTCTAGGTTTCATCTTCCTATTTACAATGGGAGGTCTAACAGGGATTGTACTAGCTAACTCATCACTAGACATTATACTCCACGACACGTACTATGTAGTAGCACATTTCCACGATGTACTATCTATAAGGGCAGTGTTCTCCATTACAGGAGGCTTCATCCACTGACTCCCCCTATTTTCAGGATATACTCTTAACACCACTTGAGCCAAAATTCATTTCACAGTCATATTCGTGGGTGTGAACCTAAAATTCTTCTCACAACATTTCCTCCGTCTATCGGGAATACCACAACAATATTCCGACTACCCCGACGCATACACCATATGAAATATGGTGTCATCCATAGGATCATTCATCTCCCTAACAGCAGTCATACTAATGATCTTCATGACATGAGAAGCCTTCACCTCAAAACGAGAGGTTTTAACCATAGAACTCCCCACCACAAATCTAGAGTGACTACACAGCTGCCCTCCTGCCCCCCACACAGTTGAAGAGCCAGCATATGCAAAACCCAACGAGAAAGGGAGGAATCGAACCCCCCAAGAATGGTTTCAAGCCAATCCCATAACCTCTATGACTTCCCTACAAGTTAGATATTAGTAAAAACATTACATAACTTTGTCAAAGTTAACTTATAGGCTTAAATCCTTTATATCTTTATGGCATACCCATTGCAAGTAGGACTCCAAGATGCCACTTCCCCTATTATAGAAGAACTATTGTACTTCTATGACCACACTCTCATAATTGTGTTCCTAATCAGCTCCTTAGTCCTCTACATTATCTCCTTAATATCAACCACAAAACTCACTCACACAAGCACTATAGACGCTCAAGAATTAGAAACCGTATGAACAATTCTACCCGCCATTATCCTAATCTCGATTGCCCTCCCATCACTACGAATCCTATATATAACAGATGAAGTCAACAATCCTCTCCTAACCGTCAAGACCATGGGCCACCAATGATACTGAAGTTACGAATACATATTTTACGCACACCTAAACTTTGACTCATACAAAATTCCCACCCCCGACTTGAAACCAGGAGAACTCCAACTCCTAGAGGTAGATAACTGAACAGTACTCCCAATAGAAATCCCAATTCACATGCTAATCTCATCTGAAGACATACTACACTCATGAACCGTACCCTCACTAGACCTGAAAACAGATGCAGTCCCAGGACGCCTGAATCAAATGACCCTAACAGCCACACGACTGGGACTATTCTACGGATGATGCTCGGAAATCTGTGGCTCAAATCACAGCTTCATGTCCATCATGCTTGAACTTGTCCCACTCAAATACTTTGAGGACTGATCGACCTCAACACTATAAGCACACTGTGAAGCTAAATAGCGTTAACCTTTTAAGTTAAAGAATGGAAATACCAACCTTCCTAAGATGAAATGCCACAACTGGATACCTCAACATGACTTACCACCATTATATCTATAATCCTGACACTCTTCATCATACTTCAACTAAAATTCTCAAAATTCACCTACCCCTCTAGTCCCACAGAAAAAACTACTAAGGTATCAAAACACAAACCCCTGAGAAAAAAAATGAACGAAAATCTATTCACCTCTTTCATTACCCCCACACTAATAGGAATACCCATCGTAACCCTCATTATCCTCCTACCCAACGCAATATATCCCTTCCCCTCTCGCCTCATCAACAATCGCTTAACCTCTCTATAAATATGGTTAGTCCAACTCATCCTAAAACAACTGAGAGCAATTCACAACACCAAGGGATAAGCATGATCCCTAATACTAATCTCACTAATCCTATTTATTGGTTCAAGAAATCTACTAGGTCTACTACCCCACTCATTTACACCAACCACCCAACTGTCCCTAAACCTAGGTATAGCAATCCCCCTGTGAGCCAGAGCAGTAATCTTGGGTCTCTGCCACAAAACAAAAGAATCCCTAGCCCACTTTCAACCCCAAGGTACACCCACCCCCCTTATCCCGATACTCGTAATCATCAAAACCATCAGCCTCTTCATCCAGCCCATAGCCCTGGCTGTATGATTAACAGCCAACATCACAGCCGGCCATTTACTTATACATTTCATTGGAAGCGCCACGCTAGCACTAACAACCCTAAGCCCCCTAATGGCCTCAACCACCTTCACCCTCCTCATCCTACTCACCACTCTTTAACTTGCTGTAGCTCTAATTCAAGCCTACGTATTTACTCTCCTAGTAAGCTTCTACTACATGACACCACCTAATGACTCATCAGACCCACGCCTACTCAAGGGAGCCCTATCCACCCTACTCATAGCATGTGGCCTAACAATATCCACTTCAATTCTAACATTCTACTAACTCTAGGCCTACTAACCAACCTACTAACCATCTACCAATGATGATGAGATGTAGTGTGAGAGAGTACCTTCCAGGGCCACCATACAACCATTGTCCAAACAGGACTGCAATACGGAATAATCCTATTTATTATATCCAAAGTTTTCTTCTTCACCAGGTTCTTCTGAGCCTTCTATCACTCAAGCCTGGCCCCTACCCCCGACCTAGGAGGCTGCTGACCACCTGCAGGTATCGACCCCCTCAACTCTATAGAAGTCCCGCTACTCAACACATTAGTCCTATTGGCCTCTGGAGTGTCCATTACCTGGGCCCACCACAGCCTCATGGAAGGAAGCCGCAAACACATACTCCAAGCCCTCTTCATCACAATCTCCCTAGGTATTTACTTCACACTCCTCCAAATCTCAGAGTACCTTGAAACATCTTTCACCATTTCCAACGCTGTATACGGATCAACATTCTTCATGGCAATGGGCTTCCATGGCCATCATGTAATCATTGGATCCACCCTCCTCACTCTCTGCCTTCTATGCCAACTAAAATTTCACTTCACATCCAAACACCATTTTGGCTTTGAAGCCGCAGCCTGATATTGACACTTCATAGACGTAGTCTGACTATTCCAATACATCTCCATTTATTGATGAGGATCCTATTCTTTGAGTATTAGCTAGTACAACTGACTTCCAATCAATCAGGTCTGGTCATAGCCCAGAAAAGAATAATCAAACTAGTATTGATCCTCTTAACCAACATAGCACTCCTACTCATTAGCACTCCTACTCATCACCATTGCCTTCTGACTCCCCCAACGAAACACCAACATGCATACCTAGTGTCCTCATCTTTATATCTAAATATCATTCTTCAATAAAAGGAACCAGGGCTTCTTGGAGAAGTGGTTGATTCTAGGGCTGGAGCCAGAAAATGACAAAATGATCCTGGAGCATCTTGTGCCACTAGAAAGTAAGAAGCACCCAAACAATGATGGGACATATTGAACAGATATATTAGCCACTTTGAAGAAGCTCCTAATGGCCAAAATCTGAGGCATTGTTAGCAAGACAATAATGATAATAATGGATTATAATCCCCCAAATACAGTAAATATCCAAACGTCCATACTAATAAAAGTTGTTGAATAAATTAATAAATGGGGGGAGGGACTGTTCTGTATAGTAAAATTCCAATTAAAAATGCAGAAGGAATGACAGAAATAGGCAAACATCTTTCCAGGCAAGAATCAGTGATGGTTATTTGCACAACCTCAAAGTATCTCCCCATAAGATACTTATTAATTTCAAAAGGAAAACCTGGAAGAAGGTCACACTTTGGGAAGCAGGGACAAGCCAGGAAGCGGCTTTTTGGGTCTGGTAAACTGGACTGAGTGGTCAAGAGGGAAGGCGACTTCTAGTGAGACCACAGTAAGGAAGAATTAGATTCCACATCTCCAGTCCCCAAGGCCTGTGCTCAATACCAGAGTTTCCCAAGGTCAGATGCTTACCATTATCTGAGAGTAATTTTGGCATGAAGTAACACAGAATCCACATAGGATCAAAACCCTTCACCTTCTTCCAGTCAAGATGGCGGAATAGACGGTCCCTAGCATCACTCTCTCCCACAAATCAACCGATTTAAACTATAAAAACATAACATCAAGTGCATATGGAATAGGGAGACGTCCAGCGGGGGAGGCAGAAGCTCTGCAGAGACCACATGCCCTGCAGGGCCGCCGTCGCACAATCCGGCAAATAGGCTTCACTGCCGCCACCTGGCTCCATTCCCAGCCCAGCCCAGTGCGCACAGAGTAGGGAGATGGCCGGCAGGGGAGGCGGAGGCTCTGCAGAATCCACACACCCTGTGGGGCCGCCACTGCGTGATCCAGCAGGTAGGATTCACCGCAGGCACCCGGCTCCATTCCCAGCCCGGCCTAGTGTGCTTGGAGCAGGGAGATGTCTGGCAGGGGAGCCGGGAAGTCCACGGGGACCACACTGCTGCCGCGTGATCCAGCAGCCCGGCCCAATGCATACAGAGCACAGAGTCGTCCAGCAAGGGAGATAGAAGCTCTGTAGAGTCCACGCACCATGTGGGGGGGCGGCTGCCGTGCAATCCAGCAGCGGGTAGGCTTCACCGCCGCCACCTGGCTCCACCCCAAGCTCAGCCTAGCGCACACAGAGCAGGGAGGCATCCTGCAGGGGAAGGAGAAGCTCTGCAGAGACCACACACTCTGTGGTGCCTTAGCACATCCCAGCAGCCCGGGCCAGAGCGCACGGAACAGGGAGAAGTCCAGCACGGGAGGTGGAAGCTCAGCAGAGACCACACACGCTGTGGTACCGCCCCGTGATCCAGCAGCCTGGCAGAGTCCAAGCTGACCAGAGAGGTGGCTCCCTGGAGAGGCCCAAGACTCAAGGCAACAACACATACAAGGCACTAGTGGCCAACTGAGTAGTCACTGAGGTAGCCATACCAAATTGGCAGCCACAACCACATCTTAGTCAGTCAATAGTGTCAAACCTGTGGACTGTGAAAACCCCTGCCACAATGAATAAACATAAAAGAAAAGATACCAGAAATATGAAAAATCAAGAAAGTACACCACCAAAGAATAATAACTCTCAAGCTCTAGATCCTATAGAAAAAGAAGCCCTTAAAATGACTGACAAGGAATTTCGAGTGATAATTCTAAGGAAACTGAATGAGATACAAGAAAACTCAGCTAGACATCATGATGAAATGAGGAAAAGTATACAGGACCTGAAAGAGGAAATGTACAAGGAAATGAATGCCCTGAAAAAAAATGTAGCAGAACTTGCCGAACTGAAGAAGTTATTCAGCGAAATAAAAAACACAACGGAGAGTTTAACCAGCAGGCTTGCAGAAGTTGCAGAGAGAATCTCTGAACTTGAAGATGGGCTGTTTGAAATAACACAAGCAGATAAAAAAAAAAGAAAAAAGAAAAAAGAATCAAAGGCATTGAAGAAAATCTGAGAGAGATATCAGACAACCTTAAGCGCTCAAATATCCAAGTCATGGGTATTCCAGAAGGGGAGGAAAAAGGACATTGCATTGAAAACATATTCAACAAAATATTGGCAGAACACTTCCCAGGTATAGGAAAAATCACAGATCTTCAGATCCAGGAAGCTCAACGATCTCCAAACATATTCAACCCAAAAAGGTCTTCTCCAAAACATGTTATAGTCAAATTGGCAAAACTCAAAGACAAAGAGAGAATCTTAAGAGCTGCAAGAGAGAAGTGTCAAATCACCTATAATGGAGCCCCAATCAGGCTAACATCAGACTTTTCATCACAAACCCTAAAAGCCAGAAAGGAATGGGATGATATATTCAAAATACTAAAAGACAGAGATTGTCAGCCAAGAATATTCTACCCTGCAAGGCTATCCTTCCAAAATGAAGGGCAAATAGTATATTTCTCAGACAAACAAAAACTGCAGGAGTTCACTACCAAACGACCACCCTTACAAGAAATTCTCAAGGGAGTACTGGGTTTGGTTCCTGAAAAATAACTACCACTGCCATAAAAACCCAAGAAAAATCAAAACCCACTAGTATAATAAAAATGGCATTCATGAAGAGAAAACAAACAAACAAAAAGGCTATCTACAACCCAAGGAACCAACAAACACAGAACACAAACAGTAAATCAGAAAGCAAGGAACAAAAGACACCTAAGACAACCAAACAATAATCAATAAAATGTTAGGAATAAATCAACACTTTTCAATAACAACTCTTAATGTAAAAGGCTTAAATTCCCCAATCAAAAGACACAGACTGGCTGACTGGATTAAAAAGGAGGATCCAACTATATGCTGCCTTCAAGAGACCCACCTCACCCATAAAGACTCACATAGACTAAGAGTGAAAGGATGGAAAAAGATTTACCATGCAAACAGAAAAGAAAAACAAGCTGGAGTAGCTATTCTTATATCTGACAAAATAGACTTTAAACTAAAAATCATAAAAAGAGACAATGAGGGACACTATGTAATGATAAAAGGACTGATCCATCAAGAAGACATAACAATCATAAATATGTATGCACCCAATGTTGGAGCAGCCAGATTTATAAAACAAACTCTATAAGACCTAAAGAAGGAAATAGACACTAATACCTTAATAGCAGGGGACCTGAACACCCCACTGTCAATATTGGACAGATCATCTAGGCAAAGAATCAGCAGAGAAGCACAAGATCTAAACAATACTCTGGACCAATTGGACTTGGCAGATATCTACAGAACATTCCATCCAACAACCTCAGAATATTCATTCTTCTCCTCAGCACATGGATCATTCTCCAGGATAGATCACATATTAGGTCACAAATCAAGTCTCAACAAATTCAAAAATATTGGAATTATCCCATGTATTTTCTCAGACCACAATGGATTAAAATTAGAAATCAATAACAAATGAAATTCTGGATACTATATAAACACATGGAAATTAAACAGCATTCTACTTAATGACATATGGGTCCAAGAAGAAATCAAGCAGGAAATCAAAAACTTTATTGAAACTAATGAAAATAATGATACATCATACCAAAACCTGTGGGATACTGCAAAAGCAGTATTAAGGGGGAAATTTATTGCATTAAATGCTCACCTCAGAAGAATGGAAAGATGGCAAGTGAACAACCTAACACTTCACCTTAAAGAACTAGAAAAACAAAAACAAACCTAAAGTTAGCAGATGGAAAGAAATCATTAAGATCAGAGTAAAACTTAATGAAATTGAAACCCAAAAAACAATACAAAAGATCAATGAATCAAAAAGTTGGTTTTTTGAAAAGATAAATAAAATTGACAAACCATTAGCGTGGCTAACAAAAAAAAGAGGAGAGAAGATTCAAATAACAAAAATTAGAAATGAAAAAGGTGATATTACAACTGATTCATCTGAAATACAAGTAATCATTCGAGACTACTATAAACTACTATACGCCAACAAATTTGAAAATCTGGAGGAAATGGATAAATTTCTGGACACACAAAAGCTCCCATAACTGAGCCATGAAGACGAAGAAAATCTGAACAGACCAATAACAATAAAGGAGATTGAAGCTGTTATCAGAAGGCTCCCAACAAAGAAAAGCCCAGGACCAGATGGATTCACAGCAGAATTTTACCAAACATTCAAAGAGGAATTGACACCGATTCTTTACAAACTATTCCAAAAGATTGAAACAGATGCAAATCTCCCAAACTCATTCTATGAAGCAAACAACATCCTGATACCAAAACCAGGTAAAGATATAACCAAAAAAGAAAACTACAGGCCGATATCCTTGATGAATATAGATGCAAAAATCCTCACTAAAATACTAGCAAACAGAATACAGCAACACACACATAAAATTATTCACCATGATCAAGTGGGATTCATCCCAGGGACGCAAGGTTGGTTCAACATACGCAAATCAATAAATGTGATACACCATATTAATAAAGTCAAACACAAGGACCATATGATCATCTCTATAGATGCTGAAAAAGCATTTGACAAAATTCAACACTCATTCATGACAAAGACCCTCTATAATTTAGGTACTGATGGAAAGTATCTCAACATAATTAAACCCATATATGACAAACCCACTGCCAATATCGTCCTGAATGGGGAAAAGCTGAAAGCTTTTCCTTTAAGAACAGGAACTAGACAAGGATGCCCACTCTCACCACTCCTATTCAACATAGTGTTGGAAATACTAGCCAGAGCAATCACAGAAGAGAACGAAATTAAGGGCATCCAGATTGGAAAAGATGAAGTCAAACTGTCCCTGTTTGCAGATGACATGATCCTACATATCGAACAGCCTAAAGCCTCTACCAGAAAACCCTTGGAGTTGATAAATGACTTCAGCACAGTAGCAGGATACAAAATCAACACACAAAAATCAGTAGCATTTCTATTCTCCAATAGTGAACATGCAGAAATAGAAATCAAGAAAGCCTGCCCGTTTACAATAGCCACCAAAAAAATAAAATACTTAGGAATAGAGTTAACCAAGGAGGTGAAAAATCTCTATAATGAGAACTACAAACCACTGCTGAGAGAAATTAGAGAGGATACAAGAAGATGGGAAGATATCCCATGCTCTTGGATTGGAAGAATCAACATAGTGAAAATGTTCATACTACCCAAAGTGATATACAAATTCAATGCAATCCCCATCAAAATTCCAATGACATTTTTCTCAGAAATGGAAAGAACTATCCAGACATTTATATGGAATAACAAAAGACCACGCATAGCCAAAGCAACGCTGAGCCAAAAAAATAAAGCTGGAGGCATAACACTACCTGACTTTAAACTATACTACAAAGCTATAATAACCAAAACATCATGGTACTGGCATAAAAACAGACACACTGATCAATGGAATAGAATAGAGAATCCAGAAATCAACCCACACACTTACTGCCATCTGATCTTTGACAAAGGCACCAAGCCTATACACTGGGATAGAGATTGCCTCTTTAGCAAATGGTGCTGGGAGAACTGGATATCAATATGCAGGAGAATGAAACTAGACCCATACCTTTCACCATACACTAAAGTCAACTCAATATGGATTAAAGAATTAAATATACACCCTGAAACAATAAAACTTCTTAAAGAAAACTTAGGAGAGACACTTCAGGAAATAGGACTGGACACAGACTTCATGAATATGACCCCAAAAGCACGGGCAACCAAAGGAAAAATAAACAAATGGGATTATATCAAACTAAAGAGCTTCTGCACAGCAAAAGAAACAATTAACAGAGTTAAAAGACAACCAACAGAGTGGGAGAAAATATTTGCAAAATATACATCTGACAAAGGATTAATATCCAGAATATACAAGGAACACAAACAACTTTACAAGAAAAAAACAAGCAACCCAATTAAAAAATGGGCAAAAGAGCTAAGTAGGCATTTCTCTAAGGAAGATATACAAATGGCCAACAGACATATGAAAAAATGCTCAACATCACTCAGCATCCGGGAAATGCAAATCAAAACTACACTGAGATACCATCTCACCCCAGTTAGGATGGCTAAAATCCAAAAGACTCTGAACGATAAATGCTGGCGAGGTTGCCGAGAAAAAGGAACTCTCATACACTGTTGGTGGGACTGCAAAATGGTGCAGCCTCTATGGAAAACGGTATGGAGGTTCCTCAAACAATTGCAGATAGATCTGCCATATGACCCAGCTATCCCACTGCTGGGAATATACCCAGAGGAATGGAAATCATCAAGTCGAAGGTATACCTGTTCCCCAATGTTCATCGCAGCACTCTTTACAATAGCCAAGAGTTGGAACCAGCCCAAATGTCCATCATCGGATGAGTGGATACAGAAAATGTGGTATATCTACACAATGGAATACTTACTCAGCTATAAAAACGAATGAAATACTGCCATTTGCAACAACATGGATGGACCTTGAAAGAATTATATTAAGTGAAACAAGTCAGGCACAGAAAGAGAAATACCACATGTTCTCACTTACTGGTGGGAGCTAAAAATAAATAAATAAATTCACACACACACACACACAAAAAAAAAAACCGGGGGGGGGGGGCGGGGAGAAGACATACAACTACAATTCCTTGAAGTTGATATGACAAGCAAACAGAAAGGACATTGGTGGGTGGGAGGGGGGAGAGGGAGGAAGGAGAGAGGTTTCGGTAAAGGGCCACAACAATCAACCACACTGTATATCGACAAAATAAAATTTAAAAAAATAAAAAGGAAAACCTGGCAAATAGCACCTTAACCATGTAATTAACATTGACATCACTGGTAATTAGATATATTAACCTCATGAACCCGCTGCTATGATGCACTGAGAGGGGCACAGTATCACTCCCATGGCATTCCTGCCCAAAATGTACAACCTCAGTCTAATCATGAGAAAACATCCGGCAAACCCAAACTGAGCAACATTCCACTGGCCAGGACTCTACACAAGTGTCAAGGTCATGAAAGGTAAGAAAAGACTAAGGAACTGTCAAAGATTGGAGCAGCCCAAGGAGACATGACAATGAGTAGTAATTTGGGATTCTGGATCAGATCCTAGACCAGGAGGAGGAAATTAGTGGGGAAACTGGCAACCTTCAAGTAAGATCTATAGATTTTTTAATAGTATTTTATCAATGTTAATTTTCTGGTTTAATAACTGTACTATGGTTCTTTGTGATGCTGACATTAGGGAAACCTGGGTGAAGCATTACAAAAATCTCTGCACTATTTTTGCATATCTTCTGTAAGTCTAAAATTATTTCAAAATAAAAATTTTTTACAGTCTATACAGAGCCCGTGGCTCACTCGGGAGAGTGTGGTGCTGATAACACCAAGGCCATGGGTTCAGATCCCTATATAGGGATGGCTGATTAGCTCACTTGGGAGAGCATGGTGCTGACAACACCAAGTCAAGGGTTAAGATCCCCTTACTGGTCATCTTTTTTTAAAAAAATTAAAAATTAAATAAAAATCTATACAGAAATAGGGCCTATGTTTAAAAAAAAAAATCTGTAGTTAAGGTGCCCTCTGTGGGCTCTGAGCAGCCCTAGCTCTGTGCCCTCCATCCACCTCTGCCCAGGGTACAGAGTTGCCCCTTTGTGCCATCCCATCAGAAGAGGAGGACAGCCAAAATGTTAGCAGCTAACTTCGGTGGGGAGTCAGGGGTGCTCACATGTGATGTACACTTTCCTTCTACTTATCTGAATTCTTCACAATGAACATATTACATATGATGAGAAAATCTGGAGGAAAAAAAGCAGTGAACTAACATCACAGCAAATGAGTGTATTTATAAAAATTATGTCCTCTTATAAGAAAACAACATTTCATACTTATCACTATGGCATAATTTCTCGCCCATTATTAAATAAAATGCTGTCTAAATAAACATGCTGAAGCAATTTTTAAAGTAATGAAAAAGAAGAAAACACAGTCCTAGCTAACTTTTAATCTAAGTCAGACCTTGAAAGATTAAGATAATTTCTATGCTGTGTGAATTACATTGTTTTCCTCGGCATTTATTCTTGGTTTTATTGAAGTAAAATTTAAAATAACAATAAAATATTTTTAAAATACAATTCTTTCACTTACTTTTTCATCTTTTATAGTTACATAAAGGTAAACTTCAAAAGTATCTTCTTCCATAGCACATAATTTGGCTTCCACCTGGGTAGTTGCTAAACAGCATAAATGAAAATACAAATTAGTTGATACTAAAGGTATACTTGAAATGATTATGACTATTTCCTACCTATTAATCTCCACTAACCACTAAGAGCACCCAGTGCCAAAATGAGCCAGGGCTTCCTGGTGCAGGGTAGGCTCCCCTGACTGTGGAGTAGGCCACACATCCTTTGCCCTGTCTGTAGCATCCTCCTGCCACCCTCTGAAGATCTCCTCAAGTACACTCTTGATCCTCTCTTCTCTTCCACTGACTCCCAAATTCAAATGTCCAGTCACATCTTTCATCTGAGAGTCTGTTCTAATCCTCCAAATGCCCCATGGATCAGAGTACTTGGCTACTCTCATCAGAGACTTAATAACCCAAACAGCAGCTCCATTTATTGCTACCTATCAGGCACTATGCTATGTCCTTTATAAACCTTATTTTATTTCATCTTTACCACAATTCTTTGTCATTTTACAGGTGAGGAGACCAGGCTCAAAGAAGTGGGCTACACAGAACCAGGCAGTCTCATCAGGTTACATGAGTAACCTGTATCCTCATCTCCCAGTATCCTCCAACGGGCTCACAAGGGCTGAAACTCCAAACTCAGCATCCCTCCCAACTTCCCACTTCTCTTAGGTTCAAAGTATCTGGATTTTACTTTACCCAGACAACAGGACAGAATAGGAGATGGGCCAGGACCCAACGAGGTACCAGGCAGCACCCCAGGTATTTCACACCCAGAAACTCTTCAGAATAGCCCTAAGCAGGAGGCACAGTTATTGACTCCTGACTGCCAGAGGTTAGGAGAGATGCCACAAAATAGACTATATGCTATAGTCAATGATATAAAATAAAGTGAGCACATTAAATAAGTAGTCAAGGATATTTTCTGCATCCTAAATTAGCAATAATGATTATTACACAATAAATATCCATCTAGTATCCCTTGCTCATGGAAAAAGAAAGCTAGCTCACCATTTGCTGGTCCAATAAAATGTACACAAATTTATTTTGCAGTGTTGCAGCTTTTATGCAAACTGAGAGGTAGGCATTATTTTTGTGTAGAGGTTCCTCTATACAAACAGCCCCTTTCTAATTTCAACTGTCAATTACTGATGTCTACATCCATCGCAAAGTTCAAGGGTGCAGAGTCACTGTGACACGTGGGGTGGATGAAGCTCCAGGTAATTTATGGAATGCACATGAGGAGGGTCAAATGGCTAAGCAGGCACTTGTCAAACCCCCTCATCACAGAAGGTTAAGTCACCTTGGGTATCAGTTCAAAGCAGGCTACAGTGATCATGCACTGGCCTTACCTTTTAGGATGTTCTGAAAATACCGGATAGCTGCACTGTCCCACTTTTTGGCAGGTCTGGAACAGTGAACAGATGCACTTCATTAGATTAAAATCTGAGGCTAATACACTATCATCATTTTGTAAACCATACACTGGATGTTTCTGACATTACATATTGAACATATGATGCAGATAAGGGGGAGCTTGGCTCTGCACTCTGAGGGTGAAGATTCCAGCCAGATCCTGCAGTACACTCCTCTCAAAACTACTGCCTGCAGCAGTGCAGAGACTCACGTCACAGAGGCCCCACGGAGAATGCATTGTCTGTCGCAACACCATCGACCCTAGTTACCTGTGACAAATCTGTCTCCCCAGCCAGCACAAGCTCCCTGGGACAGGGATCCTGAGTGTGCAGTGTCCAGCATAGGCTGGCACAGAGAGAAGACTCGATATGTGTTGGCTAAACCAACACTCTACGAGGTGGTCGTGGAAAGGCCAGCTACCATCATCTCCTGGTATTCCTCACTCCGTTGACTCTAGCACCCTTTCACCAACTCCTATTTTATCTTTGTCATCTTGCCCTTTCTACATCTTTCCTTTGCTTTGGAAAGAAAATCACAGGAAAAGCTGTGGGTAGTGATAAAGCAGGAGAAACCAGTATTTGGAAGCAAGGAAAAAAATAAAATAAAGTTTAAAGTTAGAATGATACGTTTTATGTTTCTACCGCTTTTATTTATCAGAGATGCCACCACCATCCTCCAAGAGTTGTTTTAAAGATCAAATGAGGTAATCGACATAAAACAGCCCAGTGCCTGGACATTATCAGTATCCAAAAATATTAGTTATTTTTATTTTTACTAAGGAAGAAATTAGCACATTACTTCAGGAGAACTACAGAGGACTTTTAAAAGGAGGTAGTAAAATAGACTGGTTCTAAAACATTGCCCCCCCCCCACACACACACAGAAAAATTACCTAATAAGCTTTATTTTAACAAAATATAGTAGATTCCTAGTAAGAAAAAGGCAAACAACCCAAGAGAAAAATCAATCTAGTAAATGAACAGGTAAATCAATCAGTCTGTCTCTGTCTCTCACACACACATAGACAAAATAAACACACAAAGAAATACCCAACTTTGCAAGTCAGAAAAATACAAATTAAAATGAAATACCATTTTCAACCAGCAAACAAGCAAAAGTTAAAAAGCCTAATAATATCCAATGTTGCATGGGAAAAACAGCACTTTACCCCAAAGATGGTAGTATAAATTTCTATAGTCTTTTCAGAGGGAATTTTGACAGAAATCTATCAAAAGTTGTAATACACATATTATGACAGGTGTTCTAAAGTGCAAATGCAACGGTATTACACACATGTGAAGGAAGGTGATCAAAACCCATTAAGATGACTTACTCTTAAGCCCTTTGCCTATGGGTTATCCTAGGGTTGGGTGTGTCTGCAGGTGGGGAAGGGCCTTGAAGACCACTGCAGTTGGGTCACACAGAGGGGGAGTGAGAAAGACAGGAAACAGACTGCTGTGGGGGAGAGGTGGGCTGTAAACGCTGTTGCCCAAATCTTGCGTGGAGGGTCAGCAGCTAGCTGCACTGAAAGAGGGACAGTGGAGAAGGCAGGTGTTGCTGCCATGCTGGTACCCCCACTCCCAGTCTTGCAGGACAAAGGTACACAAGTGGTAAGTTCTGTCTAGAGGGCAGCATGGGGGAATGCACAGGCCTCAGCACAGACAAGCTGGATTATTATCGTATTAGTGTGGGTGCTGAGGCCAGGCACAAGCGTGATGCATTCACCACCTCAAGGGAACTGTAGATGATGGAGGTTGGAGAGAGCCGAGAATCAGAAGGTCTCCAAAGAGCCCACAAAAGCATCCATAAGAGAAGCAGCTTCCAATTTCAGAGAGCACATCGCCATCATCACCGGGATGTGCAAGTGGAGTCAGATCCCACAATCCTGAAGGAGGATAAGAAGAGCACCAGGTAGAAGGACAGGACTGCCCCATGAACCAGAGCAGATAGAAATCAAGCCACTCAGTGTTGCTCATTCAAGACAGCAGAGATCACACCCGTACTTGACACATGCCCAGTGCAGGGATCCATCCTGCACAAACATGAGCAATATGGCCCGATATTAGGAAAAAGGAGCAAAGACAGGGAGGTGTATGTGTGTGTCTCTACATCTACATATTTTATATGAATTTATCTACATTCTTTTTGGGGGGTAGGTGGCTGGCCAGTACAGGGACAGAACCCTTGATGTTACTAGCATCATGCTCTAATTAACTGAGCTCCGTCTATATTCTTATGAGAATGTACAGTGCAAACTGGTTTGGAAACAACCTAGCTGGCTATCAAGAGGGGAATGATTAAATACAACAAGGATGTCAATTATAACCCCCCATGAAAAAGACTGAAAGCAGAAAGAAGAGGCATGTGTATTGGCAAAGAGCTTTAACATACATTGTTGCTGTCTTTTGGTTTTGGGGGGTTTTTTGGCAGCTGGTTGGTAAGTAGATCCAAATTCTTAACCTTGGTGTTACAAGGCAGTGTTCTAACCAACTGAGCTAACTGGCCAGTCCCCTTCAACATACATTCTTAAGTAAATTTGCATTAAAAGCTCCATGCAGATATATGTGTATAAAAGCACTGACAAAGTCTGGAAGTTCAGAGCCTGAGCAGATAGCAGAGGCCTCCCAGGAGGGAGGACATGGGCCTAGAGAAGACAGCAATGAATTTTTTTTAATGCTCCATGATCCTGTTTTATGAATGTTTTTCCTCATGGTTAATTTACTACTTTTTATAAGTTTTTTTAGAAAAATGCAAAAAGCACAGAGCTCAGGCCCTACTCCAAACCCCCTCAACCACAGCTGCTGGAGATGGGGCTGCCAGGGAACTCTGCTCCATGGCCAGATTTGACAGACACTGACTCAGAAGCCACCTCCTGAAGAACAAAGAGACCTTTACTTAGCACTTCTACAGAGGAATTGATTACATATAAACATCATACAGATTTAAGGCTATAACTAACGACTCAAACTATTTAAGAAGTTGTACTTACACAATTTTAGCACTGTCTTCACAGAAGTCAATGTGTAATGTAACAGGTTTTGTGCAATAAAGTCTGAATTTTTTTGCTCTATAGGGAAGCTGCATAAAAGATTCTACTGCAACTCGGATGCTTAAAAGTAAAACAGAAATAACTCCGTTGTAAAGAAAAATTATCATAACATATCCCTTTAAAGAACATGTATATAATTAATATACTTAATGTAAAACAAAACACACAAAAGATGATTTTTTTTTTCGTTTCTAATACAGACACTGGCAGTATACTTGGAGACATTTTGCCAAAGGGAAAAAACCAGATTCTTGAGGGGTGAAAAAAATCTTACTCTTTTTATGTTTAAAGAACAAATTATACATGTAGTACATAAACAGTCAACATCTGCGGTATTAAAATTTCATGGCATAGGGTCAGGAGTTTAGGGAAAAAATGTCTAATGATACTCCTTAAGTTGAGAAATACTGGGTAATAATGAACAAATCTGTGAAGCAAATTCTATTTATGATTTTTAAATATCAATTTCAACATAAGACCAAAATTACGTGAAAGTTTCTGTAAATGAACAGATGTTTTAATAATTAGCATTTGCTGGGCTGGCTGGTTAGCTCACTTGGGAGAGTATGGTGTTATAACACCAAGGTCAAGTGTTCGAATCCCTGGTACTGGCCAGCCGCCAAAAGAAAAAAAAAAATTAGTATTTGCCAACTTTGCAAAAAAGAGCTGAAGGACTGAAATTTGATAAGTAAGAAGTTCAACATTTTTATTTTCCTTCTTTTTCAGGCAAATAACAGACCACTTTAAAATACCATTTAAACAGTTCTCTTCCCTGGATCCTCATTATGCCCTATATTGGCAGCCTGGACATCTTCTGTCTCAGACAGGTTAGAAAAAGGTGGCTGAACTAACTGCCCCTCAAGGCCTCTTTGAGCTCTATTTAATCATATGATTCTTTTGCCCAAAACAAATTTAAAACACCAAATACAAAAAGAAAAGTTACCCAAACAGTTAAACACAACAGTTATTTTTATAGCAATTATGATTATACAGGTGCAGAATTACAAACTGGAAAGGAATCTACTTTTCCTTAAGTATATGCAAATTCCCTATGTCTTATAAGCCCTTCTGCCATGAAATCCTTCTATTCAAGAGACATCTCTATTGCAATAGAAGTCTATTTGATACTGCTCTTTCTTCATTGGAAGAAGGGTCCTCATATTTATGTATTAAACAAACATCCTCTTACTCTGGGACAAGAAACTATGGAAAAATTATCACAAAGCACCAAGAATGACCTGCTGCTAGTGTCTTCTAATGAACTGTGACATGTAGTCCCAGTACAATGAAGGCTGCATAGCTGACATCTCATTCTGGTTACCTGCTTATTCTGAAATGTCTCCCCACTTTGTGATGGCCACATTCTCTCTTTGTTAAGCAGGACAATCAGGCATACATATTTGAGTGCATATTCTGCTCTCTGCAACCTGAGGTTGTGCCAGCAACTTCTCCCTTTTGTGGAGACCAGAAGAGTTTCTCTCTGCTTTCCAGTGGTGTCTTTCTTGCAGCCAAGAATCCCTAAAGGACCCACATGGAAGCAAACTCAGAGGCCAGGCCAGTAGAGCAGCTGGCAAAGAGTACCCAGCCTGAATGTGCCTGTCCTTTCCAGGAAGGAAGGTGGAGAAGGGCCAGGGCTGCCTTTTGAGTCTTCATTCTGACCACTTGCTCTTCCAGTTAGTGGATGCAGAATTGGAATCTCAAGCCTTCCCTTCCTGAAGCTAAAAAATTTCAGTTTCATCTTTTCTCAAAAGGCAATGACCTCTATCCTTTTACTTTAAAAATGGACATGCTCCTTCAAAACTGACATTTGTCTCCTTAAAGAGTATAAAGCAAAATAAATACATACATACTTTTTAGATTTTACTGGAATGTACTTGGCAAAATCCACAAGGAAACATTCTGCCAAGTAATGATCTGCTGAAGACATGATTGATTTAATAACAGCCCTGCACCAGCACTTTAGTTCCTGACAATAAACCACACAAACCTATAAAATAAAAACATTTTGTTTTTTAAGTTCAGTGTTAAAATCTCTAGTCACATAATGAGAGAACTAAAAGGTACTCTCAAAATTATCTCAGCCTATGTAGTGGACTGAATTATGTCCCCCCAAAACTCATTGAAGCTTGAACTGTGTCCCCCAAGTTTTATGTATTAGAAACTTAATCCCCACTGTGACTGTTAAGAGGGTAGGAAATCCTATCATGGTAATTAAAAGGTAGATCCTTGGAGAGGTGATTGGATTGCAGGACTGTGCAGTAGTGAATGGATTAAAAATGGTGATCAGGGGTTTGGTTCTGAGGGCTTTACAAGAGGAGAGTCTGTCTTTCTCTCGCTCTCTCTGCTTCCACCATCTTGCAAGGTGATATCCCTGGGTCACTGTCGCCACCACCAGATGGACTTTGGACTTCCCAGCCTCAGAAACTGTAAGCAATAAATTTTGTTTTCCTTATAAAGTACCCAGTTCTATGTATTTTGTTACAAGCAACAGAAATGGACTAATGCAGCCTACATTTTACCCCACAGAAGAGGAAAGATATACAAGGAGGCTGGCCCTACCCAATCTAAACACTATCCACAGTAAAAAACCTGAGGAACAACATGGTAACCTGGATTCTATTTCAGTTTTTATTACTACAATCATTTTGACTTCTTAGCTAAGGACAGTCTTTAGAATGTAAATTAAGGAAGATAAATTGCTTTACCCTCTTAAGTCAGAAAACAAAGCTTACAAATGATTGTCAATCATGTGTCAGACCCACAGAAAACTGCAACCCTAGACTCATCTCCCCCATTCCCTTCTCAGGGTTTCTACCGCCCTCTAACATTTGTTTACTATCTGCCACCACTGGACATTGGATCCACGATGAGGTGGATTCTGTCTGGCATGCCTACTGCCATATTCCCAGCACCTAGTACAGTGCCTGGCATATACTGAGTCTTCAAAAACTACTCTGTGCACCAATAGAGATAGCGAGGCACAAATCACCAAGCTGAAAATTGATAGGGAAATCATCAAGCATAAAGATAGAATCAATTTTTCTGTCTTTACAGTAACAACTATAGTATCTTAGGGAAATAAAAGAGTCCTAATAGATGAGGGAAAATTTTATGTGGAAGAACTTTCAGCTCATGAATGCAGAAGGAATGAGAGAAATCACCATGTCAAAAGTTTGAATGAAAGAGATGATTTGGGGGCCGACCCCGTGGTGCACTCGGGAGAGTGTGGCACAGGGAGTGCAGCAGTGCTCCTGCCGCGGGTTCAGATCCTGTATAAGGATGGCCAGTGCGCTCACTGACTGAGCGCTGTTCGGCTGGTCACAAAAAGACAAAAAAAAAAAAAAAAAAAAACAGAAAGATGATTTGGGCAGCAGTGGTCACTGAATGGAGAAAGTACTACATGAAATACTGACAGGTAACAGCACCAGGGGGGATCAGGCTGTCACCATCTGAATCCACTGGTCAATCTTAGCACCACCAAAAGCAGTATCTTCCAATTCAATACAATATGAAGTTCACAGCACATCCACTCTTGGGAAAAAAAAAAGTGACCCTAAATCTATTCAAAGCTTTATATTTAACTATATTCAACTATCAGTCCACAGAAAATACAGGAGATAGAGGAAAAAGTTAAACTACAACCACAAGGAAGCAATAATGCAGGCTATCCAAAGTGTGGAATATTTTTAAAGGACAATGGACCTGGTTTCATTTCTTCAATAAGTCAATGGTATGGAAAAAATAATAAATTATGTTATTAACAATGAATATGGGTAGGAGGGGAAGGAATTCAAATTATCTCTAGTTTTTCTTATAAAGAGTTTCCTATTGCGCTATTAAAAAAATTCAAACTATCCTGAAAAATGGTTGACCTGCAGAGAGAATCAGATGATGGGCAATGGGATCTAAGATTGCAAGAAGGCAAGGAGTGGTCACGATGTGGAGTAGGGAAAATAAAGCCTGAGTTGGCCAAAGTCATGAGTAACCAAAAGGGAGAAATCAGTCCTAGAATGAAAACCCCATGCACTCTTTGCTGAGGTCCCTACAACCTGCATTAGACCTAGAATATTCCCGTGGTTCCCAAACCCAGGAAGGTGGCCCTAATGCCTGGATTTAGATGACATTCCATCTCCTGTTGCCCTACATAAACCTTACATAACCACCACCCCCTTCCATGACTAGCTTGAATCTCATGCATGCAACCTAAAGAACCTAACATAGGTAATGATTATAAGCAACTAAAATACTCTAAAAGCTTTCACCATCTTAGCTGCCAAAAAAAAAGTATTTTATATTTTGAGTAGTGTTTCAAGACATAGAAATTAAAGCACATTTCGTTACATACCTGCCCTTCTTCCAATACTAATGGTTTTATTTCTATATTTTGACACATGCTGTTATAGAAGTCATCCATGGCACGATTTAGTTTTTGATATCCAACTTCATGATCTAAGAAGGGACTATGTCCTTTTATAATAACCCAGAAGCAACCTGGATCTTCAATCTGTAAAATTTTTAAAAGACAAACAAAACAATGCAAATTTAAAAGTAGGACTATAAAATAATAAACCTTAGAATCACAACAACTGTTTCTAATTTAAGTGATCTTTCAAATTCTTGACAAGTATCTCTGTCTTAAATGGTCAGACCAAAGATAAAACACCAAAAATAAAATTCTAAAACATGTAACCAATAATAATTCTCAATTACGTGTTGCCACCCAAAAAGCAAAGAGATGCTCTCAGCCTGCTATATTTTGAAAATACCCATAATATACAAAAGGTTCAGAACAATGTTTTTAGTATTCTGTTTTTTGTAAAAAAGAGAAATAAATATGAATATGCACATTCTGCTCATATTAAAAAAAAATGATGGCAGATAAACCAAAACAGATACAAATTATTACCTAGAGGGGAAGGGAAAGCCATCTTCCTGAAATGTAATCACCAGGAAAGATAAGGTCTCCATCTCCCGGTCTCTGGGGAAAGACAGAATCCTAACTTCCATAAATGCCAGCTAGCAGACACAGCTGGCCTAATCACGTTTACACTGACCAATATTTCATAATTTTTCACTTGAGTCATGTCCTCCTCCGCAATTCTCCCTTCGAAACGCCCAGTCACCTATGCACAAATTGAAATAGAACTTGTTCTTTCCGTTACTGTTAGTAGTTACTAAATAAAATAAATTTTCACCACTTTAACTAATGTCTAGCTTTGTTTATCTTTGACACCCATCACAAGAAAACGGAGTTTAGAGTAAAGTCCTACCAAGTTATAGACACTTAGTGAGCACCTCTGGCTCTTCACAGAAACCCTGAAATGAAATGCTTGAGAAATAAAGACCACGTTGCAAGGCAAAGAGAATGTTCTAAGAGTAAAGGCAAAACCAAACAGCTGTGCATGAAGTATAAACCAAGTCTCCCAAAGTGCAAACTGACTCATCAGTAATTAAACTGCATGTAAACACTATCCATCATAACCACAATGCCCAGTATAACATAAACAATTACCAGACATGTGAAGAAACAAAATGTGACAGATGGCCAAGAAAAAAGAGTCAAGAGAAAGTGAACCCAAGATGCCTAGATGTTGAAATTAACAGGCAAGGACTTAAAAACAGCTATTATAAATATGTTCAAGAACTTAAAAGTTTTTTTTTTAAGAAGTTCAAGTAAGAAATGAAAACTACATGTATAAAAAAACTTTGAAAAAGGTAAATTCCAGAACTGAAAAGTAAAACATAAGAAATAAAAAATTTACTAGTGGTGGGCTCACTACTCCGTTCAGTATTGTACTGGAGGTCCTAGTCTATATAATAAGACAAGAAAAAGACTGTCAATTTGGAAAGGAAGAAATAAAAGTGTCTCTATTCATAAGCAACACAAATGTTTACAAAGAGAATCCTAAGGAGTCTGTGAAAAAATATATTAGAACTACAATGAAAATAATAAAACAAGGGCCAGCCCGTGGCTCACTTGGAAGAATGTGGTGCTGATAACACCAAGGCCACAGGTTCGGATCCCTATATAGGGATGGCCAGTTAGCTCACTTGGGAGAATCTGGTGCTGACACCACCAAGTCAAGAATTAAGATCGCCTTACAAGTCATCTTTAAAAAAAAGAAAGAAAAAAAGAAAGAAAATAATAAAACATTCCTGAAAGAAATTGAAGACATAAATAAATGAAAACAGATCCATGTTCATGGATTGGAAGACTTAATATTGTTAAGATGTCAATACTATCCAAAGCAATCCACAGATTCCATTTAATCCTATCAGAATCCCAATGACTTTTTTTGCAGTAATAGAAAAGCCCATCCTGAAACTCAAACGGAATCTCAAGGTACCCTGAATAGCCAAAACAATCTTGAAAAAGTACAAAGCTAGAGGACTCACACTTCCTGATTTCAAAACTTACTATAAATGGGCTGGCCGCTTAGCTCAGTTGGTTACAGCGCAGCCTCATAACACCAGGGTCACAGGTTTGGATCCCCCTACTGACCAGCCACCAAAAAAATAAAAATAAAACTTACTATAAGGCTATAGTAATCAAACAATGTTGTACTGACATAAAGACAGACATACTTGTTTAGACCAATAGAATAGAAAACAGAGCTCAGAACAACACCCTGTGTATATGGTGAAATGATTTTTTGACAAGTGTGCCAAAACCATCCAATGGGAAAAGAGCAATCTTTTTAACAAATAGTGCTGGGAAAACTGGATATCCCCATGCAAAAGAATGAACTTGGACCTGTACCTAAAACCATATACAAAAGTTAACTCAAAATAGATCAAAGACCTAAAGTAAGATCTGAAACTATAAAACTCTTAGAACGAAACATACGGCAAGAGCTTCACAACATTCAATTTGGCAGTGATTTCTTGGGTATGACATTAAATGCAAAGTCAACAAAAGAAAAAATAGACAAATTGGACTTCATCAAAAGACGCTATCAAAAGAGTAAAAAGTCAATCCATGGAATGGGAGAAAATATTTGTAATTCATATATATGATAAGGGACTGATATCCAGAACACTAGTACAGTTGTCCCTTGGTATCCTCAGGCGACTGGTTCCAAGGAACCCCTCCACCAGTCAGATACCAAAATCCACAGATGCTCTAGTCCCTTATATAAAATGGCACAGTATTTGCATATAATCTATCCACATCCCCCTGCATACTTTAAATCATCTCTAGATTAACTATAATACCTAATACATTGTAAATAGTATGTAAATAGTTGTTATAAAGTACTATTTTTCCAATTTGTATTATTTTTTATTTTTATTTTTTTCCCACATATTTTCAATCTGAGGTTGGTTGAATCCGCAGATGCAAAACCCATGGATATGAAGGACCAACTGTACATAGAGCACTCCTAAAACTCAACAACAAAAAAAACACCCAATTAAAAAATGGGCAAAGGACTTGAACAGACATTTCTCCAAAGACGATACACAAATTGTCAATAAGTATATGAAAAGATGCTTATCATCATTAATCATTAAAGAAATGCAAATCAAAACTATGTGATACTACCTCATACTCGTTAGGATGACTACTACCAAAAAACCAGGAAATAACAAGTGTTGGTGAGGATGTGGAGAAATGGAACCTTTGTGCACTGCTGGTGGCAATGTGAAATGGTACAGCCGCTGTGGAAAACAGTATGGTGGTTCCTCAAAAAATTAAACATCAAATTACCATATGATGCAGCAATTCCGCTTTGGGGTATATACCCAAGAGAACTGAAAGCAGGATCTCAAAGAGCTGTTTGTACATCCATGTTCATAGCAGCATTATCCACAATAGCTAAAATGTGGAAGCAAGCCAATGTCCATTGACAGATGAATGAATAAGCAAAATGTGGTATACAACAGAATATTATTCTGCCTTAAAAAGGAAGGAAATTCTGACACACACTACAACACAGATGAAACTTGATGACATTATGCTAAGTGAAATAAGCCAGTCACAAAGAACAAATACTGTATATTCCGCTCATATGAAGTGGTTAGAATAGTCAAACTCATAGAGACAGAAAGTAGAATGGTGGCTGCCAGGGGCTGAGGGGAGCGGGGAATGGGGAGTGATCGTTTAATGGGGACAAGTTTCAGATCTACAAGATGAAAAGTGTTATGGAGATGGACGCTGGTGATTATGAAGTATTTAATACCACCGAACTGTACACTTAAAAAATATATACTAGAAATAAATTTTAAAAACAGTACTATTTGCCACAGCACCAAAAACTAGAAATTGCTTATGTATAAATCTAAAAAAGAAATGTGCAAAATTTGTATGCTGAAACGTACAAAACACTGATGGAAAGAAATCGAAGACCTAAATAAATGCATATATACTGTTTTCATGGATTGTTAAGATGTTGATCTTCCCTGAACTGATCTATAAATACAATGCAATTCCAGCAGGGTTTTGTTTTGGTTTGGTTTGGTTGTAGATATCAACAAGCTAATCACAAAATTCATATTAGAAAGGCAAAGGAACTAGAACAGCCTAAATAATTCTGTAAAAGAACAACATAGTTGGAGGACTCAAACTATCTGACTTCAAGACTTAACTATAAAGCTACAGTAATCAAGACGGTGCGGTATAGGAGAAAGCATACATACATAAATCAATACAACAGAAACAGACACACACATATGTGGCCAATCGATTTTCAGTAAAAGCACAAAGGCAATTCAATGGAAAAATGAGATAGTCTCTCCAACAAACAATGCTGGAACAACTAGATATCCATGTGCAGAAAAATGAACCTCCATCCATTCATCAAACTATATATAAAAATTAACTCGGATCAAATATCTAAATGTAAAATATAAGACTATAAAATTTATAGAAGAATAAGTGAGAAAATCCTCATAACTGTGGGTTAGGGAGATTTCATAGATACAACACCAAAAGTACAATTCGCATAAACAAAAATTGATAAATTAGACTCCATCCAAATTAAAAACTTCTGCTGATAAATTAGACTCCATCCAAATTAAAAACTTCTGCTCTTGAAAGACACCGTTAAGAGAAAGAAAAGATAAACCACAAACTGGGAGAAAACATTTGCAAATCACATATTCAACAGAGAACTTTATCTAGAATACATTTTTAAAAACTCTAAAAACTCAATAATTAGAAAACAAACAATCCAATTAGAAAAACTAGCAAATAACTTGACAGACACTTCACCAAAAAAGATAGAAGGATGGCAAACAAGCACCTGACAGATGATTAACACATCATCTGTCATTAGGGAAATGCACATTAAAAACAGAATGTGACACCATTGCACACCTACTAGAATGGCTAAAATTTCTATAACTGACAATACTAAGCTGGCAAAGATGTAGAGCAACTAGAGCTTGCACACATTTTTGGTGGGAATGCAAAATGGTACTCTTCCTTTGGAAAACAGTGTGGCAGATTCTCATAAACAGTCAGGTAATACCATCCTAGTTATTTAACCAAGTGAAATGAAAACGTGTCCACACAAAAACCTATATGAAAAGTTTATAGCAGCTTTATTTGTAATATACAAAAACTGGAAACAACTTAAATGACCTTCAACTAATATAAACAAACTGGTATATCCATAAAATGGACTACTACTCAGCAATATAAAGGAAGAAACCACTGATATTATGCACCAATGCAAATGAACCTCAAATGCATTTATAAGTCAAAGAAACCAGGCTGAAAGCCTACATACTACTGCATGATTCCACATGTATGACTCCATTTTTATCACGTTCTGTAAAAGGCAAAACTAATAGAGAGAGAAAACAGATCAGTGGTTGCCAAGGATTAGGGGTGGGTGAAGGAAATAACTACAAAGGAGCACAAGGTAATTTTGGGGGCTAATGGAACTGTTCTATGTTTTGATTGTGGCATTGATTACATGTCTGTATGCATTTTTCAAAATATTATAGAGTTCTTTTTTTTTTTTAAAGATGACCGGTAAGGGGATCTTAACCCTTGACTTAGTGTTGTCAGCACCACGCTCAGCCAGCGAGCTAACCGGCCATCCCTATATGGGATCCGAACCCGGGGCCTTGGTTTGTCTCAACACCGCACTCTCCCGAGTGAGCCACGGGCTGGCCCCCAAAAATATTATAGAATTCTACACAAAAAATAAACTGTACTGTAAATAAATTATACCTCAATTAGAAAAATAGTCTGTGGTTTAAAAATAAAGATGAGAAGCAAACATGGCAAAATGTTAAGATTTAACAAAGCTAGATGGTGGATGTCCAAATGTTTATGATCATATTTTCTATACTTTTGTGTATGCTCAGAATATTTCCTAATATAAAGTTAAAATTTTAAGTTATTATTAACCAAAAGTATTTTTTCAAAAAGCTTCTTGTCCTCAGATATGGCATCAATCACCTATATTTTTACTAGAAATGTTTAACCTAAACATAATCATAAGGAAACAAATAGACAATTCCAAACTGGGATATTTTGCAAAGCAACTGCCCTTACTCTTCAGACATTTCTATGTCCTCAAAGATAGAAAAAGAGCACTGACCTAAATTAAAGGAAGACTGTAAGACCATGACAACTAAATGCAATGTGTAATTTTTTAACTGGATTCTGGATCTGAGAAACCTAACTGCATGCTGCCTGGGCTGCTTTAACAACACATATTTTTAATCAACACCTTTTTTTTCTCCATTAGCCTCATCCTAACAGGTTTGTTATGCTAGTTATATTTTCATTTCCAAAATATATTACAACAAACATATAGCCATTAAAATTATGGTAAAATACATATGAAATTTACCATCTTATCCATATTTAAGTGTGCAGTTCAGTCACATTATACACATTCACATTGCTGTGCAACCTTCACCACCATCCATCTCCAGAACTGTTTTCATCTTGCAAAACTGAAGTGGCTGACTTCACTTAACACGATGTCCTCAAGGTTCACCCATGTTGTAGCATGTGTCAGAATTTCCTTCCTTTTTAAGGCTAAATAATATTCCATTGTATATGTAATGTACAGTACATACCATTTTGTTTACCTGTCATCCATCAGTGGACACTTGGGAGAAAAATATTTTATCTATGTAAAAGCTAAATTAACTGGAGGACTACAACTGGTACCTGTACCACAATCGGGGAAACAGTCCTATACGGGCTAGAAAACCTGCTCAGAGGGTGAACTAGTTAGTAAGAGCCGGAAGTGAAGGCAGATCAGAGCTGAAGGGGAAATTAAAAGGGTTTGTGGGCTCAACTGAGAGGAGAGGGGTTCCCAAGCAGGAAGCAGCAGGGAGTCCAGCTCCTGCTGCCTATGTTCTGCCCAATGGATGTGCACCTGGCAGGACCGGCAGCCCTGGGGACAACCCTGTCTTTTTTAAAGGAGATATCAGACTAGCACACTTAGGACTGATGGACAACATCGGATTGGTGGAGAGAAGCTTGCCAATTGGATCTGAAACCCCTAAAGTCTCAGAGCAAATCCTCTGTAAGAGCTGCTTCAAACATTTGTGAATCTTTGTTCAGATAAATTACGTAAGACATAAAATAGCAGCAAAGTTGATGGTTTTTAAAATCTCACCATCTGCTACGTCCCTCTTCCCTTCCTACTCACTGATAATTTTTTTTTTTTTTAAGTGATTTATATTTCCATTTTTCAGAATCCCAAACCCACCCCATTTGCTCTGGGATTTGTAAACTTCCTCCAAGTAACGACGCCTTCCCACTACTATCGGCATCACCAGTGAGCGCTCACCTGACTCAAAGACTACAAGGCAGCGGCCAGGTGAGCGCTGCGCAGGCTCGAGGGGGGCGCCCGGGGACTGCGACATCGCCCCAAGCGGAGCCGCGTGGCGCGAGGGAGGCCAAGACCGGTGTGGGGGGGGAGGTCTAGGTCACTCCCGGCCCTGTCGAAGGAGCGGAGCCCGGAGGGCTCGCGTCGGGGGAGGGGAACAAGCCGAAAAATTAGGAAACACAGTGCGTACACAGAGGACACCAGTTACATCTGAATTTCGGGGAAACAACCAGTAATTTATCACTCAGCACGTCCCAAATAGTGCGTGGGACATACTTCAGCTAAACTTTCTGGTGGCTTTTCTGAAACTGAGGCAACCCCACCCCCCAGGTCCCAGAGCGACCTCCCCCGCCCGCCCCGGCGCGGACGCTGCTCGCTCACCTTCATCACCTGGACGTCGAGCATCTTCCCGGCGCCTCCCAGAGGCCCGCCGCCTCGCCCTGGAAGACGTGCTCCGTCGCGTTTCCGGCCCTTCCCGCAGTTTAGATAACGCCTCAGCGCCCCTCGGTGGGGGGAGGGAAGGCTCCCGTCTCCTCTCGCCGCTTCGCCCACGCGGATCCCCGGGTCCCAACCTTCAGGCCCGGCCGCCACGCCCCCGCGGCGACGTGCTCGGCCCTCCTATTCGACGCCGCCGCGGCGGGCGCGCACCGGGCTCTTGGGCGGCCTCGCCTCGGGCCGCCGGCCGCTCGCCCCCGCGGCCCACCCCGCCCGCGCCCACAACTGCCCCGCGCAGGCCTCGCGGCGTCCAGAAACCACGTGCGGCGCCCGATGACAGGGACAACGGCAGGCCTGAGCTCAGCGCCCCGGTGCGGCGGGGAGGGGCAGGGGGAGGGCGGAGGGGGGCGCGCGGAGCTTGGCGGGCGGCTCCCTCCCTGGCCGCAGTATCTCCGAGGACCCAGGGACAGGCCTGCCCATCGTCTTACCCGTCCGCAGGGGCAGAGTGCCGAATGCGGCGGGGTCAGTTCGTCGTTACCTCCGACCTTTGAGCGCTCCGGGGTCAGTCTTTACTGAATACCCAATTTTTGTTCGCAGCCTTTGTGGTGAGGAAGAATCCTGGCTAGCCACTGATCCTCCAGGTCTTCGTGGCCTCCTGGCAACATTCTCACTTGACCTTCACCTTCTGGAAAGGTCCCCGTCCTGGCTGTCTTCCCAGCTGGGCTTCAGCTAGCTGAGCTCACAAAGTCTCTGTCATGGGCATGCTTGTTACAAACAAAGGTCGTGCAAACTGTAGCCTTGTGGACTAGGTTCTTCCTGGACGTGTGTTTTTGTTGTTGAGGCAGCCCAGGGTTCTCCAAGTGTTGAACTCTTCTAGGCCTCCGTTTTCTCTTATAAAAATTAGGACCCACAGAGTGGTTCCCAGAATTAGATGAGATTCCACTGTGTGAAACAAAGCACACCTGAAAGGCTCCTGGGGAAGGCTTCTAGTACTAGCTTCTAGTACTATCTCAGGACATGAATAAGCCAACAAACAGAAGAAAGTGAAATGATATTCCTTAAAAATTAAAAGAACCACAGCTTTAAAAGGGTACTAGGCCTAGATGGTTTTATAGCTGAATTCTTGAATATTTCAATTGTGTAAAAAAAAAAAAACAATGTGTTAATTTGATAGTAAGGGAATCAACAAGATGATAAAAGCTTGCTTTCACAAGGTCCCACAAATATCATCTGCTTAAAGTCTCAGGCAGGATGGGCAGAGAGGATAGGTGTATGATGACCAGTCAGGAGAAACAGCTGCAAAGTGCATGAAGTTCACCTGTTGCTGTAATCAGACTAATAAGGCCTCACCCCCAATAATCAAGGCACCTGGCAGGGCCAACACACGTGAAAGCTCAAGACGTTGTCAAAGAGATGGGAAATGACAGGATCTGATTTAAATGGGAGGTACCACAGACAGTTCGCAAGCCCCCCAAAAGACAGAGAATACAGCCTTCTCCCAGTTCTTACTGTAAGGACAACCCTTTTTTTGTTTTTTTTCTTTCACTCAATCCCATGCCACATTATGGTGTTTCCCAAACATTTTGACAACATGACTTATAGAAAATGGAAATATTTATATGAGTACATCACACTGGGACAAATAGTTAAGACTGCTGCAATGGGAGCTCAATGCTTTGGGGCTCTAGCCATTCAGCCCCCCGAGGCTGAAGGGGGTATCTGTATCTGTAACTTCCCCTGCAACCCTTAGGCTAGTAGGAAGCACTTTTTCAGAAATCACAACATAATAAAATGAAAAGATTCTCAATGCATTTTTATAAAGCAGTTAAATCCCAGTAATAAAACCTGATAAAGATAACAACTGCAGACTAATTTCCCTTATCAATAAGGTGCTGAGATCCCAACATAAAATGCTACCAAGTAAAACTCAGGACAAATTGGAAAAAAAAAAAAAAAAAAAAGTTAAGCCATGGCCAAGCAGGCTGTAAGATTTATTCAAGAGTGCAGTAAGGTTAAATAGGGGCCAGTCACAAATATGGCCAGGTCATGGCACAGTGAGCAACCAAACGCTGTTTCTTTCTTTCTTTTTTTTTTTTTTTTAAAGATGACTGGTAAGGGGATCTTAACCCTTGACTTCATGTTCTCAGCACCACGCTCACCCAGTGAGCTAACCGGCCATCCCTATATGGGATCCGAACCCGTGGCCTTAGTGTTATCAGCACCACAGTCTCCCGAGTGAGCCACGGGCTGGCCCCAAAAGCTGTTTCTAAAGCTGCCATGAGCAGACTGGCTCTTCCAGGAACCACGGGGTGACCAGATGCTGTTAGGAAATTAATGTCTCTCCTTTCGTGGGAATGATATTCTGGTTCTGTAAGAGCCCTGGATAGAGAGAGTGCTCTGTTTTTTGTTTGTTTGTTTGTTTGTTTTTTGGTTTTTTTTGCTCCCCACCCCCAGAAAAGGGAGAAAGGAAGAGAAGGCAAAGCAATAGGAATGGCAGGAGGGATAGGGCCAGTCCGTGGCTCACTTGGGAGAGCGTGGTGCTGACAACACCAAGTCAAGGGTTAAGATCCCCTTACCGGTCATCTTCCAAAAATATAAAAAAGGAATGGCAGGAGGGGGAGTCTGAAATAGCAGGACCTCCAGTCATGCTCAGACTGGTCTCTCCTGTCAATGTGCCACTTGCAAGGGTGGAAGTAGGGAAGGGTAGAGAGGAGCTGGTCTAAGTTTTCCCAAACTGGCAAAATTCTTGGGAATGGGCACCAGAAGGACAATCTCCCTTTCCTAACTCTCAGATCCCTCTTGCCCCAAATGCAGTTCAGATGATCTCACCTTGGAGTCCTCATTCTAAAAAGCAGTCTGCACGTGTCCAGTTTAAAAATATTCTCATCATTTTTACAAAAAAGGGATGAAAAACAAATTTGGCCCAAAGGCTGGTTGAACATTTTGTCAGCTGTTTTTTTTTTTTTTTTTAAAAAGAACTTTTTAAGTTTTTATTTCTTATATATTTTATATCAATCGAGAGGAAGTGGACATTGTTAAGTATAGCACTCAACCCCAGAGTAGAAGCCTGGTACCTGACCAGTGTTTTCCCCCAGACACTTCAGTTATCTTTCAGGGACCAGGTCTGTCCATCAGAGAGAGCCTTGTTCATGGTTCCCACTAATATCATACATTCGTCAGATTATTCTTATGTTTCAATGTATTTTCATAACTCAATGTTATTAGCTGCAAGAAGATTCTCCTATCTTCGTTTTGAACTATACACTATCAAACCAAAATTAACCTTCGTCTCATATATTGCTTTAAATGTTGAATTCTACTTCATCTGATTAATACTCTTTAAGCTCTTCCTATTTTTGTTTCCCTCTTTTTATTTTTAGCCTTCCCGCAGAATTGTTTTTAAACAATTTATAATTAGGTTTTAAAACGCTTAATCTGAGATTCTTTATCTAGTAATAAATTTAACCCATTTTGTGTATGGTCATGATTAATACCTATTTCTACTTCATCTTATTCTAAGCTCTCGGCTTTTTGTGCTTGGTTGCTATTTCCAATGTTTTCTACTTTTTGCATTAGGAATTATGCTTTTTAGAGTATTTTTTGTTGTTGTTTTGCAGCTGGCTGGTATACAGATGGAACCCTGGATCTTGGTGTTATCAGCACCACACTCTAACCAACTAAGCTAACCTACCAGCCCTGTTTTAGAGCGATCTGAAAAGTGACCATTCTATTAGTTAACTTTTCCATTTAAAAACACTTCAACAGGTATTTCTCTTTTATCACAAAACTGCAGCTATGTATTCCTTCCTCTCATGTTCTTTCCTATTCCTCCCATAGCCACTTCTGTTTATAACATAATCTGGGATTATTGAACCAAATTATTTGTATGAAAAAGGTGTTTTATTATCTTTTACAATAAATATTAAAATATGAATTATTTTTAACATTCGCTGTGCTTTTTTAGCCATGTGTAATTACTCAGATTGACTCCGATATTTATGTGATTTTCATACTCACCGTTAGGATTTCTACCATGCACTTCTACTTCAAAAGTGTTTATTTTGATTTATCTTTCAGTCATCTAGTGTCAGTGAATTTTTTCAGAGGGTGGAATCTTCAGAGCCCATTTATCAATGAGATTTCTGTGGCTTTCACGTGGTTGATATAGAATCGTTGAGCACAGACATCCTCTTCCCCTCAACATATTATATATGCTGTCCATTGTATCCCATTACTCTGTGACACACACAGAGGCCTGATTTTATAACTCTAATTTTTTTCTTCCTGAAAATCTGTAGTATTCTATATCTTTGAAATTCAAAATGTTATCCAGGTATTGGACAATTTTTGTTAATTTTGCTTTGACCATGACATCTGAACATCAGTATCTTTCTTTCTTCAGCTCAAGAAAACATAATTCTCTTCTCTAAGTGTCTCTTCCATTTGTTCTGGAATTTTCAATGTGCCAATAATCCACACATTTGATGTCACCCTCTGTCTTTAATGCCTCTTTTACTGAGGTTACAGTAACAGAGAGACCCAAGAATCAAAACTGTTCAGAGATCCAGGATTGTCTCAAGGTGATAGTAAGTGAAAAGAGTTCTGAGGTAGGAAAGAGCACAGCAGTCGAGGAACAGAAAGAGCTTTCTGCTGGTAGAGCAGACAGAGAGGGGCGCACGATAAGATGAAAGAAAGGCAGGGCCTTGTAAGACGTGGTAAATTTAGATTATAAGAATGAAAAGCCATTGAGTTGTACTGAGGGCAGTGACAGGACATGACTTACCTTTCAACTTCAAGATCACTTTTCCAGCTCAATGTGAGAATGCATTGTGAAAGGAAGAAAAGAAATAGACCAGGTGCAAGTCTGTTATAGCTGCCTAGGTAAGAGAAACTGTGGCATAGACTAAGTCGATAACAGTACAGAGGTCAGAAGATAGGATTCAAGATATACATGGGTGGCTAGCCACCAAAAAATAAATAAAAATAGAAATTTAAAAAAGCAAGATATATGTGGGTAAGAATGTACGATAAAATTAAAATTCACCTTAATTTGAGTACCTTTGTAACGTTTAAAGTAAAAGTAAAATTAAAATGATTTAAGGCAAAAAAAAAAAAAAAAATAGAATCAACAGCACTTGCTAGTTTCCTGGATAAAGGAATGAAGAGAAGGGAGAAATCAAAAATGGCTAAGATTTCTAGCTTGAATAATTGGTAGATTTCCGATACAAGGAAAACTGTGCTGAGGAAAACTGCATGAGGGGAAAATAATAAGTTAGGGAACAAGCTAAATTGTTTTAACAGAGAGATCCGAAAATATAATGGCTTAAATAAAATAGCAGTGTATTTTCTTTCATGTCACAAGCAAGAGGTGAGCAGTCCAGAGTACCTATGCACTAATACTGGGCTTCTGTCCCCAGGTCCAGAGCAGCTGCTCCATTTCCAGCCAGTGAGAAGGGAAAAGAGAAAGTGGAGGGCAAGCAATTTCCTCCTTAAAGGGTGTGACCTGGAGGTCACCTGCCTCACTCAAGGAAAGAAAAGGGTCTGAGAACAAGGATTGAGGGACTTTAACATCTAAAGGTTAGAGGAAAAGAAACTAACAGGACAGAGTACGGCTGGCTGGTTAGCTCAGTTGGTTACAGTGTGGTGCTGGTAACAACAGGGACCAGGGTTTAATCCCTGTACTGGCCAGCTGCAAAAAAAAAAAAACAGAGTAGTGGCTAAGGGAGGGGAAGCAAGGAGGAGTGGAAAACTGTCCAAAGTTGAAAAGAGGTTGAAAAAAATAAAGATTTGAGGAGAGAGGAGAGTATGAAATAACTACATATGCCCAAATATGATATGATGGCCTCACCTCCATTGTTAGAGAGGGAACAAAACTAACACCATTTTGTACCCTGCTTGTCATGTTGACTCCTGTGTAACCTAACTGACTAGTTAGTTACACTTTAACCTTAGGACAAGCTGTAAAAGAAACACAAGTTTCAGGGAGTGAATGATTTACTACAGCAGGTGGCGTCAGTGTTCTGAGCACTAAAATCACAAGACAACACCTCTCATGGAGCACAAGACACCTGGTGAATGTTATTACCTTGTTTTTCTGTCTCCTTGAAGTTATTCTTAGTAACTTGGGCTTTTGCTATGTAAACATTGTCTAGCCTGCAGAGAGGGAGCTCTCATCTGCTGATGTCTTATTCTTCACTGCATCCAGCTTTCCTATCTGTAAGTCACCCAATTCATAAATATCTCTGATTATCAAATGGACCTGTCTACTTCCTTCTTTGGTCTCAAAGTACCTTCTCAATTTGAAGGACATCTTACTATAATCCCCTCCTCGCATACCCACACACTAATTATCCCTCAGAAGAGAGGGAGTCACCTTATACTTGAGTCCTCATTACATCTCCCATATTATAGGTTACTCTGAACTGTCTTATTAACAGAGAACTGTGTGGCATGGAGTAGGGATACAGTATGGAAGGTGCCTAAGAGGAGGGGTAGGGACAAGTGGTCACCTTTATGCTTCTATCTGGAGCCCAGATAGTTTGAATACATTAGGTAAGAAGGACCATATTATAAATGCCATATATACTATTTGGGTTATAAAACAACATAATTTTTCAGCTCATGAAGGCAGCCCTAACAGTTTGGGCTGAGGGGGAAGGGTATCACTACAGGTAGGAAGTCATGTGACAGTCTCACAAAAAGAATTACTGGAAGGACAGTTGGCTAGAGCACAGTGATAACACCAAGGAAGGATCCCCCTACCCGTCAGTCACCAAAAAAAAAAGAAAGAATTACTAGAAGGAGATAAGGTACATTCAGATGAAAAACAACAAAACTATATATTTTCTATGAAGAAAAATCAGCCACATTACTTTATTACTACATTTCCTAAAATCACCAAGTGAGCCATAGTAACTCCAGCGAAAAGGGCACAGGGCTAGGAGTCAGATTCTACTCTTGGCTGTGGCACTAATTGGCTGTGTGAATCTGTTTCTGTTTTCTCACTGGCAAAATCATGGTGTTCACTGAGGTCCCTTCCAGCTGTAACATTCTAGTATCCTGTAAGAATGAAAAACATTATGCCCAAGGCCAAAAGTCAGTAAGGAGAATTTTTGTATATTCAGAGGCCAAATAGAATGATAACAGTATCTATGGTTCTCAAAATTTATATACTGAAACCATTTACTGAAGAAAAAAAAAAAAAGATTTTACTTTGGATCAGGGTTTCTCACCCTTGGCCAGATAATTCTTTGTTGTGGGCAGCTATCCTGTGCATTGTAGGCTAGTTAACTGTATCCCTGGGCTCTCTCTAGATTGTAGTTGTATCCCCCCTCAATTGTGACAATGAAAAATATTTACAGACATAGCCAAATATCCCCTGATGGCAAAATGCCTGGGTTGAGAACCACTGCTCTTGATATATTCCTCTAATCAGGATTAAATAGTATGTATAAACTTTATCATTGCCTTTATTTTATAGGCAGGAAAACAAAGACATTTAATGAAAAACAAAATCCATTGTACAATGCAAAATATAGTCAAAGATCTTGAAACAGAGCTGATATTTTAACTATTATTTCTCTTCTTTAATCAATAAACATTATCCCTCCATAAAGGAGGTGAAAAAAATTACCCATGTTAATCATACTGAAAATAAATATCATTTAATTAAACACTAGAACTCTCTAATCTTTTGTATTCATTAACTAGCTCTCCGGAGTAAAAACAACGATGGCTTTTGTTATGACTTCATATTTCTTTAAAATATTAACTAAAATGGGTTTCCAGTTTGGAAAACACAGTAACTAATGCCAATTGGTATTAAACAGAGTTGCATTTTAATCATCAAGCTCAAGACATAGCAAGAAAACTGTGACATTATCACTTGAAGGTTGTCTCAGTCTACTGTTCACCATATAATCAGACACCATAAATCAATTCCAGCAGAAAGTCAAGGATATTCATGGATCAACCTCCAAAGCAAACCAAAGAAAGTGCTAACACTGGACAGTGAGAACAATGGCATTGCTGTGCTTTTTAGTGGCAGTAGAACATTTTATTTAAACTTTTGAGATAATAAAACTGTATAGAACTGGGAACCCTTGTAAAATTTTTGTTTTGGTAATATGATACACTTTATAAACTTTATACTTGTGGCATACAGTAAGTTTTAAAAAATAAAATAAGCAAGAGACCTCCATAATACACTTGAAATAAGAAACACTGCATTATAACTTTTAAAGGCACAGAGTTCCTTAAGTTTTAAGCAAGTTTAGTCAACTCTCATCACCCATTAAGTGTTCAAGTAGGTCAGCTTACAAACAAACAAGCAGTATCCTACAAGTGACTCTTACTTAACACATAATTCTTAGGATAAACGTGTTTATATTTTGACTGAACAGTCACATGGATATTATAAAGATGGTGATCGTGTATCACTATTCGGTGAAATTTCTTGCCTTCCTTCATGATTTCTTCAATCTTTTTTTCAGTAGACAAAAGATTTTCTAAAAGGTCTGAATCTTCTAAGTACATCTCATCTCCTGAAAAATAAAATTTTAATTCCATAAATTATTATTTTATAAATCATTCCAATATATTAGTGACATATAAAACAGTATTTATTTTTATCTGTTTCATGTGTTTGGAACTGAGATGGTTGTTAACCCTAATTTGATGAGCTTATTTCAATTTCTTTCTTGTGTTTTATTTAAAAAAATTTTTTTTGACAGTTGGTCAGTACAGGGATCTGAACCCTTGAACTTGGTGTTATAACATGGCACTTTAACCAACTGAACCAACCGGCCAGCACTTCTTTCTTGTGTTTTTAATATTCCCCTCCCACATCCCCCAGCAAAGAATTTTCTTTGGGCACATAAACATCTATGACTGGTAAGTTTTCATTGCAAACTATAACTTTTATCCTAGCTCATGACTCCCTTTATTCTATTTGATATTGATATTAATATTGGCCTTGACATTCAGATACTTTTGGTGTTTCAGTGTGGGCTACTCTAATAATCTTAAGGTTAATTTAAAGAAATTACCATTTACATCAAAATTTCTAAATTGTCCCCCTGTACATTAAGTAGCAAAAGTTATCAGTATTCTCAGGAACTGAGCAGGTAGCCACAGAGTAAGACAGGTCACAAAGCCCCACTCTTAAACTGCCATAAAAGCTCTATCCTGTGTTCACTCAGTAACAAGCAACCATCAACAAATCCCTAATTCAAATAAGTTCTCATAATTCAAAGTTAATATGTAAAAAAGTGAGATGATGTTTGCGAAAGAACGTTTTCAATGTCTAGGAAATATATTTATATAAATATATATGTGTATATGTGTGTATGTTATATTGTTCAGAATTTCTGATTATAATAAATACTATGGATATTTTATAGATTTTGACATTATTTAATTAATATAATGTAGGCTATAAAACATAAACTGTAATTCATGTCTCCATGTTGGAAAATACTGCCATACGGCTACTGCACTGAATGTGAATACTAACAAAAGTATTGATGCTTCACTGATTTACCTGGCAAAAGCTTGACCATCCCATCAGCAGTTAATAAATCGATTGGCATCCATCTTTCCAGCCCTTCTTGTGCACGATCCAAACAAAATTTGTGCAATTTAGAGAGAGAGGCAAAGAGTTCAAGTCTTCTTATTTCATAGAACTGTGGAGGTGCCAACCAAATTTCTTTTGATATGAAACTTTCAGTTGCCTCTGATGGAGATGCCCACTGTGGAAGACAAAGGTAGGATTTCCTAAGGTTTACACCACAGACAATGTAAGATTTGAGACTGTTAGATCAGTACCTAAGATCTAATTGAAGATGTAAAAGGAATCCATTTATGTGTCTTGCTAGATCCCTCTGAGACATGAAAAGTTTCAGTGAAGCGAGCTGGCTTGATCCTCTTACGAAGTTGATTATTGGGACATTGGTCCTCATAACTAACAAACAAACCAGGACAGATCACCACATCTTGACCTGGGAGAGTAGTTCAGCATAAAAGCCAGGTGATGGTGAGAGGGCAAGATGGTTCTGGTCACTTCCATAGGAAGGAAGCCTCTGAAGGGTAAATTCATGAGAGTAGACTGAGATTTTGGTGCCCATTCATTCCTTCCATTAAAGGATACCTTGGCTAGACTCAGGATATACCGAGGGACACAACAAAGCTCTTAGGCCCTACAGGGCCTTTAGCAAACAAAATGCAGTGTGATGTGTGCCACATGTTACAATGGGGATGAAGGATCAGGAGCAATAGGAGCTTTCAGGAAGGTTAAGAGGCATGACTCAGCCTACAAGATGAAGAGTTAAATGGTAGGCATGAACCCACCTAATCCAATCTTTTCAGGTTATCCCAGACTATAGGTTAAATTATCATTTACTGGTTACTTGTTACTCTTATTTTATTTTATTTTTTTTAAAAGAGGACCAGTAAGGGGATCTTAACCCTTGACTTGGTGTTGTCAGCACCACGCTCACCCAGTGAGCTAACCGGCCATCCCTATATGGGATCCGAACCCGTGGCCTTGGTGTTATCAGCACCACACTCTCCCGAGTGAGCCATGGGCCGGCCCCGTACTTGTTACTCTTAAAGCACTGCTATATGTGCTTTACATACAATATTTCTAGTCCTTAAGATAATGCTGCATACTCCCTTTTTAGAGAGGAGGAAACTAAGGTAGCTCCCCTAACTAGAAAATCTGGGCCTCAAACCCCAGGGGTGTATGGCTCCAATTTCCACTCTGTTTCCACTAGGATTCTGAACCTTGGCACTAGTGACACTAGGCCAGATAATTCTTTGTTGTGGAGTTCTTTCCTATGCACTGAAACAAGGATATTTAGCTGCATTCCTGGACTCTACCCACTAGATGCCAGTAGCAATCCTCTCATTGTCACAACCAAAAGTGTCTCCAGACAATGCCAAATGCATCCAGGGATAGAATGGGTGAATAACCCCCAGTTGAAAACGGCTTGTCTTGGGCAGGCCCCATGGCTCACTTGGGAGAGTATGGTGCTGATAACACCAAGGCCATGGGTTCGGATCCCATATAGGGATGGCCGGTTAGCTCACTGGGTGAGCGTGGTGCTGACAACACCAAGTCAAGGGTTAAGGTCCCCTTACCGGTCATCTTTTAAAAAAAAGAAAAAAGAAATCGGCTGGTCTAAACCAACTTAGGAATTGTTTACTAGAATCTCCTCTTCCAGCCATGACAGCTAGAATTACCCCCACTACACACTGGATGTAAACAATAGAGAACTAGATAAAACCTATGAAACAACCATTCCTAGACACTGAAAAATGCAGAATTGTAATCTCTAAGAAAAGAAAAACAAATGAGATAAGCTCTATCATTGCCTAAGGTTTCTGCTTAAAGGTAATTCCCTGACTGCAGAACAGGCAGCAAGACCTAATCAGGCTCTATCTAGGATTCTCACTGACTTGAAGAGACAGATTGATGTCTGGGAGGCCCACACAAGCTAGAATTTTGAAAGCAGTGTACCTGAGAAGAAGAATCTACACAGACTAAAGCTCCAGAAATTTGTATAGGGTGCCCTTGAATCTCTGCTAAACACTTATCTACGCATGCATAAGATGAAACCACACAGACTAGGAAAAAAAAATGATTTCTGAGGAAAGAACAATGACCTGGGAACTTCAAGAAGAAATTCCCAAAGCTCATCTAGGGCCAAGAATTTTTTGAATTCCCTCCAACCACAGTGGAGAGACCTTGCTGGATATAAAGAACATTCAACTAGAACCTAGAAAGGTCACACATTAGAAGTGCCGCTAAACTAGCCCTGCATTAAGGTCTACTGTAAACTCACCCTGAAACTGTTTAAAATCAGACCTCAAAAGGATCAAGTCAATTTGCAATAACTTAATTGCCTTCCAGGAAAAGTCCAACACTCCTTAAAGTAATATGACAAAATCCAGCACTCAACAATATAAAAATCACACTATCCAACATCCAATCTAAAATGGCAAGACATATGACAAAACAGGAAAATGTGATCCATAACTAGAAAAAAAATCAGACAATAGAAACAGACCTGCCTCGCTGGTTAGCTCAATTGGTTAGAGTGTGGTGATGATAACACCAAGGTCCAGGGCTCAGATCCTCGCAACAGCCAGCCTCCCCCCCACCAAAAAATCAGACCCAGAAATTACAGAGAGGATGGAGTTAGCAGAAAAGGACATTAAAACCACCATTATAAGTGTGTTCTATTGGTTCAAAGACGTACAGGAAAATATCACCATGATGAGAGAAATAGAAGTTGTCTGTGGTTTTTTTTGGCTACTAGCCAGTAATGAGATCCGAATCTTGACCTTGGTGTTTTAACACCCCACTTTAACCAACTGAGCTAACTGGCCAGTCCCAGAAATAGAAAAATATTAAACACAAACTAAATTGAAACCTCTAGAGATTAAAAAAATTATCTGAAAGGAAAACCACACTGGATGGTATTTACAGATTAGATACTGCATAAGAGAGAGAACTTGAAAACAAAGTAATAGAACCTATTCAAAATAAAATCAGAGAGAATAAGACGGCCATTTAGCTCAGTTGGTTAGAGTATGGTGCTAAGTTTCAATCCCTGTACTGGACAAGTAAAAAAAAAAAAAAAAAAAGGAAGAAAAATCAATTTTAAAAAATAATGAATAAGGCATCAGTGACCTATGAGACATTATTATTATTATTATTTTTTTTGTCTTTTTGTGACCGGTAAGGGGATCGCATCCCTTGGCTTGGTCTCGGCCGCCCAAGCGCCGCACTCTCCCGAGTGCGCCACGGGGCTGGCCCTATGAGACATTATTAAGTAGTACAACTTATGTATCACTGGAGTCCCCAAAACAGGGGAAGATGTAAAATATTTTAATACAGAAACAGTGAAACAAAATGATAGCACACTTTGGTAGGTAAGCATAAAAGACTTTTTTCCCCTCATTTTCACAGTCATTAACAGGTTCTATTGTTTATTTTTTGGTGGCTGGCCTGAACTGGATCCTAACCCTTGACCTTGGTGTTTTAACACCCCACTTTAACCAACTGAGCTAACTGGCCAGCTCCTGATTTTCAGTCTTTGAAAGACTGATGGTCTAAAGCAAAAACAATGAGTGTATTGTAGAGTTTATAATAGAAATAAAAGTCAAATGTATGACAACAATAGCATAAAGGACAGGAGGGGAGAAATGGAAGTATTCTGTTGCAAGGTTCTAAGATGAAGTGAAAGATGCATACTACCAGTCCTAGAGCAACCACAAAGAGGGTATAGTTAATAAGTCAATAGTGGAGATATTATTCAAATAGTGGAGATAAATATTCAAATAATCCAAAAGAAGTCAGGAAAAGAAGAAAAACGGAGCAAAGAATAGATGGTACAAATAAAAAACGAATAGCAACATGGTAGATTTAAAGCTAACCTCATTGATAATAACATTAAATATAAATAAACACTACAATTAAAAGGCAGAAATTTTCTTATTGGATAAAAAGCAAGATCCCCATACGGGCCAGTTACCAAAAAATAAATAAAAAGCAACATACTTTTTTTTTTTTTTTTTTAAGATGACCGGTAAGGGGATCTCAACCCTTGACTTGGTGTTGTCAGCACCACGCTCTCCCAAGTGAGCCAACCGGCCATTCCTATATAGGATCCGAACCCGCGGCCTTGGTGTTATCAGCACCGCACTCTAGCAACATACTTTAAATATGAGAAACAGATAGCTTAAAAGTAAAGGATGGAAAAATATGCTAAAGCTAATAGAAAAAAAGCTAGATATCAATATCCAACAGGGTAAACTTCAGATTTCAGAACAAAGAATATACCAGACATAAGAAAGGCTATTTCATAATAATCGAGACAATTCATTAGGTTTTAACAGTTCTAAATGTGTTTGCAGTACTTTATAGGGAGCTTCAAAATACATGAAGCAAAATCGGATAGAACCGAAAGGAGAAAAGGACTCATCCAAAATTATTAGTTGATGATTTCGCCATCCCTCTCAGATTTGACAGAACAAGTAAATGATATGGAAGACCTGAAAGACGCTACGATCCAATTCAAACTACTTGACATTTTTACAAACACTCCCTCAAACATCAGAATACATATACTTTTCATGTGCAAAGAGAATATTCACCAAGATAATCCATATCCGTGGCCATAAAGCAAGTCTCTGTCCATTTAAAAAGACTAAAAAAAAAGAGACTAAAATCATATAAAGTATGTTCTCCGAGAAAACAGAATTAAAATGCTGCTGGGATGAAACATGTAACGTGCTCACAGAGTCAGCTGGGATCTCCGCTGTGGTCCCGCTAGGAGAACCGCGTGGGGAACAGTCCAGGCTTTGAGACGGGGAAGCCGGAGAAAGCAGAGAGCGCTTCACCACGGTCACGGCTTTGACCAGACCGCCTGGGTTCCACGCCGACTCAGTCACTTACCGGCTAATCAACCTCTGGGCTACGCCTCTCCGGAGGTTCCGGGAGGACTCTGGCCACCGGCCGGGGTCCCCGTTCGCAAGCCCTGCGGTTCCCCACTCCCCACCGTGAGGACGCCCTACCTTGGAGCTCAGCACCTCAGCCAAGTCGGGATAGACCTGCGGCGGCTCGCGCAGGCAGCACAGGAAGAAGGTCGTGTCGAAGCGGCGGCCGCCACTGCGCGAGAACGGCGTGAGCCACCCGCTCCAGTCGTGCAGCGCCCAGATGTCGGGCGTGCAGTCGAGGTGCGCGCACAGGCGCAGGAAGTGGTGCGGGTCGCGGCGGACGCGGTCGCGCCAGGTGGCCAGGTCAGGCGGCGGGGCGAGGGCGCGGCCGGGCTCCGGTGCGGGCTGCTGGGGCGCGGGGACCGGCAGGGCGTCCCTGGGCCGCAGCAGCAGCACGCCCGCCTCCTCGAAGGTCTCGCGGATGGCGCAGATGCGGAAAGCTACGTCATCTGGCAGCGCCCCGGCGTCCCCGTCGGCGGCGTCGGGCAGCACCGAGAAGGAGGCGCGCCGGGGCGGCACTGGGCCCAGGCCGAAGCGCGGCGGCCCGTGGTGTGGCGCGAAGAGGTGCAGCCAGTCGGCCGAGCGGTCCGCCGCGTCCAGCACGCCGCCTGGGAAGACGTGCGCGCCGGGCATGAAGCTTTGGCTCGAAGAGCGCTGCAGCAGCAGCAGCCGGAAGCCCTCGGCGGGCGGCGGGGGCAACGACGGGGCGGCGACGCCCGGGCGCGACCAGCCCGCCGCCAGCACTACGGTGGCTGCCCTCCGCCAGCTGCTTGGGCCCGGCCGCAGGGGGCCGCTCATGACGGGAGGCTTCTTAGTTCGGGTTCTGGCGCTGCAGGAGCTCCTGGGCAGGTTACGGGGACCCTCACGGACCCCAGAGCTCTCGGCGGCCTTCCCAGGCTTGAGACAGAGCACCGGGCGCTCGATGAACCTCGGAATACCGCCCTCACCAGCACCCGCGCCTGCCTGTGGGAGGGGCGTGGCACCCGCTCGAGCACGCGCCGTCTCAAGTGCCCTCCGGCCCAGCCAGATCAGTCTTGCGTGACAAGGGCTGTCAGAGCCGCCAGCAAGCGATTATCATTCACATCTGCCTGAAAGGAGGAGTGCATGATCCTCATTCGGGATGCATGGACCAAGAGCAGGAATGCTTAAAGACGCACGTGACCTGCCATAAGAAAATAGAATGCAAAACCAGGCCTGATGACACCTACCCCACTAAAACCCGAGGACTAGGATCTTCTCCCTTAAACAAAGGTCGACATGTTTCCTTTGGGGGAGGGAGAGAAGAGGTTCATGGAATAGGTGTCAGAGCTTTTTATGCTCACATGAACCATGCCAACTAGAAGGAAAGGATGTGCCAGATGGCAAATTATAAATTTTCTACTGAGAGCGAGCCTGAGTGTCCTCCCTGAATCCCTGCCCTTCAGAGTAATAATTTGTCTTATGTTCTGGATACTTTTTTTGTCAGGCACCTAGGTGTCTTAGGTCATTTGGTGAGTTCCACTTTCATGGGAGATGTTTAATCCAGTCCTAGAAGTGGAGATTTCTCTCCATGCCATCTTTTTAGTGGAAAATTCCCACCTCCAAAAGCAGCATTACTGTTTTTTGGAAAGAGCTTGTTTAAATCCGAGTCTTCTGTGCAAAGAGGTGTTAAAGTATGATGTCCTCCAAATTGAGAAGGTACTTTGAGAACAAAGCAGGAAGCCGGCAGGTCCATTTGGTAATCAGAGATATCTATTAATTGGGTGACTTACAGAAAGGAAAGCTGGATGCAGTGAAGAATCAGACACTGCCAATGGCTATATGAGTGAACCGTTGAGAAAATGGATCTGCCATCCCGTCAAACCCAGGCTGACATGCTGACATGCTGACCACAACCTAATGGGGGATACTGAGTCAGGGCCACCTAGCCTAGATACTCTCATATTCCTGATCCACCAAAACTGAAATAACGAATGTTTATTGTTTTAAGCCACCAAGATTTGGAGTAATTTGTTAACAGCAATAGACAAGTAATATATACATAAATTAATTTGTCCTGTGAGCAGAACACGCTAGATTTGAATATAGAAGTTGTCTCTCTTTTGATGCTCAGGGACTGTTCTTTGCTTCTGTTTTGGAGTGTGACTTTTGAGGCTCAGTCATAAAAGGCATCATGGCTGCTTCCTTCCTCACTCATGGATTACTCTCTCGGGGGGAAGTTAACTACCAAGTCCCCCAAATATCCAAGCAGCCTTGTGGAAAGACCTTTTATGACTGAGTCTCAAAAGTCACACTCTGTCATTTCCACAGTATCCAGTTGTTACACTGGTTAGCTGTATTCAATGTGATAGAGAAAATACCAGGGATGGGGGTCATCTTGGAGGCTGTTTACCACAGTGGATAAAAAATGAAACCATCAAAGCATTAGAAGAAAGGAGGTAAATTCCTCTATAACTTTTGACTCAAAATCTAGAAGCAATAAAGAAAAAGATTGATCAGTTTGACTCACTCTCCATATCTATAACTTCAGTATGACAAAAAGCACTATCAGCAAAGTCTAACACAGATGATAAGCTGGAAAAATTATCTGTAATGTCACAAAGTATTAGTGTTTAGAAAAAGTGGAGAAAAAACCTACTACTGTGTAGAAAAAAGGGCAAGAGATATGAAGACAGTTCATAGTGATTTACTTAATGTCACACATCCAGCACATGTTGGAATCTGTCTTCAAACCTACCAGCATGTTCTCAGAGTTCCCTGCCCTGTTCTGCCAGTGGCACAGTGCCAGCTGCACCAGGCCTGACAGTAAGTGCCCACAGCCACCCCCTGTAAGTATCACTAATTATTGTGTGCCACTTCATCACAAGAGAGTGGGTAGCTTTGTTTATGACAACAGTTGCTCACTTCATAGCCAAAAACACTTGACTCTTCTGTTCTAGTGGTCCTCCCTAGCTATCTTTACAATAAGAAATGTCCTTATTTATTAGAATATGCATAACCCTGAAAGAAAAAAAACTTTCCAAAGATGTCATGTTGCTGTTTACCTAGTTCCATATGGGCCTTATTTCAATCTCCAATCCAGCAAGCCCAAACTCATTTCTGTTATTCATTGTTTATCAGGTTTTTCAGTTGGGGGGAAAAAAAGGAATAGATGTGATCTATAAGGCTAGCCATGGAGAGATGACTTTAGCTTGGAGACTCACAAGTCCCATGTGAGTTGGTTTAACTTGCCTAAAGACCAAGGCATATCACTGGAGAATAAACAAAATTCACCAGTAATGACCAGTAATATCTTTTAAATTTTTTATTTTTATTTTTTCAGGTAACAAAGCTGAGAGAACAGTAACATCTCACACTCCAAGAATCACCACATACAAATTATAATGTTTTTAAAGGAAGTTTTTAATAAGATTCATATTGTTTTCTCAAAATGTATGGATTCCATTTATATGAAATTCAAGAAAAGGGCTGGCCTGTGGCTCACTTGGGAGAGCGTGGTGCTGACAACATCAAGTCAAGGGTTAAGATCCCCTTGCCGGTTATCTTTAAGAAATTCAAGAAAAGGCAGTTATAGGGACAGAAATCAAATCAGTGGTTGCCAGAGCCTGGGAGGAAAGGGTTGACTACAAATAACACAGAGGATTCTTTTGAGGATCTGAACCTATGTTCTTAGTATTTAAGGCTGCACTCTAACCAACTGAACTAATCCACCAGCCCAAGACAACAGACTCTCACTGACTTCTACAATGAAAAAAATGGCATGGGGAAACTTCTTGGGGTGATGGAAACATTCTATCTTTTTTTTTTTTTCTTTTTGGTGGCTGGTTGGTACTGGGATCTGAACTCATGACCTTGGCTGTGTTCTAACCATCTGAGCTAACCAGCCAGCCTACATCCTGCATATCTTGACTGTGGTAGTGCTTACATGATTGTATACCTTGTCAAAACTCAAAAACTGCACACTTAAAGAGGGTGAGTTTTATTTTTTGGTGGCTGGCCAGTATAGGGACCCAACTTTGACCTTGGTGTTATAACACCATGTTCTAACCAGCTGAGCCAACTGGCCATCTCTGAAAAAGTAGATTTTTTTGCTGTATTTAAATTATACTTAAATAAATTTGACTATTAAAATGTATAGATCCCAATTTCTAGATTGACCTCAATTTCTCTCTGTAACTTAGTCCTTTTTATTACATACTGTGGTATAATATGAATTTGTCTTTGTCCCTGCTTCTTATCCCCTAGCTCCTAAAATCCTTGGAACTTCTTCAGTAATATGAGTGTCTTTTGTTACTCATTGTGACCTCCTTTGCTAATACAGTAACTTAGGGTGGGGCCCCTAGATAGCCTCAGGATGGGGCCAGCCACTAGAAAGACCCACCGACCAGTAAAGAAGGGGAGGAGTCTGGAGACTAAACTTTATAACTCTTTTTTGGGGGGTGGGGAGCAGCTGGCCAGTACAGAATCTGTAACTGTTAAACAACAGATTTGATGAGTTTCAGATTGCTGAATCTGTAGATGTGCTGAGAGTGTGGCATGCCCAGAAAGGGCATGGAAACTCTGTACCACCCCATACCTTGTCCTATGCATCTCTTCATCTGGCTGTTCGTTTCTATCCTTTATGATAAACGGGTAAATGTAAATAAAGTGTTTCCCTGAGTTTTGTGAGCAGTCCTAACATTATCAAACCCAACGAGAGGTGTCATGGGAACCCCAATTTAGAGCCAGTTAGAAGCACAGGTCACACTTGCGATTGGTGTCTGAAGTGTGTGTGCAGGGGTCTTGTGAGCCCCTAATCTGTGGGATCTGACACTACCTCCAAGGTAGATATTGTCAGAATTGAATTATAGGACACCAGTTGGTGTCTGCTGGAGAATTCTTGGCGTGTAGGGGAAAAACCATTACATCTGATCACAGAAATGTTCTCTATTGTATGAGTAGAGTATAGTAGAAATTATTTTTTCCTTTATGCATACTTTCTCTCACTTTGATAAGTATTTCTTTTTTTTTTTTTTTAAAGATGACTGGCAAGGGGATCTTAACCCTTGACTTGGTGTTGTCAGCACCACGCTCACCCACTGAGCTAACCGGCCATCCCTATATGAGATCTGAACCCGGGGCCTTGGTGTTATCAGCACCACACTCTCCCGAGTGAGCCATGGGCCGGCCCAGTATGTCTAGCTTTAATCTTCAAATAGATTTTTTGCAGATTTTATCTAAATTATAGAAAGTGTATGACCAAGGTAAAGAGTTTGATTCCTGTTACCACCAGCCAGCCACCAAAAACAAGCAAACAAACAAAAGAAAGTATATGGGCTGACAAGTTAGCTCAATTGGTTAGAGGGTGGAGCTGATAACATCAAGGTCAAGGGTTGTACTGGTCAGTCGCCAGAAATAAATAAATAAATAAATAATTATAGAAAGTGTAGAAAGTTAGATGTTTTCATGAGTATTGTTTCTTTTGCCCAACCACCCAAATTTTAGGACTTTTAAAGTAACCAGCAGTGGCAGCTAACGTTTTGGGCCCTGTGTCCAGAAAAAGTTATTATCTCAATATCCGTATGGAAAAAAGAAATCCCTATAAAGTACATGCACCCTATTATTACTCCCATTACAAAGATAAGAAAATTGAGGTCAGAGAGATTAAGGGACTTCTTCAATAAGATCTACCTTATTCCATAGTCAATGGTCTTTTTTTTTTTTTTTTTTTTTTTTTTTTTTTTTTTAAAAGATGACCGGTAAGGGGATCTTAACCCTTGACTTGGTGTTGTCAGCACCACGCTCACCCAGTGAGCAAACCGGCCATCCGTATATGGGATCCGAACCCGTGGCCTTAGTGTTATCAGCACCGCACTCACCCGAGTGAGCCACGGCCCGGCCCAATAGTCAATGGTCTTAATGCTATCCTAGGCCGTCTTGATACTACGTTTCAAAACACATTTCTGATTATCTGGAGTAAGATTCCAAAGTGTTTTGCTTTGCTTTTTTGGGAAACGTTCTTTTTTTTTTTTTAAAGATGACCAGTAAGGGGATCTTAACCCTTGACTTGGTGTTGTCAGCACCACGCTCACCCAGTGAGCAACTGGCCATCCCTATATGGGATCCGAACCCGTGGCCTCGGTGTTATCAGCACCACACTCTCCCGAGTGAGCCACGGGCCGGCCCTGTAAGAATATTTTTTTTATCACAAATTGATCTGAATCATAGCACCAAAAAAATAAATAAATAAAATAAAATCACAAGTTATAGCTGAATCATTTGAGGATGTCTTTTCCCACTAAATTATACATTTTTAACTTATTAATATTCTAGTTAGAGACATCATTCAAAGAGTAGACACAAAGTCTTTAATTCCACCATAGATCTGATGCCACGTACAAATACCCATTTTGCACTCAAGTATCCTGACTTAGACAGCTAATGCAGTTAAGAGTTCTGAGGCCAGCTTCTGTGACAAATGACAGTGTTTCATTTTCACAATTTCCCAGAATCCATGCAAGTAGCCTGATTGCTGGATAAAACAGTCTTTTAAAAATTTTTCTTTTGTTTATTCTTCATCAAAACCAGTCTGTTTAATAAATAAATACTGGATGTTCTTGTACTCAGATTTAGAACCTGAATTTAAATTCCTAATCTAATATAAATACCATAAATAAATAGCATTTTCACACACTTCCTTTTATTTTTTTATTTTTTATGACATTTATTAATTTACAAACTTCCTTGCACTAAAAACACAGTAAGCTTAGTTAATTCTGATTTTTAAGATTAATATGGAATTAAAAATTAAAAAAATTTTTTTTTACTAATTTTAGACAATAACCACCAAACTATAAGATTCCATTCCAATATGCACCAAGACCAACCAACAGAAAAACCAAAACCAAACCAACAGACAAAATAACTTTTTCTTGTTTAACTGCATTGTTAAACATTTTAAGCTCTAGAAGGGATCTTTGAGTTAATCAGTCAGGACCCCCCATTTCACAAATGAGGGATGTGAGGCACAGGGAGGTCAAGGACTTGTTGAGGTACTTGGAGAGAGGCAGAGTTCCCTGCCCATCGCAGCTGGCCGGGCCTTGTGGGAGAGAGGCACACCCCAAAGGAATGCAGAGGCCAGTCCTAGAGCATTTTATTTCTCAGGCTGACACATAGGCTTACACTTTGGGACTCGCACCCTTAAAAAGCATTCATTTCAGAACAGAGAAGTACATTATAAAAAGGGACCCAGTAGCTAAAAATGTGCCAGTGTGCACATTGAAAAGAAAAATGCAGCATTATCAGGGTCCTCATGCAAACCAGAACTCTCTTCAACCAAAACTACTTTTTAGTCATTCAGCATCAGACATCTTTTTTAGTCATTGAATATCACACATCTTTTATGTGGCTTACTGTAAACCTTAGGTAAATCATGATTATGCTCTAATTTTATTTACCAAAAACATTTTCCCTTGTGGCATTTAAAAGCTTAAGTTCTTAGAACACTTAAAAAAAATTTCCGAGGCCTTTTTCTTCTACAAATATTATTGTTATTACTATTTTCCTAATAGCAATAGTTCAGAACTCATTCTTCTAAAAACAAAGTTCCCATGATAAATGTCTTAACATTCCTAACTCTTGTCTTTTCAGTATCAGCTAAAGCATTTTGAATTTTTTTTCCTATCATTTGTATCATGGTATAAGATCATACCAAATGTTTATAGAAAATTAAACAGGGCTGGCCAGTTAGCTCAGTTGGTTAGAGCATGGTGTTGATAACAACAAGGTGCAGGGTTCAATTCCTGCACTGGCCAGCTGCCAAAAAAAAAAAAAAAGAGAAAGAAAATTAATGACTTCAATATGAAATATCTAAATTGAATCAGGCTTCTATCAGAAATCAATCTCTTGAATTATATATAGAAATGAGAGCAGAGATTCTAGTTAGAAAGCAGCCTATTGCACAAGGCAGAAAGTGATTTTGCTTGCGTCATATAGAAGTTCTATTAGGCAATGTTATAACTGTAAATAATGCCAAATATTTCTAATGTTTATAACATTCAAACTCAAAGTTTTTTTAGGTTAACAGGTCCACAGGATGAATATATTTATTATAATTCAACTTTTTTTGCAACATTTTATCACTAATTTCAGCGAGCAGAGAACACTCAGAATCAGTGTCCTGATGCATGTATAAGTAAATACCCAAGGATCTGCCAAGTGGGTGAGAAGAGTGACAACAAAGAAACTTGTTTGTCTCATTTGCTGTCAATGATTACACAACATCCGATGGGCTGTTCCTTTAATAAGTTCTGCTGGACAATATTTTTTTCATGAACCACAATAACTTGGTAAGAACAGAGGTAAGACTTAGAAACAGCAGAATACCTTGAGAGCTGGATTTTTAGGGATATTTTCCAACTCTGGTTCACAATATGCCCCAGCCTTCTTTTGCCTGAGATGAGATTTCGGGGAAGGTGACAGAAACTCCATGTTGTGTTGCGTGCGGGAGTAAGAGTTTAAAACTTCCTATGTCATCTCCAAAGGCACCCTGGGCAGGCAGGTGCGACAGAATTTCAAGGGGCCCCAAATCAGACTCACCCAGACTGGGTGAGATAGGAGTTCCTTTTATTAGTAATTGTTGTAAAACATTTAATTGGCTTAAGACCTTGTGGGTTTTTAGAAGCATGATCACAGACATGCGGAAAACAGATCCCATATTTTCTCTATCTGAAGTACTGGAATCTGAGTGCTAAGGAGGAGTGGGAGTCGGGTGGGGTGGAAGGCGGGGTGTGATCCTTAAGATTGGGTGCCCAGACAGCACTCCTGCTCCTATTTGCCTCTGCCCCTTGGCTCTCCAAGCTGCCCTTGTGATAGACTGCCAACTCTCTCCTCCTGGTCCCCTTTCTCACTTCGGAGGTTAAAAAAAAAAGTCCTTGTCAGTTTTCAGCCAAACCAAAGTCTCTGGGTTTTATTCCAAATTACCTTAAAAAGTTAAATGCATCTGTTTTCTCAAACTTACTTTCCCAAGAGTGTGGCAGAGCTCTCTCTGGACCGCAGTCAGAGAGAGCACTGCTCAGGCAAATCCTGCCCTGGGGGGAGAGGAAAGTTTAGTGATAAATTGGTAAAGGGCCACAAAAAATGATTACATTGTGTAATGATAGATACAGGAATTATCCTGATTTGAGCATCACATATTGCATACAGGTATTGATATTCAACGCTGTACCCCATAGATTGGTTTCAATAAAAAAAAAAAAGGAAAGAAAAAGAAAAAAAAAAATCCCTGCCCTGGGACCAAGGGTGTTTTCTACATTTCCTTATTTATTGATTAAAAGAAGTAAGGGCCACTTCACTTCTGTCATCCACACCTGTAGTTTAACGCTATGGACCTCTTGCCTTCAAGAATATTGGTTTTAAAAATAGGTGCAGATGTATATTTAGTAACGTAAGTATAGGAGGGTACTTCAAGTTCATGGAAATATTTGTATTATCTTTTAATTCTATTTTTACACGTACTTTTTGAAGTACTCTTGTATATATTTAAAGACCCGTATGGTTTGACTCACTGCTAGGTTCTTGGCCTAATGTCCTTTATAAAAAAACAGCTTTGATAGTACATGATATAGTTATGTTTTCTTTAAGATGATTATGATTTTTAAAAAGCTTCTTAAATTCCAAGTTAAAGCTGTTTACATTCTAACTCAGTTTCAGAGCTGATTGGCTCAAAACCTCTGTGGGCCAGTAATGCCACATTACCCTCTTGCCGGCAGTGTGAGGGTCAGGGAGCTCTGCAGCTCCCTCCAAAGCCAGCTCTCCAATTGGACAGCAAGCAAATTCCAGAGGATAGATAGGATTAAGTGCTCCAAAGAGGATTCCCCAGCCCTCCCCCAAAGGAGGATCAAACACTCTGGTCTAGTTCTGGAACAAAAACAAGCCCCAGCGAAGGAGAAAGTGCCCGGTTAAATAGCATGAGGCCCTTCCCAAAGCCTCCGCGCCTCTCATTACCCCCATCTGGGGGTGGCTGGGGAGAGCTCTTTTCCGCAGGCAAATGTGTGCAGTGGATCCAGTCCCACGAGAGTGGGTTCAAAGGGCCTTCTTTGGTTTCCTAACTAGAGTCAGATCCTGTGCAGCAGTGGAAAGCCACGACCTCAAACCTCTTCTAGCTGCTTTTGGTGACCAATGGATAAACTCGGCCATGAAGCGCAATAGCGCGCCACAAAGAGAGCACTTTTTATGAGCTTCTACCTGCACACGTTCTCCTAAACTTAGGCCCCAAAGGATTAAGGTAATAAAAACTGCTTCCATTTTTTTGTCGTTTGTTTCTTGTCCTGCAGACAAAACCACCACCCACACAGAGCAAAACAGCTCCTCTCTCCGTGCTTCGTTCCACCTCACTCCCTTTCTCAAACCGTCCCATGCGGAGAGTGGAAGACGCTGTAAGGGGTGGGGGCACCAAACTTGTATTCCGTGTAAAGATGCCCCAGCAGCACACGTGTTAACGCATTAACATGGAAGGATCTGGGGTCACGGTAGCCGGCTTTCTATTAATAGGAGATAAAGCTCCTGTAGACATTAGTGGTAATGCCCTGACGGCCCGCGCTAAATTAACTCCTCCCGGGCCAGCAAGAGGAAACCATGTCCTTCCCAGGCAGATGTGTGTTTGAAATGCGCGTTTACACATGCACACATGGGGGTTTTAGAACCTTTCCCCTTAAACAGGCCAGACCCCAAGCCCATCCTGAGTCTTGTCTACTGGGAGGGAGCGGAGAGGGCGGGCTGCCGTGGAATGTCCGTCAGCTCAGCTTCGCCACGCATACTGCCAGGGCCACAGCCGCCAAAAGCACGGCGCTGAAAACGGTGGCGGCTAGGGCTTTGCTCCAGTCGCAGAGCCCCGCGCGCTCCTGCACCGACATGCCACCGGCCGAGGAGGGACCGACGCTGGACAGGAGCTCGGCGCCGGCCGCCTGCCGGGCTTCCACTGTCCAGCGGGGCACGTTGACCCTCATCTCCATGTTGTGGATCATCTCGCCCACCTGAAGGATGTCGCGCTCCAGCTGGTGCAGGTCCGCGACGTCGAAGTCGCGCTCAGCCTCGTGCCGCAGACTGCGGGCGCTCAGGGCGCGCGCCGCCACGCCAGCGGTGCCGCCCGCCACACCGGTACGCACAAGAGGCCGCCGCGGCGCGTGCAGCGAGAACGCTGCGCTCAGCTCCAGCGCACGCCGCATGTCGGCTTCCAGGAGGTCCAGGCAGCCGGAGAAGGCCACCCAGAGGCGCTCAAACTCCGCGCGCTCCTCAACGCCCAGGCCCCGGTCGCGCAGCGCGACTGTCAGGCGGGCGCAGGTGGTCACCGCCAGCTCTTGCGCCTTCTGGCGCGTCTTCTGCAGCTCCTCCCGCAGGTTCTGCGAGTCCGCCGAGCCGCCGACGGTCAGCACCAGGTGGTGATAGCACGCGGTCGTTTTGTTGAGCGCGTCCAGCAACGCCTTGCACTCATCCCTCGCCATGGCGGTGCGCTTCGGCGCGACCCGACAGCCCGCGCCCCTCTCCGCCTCACGCCCTCAGCGCGGCAGGACGCAGCCAGCCCAGATGCTGGCCTTGTGCCAGGCGGCCGGAATGCTCTTCATGGCTCGTGACTTGCTCGGCGCTGCCGCCGCCGTCGACGGAGTCCTCCCGGGACCCGCGACGTGCGCCTCCGCAGAGCGGGCGCAGAGAGGGCGCAGAGAGGGAGCCCCGTTAGCTGCCTCCGGTCTGCTCTTCCATCCTCCCCAGACGTGCGCCGAGTCACACGGCCCTCGCCTCCAGTGTCGCTCCCTGCGAAGGCCGGGGTGAAGTCCCCATTCTCCTGCGGTGCGACCCCAGGGGTAGCAGGCCACCGAGCCGCGCTCTCCGCCTTAGCGGCTGACAAGGGCGGCCGGGTCGGGTTTCCTAGGACCCGCCCACCCCCGCCCGTCCTGGCCGAGTGCCTCAACCCCCGGATCAGGGGTAGGAGGGGCCCCACGCGGGCAGGTCACGTGTGGGTCTCCCATCTCTCTCTCTCTCTCTCTCTCTCTCTCTCCCCTGTGCCCCATTACAGTTCTGGAATGTTAGCGCTCGACAGATCCACTCCTTCCTTATTTTATGGATGGGGAAACTGAGGACCGGGTAAAAAGAGGGCCAGGCTCACGCGCTGTCCGTGCCAGCGAGGGGACTAGAATCCAGGGACACTGACTCCTAAGCCCTGTCGGCGACAGGGAGTTGGTGTGCCTCCTAGGACTGGCCACCTCCGTCCTCCAAAGCGAGCAGTGAAGGACGGTCCGCAGGGCCGACGGTTCCCAAGTCGGGCTGTCCTTCGCGATCGCTGTTCAGCCCCTTACAACAACCGAGCTCGGACCCCACCCCTAGTGTCAGACCGGCTCTCGGCCCCGCCCCCTTCCGTTCTGGGCACGCGCAGTAGTTGGCTCTGGGAGGGGGGGCTAGCTTGAGTAGGAAGCACTGTGAGCCGCCTGAGTCCCATCCCCGGTTGAGCTGGATTCAATGATTGCTTTGTGAACACGTCACTCTGGATCGGAGCGTCCGCTCATTGGGCCAGCCAGGGGCACTGGGGCGCGACTCCGCCCAACGGCGGAATATGGGGCTGGGCTATGGCGCTCAGCTGCCGCGCGAGGGTGGTGGGGCACTGAGGTCCGAGTAGGGGACTCAGGAGGTGCCGCCGTAACCCCGAGATGGGCTGGGAGTGAAACTATGTAGCGTTTTCAGTAAGTGTCCTCTCGCATGTCTCTTCCTGCCCTCCGGACGGCTGCGTCTCGGGGCCTGGAGGCCGGGCGGGGCCCGGAGCGGGAAGGGGGAGGGGCTCTCTCTTCTCCGCAGCCGGCGCCGGAGGCTGGGTTGGCCGGCCCGGGGCGGCCTCCGAGGCCCCACCAGTCCTCTCCAGGTCCGCTTTGCCCACTCTGCTCTTCGTGTCCAGATGGAAGGTGGGCGGTGGCGCGAAGAATGCGCCCTCTGATCCCCGAGGCTCCAGGACAGACCTTCGGGTCCTGGGTCCGTGGAGCTCGGACTTAGGGGCTGTGGGCGGGGCTGTCGCTCACGCGCAGAGTCTCCTCTTCGGTTTCCTGGCGGCCTGCGAGAACTGGTGGAGGAGAGGGTGTGGGTGCGGGTTCAAGCCTCGGGCCCGGTGGTTGTGGTTTCCGGGGGGTGATGAAGGCGTGGGGGGCGTAGAGAGATACCTGCCTCCCTGCCTCCCGCGGGGCGGGGTCTCTTCGTCCCCCTAGGTAAAGATTACTTCACAAAGCTCTTAAGTACCAAGAGATGTTCCGGATTCTGGGTCTGTTCAGTTTTTTTGTTGAAAATGGACTGTCCAGCGGCGCACGAGCCAGGCCGTGCCCCTCTGGTTGCCCCTCGTGGTGCAGGATGCGTGGGCATTTGTGGCTGGTGCTGGGCTGCGGGAGTAAGTGGCGCGTCTTTATTTAGGGTTTGGGACATTCAGGGAACTAGGGTGGCAAGACTGGAGAGACTGTTAGGTTGCACGCGAGCTGGCATTTTTAAAGTTTATGTGTTTCATGAAGAGATGCCACCTATTTTGATTAAATAATGCATCCTTCCTACCGGCGCTAGAGTAGATCAGCGGATAATAGCGATTCTAGATCCACCCCGCCGGGTGGTGTTGAGGCAGCTCAAGAGTCCAGAGCGCTGGACCCCCCCCGGGTTCGCTCTCACTCAGGGGTCTGTCATCTAACCGGTTGAGTAGCCTCCGGCAGTTTGCAGCCAGGTCTCGGGCTTGGGCACCCCTGGCCTTGGCCATTCTCAGGGAAGGAGGATCTCAGCCACTCACTGGGCACATAGAGGCCTAGTCGGGGGAATAGTAGTTTTCAGGACAAAATGCATGGAAAGAGGGAGAACCCATCTCTTTTGGGAGCTTTGGGGATAGCAGAGGGTGATGAGGCAGCAAAGGTGGCCACGTGGGAGAGGCCCTCAACACCCAGCATAGAAGTTGCGAGTTCATCTGGTAGGGAGCAGAGGAGAAGCCTTCGAAGAATCCTGCACAGACCTGAGTGTTGCATAGATCACTCTGTTGTGTTTTAGGTGGACAGTTGTGAGTGAGATCCAGGAGACAGAGTCCATAGGCCTTGGAGGAGGAGGTGCTGGATGGGAGCAGCAGCAGATACTTCTTCTGACGAGCATTAGTGGCAGGACAGCAGTTGGGTCCCTGAAGTTGGATAGACTTGTATTCCCAACTTATACCTTGGTTGAACTCTCCCAATCTTGACTTGTCACCTGAAATAATCCTGCCTAGCAGCATTACAGGGAGAGCAGGCAGTGTCTGCATAGGGCCTGGGGTTAAGGTCTTGTTTGTGCCTCCTTCTGGCTATTGGAAGGCAGCTGCTGGGCCTTTGTTATTGGTGTTTCTGGGTGCTGTTTGGTGTTTTTGTGGTGTCTGCTCTGTTGGGCCTCTGCCTGTTCATCAGTTGCCAGCATTAGGCTGGTGTCCAATAATATCCTCTCACAGAGGAGCAGAGGAATATGACCACATAATGATAGATAGACCTAGACCTAGAAAGGATTCAGTCCCGAAGAGTCTAGACCTGATTTGTCCTGAGGTTGATTCTACCTCTTAGAGACACTGAGAGATGGCCCTCAAAGCTTCTGGCTGGAGATACTGGGAGAGAGGTGGGTGCATAGTGGTTCCACCTGCAACTCCAGGAGCGGGGTGATGGGGTGGCATTCTGAGGAGCAGTTGTGCTCCTCTAAACTTCCTGCCCCCTCCGTGGTCCCACCCCACTTCTAGCCCTGGGACCTTCCCCCCATCTCTAACCCTGCACATTCCAGCTGTCACTGTTGTGTTTGGCCAGCTCTGAGTACCCTGTTTGTTTTGGGCTTTTTGCCTTGTGCCTGCTTGGCTACTGCCTGTGGCTATCTTCTCATCTACCCTGGATATGGGCAGTGGATTTCCACTGCCTGTGAGAGGTGTCTGTCCTTGGGAGCTAGAGCTTCCTCTTAATACCCTACTATCATTTTGTTCAAGTGGGTGAACAATTACTGCATGCCTACAGTGAGCCAAGCACAGGGCTGGGTGCTTTAATGAGGAGGTTTCAGAAAAATATGGACAGGATCCATAAGAGTTACAGGCCAGAAGGGCACAGGTGACTGTAACAGCATACATTACATCACCAAATTGCTTCCACTGGTATTAAAAATAGATGAAGAGAAACTTTTCCATTCTTACTTTTTCCTTCTGAATCACAAATTAAACTGGAGAATATTGTTGGAAACCATGCCTCGTCAGAGTCTTTGGTTAGGGCCTTGGAGGGGTGAGAGCAGCCACAGCAGTGAGATTTTGGCAGGGCGTGCATCTCTGGGAGGCACAGACTTCCCTGTGCTGGATTCTGCTGAGCCGGGCTGTGTGCTGTCACCAGATGGTTCCTGACCACCCAGACTTATCTGGGCTGGCAGGACGGTTGAAGATCACAAAACCACGAGTGTGCACACCACTTCCTGAAATGCCCAGTAGTAGTTTGAGGCCACCCGTGGCTCTCCTGTTCATAGGATAACCTCAGATAACTCACGTGCAGGGGTATTTGGTATCTCTGACTATCTCCACTGAACTTTTTGTAAATTATTCCATCATTTGAACTTAGGTAGGGATAGATTTTTTTTTTTTTGCTGTTTTGTTTTGGCAGCTGGCCAGTACAGGGATTGAATCCTGGCCTTGGTGTTATCAGCATCATGCTCTAACCTAAAAGGAGTTTTATGAGAGGATTCAATTATCTTTCCAGTTTTATAAGAAAAAGTCCATTTTCTTTACATTTTATTTTAAAATAGAAAACTAATGCTTGTGAGTAAACTTGTCAGGGTACTAAATTATTTTTAAGCATTTCCCCTTATATAAGAATTCAACACTGGCAATAAGCACCAGATTGTATGGGATTATTATATATTTTTAACACTAGTACAAAAAGGTTGAGAGCAGCACTGGGCAGAACTGTTTGAATCCCTACTCCTACAGAGGGTTCAGTCATTGGCAACCAGGAGGAAAGCAGATGACTTGGGGCTAGATAACAGCAAGCTCTGTCTGCTCAGCAGCAGTGCTTGCTAAGGGCCTTGTGTGTTTACACAGTTCATATATGTGACCTGAATGTTTTGATGTATTGTTCAGGGGCCTTCCTGCTCTACATGGATTCTTATTACTTCCCTGGACTTATCTAGTCAAAAAAAGTTTACTCTTGGGTTTTCTGTGCTCACACAGTACCTGTTTCTGCCTCCTGAACCTTTGGCCTGCTGTTTTCCCTGCCAGGGATGCTCCCCTCCTATCTCCTTTCCCTGCTGTTCCCTTCTCTCTCTGGCCCTTGCCTCCTAGCTAGGCTGTTAGTTCCTTCAAGGAAGCTCGTCCTTGTCACCTCCCTCTTGGGGTAGAGGTGTTGGTGTTCTGCAAGCGTCTCGTCTGAGGAGCAGGAGTGTCCTTTCCCAGCTTCAGGCTGATCACACATCCTGTTTCTCATGTGGTTTTTGTCCAAAGCATTTTGCTTTTGTGATCTGGCAACACAGATAAGGCTTATATGGGTTTCATTACAGCATTATTTGTAATACCAAAAAGGTGGAAGCAGCTTAAATATAGGATATTAGATAAATAAATTGTGACATGTTCACTTAAAAGAATACTGTACAGCAGAAATTAGTGAATGAATGAGAACCGTATGGCTCAGCATGGATAGAACTTGAAAATGTAATATTGACTGAAAAGGGTATGTTTCAGGGGCTGGCTGGTTAGCTTGGTTGGTTAGAGCATGGGTTGTAACACTGAGGTCAAGGATTCAGATCCCCATACTGGCTAGCTACCAAAAAAAAAAAAAAAAAAAAAAAAGTATGTTCCAGAATAGTTGTAGTACGATACCATTTATGTGCAATTTGAAGCCCACAAAACAATACTTTTTGTTGTTTGTGAATACACAAGTATTAAAGGAATGGAAATTTAAGCAAGAAAGATATATATCAACTTCAGGGTAGTTATTGCCTTTGAAAGGGGAGAAGAGAGTGGGATCAGGGAGGGGCACATGGGGATTTCAGTCTACTCTGATATACTTCTTAAAATCTGAGACAAATATGGCAAAATGTTAAGATTCGGTAATTCTGTGTGGTAGGTGTGCATTATTACTTAGCAATTTTACATGTGCTTAAGATATTTCATTAAAAATACATGAGTATCTTTAGAATGTCATAATTTTCATCGTGGGGGATAATCAAAAAATAGCCATTTATATATTTGCCATGATTTAAAGTTTAACAAGATTTTCTAAACACAGTTTACACATTTAACCAATAAATAGGTCATCTTGGAATTGGTGGATTATATTTGATGTTTCCTGATGGAGTGTTGAGTCTGTGGAGCAGAATAAGAAGTGTCAAGGATGCTTTTTAGAAATTGCCAAATGAAGACTTTTACGTGTTCTATAAATCTGAAGGTGGTCACTTACTCTTTTTTCCTCCCTTGTCCCAGGAAACTCACTTTGACCCATCTGAAGTCCATATGGCTCTGTATGATGAAGATCTCCTGAAAAATCCTTTCTATCTGGCTCTTCAAAAGTGGCGCCCTGACTTGTACAGCAAGGTGGCCCAAGTCCATGGCATTGTAAGTGCATTGATTCTTAGGTGCAGATGATGCCAGAAATGTGGTAGACTGAGGTGGAGTTTATAGGGTCGGTTTCAAACCTGCTTAGTTTACAAGCCCCCAGAACCATGCTTGGTCTGGGAATGAGCAGCAAAGGGCCACTGTGGGCTGCTCCCTCTAGGAAGCCTCCTAGGACTGCAGCCCAAGGAGTACTTCTTTCTCTGAATTCTTGGCCCCATCTGGGATTAATCATGTCCTTTTGTGGAGTGCCCCAGATAACACTGCGGTCTCACATTGTGGTGTTCGCCTATCTCTCTTATTTTTCTGTTGACCATGAAGGCTTCTCCAGAGCAGAAATCAGTTCCTCATTGGGGCCTCACAAATCCTTGTCTGTGTCTGTGTGTTGGTGTTCACTCCAGTAGAATGAGGGAACGTGTGAACACATTTATACATAGCTTGAAAGGCATTTCCCAAGGGGAAAAAACCGTGATGATGAAAGAAATTTTATAACAGAGGCCACAACCTCAAAAGCCCACAGGGGCAGCCAGGTCACAAGAATAAAGGAAGCATGTAGGAGAAACTGTAGCCTGCTGGTGGGGACACCTGCTGCCTGGAGGGAGGGCAGGCCCCGTATTGGGGGTCTTCCCAGTTCTCAGGTCAGTGAAGTTGGTGGGCATCTTATTTAGAGAGCCCTTCAGCACCTAGTGTGCCAGGCACATTTGTGTCATCTGTGGCCTCTGCTCGAGAAGTCTTCTGTCTTCTTTTTGTGTGTTGTGCCCTTTTTATCTTATACTTGTGTGTTTCCACTTTTCTTGTCCTGTGGTGTGACTGTACTCAGGTGTGTTAGGCTGCCGAGGATTTGAACCACAGCATTCATCTTAGCTCAGGTTCTCGGCTGCCTCTCTGGAAAACTGGAACTGACTACCCAGTCCATCCCTCTGCCAACAGAAGCCTGGTTTCTTGAAGCCCGTTCCAGTTTTTAGGATTAGTTTTGTGATTCATATTTCTTCACAAAATTTTCTTACTTTGGATTTTAGAAGTCATAAGGTTCATTATAAAAAAAAAATTGAGAGAATATAACTATCCAAAGAAGAAAATAAAAATTGCGTAAAGCTCACCAAAGACATTCATTGTCATCTATTCATTTCACAATAGTTATTAAATGTTGTTATATGCAAGGCACTATGTTTGATGTTGGGGATTCAGCAAGAAATAAGAACACACATAACCATCTTTACCCACATGGAGCTTAACTCCTAGTGTGAGAGACAGTCACATACTGGGGCAAATACATACTAATTACAGTTGTGGAAAGTGTCAACTTCCCACGAGGAAGAAATACAAGGAAGAAGGACTGCTCCCCACCACCCTGCCCCAGCCACTCCTCGAGTGGACTTCCTCCTGCCCAGGCCTGCCTTCCATGGGGATGCACCTGCATCCAGGCAGGCATCTCCTCCCTGCGGTCACCTGCTCTCTCTGATTGGCCAGTGGAAGCTCCTTCTCCCATGCTCCCCCAGTTTCCAATCACAGAGGTCTGTGACACCCTACATTGCTTATAATGGTCACTCCTGTTCTTATAACTATCCAGCTAGTTATATACCTGTGGCTTTCTCAGAGTGGGCTGGGTAGGCCTGCATCCCTGGGGCTCTTGTCCATGGGGCTGCAGGGGGAAAGTCTCCAGGTTTTGCAAGTGCAGTAGGGAGTGAGTCCATTTGCCTACAGGAAAAACAAAAATTACAAAAGGAGATTAAGTTTGGTCGTTTTATTGAGGTCCTTCAGTTATGGGGTAAGTAGGCTTTTGGGGACTAGCCTAACAGCATGTCTTTTGAGTTCTTGGGAACTGACTTTCAAGGAAAGTACCTCTACAGCCCAGAAAGAACCTCTACTGAGGTTCATATTCCAGTCCTCAGGATACATTTAGTATAGATTTATCCAACAAGCATTTACTGAGCATCTACTACATGCCAGACACTGTGCTGGGTTTCCAAGGTTACATGAGTGAGTGAGAAACATGGCATGCCTTCAGGGAATTCCAGAAACAGGCCATTTGCAGGCCAAAGGAATGCGTGTTAGGACAGAAGTGGTCATGGGCTCCTGTGGAGTACTTAATCCAACCTGGGGAGGAGCCAAGAAGGTACCATGGAGTAGGTGTCACTAATGGAGATTCTTGCTTTTTATTCTACTTTCCCTTTTAAATTCCTGTTACTTAAAAATATTCATTATAAAGGGGCTAGAATTAAAAGGGTTTTGTTAAACTCTGAAATGAGTAAGTCCTCATCTTATGGTCTACACGGCAATGCTAAACTGTGTGTACTCCACATAGGCTGTTAAAACTCCATGACTTCTACTCCAGCAGTAGTCTGAAGCTCCCTCATGGGAGAGACCATGAGGCAGTTGACCCCACCTCTGGGCACCTTCATAGCTGCTCCCGCCCTCCTCCATGGCTGGCTCCCTCACCCCTGTCTGAGCAGGACTCTGATGGAAATGGATTGAGCTGCTGTCTTCTCCTTGCAATGAAATGCTCTGGGCAGCAGGGGCCTCTCTCTCTGCCTTGGAGGAACTGGAGCTTCTTGTGTCTGCTAGAAAACTGGGGAGGTCCCTGAAACTGTAGAACCCCCTGTTCACTCAGCAAACACGGATTGGGTACCACTGTACTTGAGCAGTGTGCTTGGTAATAGGGATACAGTGTAGAAGGCCTATGTAAACAAGTAAACAGAATACAGTCACAGCTGGGGTGGGTTCTCTGAGCACCTCAGAAGTTCCTGGTCCCATAGGGGCCAGGTAAAGGCCCTTCAGCCATGTTCCTTCCTTGTTTGGTACTGTATGAGTCCTTCATCCATGCAGCTGGAGTGGGACCATCTAATGGCTTCTCTGAGTTTGAGCACTAAATATCCCCAGGACTGCCTGGTTCATCATGTCCACTTGCTGGTGGCTCACTCTTCTGGTCTCCAGAGTCTTTTTTTTTTTTTTTTTGCTCATAGTGGCTGTGAGACCACCTGTGAGCCTTGAGGTTGTTTCTTACTTCTGGGCGGATACCTGAGGGTCTCTTTTTTCTTTATTTAAGTTTTTAGTAAAATTCCAGATTATTATGTTTAATTTCAAACATATAAAAGTAGAAAGAATAACATAATGAGCCCCATGTACCCATTACCCAGCTTCAACAATTATGGATCTGGTGGCCAGTTGGGTTTTGTCTCTACCCCTTCCTGCCCTTCACCTTCAGCCACTGGTTTATTTTGAAGCAAATCTCAGAAGATTATGTGAGGTGGTTGTATTAGTCTGTTTCTGTTGCTTATAACAGAAGACCTAAAACTGAGTAATTTATAAAGAAAAAAAAATGTATTCCTTACAGTTTGGAAGCTGGGAAGTCCAAGGTCCAGGGAACACACCTAGTGAGGGTCTTCTTTTTGATGGTGGCTCTCTATAGCAGTGCACCAGCAAGGGGTGTCACATCGTGAGAATGGCCTGAGCAAGAGAGCTAATCTCACTTGCTCTCCTTATAAAGACATCAGAACCATGCCTATGACAACCCATTAAACCATCAACCCATTACTCCCTGAATGGATCAATCCATTCATGAGGGCATAGTCCTTATGATCCAATCACTTCTTAAAGGCCCCAACTTCTACCACCATATTGGAGGTTAAGTTCTAAGATGAGCTTTGGGGGACATTCAAACCACAGCATTAGTCATATGATTTATCTGTAAATATTTTTAGGAATATATTTTTAAGTGATAGGGACTCTTTTAAAAAATATAACCACAATGCCATTATTACAGCTAAAAATATTACTCAGTCATTCTTCAATATTGTCAAATGTCTAGTCACTGTTCAAATTTCCCAAATTGCCTCATAAATTTTTGTTTGTTTGTTTTACAGTTGGTTTGTTCAAATCAAAAGCCACAGGAGATCTATACATTATACTGGGTTGATAGGTCTTTTAAGTCTTCTTTTTTCTCCTAACTCTCTTGAGTTAAAATGAAGTACACTAAATTATACACACTTGCTGTGTAAAATTTTACCCATATTGACATGTGTATAGACTTGTGAGACCATCACCACAGTTTTAAGTTTCTTTTAAATTATAGCTTCTCCTTCCCTCTTTTTCCTTTCTTTCTTTCTCTATTTGTAGAAGAAACCGGGTCATTTACCCTGTGGTTTCCCACATTCTGCCTCGCACCAGTTGCAGGCCTATGGTGGTGGTGAACATGATCCTCTGTTCCTGAAATTGGTAGTTAAATCCAGGTCTTCATCTGATTCAGTCTCGATTTTTTGAGGAGGGGGCAAGGCTGCTTCAGAGACAGGGTTGTTTTCTCCCATCAGCAAGTGACTTCTATTTCTGCTATCAGAAACTGGCATGTCCTTCCAAGGGTAGAGAGGCCATTCTGCTCTTTCTAACCTGCCTGAGGAAGCTCCTCATGCCACCTGCTCTTGGGGGCTCCACATGGAGTTTCTTGGCCTCTCTGTAGAGGAAACACCAGTGGGCACTGGGCTGTGCTTCCAGCACTGGCCTCCAGAAGGCAGCAGGACAGGGCAGTGGTCAGGAAGGTGGCCAGAGTTTGAACTATGGCTCTGCCACTCACTTGCTGTGTGACCCTGGACAAGTTACCTAACTTCTGAGCCTCAGTTTCCTTGTCTATACAGTGGGGATCATGCAGAAACCCTGCCTAGACATTTATTGAAGTGATAGCTATATAATCCACTCAGCTCATGGTACACAGTAATGCTCCAGAAATGGTAGCCCTTGCTCAGAATTACACAAGCCTGTTTAAGATGACATTGTTAAACAAACTTTCTTACCTTTAAAGAATGCAAGACTGTGGCTTACTCTTCATAGTTGTTAAAGGTTGGTTGTGAGTATATGGATATCCATTGTATTACTTTCTTCTTTTCTGGATGTTTTGGAGGAAAAGGTCCTTACTGCTTACCCTGGCTGCAGCCAGCCACTCCTGGAGTATGGGCTACTGCCCCCCTAGCCACAGCAGGACTGATAGTTGCAAGGAATGGGGGACAGTATCAGCAGCCTCTCCCTCATCAGGCACTCCTGGTTGCTCTAAGTGTACGATCAGCTTCCAGAATTCCAAAACAGTTGACCGATAGTTTTTTTTCAAGCTCAATGATTATTTTGGTGGAGGGCCCGACCTCTGGAGCTTCCTATTCCACCTACTCCCCTGAAACTGAATAACTTTTAATATTACCATTTGAATCATTAAGTCGTAGATTTGGAAGGGGCCTGAGGGGTCGTTTATTTGTTTCTCTGCCTCTGGCTGGAATCAACTCCTTAACTGGTGGCTGTCTAATGTTGAAGTGAACTCGGCCGGGATGGATTGCTGGTGGCTTTTATTCCTCTTCCCCAGACAGCCCCACAGCTCTCTGAGCACCAACAGTTAAATCCCAAGGACTCGTGCACTGCTTTACAAGCTTGGTGAGATACAGGAAAAGATCACCTGTCATCATAATGTGAGCAGTGCCCTGTCGAGGTTGGGTTATGTGCCAGGCACTGGGCTGAGCATGTCCTGAGATCTTGCTTCACCCTCCAGCTGTTCTATGTGGCAGACTCCCTCACGGTCACATACAGGAATCGAGGAACAAGGACTGGCTCCGTGTTCAGGGCCACAGCTGGGAAGCAGAAAACCAGGAGTGGAACCCAGGCCATCTGCCTCCAGAGCTTTGTGCGGGGTTGCCTTACGAGACAGGGCTCTGTAGGGCATTGCCGCCTGGTCCTCTTCCTTCCAGGTGCACTTGAGCCTGAGAGATTCCTTTTATAATGTGAGTCCCTGAGCCAAGCACAGGTCTGCATGTGGTTGGCCAGGGCAAAGAGCTACTTCCTATCGCTGCATTGTGCTGAGAAGCTGATGTCTGGTCAACGTGGTGGCCGTGGTCTGACCACAATTCACTTGTGCACATTTTACATTGAGCCTGCCCCAAGGCGAGAGTCTGGCACCCTGAGACATCTCTGGCAGAGATGGCAACCTGAGATAGGAAACGGTGTTTCCATAGCCTTTGTTGCATCTTTACAGACTATATCACAACTAGGCTTAGTTGCTAACACCAAGGTCCAGCGTTCAATCCCTATTACCAGCCAGCCACGAAACAAACAAACAAAAAACAACTAGGCTTTTAAAAAAAGCATAGAAAAGGGCCGGCCCGTGGCTCACTTGGGAGAGTGTGGTGCTGATAACACCAAGGCCATGGGTTCGGATCCCTATGTAGAGATGGCTGGTTAGCTCATTTGGGAGAGCGTGGTGCTGACAGCACCAAGTCAAGGGTTAAGATCCCCTTATGGGTCATCTTAAAAAAAAAAAAAAAGCATAGAAAAAAGATTAAAAGGAAGCTGTCTTCAATGTGGAATATTTATCTTTTGGTTGGTGGGATTATGTGTGATTTTTGTTTCCCTTTTCTGTCGTTTCTAAACTCTCCTCTCTTTACTGGGCTTGTTCCCGAGCCTGTTGGTCCTTGGAACTGGACTGTAGAGAATAGAAAGTGTGCCTGGAATTAGCTGTGGGGAGGGACCCGGTGAGTGGGGGAATCAGCCCACCAGCCTCCGAATCTCGTGCCAGCTTCGTCCTCCCTCTGCCTGGGGTGGGGGCATCTGATTCCATCACAACAGCAACAAATGAACTCAGCTGGAAGCAACACTTTGACAAGTGACCCCAGAATTCTCTCTGCCAGTAGGTCCCCACAATTCCAGTTGGAGCATCTTTGGATACATCCTGTTCTGTTGAAGTTGTAAGTGACACATCTCTCTAGTGTTCACCCTAATTATTTTTTCTAGGTCTTAGTGCCTTGCAAAGGAAGCCTGTCGAGCAGTGTTCAGTCTACTTGTCAGTTTGAGTCCTACATTTTGATACCCGTGGAAGAGCATTTTCAGACCTTAAGTGGAAAGGTATTCATTTCTTGGTGGGTCAACCAGGGTCGCTCACTTAGTGTTTGGGGGCTGGGGGGAGGGGAAAGAATCCTGTCTCTCAGCTTTGCACATCTACGTTAGATGGTGGCTTTTGACACACACACACACACACACACAGCAGCCCTGTGGGAGGTTTGGAGGGACCCCTGCCTTTGTGGTGGAGCCTTTAGGGAAAGAGGAAACGGTAATAGAGGGCAGGACCCTGGCTGCTGCCCTTCGGCGTGGGGAGGGGCTGGGCATCTCTCAGCTGATGGGGTTTCTGCTGGTGAGTTGGTGAGTCCCTGGAACACCTCTTCCTCAATGGTGTCCGTGTCAGAGTAAGCTGTTTTATCCAAGAGCTCTGGAAAGCTGGTCAGTTTCTTGGCCACGAATTAGGAATGAGTATTTTATTTTTTAAAAACCTTTTATTTCGAAATAATTTCAAACCTCCAGAAAGTTGCAGTAAGGTACAAAGAACTCTCATACACTCTTCCCCAGACTGGTCAACTGTCAACGGTTTTGCCACATTTGTTATGTCACGCTCTATACATACATCATTATTATTTTGCGGGAATCTTTCGAAACTAAGTTGCAGACACTGTGCCCTTTACCCCAGGACAGTTCAGTGTGTATTTCCTAAGAACAGGTATCTTTTTACACAACTGTAATGCAGTGATCATGCTCAAAGAATGTAACATTGGTAGACTGTTCTCCAACATCCCATCCTTATACAAATTGGGCTAATTATACTAATAATATACTTTTAAAGCAAAAAAATTTTTTTTTCTTTTTACATCCAGGATCATAATGCATTTGGTCATTAGTCTTTTAGTTTCCTTAATTTGGAACAGTTCCTCAGTATTTCCTTGTCTTTCATGACATTGATGTTTTTGTTTGGTTTGGTTTTGCAGACTCTCCCTCAGTGTGGGTTTGTCTGATGTTTCCTCGTGATTAGATTATAGTTATGCATTTTTGGTAGGAGTGCCATGGAAGGGGTGTTTTATCTTTCTCAGTGTATCCTGTCAGGAGGCACATGATGTCAGTTTGTCCCACTGTCAGTGTTAACTTCGAGGTGTGCCTTTATTATTGTTATTTTTAAGTGGAAGCAGGTAGGTTCTGAGAGGGATGAAATTTCACTCCCAGTCAGAACTGGCCCTGTTTCCCTGCCTACCCACGGTCAGGGGAGCCAGGCCCACGACCATTCTGCCCAGAGCTGGTGCTATAGTTTAGCCCCTTGGACTCGGAAGGCAGCCAAGGAGCTCATAGTCACTGTGGTGGGGGAGGGGAGGGATGGCATGTGTGCCAGCATGCCAGCTGGATAGAGCTAAAGGGATGGGGTTTTCAGTCTGTGTGCTCTGGGAGTGGCCCTGTGGCACGTGAGGTGTGCCACTGTTTTCCTGCCAAGGATCTACTTCACCATGGCAGTCAGTTACTTGTTAATCTGTTCTTTTGTGGATACCCAACTCTACAAAGAGAGCAGAGGATTCAGGCTCACCCTGGCTGGTCTGCCCTGGGCACCCCAGCCACAGCCAGAGTGAGCCAGGGAGGGGACTGCAGCGTGCGTTCATTTGTCAGCCCCAGCCCCCATGCAGCACTAGATCATTTTGATCTCTTATTCAGACAGGAGAAACTTCTCACCTCTTCTTTTCACAGAGGGTACAGGATTTCTTCTCAAGAAATAGCTTAACACTTTTTCTGTTACAACATTTAAAATAGATCTGAGTGCTCTGTAGCCACAGCTACAAGGTAAACAAAGAGGAAAGAAAACATTTTAGTATCAGAAAGAGGAAAATAAGAGAGTGTTTGTGCCCCAGCAAACCGACACCAGGGGAGTGGTGGGCAGGGTCTGGTGAAATGCTGCATTGCAGGGGTGGGCCGAGTGGGGGTCAGTGGTCACCACCGGCTGCTGGTGCAGTGACAGCTTTCTTTTTCCAGGATGTCTTTATACAAGGAAACAGGATTAAATTAGGAGCTGGTTTTGCCTGTCTTCTCTCAGTGCCCATTCTCTTTGAAGAAACTTTCTACAATGAAAAAGAAGAAAGTTTCAGCATCCTGTGTATAGCTCATCCTTTGGAAAAGAAAGAGAGTTCAGGTATTTTTGGGAGAAAACCGTTTTCTCCTGATTTGTTTTTGTTGGACTTCTTCCTGACATAGCTATTAAAAGGTTAAATATCCCAGAAAATATTCAAGAGCCCATAACTATGTACAATAATTCCCCCTAGAAAAGCCATCTGGAGCTGAGAAGGTATAGATCAGGGCTGCCGTGTACAGTTGTGCAGGTGGTTACACAGTTCCAGGAGGCACCACTCACAGACCTTAGTGCACCTTGATGAATCTGTGATGTGAGTGTCACCTCCTGAGCTGTGCAGTGCGGTAGCCCTGGTTTTGTCTCTGGGTCTCAGCTTTAGGGGTTTGCTCGTATAGTGTTATTACCCACCCCGCCCCACCATGGTGCCTCTTAGAGATCTCATTATTTTTATAATATTTTATAATTATAGTAATTCTTACTCCAGGAAATTGAGATAACGATGTGCCAAATGCACTCTGAGGCTCTTATTGTCAGAAATTGGGGCTTCTTCACCTGAGCCTCACTGGTCATGCCCATGGACCCAGATAGTCCGGATTTTGTCCCAGGAAAAGCACTTGAGAGGAACAGGCTCTCTGGACTCGAGGCTATCCTGTAACTGGGCTGTTCTTGGGCAACATCTTGAAATAAAGATGTTCCCTTTCCTCCCGTGTGGCACGTTCCCCCCCGTCAGGAAACAGTGAAAGCTTCAGCCAGCCTGACCTCTCTGTCTCTTTTTCAGAAGAGCCTTCAGCACCCTCAGATCCCTTTTCCCTGAAAACCATTGAAGATGTGAGAGAATTTTTGGGAAGACACTCTGAGAGATTTGACAGGATCATCGCCCCTTTCCACCGAACATTCCGAGAGTGTGAAAGAAAGAGCCTCCGCCAGCACATAGTCAGTAGCTGTCGCTTGCTGTGCCTGGCATGCCCTTCTCAGGCCAACTCAGAGCACCAGGATCCCTCCCTCTCAATTTACTCTGAAACTTTGCTGGGTGCTGCCCCTACTGTTGGAAGTTTGTTTAAATGTTTCTCTCTAACTATAAAAGTAGTATAAGCCACTACAGGAAATGTGAAAATTATGGAGAAGTATAAAAATGAGTATGTTATCCCCAAAGGGAATCTTTTCCTAGTTTTAACGCATGTACAACTAAAAAAGGTTGTGATATCAATTCTATAATTGATTTGATAAAGTTTATATTAGCACTTAAAGCTTATTTTCCGGGAAATACATTCTGCGAAACATTTTCCTTGCCCTGGGATGTGTCATATGTTCAGGTTTTTATGCCCTGGGCGCTCATTGTAAGAGGGGCTTGTCTCTGTGTGCTCTGTGTTACATAGGACTCGGTCAATGCTCTCTACACCAAATGCCTCCAGCAGCTTTTGAGGGACTCTCACCTGGTAAGCAGCAGGATTTTCAAAAGAGAGAATTGCAGTTTGCCCACATGCACATCCAAGCTCTGTAACTGTACTTCTCTTGTCCTCTAGAAAGTGCTTGCCAAGCAGGAGGCCCAGATGAACCTGATGAAGCAGGCGGTAGAGGTAAGGAGGATGAGGGCAGCAGGGACTGGGAGGCTTTCCTCGCTGCCTGACACCACCCTGAACTGCAGTCTGCTGGTTTCACAGATGTACGTCCATCATGAAATTTATGATCTGATCTTTAAATATGTGGGGACCATGGAGGCGAGTGAGGTAGGTTCTCCATCATCATCCAGGATGGAAGCCTTATTCTGTGCTTTTTAAGACATTTGAAGCTTTGTTAATATGTCATTAGGATGCTGCCTTTAACAAAATCACAAGAAGCCTTCAAGATCTGCAGCAGAAAGATATTGGTGTGAAACCTGAATTCAGGTAAGGTTTGTGCTGTAGCAGCTCAGTGTCCTTGGACGCTGGGTGCTGTTTTCTCCCTGAAACAGGGCCTCTCAGTGGCAGTGGTGGCACACTGATTTCACATGGTTGGTACTGAGGAGCAGTGCAGTTACTTGTGACTAAAGATAGAGGGCTGGAGTCGACAGATGACTGCTCCATGGCTGTCCCCTCCTGCACCTGTGTGCCAGCATGCCAGCTGGATAGAGCTAAAGGGGACGGGGTTTTGTACAGCTGGTTTCCAGGTGGGCACATAACACCCATGTGGGCTCTGCATGTAGGACGTCTCTCCTCACCAGCTTGTCTGAGGAAACCCTGCCATAGGGGCGCCTGCTTTTGAATTAAAACAAGTTTTGTTAGAGTACAAAAATGTCTAAAGTTTGTGTTTAAATTCCCCCTGCACCCGAACTTTGGGCTATTTCCCTCTGGGGCTGAGGATTTTTGGTTTTTTTCTCAACTTTCTGGTGCAGCTCTGTTACCTGTCAGCCTGCATGAGACTTAAAGCTATTGTGTTTTGCCATTGACTTGAGTCTGATGACTTCTCAGTATCTATTTTTGTTTTTTATTACTTATGATTTGTTGTAAGAAATATATAACCTGAAAGTAGTAAAAAAAAAAAAAAAAAAGCCAGAAAATAAAAATAAAGAAAAATAATAAAAGAAATGTATAACCTGAAGTATGTTATTAGGTCAAGGAATAGGGCCCTCCCACTGTGGTCTGAAGTTGTCATTTTCCAAATTATTTTACAGCTTCAATATACCTCGTGCCAAGAGAGAGCTAGCTCAGCTGAACAAATGCACCTCCCCACAGCAGAAGCTGGTGTGTTTGCGAAAGGTGGTGCAGCTAATTACACAGTCTCCTAGCCAAAGAGGTTTGTGTTGGGGAAGGGGCTGGCAAAGGGGTAGATGCTTACATCCAGGTGAAAAAGTCTTCTAAGGAGCAGCGCTGTCTTAAGGGTCACACAGATGGGATTTATGGTCAGCAGAGTGTTCCACTATGAGTGCCCTGGGGTCTGTTCTGATGAGCAGGTTCTTAGAAGCAGGGTTAGGCACCGTTAGAGGAAGAAAATAGTGATGGGGAAGTAGTGACCCCAAAAGTGTGCTTGACTTGTAGGTGGGTACGTGGGGGTTCACCTGTTAGGCAAATTGCTCTTCCTGATTTTGTATGTTTGAAATTTTCTAGTATAAAAAGTTAGACAAAACCGTCAAAGAAAAAATGGTACAACATGGATGAACATTCAGAAAACAAAAGGTTAATAAGGAGAAAGCAGATATCTGTATGTAGATAGGGGATGATCTTCAAAGTGAATTAAATGAAATAAAGAGGAGTACATATGGTATACTTCCAACAGCATCTAAGAAAGAGGGGGACGGGCATATCATAGACCGTTTCTGTAAGAGGAGTAGCCTCTGGGAAAGGAGACTTGGTGGCAGGGATGGGAGGGACATTCATGGCTTGCTCTTTTGTACTGTTTTAATTTTTAAACGTGAGTGGATTACTGAAATTTTCAAAATGAAAGATAATATCAAGGGCCGGCCCGTGGCTCACTCGGGAGAGTGTGGTGCTGATAACACCAAGGCCACGGGTTCGGATCCCATATAGGGATGGCCGGTTGCTCACTGGGTGAGCGTGGTGCTGACACCACCAAGTCAAGGGTTAAGATCCCCTTGCCAGTCATCTTTAAAAAAAAAAAAAAAAAAAGAAAGATAATATCAAGTTACATGTGGGTGTCAGACTCCACGTGTATAAAAGGGAAGTGACTTCAGGAAGAAAGAGGTTTTCAGTGATGGCTCTGGGCACGTCTTCACTTTGTGTCCACTGCTGTGCTTCCCTGGGCTCTTTAAACATCTGAGAGGGTGATGAGGCGTGGTCTGCTTGGAGCTACATTCTTTTGTATTTATTCAGAAAATGCTGTGCTTTCTTTTTTCCCCTTAAATCTGACATTGTACAACCACATTTCTCTCTGATATATAATCTTACTGGAGTGTGGTTTGCGGGTTGGATGGCAGTAGGGTGTTGATATACTTGTCTGTCCATTTGAGTCTTGTGATGGCTTTGACCATGTGTTTCCCCCTTGCAGTTAACTTGGAGACTATGTGTGCTGACGATCTACTATCAGTCCTGTTATATCTGCTTGTGAAAACAGAGATCCCTAATTGGTAACATTTTTGTTAAAATAGTTTTTTAAAACTGGCAGCACTGTACTGTGGCAGTTTTAGTGTAACTCTAGGAAAAGCTGCCTGTAACTGTACACCTCTTGTGAGCCAGGTGCTGTGCCTCCCCTCCCTTTGTCCTATGGGTGTGGCCATCCTTCTATTTACAGACAGGGAAACTGAAGCCCAGGGCACTTATATTTCTTGTTCTGGAATACGGGGTTAGTCAGTGGCTGGGCAGGAAGCTGACTCCAGTTCTTTCTGGCCCCGAAGCCCATCTTCTTCCCATAGAAACCCACAGCTCACTTTATAATAATCAGCTTTCTAAAAACTAGCCTGCTTCAGGGAAGTAAGAAGTCGTTTTACTTATTTTCCTAATTGCACACACCCTGCAGAGACATGAAGGGGATAGCAGTCACAGCTCTCTGAGCTAACTGAATGACTTTAGGTATTTGATCAGTCACACAAACTGAGAGCATTGTTTTTGCAGAAGTGTTAATAATTAGGTATCCAATGATAAAACTGTTTTCTTCCTTTTGTTAGGATGGCAAATTTGAGTTATATCAAAAACTTCAGATTTAGCAGCTCAGCAAAAGATGAATTGGGATACTGCCTGACCTCAATTGAGGCTGCGATTGAATATATTCGGCAAGGAAGCCTCTCCGTTAAACCACCTGTAAGATGTCACTCCTGCCCTGCCCTTTCTTTGTGGGTATCATGGCAACTTTGATAGGGTATGAAAGTTGGGGGGTTGTCTTTGGGATTCACACTGTTAATTCATTAATCCCTCTCATCTTCAAAAGCACATGCATAAAAAAGGAAGCCAGAAGTGGTGAATTTGGCAAGAAATAAGATTATTAATGAGTGCAATTTTAGGATTCATTAGCCTTATTGTAGTTTTCTTGGTTGGTTGGTGAGCTTTTGGCTAGGGGAGGCGATTATATTTCTATGTGAATTGTTTATATTTCTATGAGAATCTTAAACCAAAATTACATTGCTGGCCTATTTTACTACCTAACAACCAGTAAAACGTAATAGTACTCTCAGAAATCACAAAGTTGAAATTAATAAAGTGAAGAGATTTTCTAAGAGTTAAGATCCCCATACTTGCCAGCCGCCAAAAGAAAGAAGAGATTTCTGCATTATAAGTCGAGTCCTGAGGATTGAACATTTATCTTAATCAAATTCTGATGTTAGGATCTCCCGAAGTAAAGATAAGTTACCTGGGAAACAACTTAGGCCTGTCCAGACATGTGTACTCAGGTGAAAGCAGTTCCATTGAATTCATTCATTATTGACATTGTTTATATATTTTCCAGTCTTGTTCCTATCCACGTATATTTTACATAATTGTTATTATATTATGTACTGTTTTTCCCACAAAAAATAGCTTTACTTTTTTCTGATTAGAAGACTAATATTTGCTTGTAAGTATTTTCAGTATATAAAATTGCAGTGAAAACAACAAAAACCTCTCAGAAACTCACTAGCCAGGGGTGAATTTTATTAATGTTTTGGTATGTCTTTTTTCTGTGCATATACAATTGTATTTTTTTTTTCATTGTACATGTTTATGGGGTACAGTTTGTTGTTCCAATACATGCATATATTGTATAATGAATCTAATCAGAATAGTTAGTATATCTATCACCTAAACATTTATCATTTCTTTATGGTTACAATATTCAAGATCCTCTGTGCTGGCTAGTTTGAAATATACAATACAATATTTTTAGCTATTGTCACCCAGAGCACTAAAACTTATTCTTCATATCTAACTGTAACTTTGTAATAGTTTACCAACCTTTCCCCTTCCCACACCCCCTTCCCTTTCCCTGCCTCTGGTAACCACTATTCTACTCTCTTTCTCTCTCTTTTTTTTTTCCTCCTCTTTTTAATTTATTTTTCTTAATTGACCTGTGTTAATTGTGTATATTTATGGAATGCAATATGATATTTAGGTACATTCATGCTCCATGCAATGGTCATATCTGGGCACTTAGTATATCTGTCACCTCAGATATTTGTCCCTTCTTTGTGTAGGGAACATTCAACATCATCTCAACTAGCTATTCAGAAATACACAGTACTTTGTTGTTGACTGTAGGCTCCCTATATTACTATAGAACCTTAGATCCCATTCTTCCTATCTCTACAATTCTGTATCCACTGACCACCCTCTCCTCATTCCCCCCTATGCCCAACAGTCTCTAGTAACCCTAATCTACTCTCTACTTCTATGAGATAACTTTTTTTATTTTCCACATGAGTGAGGACATGAGGTATTTCTCTCTCTGTGCCTGGCTTATTTCACTTAACATAATTTTCTCAAAGCTCATCCATGTTGCTGCAAATGGCAGAATTTCATTCTTTTTTATGGCTGAGTAGTATTCCATTGCGTGTGTGTGTGTGTGTGTGTGTGTGTGTCTGTGTGTGTGCGCGCGCGCACGCGCGCGTGTGTGTATCACATTTTCTTTATCCAATCATCTATTGAAGGACATTTATGTTGGTTCCAACTCTTGGCTATTGTGAATAGATCTGTGATAAAAGTGGAGTGCAGGTGTCCCTTTGACTTGTTGATTTTCATTACCTTGGATACATACCCAGTGGCGGGATTGTTGGATCATATGGTAGTTCTATTTGTAGTAGTTTGAGAAATCTCCCTACTGTTTTCCATAATGGCTATGCTAATTTACATTCCCACCAACAATGTAAGTGTTCCCTTTCTCCATATCCTTGCCAACATTTGTTATTTTCTGTCTTTTTGATAATAGCCATTCTAACTGGGGTCAGATGATATCTCATTGTGGTTTTGATTTGCATTTCTCTGATGACTAGTGATGTTGAGTATTTTTTCACATACTTGTTGGCCATTTGTATGTCTTCTTTTTAAAAATGTCTGCTTAGTTCCTTTACTCATTTTTTAATCAGATTATTTGTTTTTTTTACTGTTGGGTTGTTTGAGTTGTTTTTGTATTCTGAATATTAGTCCCTTCTCTGATGCATAGTTTACAGATATTTTCTCCCATTCTGCAGGATGTCTTTTAGCTTCACGGATTGTCTCTTTTGCTATGCAGAAGCTTTTTAGTTTGATATAATCCCATTTGTTAATTTTTGCTTTTGTTCCTTGTGCTTCAGAAGTGTTATTCATAAAATTTTTGCCAGTCCTATTTCCTGAAGTTTTCCCCTATGTTTTTTTCTAGAAGTTTTATAATTTCAGGTCTTACACAGGTCTTACATTTAAGTCTTTAATCCATTTTGAGTTGATTTTGGTATATTGTGAGAGATGGGTCTAGTTTCATTCTTCTGCATGTGGATCTCCAATTTTCCCAGCTCCATTTATTGAAGAGGCTGTCTTTTCCCCAATGTATGTTCTTGGCTCCTTTGTCAAAAATCAGTTAGCTGTAGGTATTTGGATTTATTTCAGAATTCTCTATTCTGTTGCATTGTTCTGTGTCTGTTTTTGTGCCAGTACCATGTTGTTTTAATTACTATAGTTTTGTAGTATGTTTTGAAGTCAGGGAGTGTGATATCCCCCACTTGTTCTTTTTGCTCAGGGTTGCTTTGGCTATTCATAGTCTCTTTTGTTCCGTATAAATGTTTGTTCTATTTCTGTGAAGTATGTCATTGGTAGTTTGATGAGAGTGCATTGAATCTGCAGATTGCTTTGGGTAATATGGCTATTTTGATGATATTGGTTCTTCTAATCCATGAGCATGAGATTTCTTTCCATTTTCTTGGTTCTTCTTTTAATCAGCATTTTGTAGTTTTCATTATAGAGATCTTTCACCTCCTTGGTTAAATTTATTCCTAGGTATGTGTTATTGTTGTTGTTATTGCTATTGTAAATGGGATAGCTTTCTTGATTTATTTTTCTGCAAATTCATTTTTGGTATATAGAAATGCTACTGATTTTTGTACGTTGATTTTGTATCCTGCAACTTTACTGAATTTATCAGTTCTAAGAGTCTTTTGGTAGAATCTTTAGGTTTCTCTCTATAAAAAAAGGGGAGAGTTTGTCTTCATCTTTTCCAATTTGGATGTCCTTTATTTCTTTCCCTTTTCTAATTGCTCTGGCTAGGACTTCCAATACTATGTTGAATAGAAGGGGGGAAACTAAGCATCCTTTCCTTGTTCCATTTCTTAGAGGGAAAGCTTTCAGCTTTTCCCAGGTCAGTATCATGTTAGCTGTGGGTTTGTCATTATATAGCCTTTATTGTATTAAGATACTTTCCTTCAGTGCCTAATTTGTTGAGAGTCTTTATCATGAAGGGATGTTGAATTTTATCAAATGCTTTTTCTGTGTCTGTCTAGATGATCATCTTGTTTTCTTTCATTCTGTTTATGCAATGTATTACATTTATTGATTTGCATATATTGAACCATCCTTGCATCCCTGGGATAAATCCCACTTGATCATGATGCATAATCTTTTTGATATGTTGTTGGATTTGGTTTGCTAATATTTTATCGAGGATTTTTGCATCTATGTTCATAAGGGATATTGGCCTGTAGTTTTTTTGTTGTGTCCTTGCCTGGTTTTGGTATCAGGGTAATGCTGGCCTTATAGTTTTGAATAATTCTTTTTTTTTTTTTTTTTTTTTAAGATGACTGGTAAGGGGATCTTAACCCTTGGCTTGGTGTTGTCAGCACCACGCTTTGCCAGTGAGCTAACCGGCCATCCCTATATAGGATCCGAATCTGTAGCCTTGGTGTTATCAGCACTGCACTCTCCCGAGTGAGCCATGGGGCGGCCCTAGTTTTGAATAATTCTGTCCACTTCAATGTTTTGAAATAGTTTAAGAAGTATTGGTATTAGTTCTTTTATATATATATATATATATATATATATTTACATACACACATATATTTTGGTGGCTGGCTAGGACGGGGATCTGATCCTTTGACTTTGGTATTATCAGCACTGTGCTCTAGGGTATTAGTTCTTTTTTAAATGTTTGATAGAACTAAGCAGTAAAGCCATTTGGTCCTGGGCTTTTCTTTGTTGGGAGACTTTTTATTACTGATTCAATCTTGTTACTAGTTATTGATCTATTTAGGTTTTCTGTTTCTTGGTTCAGTCTTGGTAGGTCATATGTGTCCAAGAATTTATCCATTTTGTCTAGGTTTTCATATTTGTTGACATATAGTTGTTCATAATAGTGTCTGATGAGCCTTTGTATGTGCTATCTGTTGTAATGTCTCCATTTGGATTTCTGATTTTATTTATTTGGGTCTTTTCTCTTTTTTTGTGGTTGGTCTGGCTAATGGTTTGTCAATTTTGTTTACGTTTTCAAAGAACCAACTATTCATTTGATTTATCTTTTATATTTTTAGTCTCAATTTCATTTATTTCTGCTCTGATTTTTATTATTTCTCTTCTACTTATTTTGGGTTTAGTTTGTTCTTGCTTTTCTAGTTCCTTGAGGTATATTGTTAGGCTGTTTATTTAAAGTGTTTCTGTTTTTTTGATGTAGGTATTTATTGCTATAAACTTTTCTCTTAATACTGCCTTTGCTGTATCCCATAGGTTTTGGTACGTTGTATTTCTGTCTTCATTAGTGTTAAGATTTTTTTTGGTGGGGGGGGGGGCACCTGACTGGTACAGGGATCTGAACCCTGACCTTGGTCTTACCATCACCATGTTCTAATCAAGTAACCTAACCATCCCCTGAGAAATCTTCTTAATCTTTCCTTTAACCTATTGGTCTTTCAAAAGCATGTTATTTAATTTCCATGTATTTGTGTAGTTTTGCAAGTTCTTCTTGTTATTAACTTTTAGTTTTATTACATTTGATCAGTAAAAATATTGATATGATTTTGATTCTTCTGAACTTGTTGAGACTTATTTTGCAGCATAACATATGGTCAGTCCTGGAGAATGTTCCATGTGCTGTTGAAAAGAATGTGTATTCTGCAATTGTTGAATAAAACGCTCTGTATATATCTGTTAGGTTCATGTGGTCTGTGGTGCCATTTAAATCCAATGTTTCCTTATTGATTTTCTGCCTCTATGATCTGTCCAATGCTGAGAGTGGGGTGTTTAAGTCCCCAACTATTACTGCATTGGTGTCTATCTCTCTCTTTAGATCTGATAATATTTGCTTTATATTTTGGGGTGCTCTGGTGTTGGGTGCATGTATATTTGTAATTATTATCTTTCTAATTTGTGTATCTACTCTTGCTGTATTGATCCTTTTATCATTATATAGTGCCCTTCTTTGTCTCTTACCATAGATTTTGATTTAAAGTCTGTTTTATCTTATATAAACATAGCTACTCCTGCTTACTTTTGTTTTCCATTTGCATGGAATATCTTTTTTCATCCCTTCATTTTCAGTCTGTGTGTGTCTTTGTAGGTAAGGAATGTTTCTTGTAGGCAGTATATGGATGGGTCATGTTCTTTTTTAATCCATTCAGCCAGTCTGTGTCTTTAAATTGGCACATTTAATCCATTTACATTCAATGTTATTATTGATATGTGAGGTCTTACTCCTGTCATTTTGTTAGTTGTTTTCTGACTGTTTTGTGTATCCTTTATTTCTTTCTTCCTCTCTTATTGTTTATCCTTGCAATATCCTTGTGGTTTGGTGATTTTCTGTATTGATAAGTTTTGATTCCTTTTTCTTTCTAATTCATGTATCTATTCTACTGACAAGTTTTATATTTTCAGGTGTTTTCATGATTGTTGTTATCATTCTTTCTCTTCTAGATGTAGAACTCTCCTAATCGTTTCTTGTAAGGCCAGTCTAGGGGTGATGAATTCCCTTAAGTTTTGCTTGTCTGAAAAAGACTTTATTTCTCCTTTATTTCTGAAGGATAGCTTTGCTGGATATAATATTCTGGGCTGGCAGCTTTTTAATTTCAGTACTTCGAGTATATGATCTTACTCTCTCTTGGCATGTAGAATTTATGCTATTAGTCTAAAGTGGATTCCCTTATAAGTGGCTTGATGTTTTTCTCTAGTTCTTTTTAGAATTCTCTCTTTGTCTTTAACTTTGTTTAGTTTGACTGCAATGTGTTTTAGAAATGACCTGTTTGGGTTAAATCTATTTGGGGACCTCTGGGCTTCCTGGACTTGGATGTTCATATCTTTCCCAAGACTACGGATTTTTTCAGCTATCATTTCATTAAATAGGTTTTCAATATCTTTTTTGCTTTCTTCTCCTGGAATGCCCATACTTTGAATATTTGTTTACTTAATAGTGTCCCATAGATCTTGTAAGCTTTGTTCATTCTTTTTTATTCTTTTTTTTTTCTTTCTTTTGGTCTTCCTGTGTTATTTCAGAACTGCTATCTTCAAGATTAGAAATTCTTTCTTCTGCTTGATCTAGTCTGTTGCTGAGACTCTTGGATATTTTTTTTATTTCGTTCAATGAATTCTTCAATTCCAAGATTTCTGTTTGATTTTTTTTTTTTTTTTTTTTTTTTTTTTGTGACCGGCACTCAGCCAGCGAGTGCACTGGTCAGTCTTATATAGGATCCGAACCCGCGGCGGGAGCGTCGCCGCGCTGCCAGCGCAGCACTCTACCAAGTGCGCCACGGGCTCGGCCCTCTGTTTGATTTTTTTTTTAATGATATTTATTTCTTTGTTGAATTTGTCATTTAGATTGTGAATTGTTTTTCTGATTTCATTGAATTGTCTGTGCTCTCTTGTATCTCAGTGATATTCCTTAAGATAATTAATTTGAATTCCTTTTCCAGAAAGTTGGCAATTTCTGATTCTTTAGGATCAGTTGCTGGAGCATTACTTTGTTTTTTTGGTGGTGTCATGTTACCTTGTTTTTTCATGTTTCTTTCCCTGCATTGATATCTGTGTGTCTGGTAGAACAGTCACCTCTTTGAGTTTTGTGGCTTGTGTGGGGATAGACTTTCACCTGTAAATGTGTCTTATGGTATTGATTGGGTAGAGTGCAATGGCTTTGTTCAGGATGGATATAGTAGTGTAGACTCTGTGTGGTTTCTTTAGCTGTAATCCTCTTTCACTATGTTTGCAAGTGACTCAGTAACCCATGCTTTGGAGGCTTGTGGTGACAGTGGCACAACTTTGTTGGGGCAGGTATTGCTGGCTTGGTTCACAGGCTGGGGATGTGCACGTGCATCCTGTGGGTCAGTCATCTCAGGAGCTGGCTCAGTGGGGGTTCAGTTGCTGGATTAATTCTCAGGCTGGGGTATTGGTGTTTTGTGTGTTAGGAACTCTGGGACTGGTTTACTAGTCAGGGTCACCATGCTGCTTCTCTGACAAGGGGTGAGCCCACCAGGAGCATGTTAGCCAAGCTGTTTCTCACTCAGGTGAGTGTGTGTGCGATGGCTCAAAGACTTGGGGGGGGGGGGTCTTCTAGGGTAGTGACAGCAAGCTGTTTCTCTGAGCCAGGAGTGTGGGCACGCTTTGGCTTAGCTAGCTAGGTATGGGTCTGCTGGTGGTCCTTCAGCTGGGTCACTTCTTTAGGCAAGATGTGGTGAGGTGGTGTTTCCCTTGGAGGTTCAGGAGCTGGTCTGCCAGGGGTGGAGCTGCTGAGCCATTTCTCAGGAACTGGGCAAGGCCACTAGGTGGGGCTGCAGTGAGGGGACCGTCCAGCTGCTTCTGGGACTGTTGGCAAGGCCACTAGGTGGGGACTGTTCAGGACTGAACTGCCTGGCTGCTTCTCTGGGAGGACATATTTTATTTCCACCGACCCGAGGGTGGATTCATTAAGGTAGAGACCTGTGAGCTGTTTTTCTGGGTTGGAGGCTCAGGCACACACAACTCAGTCAGCTGGCAAGGCTGGGGGGTAGGGGAGGAATGGGTACAGTCCTCCTGAGGCGGGTCTGCATGTCTGCTGTCTGGGGACGTGGGGGTGCATCAGTCAGCAGGTCAAGGGTTGGCTTCCCAGACTGCAGAACCAGATCACAGCTGCTGTGAGCCCGGGCTTCAAGCTTCCAAGAGCAGAGTGTTGTAGTCTCTAGTGTGAGTGTGCTGGGAGGAGGGTAGAGTCTTAAGGCTGGGGAAATGCAGTGGCTACTGGCTCCAGGGCAGGGCACATTCCCATAATGGCTCTGATTTCAAGATGGCTCCATCCTGCATTGATCTCTTGGGTCACGAGGGTGGGGGGTGGGGAGTGCACTGCTTGTACAAGTGTTCTAGAGCAATGCATTGTGTGTTTTTTAGGCAGCTCTGCACACTTGGCTCCGGTACTATCCTGCAAAAGGATCTGTGGGCCTCTGATGGGGCTGGTGTAGGTCTTCTGCCTAACATTTTGCCACAGGGGAAAGTTCCTCTTGCGCCCAAACCGGTGTCAGAAACTTGCCAGAGACTTGCCGGCTAATCTCTCCTCTGTATGTTGTTGCCCTGGGCTTTCTTCTCCACAGGGATCTCAGCAGTCTCCTGCTGCACTCTTGCACTCTCCCATGGATACTCCTGTCAATATTTAGCTGTCTGTTAGTTGTTCTGGTCCTTGTCTCTGGGAGGAATGCACCCTGGCCACCTCTAATCTGATATCTTGCCCCGCCTTCCCCTACAATTGTATCTTTGACCAAAATTTGTGATCATGCTGCACTTGCTGGTGTGTAAACTGAAATATTGTGGTGCCTTGATGAAGGATTAATTTCTGCTCTTGTCTGGGGTCTCATTCCCCACTCAAGTGTTGGTGAATATCTGTTCCATCTCATGTGTGGCTTGCTGTGGCTCTTCTGAAAAGTTGTTTCCTTCTCCTTGTTTTGTTTCTATATTTAGGGAGAAATTGCTAACATTCTAGAATCTGTATGTGTGTGCATGTGTGTCTGTGCATGCACTTGTGTATGCAGAATCAGAAGTACCATTCTTTTCCATAATTGGAGAATAAGAATTCTTAGTTTTTATTGTTTTCTGTGAGATTCTAGGAACATGTGTTGTTCTCATGGGGTCTGGAGTGGTTTTCTGTAATGACCCCGCCCTTCTGTTTCTTTCCCTCTGATTGGTTTGAAAGGTCACCTCCTTCCTGGCTCCACCACCCTGCAGAAGAATTGTCCTGATGCTCTTTGATGGGGCCAGGGCCAGGTCCCTTGCCACCTGGATGGAGGTATCCACCTCGAGGGTGCTCTTGTTCCCTTTCTGCCCCATGACGTGACCATCTTACTGTGTTCCTGTCTGTGGCACTTAGCCAGGAAGGCCCACACCTGAAGGCCTTTGGCTGGGTAAGGAGGTGGTTCCTCACATCTACTTTTATTTCCAAGTAAAAGTAGTTAGAATTTACTACTTTTTTGTACACACACTGAAGGTGCTGGGCCTTGGATATTTACAATACTCCAAGTGTTAGTATTTGTGTAGTGGCCCCTCTTGTGCTGGTGTTAGTTTGAATCCTGCACTTCTCTTTGACCTTGGGAAAATCTGTTTGTCTCTCTAAGCCTCTGTCCATTTTCCTGTATAAACTGGGGGCAGTGTTGTATATTTTACCCCGTGATAGGTTGTTTTGAGAATCAAATATGATATTCGAAAGTACTTTTTTGAAGCACCAAGTGATACTGGTGCCTTTGCTTGCTCTTCCAACACCCCTGCATCTGGAGTGTCTGTTTCTGGTTTCTCTGGTATAGCCTATAAGGATACCCCCAAGGATGGCATTTAGCTTAGGTGGACATGGGAGGAATACTGCCCAGTGCACTCTTCTTGTCTGGGGTGTCTGCCTCTGGTTCTGCCTTCCTGGATGGAGGGTGGTTGATTCTATTAGATGTTGGGACAAGGTGTGGGTCATCCTATGGCCTGCTGTGAAACCCATCTTTTGGGTGTTGAGTGAGTCAGACCTGAGAGGTGTTCTTTACCTTTATTTAGTTTGGCCTGTTATTGACGGAGCAGGTATTGTGGCTTCCTTGTCTTTTGTGACACCGGTATTACCATTCCAGCTATAATGATTGCCTCTGCTGTAGCTGCTGACTGGTTTCTTTTAAGTAATGAAGTTCCATTTAGGAATGTGTGAAGCCATTGCTATGTATTGGTGTAGTTTCCTAGGGAAAGAGCCCAAGTATATCTCTACATGGAAGGTGAGGTTTCTGAAAAGTGTTAAGGAGTAAATATTAGTAAACCTAACCAGATTTTATTATTATATTATTATTATTATTTTTTGGTCGCTGGCTGGTACAGGGATCCGAACTAGGTTATTGATTCTTTATATAATGTAGTTTCACAGAAGTTTTCTCCCCAAGATATAATCATACTTGAGATGATCATAAACATTCTTCAAGCATGTTCTTAAATGAAGACTTTAGCTTTCTGAAAATATATGTTATTGGGATGACTCTAGTTTTACCTTTGTGGATGAAAAAAAGGAGGAGAAACTTGAAAGAATCTATACGATTCTGTGCTCCAGATTTGCATGCTTCTGGTCTCCGTCACTTTACTGGGTTCCTAATAGTATTTTCGCTTTCCCGAATTGGCCTTTGCTAACATACTTCTGATAACTTGTTCTTCCCTGAAGATTCGGTCCTGGAAGACCTGCCTCTCTTTATTTCTGTCCTTCAAATAGTTACCCAGAGTTGAGGAAAGAGCCCTGATTTACTGGAACAGCAATGTCTTTGATGATTCTCTGACTCTAAGCTGCTCAGCTATAAATCACTATATAAAGCAAGCTGTTGGGGCTTTATATAGCATATAGCAGCTGGGAGCAAAACTGGTCCATTCTGAAGTGTTGATGTTCATTTACTGAGTTAATTCTCCTAAGAGGGCAGATGTAAGGGACCCTGCTTAAGAGAGGAACACAGAAATGGCCCATCCTCTTCTGTGTAGGTGCTATTGGCTCTATCTTTAGGTGGACCTCTAAGTCAAAACTTAGAGGGCTGTAAAGAGATCCTTTTCTCACAGTTTTCTCAGGGTTTAGCAAGTTCTTATGGCAGCTGCTGGCTGGAAAAAAATTCTCTTTACCTCCCGCCAAGATTCTTTGTTAGGAAGTTAATTTGTCATTAGACAATTCGTTACGGGTGCTCAAGTGAGCACTGAAGTGTCTTGCTAGAAATTATTTCACAAAGTAAGGATAAATTTCTAGATTTTTGTATCTAGGTAAACATTGTCTGCAATATGAAGATCTGAATTTATTACTTGAGGTATATCCTTGAAACTCCCAAAAGTGGTGTGGGAGTAGAGAATCTGTGTCAGGAATTCCCTCAGGGTCTTATTGCACTTTGGCCCTGTGGCCGTATTGTCTGCTGTCTTAATATGTTTGTTCAAAAAGCAAGACCCCCTCTCTCTCCTGCTGGTTGACTTTGGGAAGTAGAGACCAGCTAGTCAAACGGTTTTCCTGTCTGTAGATCCCAGATAAAATGGCAGGGGATAAGGTGATGCAGGCATCAGGACAGAGGTTTGAGGAAAGGGGAGGCCAGGACAGTCCAGGTTTCCATCTGGAGGATGATGGTGTGTGCATGCTGCATTCCACACTGAGGTGACACATTCCACACACGCATGGGGAGCCAGTGTGCTGCCACTTTCCCTCATCTCCGTGGGGAGAACTGTCAGAGCTGCCACATTCAGGAAGCCCTTTTCCCTGCCTGATGACAGTCTGCTCTCTGTCTCAGTGAGCAGATCCACGTGGAGGTGGGGAGAGGTGCTGCTGATCCTGTTCTGTGAGAAACAGGGATCGTTGCTGGGTCCTCTGTTTTGAAGGATCTGTACTTGTCAGATGTGTGATAAAACAGGTTATTTGTTTTTTTCCTGCAGGAGTCTGAGGGATTTGGTGACAGACTATTCCTTAAGCAGAGAATGAGCTTACTGTCTCAGATGACTTCAACTCCCATTGACTGCCTATTTAAGGTAAGACAGATACCAAGACATCTTTGTGAGCGAAGATGAGTGAGGAATGTACCATCTTTCGATGTCTATGAAATCCATCAGGGTGGTCTGCGTAAACACTTAATTTCATTTTGTGCTCAGTCAGAGTGGGCAGTAGGAATGCTGAAATTTTAAATTTGGAATCAGCACACCTCCCCGCCTCCCGCAATGTGTGCTGTATTAAAGCTGCTCTAGACGGTGCACTGAAGGTGCTGGGCCTGGGAACCTCCTCTGCCTGGGCTACCCTCCCTTCTCAGTTCAGCAGAATACTACTGTGCTTCAAGGCCAGTGCAGGGGTGCCTCCACTCATAGCCCCGGCAGATTTGTTGCAGGTGTATGTGTGAGCATGTGCTGGGCTGGGATTGCGCACTCCCTTCCTGGTGGTTTAATCACCTGGAACCAGAGGCAGCTCCCTGCTAAGATGTTGACTGACCTAGTGGGAGGCTGGTGAGGTGTCCATGAGGCACTCAGTGAGGGCTGGGTGAGGGCGCACCTCCTCAGGCAGCACGCTGATGCTTCCAGGCTGCTGGAGCCAGAGTGGGTTCCATGGAGGGAGCATGTCCAGTCTCACTCTTGGAATCCCAGGGGTGGGCCCTGCAGATTTGTGTGTTGATGGGGTCTCCTGCTAATGGCAGCTGTTTTCTTTTCCTCAAGCTGAGCCTCTGTTAGGACACAAGGAATAGGACTGAGGTGTCAAAATCCTCACTGAGGTTCAGAGATGTATTGCACCCCACCCCCATTCCTATTGCTTTGGAAATTTTGGGGTTTTCTTTTTTTTTTATTATGGCAGTTTTTTAATGTTTACAAAAATAAGGAGACTAGTATACTGAGCAAACCATTATGTAGCCATCACTCAATCTTGTTCTACCTCTGCTCCTCCCACTTTCCCTATCTGCCCAGATTAATTTGAAGCAAATCCCAGAGAGCAAATCTTTTCACCCTAAAACACATAGATATGTGTTTCGTATAAGGACCCGAAGAAGTCATGCCTTAAAAAAATGAGTAATTCTTGGATCCCCATACTGGCCAGCTGCCAGACAAAAAAAAAAACAAAAAAAAACAAAACCCAAGTAATTCCTTAATACTAATAGTATTTTGGATGTCACTTTTAGCACATTGCATCAGGTAACCATATAGAAGTGGAAAGACTTCTGAGCCAAGATGACCATGATAAAGATGCCATCCAAAAGATGTGTCACCCTCTGTGCTTCTGTGATGACTGCGAGAAACTTGTCTCTGGGTAAGAGGGTGCTCGCACAGACCCTGAAGCAGGAGACATGGGGCCTGGTGGAACTTTTCCACTTATTTGTTGCGTGATTGTGAGTAAGGACTTATCCTCACTGAACCTCAGCTGCCTCTTCTGTAAGTGGAGACCATAACATCTGCCTCCTTGGAAAGTCAGATGGAATAGTGGTTGTAAAAATACTTGTATAACACTGGGCTGGATACCTGGGTAGGCTAGTATAGGGCCTGCCACAGCCTCAAAAAGTTTTTAGGCATGACCTTATGTAACACCAAGGTCAAGGGTTCAGACCCCCATACTGGCCAGCCACCAAAAAAAAAAAAAAGAAAAAGAAAAAGTGGGTTTTAGGATTGGAGGAATGTCAGTTTCTCCCTGTAATCTTTTTGGTTTCCCATTATCCTCATCAGGCTGTTTTGCTGGGTGTTGAGGTGAGGCCTGAAGAGTTGGTGGGGGGAGGGACACTGGAGCTAGATGCCTTAGTTCTTCACCCTGCAGGAACTGGATGAGCAGAGGCTGGATGATACCGGGACAGTGCAGAAGAGACACATCTTGGATTATATCCTGTGATCTGTCCCATTGTCCCGAGACACTGCCATGTTCAGCCTGGTCAGGGAGAGGCTTTGCCATGCCATTCCTGTCGTGTATTTTTCTGTGTTTTCTCTCCATTTTAGGAGGCTGAACGATCCCTCGGTTGTCACCCCATTCTCCAGAGATGAAAGAGGTCATACACCTCTTCATGTGGCTGCTCTCTGTGGTAGGTGATCTTGGGCTGGCCTCTGTGGATTATCAAGGCAAAGGGATGGTGCCAAGGGTGGCCCATCGGAGGCCTCACTGACGGGGTGGTGGCAGTTGGTGTTGTGGAAGGGGCCCCATCGTGGGCTGGAAAGAGAAGAGCAGCAGAAGTTCCCCGGCCTCGATGGCCAGTTGCCACCTCCTGGGCTGGAAGAGCACCTGTATGTGGTTCTCACTGTGTAGAGACACTGCTGACACTGCCCCCAGGCTGTGGGCCACCACGCTGGGAGAATAGTCTCAGAATTGTCAACTTAGGGTTCTTGTAGCCTTGCCTTTAAAAAGTAGTTTTGTCTTTTAAAATGCACATTCAAGGTCGAAAATACAAACTCCTCCAGTGTCATCAGCCATCCTCCTAATTTCCAGAGATAATTTTGATTTATGAGCATCTGGAATTTCTGCATACTTATATGTATATAGGTATAAAATATATGACATTGTGGGGCTCACACTGTTCTACTGTGCTGTTTTTACTTGGCAGTATATAAGAACATTTTCCTTTTATATTTTTTAATGGCTGCATAATATTCCATCCTATGAATTGACAAACAAACCATGGAGTCTTCTATAGATGTCTAAGGCTCCTTTCCATTGCCTTTTATTGCTGAGAGGTGGACTTGAGATGGGTCCCCTCCAAGGTCCACACCAAAGTGCTCTGAGTCTGCAAAGCCTGACTTGACATTAGCTCTGGTTCCTCTCCAGCAAAAAAAAATAATCTCCTGGCATGTTTCATGCCAGGGAATGAGAGAGTAAAATAGTGTCATGGTTTCACAGAGAGGGTTTGGAAAGCCTCGCCCCCTTGCTTCTCCATTGTGAAGTCCTTCTGGTCTGCAGGGCAGGCATCCCTCATTGACCTCCTGGTTTCCAAGGGTGCTGCAGTGAATGCCACGGACTATCACGGGTCGACGCCACTTCATCTGGCATGTCAGAAGGGCTATCAGAGCGTGACGGTGAGCAGTGGAGCTGTGGCGGTATGCCATCATGGTGTGCCACAGCAGTGCTCAGATGAGCACAGCTCTGGGTGTTGACTTTATGGTGAGGTTGTGCTGGTTGTGCCTCAGTCTCCCAAGGTTGTGCCTCAGTCTCCCAAGGTTGTGCCTCCTTCGTGTCACACCAGTCACACCAGCTGTGCTGCAGTAGTGCAGTGAGGGCTGAGAGCGTCTCCCTGGCTCCACTGGACAAAATCGTCAGGTTTCGATTTGAAACTCCCTGATCATCTGGGGGAAGAAAGGGTGGGGCCATAGACTTTCCTCTTTGATCTCTGTACTTTTTGTCAGGAAGGATGAGAGTGATGGCGTCATTTTAATAGTAGTATGGGTAAATGAGATTTAAGATGGGAACAGATGGCCTCCACTCATGACCCCCGAGCTGGGCTTCCTGAGGAAGTAGGGCCCGCGTTGGCTGTCTTGCTGTGCTCACCTGCCTTCTTCTGCCTCTGGAAGCTGCTGCTGCTGCACTACAAGGCGAGCACCGAAGTGCAGGACAACAATGGGCATACTCCTCTCCATCTGGCCTGCACCTATGGCCACGAAGACGTAAGTGGCACTTGCTGTTCTGAGAGGCTGTTTTCCCCTTGCCCTCTCCTGGAGAAATGTGGATTTCTAATTAGTTTAATATTGTCTTTTGTGGTGATGATTATGAGAACATTGGGTGTGTAATTATTTTTTACTTAAAAAAAAAATCAATATATTACAAATACTGTATTGAAGTAACAGAAATCTAAAACTTAACTGCCCATTATCTTATCCCGAAATTCAATCATTTTCATTCAGCCCTGCTACCATCTGGTTTTTACCTTTGTACATATTCAGTTTTTACACTGTCCATTTTTATAGTAATATTGAAAATTTTTAAATTTTCATTTCCCCTTACTATTACTATGGGTATGTTAGTTTTTCCTACCCACTCTCCCTCCCCCTCTCTCCATAGTGATATACAGATGGAGTTATATGTATATGGGATTTCAGCTGGGTTATAGGAGATTGATGTACAAAACTGTGATCATACCCTACACCTTCTTTTTATTTGGCGGCTGGCTGGTTCAGGGATCCAAACCCTTGACTTTGGTGTTATAAAACTATGCTGTTATCAGCTGAGCTAATTGCCCTCTACATTTTTATGCAACATGCTTTCCTAACTTAACACCACATTATGGAAATGCTCTAGGTCAATCAGTGTAGATCTAGCCCATTCTTTAATAGATGCACAATGATCTATCATGTGTGTTGTGTCAGAGGACTCTGAGACCACATCAGGGTTCAGTGATTTGCTAGGAGGACTCACAGGACTCAGCATATAGTTATACTCACAGCTGTGGTTTATTAAAGTGGAAGGACACAGAGCAAAATCTGCAAAGGGAAAAGGCACGTAGATGAAGTCTGGAGAAAACCAGGGGCCTGCTTCAAACGGTCCTCTCTCCATGGAGTCACATAGGATGTGCTCAGTTCCTTAACAATGAGTTGCAGCAGCACGTATGAAGTGTTGTCTGCCAGGGAAGCTCATTAGGGACTCAGTGCCCAAGATTTTCTCTTCTTTTTTGATGGCTGGCTGGTACAGGGATCCAAGCCAGGATTTTTAATGTAAGCTAGTCACATAAACACCCTCTGCCTAGCATGTACCAAATCCCATACTCCAAAGGAAAGCCGGTGTTCAGCATGAACCACACTGTTGTACAAAACAGTTTAGATCCAGTGAGCCACCTTATCAGTTAGGGAATTGGGGGAACACTCCCCAAATCCAAGTGCCCAAGGAATGTTGCAGGCCAAGGGACAATCTTGCAAGCAAGGGGTAGCAGTCTCAGGCCTGCTATTGTCACTCTGCTGTGTACACTGAGGCATCACAATTATAGTCAGCTATTTCTTTCTTTTTTTTTTTTTGTCTTTTTCGTGACCGGTACTCAGCCAGTGAGCACACCGGCCATTCCTATATAGGATCCGAATCCACGGCGGGAGCGTCGCTGCGCTCCCAGCGCTGCACTCTCCTGAGTGCGCCATGGGGTTGGCCCCAGCTATTTCTTTTTGATTGGCAGTTGCATTCTTTTGAAAAAATGAGGTGTCCTGATGAGGTAATGTGGAACCCTTGAGTATAACTGTCTGTTGCTGCACATTTGCTTGGTGAGAGGAGCCCAGGTTGAACTGGGACATGGACTGAGGCTGAGAAGACCAAGACGGTGCCAGAGACTTGGCATGATGATTAATGGTGCCATTTCCCTATTTCTTTGCAGTGTGTGAAGGCCTTGGTCTACTATGATGTGCAGTCATGCAGACTACATATCGGTAATGAGAAAGGAGACACTCCCCTACACATAGCTGCACGTTGGGGTTACCAAGGCATTATAGAGACATTGCTACAAAATGGAGCTTCCACAGAGATCCAGAATAGACTGAAAGAAACACCACTCCAGTGTGCATTAAACTCAAAGGTAGCTCTTTTCATCTCTGAGCAGCAACATGACTTTTTTTTTTTTTAAATCAATGTCTATAGATTAGGTCTTAGCCTTGATGGACAAATTGTGCATTAGTGCCTGAAGGCAGAACCTGGCCTGCACCCACTCTCCTGCATTTAGGACCTCATTGTTAATGGGTTTTACTTACTTATATTATTTTCAGTTTTCCTAGAAGTTTTTCTCAGTGTTCTTCCAAGAGCTGCTCCCAGCAGAGTTTGCCTCAGCCTCTGAGCACTATAGATTTATCAGCAGATGGAGTGGGTGAAAACAGGCCAATGGCTCTGAGCAAGAAAAGCAGGAACAGGGAACAAATGCAAATGTGTTGGAGCTCTGTTTTCCCCTTACTCCGTCTTCAGCTCCTAGAAACTGTATTCTCCTTTAGCCAGTTCTGAACATCATTTAGTATGGTTTCTTCTATAAATGGTTTGTTAATGGTCTCACTCACCTTTTCCTGGTGGAATTTCTGGGATCATACTTTTGGCAACATGTAGTGAGAGTGCTCACTTCTCATGAGAGGGTGGAAAAACGGGGTGGCTCATGAAGACCAGTTCTTTGTACCCTGGTCTCCCAGCAGCAGCTCTGGTTGAAGGGATGCCTGTAGAGAAGCATGCTGTGCAGACTTGCCAGAGGAGGCGAGGGGCCTCTGTGAGATGGAGGTCCTCCACAGGCATGCAGAACATCAGTGACTGCTGGCTTACATAAGTGATTCCGCTTTAATGCAGGTCTCCAGTTGTCCCCCAACACAGACCCGATTTTTGGCCTTTTTATGTTTTACCAGCTCCCATTACAATTTCCAACCCTTTTCTAGGGCATTCTTTCAATTCACATCTTATTCTAGGAGTAACACAGTTTTGGGGTTTTTGTAAACCCACTTTATTAAGGTGTGATTGACATGCAAAAAGCTGTACATATTTGATGTATACAACTTGATGAACTTGGAGATCAGTATACACCCATGAAGCACCACCACAATCTATGCTATAAACATATTCTTCACCTCCAAAAGTCTCCTCCCACCCTCTTTATTATTATTAGTTTGTGTTTGTGTGTGTGTGGTAAGAACACTCAGCGTAAGATCCATAGTAGCAGTTTTTGGAGGTTGAAATCCCTGCTCCTGGCTCAGGAGGCCTGAGCTGTACTGCCCGAACACTCACAGGTCTTGGCTTTGTAGCAGCCAGAGCTGACTGGGCTGAACAGAGCTTGCCTGTGGCCTGATACGCTGAGATGCCTCAGGAGGAGGGTTCTTCTGCCATGTAGCTTCTACCACAGGCCTTTCCAGAGGGAGATCTGCAGAGGAAAGGAGCGGGCTGCCTTCTTGGCTCCGCTTTGAGCTGCTCCTGCTTGAGACCTGTGGGGGCTGGGTGGGAAGGCCACACGTTGTGTCTGTGGACAAACAGGCCTAGGAGTTGGGACAAGGCAGCCTTCGAGGCCCCCTCTGTGTCTGGGCTTCTCTTACCCTTTGAGCCCATTCGTGGGAAGCACTGACTGCTCCCGTTAGACAGGTGGAGCATGGTATGATGGGAGGAAGGCCAGACTTTGTCAGGCTGATCCTGAATAAGATCCCAGCCACTCTGGCCCTTGGTATCTCTGTCCAAGAGTGTGTGGCTGGGCTGTGTGAACTAAGACTCTTTCTGCACTCCAAGGAGATAGGCAGGCAGTAGGGGATATGGGTGATGACACTTTGTTTCAACCCGTCTCATTCAGTACTTTCATATCCCCTTTGTCCTCCTAGATTCTGTCTATAATGGAAGCCCATCATCTGTCCTTGGAAAGGAGGCAGAAGTCATCTGAGGTAAGTCAACAGGGTTGTGCTATTTGGTTGTATTGGAGACCAAGAACCTCTCCTCTGGTCTTCAGGTGTCTGTGTGCCCAGGTCTTTTCTCTTGCCTGGCTTCCATTACTGCAGGTCCCCATGCAGTCCCCTCAGCACTCTGTGGATTCCATCAGCCAGGGGTCCTCCACCTCCAGCTTCTCCTCCATGTCGGCAAGCTCTAGACGGGAGGAGACCAAAAAGGACTACAGAGAGGTAAGGCTTCCAGACGGGAGGATGGAGAAGAGGACTTGGTGGCCCTGGTGTTATGGCAGCCAGTTAAAGAGCCATAGCCTGATGAGGGCTGCCTGTGCTCCCCAGCTACTGGGACAGCTGCTTCTCTGCTGTGGCCAAGGTCAAGGCCTTCAAGATGGGCCCAGCTGCATCTCACACTGCTTGCTGTTCATTTCTGCTTGCCTTTCCATGATCTCCTCCCTAAGCTGCTGTTTGCTTGGTTGAGTGTATCTGTATATTAGAGAGAGAGAAAATATTCTAAGAAATATACAAGTGAAGTCACCTATAGTTTCACTGATTTCAGATCACTTTACAAAGTATTTTCTCTGCCTGCCACCTCCCACCCCATAAACCTGATGTGTGTCATTCCTGACTTCTTGCAAAGTTTACGTAGACGTTTACATGCACTCCCACATTATGTTTTTAAAAAGCTGATTTATAGCCTGTTTTCTTTTTTTCCGTTTAACTTATCTTAGATCTTGTTCAATGTCAGCCCAGTAGTTCTGCCTCATTCTTTAACTGGAGTGGACTATTGTATGGATGTACTACAGCTCCTTTGACTCCACCCTAGTGTTGCTCCCCCACAACCCCCAAGCTGTGACCAGCTCTTGGAGGACCCAGTAAGCTTAGTTCAATGCAAAACGTCAGCAAAGAAACTTCTTAGGGCGTCCTGTCTGAGCAGTTTTAAGGATATGTTTGAAAGATACTAAATGAGATGTCAGAATTCAACAAATTAAGATACAAGTGAAGCTTCTAAGTTTTCAGAATGTTGTTATTATTTCTATTGTTTTATTACCTAAATCCTTTTTCTAACATTCTTTTTCCTTTTATTAAGGTAGAAAAACTTTTAAGAGCGGTTGCTGATGGAGATCTAGAAATGGTGAGTTTTTAGAAGTGCATTTTAAAAAGCTTGCTCTTGGTTTAAGGCAGCTGCACCTGCATTTCTTGTCTATAGTTTGGTTACCAGCCATGTAGGTTCTTTGTTCAGTTTCATGTAGAAGGTGGTGCCTTTAATGAACATTTGGCAATGGTGATGCTGTGTTTTCCTGACAAGGAATGAGGCAGATGGACATAGGCACATAGTGAACGAGGTCTCTGCCTTTTAGACGTTCATACTTCAGGAGGTGGTGAGATGTTGGCAAGAAGACCAGACCCTGTCCAGGGCACAGAGTGTGGGCTCAGAGTCCAGGCCCACTAGCCAGGGAGCACAGTGCACGCCTGGTTTTAAGAGACAGCCGGGTTATGAGGAGAGGAGGAGGGGTTGGAGGCCAGGGCAGATCCCAGAGGTGTTTGTGTGGCTCTGCAGAAGTTGTGGACGGCTACGACTACTGGGCCCAGCAGCTGAGGTCTGAGGCCTGGGGCTCCAAGGAGTCCCAGCAGGTGTCTGGATAAGGTGGTACTGACTAGTCTGGGTTGGTACCTGGAGAGGATGTGGTGGCTTGAGGGAAGGCATCTGTCCTAACCATCACTGTTGGATGACAGGGCACATCTGATAGCGAGATCACTGAACAGCAGAGACACCTTTGTTAGATTCCCATGGCAGTTTCCCCAGTTTGCTTTTGACCTCCTGAAAGGAGTATGTCTTCCACTTTTAATGGAGGAGTAAATTAGATGCTTACTGAATTAGGAGCTCTGAATAAATCATATTACAAGAGAGCTTTATGAGGATGTGTGTTTAGGGAGTGCTTTTTACTGATTATTGAGTTGTTAGTGGTGAGCATAAATTACCGGATCTACTGTAACAGCCTCTGGGATATTAAGAATCTGAATGTAGTTATCAGTGTATTAGCCTTTGCCCAGAGCCACTGTTAAGCCATCCAAACAGCACAGGTTTCCTACGAGGGGACTACGGCGTCTGTGTCTGGCTGATGTTGGGTTGCTCCTCTCATGAGACAGCCCCAGAAGAATACAGCATTCTTTGGGGGAAGCAAAGGAGAATGTCTTTGGGCACCTCAGAGCCATGGTGAGAGCTGGTGGCAGAGCCTGAGTGGAGAAGTGATAACCATTGCCCCATGTCATGACGCATCTGCCCTTCCTCCTGCTGTGGGTGGGCCTGAGGCCACCTGCATCAGGTCCCCAACCCCATCTTGTTCCCTATTCTCACCAAGAGGAACTGTCTGTGGTCTATCCCAGCTGGTCTGTTAGGTGAGGTCCCTGAATGAGGCCCTTGGTGTTTCTAGCCTGAGGAATTGTTACCGATAGGTCAGGCTCAGCTTGCCCTCTCGCCTTAAACAAATGACCTGAAAGTCCAAAAGTTGATGCAAGGATTGGAAGGTTTATTCAGATTACCGGTACTCAACTAAATGTCTAAACAAGCAAACAAAGAGAAAAGAGGATGGCAGTGGGATCCAATTTAGCCTAGTCCCAATCGGCGGGACCAACCTATTCCATTAACAGTAATTGATAAACGCAGTTCTCCCCACTGTTTTCAGCATAAAGAAGAAAAGTATTGACTAGATTTAAATCAGAAAAACACAGCATAGCCAGGAGCCTTCCAGGGTGCACCTATACAGAAGTGGATACAATCCAACCAAACAGAAGAGGGCTCAGAAAATCAGAGAAAGTAAAAGAGAATAAAGCATTGCCTTGTCAGAATTTAGGCAAGGGACTCCAGGAGAGATCTACCAGCAGCAGAGACATGGGAGCAAAACAGTCCCAGTGGCCACTTGCCTCTTGCAGCTAGAGTCCTCTTTGGTGCCCAAAGCTTTCCCATTTTTGCCAGTGATTAAATTAGGCTCTCGAATTCCAAAGTCATAGAAATTAACAATGTACCCAGCAGTAAAGCAAGCAATGCTTTATTAAAAGAGATAGACTTATGCATAAAGGGGTAGCAACAGTAAAGCTAGCCCCCCGTGGGGAGCTGTTCAGGGTCTTTTGTAGGGAAAGGGGTTAAAGGGTGGCAGGCCAGTGTCACTGGAGGTGATCCGTTCTGTTCTTCCTGGCTGCGTTATGGGTGCATGCTCAGTAGGTCCAAAATGGCAGTAGTGTTCATCATTGTCACCCCAGGAGGGTCATTATACCAGTCACCTTGATGCTTTGTGCGCACCTTAGAATTCCTAAAGGGGTCTTAAGGCTAACCTGTAACTTCTACAATTATGGTAAACAAGCCTTGGGGAGGGGTTTTGCAACTCAGTAAATATCTGTTTCCTCTTTTATCTCAGTCTATTTTGTCAGGGCAGCCTGTCGGGTAATCATTTGCCCTGAGGCGTCTCATGACTGAGGAGTGGAAAAGTAACAGTGTCCTCTGCAGGGAAAATGGAGTCAGTTTGGTTCATAGGCTGAGCATTACTCTTACTCTGTTTCAGAATGTCTGTTTTCAGAGCTATGGAAGGGACCTGGAGGAGGGAAAGTTTGGAGTTGAAGAGGTCTCCTGGGACCCTTTGTCCCTCCCAGCAGGCTTGTGCCAGCTTCCCCCACACCTAGAACCAGGCACGGAAACATGCTTACATTGTTTTCTTCTCTCAAGTATAATATTCTAGAAACTGGTCTTTACTGGAACATAACTTTGACCTGTTTGGGGGTCTTTTCAATACTTTCACCCATTGGCTCATGCATCATAGCAGAAAGAATGTGGGCGTGGAGTCCAGGAGCCCGCATGTCGGTTCCAACCCCCACTTTTACTAGTTGTGTGCCCTTGGACAAGTTGTGGACCTCTCAGAGTGAATTTTCCACATGGTAAGAAGGGAGGTCTGGAGCTGCCTTGTGGGTTGTGGCAAGCATACAATTAGATAATGTAGATAATGGTAGGGGATGGGGGTACTCGCCAAGTGCCCTAGGCCCAGGGTTTTAAAGCCATCACCCCGAGGCAGCACCAGTCTGCCCCTTTTTAAGATAGTAGAAAAGACTCTCCAACATAAGCTGCAAAAATGATAGCTTGATCTGTTTACATCACCATTACAGCTTTGGGATTTAGAAAGGCCAGAGCACAGGTGAACCCTGGAGTCCTAGTGAGGGAGCAGAAGTCATCTGTAAATCGCTGTGGTGGTTGAGGAAGGAAGCGTAGGCCTGATTTGGGAACACTTAATTGTGTGTGTGTGTGTGTATGTTTGTGTGTTTAAGATACTATAGCTTGGAAGGAGCTAAGGCTGAGTTTTAAGTTCCTCTTTCTCCTTACTCTCCCCAACCAGGTGCGTTACCTTTTGGAGTGGACAGAGGAGGACCTGGATGAAGGGGAGGGTGCTGTCAGTGCTGCGGATCTTGAATTTTGTCACCCCTTGTGCCAGTGCCCCAAATGTGCACCAGCTCAAAAGGTTTGGCTTTGCTTCTGTCAGTAGGGTTGAGGTTGGGGAAGCAAGTTCTTTTTCCCCTTAGGAAGGTTCTCTGCTGCTGAGCCAGATAATCACTGAATGGCTATTATAGGTATCCTCTGAACATGGTGGGGATTAATTGGCTCAGGGTGGAGAGAAGCTCACACTGGAGCAGGCAGGATCCAGCCTGGGCTGCCAGTTTTCTGACTGGGCAGGGGAGTGAGCAGGGGGTGCTCACAGACCCAGTGTTTCAGTGTCTCTCTGGGCCCAAACCACATGGCAGGAGTTTATGAACAGACACGCCTGAGGGTCTCCATCCATGTGGTTGGAGTCCTCTCGGGAGGCTGTCCGCGTGTTCTGTTGCTGTCTTTGCTCATATTGCTTCAGCCTTTGGGGGAGATCCTCCCTGGAAGTACAGAGCGATCCCTTATACCCTTCACTCAGTTTCTCACAGTATTAACATCTTGCAGACTACTAGGCAAAATCACAACCAGGATATTGACATCGATACAATCCATTGATCTTAATTCAGATTTCCCGTTTTACTTGTTCTTGTGCGTGTGTGTGTGTATTTAGTTCTGTACCGTTGTCACATGTATATTTGTGTATCTACCACCACAGTTAAGGTACAGAAAACTCTCTCACAGACAAATCACTTGCGTTGCCCTTTTATAACCACACGCACCTCTCTCTGTCACCCCCACCAGCCGTAACCCCTGCAATCCCTAATCTGTTCTCCATTTCTACAATTTTGTCATTTCAAAACTGTTACATAAATGTAATCATGCAGCATATAACTTTTTGAGATTGGCTTTGTTCGCTTGGCGTGATTCCAAGTTGTTATGTGTAATCCACAGTTTGTTCCTTTATTGTTGGTAGTATTCCATGGTGTGTATGTGCCACCGTTTGTGTAACCATTCACCCGTCGAAGGATGTGTGGGTTGTTTCTGGTTTGGGGATATTACGAATAAAGGGACTATGAACATTTGAGTACAGATTTTTCTAAGAACATAAGTTTTCATTTCTCTAGGATAAATGCCCAGGAGTGCAATTGCTGAGTCATGTGGTAATTGCATGGTTAGTTTTATAAAAAACTGACAGACTTTTCCAGAGTGGCTGTACCCAACAGCAGTGTATGACTGATCCAATTTCTCCACATCCTCACCAGCATTTGGTGTTCTCACTATTTTTTATTTTAGCCATTCTGGTAGGTGTGTAGTACTATCTTGTTGTGACTTTAATTTGTATTTCTCTAATGGCTGATGATGTTGAACATCTTTTCATGTGCTTATTTGCCATCTGAATATGCTCTTCAGTGAAATGTCTGTTTTTGGTGTTTTTTTTTTTTGCTTGTTTTCTTTCCCTTTTCTATTGAGTTTTGAGAGTTCTTTATATATTCTAGATACTAGCTCTTTGTCAGATGTGTGGTTTGCAAATATTTTCTTTCAGTCTGCAGTTTGTCTGTAGTCTTCTCATATGGGCTTTCACAGAGTGAAAGTTTTAAATTTAGAAGTCCAGTTTAACAATTTTGCTTTTATGAATTGTGCTTTTAATGTGAAGTCTGAGAACTCTTTGCTTAGCCCTATATTCCAAAGATTTTCTCCTTTTTTTTTTTTTAAGTTATAAGTTTACATTTTACAGTTAAGTCTTTGAACCAGTTTGAGTTAACTTTTGTACAGGGTGTGAGATTTAGAAAGCAGCTGTGCTCCCACCACCAGCACCCACTAAACCACCCAAGATGTGAGATTTAGGTTTTGAGGTTCTTTTTTTTTTTTTTCCCTATGGATGTCCACTTGCTCCAGCACCATTTATTGGAAAGGCCATCCTTCCTCCATTGACCTGCTTTTGCACTTCAGTTGACTGTATATTGTGTAGTTCTATTTCTGGGTTCTCTGTTCTCTTCCATTGATTTATTTGTCTGTCCTTCCACCATTTAACACACTGTTGTGATTACTGTAGCATATACTAAGCCTTAATATAGGGTAGAGTGATTCCTCCTAATTTGTTTTTTGCCAGGATCGTTTTAGCTATTCTGGGGTGCTTTTCCATATAGATTTTAACAAATTAATTAACTTTATATTTCCTTATATAAAAACTCTATGTTGTAGCCACAGCTGGAGCCTGGGTCCTCTGCACAGAGACTCTGGTGTGGGTCTTTACAGGATGGTCAGTGAATTCCTGATAGGGAGACTTGGTGAACACAGTCTCCTTCCAGGGGTCGGGGGTCAGATAGCTGTAGGTCTTGGAGATGGCATCAAAGATGGCGTTGGTGAAGTTGTGCAGGAGGGCAGTGCAGCCCCTGGCTAAGGTGTAGCAGTCGTCAATATCAGATAGTAGCAGCAGCTTCTTGGGACAGGGGCTGAGGTGATGCCAGTGCCTCTGGGGGCAGGGAGGAGGTACACCAGCACAGAGCCACAGTGGCCTGTCACCTTGCAAGGGACAGTGTGGGGCTTCCCAATATCGTTCCCCCAGTAGCCTCTTTGCACTGGGAAAATGGAGAGCTCGGCCAGAATGATGGCCCCTCAGGTGGCGGTGGCTACCTCCTTGGAGCCCTTAACACGTAGACCAATGTGGCCATTGTAGTTCCTGATGGTGACAAATGTCTTGAACCTGGTCCACTGGCCAGCATGGGTCTGCTTTTACACCTGCATAATCTTCAAAATCTCATCCTTGGGGGATGCCTCAGGAAAAAGTTAATGATCTCAGACTCCTTGCTGGGCAGACATCTCCTCCAGGGACTTGATCTTCATGTTCTTGACCAAGCAGCCCAGCTTGGTGATGGGGATCCACTTCTTCTCTTTGGCCTTGCCTCTGTGAACTCCACGACCTGACTCTGGCCCCGACTGTGGCCACAACCTCATCCCCAGGTGCTACCAGGAAGCCCCCATGGCCTCCCATTCCAGGGCCTCTGGGTCCTCTGGACCCTCTTGCTGCAACAGTGTCGTCCGCCATTCGGGTTTCCATATAAATTTTAGAATAAGCTTGTCTATGTCTACAAAAAAGCCTTACTGGGATTTTGATAGGAATTGCATTAAACCTATATAGACCAATTTGGGAAGAAATGACATCTTTACTGTGTTGAGTCTCCAGTGAAAACAGTGTGTCTCTCCAAGTATTTAGGCCTTCTTTGATTTCTTTCATCAACATTTTGTGGTTTTTTAGCATACAGAACCTATCTATGTTTTAACTGTCATTTTCTTTTTAGCAGTCGTAATTGGTATTGTGTATATAATATGCACTCACAGGTCAGCTAATGATAGATGCATATGTCCCATAGTAAGAAAATTAATTTGACTTTATAAAATAGATATGGTGGTGTTATCCTTTGTATTACAAGATAATATGAACTTATTTTTAAAAAGCTTCACATGAGTTACTCTAACCTAAGAATATTGAAAATGACTAAAATTTTCATTCACGTACTATAGCTTTTCAGGTTCAGAGTAGTAGGTACATTGGGAATATGCAATTTTTGATCTGTCCCCATGTTGTTGGATATATACAGTCCAAAAATATATACTGATCTCTCCTAAATGAGCTGCTGTGAGAAACATAGGGATTAAAAGGTAGATGATGTGTCAAAGGATATGATGGGCTGCCACAAAGCCCTCAGGCAAGTCAGTGCCTATGTGTGACTAGAGGCACTACTGTGTCTCTGCCCCATTCTTTTTATCATTGTCCTACTCCCCATACTTCTGTACCTCACAGTTTACTAGTTGTAACAAGACATTGAATTGCACATTAAAATACCTGTAGAATTTATTGGATAAAGTCTTAAGCTGTCTGTTCTTTTTTCTTTTCTTTTTTTTTTGGCGACTGGCCGGTATGGGGATCCGAACCCTTAGACCTTGTATTATAATACCACTCTCTAACCAACTGAGTCCACTCTGCTCTTTTAAACTTTTTCTCTTTTTATAATTTCTCAAAAAGACACAACACTAAATTGCTTCATGTCCATGATTAAATTAACACCCCCCTCCTTTTCTAGCCCAGTCATAGAAATCTTTTATAGAAGTGTAATATGCATACAATAAAGTACACCCATTTAAAGGATACAGTTTTGGTGAGTTTTTACAGATACATAATCCTGTGAAACAGTCACCACAATCAAGATACAGAACATCTCCGTTATACTGCTTTGCAGTCCCTCCCTCCTCTGTCCCAGGCAACCACCAATTTGCCTTTCCATCAGAATAGAATAGTTTGCATTTTCTTAAATTTTATGTAAATGAAATCCTGCAGTATCTGCCCTTTTGCATCTGGCTTCTTTCACTCAACATAATGTTTTTGAGATCCATGTTGTATCAGTCGTTCATTACTTTTTATCACTGGGTAGTATTTCATTGAGTGGATACACCAAAATTTGTTTATCCATTCACCTGTGATGGATTTTTGAGTAGTTTCTGGTTTTTGCTTTTGTGAATAAAGCTACTGTGAACATTTATGTACAACCTTTGTGTGGATATGCGTGTTCCTGGGTAAATGCCTAGGAATATAATTGCTGGGTTATATAGTAAGTATATGGTTAACTTTATAAGAAACTGCCAATTTTCCAAAGTGGTTGTAGCATTTTACATTCCTAGCAGCAGTGTGTGAGAGTTCCAGTTGCTCCACATGCTTGTCAACACTTGGTATTTTGACTTAACTTTAGCCATTCTGGTAAGTTTGTGGTGGTATTTCATTGTGTGTGTGTGAGTGTGTGTGTGTTATGTGTGTGTTTTCCTACTTATTCATTTCTTTTTGATTTTTGAGGTATAATTTACATATAGTAAAATTCAGCCTTTAATTTAGCATACAATTTTTTAAAGAGATAACATTTTTAATCATCAAAAAGTGAATTAGATAACCAATCTTTTAATCCTTGGCCAGACACATAAAACACCGGTATTAATTCCACTATCAAAATCTCTGATTCAAAATCTCAATTTAATGTTTGTTTTTAGGTAATATGGTCTATAAATCAGTTTTGTTTGCCCTTTTGTTTGATTATTCTTATATTGGCATGATTGATTTAAAAACCATTGTGAATAATGTAGTTCCACAATAAAAATAAAGGTGAAGTATGAAGATAATATAGTTTTATGACGTTTGACGAATGAATGCCTAGTCTTACAGCCACTACCATGAAGAGAATATCTCCATTGCCCCTAAATACTCTCCTGCCCCTTTGTAGTCATCCCCTTCCCTTATCCATATCCATTCCATGGAAACTTCTGATCTGTTTTCTGACCCTTTGATTTTGTCATTCCTGACTTTGATTTGCATTTCTCCATAACTAAAGATGTTGAACATCTTTTTCTGTGTTCATTGACTGACCATTTGCCTGTCTTCTCTTGTGAAAGTTCTGTTCGAATATTTTGCCCATTTAAAAAAAAAAAAGTCGGATTGTCTTATTGACTTGTAAGAGAATAAAAAATTTTTTTTAATTTTTAAATTTTTTGATTCTGGTTGGGATAAGTCCTTTGCTGATGGTATGTATCGCAAACATTTTCTCCTGTTCTCTGACTTGCCTTTTCATTTTCTTAATTGTGTCTTTCAAAGAATAAACATTTAAAACTTTTATTGTCAGTTTATCAAGCTTTTCTTTTATGAACTTTACCTTTTGTCTTATCTAAAGAGATCTTTGTTTATCCCAATGTTGCAAAGATTTTCTTCTGTGTTCCCTTCAAGAAGTTTAATAGTTATAGTTCTTACTAGTAAGTCATTTTAACCGTTTGGTGTGAGAAAAAGCTTGACATACGGTGTTTCCATATGTGGATATCCAGTTGTTCCAACACCCTTTGTTGGACAGACTTTCCTTTCCCCATTGAATTACCTAGTATAATAGGTAGGGCATTATTTTAGTGGCTTGCTTTATTAGAAATTGTATCTTTTGATATATCAGACCTTTCTAAACTAATAGGAATTCACCTGTGGGAAATGTGATTTTGGATCCCACTGTGATCCCAAATTTTGCTTAGGAGCTGTGGGGGGAAGATGACTTCAGTTCCTTCAGCCCAATTTCTTATATACTCATGACATTTGTTTCCATCTTCTCTGCACTTACTAGAAGCTGGCTAAGATTCCTGCCAGTGGGCTTGGTGTGAATGTGACCGGCCGGGATGGCTCCTCCCCACTGCACATTGCTGCCCTGCATGGTCGGGCGGAACTTGTCCCCCTCCTGTTGAAGCATGGTGCCAGTCCCAGTGCCAGAAATGCAAACCACGCTGTCCCACTCCATCTGGCCTGCCAGAAGGGCCACTTTCAGGTACAGGCTCTGACTCTTGGGCAGTGTAGTAGGTGCTTGCTTTCGCTAGAGCTTCACTGATGGGAGTGCTGCTGAGGGGCAACAGTATGGTGGCTAGCCCAGAGGACAAGCACCTTGTCATCCTCCAGCCCTGAGATTCTGAGATGTGCATGCCAGGACCACTCAGCCTCTGAACACAGAACTCTGGTGCTCCTTGGGGATGGAGCCAGCCCCCTCCCCAATGCCATTCACATGTGAGTGACATGGAGACTGTCATTCTGAGTCTGACCCCAGCAGGTGCTCTTTTGTGCTTGGGTGTTGGTCATCAAGGGCTTGTACCCACGGTCATCTTACCACCTTTCCATTCCCATAGCCCTTGGTCTGTGCCAAACAGTTCAGTACTTTGTAAAGTACAGTCATGGCCCTGTAGAAGGGGTTCAAGAGATAATTTTGAAATGATTAACTTTTTTAAAGTCCTGTTTTGCTTTTTTCAGAAAATATCTATATTTTTTCATTTTCTTTTATCAGTTCTGCCATTAGCTTATAAAAGATAGGGATTGTATTTCAGATCTTCCATCTCTCGTAAATACCAGCATAGGGTAGATAGAAAGGTCAAATGAAAACACTAGTGCTGAGCATAGTGCCTGGCACAGAGTAGACCCTCAGCAAATGTTCATCCCCCACCTTCAATTGGTCTCCTTTCTCCTGAGGGTCAGATGTAAGTCTAAAGAGCCTTCTTAATAAGCTTAGAAAAGAGTGAAAAGAATATCAAGTTAGATGATTTTTCCCGGCAAATTTTGATCAAGGTTGAAAATTTCTCTTCTCTGTGTTAGGTGGTGAAGTATCTATTAGATTCTAACACAAAACCCAATAAAAAGGATATAAGTGGAAACACACCCCTCATTTACGCCTGTTCCAATGGCCATCATGAGGTTGCGGCTCTGTTGCTGCAGGTAAGTGCCCTCCCAGTCTCTTGGGTGACACGCCCACACTATTCAGTGTGGCACCTTCACCAGTAAAGCCCTGGCAGGTCACTGAAGACAGAAGGGAGAGGGCCTCCCCTGCGTGCCTTAAGCCAGCCCCCACCCATCCCAGCCCTCTGGGGAGAAGAGCTTAGCACCTGCATTAACACTTGTGATTCTCTGATGGGAGTGGGGCAGTGTCCGCGTCTGCTGCATGCAGCCTAAGGACTTCGACCCTACTTTTGCAGAGGGTTTGGTGCCCACCTCATTTACCACAGGCAAGTTGAGTTGTTACCTGAGTGTGAGTTGACTGGCCTGTGTCACTGCCACTCTTTTTCCCTCTTACTAATGGTTATACCTGTTAACTGTAGGACAAATAATTTACTGAAGCAGAGAAAAACCACCTTGTCCATAACCCTGCTATTCAAAGGCAACTCATTTTTATGGACTTTTATAAAAAAGGGTTTAATTTAGATCCGTATTGTTTTCTATTTTGCTGTTTTTCATTTAACATAGAAAACTGTTTATTAAAACCTTGATTTTTTTTGGCAGCTGGCTGGTACAGGGATGAAACCCTGGACCTTGGTGTTATCAGCATCACGCTAACTAGCCAGCCCCTAAAGTCTTGATTTTAAATGGTGGAATAACTATGGCTGCACTGCAGTGTTTTTTAAAAATCTGTTCCTGCTTTGTACATCTATGTGGCTTCTAGTTTTTCTGCTGTAATGATAAATGATGCAGTAAATGTCTTTGTCCATAAAATTTTTTTCTCAGTATTACTTTCACCCGCAACATTTTAAGAAAATTTTCAGACATACAGAAAAGTTGGAAGAATTTTATAGTGAACACCATACACCCACCATCTAGATGCTACATGAGTATTTTTTAGCATTCCTTTTGATTGTGCTATTTCTCTTTCTAGCATGGGGCCTCCATTAATGCTTCTAATAATAAGGGAAACACAGCACTGCACGAAGCTGTGATGGAAAAGCACGTCTTCGTGGTAGAGCTGCTTCTGCTTCATGGAGCATCCGTTCACATCCTGAACAAGAGGCAGTACACAGCTATAGACTGTGCTGAGCAGGTAAGTAGAGAGAGCTTAAGAGCTGAGGAAGTCGCAAGTTCCTTTACAGCCCTTTGGATTCCTTGTGTTTAAACCAGATCTGAAATAGCAATAGCCAGATCTTTGAATCACTGTGCCAGAAGTCTGCCAGCATGGTTAGATACCTGGTTCTTGGTCACCTGTCAAAGGCAGCATGCTCAGGAACCAGGAATCATTCTCTCAGGGGCAGTTTTCAGAGGTCTGAGTGGTGGTGCTCCCCTCAACCCCCAACTGCCACCAGTAGGTGCCCTGTTAATACACCTGTTGCCTTAGCACAATGGAGAAAGTTTGTTCAGTTTGTGGACTTAAAGCTTGAGTTCTGTAAGGAGAACTGTGAATGCCCACACTGACCACTCTCTGTAGTGCTGTGGATATTTGCTGTGGAGGATGGTGGGGAAAAAGTCCTTTTCTCCTGGGGAGATGGTAGCTCTTTTCTGTTCCTGTTTTCATGTTCAATCTGTATCTAGTTTTCTACTCAGGATAGACAGCTAATAGGCTGTTAATTGATACAACTGAGATGTTAGAAATTCACCATAAATCTGGCCTACTCATAGGCTTATTGTTAATTTTTCATTTGTAGTGACATTTCCTAACAAAATTGAAATATTTTAAACTTTCAGTTTTAGTACTTTCTCAAATGATGATGAAGAATGTGTTTTATTGAGTACTTACTATGCGGTGGACCCTCAGTAACCTCATGATAACCACACAATGACGGATCTATTACTGTCGACCCAGTTGTGTGGCGTGGTTAGATACCCAGCCAGGGTGCCCGGTAGAGGGCAAGAGCAGGCTCTAAATGCAGGGCTGTTTTCATCACCAGGCTTTTTGGCCTCCAAGTTTTATCTATAGATGTTCTTGAACTTTTTATGCCCAGCCACATTGATACTGACATTTAGATCAAAAACCAGTAAGAACCTGCTGAGAAAGAATTAAAAATATTACTCTTACCTTTTCCTTTTCAAATTGTAGAATTCAAAAATAATGGAATTACTTCAGGTAGTACCAAGCTGTGTTGCCTCCTTAGATGATGTTGCTGGAACAGACCACAAGGAGTATGTTACTGTTAAGATCAGGAAAAAATGTAAGAACTTACATTCTTTCTGTCATTCTCAACTTGGGTTTATTTGGAAATTCATGGGTAGCTACAGATTTTCATTTAATTGTAAATGTAAAATGTGATTATAGTCATGACTGGGGGAGATACAGGCACCAAAGAAATGTATGTTATATCCTAATTTATCAGACTAGGGGTGAGCTTTTTTTGATACTCATTTTCTGGTTGATTACAATGATGTTTCCTGAGGAAAATAGGATAGAAACTCTCAGCATTATCTTGACAGTTCAGGCCTCCACTTACCAACTAGAGAGGAGGAGCAAGCTCTGGTAGTTTCTATTATGCCTCATGTTCCAAAGCCAGGTGTTCTTCTGAGAGTTTCCTGGACATCCAGGGTAAATGCTACCTTTAAAGTTTTGTTTTATTTTGTTTTTTAAGTTGCCAGTGTACAGAGGTTGATGGTAATTAGAACAGCAGTTGCCAAATATCAGTGGGACTAAAGTATTTTCTAAGTTTTGAAGGGGTCTTTGTTCTTTTTCTTTTTAAAATTACAATATGCGTTTGCAGTGCAATCACGTGAATAAACCCACTCATGTATCTGGATGACCCTGCGGCTGTCTCACAGTAATTGGCTGTAGCTGGGGAATATCAGTGTATCAAAGATTTATCTTTCTGTTTCATGGGGTTTCATATAGCAGTTATCTGCTATATTTCCTTAAGCAAATTCACTAAAGTTTTCTAAATTTTGGTAAAACTCAGAAAATGGAAAGATTGCATCTATGCTGTGATTTTAAAACAAACCTTAAACTATTTTTGAAGTTTTCAGATGTTTATTTTTTTCTCTATAGGGAATTCAAAAATGTATGATCTACCAGATGAACCTTTTACAAGACAGTTTTATTTTGTTCCCTCAGTTGGTCAATTGAAGTAAGTCTAAAATTTGAGTTGATATTTGTGCTTTTGACTCTTCAGTTTACTTACAATTGAAGCAGGTTAGGTGCAACTTTAATTGGTTATGGAAAAATCTGCACTAATAATGCCATCAAATACTGCCACCTTGTGTCCAACCAGAATGTTTCACACCACTATCCCAAATATTTATTTTATTTTGGTTTTCAGGGGAAAGACTTCAGGGGAGATTATGGCAAGAGATAGAAGTGTCCCTAATTTTACTGAAGGTTCTTTGCATGAGGTGAGTTATTAAACACTGTCTTGTAATCATATTTTTAAAATCCTGGCTTTTTCAAAAATAATCCCTGGTAAACACATTTTTCCTTGATGGTCATCTTCATCTCATTATTCCCTTCACTGTAAGTGTTAGCAACAATTAAAACTGGAATTCTTTAGTGGGAATTATGTGTACAGACTTCATTAATTGTTATATTTAAAAATACATTTTTGAGCAGAAAAAGAAAAGTGAGGGGAAAGTAGAAGGTTAGTTGTATGTGTGGGAAGCTGCACTTCACAGCGTGCATAGTAGGTAAAACAGCTCAAATTCCACTATTGTTTTAATCACTAAAGGAGGGAAGAAAATGAGTTTGTATGTAGATGGGTAAATAATATCTCCAAACATGGTATAAAATTGCTCATATAGGTAATTCTTTATGTGGCCACTTCCTACTGCACAATTTAATCACTTAATTATAAAAAGTGGGCTGGCTGGTTAGCTTACTTGGTTAGAGGGTAGTGTTGATAACACCAAGGTCATAGGTTCAGATCCCCATACTGGCCAGCTACCAAAAAAACTCAAAAACTGAAATTATAAAAAGAAGCCTAATTTACAATCTGTGGTACAGGAAAGTGACTCTTCTCGGAAACATGACTTTCCTTACTGCTGATATGAGAATTTATAGTTTATGTGGCATAGGCTTGTTAGAACAAATACACAAAAGTTCTAAATTGTTTTAGAGAATTAAAGTGATTTTTATTTTTTATTTTTTAAAAATAATTTATTTTATTTATTGAATCAAAATCAATTATACATATTTTTGGGGTTGAACATTGAGATATGTTGATTAAATCAGTATTACTAGCATATATATTGTTACAAATCATAATTATTCTTTATGCCCCTTGTCCAACCTCTCCCCTTCCCCCATTCCCTCCCCCTCTACCCTCTAATTGCCTAGATTTCTTCTCTCCTTCTGAAAGAATAATGGTTACTCTGTTAACTTGTTACCTAGATGACCTGTCCAATGCTGAGAGATGTGATCAGGTCCCCCAGTATTATCATAGAGCAGATGCTTCTTCTGTCACTCTGAAATGGGTTTTGTGGAAAGAGACATCCTCTTCTTTTCGTTGTCTCTGCTGGTGACTCTTCTTGTGTGAATGCACTCCAGTGGTTGGCGGACCATCTGCGTGGTGGTTGTGGCATCTAGCAGCTTTTGCAGCAGCCATGGTTATTGTGGTAACTGTGGTGGGCCACCCACGTGGGGGTGCTGTTTTTGGCATGCTCCTTGGCACTGGCGGTATGCCTGGTTGTGGGGTGTGTTTGGGTCCCTGAGCAGGCCCCAAGGTGCTGGCATGTTGTGCCCGGTAGCGGGAGAGAGGTCCAGTCCCCTATCCATGCCACAGATCCCTGGGTGGTCTCCAAGGTGCTGGCATGTTGTGCCTGGCTGTGGGAGGGTGGTCCGGTCCCTGACTCCATACCCTGGGTCCCTGGGTTGGTCCCAAAGCACTGGCTCAGTGTGCCTGGTTGTGGGAGGCTGGTCTTGTCCCCTTCTCCATGCCCTGGGTCCCTGGGCAGGGCCCAAGGTGCTGGCGTGGTGTGCCTGGTTGTGGGAGAGAGGTCCATTCCCCTTTTCCATGACTCAGGTCCCTGGGTGGGTCCTGAAGTGCTGGCTGAGTGTGCCTGGTTGTGGGAGAGAGGTCCAGTCCCCTTCTCCATACCTCAGGTTCCCTGGTGGGTCCCGAAGTGCTGGCTCAGTGTGCCTGGTTGTGGGAGGGTGGTCTGGTCCCCCTCTCCATGCCCCAGGACCACGGGTGGGCCCCAAGGCACTGGCTTGATGTGCCTGCTTGTGGGAGAGAGGTCCAGTCCCCTTCTCCATACCTCAGGAATCCAGGCAGGCCCCAAGGTGCTGGTGCAGTGTGCCTGGTTGTGGGAGGGTGGTCCGGTCCCCTTCTCCATGCCTCAGGTCCCTGGGTGGGTCCTGAAGCGCTGGCTCAGTGTGCCTGGTTGTGGGAGAGAGGACCATTCCCCTTCTCCTTGCCCTGGTTCCCTGGGTGGGCTCTGAGTTGTTGGCATGTTGTGCCTGGTTGTGGGAGAGAGGTCCAGTCCCCAACTCCATACCCCAGGTCCCTGGGTGGGCCCCAAGGTGCTGGCTTGATGTGCCTGCTTGTGGGAGAGAGGTCCAGTCCCCTTCTCCATACCTCAGGAATCCAGGCAGGCCCCAAGGTGCTGGTGCAGTGTGCCTGGTTGTGGGAGGGTGGTCCGGTCCCCTTCTCCATGCCTCAGGTCCCTGGGTGGGTCCTGAAGCGCTGGCTCAGTGTGCCTGGTTGTGGGAGAGAGGACCATTCCCCTTCTCCTTGCCCTGGTTCCCTGGGTGGGCTCTGAGTTGTTGGCATGTTGTGCCTGGTTGTGGGAGAGAGGTCCAGTCCCCAACTCCATACCCCAGGTCCCTGGGTGGGCCCCAAGGTGCTGGCTCAGTGTGCCTAGTTGTGGGAGAGTGGTCTGGTCCCCTTCTCCATGCCCCGGGACCATGGGTGGGCCCCGAGATGCTGGCTTGGTGTGCCTGGTTGTGAGAGAGAGGTCCAGTCCCCTTCTCCATGCCTCAGGTCCCTGGGTGGGCTCTGAAGCACTGGCGTGGCATGCCTGATTATGGGAGAGAGGACCATTTCCCTTCTCCTTGCTCTGGTTCCCTGGGTGGGCTCCGAGTTGCTGGCATGTTGTGCCTGGTTGTGGGAGAGAGGCCCAGTCCCCAACTCCATACCCCGGGTCCCTGGGTGGGCTCTGAGGTGCTGGCATGTTGTGCCTGGTTGTGGGGTGGTGGTCTGGTTCCCAACTCCATTCCCTGTGTCCCTGGGCAGGGCCCAAGGTGCTGGCATGGTGTGCCTGGTTGTGAGAGGCTGGTCTGGTCCCCTTCTCCATGTCCTGGTACCGTGGGTGGGCCTCGAGGTACTGGCTTGGTGTGCCTGGTTGTGGGAGAGAGGACCATTCCCCTTCTCCTTGCCTGGTTGTGAGAGGCTGGTCTGGTCCCCTTCTCCATGTCCTGGTTCCCTGGGTGGGCTCCGAGTAGCTAGCATGCTGTGCCTGGTTGTGGGAGAGAGGTCCAGTCCCCAACTCCATACCCCGGGTCCCTGGGTGGGCCCCAACGTGCTGGCTTAGTGTGCCTGGTTGTGAGAGAGAGGACTGTTCCCCTTCTCCTTGCCTCAGGTCCCCAGACAGGCCCCAAGGTGCTGGTGTGGTGTGCCTGGTTGTGGGAGGGGCGTCCAGTCCTCTTCTCCACGCTTCAGGTCCCCAGGCAGGCCCCAATGCACTGGTGCAGTTTGCCTGGAAGTGGGATTGGGGTCCAGTCCCCAGGTCCAAGCCTCCAGTTCTCAGGCAGGCCCCAAGGTGCTGGTGGTGTGCCTGGCCCAGAACTAATTTTTTGTCTTTTGCTTCTAACACAGGGGAACTTCCTGTGGGATCCAGTACTTGAGCTGTGTGGTTGTTTAAATTGCTACTTTGCTGCTGTTTCCCTAGGGAAGGCTTTTGTGCAGCTCAGGGTTTAATGGTTGGTATTATAGGTACTTCCGGCTCTCCAGAGACCCGGTGGATCTGTGTTCTGTAGAATCTCTGATCTGGGCCTGAGTTTTTTCATCAAACTCCACCCCATGCAATTCTGTATTTCTGACCAGTCTCCTCTGAATGGTCCTGTGCTGATTGGGGGGCAGATCAGCTGTCCTTGCTGTGCCCCAGTGATCCCCTGGTGGGCTTGTCTCCCCCACTGCCCATGCTCCAAACACTTCCCATGCGACGGGCCCTGCGCTGATCCCATGTGATGACTCACTGGCCTCTGAATGGCTCCCTTTTTTCAGCCTTTCTGGCTCCTCGCTCCTGTGTGGGTCCATGGGAACCCTATTAGTGGTCTTGCTGTTTGGGGGCCACCAAGGCCCTCTTCTCTCCTGCTGCCTCCAAGCAACTCCATCCTGAGGGCACAGCTGTGGCTTCTGCTGGCTCCTGCTCCATGTGCTCATCAGCTCGAGCCTTAAAGCAGCCACGGCCTGAAACGCTCAAAGCAGCTTTTTCTTTCTGTCATCGTAGTTTCTCCAGCCTTCATGAACTCCATAGGTCTCTCCTCCCCTTCCCCTGAGCTCCAGCGGCCACGGCTTGGCTGATGTTACATTTTTATAGTTGTAAATTGGTTGATTTGTGGGAGAGAGTGATGCTGTGGACCGTCTATTCAGCCATCTTGATTGGATCTCTAAAGTGATTTTTATTAACATGACTCATTTTGATTTCATTATTTAATCTTCCATAGCTTTGCTAATAGACATGCTGCTCGGTGGGAAACCCACAAACTGCCTGAGTTCAGCCAAGTTCTAGCTTTTCCCTTGCTAGCTATGGGAGTTTAGGCAGACTGCGTAACTTTGCTGATCCTGTTTCCTCAGCTGTAAAATGGAGAAAATAATAGTACATACTTCTTAGAGTAATAAAGATTAAATGTGAAAACATGTAAAGCATTTGTGTCTGACACATGCAGTATGCACATGCCACACTATCACCACAAGGATGTTAGAATTGAAATTATGCCTGTGAAGTACTGAGCACATCGACACAGTAAGCACTCAAGGGTAGCTGTTATTGTCATGGTGGTTGTTTAATGCACCATGCAGATATAAACTGTTGAACTGTACCTTTTCTTTAGCCAGAGAGGCAAAGAGCCACGCTGAAACATAATAACCTGCCAGACCAAGGGAGATCTCAGAGTGACAAAGGAAATAATGACTGGCCCGAGGGGCCTGGACTGAAACATACTGCTCCTGGAAACAGGCGAATGCTTCGGAGACAGTCAACAATGCAGTAGTATCCAAGGGCCCACAGACTGCTGGCAACTTAACCACTCCCCAAGAGGCTAGTACTTCCCAGTCTTAACAGTAATAAGGAATTCTAAAATTTGCTGAAAAGAAGTGGGTATGCAACAAGAAGATGCTGAGCATGAACACGGTTTAGAACTAAATGTACTTGCAAGTAACTGGCTTCAGAGAGTAAGTCTTCAGCAGAAAGTTCCTGAAAGCTTTTCTGTGGTTGAGGGAAAGAATGCAACAAAAAAACTTATCACCGTCTCTCTCTTCAAGACTCTCTCCTCTTCAAAGCTAATGAGTACACTTGAAAAGGAACAGACAAAGATTCCAGTAGTGTCCAGATCCTTAAGTCCAGGATGTTTCTTTTTAAGCATTAGGGTTCACTGGATACAGGGAGAGGTTTCACCACCGGATTCTGACCTCCTCCTACTGAAAGGTGCTAAATCTCCGTGATGTGTATAAATTAGCAAACCACAAGCTAAAAGAATTCCCCCATCTGGGATAAGCTGAAGAGAAGTAATTTAAGTTTCATGGTACCATGGAGGCCAAGCAGAAATGTCACATCTGAATGAAAAAGAATCTGAAAAATGTTCCTTTGCAAAGCAAACTTGAACCAAAAGATACCTAAATGCCATTTTGATGTTCATTTTAGTGAAAAGACATATTAGACTTGTACTACACCATACATATGGCAAAAGTTGGGTATAATTTTCCTTCCAACAAAGTACAGATATTTGGTCACTACTTATGCACCTGTAGCAGTGTCCCTGGAAACATCCTGTTCTGTTAAGAACCTCCCTTAAATGTCACACCGAATGGATGGTTTCTGGACTAGAGAGTAGGTTTGGCACATCTTTTCTTCGTCTTTTGATTCAAATTCAAAACTTACAGCACAAACCAGGTCAAAGTTACTTTAAGTTAGAGTTTGCCATTTATTCCTTTTTATAACTTTCTATATATTATGCTGTTATTTTTTTTATGTTATTGGTCTAGACCCACAAACATGGTTTTGTCCTGAGTACGTTTTCAAATAACTTTGTAATAGGGAAATGGTTTTGTGCATGTTCTTGGAAATACTGTGTATGTATAGAAGGGAGGGGTTGATTATTTTTCTACAAAGTAATTTATGATTTCTAATTTTCTAATGTGCCTTGGATATGTGCCAAATGATGGAAAAGAAACAGTAAACTTTATGATTCTTGAGCGTGTCATGGTATGCTTTTTTAGTTAATGTTTTGCTATGGAGAGAGACATGTTTCTCAGCCTCTCTGCTATAAACATGTTTTGTGTGTGGAAAAATGGTCCCCTATTGGATGGATACACATTTCATTTTTCAGTTACAGATGTGTGATTGAAACACGTACACTTGATCATTCAAAGCAGATCATTATCCATCTACCTGACCGGGGCTGATTTAATTTAATACAGTAGGTACAGTGCCTAGGACCCACAAAAAAGTTTTCTTTTAAAATTAGAATAAAATGACTACAGCTTCCTAGCCCAAACAGGAAATGAGCACTGTTGTTTTGCTGATTTCTTTGTTCTGATTTTTCCTCCTTTCCCCCACTTTTAAACAAAACAACCTTACTTACTTAAGTTACTGTGGTTCTATACCATCCTAATTAAGAAACTATATCCTATACAGGCATTCTCAAGATGAAAATACATACATTTATTACCATTAAATTTTTTGGGTGGTACAATATAATGTCAATATATATCTGTTCATATATATCCTTTCATATATATCCATTTAATTCTAACAATCCCTGGATGGCAGAATTGTTAAATGAGTAAACAGGTTCAGAGAAATAAGGGGGCTGAATTGTCTAATGTCCCTCCAGCATCTTTTTGTAAATGAGGCCTAAAGCAAAATTCACCTGTAACTGGGACCCCTTTTTCAAAATCCCTGACTAAATTTTGACTATTAATGATAATTATGTTCCTTTAAAAAATTGTAGATGTTCTTTACAGTTCTACCCATTTGTTTATTCAGGAATGTTTGTTAGACACTTATTCCAACACTTTCTTCATTGACTATAGTTACAAATTTCAAATATAATAAAACTTCAAATTAATTTAAACATATCAGCAGTATGCTGGCTAAAGCAGAGACTGGGATTGTAAACCACATTTCCTGTCACTTTTCTGCTATGAATCCTATCCATCTTATTAAATGTTATTAATATACTCCTGGGCTCAGTCTCACAGGACTAAGACATTTAAAAGTTTACACCAAACAGCTTAGTTGATAATTAAGTTTAGGATTTAAACTTACGAGCAAAGGTTTTCATAACGTAATGGAAGTAAAGCACAATATAAGAGATAACAACTGCTTTAAGCCACCTGCAACTTTATCAGTGAAGAACCCAGAACATTTCTACCAAAATGTTTAACTGAACTGTCTCAATTGGATTTTAATCATTACAAGTCTTACAAACGTGTATTATTGTTGAAGTATTGTTACCAGTATGATTCAATTATTTTGATCATTTTTCTCAATGGGAGTATCCAGTTTTGGATAGGAGTGATATTTGTAAGATAATTTAATCTTAGTGCTTTGAAAAGCAGATTACAAATGAGAAAAAACCTAGGAGGTTTCTTACATTAAATGGAAGTACTTATCTGCAGAAACAGTTTACTTGCTTTCAGAATCTACGTCTTAGAAATACGTCTTAGGATGTGCTCAGATGTCAAAGCTAATTCAGTTTAATCTACATGTTTTAATTCCCACAATGTTACTGACTGCTACTGTTGCTATTTCCCTCTTACTGAAGTGCCAGAGCAGCTTCTATTTCTACTAAGGACATCTTCCCTACCTAACACTAATGTCACAATTACAAAGGATATATTTATGCCACTACACATGTTTAGAGGCTTTTGGTAGGAAGGGGAATATTCAAAATGTGGATGTGGTCACTTGGTTGTGGTACTAAAACAAAATGCCCAAATTGTTTTATTTTGCATAGCAAGTTTATTTTTTAAAAGGCATATAGACAATAAACAAAGTAAACATTTAATCAGATTTTAACTTCTGTCCTAGAATTGTTCCATTAAATTCCAGTCTTTAAACATTTTTAGTTCAATAATCGTCATCTTCATCAGAGTCCATTACTTTTCTTCTGTTGAACTGGGGGGGAAATTAAATGAGTGTCATGTTTAATAAAGCGTAACACAGATTTTCCAAGAAAAAAAAATTTCTACCTACTTTAGCAAGACATTTTTGTGTGTCTTTAACACCACTTAAAGAGCTAAACAGGTGGAGGGGCTGGGGGCAAGAGCCTTAAAAATTAGATCCCCCTCAATATATTCAGCCTTTCTGCCCAAACTTCCGTATATTATGAAATAAAAACATCTATGGGCTGAAAGATGTTTTGATATGGTAATGTATATTCAACTCAACATTTAAAATATCAATCTTTTCTTCTGCCATGTGCATTTGGAGAAACTTACTTTAACTGTTGTTTTCTTTTCTGTTTGTTGGCTTACTTTTTCAAGGATTTCTATTAAACCTTGTTCTGATACCTAAGATAACAAGAAGGAAAAACAGTACTTTTTTAAACAAAGAATTTACCTCAGCAGATTGAATCATTTTATAGTCATTCTGGGGTGTGGGAGAAGTGGTCAAGAGGGAAGGAGTGGTAGGACAGGCAGCTGAAACTACTAGTTATGACTATTGGTTTAAGTTCCAAATATTTGCTCTGTTATTCCTCAATTGAGGAGGGAGGAAAAGTATCCATCAAATAACATCCTCAGAAAAATTCAAAGTTAAGTATTTAAGAACATCTTTGTCACCACTAGCAGACAGTGACAACCATGTACACCACTGTATTAAGTGTCAGGGATACAGACACACCACTTCTGCCCTTGAGATGCTTCACCACCAGGAGATAAGGAGATGTCACACCCCAAAAGATCAACTGGCTGTGGCTCCCACATGCAAGTGGTTCTTAGTGTGAGGGGCTTAGGGGACAGGATTGATTTGGGTAGGCTGCCGTAGCAGCAGAAGTCTTCCCAGTGCAGGTGGGGCTCGTGGGGATCTTGAAGGAAGGTCAGGCTTGTCAGAATACATCCCTCATGGTCTTATACTAACACATATAATAAGCAAGGGCTTTTAGCACCACCTCATTTGCAAAACAAGCCTAACTTCTACCTACATTGGTAGTATTTTAATTGGTATTATCGACAAAACTTGTTTCCAGAGCAGGAGCAAATTGAGCTAGCTGACCCTAATAGTCATTGGGTCACACAGACAGAAACAAGGTTTCATAGCAATGTCAGGAAGGGAGAAAAGTAGATTTTAGGAAAGGAAACTATCTTTTAGGATTTTTGGTAAGTATGACTATTTTCTCCTTTAAAATTTCCTCATAGGAAGAGTCAACAAAAATTCTGTAATCAGATGAAGATAAAATTGACTTTTTGAAGCCACGTTTTGATAAAGTAGACAGTCCAAGCTTACCTTCCCACTTAGTTGTCCAAATCTTGCCATCTGTATAAGGTAATTCTCTACTGCTTTAGTTTTTTCGGGCTTTACAAGTGCTAAGTTACTTACTGAAAAGAAAAAATAAATACGCAGAAAGGCATCAAAACTAAATGCACTTATATTTGTATTATATCTTAAAACTATGCACTGACATTTCCAAAACACTTCACAAGCTTGTTTATGTGTCTCAACCAGTAAAGGGGACAGGGCAGACAGTATTGTTAGCCCTTTAAAAAATGAGAAAACTAAAGTTCATCCATGTCAATCTCAGTCAAGGCCACATGGAGTAGTGGTAGATCCAAGATTAAACTTGGGTTCTCAGAGTCTAAACCCCATGCTTTCTTGTTTCTTAAAATGTATGATTACCCTGTGAAAAACAACTTATTTATTACTACACATACAAAATGATGGTGATCTATCTACAGCTATCTCTTCTAAACTCAAACTGGGCTTCAAGTTACAAACTAGTACAAAAGATACTAGTTCATTCTGATTGGCTCATTTTATTTTTGTTTCTATATAGTTTTCTTTTTGGTTTTTATTGAAAAACTCTGAACATACACTAAAAACTGAGAATGCAATAAAGTAAGTGCCCATTGTCCATGTCAACTACCAGCAATATTTTGTGATTGACTCTATTTAAGAGCTGTTTCCTACAAATTTTACCAGATATACACTTGGAGAATATCTCTCTGGTAAGAGAGAATTGAGCTGGTACTTTTAATAACGATTAAGTACATTTCTCTAGCTTTATAAACTTCATACATTTTACAGATTATCTATATGTCAAGTGTTTTTAAGTAAACAAATATTTAATCTAGAGATAGCAATAACTGCATATGTATCTCCCCATTCAACTAACTCAAGTCAACTTTATGGAAATAAAGGAAATCAAAGATGCTTACACCTGGCCCGGGCTGACTGATCCAGAACTTGGGCTAAGATACTGTTTCGCATTTCTGCTTCCCTACAACAAAAACATAGGTCAAGCAAAATTAGAACTAATCCGTCAGCATTTCTATTGAACATATAAAAAAGTAGCTCATTCAATATGATTCTCAAGATAGACGACTGCAGTATACAGACTGCAGTACAACAGGTGCTGTGCAGACGGCAGCAGCTACAATTAAAGTAGAAGAATCCACCTTTGCCCTTGAACAGCCTGCTTTATATGTGGATGTAAACCTATCAGGGTTGGAAGGTAGGCTTTACATTTTCATAATTCAAGATGGAGTTTCAGTTCAATCACCATTACCAACACTTACTAAGTACCTGGTATGTGACAGGTGCTAGAAATTTGTAGTGGGATGTCAGGCAATCAGAAGGACCAAGTGATTAATCTGTGTAATTTCTTTAGAGATGAAGCTGGGACCCAGAGAAGCTATGTGAAAGAGATACAGGTAACTGTGGCCAAGTGAGAACCAGATCCCATGTTAAGACTCTCAGTTCTATTCATTGGGTGGGGAAGGGGAGTGAAATTATAACTTTGCAACTATCCTTGCTTCTTTCTACCTACCCAAGTAGGAACTAGTTCATGTTCATATGGCAGTGGTCTTAAACTTAAGTAACAGAAAAAAATTTTTTTTTTCTCAAATGAAGTCCTTCAAGGAACACAACACAGAAAACAAACAAGAGCAGAGATGCTTCGGCTGAATTAGAGGAGGAGCTGGGGCTGGCTGTGGTCACTATCTGCCCCTAGCTCAGAAGCCCTAGGGTTCATGGAATATGGCACAAAGCTCACTGCCTTTTCCTTACAGCTCCCATGTACTTCAACCCTGACACAAACTACTATTACTATATTTTACTGAATCTAAGATGCCATTGATTGTAAGATATACCACAGTTTTAAGTCTATGAAAAAACACCCTAGATGAGAGGTTTAGTAAGAGACCCCTAATCAAATCTGGGGTATCAAGAGCAACATCCTCAGTACAAGGTAAACAAGAAAACCTGCCACGCAGAAAGGGACAGCAGGAAGCTTGCATGTATCTGGCCCTGAGTGAAGGAAGAAAAAAGACAAAAGTTCCCCTGAGAACTTCAAGCTTTAGTCTTGCAGGGTTTCTATCTCAATTCACACTACCAGGGAGGAGGAAGGCGAGAACCTCAAGCACAGAATTTAATTTTAAAAGGTCTCCGATTAAGGGCCGGCCTGTGGCTCACTTGGGAGAGTGTGGTGCTGATAAAACCAAAGCCACGGGTTTGGATCCCTATATAGGGATGGTCGGTTAACTCACTAGGGAGAGCGTGGTGCTGACACCACCAAGTCAAGGTTTAAGACCCCTTTATCGGTCATCTTTTGAAAAAAAAAGGTCTCAGGTTAGAAATGTACTGAAGTGATGGCAGAAGCAAAAGTAAGTCCTCTCTGTAAGAATCCAGGACAAAAGCGATTATGAAATGCATTCCAATTTCAGATATGTTAAAATGCGAAAAAGAATGTACATCTTAGAAGCAATGAAATTTGTGTAGTTTTACTTTCTTTGTATCACTATCTTAGGTGCTTACCATCTGTCTTCTGAACCTTCTCTGCCTTGCCTATGTCTGTAGACCCGGCACAGTGCCTGATCCAGGGCAGGTGCTCAAAAAATATTTGCTGAAGGAATGAAGGAGTTAAAAGGTAGAAATGATGCAGGGAAGGGGAAATGGAGAGTTGTCCAATAAGTATAGGGTTTTGGTTCTGCAAGATGAACAAGTTCTAGACACCTGTTGCACAACAATGTGAATATAGTGAACACTACTGAACAGTGTACTTACAAATGGTTGAAATGGTTAACTTTATGTTTTTTAACCACAATTTTTAAAAAGGTAGCATAATGGGGTAATAATATTCATTCGATAAACCTGCCATTCAGCGAGTATCTGCACCTGTGTGAGGTGATCTGCCATGCACTGAGATAAAATAAGACTAGGACAACAGTTAATATTTATTGAGCACTTACTAAGTGTGAGGCGCTATACCCATGTATTCCTAACATCCCTATGAGGTACTTCTATTATGCTCATCTTAAGGTAATCACTGTTTAACAGAGAAACGTCAACAAGTAACTGCAATGCAAGGTATTAAATGAGGCTCCATACATGTTCATTAACAAATTAGTAACGAAAAAACCCTCATAATGATTTACGGAAAAATCACTATGCCAGGAAAAACTTTGATTCACACCTATTAAAATAACTACAGCAAAAGAAGTAAAAAGAAAAAAAAAAAAATCCATTCGATGAAATCACCCTTAAAAAGTTCAGATTTCCAGCCCATACCTTTGCTTTGCTTCCTGTTGTGCTGCATCCCCAGGATCCTGAAAAAATAATTTTACCTTTTAATCGAGCGATTTCACAGAGGAAACAGATAAGAACTACTCTATTTTGTTTCTGATATGTATAAGCTCCTGCAGTGGTAGAGGCAGCTTACCAAATAATTAAAAACCGGGCCTCACAGAAGTCAATGGCATAGTTTCCACTTGCTACAATGTTTTGACAGGCCTCTAAAGTCACAATCTGGTAGAATGTTTTAAATACAAACAACACTTAGGAGGGGAATCCCTGTATGAGGAAACCGTATTTCACGCATAAGAATAATTTCTGGAAAATAAGACGTGCCTCGGTATTAGGGACGTTGACGATTTAAATGGCGCTTCCTTCGAGACCATCCCCTCCATCCCTAACCCGCTGCTCTCCCTTTCTTTACTGTTACAGTAAAGGCACTACTTGAGCATTTTATCTACGGGATTAGCATTTACTGAACGGCTCCTCCCCGGTCAACTCCATCGGAGCGGATGTTCATCTGTTCCTCGCTGTACCCTCAACACTGGAACACAGCGGACCCTCAAAGAATGTCTGTCGACCACCTAGGTCAGAACTGAATTCTGTTCGGCTGCAACAGCAGTCGAAAGCGGCTAGCTCCGAAAGCTACGGGTCCGGAGGCGAGCCGCGGGGGACCGAGGCCTCCCTTTGAATAACGCCAGGCCGGGCAAGCAGACTCGGACGAGCAGACCCCCTACCCGGGACAGGCCCCGCGAGTGGCCGGCACCCGCCGCTGGGCCGCCCGGACCCCCACGCGAGGGAAATGGGCTAAGGTCAGCCCCTGAGCCAGCCACGAGGCCACCGGGGGCAGCGCAGGGTCCCCAGCCCCGCGGGACAAACACCGGCCGCGGCGACTAAAGTCTCCGCCTAGGGCCGCGCCCTCCACCCCGGGAGAGGGCGGCGCCCCGCAGGGGACGGGCCGGGCGAGGGGCGGGCACGCTCACCCCGTGCTTGGCCTGCAGCTCGGCCAGCCTCTGCTTCCTCAGAGCTTCCAGCTCCTCGTCCGCCATGGTGCAGCCGCCTGGGGTCGAGCAGCCGCAGCCACTCGGCGGCCCTCTCTGAGGTATTTCCTGCAGCCCCTCTCCACGAGCGCGGCCCTCACCACTGCGCAGGCGCCCGCAGCGCCCAGGCGTCACCAATCCAGCCCGGAGCCGCCGCCAGGGCGCCGGGGAGAGGCCCGATCCCCCGATCGCAGGCTGCGGGCGTGGCTGTTCTCGTGTTGGGTGGGCGGTGGGGCGGGGCCGTGCTCAGAAGCGCCCCGCTGGGCCTTCGGGCCCCACCTCCCCACCCGCAATGTAAGCTTCTGCGTGCGCGATGCTGGGTGCGCGAGGACTGGTCCGTGTCTTGGAGCAGATAATAACCTCAAATTATGGCATCACCGAGTATACTAATTATGGGTACCATTTGTTGGTGACCTATAATGTGTTAGGTTCATATTATCGCCATTTATAGATGATGAACCAGGAGCTATGAAAAGCTAAGTCGGGTAATGGAAATGTTCTAAAAGTGGATTGCGGCGATGGTTGCACGGCTCTTAAGTGTGCTTTTTAAAAAAAACATTTAATTGTACACTTAAAATGGGTTAAGGGAGTGTGGGAGGTGGGAGTAGGAGAAAGTCAAAGAGACTTGAGGAAGGTCACCAGGCCATTAGGTAGCCAAGTTAGAGCAAGGGTGTGGGGTAAACTAACTGCAGTGCACCCCACCCCACCCCCGACCCCACACTTCCCAGTTGCCTCCTCACACAAGAGGACGTTCCTGGGGGGATGCTGGGATGGACAGCCCTGGAGGTGTGAACTCCCTGGGAGTACACACACTTGCGCTCCTGCCTTTGGAGTATGGGGGTTGGGGGGTTCTCAGCTCCCTAACCATGTGACCCATGCAGGTTATCCGTTTGTATGTTTAATTGTCGCAAAATATACATAACAGAATTTACCATTTTTACCATTTTTAAGTGTGCAGTTCAGGGGCAATAAATACATTCACGTTGTTTTGCAACTGTCACCACCATCTATATTTCTAGAACTTTTTCGTGATCCTAAAAGAAACTCTACCCACTAAATAACTCACCATTCGCCCCATGCCCATACCCTGGCAACCACCATTTTACTTTCTGTCTCTGTGAGTTTGTCTATCCTAGGCACTTCATGTCTGTGGAATCAAACAGTATTTGTTTTTTGTAACTGACTTATTTCACTTAGCATGTCTTCAAAGTACATCCGTGTGTCAGGATCTCCTTCCTTTTTAAGGCTAAATATATTCTACTGAATGTATGTAACACATCTTGTTTATCCATTCTCTTATGTTTTAAGTCTTTGTCCATTTTGAGTTAATTTTTGTATATGGTGTTAGGTAAGGGTACAACTTCATTTTTGCATGGGAATATCCAGTTTTCCCAGCACTATTTGTTGAAAAGACTGTCCTTTCCCCATTGAATGGTCTTGGCACTCTTGTCAAAAATTATTTGTCCAGGTATGTGAGGGTTTATTTCTGGGCTCTCTATTCTATTCTATGGTCCATGTGTCTGTCTTTATGCCCATGCCACACTGTTCTGATTACTTCAGTTTTTTAGTAAGTTTCGAAATTAGGAAGTGTGAATCCTCCAGCTTTGTTCTCTTTCAAATTGTTTTTGCTATTCAGGGTCCCTTGAGATTCCACATGAATTGTAGGGTGGGTTTTCTATTTTTTCAGAAAACGTCATTGGGATTTTGATAGGGATTGCATTAAATCTGTAGATCACTTTGGGTACTATTGACAGCTTAAGAATATTAAGTCTTCTAATCCGTGAGTGGGGATGTCTTTCCATTTATATGTGTCTTCTTTAGTTTCTTTCAGCAATGTTTTGTAGTTTTTGTTGTACAAGTCTTTTACCTCCTTGGTTATTCCTAAATATTTTATTTTAAAAAAAATATTTAAAAAAAATAAAATAAAATAAAAATAAAAATAAAAAATAAAAAATATTTTTTGATGCTATTGTGAATGAAGTTGTTTTCTTAATTTTCTTTTCATATTGTACATTGTTAGTATATAGAAATGCAACCGATTTTTGTGTATTCACTTTGTATCCTGTTACTTTGCTGATTTTTGTTTATTAGTGCTGACAGTTTTTTGGTGGGATCTTTAGAGTTTTCTACATGTAAGAGCATATTGAGCCAGCCAGTTGGCTCAGTTTTATTTTTCTGAAGATATAGTCTAATTTCCCTTGTGATTCTTTGACTCACTGGTTAAGAATATTTTATTTAATTTGAGTATGTGTTTGTGAACTTTCCAGTTTTCCTTCTACTGTTGATTTCTAGTTTCATTTTATTGTGTTCAGAAAAGATACTTTGTATGATTTCAATCTTATAAAACTTTTTTGTGACCTATGGTCTCTTCTAGAGAATGTTTTATATACATTTGTGAAAAGTGTGTCTCTGATTGTTGGATGGAGTGTTCTAGACAATCATGTGTCACTTAATAATGGGGATATATTCTGAGAAATGTGTCATTAGGTGATTTTGTCATTGTATGAACAATGTAGAGTGTACTTACACAAACCTAGATAGTACAGCCTGCCCCACACCTAGGCTATATGGTGTAGCCTTTCACTCCTTGGCTATACCACTGTTGTATATGTGGTCCCTCATTGACAGAAACATTGTTACATGGTGCATGACCATATATGTCTGTTAGATCCAGTTGGTCTATAGTGTTGTTCAAGCCCTCCTGCCTTGATGATTTCTGTCTGGTTGTTCTATTCATTCCTGAAAGTGAGGGATTAAAGCCTCCTACTATTGTTGTAGAGCTGTCTATTCCTCCCTTCAGTTCTGTCAATATGTGCTTCAAATACATAGGAGCACTGATATTTTGTGCATATATGTTTATAATTGTCATATTTTCTTTGTGAATTGGCCCTTTTTATATAATGTCCTTGTCTCTTGTAACAGTTTTTTTTTTTAACTTAAAGTCTATATGGACTGATATTAGAATAGCCAATCTTGCTCCCTTTTGGTTACTATTTGCATGGAATCCCTTTTCCATCCTTTTACTGTCAACCTATCTATGACCTTAGATCTAAAATGAGTCTTTTGTAAACAGCATATAGTTGGATTCGGTTTTTTATTTAGCACTTACTTTTGCTATTTTGTTATTTTGTTTTCTGTTTGTCTGAATGCTTTTTGTTCCTCATTTCCTGCATTACTGCCTTTCTTTGTGTTTAGTACATTTTTTTGTAGTGACCTATTTTGTGGTCATAATCTGTCAGCTCTGACTTTTAAATATTGTTCACAACCATGCCAAATAGTGTATTATACTATTTCTTTTCTTGTACAACTGTTTGCTCTTCCTGGAGTTTCTATTTGCCTTTGGTTTTCTTTATCACCGAAAATCGAACATTTCTTTTCTAAACTCTTCATATGATGTAATCTGGAAGGCTCCACTTCTATTAATAGAGATCTCTCTTATAAAGGATTTCATCCTCCCTCTTTAATCTTGATGGGTTTATCACTAGGCCTGTTGTATACCTGTCATTCTGGATTTCCCTTCACTGCTATCTTGGGTTATATCCTCTGTTTCTTGGATTCCTTATGTTCTCTTGTGGTTTAATCCCTCATTTTGCTGAAGCACATTTTCAAGTAGTTTTATAAGAAAAAGGGTGTGGTAGGTAAATTTTCTGTATTTTAGTATGTCTGAATATTTAATCAACTCTTTCACCTGACCAATAGTTTAGCTGGTTATAGATTTCTGGATTACTTTTTTTTCTCTCAGAATTATTTTAAATTAAAAATTAATAAAAATATAAATTATTTCTTATTTTCCTTTCCAGCTTTGTTATGTATTGGTAATTTGTTCAAATTCCTTACTTTTCATTTTGAAAAATATCAAATCTATAAAAAATGGAAGGAATAGTGCAAAGAACACCTATATATCCTTCACATAGATTCATAGTCATTAAGATTCTTTCACATTGACTTTACCTCTTTCTGTCTACACACGTGTGTGTATGTGTGCATGTGCACACACGTAGGCACACACACAATCTTTCTGAATTATTTGAAAGTAAGTTGCAGATACCATATCAATTCACTCCAAAGTATATATCCTAAGGACAAAGACATTCTTATACATAACTATAATACACTTATTGCACCCAGTAAATTAATATAGATAAAATAGTGGCATCTAATTGATATATAACCCACATTTATTTTTCCAGTTGTTCATATAACCTTCACTACAACTGTTTGTTTTCTTGTCAATCCATCATTCAATTGTGTTTAGTAGTCATTCGTTTTGAAATATGAAGGTATACCTCATCTGTCTTCTAGCATTTGGTGTTGGTGATACAAAATCTCATTCTTGTTCTTTCATGAGCAGTGTTTTTCTTTCTTTCTGAAAGCTTTTAGGATCTTTCCTTTTTTTTCCCCAGTATTCCGAAATTTTGCAAAGATGTGAGGCTTTTAAAAGTCTTTGTGTTGTTTGCTTCATAGATCCTCTCAATCTGGAAACTTCTATCTTTAACCTTTGGGAGATTTTGATACAAAAATGAAAAAGTTCACTTGATTCTTTTCTTCTCTCTGATTTTTATCTTTCTCTATCTGAAATACCTGTTAACTGTACCTCCTGGATATATCTGTGTCTCTTTTCTTTCATGTTTTCTATCTCTTTGTCTTTTTATCCTACTTTCTGGAAAATTTCTTCTGTTTTATCTTCTGACTCTTCTACTGAATTATTTAAGTCATCATGTTTTTATTTTATGAAAGCTTTTTTGTTGTCTTATTTTGCCATTTACATAATATCTTTTTCTTGACTTTGAATTCAATAATTTCTTATAATAATAATTAGAAAAAATTTTTAAATTCTCTTCCATTTCTTGACTTCTCTTTCTTTTGAGGTTTTTTTTTTTTTTCCCCCTGCTTATCTTGGTCTGTGTTGCAGGATATTCAGGACTTGTCTTAATCAGGTGTGGTAAGACATGCAGACATGGAAATGACTATCATGAAGGAAAAAGTTTATACTTACACATCTCTAGAAACAGGAGGCATGGCACACCATGCAGGGAGGCCACATGGGGAAGCACCAGGGCCGGTCACAAGGTAGAGGGAGAGAGGGAGAGGAGTGGATAAAAGCCTTTATTGTGGTTTGTGTAGGAAGTAACAGGTGAGGCAGATTGGGTAGTTTAAATAATTTTATTGGGCTCTGGGGCATAGGGGCCGCCCCTTGTTGTCTGGTACCTGGCCTTGGGGTGATTAGGTCAGAGAAATAGTGACAGGGAATGTAAGAACCTTGTGAGAGCCCTGTAATGGATTTGGTTGGGGGTATGGCCTCTGGATTTGTTGGTCTGCATCTGAAAGGTGTGCTCCCAGGTGAGTCTTTTACTATGCTAGGATTTTGCTTGCCCTGGCAGGGGCAGTCCCTCTAGAGTCAGCAAGACCCCAAGAGGTCAGAGTGTAAAACGCAGAAACTAGAAAATGTGATTATTACAGCCTCCCACACATATTACAGGCTCTCTTTAGATATCTGGTGATCCTTGATTAGCTTGTTCATTTTTAAAGATAAAGCAAGTCAGGTTTGAAAAGGAGCTCTGTGTATATGGGTAGGCTTATTGACTGGCAAGAAGCCAGCTGAAAGGCTGAGATATGTTTACATGCTGTTATGGGTTGAATTGTGTCACCTCCCCTCCAGTAAAGAAATGTTGAATTTCCAGCCCTCAGTCCCTCAGAATGTGACCTTCTTTGGAGACAGGTTCTTTACAGAGGTAATCGGGTTAGGATGAAGTCATTAGGGAAGGTCTTAATTCAGTATGACTAGTGTCCTTATAAAAAGGGGAAATTTGGACTTGGAGTCAGACATGCAGAGGGAAGATTACCATGTGAAGACAGAGGATTGGAGTGGTAGATCTGTAAGCCAAGGAATGCCAAAGACAGCCAGCAAACCACCAAAAGCTAGGGAGAGGCAGGGAAGGACCCTTACCCCATAGGTTTCAGTGGGAGGTTGGCCCTGCTGATATCTTGATATCAGACGTCAGCCTGCAGAACTGTGAGACAATAAATTTCTGTCCTAATCCACCCGGTTTGTGATACTTTTTTATGGCAGCTCTAGAAACTAATAGGCATGGCTCCCCTCCCTCCTTTCTTCCTCTCCCCCTTTATTCTTCCTTCTCCTCCTCCTGCTCTTCTTCTTTAGTTATTAAATTTCTGCATGGAGGAACTCACTGATATTTCATCTGTGGAGTTGCTGTTTCATGGCTCTGCACTCTGAACAAGGGGAGGGGATGAGGACTAGACTGTTTAGGATAGAGTTTTCCAAGTAACTCCGGTGTTTTGGCCAGTCTCATTTGTGTCCCCTGTCATGTGGCTCTCTGGAATTCTGTAGGGCAGATCAGCACCTCCTTTGGGCTGTGTTGTCTATCACTTCTCCATCAGCTTTACAGAGTCTCAGAATTTGTTTAAAGCTTTGCCACTGATGGGCGTCTATTCTCTTTACCGTTGTGGACTTATTCCCCTTTCAGTCCTTTGCCATCATTTTTGTAGGGAGAGGAGGAAAACGGAGTGGTCAATCCATTGTCTTGAAAAAAGCACTCATTTTCTAGCCTTCAAAGTGCAGTTCTGATCTCCCTAATTTAGAAGTTATTTAGAAGACCCGAATCCATCAGGATGGACTAGGCTATGCTGTAGTAACAAAAAACTCAAAATCATAGTGGCTTAAAACAAAGGTTTGTCTCTTGTTCATTCTGCCTGCCCACCCAGGTTGGTGGGGGGATGTGCTCCATGTCTTTTCGCTCTGAGACCCAGGCTAGAAGAGCAGCTGCCATCTCAAGTCTGCCAGTTGCCAAGCCAGTGATAACATAGTGAATTGCACATTGTCCCTGTAAGTTTCCCCCCAGAAGTGATAGCCATCTCCTCTCTTCACATATCATTGGCCAAAGCAAATCATCTGACTATGCCTAACATCAAAGGGGGTGGGAAAGTGCAGTCCTACCCTGTGCCTGGAAATGGAAAGCTAGAAATGTTTGTTCAACTATCAGAAGATTGTTGGTAAAATTTCGAGCTGAATTAAGAAAAGTTTTAAGTAAAAAAAAAAAAAAGTTGACAAAAACAAATAAAAAAACAAAAAAGGAAAAAACCAAAAAAAAAAAAAAAAAAAAAAGAGAGAGAGAAACAATTTTAGTTCTTGAATTTAAAAAATGGCATTGGAGTCAGATAATGTGGGCTTGAATAAAATCTTGAGTTTTTAAAATCTCATTATTTGTGATTAATTTTTACAAATGTTCTAAAGGATTGGAAAAGAAGATGTAGTCTTCATTGGTTGTGGGCAAGTTTGACATGTACTTATTATCTCAACATGGTGCTATTTATATCTTTTTTAAAAACCTTAACCCTTACCCTTTTAAAATACACTAGATTTACCAAAAACTAAAGAAGTGTTTAAAATTCTTACCATAGAGTTGTGCTTCTATAGATTTCTTTTTGTTTTTACAACAGTTTTGTCCTCTTGTTTTCCTTGTAATAGCTTATAGTAACTGCATATTTTCTATTTTGTTAAAATAACATTCTTTGTCTCAGTTAATGAGACTTTTTTATTGCTGTTCCATTGACCACACATCTTCTATATTCTATTAGAGTCTCAAACTGCTTCTTTTTTTTTTTTTCCCCTAGATTCTGCACTAGCCAGTTGTTGGATCAATGGATGAACTGTTCCTACTCCTACTAAGACCAACCCCTCACTTAAACATGTTAAAGAAAAAATTATTCTGACACTCATTAAAACAGTAAGGAAGATTTTACTTAAAACTATTGCAAATTCAGGCTCAACCTCCAACACGACAAAGACAAATGGGGATTTAAAGCCAAAGAACAGGGTGAGGGGGCAGTCGATATGTAATTATTATGAGGAGACATCATGGGTAGGGGAATTTTGCTAAACTGGCCTAACAAGATTCTTGCTGGCCTAGGGCTTAGACATCAAGGGTGGGGGATGAGAAACTTCATCAGAAACCAAGAGTAAGGGGATGACTTAGCAAGATTCTTGGCTAAGACTGGGTTAGGCAGGCCAAAGACAGAACAGCGTCAAGGTTGAGAACTAGTTGAAAAGAATACTCAGAGGAGCCTGACTGAAGTTTGGTCGAGGAGGGAGTCTTTGTCAAACACCACATCCAGGCTCTCTCACGTACTCAAGGACTTTGCTTCTACAATATCCCCCTTTCTCCTGCATATCAGTGTTTTTCTCTACTAGATCATTTCTATCAGCCCAGAGACATTCTATAATATCTTCCTTCTTTAAAAATAGCGACAACCTAAAGCCTATCCTAACCTTATACATATACAAAATTAACTAAAAATGGATCAAAGATCTAAACATACGAGCTAAAACTATAAAACTCTTAGAAGAAAACATAGAGAAAAGCTTTATGACATTGGGTTTGGCAGTGATTTTTTAGATATGATACCAAAAGCACAGGCATCAAAAGAAAAACTAGATGAATTGGATTTCATCAAAATCAAAAACTTCTGTTCATCATAGGACACAATCAACAGAATGAAAGTCAACCTATGGAATAGGAAAAAAATATTTGGAAATTGTATATAAGATAAGAGATTGATACCTAGAATATAAAAAGAACCTCTGCCACTCAACAAAAAAAGAACAACCTGATTCAAAAATGGGCAGAGGACTTGAATAGACACTTCCCTAAAAAAGATACACAAATGGCCAACAAGGACATGAAAAGATGCTCAATATCACTAACCATTAGGGAAGTGCAAATCAAAACTACAATAAGATAACACCTCACGCTCATTAGAATGGCTATCAAAACAACAGCAACAACAAACAATCCCAGAAAATAACAAGTGTTGATTAGGATGTGGAGAAATCGAAAGCTTGTGCACTGTTGTTGGTGGGAATATAAAACGGTGAAGCTGCTATGGAAAACAGTATGATGGTTCCTCAAAAAATTAAACTATAATTAGCCTGGATCTGGAAATTCTGCTTCTGGGTATACGGTAGTTTTTCCTTGTCCAATGTTTCACTTTCCATGGTTTCAATTACTTATAGTCAACTGAGGTCCGAAAATAGTACGTACAAGATATTTTGACAGAGAGAGACCATATTTGTGTAACTTTTACTACAAGATATTGTTATAATCATTCCATTTTATTAGTTGTTATTGTTGTTAATCTCTTACTTTGCCTAATTTACAAATTAAACGTCATCATGGTTATGTATGTATAGGAAAAGACATGGTACAGTCATGCATTGGTTAATGTCAGGGATACATTCTGAGAAATGGGTTGTTAAGCAATTTTGTTGTCATGCAAATATCACAGAGTGTACTTACACAAACCTAGATGCTATAGCCTACTGCACACCTAGGTGATATGGTATAGCCATTCCAATATTATGGGACCACCTTTGTAAATGTAATCTATCCTTGACTGAAATGTCATTGTACAGCATATGACTGTATATAGGATTCGGTACTATCCATGGTTTCAGTTATCCACTGGGGGTCTTGGAACATATCCCCTGCAGATAAGGGTGGACTACTGTATGCCCAAAATAATTGAAATCAGGGCCTTGCATAACTATTTGTACACCGATGTTCATAGCAGCATTATTCACAATAGCCAAAAGGTGGAAGCAACCCAAGTGCCCACCAATGGATGAATGGATAAAGAAAATGTTGTATGTGCATACAGTGGAATATATTCAGCCTTAAAAAGGAAGGAGATTCTGACACATGTTACAACACAGATGAACCTTGAAGACATGCTAAGTGAAATAAGCCAGTCACAAAAGGGCAAATACTGCATGATTTCACTTACAGGAGGTATCTAGATGTTATGGACTAAATTGTGTCCCCCCGAAAATCATATGTGGAAGACCTAACTCCCAATGTGACTGTATATGTAGATAGGGCCTTTAAAGAGGTAATTAAGGTTAAACGAGGTCATAAGAGTGGGGCTCTAATCCAGTGTGACTGGTGACCATATAAGAAGAGGAGGAGACACCAGGGATGTGGGCACATAGAGAAAAGGCCACGTGATGACAGACTGGGACGATGGCCAACTGCAAGCCAAGGAGAGAAGCCTCACATGAAACCAAACCTGCCAATACCTTGCTCTTGAACTGCTAGCCTCCAGAACTACCAGAAAATAAATTTCTGTTGTTTAAGCCACCCAGCCTTTGGTAATTTGTTATGGTAGCCCTAGAAGACTATTGTGCTAGAGCAGTCAAATTTGTAGAGACAGAAAGTAGAGTGGTGGTTGCCAGGGGCTGGTAGGGAGAAAGGAATGAGGAGTTGTGGTTTACTGAGTAGAGAATTTAAGTTTTCCAAGATGAAAAGAGTTCTGGAGGTTGTTTGCACAACAATGTAAATGTGCTTAACACTACTGAACTGTACATTTAGAAATGGTTGAGATGGTAAATTTTATGTTATAGTCTATTTACAATAGCCAAAATAGGGAACCAACCTAAGTGTCCATCAACAGACCACTGGATAAATAGAATGTGGTATATATACACAATGGAATACTACTCAGCCATAAAAAAGAATGAAATTCTGCCATTTGCAGCAATGTGGATGAGTCTGGAGAAAATTATGTTAAGCGAAATAAGCCAGACAAAGAAACAGAAATACTGCATGTCCTCCCTCATAAATGGCTGCTAGGAAGGGAGGGAGAGAGGAAGGAGGGAAAGAAAGAAAAGACCGCAACAATACGTTGAACTTTCAGAAAGAGAGAACAAACCTAAGATACTAGAGATGGGGGGAGAGAGGGAGGGGGTTTGGGAAGTGATAGGTCAGGCAAAGGGCATAAAGAGATATCACGATCTGTAAGAATGAATATGCTAATAATAAATAAATTTTTTTAAAAAATGAACAAAACAAAAACCTCTCTTAATGCTACAAGTCTTTCCTCCTACTGCCCTATTTTCTGCCCACTTTTATATCAAAGCTCTGAAAAATTATACTTGCTGTCTCCACTTCTTCACCTCTCATTTTTTGTTGAACCCACTCCAATCTAGATTTTCTGAAACAGCTCCTTTGGAGGTCATTGTGATAACTTTAACCTATCAGCAACATTTCTGATCTCTCGCTCCTCGCAAAAAACAGGCAGCACATAACTGCACACCAAAGATCTTGGAGTCACCTTGACTCCTGTCTCACCCCACATCCAACTCACCTGAATATCCTGTTGTCTCTTCAGAATCTCTCTGGGATCTGATGTCTCCCCACCTCCTCCTCCACTACGTGCCTTGGCCAAGCCACCACCTTCTCTCATCTGGATGACTGTGGTGGCTTCATAATCAAATGAACAAATGCTATGAGTGTTGAAACTAATATATATATATATATATATAATTAAATATATATATATGTATTGCCAAGAACACTATCAGAAATGTGATTAAATACTTTTCTATGCAGGCTACAGGTGAAAATAGGTGATCACATATCAGCATTTATCACCCAGAGAACTAGCAAGTATCCCTGCTCCCCTCCCACTGGGTATCTGATGTATACCCAGTAAAAAATGCTAGTATTACCAGGAAGTCACACACACACACACACACACACACACACACACACGGGGTCTTTGAAAAGTTCATGGAAAGATTTGTGTTACCTTTTAATTCTATTTTTGAAGTACCCTTGTACATACATGGTATCTCTATTGATTAATTGAAAGTATGGCTATTTAAGAGAGAGATTTAAGAGAGAAACGGGAAAATTTGAGATACTGATCATGCAAAGAACAAGGTGATCAGAGAATGGGCCGGATGTTTTGCTTAATTGATAATTAAGCAAAATTGATTGATTGAGGATAATTGATGATGGTTCTCTCTGAGAGGACCAAGTGTGGTTGGTCCGAGTTTCAAAGACTATAGTGTCTAATCTGCACCCCCTAAGCCTTACCCACTCCCCCAGTCACAGTCCCTTTCCAGGGATTGGAGTTTAGGATCTCTCACCCATATCTTGGGAATAGAAACAGCTGGCATTTAGAAGTTTATTTTTTGGTTTGGCCAAACTAGACACATCAAAGTTGTGGCATTAAGATATTTCTGCTCTCAGGATGGCTACATTGAAATGTCCTGTTGCTGTGGACAATTAGCTGTTGAAGTGGAACCAGTGGTGGGAGGCTGGGAGTGGGGCGCGGCCAGGTGTATTGAGAACCATCACCTACTGAAGTGGGGAAGGTGATAAGCCTTCTGGGTGAAGTGATCCCTCTGGCACCACACGCGGCAGCTGCTGGAAGTCCACAGACAAGGCAGAACCCAGAGAACTAGCAACATTGTTGGCAGCATTCTGAGACAGAGCCCATGGAGTTTCTGCAGTGGCTGTGTGGGAGAAAAAGAAAGGAGGGAAGGAAGGAAAGAACGAAGGAAGGAAAGAAAGAGAAGCCACTCTGGGCAGGCTGCATTTCAGCATCACTTCTGTGATGTATCTCAGTATAAACACAGGTGAATCAGACAGTACCTCTTACGGTTTCTTTGTGTTTTTCTATTCCTATTTCTTGTTTCTTGTTGCAGCAGCAGCAGCAGCAGCAGCACAGAAAGTCCCAGAATCCCACAGGGGCAGGGCCTGCAGAACAAGTCGATCCGTCTTCAACATTCAGCTGTCTTTCTCTTCCCAGGACAGGCCACCTTCTCTGCTTGGGGCTCCTCAGAGACCCGAGTACCTGGAGTCCTGGTGTCTCCTGCCAGCAGCAGAGGGAGCCCACACTCTACCGAAAGGGATTGCATTTCTCATTATAATACAAAGCAGAAAATACAATAATTGTTTTTTGCCAAACAGTATGTCCTTACAGATGAAGCTTTAATCTCCCTCGTACATCTCTGTTGCTGTAAATTCATGCTCCATTATGGCACCATATGCCGGGATTCTTTTGGAGAAAGCTACAGCCAGCTTGGCCGTGGGCTTGGGCCTCAGAGCTATTTGTGCTACGAATTGCATAGTTACCTCACACACTTAAAGGTTATGTCTTAGTAAGTTGTTTTATATTGGTTTATTAGCCAGATCCTGCAGTTGATCCGTTGTTATGTCACAGAAAGGTATCATTGAACTCACCAACAATTACGAGAGGCAAGAGGCAGAAGGAGAGTTTGGCCCATTAAAAAAAATCTGGAGAAAGAAAACACAATGGAGTGGGTTGTGCCTGATTGTTGTCTAGCTGCGCCAATTCACCTTCTCATCTGTTTCTAAGTAATAGATATTGATGCTTTTTTGCTCAGAGCAAACCCATTTTACATGCAATTGCATGCAATACACAGAAAGACATTTTTTTCAGAGTCCTTTCAGGCTCACTGTTAAAGCTAGGCATGATGTCAGAGTATCAGGACCAAGAATTATTATTGTGGCTAAGCTACACTATAATCAGTCCTCACACAGTGTATTGTGGATTGAATTATGTCTCCCCCAAACTCACTGAAGCTTGAATTGTGTCCCCCAAGTTTTCTGTATTAGAATCTCAGCCCCTACTGTGACTGTTAAGAGGGTGGGAAATCCTGTTATGGTCATTGAAAGGTGGAGCTTTGAAGAGGTGATTGGATTGTAGGACTGTGCAGTAGTGAATGGATTAAAAACGGTGGTCAGGGGCATGGCTTTGAGGGCTTTAAAAGAAGAGGAGAGTCTGTCTTTCTCTCTGCTCTCTCTGCTTCTACCATCTTGCAATGTGAGACCCCTGGGTCACTGTCACCACCACCAGATGGACTTTGGACTTCCCAACCTTGAAATGGTAAGCAATAAATTTCGTTTTCTTTATATAAATTACCCAGTTCCAAGTATTGTGTTATAACCAATGTAAAGGGACTAATACACGATGCTTTTTTGGTGGGGGGAGGAGTTTGCCTTTTTCTGAAACACTCCCACTTCCTCCTTTCTTCCCAAAGCAATTGGCCAAGTTCCGCAACCACTCTTAGGGAAAAAACCTCAGCACCTTTGTACTGAAACACAGACCATCTGTCATCTATACCTGGTGTGAAAGGGGCCCAACAGGAAACATTCAGTAAAGAGTTTCCATCTAAAATCAGTTATAGAGTCTTTTACTTCAGAAGCAACTTTGCTCAAGCTTTTGTGGCCACTTGCTGGGATAACAACTTTGTTCTCACTGTGAGATCTGCAGGAGGGCGAGGGGAAGGGTATATTACCTTGTCAGGACTTCCTTCCCCTGGCTAGAAAGTTAATAGGCAGAGGGCTATTCTAAGAGCATTCTAGGTCCCTTTACTTTTGGAGCCCCCACTACATAAAATGTCAAACATACAGAAATGCTCCCCTATCCCACATCAAATATAATGTGTAAGTAAATAATAAATGACAACACATAGGCTTGGATACCAATCAACATATTATGTTTCATCAAGTATATTAATCTGGACTTTGCATTCTTTTCTCTATAGTTTGGCACCGATACCTTTTTTTCTTCTAGGCTGTGTATAGCTCCTTGGGCCTTTGGAAACCTCTTGTTTCTAGGATCTTGTCCTGGGGACCCTGATACATATGGTGGTTCTGTATGGTTGGGGGCCGTGATGAAGTCTAGTTCTAGCCTTCACCAGCCTGATCCAAAGAGAGCCAACCTCAAAGGAAATAAAGGCCCTCACCTGCTCTTAAATAAAACCAGGAGGACTCTCACCTGTCTTCAAAAAAAGTCCTGAGAAGGAGATTCTTTTTCTCTTTCTAGCAACATGCTCATTCATTCATTCATTCATTCAAGAAATAACTTATTGAAAGTCAAAGGGCTAGGCTTTGAGGATATGGAGGCAAATAAGACCCAGTGCCTCAGAATGTGACTGTATTTGGAGATGGAGTCTTCAAAGAGGTAATTAGGTAAAAATGAGGTCATGAGGGTGGGCCCTGAACCATTATAACTGGTGTCCTTATAAGAAGAGATTAGACACAGACACACATGGAGGGAAGACCATATGATGACACAGGGAGAAGATGGCCATCTACAAGCCAGGGAGAGAGGCCTCAGAAGAAACCAACACTGTCGATACCTTGATCTGGGAGCCTCCAGGACACAAAAAATTAAGTTCTGTTGTTTAAGCCGCCCTGTCTGCAGTACATTGTAATTGCAGCCCTAGCAAATGAAAACACTGGTCCGCTAGGAGGCCCAGAGGACTCGATGGGACCTTTCTCAAAGCGCTGGCTGGCGATGTGCTTCCATGGGTGGGTGAGTGGGGGGTGAGGGGGTAAGAGAAGACACAGCCAGCCCTCCTCACCTGCTGGGAGGCTTCTGCTTGAGGACAGCCCCATTGTGCTTGTAACCCGCAACCTTCTCAGCCTCATTTCTCAATCTGCTTCCTCCAGGTGTGGACAGATCAGCAGGGTTTGGGGGATTTTGCTGGGGGTGGGGAGTAGGGTTAGGGACACCCTTTCCTCAGCCACAGCAGTTTTCTCTCTAGATCTTCTTGTTTGTTGTTCCTCTGGCAGGGGCAGGTGGGAGGGGGGCTTCATTCTGCTGCATTTACCCAGGGGATTTTTCTGTCTTCGTGTTCTTTGACCTCTGGGTAGTACTCAGGTCCTCCAAAGGGCTCAGTCTGGCTCTGGCTTATGCCTTTTGCTACCTCTTGTTACCTCAAGTGTCTGTTCAGACTGTCCACTCTGCTGGGGGTGTCTTCTGCCATTCCCCATCTTCATTCAACTGGCTCAGTCCCAGAAGAGTTGGTAAATGCAGAACAAAGGCTTTTAGAATAAACAAAACAAAACACGCTCTGATTTGTTGTGTTTGCTGCTTTCCATGGTGTAAATACGCGCGCCATTGCCAATACAGGCTACCAATGAGGAGAGGTCACTGAACAGGGAGTTAAGCTGGGAAGTAACGTGCCGTATCACATCATTATATTGTATTTCCACCAAACAGGTACAGCAGACATAGATAACCTCAAGAGCAAATATGAGAGAAGAACAGTAAAATAATTAGGAATGATGTTTTGAGTATTTTCCAACTTTGTATTTTAATACACTTTTATTTAGCCCATGAAATTTGATTTTTTAATAATGGCTATGTTTAAAAACCAGCTTGCGGACTTTCTGAAAATTCAACAACTGACTCTTGCAAGCCAGTGGGAGCTGGCTCCAGCACATAGCTAGGGTATAAAAATCCTCGAGGGTAGAATGTGGATTCAGCAAAAGTGGTAAATGTGGTGAGCACATGACCACAGGGAGACCCTGTGGGTTGTGAATAAATACACCAACCATCTGGAAGCCTCCAGTGGGAATGAGTAGGCAAACAGTGCCAGGACCATGAAATGGTTCCTGTTTATTCTCAAGCCCTGTGGCTGCACCGTCATTCCTAGACAATCTAGGCATGGTCTCTGTGCACCGATTGTGTTTTCCTGAGCAACAATGGTGGATCCTCCAGGTGCACACCTCCATGCAGATAGCCACGGGCCTGGTCCATGGGCTGTGGCATCCTGAAGTGTCTGGGCTTTCTTTGGGGCTCAAGTGACTGTGCTGGCCCAAGAAGCATATGGGGCACTGTGACCAGAGATGATTTGGGACAATAAGGAGCAGCAAAACTCTGTGCTGAGCAGCCCATATCTCTCCTGTGTGATGCTACCAAGCAGGGCAACTTCTGGAGCTCAGATGTCTTCCTTGCAGTTCACCCCGATCTCTTTCTTCCTGGGGTTGTGCTGAAATGTCTTGATTCATGGGAAATTTACCCCTTATTCCTTAAATAATAGTGCATTTACTACAATTGGCTACTATTCACCAAAAGTCACAATTAATATGACTTGTTAATTAAATTATTCTTAATTAAAAATTGAAAGGTTCTCTTTGTGATAGAATCACTTCAGAGTGAATATCCAAAGGTCAACTGGCAATAAAGATTTACCAAACAAACTGGCCAGTTAGCTCAGTTGGTTAGAGCGTGGTGTTATAACACCAAGGTCAAGGGTTCAGATCCCTGTGTACCAGACAGCTGCCAAAAAAAAAAAAAGATATCAAACAAAAAAGTCCTGACCAACTCATATTCATAGCAATAAAGTGACAATTTCAAGGCACATACTTCCTCCTCTGGGTCAAAAAGAAGAATACGATGGAAACAATGAACTGAGATTACCCAGATCAATTAAAGAAACACAAAGCAGTAAACGCCTGTCTTTCCAGGAAGGCATTATATGCACATAGTTGCTACTCTAAATGACTGCTGACAGATTAACCAATATTAAACACCAAGCCACTTGGCTTAGGGTGCTGCAAGACTAGTGGTAGGATTTTAATTTACAAAAATAATAGGTAAAACCAATGTGTCTTTTTTCACAAGCATTTATCTTCATATAAAAGCTTGTATATGTGATATGTCAGGGTGCTTCAAAAAGATTGCGGAAAGATACATATTATCTTTTTAATCTATTTTTCCACAAACTTTTTGAAGTACCCTCATGTGTTATATATATGTAATATGAATGACATATATATCATATCCATACATATATACATGTATGACAGAGGGTTATGTGATTGTGAAATATCTAGATGAAAATATAAAAGTTTCAAGGGGCTGACTGGCTGTTTCCAGATACTCTGAAAGTTTAGCTTCATTAAGACAGCATCCAGATATGTGATTTTTCCCCCATATTAGTTACTTAAACTCTCAGATGTGGCTTTCCTTTCCAGACAGTGGCCAAGATGTGCTTCCAGAGTGAACGGGGTCAGTCCTGTTTGCCTTCTGCACAAAAGGGTTGGGGACTGAAGAGCTTCTCTGCTGGGGATTCGTCAAATATTTAGATAAAAGAGGCTTTTAAAAGCGCAAATCACACATTTCCTTTACTCCCAGCTGATAATTATTGTAAAAGCTATTACTCTCAGATATTATTTAACAGACAAGTGATCTCCTGGATATTTTCAAAGGACAACGGAAAAAAGGTGTGTTGGCCCTGGGACCAAGGACCCAATGTTCCAGTGATGTGTCAGCCATGGGGCTGGCAGGTTGTTAGTGGAGGATTTGTGACTTTTGTTTTCTATGGGCTTAAATGAAGTTCAAAACAAACAAACAAAAAAGCTGTTCTGTGATCCCCAAATTATTTTTCAACTACTGTGGAATTCGTTGAGGTCTTCATCAGCTTATCAGTCAACTGTCCTCAACTTTTTTTTTTTTTTTTAAAAGATGACTGGTAAGGGGATCACGCTCTCCCAAGTGAGTCACGGGCTGGCCCAACTTTTTGTTTTATTTATTTAGTTAGTTAGTTAGTTTTTTAAAAAATGAAACAATTTACATACAATACAGTGGTCATATTTTAAGTATATAGTTCGATGAGTTTTAACAAATGTATGCACCATGAAACTACGACTCCAATCAAAATACGGAATCATTTTTGTCACCCAAAAGTTCCCTTGTGTCCAGTTAGTATGCTGGCTCTCCGAAAAAAAAGTTATATATTTAATATTTATTTAACATATTAAAAATATTACAATTTTACTGATATAAAGGATGTGTGTTATTTAATTTATAAGTAATGGTAAAATATATGGTATTCTTTATCGTAAATTCCTTATATATATGTTTTCATTGATTTTGCCACAGTCTGTACCAGCTAACCAAAGGCTAGAATGTCAGTGTGGAGCACGGCTAACTTGCCCGCCATGCCCAGGTGCCTGAGTACTTAGCAGGCCCCCACGGTGATGGCCTCTGGTGTGGGTCCCCAGCCTGCCACGTTCTCCAGGGCCCCCAGGGGGAGGAGTTGGGCTACACACCTGAGGCCCACGGGTGACTGGTTTGGGGGCCCGAGTCTTTCCTACTGGCTGCCTCCACCTGAAGCCCCCTCTCTTGTCCCTCTCTTCAGCCCTGCGCCACATCTCCTCAGGGCAGAGAGGCGCCGGATGAGGGACAAAAGGTCTCAGCTCCTTGGCTCTTGTGCTTTCCGGGCACTTGAGAGAAGAGCCCAGAGTGTGCCAGGATAGAGACCCCGCTGGGGGTCAGCGTTTCCGTTTGTGGCAGGGACCCTCCCCTCACCCCTCAGCGATGACATGTCATCTGCTCTGGTCCGGCAGGGGCAGTGCCCAGCCGTGCCCCGGACTCTGCCAAAAGCCATATGGTCAACCCCCTCTGCCACCGTCTAGGACCCTGGCAAGCCCTGGAAGCAGGGAGGTGCCGGGATCGCTGGCCAGGCACGCGAGGTCACCGAGTCCCGGAGGTTACCCTCGGGCCTGGGCGGCCGCGGCGCTGGCAGGAGGGCTGGCGGGCGCCCCCTGGTGGCGCGGCGACCGCAACTGCTGGCGCCACTCACCTGGAAAACATACCCAGCACTTTCCTTTACCAGCCATGTATGAGATTAATTTCGCAACAGAGTCGTTTGCATAATAGAGACCACACTGGCTTTTACGCAGCACATTCCACTGTCTCGAGTCGCTAACGGAAGGCTTGGGGGCGCCCTGCTCAGGCCCCCGTGCGCTCCGGGCGGGGAACGCCAAGAACGAGGGAGACGCGCTGCTTTCAGCCATCGGCCCGCCCCTCCGGCCGCGTGTGGCGGGAAGCAGGGAGCTCGGCTAGTGCCCCCTCCCCGCAGCGGGCAAGCTCGGGAGTCCGGTTCTGTGGGCGCCACCCGGATTCGGTTCTGCACGGGGCAGCCACCGTTCTCGGCGGTGACGGGGCTGGGGACCCGGATGCGCAGAAACGTCCAAGGGTCTCCCTTTAGCCTCAGAGTTACCTTCTTCGGTCAAACCCTCGTTTCCAGGTGGCTCTGAGAGGCAAGGCTTCGGTTCATCTTTCCCCTCCTGCTCCTGGCTTCTCCTGCCGTCGGGCCGTGCAGAGGCGGCGCGGGAGTCACAGCTGAGACGGCCACTGGGACGCTGGACGCCCCTCCCGCAGCCCTGGCAGGGCTGGGAGGACCCGGCACCTTCCTTCTCCTTGAGGCTGCAGCACTTGAGGGACCAACAGTCATGGGGGGCGGGGGGGGGGCGGCGTGTCTGAAAGGAGACCCCTGCAGAGAGGAAGCCCAGACGGACACCGGGTATCGTAGCACTTGGCTTCTTGATAGATGCGCAAAAATACCTTTCAGAAGGAAAAAGAAAGAGAAAAGAAAATTATTTCCCTCAGTAAATCCGCGTTTTGGAGCTAGCAGGTATTTGTCCTGAAATTATTATTCTATCAGAAATGGAGTGATGACCCTTCATCTATCTCTCGGAATATCAAGTAAGTACTGTGTCTCAGGCCTTAGTCTGTCTCTTAGGAGGAGAAAGTCAAGGATAATTCGAAGAGTGCCTCCTTGTTATCTGGAAAACCAGCAAAGTGTTTTCCAGGGAGCAAGAATAATGTTGATCATAGTCATTGATGCACACTGAGCACACTTCATGAGCCGAGAACTACCAGATCTCAGGGGCGCACAGGACCCAGGGCTGACGAGGAGAAAGAACGCCACGTTGAACTTGGGTGGGCTGGACCTGCTGCAGCCTTCTTGCTCCCGGGCGGTTTGGGGACTGAAGGGGAAAAGTGTCCATGAAAGTGCTGGAATTCCCTGATTGGGCCGACTTGGCTTATTGGCCCACTCGTGAGCCAATCACTTGCCAGAGGGACGGAATTATGCTGATTGACTTAGACCTGAGTCTACCCAACTCCTGGAGACCCACATTCTCTAAAAGAAGAGCTGTGACCAGAAGAAGGAAACTGGCTCCTGGGCCGGCCAAAACAGCAGACGTCCACTACGGTCGCTTCGTTTATTTATGATTAGTTCAAAATTCCATGATTCATAATTAAAGTTCTTGTTTGCTTGCTATTGCTGCATAACAAACTAATCTAAAACGGAAGGCTTAATTTGCCAGCAGTCTATTTCTTACAGTTTTTCAGGTTGGCTGGGTGTTTCCTCTGCTGATTTCACTTAGGATCATTGATGTGGCTGTATTCAGTGGGTGGGTCAGATGGGCTGGAAGATTCGAGAGGGCCTCACACGTCAGGCAGCTAGTGCTAAGCCCTTGGTTCTCCTCCATGTGGCCTTATCCTCAGTAAATTGGCTTAAGTGGCAGTGCTGGGACAACATTCCAAGAGAGCAAACCCAGACACTGTTAGGCTCAGAAGCCAAGCACGGTGTGTCACTTCCACACATTTTATTGGCCAAAGCCAAGTCTCAGCATAGCTCAGGTTCAAGGGCTGAATAAACAAACTCTATCACTTAATGGGAGGAGCTATAAAACATTGCGGCTTTGTTTTTCAGTCCAGACAACTTGTTTTTTCTGAGTACAGCAATGGCCCCATCTGACAAATTTTGACATGTATTGCTCTGTATTTACTTATAGCCTATAATTTTTATTGATTTCCAGTTAGAACAGGAGAGTAACTTTCAGTTTACCAGTTACTTGTTTTTTTTTTTTTTTTTAATTTAACGGATCATTTTGCTCTTTTTTTGTGTGGTGGTGGTGGTGGTTAAGAGTATGTGCTTTGTTATTTTGGAAATTAATTAATTTAGGTTTTCTTTGTATCTTGGTATATGATTACTTTTTGTAAATACAACATGGATATTTGAAAAGATTCTTTTTTTCCTTATAAAAGTTACAGAAATCAATACATGTTCTCAGTACATGTGGGGAAAATAGAATAATTTAGTCAGGCTTCCTGGCTCAGGTCTGGTTGGGGGTGAGCAGCACATTTCCTGTAAACAAGTTGTGTGTGGGTGGAGTTAGTGCCCATGTGCACCAGTGTATCTTTTTAGTTAATTGCTATTGTGTGTTCTTGAGTTTGTCAGGCAGACGTGCTGGCCGGCAGAGCTCGTGTCTAAAAGTAGAGCATGTTTACTCTGCTGGCAGCTGCTCAGTTTGTCTTTGGACTTTGCCAGTAGCCCTTGAGTTTCAGAGTTTCTCTTTGGACTGCCTAGCTCCTAGATGTGCAAGTGCGTGCGTGCGTGCGTGTGTGTGTGCGCGCGCTGAATAAAGACTATTCCTTCTTCAACCAAGGCTCCAAGGACCTTTTTGCCAATTACCTAGCTCAGAGACCTGCATGTGAAAGGTTTGTGGATGGGCTTGAGGGGTCTGTGAGCACCAGAGACCCTAGCCCTAGCTGTACAGTATATAGTTTTGAAATGCTCTATATTCACATCTTTTGTTTTCTCTACTTGTCTAGTGTATTGTGGTTCTTTCCTACAGGATCCTTCTGGCTGTCAAAGTTGGGGGGTCATTATATTGGGTGGGCAAGGAGGAGTTAAAATAAATCAAGATATCATGATTTTCATAGTAACTATAATTGATTGCGGGGGTGGGGGATAACTCTGAAGTAGATGGGAAGTACATGAAACACCAAACACAAGGTTTCTGTATTTTGTACCTTTAACAATGATCACAACAGCAACAAGAGTGCTTATTTTCATAGAATGCCATAAGAATGTTGAAGACAATGTGATGTGTTTCTGGTACTGAACCAGGTTCTTGGGCCTCAATGTTATAGAAATAAGCAATGAACTCAATAGCCTGTCAAGCAAACAATGCTTTATTAAAAGAAGGAAAGCTTATGCATAAGCGAGGCAGCAATAGAGAAGCTGTCTACCTGAGGGAAGGTGGGAAGGGTTTTTAAAGGCAGGCATTTCCTCAATTGACATCAGCATCTTGCTTTGATGATTTGGGGTTAATTTTACAGTGGTCAGGAGGGAGTTTGGTTGCAGGAGCATCTTGCATATAACTCCTAAAGAGGTCTTAAAGTTAATCTCTACAATTACAGGAAAAGAAAGAGTGGGCACATAATGTTACAGTTTAAACAAAAGTATCGGTTACACTTTAACAAGCCTCTGCCTGGGGTTTTGTAGCTCAGCAAATGCCATTCCTTTCTTCTCAAACTTATTACAAGAACAACTGGTTTTTCCTTAGTTATTTTAACTAGGGCCAAGGGGCAATCTTGAGCTCTTTATACCTTATGACTAAGGAGTGGAAAAGTACAGCTGCCTTGTAACAAAATGTCTCCTGTGGGGAAAATGGAGTTGGTATGGTTCACAGGCCTGGTCCTATCCTGTCTCACTTCTTCGTTGGTGCATGGCCTTTCATAAGTGACTTGGGGAGCCAAAGGAACATAGCAAACCGCAAGGAAAAATATGAAAATTGGCAAAAAAGTTGTGAAACAAGTGACTAAGCTGAGGAAAGCTGCGAGAAGGCTTCAGGAGGGGGAGTCTCTGAGCTGGGGTGAAGGTCAGGACTTACAGAGCTGGCTTGAAGTTGCTCCTTGAATACTTGAAACACATAAGCATTTTCCCCCCAGGAATGCTGAAATAAATGCAAAAATGATGAATATCCACAGGGCAATAATCATCATTGATTTGCATTCCATCAAACAAAATTCATTTGTAGTACTATAGAAAAGACTCATTTGCATTACTTCCAGTTTTCAACAATTTACAGTTGTAAAATAGCTTAAAGGCAAGACAAAGTGCAGAGAAACTGAATGGTTTACTAGACAGGATATCTAAAATTTGGGGGGGGCATTTTAAAATCATTAACATTTTTTCTGACAATATCTCTCTTCTCATGATCATAATAATATCAAAGATTATTTACCACACACACACAAAAAGGCTATTCATTTACATGGGTGTATGTGATACTAAAAGAGAGGGTCTGGGGAGGCCCGATAGCCAGCCTCAACCCACCCTGTCCTTTTACCAAGTTCTTGATTCTGCCACAGGAAAGAATTCAAGAGCAGAGTCATAGCAGAAAGTGGAAACAGGTTTATACAAAGAATAAGAAACAGTCTTCATGAGGAAAGTGCAGCCTAGCTCCAGAGAATGAGTGGCAGCTGCACCAAGTTTAATGCAAAAGTAAGAAATGCACACTTAGGGCGGAGCCCGTGGCGCACTCGGTAGAGTGCTGCGCTGGGAGCCCGGCGACGCTCCCGCTGCGGGTTCGGATCCTATATAGGGATGACAGGTGCACTCACTGGCTGAGTGCTGGTCACGGAAAAAAAAAAAAAAAAAAAAAATGCACACTTAAAGTTTAGTACAAAGTGTACTAAACTGGCTCAGGAGAGTGAAGAGCTGCCCATTAAAAGTATGTTTAATACAGAAGTAAAGCATATACACCTTGCCAGCAAAGTGCACGTTGTCCCAAGGGAATGTGAGCAACCAACCCTACCTTCTGCTTGGATCCCAGTTTTACAGTTTTGCCATCTAATACTTATTGATGCTATCTAGTGAATGTTCAAACAAGGGGGTGTTTCCCATGAGCAAGCAACCCTACCTTCTGCTTGGATTCGTTTTACAGTTTTGCCATCTAATACTTATTGATGCTATCTAGTGAATGTTCAAACAAGGGGGTGTTTCCCAGTTATGTAACCTAGCCTTGCACATGGTCAGTTGGTCTCTTTAAAGTATGCTCATTGGTCAAATTCCACCACCTGAACCAAATATATTCAGGAATATTCGGTGCTCTCTAGCGCCTCCAGTGGAAGATCATTCAAAGGATCAACTTCACTTTATAGAGCATGCTCAGTCACTGGAGTTGCCTACGTCTGCCCCCTGCAGTCTCAATCTCCCTGTGTTGGCACCAAAAATAGGTACAGTAAGCAACAATGACTCTCCTCTAAGCAGTACCTAGAGAAGGGGTGTGAGGCCTTGGGGAGTAGCTTGAAACTCTGAAGTGTCCTGAAACCTGAACCCAGAGAAACTGAGGACCTTCTATCTCATACTGAATGTGTTATTTAACCATATAAGGCTGCGTGAGTTTGCTTTGCACAACTAAATCCATTTAGTATTTTTTTTTGGATTTGCAGATATTATCATTAGTATTATTATTTTTATTTTTATTTTTATTTTTTTAAATTTTATTTTGTCGATATACATTGTGGCTGATTATTGCTCCCCATCACCAGAACCTCCCTCCCTTCTCCCTCCCCCCCTCCCCCCCAACAATGTCCTTTCTGTTTGCTTGTCGTATCAACTTCAAGTAATTGTGGTTGTTATATCTTCTCCCCCCCCCCCCCGGTTTTGTGTGTGTGTGTGTGAATTTATATATTAACCTTTAGCTCCCACCAATAAGTGAGAACATGTGGTATTTCTCTTTCTGTGCCTGACTTGTTTCACTTAATATAATTCTCTCAAGGTCCATCCATGTTGTTGCAAATGGCAGTATTTCATTCGTTTTTATAGCTGAGTAGTATTCCATTGTGTAGATATACCACATTTTCCATATCCACTCATCCAATGATGGACATTTGGGCTGGTTCCAACTCTTGGCTATTGTAAAGAGTGCTGCGATGAACATTGGGGTAGTATTATTATTTTTAAATCACAAATAAGCAGTTTAAGTTGGAGTGACCTATAGACTTCCCAGTGAACCAAAAAGTTACTGTCTTAGGTTGAACCACTTTGCTTTGAGTTTTTGGTGGCTACCAATACACCTTATGTACTTTGACATATGGCATGACAAAAAACTGGTCTCGAGTCAAGAAATGTTTGGGGTAGCCAGAGTTTGAATTTTGCAGGATGAGTACCCTCCGGCTTGTCCTATGTTTTACAGGATCCTGTGGTGACTTCTGTGGTATCCTGAGACTCTGTTCATGAGTGAAGAACTTTTTATTAAAACATTGGAATATAGCTTCAGTTGTTGCAAACTGTAATTTATTTTTTCATCTTCTGAAAATGTTTGATAGTTGGCTAGTGAATTTGACCCTCCTAACTGCCACGGTGATGCAAATCTTAGGCCACTTAAGAATTCAAGAACTGGCTCCCTGCAGAATGTCTTTCTGTGGTCAAGGTAATGACCAGTTCAGTAAAGGGACAAGCATAATCATGATGTGGAATAAAATGCATTATTCAGGGTGGTCCAAACCCTGAGAAGGCCTTGAACTACTGTGCACATCTTGATCACTAATTAGAAAAAGGTGTTTCAGCCTAGAAACCACTGAAATACATGAACTGAGAGGTTTTAGTAGTGGAAATTCAAATCAAAGGCATCGAACTTTGCATTTCTGATTACATGTTCAAACCATACAACTCTAGTGTATAAATTTGATTTTTATTATAGTCTTAAGTAGCAATTTGACATAGACTTTTAAAATTCAAATGATATTTTTATTAGATGAAATTCTCTCCTCTTCCAAGAAAAAGATCTGAATAAGAAACTACAAACTACTGCCTGTGGCTCCTTTTTTAAAAAAAGTAGTCCTTAAAATAACTCAGTTGTAACCCATTTCAGCTTGAGGGGATACACTAGGAAAGAAATGAAGAAGTTGTCTCCTTTCAAATGTTGTACAGTTTAGGTCCAGAGTTTTCAGTCTTCAGAGCTCCCAACATTTTGTTAGGGACTTGATGCCCAAAGAAGGGGAGTGGGGTAGAGAAATGGTCAAGAGGTGGTTAAAGAGCAAAGACCAGTTCTTTGCCAGAGTAAGTGAAAAGGCCCTGGAAGCAATGAAGACCCCTAGCACCCAGATAGTGGTCCATTCCCTACTAAAAGGATCTAATACTTCCTTGAAAATGGTGGATTCTAGGTCTGGAGCAGGAAATGTACAAATCAAGCCCGAAACATTTTGTTCTGAGATGCAAGGACATGCTCCAAGAGTGATGGAAACATGTCAGAAGGACACAGGAGCAAGCTTGGAAGCATTCCCACTAGGCAAATCTAGGACCATTTGAGCATAAAGAATTCCAATAGTAATGGATTATAACATGTTGAATGAAAAATAAATTTTATTTATAGAAATACACCCGTCACACACTCCCATGAAAAGAAAATGGCAATTAATAAATAAAACTGCAAAATAATTTTTTACAAGTTTTGTTATAATTGATTCAGGCAAAATTTACCGATGGTTACTAAACCATTGAGTGATATGTTGTTGGAAAAGGATATTCACACTGTCTCAAAGTATCACCCCAAAAGACTTATTAATTACAAAGAAAAAAGAGGGTTTTTATCATAAAGAAACCTGGCAGATACCACCTCAACCAAGTTATCAGACTTCACCACCAGTAATGGGATCAGCTTACATACCATGTGCCTCCTGGTGAAGGGCACACATTATTTATCAGTCCCCTTGCCAAAAATGTTTAGCCTAAGTCTAGTCGTGAGGAATTAACTGGAAAATCCAAATTTAGGAACATTATGCAAAACAACAGGGCTGGATTCTTAAAAATGTCAATACCAAGAATGGTTTGGAGAACTGTTCTAGATTAAAAGATACTAAAGAGGCATAACAACTAATGCAATGTGTGATTATTGACTAGATTGTGGATCAGGAAAAAAGCAGGTATAAAGGGCATAACTGGGGAAATTTAAACACAGGCTGTTTATTAGTTAATAGAAACAAATTTCCTGATTTCAGTAATGTGTGGTTGTGTAGGGAATATGTCTTTGTTCTTCAGAGCTACATACTAAAGTATTTAGGGGTAAAGTGTTATGAGGTCTACAACCAATGCTCAGATAATTTAGCCTGAAAAAATGTGTACATGCTGTGTGCATGTGTGTATAAATATATAGAGAATGGTAAAGCAAATGTGACAAAATATTTACAAGTGGTGAATTTAGGAGAAGGACTCTCTGGTGAAGTTTTCCCAGGCATTTTTCTGCTAAAGCTCTGGTTCACTTTCTCCCAACACTCTCCTGATAAGCAGATGTTATCATTCTTTGGTCCTCCAGGAAGTCAACAAAAGGCCTTTTGTGTCCCAAAACACTGTTGCCATGACCTTTGCTCTTGACTTTTTGTATAAGTGGAAAAACAAAACTGAGTGAGAGTGGAAAAAACACTTGCTGTCTTTCTTCTGCTCTCACACATCACAATCATCACAGAAGACCAACTTCTGACTTCTGTGACTAAATCTGTGAGAATTTTGTCCCACTAGCAAGCAAGCAAACAATTACTCAGTGGACATCAGCTGAGTGCCCTCCAGTTCAATTCTGACACTGTCTTCCTGGAGATAGCATCAGATCCCACAGGTGGAGGGCTCAGTCCCCAGGCCTGCCCCCCCTTCACTTCAAATGCCAGCCACAAGTCTAAGCCTCTGGAACTTCTGACCAGCCCGCTATAAATCAGAGTTCCTACAACCCCTTCCTTGGGTTTGATTAGTTTGCTTGAGCAGCTCACAGAACTCAGGGAAACACATACTTATGTTTACCAGTTTATTCCAAAGGCTATTATAGGGGATATGACAAAGAGATGCATAGGGTGAGGGGTGGCAGAAAGGGCGTGGAGCTTCCATGCCCTCCCCAGGTAACCCACCTTCCAGGAACCGCCACCAGTTCAGTTATCTGGAGGCTGTCTGAACCCAGGCCTCTTGGGGTTTTATGGAGGCTTCATTACAATGATTAAATCATTGGCTACTAGTATCAACTTAACCTTGAACCCCACTCCCCTCCCCTGAGGTTGAAGGGTTGGACTACAAGTCCTGCCTTGGATTTTCCTGTGACCAGCCCCCATCCTGAAGCTACGTAGGGGCTGCCAGCCATCATTAACATACAGAGAGACTCTTATTGGAAATTCTAAGGATTTTAGGAATTGTATGTCAGGAGATGGAGATGAAGACCAAATATATATTTTTCACAATATCACACTTTTGCTTTGACTGGACCACTTCCACCTCTCCCTAGCCATGGCTTTGATTGTGCTTTGTCTTTGTGATCATATTGGTAAAGTTGTTACCAGGTGGCAGTTCCAGGTTCTTAGTCTATCCATGAAAGAAAAATCTTTCATGAGACTAGAGAAAGGAAAGGAAGAGAGGGACAGAGAAATGGAACGTAATAAGGTTTTATTACAAAGTGAAAGTAAACACCAAAGAAATACACTGGCTTCTCCGCAAGGGAGAAACGCACCCCCCCCCCCCCCCTCACCCTGGATATTTAGGGGGAGGGCTTATATGCTGTTCTGGAATGGCGGTGTTTATCTTAACTATGGGGAGGAGTATTCAGCCGTGGAGGAAGATCTAAGGTAATTAAGGCTTAATAGGCCGATGTGAGGTTGCAGCAGCTTCCTGTTATGTGTCCCTGAGTTTCTGAAGTTTCTGATTGCTCTCTTAACTTTGGCTGACCCAGTTTGAATACGTATGAGCAGCCTCCCTGGGGCATGTCCCTATTCTGTCCTGCCTCAAAGCCATGTTTCATCTCCTGTTACAATATGACATGTTTCAGGATCTTGATTCCACTTGTTTAAAATTTCCATTGAAAACTCCGCTGTTATCTGCAGCTGATCTGGGTGCTACAGTTCTGGCACCCATCGAACAGAAATCTGCTCAGCTGTCATTTTTCAGTCAGAATTGTATATGCTGAACCGGTTGAGATATCTATGGTGTTGGCTATTGTTTCTGCTGTTAATTGTTGGTCCTCTTCCATTAGAGCATGAACAAGACAAATTCTTTTCCTTGCAAATTGATGGGGATGGTCTGCTGCTGCAGACTTTATCTTCAACTTTGTCTTGCCCCTTCTTAAATGTAGTTATCTATTTGTAAACTGATGATTTCTTTGGGGGCATTGTCCTAATAAACTTTTCATAAAGCAGCAATGATTTCACCATTCTTCTACCCAAGCTGCACTGTAAATTTGATGTTTGTTCCTGTTTTAATTTTAGTAGAATACATGTTGCTCTGCTAGTGGCTCTTTTTCAAACTGATGTCTTATCCTTCTTAGTGCCTCAAACTAGATCCTGTTCAGACACGTTATAACAAGTTTATTTTGGTGCAAAAAAATTTTGAAGTCCATGCATAGCTGTTTCATAATAAGCATTTTCCATGAACGTTTTGAAGATACCTCATATGGCTGTTCATTATATTATTATTTCAAATTTTCTGAACTTTCAAAAATAGTTAAAATTAAAGCTTGAAGGGAAACAGCCAGTCAAAATATTGTGACTCTATGAGTATTTCTCTGTAAAATATGTTTGGTGAGTTTTAAGTAAAAGTAATGAATGTATGTGCAATCACATTTTTATTTTTATTTTTTAAAATTTTATTTTATTTTGTCAATATACAATGTGGTTGATTATTGTGGCCCATTACTGAAACCTACCTCCCGCCTTCCTCTCCCCCTTCCCTCCCAACAACCTCATATCTGTTGACGTGCCATATCAACTTCAAGGAATTGTAATTGAATTGTTGTGTCTTCTTCTCTCCCCCCCCCCAGTTTATTTATGTATTTATTTATTTATTTTTAGCTCCCCAAAATAAGTGAGAATGTGATATTTCTCTTTCTGTGCCTGACTCATTTCACTTAATATAATTCTCTCAAGGTCCATCCATGTTGTTGCAAATGGCAGTATTTCATTCGTTTTTATAGCTGAGTAGTATTCCATTGTGTAGATGTACCACATTTTCCGTATCCACTCATCTGATGATGGGCATTTGGGCTGGTTCCAACTCTTGGCTATTGTAAAGAGAGCTGCGATGAACATTGGGGAACAGGTGTACCTTCGACTTGATGATTTCCATTCCTCTGGGTATATTCCCAACAGTGGGATAGCTGGGTCGTATGGTAGATCTATCTGCAATTGTTTGAGGAACCTCCATACCATTTTCCATAGAGGCTGCACCATTTTGCAGTCCCACCGACAGTGTATGAGAGTTCCTTTATCTCTGCAACCTCACCAGCATTTATCACTCACAGTCTTTTAAATGGTATCTCAGTGTGGTTTTGATTTGCATTTCCTGAATGCTGAGTGATGTTGAGCATTTTTTCATGTGTCTGTTGGCCATATGTATATCTTCCTTAGAGAAATGCCTGCTTAGCTCTTTTGCCCATTTTTTAATTGGGTTACTTGTTTTTTGTTGTAAAGTGAACTGAAACCAGTTCCTTGTATTTTCTGGATACTAATCCTCTATCTGATGTATATTTTGCAAATATTTTCTCTCACTCTGTTGGTTGTCTTTTAACTCTGCTAATTATTTTTTTGCTGTGCAGAATCGTTTTAGTTTGTATAATCCCATTTGTTTATTTTTCCTTTGGTTGCCTGTGCTTTTGGGGTCGTATTCATGAAGTCTGAGCCCAGTCCTACTTCCTGAAGTGTTTCTCCTATGTTTTCTTTAGTGTATATTTAATTCTTTAATCTATTTTGAGTTGATTTTAGTATATGGTGAGAGGTATGGTTCTAGTTTCATTCTCCTGCATATGGATATCCAGTTATCCCAGCACAATTTGCTGAAGAGGCAGTCTCTTCCCCAGTGTACAAGCTTGGTGCCTTTGTCAAAGATCAGATGGCTGTAGGTGTGTGGGTTGATTTTTGGAGTCTCTATTCTATTCCATTGATCAGTGTGTCTGTTTTTATGCCAGTACCATGATGTTTTGGTTATTATAGCTTTGTAGTATAGTTTAAAGCCAGGTAATGTTATGCCTCCAGCTTTATTTATTTATTTATTTTTGCTTAGAATTGCTTTGGCTATGCATGGTCTTTTGTTATTCCATATAAATGTCTGGATAGTTTTTTCCATTTCTGAGAAAAATGTCATTGGAATTTTGATGGGGATTGCATTGAATTTGTATATCACTTTGGGTAGTATGGACATTTTCACAATGTTGATTCTTCCAATCCAAGAGCGTGGGATATCTTTCCATTTTCTTGTGTCCTCTTTAATTTCTCTCAGCAGTGGTTTGTAGTTCTTATTATAGAGATTTTTCGCATCCTTAGTTAACTCTATTCCTAAGTATTTTATTTTTTTTGGTGGCTATTGTAAACGGGCAAGCTTTCTTGATTCTCTTTCTGCATGTTCACTAGTGGAGAATAGAAATGCTACTGATTTTTGTGTGCTGATTTTGTATCCTGCAACTTTACTGAAATCATTTATCAACTCCAAGAGTTATTTTGTAGAGGCTTTAGGTTGTTTGATGTATAGGATCATGTCATCTGCAAACAGGGACAGTTTGACTTCATCTTTTCCAATCTGGATGCCCTTTATTTCCTTCTCTTCTCTGATTGCTCTTGCTAGTTCTTCCAACACTATGTTGACTAGGAGTGGTGAGAGTGAGCATCCTTGTCTAGTTCTTGTTCTTAAGGGAAAAGCTTTCAGCTTTTCCCCATTCAGGATGATATTGGCAGTGGGTTTATCAGACATGGCTTTAATTATGTTGAGATACTTTCCATCTATCCCTAACTTGTAGAGAGTCTTTATCATGAACAAGTGTTGAATTCTTATCAAATGTTTTTTCAGCATCTATAGAGATGATCATATGGTCCTTGTGTTTGATTGTATTGATTGTATCACATGTATTGATTTGTGTATGTTGAACCAACCTTGCATCCCTGAGCTGAATCCCACTTGATCATGGTGTATAATTTTGCGTACGTGTTGCTGTATTCTGTTAGCTAGTATTTTATTGAGGATTTTTGTGTTTATATTCATCAAGGATATTGGCCTGTGGTTTTCTTTTTTTTTGTTGTATCTTTACCTGGTTTTGGTATCAGGGTGATGTTTGCTTCATAGAATGAGTTTGGGAGAATTGTCTCTGTTTCAATCTTTTGGAATAGTTTGTAGAGAATTGGTGTCAATTCCTCTTTGAATGTTTGGTAAAATTCTGCTGTGAATCCACCTGGTCCTGGGCTTTTCTTTGTTGGGAGCCTTCTGATAACAGCTTCAATCTCTTTTATTGCTATTGGTCTGTTCAGATTTTCTACATCTTCTTGGCTCAGTTTTGGTAGTTTGTGTGTGTCCAGAAACTTATCCATTTCCTCCCGATTTTCAAACTTGTTGGCGTATAGTTGTTTATAGTAGTCTCTAATGATTCCTTGTATTTCAGAAGTATCAGTTGTAATATCACCTTTTTCATTTCTAATTTTTGTTATTTGAATCTTCTCTCTATTTTTTCAGTTAGCCGTGCTAATGGTTTGTCAATTTTATTTATCTTTTCAGAAAACCAACTTTTTGATTCATTGATCTTTTGTATCATTTTTTGGGGTTTTCAATTTCATTAAGTTCTGCTCTGATCTTCATAATTTCTTTCTGTCTGCTAATTTTAGGTTTGAATTTTTCTTGTTTTTCTAATTCTTTAAGGTGAAGTATTAGGTTGTTCACTTGCCATTTTTACACTCTTCTGAAGTAAGCATTTAATGCAATAAATATCCCCATCAGTACTGCTTTTGCAGTGTCCCACAGGTTTTGGTATGATGTATCATTGTTTTCATTAGTTTCAATACATTTTTTGATTTCCTGTTTGATTTCCTCCTGGACCCATATGTCATTAAGCAGAATGCTGTTTAATTTCCATGTGTTTGTATAGTTTCCAGAATTTTGTTTGTTATTTATTTCTAATTTTAATCCATTGTGATCTGAAAAAATACATGAGATAGTTCCAATTTTTTAAAATTCGTTGAGACTTGATTTGTGACCTAACATGTGGTCTATCCTGGAGAATGATCCATGTGCTGATGAGAAGAATGAATATTCTGAGGTTGTTGGGTGGAATGTTCTGTAGATATCTGCCAAGTCCAATTGGTCTAGAGTCTTGTTTAGATCTTGTGTTTCTCTGTTGATTCTTTGCCTAGATGATCTATCCAATATTGATAGTGGGGTGTTCACGTCCCCTGCTATTATGGTATTAGTATCTATTTCCTTCTTTAGGTCTAATAGAGTTTGCTTTATAAATCTGGCTGCTCTGACATTGGGTGCATGAATATTTATGATTGTTATGTCTTCTTGATAGATCAATCCCTTTATCATTACGTAGTGTCCCTCACTGTCTCTTTTTATGGTTTTTAGTTTAAAGTCTATTTTGTCAGATATAAGAATAGCTACTCCAGCTCGTTTTTCATTTCTGTTTGCATGATAAATCTTTTTCTATCCTTTCACTCTTAGTCGATGTGAGTCTTTATAGGTGAGGTGGGTCCCTTGAAGGCAGCATATAGTTGGGTCCTCCTTTTTAATTCAGTCAGTCAGTCAGTCTGTGTCTTTTGATTGGGGAATTCAATCCTTTTCCATTAAGAGTTGTTATTGAAAAGTGTTGATTTACTCCTAGCATTTTATTGATTTTTGTTTGGATGTCTTAAATGTCTTTTGTTCCTTTCTTTCTGATTTACTGTTTGTCTTCTGTATTTATTGGTTCCTTGGGTTGTAGATAAACTTTCTTTTTTTCTCTTCATTGTTGGCATTTTTATTTCACTAGTAGGTTTTGATTTTTCATGAGTTTTTATGACAGTGGTAGTTGTTTTTCAGGTACCAAACCCAGTACTCGCTTGATAATTTCTTGTTGTGTGGTAGTGAACTCCTGCAGTTTTTGTTTGTCTGAGAAATATACTATCTGCCCTTCTTTTCGGAAGGATAGCCTTGCAGGGTAAGGATTGCTGGCAATCTCTGTCTTTTAGTATTTTGAATATATCATCCCATTCCTTTCTGGCTTTTAGGGTTTGTGATGAAAAGTCTGATGTTAGTCTGATTGGGGCTCCCTTATGGGTTTAAAAGCTTCTCTCTTGCAACTTTTAAGATTCTCTCTTTGTCTTTGAGTTTTGCAAATTTGAGTATAACATGTCTTGGAGAAGACTTTTTGGGTTGAATACATTTGGGGATCTTTGAGCTTCCTGAATCTGTCTGTTGTGTTTTTTATTTTGTGGAACAAATTCTTCAGCTTGGCAAGCTCTGCTACATTCTTTTCCAGGGCATTGATTTCCTTGTACATTTCTTCTTTCGGGTCCTATATACTTTTCCTAATTTCATCGTGTTGTCTAGCTGAGTTTTCTTTTCTTTTCTTTTCTTTTTTTTTTTTTTTTGTCGTTTTTTCATGACCGGCACTCAGCCAGTGAGTGCACCGGTCAGTCCTATATAGGATCCGAACCGCAGCGGGAGCGTCACCGCGCTCCCAGCGCAGCACTCTACCAAGTGCACCACGGGCTCGGCCCCTAGCTGAGTTTTCTTGTATCTCATTTAGTTTCCTTAGAATTATCACTCAAAATTCCTTATCAGACATTTCAAGGGTTTCTTGTTCTATAGGATCAAGAGCTTGAGAGTTATTACCCTTTAGTGGTGTACTTTCTTGGTTTTTCATATTTCTGGTATCTTTCCTTTGATGTTTAGTCATTGTAGCAAGGGATTTCATGGTCCACTGGTTCGACACTATTGTCTGGCTAGGATCCTGCCAGGGCTGCCAATTTGGCATGGCTGCCTCAGTGCCTGCTCGGTTGCCTGCTGGCACCTCAGGTGCGTGGTCACTGCAGGACTTGGTCCTCTCCAGGGGGGCACCTCTCTGGTCAGCACGCACTCGGCCAGGCTGGGTTGGGGTCTGGCAGCAGCAAAGCCTACCTGCTCGGTTGCGCGCTGGCACCGTGGGGCGTGTGGTCTTTGTGGGTCTTGGGCCTGTCCAGGGGGTGCCTCTCTGGTCAGCGTGCACTCGGCCGGGCGGGGCATGGGGTATGGCAGTAGCGAGGCCTACCTGCTTGGTCGCGCACTACCGCTGCCAGGCTCAAGGCCTCCGTGGGTCTTGGGCCTCTCAGAGAGGCACCTCTCTGGTTGGTGTGCACTCGGCTGGGCTGGAGATGGGGTCTGGTAGCAGTGAGGCCTTCCTGCTAGGTTGTACACTGGCACCATGGGGCACGTGGTCTCCGCGGGACTCGGGCTTCTGTGGGGGGTGCCTCTCTCCACATTTTTATTTTTATTATTTTATTTTCCCAAGATGAGTGCAGAGATGCAATTACATTTAAATGAATGTCAATATGATTGTAATAAGACTTGCTTTTCTTAAACCAACACCTAATTGATTTTTGTGCATGTTTCTTTTTTTTTTTTTCTGACCGATAAGGTGATCGCAACCCTTGGTACGGTGTGGTCTGCACCACGCTCTACCAGAGAGCACACCGGCCATCCCTATATAGGATCTGAACCCGCGGCCTCAGCGCTCCCAGCGTCGCACTCTCCTGAGTGAGCCATGGGGCTGGCCCAGATTTTTGTGCATGTTTAACTTTTGAATAGAAATATGTTCACATAAAAAATAAAAAATGGTACACAAAGAAATTTCCTTTCATCCTTACCCCTATTTGCTCTGTTTTTGCCCTCCCACTGTATCATTGTTTTCATATGTATTCTCCTATAGATTATTTATGCATACATAAATGAATACAAAATATATATTTTGTTTTTCTTCCTTTGCTACACAAGATAGCATATTCTGCATATAGTTCTGTATCTTTCCCTTTTTACCTAACAATATTCTACATATCTTTCCAAGTAAATACATATAGAGCTTTCCCATTTCAATTCTTTATTAAAGCAACATAGTATTCTACTGTATGAACATACCATAATTTATTTTACTTTTGACAGACTTTAGATTGTTTCTTGTCTTTTGCTATTGCAAACAATACTACAATGAACTCCCTTGAACAGATATTTTTTTACACAAGTGTGCTGATATGAATATCTGTAGAACAAAACCCTGAAGTTGGATTATGCAGTCATAAAGGATAAACTTCTGTAAGTTTGATAGCTGTTGCTAACTGTACCCTCTGTAGGCTCCTTCATGTACACTTCCACCTCCAGTGCAGGAACCTTCCTTCCCCACAGCCTTGTCCACAGAATGTGCCTGCAAACCTATTTGTCAATCTGGTAGCTGCAAAATATATCTTGGAGAAATTTTAGTCTGCCTTTCTGTGATGCGTGAGGTTGAACATCTTTTCATACGTTTAAGAATGATGTGTGGCTCCTTTTTCTGTGAACCGTTTGTTCCCATTTTTTGTCCTTTTACTATTTGATTATATTTCATGGGATCAAGGGGCTTGCTACAGGACTAGAGTTTACACAAATGTTGGAAAATAAATGCCTGGAATGGGGATGTGGAAAGTCGATAACTATGACAGCCAGAAACACAGGAGCAGCCAGGTAGGGCGGAGCTTGTGGGAAAACCCAGAAACTGGGTGTGCGAAAGGGAGGTCTGTGTAAGTTTGCTTTGTGGGAACTGCAGTCCGGCACTCTGCACTGGGCTCAGGCTGCTGTTGGTTGGTGGGGCCTGGAATCATGAAGTGTCTCAACAACATGAACCTCCAAGGGGAAATGCATCTGCTTCACTTCTGTCTTTCTGAATCTCACACAAGTTCCTCTCTTGGCCAACTCTAGCCCATGACTACTCAAGAAAGGGATTTCCCAGACTTACATCAGAGTGGTGGTGCCAGGTTGAAAAATTACAGTCTAGCAGTCTCCACCCACTTGTCATCCTGACATGCACACCACCTACCCACAATTAAGTTCCACATAAAGACAGTAGCAGAATCATGCTTTCTCTTAACAGGGTGCGACTACTGCTCTTAGAACCCAAACGTGCGCTACCCTTTCCTCAAAGAGAATATGTGACCTTGTGTGTCACTTTGCCAGCTTTAGTTGATGTTCATTCCTCTTCTAGCTGAGTCACAATCCACCTTTGCTACCCTATAACTTAGGTGCTGAGATGCAGGGTAAACTACTCTCAGTAAACTTTATGTTAGATAAGAGGGGAAAGGGAAAAGGAAAATATCGTACGTTCATATCTACAAAAGTATTCATATCAAAGCAAGGAAAACATACTCGACCAACGATATGCCTTAAATTTTTTTTTTACCACAAATAATGTGAATGTAACTGGTCTTTATATAACTTCTTCTACTACTCCTTCTATTTCCTTTGCCCTCAGCAAGGACTTCAGCTAGTTGTGACTTTTGGCCTTGTGGGATGACCCAAACTTTCATTTTTGAAGGGTCTGGGTCATTAACAGTCCTGCCAGAACTGGATGTGATAGTTTTTCATTAGCATTTTTTAAAAAGTTTTTTGTGAATCTTATGAGATCACAGAGGAGATATGGAATTATGCACAAAAATCTAACCTATAGCATAAGATTTTTAAGATTATCTTTGTTTTTTTGTGTGTGTATGTGTTTTTGTCAGCTGTTTGGTACATGGTATTTTATTTTTAAATGAAAACATTTTCATATCTTTTAAAAATTACTAGTCTTATTTTTTCTTTAAGACTACTTTTTAGAGCAGTTTTGGATTCAAAGCAAAACTGGGAGGAAGGAACAGAGATTTCCCGTATAGCCCCTGCTGTCCATGCACGTGCACAGCCTCCCCTATTATCAACAGCCCCGCCACAGTGGTATAATTGTAACAACTGATAAACCGACGCTGACAAATTATAATCACCCAAAGTCCATAGTTTACATTAGGGCTCGCTTTTGGTGTTGTACATTCTATGGGATTGGATAAATGTATAGTGACATGTACCCATCATTACAGTATCACACAGAGTAGTTTCACCTAAAAATTCTCTGTGCTCCACCTATTCATCCCTCCTCTCACCATTCATCTTTTTACTATCCCACAGTGTTGCCTTTTCCAGAATGTCATGTAGTTGTAATCATACAGTATACAGCCTTTTCAGATTGGCTTCTTTCACTCGGTGATATCCATTTAAGATTCTTCCATGTCTTCTCATGGCTTAGCACTGAATAATGTTCCATTGTCTGCATGTACCACCATATATTTATAAATTTACCTACTGAAGGACATACTGGTTGCTTCCAAGTTTTGGCACTTATCAATAAAGCTGCTGTAATCACCCTCATGCAGGTTTAGTCTGGACATAAGTTTTCAGCTCCCTTGGGTAAATGCCAAGGAGCATGATTCCTGGATCATGTGGTTAAGAGTGTATTTACTCTTTTTTTCCCCTCAGTTTTGCAAGAGACTATGAAACTGTCTTCCAAAGTCATTGTACCATTTTGCATCCCCACAAGCAATGAATGAGGGTTCCTGATGCTCCACATCTTCACCAGCATTTGTGTTGTCATTGTTCTGGATTTTGGCCAACCTAACAGGTGTGTAGTGGCATCTCACTGTTGTTTTAATTTGCATTTCCTTGATGATGTATGGTGTGGAGCACCTTTTCAGATAGTTATTTGCCATCTGTGTCTTCTTTGGTGAGGGATCTGTTAAGGTCTTTGGTCCATTTTTTAATTGTGTGTTTTGTTTTCTTATTGTTGAGTTTAAAACATGCTTTGTATATTTTAGATAACCGTCATTGATTGTCAGATGTGTCTTTTGCAAATATTTTCTGCCAGTGTGTAATTTGTCTTCTCATTCTCTTACCATTGCCTTTCACAGAGCAGAAGGTTTTAATTTTAATGAAGTACTGGTTGTCAATTGTTTCTTTCATGGATTGGGCTTTGGTGTCATATCTTAGAAGTCATCACCGTACTCAGTGTCATCTACGCTTTCTCTTATGTTATCTTCTAGGAGTTTATTGTTTTGCATTTTACATTTTGGTCCATAGTCCATATTGAGTTAATTTTTGTGAAGGGTGTAAGGTCTGTGTCTAGGTTCATTTTTTTTGCAAGGAGATGTCCAGTTGTTCCAGCACCATTTGTTGAAAAGACTATCTTTGCTCCATTGTATTGCCTTTGCTCTTTTGTCAAAGATCAGTAGACTACATTTATGGAAGTCTGTTTCTGGGATTTCTGTTCTCTTCCATTGATTTATTTGTCTATTCCACACTGTCTTGGTTACTGTAGCTTTACAGTAAGTGATGAAGTTGGGTGGTGTCAGTCCTATGACTTTATTCTTCTCTTTCAGTATTGTGTTGTCTATTCTGGGCCTTTGGCCTCTCCCTATATAGTTTAATTAGTTTGTCAATGCCCACAAAATAACCTGTTGTGATTTTCATTGGGATTGCATTGAATCTATAAATCAAGTTGGGAAGAACTGACATGTTGACAATACTGAGTCTTCCTATTCATAGACATGGAATATCTCTCTAATTGTTTAGTTCTTTGATTTTGCTCATTAGGGTTTTGTAGTTTTCCTCATTTAGATCGTGTAGTTTTCATTAATTTTTACCACAGAGAATGCTGGCATACTAAGAGGCACTTTGGAGAATTGCCTCGTCCCAAACTCACTCCTCCCTGTCCGTACAGTGTAGTAGCAACCCATTTCTCCTTGATAGTCAGGATCAATCACAGCAGCCAGTACAGTAGCCCTCTTCTTTGTCTGTTGTTTCAGCAACATGAGGATCCCAAAAGGGTCAGGGGAAGGCTCAGTTTCCAGGTCAAGGGAACTTTTGCTGTGTCCCTTGATTGAAGTGGTCCTACCTTGGGGACCGAGATCTCCAAATCAGCAGAGGCAAAGCTGCAGGGACAGTAAGCACACATTTTGCTGGTGTATTACTAGGAGTAATGGTGAGAAGAGTCCTTGATTCCTGGGTCTGTGAATCCTGGCTGTGAGAGAAACACATGTTTATGTAGGGTTCCCTAGAAGCAGAGCCTAAGCTGGGGATTATTGAGGAAGTGATTAATTTAGGGAGGTATCTCAGGAGAAGGGGAGTGGTAGGGCAGAGGAAGAAAGCAAAACAAGCATGTAATATTGGGTGGAGTCTGGCTTCAGCCTGCTTGCACAAGAAACTCTGGAGTTCAAATTGTACCACAGAGTTGGACTTACCTAAAGGCAAGGGGGCCAGACTCTTGTATCCCCATGTCTCTCAGTTATTGGCCACTGGCCATCCCTTGGGTGGGGTAAGGGAGCCCCAGATGTAACTTTCTAGGCAAGGCAGCTTCTGTCTGGTTGAGGGCATTTTTTGGAGAAGAGGCAGCTATGAGTTGTTAGCAGCCAACACTAAGCAGCCAAGAAATGAGGTCCAGGAGGGACACAAATGGCAGCCCCTCCACAGCACCATATGTTGTCATTAATCCAGAGCATGGAGCATGTATTAGTCTGATTCTGTTGCTTATAACAAAAACACCTGGAACTCGGTGATTTGTAAAAAAACAAAATTTATTACTTACAGTTTTGGAGGCTGGGAAGTCCAAAGTCCAGGGAACACATCTGGTGAAGGCCTTGGTGGTGGTGACAGTGACGGCAGGGTTTTACATTGTGAAATGGTGGAACAGAGAGAGAACTTGTCATGTGCTGTGCTTTTAAAACCCTCAGAACCACAACACTGTCCACCATTATAAATCCATTCACTGTGGCATGGCCCTACAATCTAATCACCGCTTCAAGGCCCCACCTTTCAATGGCCATAATAGGATTTCCCACCCTCAACAGTTACAGTGGGGATTTAAGCTTCACGAGGTTGGGAAGGCATCCAATCCACAGCAGAGCATATCCTGGGGGAGTGAAACACCCACCAGGGGGTCTTTTTAGATCCAACTAAACATCTGGACTCAGAGGATGACTACATGGCATTAGTCTGTTCAAAGAGATAAGGACAGGAACAGTGCAGGCTCCTGTTCAATCTGGGGATTCTTTTCTTCATCTGGGGATTCTTTTCTTCAGTCCCTTAGGTGGCAATTCAGATACAAGAAAATGAAATACATTTTTATGAAGGATTCACCCTGAGTCAAAAGCCTCGTGTCTCACAAAAGTCAAGTGCTTTTGTAATGACTCCAGGTACATAGCTTCAGGGTCCTTGCAGTAGACTCAGAGCATGACATGGAAATTGGAAGAAATTTTTACACTCTGGGAAGGCCAAAGTACTGGCTTCTTACCAGGAGAATGTAGTTCATCTATAGTTCTCCTATTCCAGATGCAATTTACCAATCAGGGTTCACTCTCATGATAAACAATGTTGCCTAGTGGCATAGTTAACATACCTTAGTTTCCCAGTGAGTCATTTATCTATTGCTGCATAATGAACCACCTCAAAACATAGTGGATTAGAACAACAATACTTTTACTTGTTTATGATTCTGTGGATCAGCAATTTGGGGTGGTCTCAGTTGGGTTGTTCTTTTGCAGGGCTCATCTGGGGTCACTCAAGTGGTTGTAGTTATCTGGTGGTTCAACTGGGCCTGGAAAGTCTCAAATGGCCCCACTCACATATCTGGTAGGTACTTACTGAATTCTTATTGACTTATTACAGTCTTCAATAAATTCTTTTGGATTTTCTGATCACATCATCTATAAATTATGATAATGTACTTCTCCCTGTCTAGTTTTTGTACTTCTAATTTCTTTCTACTGACTAATTGTATTGGCTAGTACTGCCAAGACAATATTATATATAATAGGGGTGATGGGGTGTATAAGTCCATTCATGTTGCTTATAACAAAATACCTGAAACTGAGTGGTTTATAAAGAAAAACAACATTGATTGCTTACAGTTTCTGAGGCTGGGAAGTCCAAAGTCCATATGGTGGTGGCGACAGTGACCCAGAGTCTCATATTGCAAGATGGTGGAAGCAGAGAGAGCAGGGAGAGACAAAGACAGACTCTCCTCTTCTTTTAAAGTCCTCAGAACCATGCCCCTGACCACCATTTTTAATCCACTCACTACTCCATGGTCCTACAATCCAATCACTTGTGTAGGGCTCCACCTTTCAATTACCATAATAGGATTTCCCACCCTCTTAACAGTCACAGTGGGGGCTAAGTTTCGAATACATAAAACTTGGGGGATACAATTCAAGCTCCAGTGAGTTTTGGGGGAACTTAATTCAATTCACTACAGGTAGTAACAATGGCAATAGGAGAAGAAGATGAATTTGAGATGTATTTTTGAAATAAAACAAAAAGGGCTTGCTGATGAATTCAATGGAATGAGAAGGATAGAGAGGAATTAAAGATGACTTCTGAGTTTGGACTTGACAAATGGTTCACACAGAGGTCACCAATAACTTTTTTTTTAAGGCTAGTCAAGTGAAGCAGTGGGAGTAGTGTGTTAATTCAGTTGTAAACACCACTTTACTCACACCTGCCACCAATAACTCTTGATCGCCAAACACAATGGGATCCTTCCCACCAGGAGGCACCTGAGGTCTGTGATTTCCACATTAGTTTCTGCAGCACTAGGTCCTCTTCCTTCACTCTTCTGTGTGTTTCTTCTCAGTCTCTTGGTGGGCTCTTTTCTATATGCATTTCCTTTAGCCTGGATACCTAGAAGGAGACACCACCCCTTCCCCCACCTGCCCCCCACCAATGGCTCTGTTCTTAATCACCTTCTTTTCTCTCTGGATGTTCTTGGACAATATCATTTCTTCCCAGGCTTTCCTGTACCACCTGTGATGCTGATGGCTTCCAAAGTCCAAAAAGCTGTGTATCTAGCCCCGTCTTGATTCTGAGCTCCCTGTGAAGATCTAGTTGTCTACTAGATCTTTATGGGCCTTCTGCAGGCATCTCAAGTCCATCAGGTCCAAAACCAAACTCCTTATCTACCCTCTCCAAACATGATGAGAGGCATATCATAGATTACATCCTCTCCTTCGTCTTTTTTCCCCTGGTTGTCTTAGTCTGTTCCTGCTGCTATAACAAAATACCTGAGACTGGGTCATCTATAAAGAATGGGAATTTATTTTATACAATTCTGGAGGCTAGGAAGTCCAAGATCAAGGCACTGGCAAGTTTGATTTGTGGTGAGAGCTGCTCTCTGCTTCCAAGATGGCACCTTGTTGCTTCATCCTCTGGAGGTGAGGGACTTTGTGTCCTTTCAAGGTGATTGTGGAAGGGCAAAAAGGGCTTAGCTAGTTTCCTTCAACCTTTTATAAGGTCTCTAATCGCATTCATGAAAGCTCTGCCCTCATGATTTAATCACCTCCTAAAGGCCCCACCTCTTAATACTGTTGCATTGGGGATTAAGTTTCAACATGAATTTTGAAGGGACACATTCAAACCATAGCACTGGTTAATCAGTCACTAAGTCCTGAAGATTCTACCATCTCAAATGAGTTTCTTCCCACCTCTGTCACAGTCCTAGTCACCTCTTTTGGGACTTATGTAACAGCCTCCCAGACCATCTCTCCATTTCCTTTTTGCATTTCTCCCCTGCCCTCCTACAGTAACCATTTCTGAATGTCACTTTTTTATTCCAAAATGGCACTGAATTAAAGAGAATTGTACTTCTTTCTCCTTTTTTAGACTATTTAAAAAAGTCTGTTGAGAAACTTTTTGTGTCATAATACTCTTTTCTAAGACTCAAATTTTGCTGGCAGAACAACGCTCACAAGACCAGAATACTGTGTCCTTCTGGCTGCCTATTCTGTCCACGGAAAACTAGGATACTGAGATTCCTGACCTTGACACTGGTACTTTGTAGAACTTTGTGAATTTTAAAGAAAATTTAGCTGACCAAGTCCATCACAAACCATGTGCCGAATTCTACCTTGAAACAATATTGGTGTTGCTTTGCTTCCCACAGATTTGTCACCCCTTTTCCCCTGGGTGACGGAGCCACCAAAGATTACTCAGAGCCCACCTCTTCTGAGCAGTGAGAAGCTCCCAAAAGGGGTTAATCTCCTGGAACCCTCAAGATAGAGGCATTCCTTCCTTTTGGGAAATAACCACGAATTGGGGTTCTCTTCCCTCATTTATTCTCCAGACCAGGAAGTTACAGGAAGAGAACATAGGTGGGGTTTTTGCTAAGTACAGTTTAACAAGTTTAACAATAGAAGCTGGTAACATTCAGTCAGAAAAGCAAGGTGACATTCCATGATGCAATTTGCAACAAAAGCTTGATTTTAGCAACCATTCTTTTCTTACAGCAATTTCCCAATATCTTTACATACCAATCAGTAACCTGTCTTTGAGCCAGCAACCTTGCTGTGTTACAATTCTTTATCTTACAACAGAGACTATAGCCTGTGAAAAATTTCCTGTCCTTTGCAAGGTCAATATTTGAAACTGCAAGTCTTTGGAAAACCAGGCCCTGTGAAGTATATTTGCTTTATGCATACTCCACATATTGGTCTTTGCATCTATTTTGGTGTCTGAAGTACGCTCTCTAATTATTGAGGAGGCTGAGATGCCTTGCAGTTCTGTAAACTGCTGTTCCACTACTGCACTTGACTTTCAAGGCTTATGCTTAGAAATTTTTAGTGACAAAATTTTATTCTGAAATAGTTTTCACTAATCACGGATACCAAGAACCACAGTCTACAGTCCCTGGCATATTGAATGGCAGAGGAAGATGTGTGTGTCCTGAAGGCCCGTGTGGGTGGGGACCATGGATGTCTAGTGGCTGCCCATATGTGGGGCTGTGTGGCTTTGGGCAGGACTTGGCAACCTGGCAGGTGCAGGACTGGGGCAGGTGGGCTGTGGACTGAGAGCAGGACATTGGAGATGACAGAAGGAGACCAATTCAGAGGATCAACCCTGGGGTTCAGCGTGGGAGTCTGGATAGGGAAAGGGGGCAGGGCCAGGAAGTTGGGGGAGTCCTAGGGAAGAGCAGGGGCAGATAGAGACACAATGAGCTGCCGTTGTAAAAACGAGGATGAGCAAAGTCAGGAGGCGGTGCTCAGAGAGTGGTGCTGGACTTAAGACACCAGAGGAGAAATAACCTTAGTTTATGGGAGTTCATGGAGAGAAAGGGGGAGAGGGAGAGAGGGAAAGAAAGAGACAGGGAGAGAGAGTGAGAGACCCTGACAGACACAGAGACAGAGTCACAGAGAGAGATGGAGACAGACAGACTTCATTAAGTGAGGGAAAAGCAATAGGAGTTAACGAGAATGCCCACCAGGCAGAAATTAACTGAAGTGTCCCTATCAGTTTCATCGTTCTAAAGCAGTAAAAATGATATGATTAATATAATATAATATAATATAATATAATATAATATAATATAATATAATATAATATAATATAATATAATATAATATAGTATAGTATAGTATAGTATAGTATAATATAATATAATATAATATAATATAATATAATATAGTATAGTATAGTATAATATAATATAATATAATATTTAATATAAGCAGTATTCAAGTATATATTATATGAAAATATACTCATATACATAATAACATATATATTTTTCTTTTTCTATCTTCCTAGAAAAAAACTAACATTTATTGAAACCTCTGTGGGCCAGGCACTGTGCCATGTTGCTTTCTGGGCATTATTTCTTTCGATTCTACCATAGTCCCATTTTACAGATGAGGAAATGGAGTCCAGAGAGGTCGAGCAGCTGGTAATTGGAGGAACTGGTATTGCGGCTCCTGAGCCTGAGCTGTGCACAGCTGCTCTGGACAAAGAGAGCCGTGACTAATGTTTCAGAACTTGTGGAGATTATTCAGGGGGGTACTTTTGACAGTTCTGTCATGTTTCTGATGGTGGCAGGTTTGAAAGAAATGATTAACTTAGGTGGCTGAGTGCTGTCTGGTTCCCACTGCTGCCTGTGTTGTGGGTATTTGGGGTAGGGAAGGTGACAACTGTTGAGCGAGTGTAAGATGGTCAGTAAATAGCATCTGACATCCACCCCAAACCCCTTGCTTTATTGAGGTATAGCTGACAAATGAAAGTGTGTAAATTTAAGCTGTACGATGTGATGATTTGATACACATGTACATTGTGCAAAGATTACCACAATCAAGTTACCTATCTATCATCTTACCTAGTTATTTTTTGCGTGTGGGGAGAACATCTAAGATCTACCCTCTTAGCAAATTTCAAGTATACACTACATTATTTTAACTACAGTCACCATGCACAATAGATCTCCAGAAGGTATTTGTCTTATAACTGAAAATTTGTACCCCTTGACCAACATCTCATTTCTCCCATTACCCAGTCCCTGGAAATCACTGTTCTACTCTCCGTTTCTGAGTTTGACTGTTTTAGATTGTACACATAAGTGAGATCATACAGTATTTGTCTTCCTAATGGGCATTTCTGAATAAAATGCTGAATCCAGTGCAAGACATAACATCCCCACCAGCAGAGAAGCTTCTGATTAGTCACTTGCCTATCTACTGAGCAATCAGTTCTTGATAGGAAGCTGATAGCCACATTTTTTTTCTCTCCAATAGGGCACCCAAATTGAGAAATTGAACTTAAAATCACTAGAGAACTTTATAAGATTTTAATATCTAAGAATCCAAATGAGCATGTCTCTGTCCAAAGAATATGAAAAACTAATCTGAATGTGATTATCATATAATGTGATACCAGGGGCAGGGACCTGGAGCGGCTGCCTGTGGAGGTAAGTTATTAACGAGGGGGGACTGTGGACCATTAAGTGACTCCATCAGTCAGTGCCCCACTCCAGGCAGCTTATCAGAGTGGCTGGGATGATGACCCCTTGAAGGTCCAGAGGCGCTGGCTGCCACTATAGGTTGACATCCTTACAGTGAGGCCATGCAGAGGGATTGTCTGTTTGGAGTCCTGAAAGAAAACCCTCACTTAAAATTCAGATTTGTGAGGATGTCAGGGGGAGGGTGCTGGTGCAAAGAGCCGTGTGAGCAGGACGACAGGAGGGGAGGAGGCCTGGGAGGGGGATTGAACGACGCTGCTTACCACCGCCGCTGCCGCTGCAGCAGACCCACCTCCGGGCTCCTCCAGGGAGCTGACCTGTCTAAGGGGGGTGGGGCCGCTTCTAAAAGGGCATCAATAGGCTTCAGGATAATTAAGTGCCTAATCGAGTGTCTAAATTCAGCTGAAGCAATTTGTATGGAATATTGCCACGTCTGCAATGCCTTTTCCACTGATTTCCAAGTCACATTTTTAAAAAATGTTTTGTTTCTTAAATTCCTTTGACTTATGACTGTGGTTGCTTTTTGAATATTTATGACACTGGGTAGATGGGCACACTATGTGAATCAACAAATAAAGGCAATAGAATAATAATATGGAAATCCAAAAAGGCAAACAATTGGGGGTTAGAAATGAATTTAGATTATCCAGAAACTCCTCAGGCTCTTTTAGCAAGAATGGCCCTGACAGCCCCTGGATGGGGTGGGGGGGTGGTGAGGGCTGTCCCTGAGTGGCACACCCATACCCAGAGAGGCAGGGTGTGGCCTGGAGCTCCCACTTTCCCTTAGTCTCCAAACTGCTGCTGGTCTGCTGGCGATGTAGGGACGGGGGGGTGGGGGGGGAGCTTAGTGTCAATTCGGGGAGGGTGGGGAGTATTTATCTATTTATACATGGGACTGTACATAGTCTTGTGGGGCATGGGGGAGCCAGCTGAAGGTGAGAAACCCCCTCTTCCCCACCCGAGGACAGCGAATATAAAACTACTAATTTTTGAATTTTTGTGCTTTACATATTCTATATAAATATATCTATTTTCATTTTGCAAAAAAAGAAAAAAAAGAGTGGTCTTGAGAGGAGCACTAGAATATTTGGAATACTGGCACTCATTCCTGCTAGGAAATGGCTTGGTTTTATGATGGAAAAATTATCTTATTCTGGTCGGGCTGCTATAACAATATACCATCAACTGGGTACCATAAACAACAGCAATTTATTTCTCACAGTTCTGGAGGCTGGAAAGTCTAAGATCGAGGTGCAGGCAGATTCAGTGTTTGGTGAGGGCTGCTTTCTCCTAGATGGTAGCTTCTTGCTGTGCCCTCATGATCTAATCCCCTCCCAAAGGCCCCACCCCCTAATACCATCACTTTGGAGGTTAGGATTTCAACATATGAATTTGGAAGAGAACACAAACATTCAGACCATGGCAAAAATCACATAGATTTTTACTACGGCCTTTCTCAACAGACCCCTCACCCCTGGGAAAAAGTTACTACCTTTCTTAAGTGCCTGTGCTTTGGTTCCCATTCACTCATTTGCACATTTATTAACTGCCTGCTGTATGCACTGTTCCAGCTGACAGTCTGGTTCTTGCTCCCACATCTTGGCTCACACCCTCCCCTCCTGCTTCTTTCTCCTCCCCTTCCCTACCCAAAGTGGCATCTTGGCCTGGCAACACGAACCAGCCAGATGAGTGAATTGGGTGCTAGACTGGAGTGAGAAGGACTCAGGACTATTTCAGGAGGTTCTTGGAGCCTTGGAGAATTGCTCACTTTTGTGTACTGTCAGCTTCTCTCTGTTCCACATCACTCAAGAGCCGAGTATCACCAGCAGTGCCCACACTCCAACCCTTCAGTTCAGAAATTTTTATATTCAAATCCCTTAGAAGAGGAGAATCTGCCCAAATTAGGGCTTTATTTAAAAACTGAACAGCATGTATTTCATTAAAAAGATAAGATGTCAAATGTATGTTGTTGCCACTTAGTGTATACATTTCTATTCTGTTGGCTGGCTGGTTAGTTCAGTTGGTTAGAACACAGTGTGATAACACCAAGATCAAGGATTTGGATCCCTAAACTGGCCAGCTGCCAAAAAAAAAAAAATTCTGTGTCTGTCTTTAATATAGGAAATTTCAAGTGTATACACAAGCCGAGAAAATAGTATGATGAACTCCACATTTCAATAATTATCAACTTACAGCCAGTTCTATTTCATTCATACACTCCTCCCACTGAATGATTTGGAAGCAATCCCAGACATCACATTATCTCATCTGTAAATATTTCAGTATGTATTTCCAAAAAATAAGGACGAATTAAAAAAAAATCCACAGAGCCATTATCCCATCAATCTCCTTCTCCCTGCAATTCCTTAATATGAAATATCTAATCAGTAAGTGCTCACATGACTCAAGTGCTTTTTTAGTTTGTCTGTTATAATCAGTTTCCAGATAAGGTCCATCCATTGTGAACAACTGAGATACGAAGTCTCTCAATCTATATGTCACCCCTTTTCCTTGAGTTACTCAAATCTTTTTAAAAATGGTAAAATCATCTGTTGAGTATTACCTAAGATATGTTTAAATGTCATGAAATAATCTTTAGCAAAAAATTAAGGGCCGAGCCCATGGCACACTCTGGAGAGTGAGGCGCTGGGAGTGTGGCGACGCTCCCGCCGCAGGTTTGGATCCTATATGGGAATGGCCGGTGCACTCACTGGCTGAGTGCTGGTCACGAAAATGACAAAAAAAAAAAAAAAAATAATAATAATTAAAATTATATCTATCGATATACGCACATGGTTAAAAACTGAAATAATAGGGAATTGCTTACAATAGCTGCCTCTTCCCCTCTTTTTCACTTTATGTTATTTTCTATTTAGCTTTTCCAGTGTTTCTGTGCACAACTGTAATTACAATATGTGTATCTCTGTTCCATAGACCTTATGGACTGACCCCCCAGTGTGAAAGGTGAAGATTTAGTGCTCTGACCTCATGCTCCCTCTTCCCTCTTCCTGTTCACATTTTGTTGTTGCTGCTGCTGCTGCTGGTGGTTACCTTTTTAACATTAAATAACTCACTTAAACATTTGCATCTTGTTTTGTCACTTTTCAGTAATGTCTCTGTGTTAGTGCATTTCTGTTTCTTATAACAGAATAGCTGAGACTGGTAGACTGGCTATTATCAAAAAGACAGAGAATAAAAAATGCTGGTGAGGATACGGAGAAAGGTGAACACTTATATACTATCGGTGGGACTGTAAATTAGGACAGCCATTATGGAAAACAGTATGGAGTTTTCTCAAACAGCTACAGATGGACCTACCATACGATCCAGCAACCCTACTATTGGGCATATATCTAAAGGAATGGAAATCATCATGTCAATTGTACCCCCACAGTTATCACAGCTCTGTGTACAATAGCCAAGATAAGGAACCAACCTAAATGTCCATCAATGGATGACTAGATAAGGAAACTGTGGTTTATATACATAATGGAATACTATTCAGCCATAAAAAAGAATGAAATTCTGCCATTCATGACAGCATGGATGGGCTTGGAGAAAATTATGTTAAATGAAATAAGCCAGGCACTGAAAGAGAAATACCACATGTCCTTATTCATAAGCGGGAGCTAAAAAATAAACAGAAAGCAAAAAAGCAAAAAAGAAAGAGAAAGAAAGGAAGAAAGAAAGAAACAACCAACAATCACAACAATATGCTGAACTTTCAGAAAGAGAGAACAGAACTGTGGTTACGAGAGGTGGGAAAAGGGGAGCGGGATGGGGTTAGCAAGAAATTGTTTAATGGACATAAAAGAGTTAATTAGAAAAAATAAGTCCTATTGCTTTACAATTGAGCTAGGTAGGTTTAATTAACATTAACTTACTGCATGTTACCAAATGGCTAGAAGAAAGGAGATCGAAAATCCTCAATACAATGAAATGATTGTTTTGTAATGATGAATATGCTAATTATCCTGATTTGATCATTATGCATTGTACACAAGTATTGATATTCAACTCTGTACTCTACAAATATGTACAATCAATTACATTTCAATTAAAAAAAACTAAAAAGAAAGAATACCTCAAACCAGGTAATTTATAAAGAAACAAAATTTATCTCTTACTGTTTGGAGGTGGGAAGTCCAAGGTCCAAGGAACACATCTGGTGAGGATCTTCTGGTGGTGGCTCTCTAAAGCAACGCAGGGCCCCACATAGTGAGAATGGCGAGAACGTGCAAGCTAACCTTCTCACTTGTTCTCCTACAAAGCCCTCAGAGCCATGCCCATGATAACCCATGACTCCATGAATGGATTGATCCATTCACAAGGGCACAGTCTTCACAATCCAATTACATCTCAAAGTCCCCACCTGTCAAACACCATGATAGGATTTCCCACCCTCTCAACACTGTTACAATGGTGGTCAAGTTTCTAATACATGAATTTTTGCAGAACACATTTGACCCATAGCAGTCTCTAAACTTGTCATCATGGGCAGGGAAGATATTGACCCCTCTTCCTTGTCTCCCCTCTTCTTCTATCTACATTTCTCAACTTCTGTGATAGTACCTTTTGCTTTTTCACACATCTGTCTAGAGGCTAATTCAAAAAGTAGAATCCAATATAGTGTTTATGTCATCTATAAAAAAATGTTTTTGATCATGCAAATACCATTCACTGGAGTGCCTCTTTACTGGCTGTGTGCACCTACAAGTAACTTCCTGGGAATGAGTGGTTGGCGGGAAATTTTAAGGTGCTAATGTTTGAGGATCTATTATTTGAGCAATGCCAAGCACTATTCCAAGTGTTCTTATGAGTATAAAATTTAATTCTTAGTCATATGACATTGGTAATAGTATTATCCACACTTTATAGATGAGGAAACCAAAGTATGTAACTTGTCCAGGCAGAATTTAAACTACAGAACCTGCATTCTGCACCTGGCAGCTTTCTTCTATCTAAGGCCCCAGTTCCTTCGAGAAGCCCCTCTTTCACAACCTAGTTCTCAAAGGATTCCAGAAAGGCCCTTCCCTGACCCCTTCAGGTCCCAGGGGTGATAACTGCTTCTCAGTGCCACTGACCCCCAAATGTTTTACCAGCCTCTGCTGGCTCTCATAACCCAGTCCACACCTCTATGAATACAATTAACCTTTGCAAAGCTGCTTCCCTTTTGTGCACCCAGTAGAGACTGTGCCTGATGTAGTCACATGTCTGGGAGGTGCCAGGGCTCAGATTCAGCCTGGCTTTGTCAGGCTTCAGGTGCCTGTTACCCAGAAACAAGTTCAAGACATGAGAAGACGATACTTGAAAAGCCACAGATAATGAGAATGAAGAAAGTTTTTAGGTTCACGTATTTTTTTTTTTTTTTTGGCAACTGGCTGGTATGGGGATCCAAACCCCTGATTTTGGTGTTATAAGGCTGTGCTCTCACCAAATGAGCTAACTAGTCAGCCCAGGTTGGTGTATTTTAATTTAGTATTGAATATCCCCCATTTTTAAAAAAGCAAACTTGTTATAATGTTGTTATAATTAATGCACTATTTATTTTGTGTTTTTATCTGTTACTACTTCATATCTATGTAGTAAAACAGTTGATCTAAGCAACAATTGATTTAAGCTCCTTGTTTTACCGTTTTTGAATATGTTGAAAACCAGGGAAGGTCTCCCTGTGGTTCATACTGGTGCTGCCAGGGTCAGACTCCCTGTTGGATTTTAATTGTCATCACAGAGGAAAAGATTGTTCTCCAGAGTTTAAAGAACTGGTCTGCGGGCAAAGACATTGTCTCTGAAAGCGTTACCATGACAACCTCTCTCTTCAAGGTAAGCATTTGAGATTTATCAAAACAAAGGACTTGGCTCTGTATTAAATTGGTCACCATGGAAGTGTTCACAGCGTGCATGCTGTATTAGCTGCCTTTGCTCCTGGGGTATTTTTCAGAGATCTGGGGATGCTGCTCATGCCCGGCCACCTCCCTGCATCTTGGACTCAGACCAGAAGGCTGGTCTCCTCCGTGAAGCAAGATCCATCTTCCCTAAATAAAGCAAGCTCTTTGTTGGCTGGATAAAGATCCTCACAAGGTAGTTACTGTTTCCTCTCATAATATAGGCTGCAAGATTCGGAAAGCAAATTTTATGTGCTTCTTTCTTTCTCTGCCCAGCATCCCTCTTCTGTACCCCTTTCTCTGGTAATAGTATTTCACTTTTGGTGGACTGATTCACTGATTAGTCAGTAAATGTTGCCAGGACAACTGGCTATCCATTACCTCTCTGCTTTTGTGTCATTTACAAAAGTCTGGATGGATTAAAAATCTAAACACAAAAGAATTGCTAAACTAGCAAGAGAAAATATAGGAGCATATTTTCATAATCTGCGAGAAGGAAAGAAAATAAATCTAGAAGAAATAGAAGAAAAAAAATAGGGGATCCCAAATTGTAAAACTCATATACACACCACACCATCAATAAAGTTAAATAACAAATAATAAAATTGAAAACATATTTGTGATTTAGGGTAAAGTGTTAATAACCAGAATGTGTAAAGGACTTCTAAAAACTGGTGAGACAAATATGTGGTTAAAAAAAAAAAGGTGCTCAGATTTATGAATCAAAGAAATATAAATAAGCTAGCAAAAATATCACTTACTGGACTAGCTTAAATGTAAAAATCTAGAAAAAAAAGCCTGTGTTTGTAAGGGTGTGGGGAAGCATTCTAGCTCTGTTGGTGGGAGTATAAATTATACTTTCTTTGGAGAAGGTAAATGTAGTGGTTTTTGTCAATTTAAAATGCCCATGACTTTCAGCCCCAAATGCCCTTTCTCATGATCCATCCTACAGGAATAGTTCTACAGGTTAAAGATGAGTGTGTTTGAAAATGTGTGTGTGCATGAGTGTAGCACGTGTGAAAGTGTGTGCACATACATGTGAGTGTGTGTGAGAGAGTGATAGTGTGTCTGAGTGTGTGTGTGTGCATGAGTGTGTGCGTGTGAGAGTGTGTGCATGTGTGAGAGAGTGTGTGCATGAGAATATGATTCTAACATTCTTGCTAAATTTGATCATGTTCTCTCTCCAGTAGAAACTCTGTGAGGGCAGAGACCTTTTGGTTCCATTCACCACTTTGTCCTCAGCACCACGCACAACGCCTGGCACATGGCAGATGCTCAAATATTTGAGTGAGTGAATGAATATCAGCCAAATGCAATAAAAAACTGGGGTTATGTTATTAATGTGTAATATGGATTTGGGTCAAAATATTAACGGTACAGAAGGTATGATTCATAATGAAGATGTTCGTATCACTAACACAGATGTAGCAAATTACTGAAGTTGAAGTATATAAAGCAAAACTGGAAGAAATTCAAGGATAGATTGTCATAAGGAAAATCATAGTGAGACACTTTAACACATTATTCTCAATCTTTAACAGGGCAAACAGGAAAAACAAAATTATTAGAGGCTTTGTATTAAGGTGGACTTATAGATCCACGGAACTTAGTGGCCTGTTCATAATCCTCTTAATCGCAGAACCTACGAAACAGTCACAAGAAGAAAATCTCCAGGTCCACACAGGAGGGTGTGCCACAGGGCATGTTTTCTGACAACACTGTAATAAAACTAGAAATCAATTATAAAAGGTTAATTTTAAAAATTAAAATCCTGTTAGTTAAACAAGGCCTTTTAGTAACATCTGTCAAGGAGAATACCCAAAAAACAATTATGGGCTCCTTAGAAGTTAAGAACGTGAAGAACACGGAGACCCAAAGCTTACAAGAGGTGCAGCCAAAGCTTTGCTCACAGTAGGGAGCAAGAGAGGATGGAAATAAACGAACTTAGTATTCAGTAAAAAGCTAGAAAACCAACAAAATAAAGCTAAAAAAATAAAAATGGAACTAATGGAGACAAAATCAGAGGACAACAAATTAGAGGAAAGAACTAGAGTAGAATTTGTAATGCAAGGAATGGTTCTCTTGAAAAAATTTAAAGTGACAAAGTTTGGCAGTGCTAATCAAGAAAAAGAAAGAGAAAGCATGGCGAATGGTGAAGGGCATGTCACCACAGAGATACGAGGGGGAAATTAGCACCATCACAACACAGCTGTCGTCCTTCCTATCCTCCCATTTCCTCCACAGGCTCAGTTCCCTTCCAGGCATCAAGAAGTAGTGAGCTCTCAAGGCAGCCCCCTTGGGTCCCTGGGGGGCTACCATGATGTTTTCAGTCACACAAATGCAGAAACTTCACAGCCTTGTCTTTATCTTCCAGTGGCAAGGGTCAGATGCTGCAATCAAACTGGAGTGGTCTCAGTCTCTCTCCCAGAAATGGATTTAAGATTCCGTGACTCTGGTCAATCTGGGAAGTTCCTCTAAATCAAGAATATGCAAACTTGAGAGCTATGGGGTGGCCATATTCCCCAAAGGTGTGGAACGAGAGCCAGTTTGCCCAGAGAAGAGGGCAGAAGGAGTAGGCATGGAAAGAGAGAGAGAGAGAGAGAGAGTGAGAGAGAGAGAGAGAGAGAGAGAGAGAGAACACGAACCTATGTCACAAAGAGCGACCCCAAGGCTGCTTTGGAGGCTGAGTAGTTACTCCAGTTCTTGGGTTCTCTGAGACCCTTTTTAGGCCTTATGTAAGGTATAATTTACAAAAGGTTAAATAACTTGACTCAACAATAAAAACAATTAATGTCACAGATTTTCTTTGACTCATTAATTAATGTGGGGACCAGGAAAATGTTAAAACTGGCTCAAGTGCACTTGAGAGACTGGGTACTTTAGGCAACTTAATAAAGAAATGTTAGGGTAGAGTTGCTGGCTTAGATAATAAACTGGTTAATCTCCTACAGGGCCATAAACATATCATCTGGGGTGATCTTTTCCACTGGCTGGAGGTTTTTGCATATCTACTAATAAAATCTCTAAGTTTGCCTCTGCCCCTACAGAGCTATGAAATAGTCCAGTCAATAGAAGGTCAATCAAAGGCACAAAGGCAGTATTGCCCTGAAGGAACACCCAACAAATCTCTTTTATCTATTTTTCAAGTTTTGGATAACTTTTCTGACACTTAAATCCCCCCTTTAACCCAATCAGAGAGGGGTTTTGGTAGTCAGAGCCTCTAGAGACGTGAGCAAGTCTGGTGGGAAGGAAGGGGATGAAGCAGTCTGGAGCAGCCAGGAATGCATGGAAGACTTCACGAAGGGAGGGGAGTCCTCATCGGGTTGTGGGGCCAGACCCAGAACACACAGACTCCTGTACAAGCTTCGCTCCCTGAACTCCTAAACCCAGCTCTGTAAAAGAACAACATTCAGACAAATATCAGTGGATTTTAGTTCACTATAAATTAACCAAATAAACTATCAACCAACTTGTGTACTTGAGAGTGATTACAACTGGTTGGGAGTATGCATATGTGGAAGCACTTTAAGACCACTCTGTGAGACTGCCCTGGTGTAAGGCACAGACTGAAGTCAGTTCTGCATGTATCACCATACATATGTCATTTTTTCCTAGAGATCTTTTTATAATCTGACATGTTATTGTAACTAATGGAGAGAATAGGAATAGTGCATTTGAACTAGCAGCAATAATTACTAGTGAAAAAGTGAAAAGAAAAAAGACATATCTGTGTTTTCAGGGATTGTTCTCTATAGTCAAACCCCTTGTTGTGGTTTCTAGTGCCATAGAGACTCTCTCCTGGGAAACTGGGGATTTGGAGAGGGTGTCAGTTACCTAGGGCTGCTTAACAAACCACCCCAAAACTCGGTGCCTAAAACCAGCAATGATTTATTATTTCTTACAATTCATGGGTTGGCTGGGCTCAGCTGGGGGATTCTTCTGTTGGGCTCATCTGGCATTACTCACATGTCTGTAGCCATCTGGCAGCTTGAGGGTCCAAGCTGGCCTCCTCATGTGTCTGGAGTTTTGGGGCTGGCTGCCAGCTGGGCCACTCCCTCTACTTGGTGTCTCGTCACAAGGCTTCTCAAGGCCTAGCTTCATATCTGCTGCATTCCGCTGGCCAAAGCACATAATAAGGCCAGCCTAGATTCAGGTGGTGGGGAAAGAGACCCCACCACTTGGTGGGAGGGGCTGCAAGGTCACATTGAAAAGTGACATGGACCCAGAGAGGTGTGATTCATTGGGGATCTTGTCTCAATCTACCACAGAACCATAAGGCAGTTGCTGTTTACAAGTTTCAGCATGAAACAGGCATTTAGCAGTTATGCTACCTGCTTGTTTCAGACGGGGCCACACATATGGGAAGATTTTAATAAACAATTACTGTATTAAACTTGACAACATGAACATAAACCCAAAGTGAATGTTTCCTCTCCTTGTTTTGTAACCTTCATAACCTTATCTTGCACAGAGTCAATGGACCAAAAGCCCTGAAAAAGGTTGTTAAAGGACTGAGTAAAACATTCTTCAGAATTTTTCATTCTACTTAATTTTAACAAATAGTCTATGTATCAGCTAATGAATATTTCAGTCTTTCATGTATGAACCAAAAATGTAATTATGGATTTGATTTTACCAACGTTTGCTGCCTGCAGTAGTCAGTGATCACAAATCGCATTAACTGAAAGGTGAACCCCATTACAGTATCTGGAAAATGGAGCTTAATAAGTTTTGTAATTATGGGGCAAATCTATGCAAATTGCAATTTTTATTAGGTAATTTTCCATCTTCATCTAGGCTCTAATAGTCTATTAGACTTGTGGCAGTTCAGTGCTTTTATTAAGGAAGTTCCTTAACTTCTTTTCTGTTTTGTTCCTTGTAATGAAGAAATTGTATTTTTGGGTAAAATGGTCACAGGCCTGATTTACTTATCTTTTTCAATCTTATTACAAATAGGAAGTTGAATTCTATGTTAATTCTTCAGTTAAAACTCTATAGATCCAACTAACGTCCATCTTACATAAGATTGAGCATTTTATATATATAAAAAATGTGAAAACAAAGGTCTTTTCCATTTGATGTATCTTGTTGGAATGTTGGCCAGAAGGAAAGAATTTAATTTTAAAATCTTACCACATCAGTTTTTTATCCTAAAAGTGTTGTTTCACCTGTTTGGTGATTAATGAAACTATAAATCATTTTATAAATTGGGAAATCAAAACTGACACATAAAATTAACCATCACACTACCTTTTCCTATGCTGTTTTATGGTTGTGGTAAGGTTTTATGATATATCAGATCCAATAATACTGTGTAGCAAATTATTAGGTTTTATCTTAAAATTTTTATCACGTTTTTAAATCATGATTCGATAGGGAGAAAATGGCCATGTGTCACTATTAGGAAAGAGTCTTGTGAAAGGTTTTTTCAAGTTGCAGAACATCACTGGCCTTTGCTCCATGCACAGTAAGAGATTTATAGCATGAACTGGCCTAGAAAACACAGAGGGCATGACAAATAGTGCTCACCATGAATGACTCTCACGCAATGGAACCCACCTCACTGGGCACAGGGATGTGGATACCTTAGGCTTAATATTCAAAAGAAAGTCTTGTGCCGGGTACTGATGTCTCCATCACACTTTGGGTTTTCAGTGGTGTGAAAAGCACACCTGTCTCTTCAGCATACTGCTTTACCTCTTCTACATCTTACCCTTGCAGATGGTGCAAACAACCTCTTACTGGGAGCAGGGGAGTATCCTCAGTAAATGACGATGATCTCGGTTTCCATGGGATCGATGATTCAGCTGAATTGAGTTAATGCCACAGAATGATTACGTTCTATTACAATTTAGAGCTCCCTTGTAGCCATGTTGCTCCCTCCCACAAACTAACACAGTTTAGCAGCTTTTCCTTCCTCCCATCTCCCTGTTAGGTCATTGGGAAAATAATCTGTTGATTGAGACTTAACTACATATGTGTTAGTGTCTTTCTTCACTTGTGTGGCATATTTGCTGACTCCTCAAAGTCTGTGTTTGTCACCTGGCCCTTACTTTTGAAAGATAATCAGGCTGGGAATAGTATTCTAGGTGCAAGATAGTTTTGCCTCAAAACTTCAAAGAAGTTGCTCTGTTGTCTTCTGTTCAGGGTTGTCAATGAGAAGTTTACTGATTCTTGTTCCTTATAGAAAATTTCCTTCTGGAGGTTTCCTTGGAATCTGCTAAGAGTTCCTTCTCTCTCCCTCTCTTTCTCCTTCCTCTCTGTCTCTCTCTTTGATGTTCTAAATTTGTGTCTCTGGCAGGTCTGTTTTTCATTCTTCCTGTTAGATGCTCTGTGGGCTCTTTGACCTGTGGACTCAGGTCTTGCCTCAGCTCTGGTGACTTTTCCTTCACTTTTTTTTCATCCCTCCCCTATGCCTTCTCCTCTTGTATCTTGAGCTGAAGATGCTATTGAACCTCCTGGATCTCTCAGGCTGTCCAGCCTTTGGGCTTCCTGTTCCCAGACTCTGCTTGCATCCATTCTGTCTCTTGGTCCATCCATTCATTTCTAAGACTTTTATGTGTTCATTTGCATACAGCTCATTCTTGCATCATGGATTCCCAGGAATGCACACTCTTTGCTCCCGCCCACTGCTTAGCATGGCCTGGAGAGCCAAGTGCGTGGACCTGCCTGGGGGTTACTGCTGCAGTGCTGACCAGAACCCGGATGGACACCCCAGGGCCACCCCCTGAAGCATGGAGCCTCCTCCTGCCCCAGTGTCTCAGCTGCTCCCACATTCCACAGAAGTCCACTCCTGGGCATGTTTTAGGCTAGCATGTCCTCCAATTCATTCCTGTCCGCCTTCCGAATTTCAGGGATTCCCTCATAACTGCTGGTTCATTGAAGGCACCCCTTTCTCTTCCAGTGCCGTTCATAGATGTAAAAATACAGACACATATGTGTGAGGATGTGTGCTAGCCATTTTTAGGCATTTGTAGTCAGAGGAGGCTGGATACACCATCTTTACGTAGTCTGTGCGATTCTGAAATGTTTGTGTGTGTTGCAAATATTTTCTCCTGTTTGTGGCTTGTCTCTTCACTTTACAGTTTGTATTAAAATTTTTATTTTGAGATCATTTGAGACATGGAAAAGTTGCAACATAATACAGAAAGTTCCTGTATTCCCTTCTTTTACAATTGGTGCTTTCTGTATCCCTTTTAAGAAATCCATCTCTACTCAAAGTCCTATGTTATCCTGTGTTTTCTTCTAGGTATTTTTAAAGTTTTACCTTGCTGATTTAAACCTTTAAAACTCACGAGGGATTTTACCCATCAGGTAAAAGGTAGGGATCCAATGTCATCTTTTTAAATATAAATTATCTCAACACTGTTATTGAATGTTCTGTCTTGTAATGCCACCTCTGTTCACGTAGGATTTCCATATTTGCTAATGTGAAAGGTGAGAAGGCATATCTTGGTGTAGGTTTAATGTATATTTCTCTTACACATTTGGGAATATGTTTTAAATAATATTTTCAAAAGACGGGGTGAGAGATGGTAGGTGGGGGAAGAAATTAGCAATTGCTGAGAACCTGTGATGAGCTTAGCCTTTGTGACGTCCACATGCGTCGCTCCATTTAATTCTCACAATGGCTTCCTGAGAGTAGGTATCATTCCCTTCTCCATTCACAGTTGAGGACACTGAGCTCATGGAGCAAGCAAGCTGCTGAGGAATGGCTTTGACCAAGCCTGTCTGGCTCCAAAGCTCTGTCTCCTGCAACACATTTAGAAACCATGGTTCAGAGTCAGAGGTGGGGTGGTGGCCTTTGTGTCTCATGTTGCTGAGATGCCATCAGTGAAAGGCTAGTTAGCCACATGGGAAATCAGTCTCTGTTGAACGTCTGCTTCCTCTTTGGCTGACTCCTTTTATATCTGCTCCCCATCAGAAAAATCCAGCTTTATTAACAGAAATAATCTTGCTTTAAACATACAAAAGTTTATGATCTTTCTTAAGATGTACTCTATTAATCACTGACTATAGGAAGAAGTTGAACAGAAAATCTCTTGAGCTAAGCCAAAGACTTTTTTCAATTGATAGTTATTTGTCCAGAGTAAAACTTGAACTTTTGTGACTTTTGGATTAAAAACTGATTCTAAACTGTCCAATGACAAATTTGGCAACAATTATTTACACGTTATATCTGTTTAAACAAATTGAATGTGACACCCTTTTGATACCTAGTGTTTTTGAGAATGTGCTTTTGGTATACAAATGGTCTAGAGCCCTAAGGTTTTATTTCTGTAGAGCCTTCAGATTTGTCTTCATTTAATGTGCGGGGAGACAGTATAAGGAATTGCTGCTGATAGAAGAGGCTTAAAGGGTGCTTTAATCTCTTGTTTCTTGCGTCTCTGGATAATACCCATATGCACATTTTTATCAATGATGTGAATGATAAAAACAAAGTCTTAGGACTTTCAGTTTCAGCTCCAACATCTAAGGAGCTTAGAAAAATAGGTGAATCTACTATTGGAGACTTCAACGCCCTTCTATCAGTAATTGATAGATCAAGCAGACAGAAAGTCAGTGAGGATATATATATAGACCTGAAGGGCACTATCCATGAACTTGATCTAATTGACATTTATAGATTGCTCCACACAACAACAGCAGAGCATTCACCAAGGTTGACCACATTCTGGGCCATAAAACACACCTTAACAAATTTAAAAGACTAGAAATCATACAAAGTGTGCTCTCACAAGATGGAATAAAACTAGAAATCAGTAAAGGAAAGAAAGCTGAACATTTCTCAAATACTTGAAAATGAAACAATAGACTTTGAAGTAAGCCATGGGTTAAGAAAAACTCTCAAGAGAAATATTTAAAAAAATATTTTTAAATAAATGAAAATAAACATACAACTTATTAAGATTTGTGGAATGTAGTGAAAACAGTGCTCAGAGGGAAATTTATAACATTAAATGCATATTAGAAATTTATCTAAAATCAATAACCTAAGCTTTTATTTTAGAAAGCTAAACAGAAGAGTAATTTAAGCCTAAAGCAAGCAGAGAAAAAAAAAAAAAATCAAAATCGAAGCAGAAATGAAGGAAAGTGAAAATGAGAAAGTAATAGAGAAAATCAATGAAACCCAAAGCTGATTCTTTGAAAAGATCAATAAAATTGATAAACCTCTAGCCAAGCTAAACTGGAAAAAAAGACAGGTGACACAAATTATCAATATAAAAAGTGAAAGAGAGATCAACATTACTGATCCCATAGACAATTAAAGGATAGTGAAGGAATATTATAAACAACTCTATGCCCACAAATTAGATAACTTAGATGAAACGCACCACTTCTTTGAAAGACACAATATACCCAAACTCATACAAGGACAAATAGATAACCTGAGTAGCCCTGTATCTTTTAAAGAAATTGAATCAACTATTATAACCTTCAAAAAAAGAAAAGAGGGGAAAGAAAAAAGAAAGGACTACACCTAGATAAAATTTCACTTATGAATTCTACCAAACATTTAAAGAAAAAATAATAGTAATATAATACCAATTCTCTATGATATGTTCCAGAAAATAGAAGCAGAGGAAACACTTCATAATTCATTCTATGAATATTCATGCACAAAAATGTACCTAGATATAGACCTTCCACCTTTCAAAAAATTAACTCAAATGGATCATAGACCTAGATGTAAAATGTAAAACTATAAAATTTCTAGAACATATAGAAAAATATCTCCTTGATCTAGAATTTGATGATGAGTTTTTTGTTGCAACACCAAAGGCACAATCCATGAAGGGAATAATTTATAAGTTGGACTGCATTAAAATTTAAAAAGATAAAATAAAATATTAAATTAAAAAACTTCTTTTCTATGCAAGACACTGAAAAAAGAATGAAAGATGAGCCATAGCATTAGAGAAAACTTTATTGAAACACATATCTGATAAAGGACTTATATCCAAAGTATATGAATAACTCTTAAAACTCAATAATAAGAAAGCAAATAAACCAATTTAAAAATGGGTGAAAGGTCCGAAAAGACACTTTACCAAAGAGTACCTAGAAATGAAAAAATACCCAACATCATTTGTCACTAGAGAAATGGAAATTAAAACAACAATAAAATACCATTATTAGAATGGCTGAAATCCAAAAACTTGACAATATCAATTGTTGGCAAGGACACAGAGCAACAGAAGCTCTTACTTATTGCTGGTGGGAGTGCAAAATGGTACAACCACTTTGGAAGATTGTTTGATGATTTCTTATGAAGCTAACCATAGTCCTATAATATGATCCAGTAATCATGCACCTAGGTATTTACCCAATTGATTGAAAAGCTTATGTTCATACAAAAGCCTGCACACAAATATTTATAATAGTTGTATTCATATTCACCAAAAACTGGGAGCAACCAAGATGTCCTTTGATAGGTGAATAGATAAACAATATGTGGTGCACCCATGCAATGAAATACTTTCTATTCATCAAGAAAAAGGAATGTAATATTAAGCCAAACAATGATATGGATGAAAAATGTATATTGCTAAGTGAAAGAAGCCCGTCTGAAAAGGCTATGTACTGTATGATTCCAATTAGATGATGTTCTAGAAAGGGAAAAACTATAGAAATTGTAAACAGATCAATAATTGCCAGGGGTTTGAGTAGAGGTTTGAATAGGTGAAGCACAGGGGATTTTGTGGGGTTGGGGCAGTAAAATTATCCTGTATGCTACTGTAATGGTAATGGTGGATATACATCTCTATGCATTTATCAAAAACTACCAGGTGGTTTTTGTGCACTTTAAATTTTGAGAGGCACAGGTCTACTATGACCCCTACACTCAGAATGCCCCACCCTTTTTTTTGCAGCCCTAAAAGAGAGGGAGAGTGGTTCTGTCCCAGCAGTCAACTGTTGCATCCTTCCAAGCTCTGCCACACAGATTTGGTTCACAGGCACACCAACACAGGAGCTCTGCTGTCACTCTGCCTAAAGGTTGGCCTAAACTTTTTAGAACTCTTGCACAGGGGGTAGTTGCTTATCATGTAAGAAGTCCAACTACAGAAGTCTATACTATGTATAGAGACCACCATATTATGAGAAAGCCCAAACTAGCCATGTGGAGAGACCACTGGAGAGAAAGATGTTCTACCAGCCCTTAGCTGTTCTAGCCATCCTGGTCCAAGTGCCAGATATATGGGTGAAGAAGCTCTCAGATGGCTCCAGCCCCAGATGCCATCTGAATGCAACAGCATGAGATATTGAGTGAGAACCACCCAGGTAAGCCCAATCAACCTACAGAGCTATAAGAGATAATAATAAATTGTTGTTCTAAGCTGTTAAGTATTGGGTGGTTTGTAAGACCATAATAGATCACCAGTCCAGAGCTGTAAGGCATTGACCTGGGGACTCCTGCCATGTTGTCTTGCTCACCCCAAAGAAAGAAATGCCTGAAATATCAGGAGAGCACAGTGGAACAGATTTGCAGACAACATTTCCAAGTCAAGGCAGCTAGTCGTTCCATCTCACTTCTCCGTCTCTCCCAATTCCCCAGCAGCTGAAGGAGTGAACAGATAATTACATTATAAATAGTTAATATCTAATTCTTCATCTCTCTTTCTAAGGGAAGAACTAAAGCAGCGCTCAGGTTATCAGGAAAGAGAGGGTGATAGCATTATGCAATTCTCAGGCAGGTTTGGATAGAGCCACTCACATTCACTGAGGACCAAAAGGAACCAAGGTAGGGCTTAGGCATAGATATTACCAATGGTTGGGGTAGGAAGTGCAGGTTAAGAATATATAATTGATTGAGAATTGTATCATACAATTGAAGAAACGTTTAGATATAACTTCTCCAAACCATCAAAAGAAATTAAAGAAGCCATGTCTAGGAAGCAAAGGTTCAAACAAAAGACACAAGAGGTAAAGGATAAGAACATTAAAGAACAGAAAGAGAAAAAATGGATCTTGGAGAATGAGTTGAGGAGAAAAGATTTACAAAATGAAAACCACTTTAGAAGTGCCTCAGAATCAAATCTGTACTGCTGCCATGGAGATGAGATCTGGGGGAAAACACATCCAGTGCAAGGGGCAAAGGTGGAGGTCAAATGTGATTAGATGATGGATATGGGAACTGACAGTAACAATACACAGTGGGCTTTCCTGAGAACAGAACAAATGTAACAAAACCAAATTTATAGATAAAACAGAAGGATGACCGGAAATTGTACACTAAAAGTGTTCTCTTACTATAACAAGACAAGTCTGTATAAATCCTTCAGGACCAATACAAATATTATAAGCATCAGAGCAGGGTAAGGTCAGCTTATCCCAGGAAATTTCAGGTTGGATTCCAACTTTCCTCCAAAACTCAAGATGCCAAAAGATAATGGAACAATTATTTGTAGATTATGGTGGGGGGAAACCTTCAAGTTAGTAACTCACAAATGCTTCTTAAAATGTATGCTTCAGTTGATGCAATACATATTAGTAGAATCAAAATAAAGAACTTATGAGTATAAGGAATGAAGTTAGTGAGAGCCTTGAATCTAAATAAACACAATTATTAGGTCTAAATGGCTGGAAATTATGGCCATAAAACCTGAATTCCATTATTGTAATATTATTATTTTTACATTACGCAGCTTATTCAAGAAATGGAATGGATCACAAAAATCCCAGCTAGTGCCAATGGGAGTAATGGAAGGGGAGAAGAATGGTCAAATATATATAAAGTAAAAGGGAATCAACAGATAATGTTTTATTTTTAAAGTTAATAAATATACTTTACCTCTTCATACCAACTCCTATATTTAGATAATCACAGACTTTAAGAAAATTCTTTTATGTATATATAAGTGATATAACTAAATCATTTATGTACTTGGTGTTTAAGACTATTTTCTGCTGCTTATAACAGAACACTTGAAACTGGGTAATTTATAAAGAAATAACATTTATTTCTCACAGTTTTGGAGGCTGGGATATCCAAGGTCCAGGGAACATACCTGGTGGGGGCCTTCTTCTTGGTGGAAACTCTACAGGGCCCTGCAGTGACCAGAGTGTCACATGGCAAGAATGGGCTGAGCAAGAGAGAGTTAACCTTCTTACTTATGCCCTCCTTATAAAGCCATCAGAACCACACCCATTACTCCATGAATGGATTGATCATTCACAAGGGCACAGTCCTCACAACCTAAACACCTTTTAAAGGCCCACCTTTCAAATATCATAATTGGATTTCCCACCCTCTTAGCACTGTTACAATGGGGGTCAAGCTTCAATGAGTTTTGGGGGGACATTCAATCTACAGCACCTGGCTTGAGTGGTTTTGAGAAGAGTATGTTGTCTCCCTCTCCTGCTGTACTCATGCCTGTCTCCCCATGAATTCTCTACAGTTTTTGTTTATACATTTCAAAGCTATGTTATTTGGTGCATAAAGCCCCAATAATTTTTTGAAAGTATAAAGGATTTCTGCTTTTAGGATCATCCTCTATTGACATACTCAATTAGGCTCAAAGAACAAGGAAGTTTTTCATGCATTATTTACACTAGCAGAAATTAGAAAAATTCAAAAGCATCAGTAGGAGATTGGTTAAATAAATCATGGAATATCTACCACTTTGATGGCAAGGGTCAGAATTCCAAAACTGAACAAGCTTTTTTTTTTTTTTAAAAAAAATAAGAATACTATATACACATTTTTAATATCTGAGATAATTCACATACCATAAAATTCACCATTTTAAAGTGTATAATTAAGTAGTTTTTAGTACATTCACAAGGCTGTGTGACCATCACCACTATCTAATTTGAGAGCATTTTCATAGCCCCCCAAAGAAACCTTGTATCTATTAGCAGTCATCCCCTATTCCCTGCTTTCTCCAGCCTTCAGCAATCACCAATCTATTTTGTCTCCATGGATTTGCCTATTTTGGACATTTTATATAAATGGATTCATAAAATATGTGGCTTTCAGTGCTTGGCTTCGTTCACTTAGTATAATGTTTTCAAGGTTCATCCATGTTGTAGCACGTATAAGAACTTAGTTTCCTTTTATGGCTGAATATGATTCCATTGTATGGATATACCACATTTTGTTTCAAAACTGAACAAGCTTTAGAAGGAAAGGGTCTACCACCCTGTGGGCATCCTTAGGGAGGATCAAAACTGGGACTTACAAGCCACTAGGATTCTTTCACAACACCTCTGCCTCGCTCTGCCTCTATCTGTGAGCTGGCTCTCTCTTCTCCTGGAGCAACAGGGCTTCCTTCTCCTGGAAGAGAACATGGGCCAGGCACCCCTGGGCTCATGCCTTCACAGCCAGCGCCCAGGGGCTACCTAGGAGGCAAACTTAAACATATATCCTGCTTTGGATCCAGAAGCCTATTTCCATTTCCACTCACACCAGTGTGCAAATATTCACAGGTATTTTCCTTTGCTGAAATAGAGCCTTTCTGAGTAATAAGCAGGAAGTGTTCCATCTTCTAGCAGGACCTCACCTATGAGAGGTGGGAGCGTCTGACCAACTCATCCTGGGTGAAAATGACAACAGCACCAGGAAATCTAAACATGCACATGGAGAAGTGAGAACTGGTAACTCCAGTGACGAACCTGTTGCCTTCAAGACTAGAATGTACTTCTCATAGTAACATTATTCCACTTTTAAGTTGCAGGTATCATTTAGAATTTTACTTGTAAATGAATCCTTAAAGACGAAGACAGTCTGCAAAGGCGGTGTAGTGTAAAGATTAGGAGCAGACTCCGGAGCTAGGTACCAGCTGGGGGCCTTCCACAAGTGAATCCTTTGAGTTTTCTCATCTGCAAATGGGGTATTTTATAATAGTAAAAGTACCTTTCTCATAGGGTTGTAGAGTAAGGATTGAATCAATTAATATACGTACAAGGTTTAGGAGGATTCCTGGCAGATAACTGACACTATGTAAATTTTAAATGCAGTGAATAGAGTGGAGAAGGGGACACAGGGCTAGTGTCTGAGTGCTTCCTATCTTTGCGCTTTCTGAAGGGTGTGTTGGTGGTTAGCTTACAACTACTGTCTTTGTATTTTGGGAGTGGGGCACTAACTTGGGAGGTGGAGCAGATAACATGGCTTCTAGTTCCTAGGTCTCTGGGTGGAGAAAGTGCCTCCTTTTGGCTTGCCATAGAGACTCCTGTGCACCATCCAGAGGTCCTGGACTTTAAGTCCAATGCCCTAATTGGATGGAACTTTTGGATTATTTCCCTTGGAAGGGTAGTGAGTGTATTTTGCTTGCTGGGAAGAAGGGTGGTCCAAATATTTACTGACCTTAGAGCAGACTGTGATAATCTTTAGTGCTGTTTGCCAATATTTCTACTGCTCCTTCTGTCCAGGCACACTGTAGGGTATACTTTCTGGGCCCCTTGTGATTGAGTGGGGCCATAGGACTATTCTGGCCAATGAGTTGTGAGCAGAAGAGACATATATCATTTCTGGGCCAGAGCATTTGATTACTGCAAGACCCTTAAAAGCCATCTCTCTCTCTCCCATAGTGACCAGGCACTTTCCTGACAGTGGCTGCTTCATTAGCTGGTCTAGGAGGGAGGATAGCATGGGGAGTCCTAGCCAACCTGCCGGATGTATAGCAAGAGTGGAACATAATCTTTCATTGTTTTAAACCACCAAGATTTTAGGGCTGTTTGTTATGGGCACAGAATTGAGCCTATCCTGCAATTATGAAGGGAACATTTTACCAGTACTGTATAAAATCACCTTGCATTCCATCTCATTGTTTTGGGGCCAAAACCCTTGCTAAAGGCCAGAGTGGAATTAGCACAGTGCTGAATAAATACATCATGGGTTCTCAGAAGGAGGTTTATGATTGATGGGCGAATGTTATATTTTTATGCTAGAGATTTGCTTCCCTTGGACCTATAAGGTCTCCACTTAGCCATTATTAGAATATAAATTGGAGTGGGCTGCTTTGTAGTGACAGGAATATAAAAGTTGGTAACTTGGAGGCACTTCATTTTGGAACCATTTGGGCAGCTCACATTCAGGTATTACAGCAGAAGAGTTGTAAGATGAGATGAGGATGGGGAAAGCAGGCATGACAAGTTTAAAACGCTGCTGGCAGAAATGCTCTGAGGGATCCCAGCCACCTCAGCATTCACTGCATGATGAGTGTTAAAGAGAGACAGATGCTTTTTAGTATCAGTTCCCAGAGAGTTTGTTTTCTAACAGACCAGAGAAAGGGTTTAGGAAGGTTACCGTATTAAATTGTTGGGCGTAGAGCAGGACAAGTTCAAAGTCATCAATTTTTGTACCTTTCGTAGTTATTTCACCAAATGTCCTTCACCTGCTATGTACCACCATCTTAAAGGCTTCACAATTTCAAGTTCATCCTCTTATTTCATTTTGATTTTTAATGTAGACTATGTGATGGTTATTAGTCCATTTCCCAAAAGCAGTGAACAGGTGGGGATAAGGAAGGTAGTGCAGTAGGATCAAGTTTGCGTTTGAAAGAACTCTACAGTGTGGAGAATGGAGGGCAAGACACAGAAGTAACTGTGGATAGACAGAAGGCTGCTTGCTATAGAACTCGAGGTGACAGGTGATGATAGCTTGGATTAAGTTGTGGTAAAGAGGGAGAAGTGGACAGATACCAGAGATGCTGAGAAAGTGAAACAACTCATGATGCTTTGGATACTGGGAACAAGTGAAAAGAGAGCACAGAGTTAAGAGGTTTCTGGCTTGGACAACAGAATGAATGAAGGTGCCATTCACTGAGCTAGACATAGTGGGTTGAATGCTGGCTTCCCAAAGGACAGGTCCACCCTGAACCTGTGAGTGTGACCTTGTTTGGAAAAAGCATCTTTGCAGATGTAATTAAGTTAAGGATCCTGGATTTTTCTGGGTCTCTCCAAGAGAAAGGCAGAGGGAGACTTTAGACACATGAGGAAAGGAGAAGGCCACTTGAAGGTGAAGGAGGAGGTTAAGCTGCCACAAGCCAAGAACCAGTGGAGCCACCAGAAGCTGGAAGAGCCAAGCAAGGGTACTCCTTAGATCGAGCCTTCAGAGAGAGGCTTGATTTCCGACCTTTGGTCTCTAGAACTGTGAGAGGATAGATTTCTATTGTTTTAAGCCACCAAGTTTGTGGCAATCTGTTACAGTGGCCCCAGGAAATGAACACACTAGAGAACATAGAAAAAAAGAATAAGACTCGTGGTGGAAATAATTTCAGTTTTGGACATGTTGAGCTTGATGTGTCTTTGAGACATCAAGAAGAGGTGTTGAAGGGGTCAGTGTGTTGACAAATGTGCGCTGGAGAAATCAGTTTGTGAGTCATATGCGTTGAGGTGGTACTTGAAGCTGAGACATGGATAAAGCCACCAAGGGAGAGAGTTCAGAGTGAGGGAAATCCTAGGACCAAGCCCCGAGGAGCCCCAACGTTACGGAGACGAGTAGCAGAAGATGACCCCACACGAGCACTAGAGAAGGGGTGGCTAGGGAAACAGGAATTGCACCAGGAGAGCATGATCTTAGAAAGTAGGGGAAGAGGGGGTTTCAGAAAGGATAGAGTGGTCAGCAGGGCTTAAAATTAAGAGAGAACAAAGACTAAAAATGTTCGCTGGATTTCATGAAGCAAGAGCTCTGTCAGTCAAGTAATCCTGCCAAAAGCTATCTTGGAGTGGATTGACGAGTGACTATAAACAGTTTTTTACTTTTATTTTTGAGGGGGAGGGTATTTGGGCTATTACATCAAGAAGAGAAATAAAGTAATATATGTTGGAAAGAGAAGATACATGAGAATTAAGATTTGTTTGGTTTGTGTTTTTGTTTGCTTCTGTGAGAAGCGTCTTGAGTACACTGAAAAGCTGATGGGAAAGATCCAGTTGAGTCGAGAGGTTGATTGTGTGACAAAGAAGGAAGATTTAATTATGTAAGCATCCTGAGAAAAAGGATCAAACTGGGATCCAATGCACAGGTGGAAGGAAGCTTCTGTACTGCTACAGGAGGAAAGGATGACAGGATGATGCAGATGGATGAGTAGAATATAGGAAAGATCTCACACCAGGGCTTCTATTTATGTAAAATCAGAAGTAGAGTGTGGTAGGTAGCCTCCAAGATGGCCCCCAAGGATCCCTGTCTCCTGGTGTTCATGCCCCTGTGTAATCCTCTCTCTTGAGTGTGGTCTGGACCTAGTGGCTCACTTCTAACAAATACAATATGGCAGAGTAATGGGATGCCACTTCTTTTATTAGATAACCTAAAAGACAGTGGCTTCTGATGTGGACTCTTGTATGCATGTGCACTTTGAGAAAAGCCATCTGCCATGTTGTAAGCTGCCCTATGGAGAGGCTAACAGGTGATGAACTAAGAGAAGCCTCTAGCCAAACAGCCTACAAGGAACCAAATACTCCCAACAACCATATGAGTGAGCTTGAAAGAGGGTCCTACCCCAGTTGAGCCTTCAGATGAAACCGCAGACCCCATAGATAGCCTGACTGAAACCTATCGAGAGACTTTGAGCCAGAGGCATCCAGCTAACCCAGACCTGGATTCCTGAACAACGGAAACCATGAGATAATAAATGCTTTTTGTGTTTAAAGTTTTGGAGTGATTTGTTACATGGCAATAGATAACTAATACATGGGTGTATTTACTAAGAGTGTAGGAAGGGGAGCAACCAGACATTAAGAGGGGGAAATATTTGGAATAGTTGCAGAAAGTGAGAAAAATGACCAGCAACACAATAGGATTTCTGGGCTATTTTTTTGTTGGAGATCTATATGAGCTTAGATATCATGGCTTTTATAGTAGAACCTGCTTGCCTTATATAAGATCTATTGTGGTTATTAAGTTTTTTCTATTATGTTTTTATTGTAGAAATGCTTTTATTATGTTTTGATTGCCCATGGGGAATATAACCTTCCTTTATTCTTTCCATGACAGCTTCAGGGAAATTTATTCATTCAGCACATTTGCTGAGGGCCTTATTATATGCCAGATACTCTTTATTTATTAACAAATATTTACCAATTGTCTAATTGGTGCCAAGTATTCTAGGCACCGAGGACATGAGGCTTGTGTTCTAGTGGGATACATAGAAAATAAATAAGTAAACAAGATAGTAATGCATACTCTAAAGAAAGTAAAACAGAATAGGGGACAAAGGGAAGGGGTGCTTTTTATATAGGGAGGCCAGGGAAGCCTAATTACAGTAGGTCCGGAAGCAGAGGATAGAGCACTGAACAAGACAAAGTCCTTGTCCTGTGGAAACTTATATTCTACTGAAGAAAATAGAACAAGCAAAAATATAATTATAGGTGCTGATAGACAGTATGAAGTAGAATTAAGGTGACTGGGGCAGGTCTCTCTTGGAAGGTAAAATTAGAGCAGAAAGTTGAATGGATGGAAGGAGGGAGGAAAGAGAATCACAGGCTGAGGGGATGGCATTTGCAAATTCTGTCCGCTAGGACACTGCTTGGAATGTTTAAGTAGTGGCCAATGCTCTGTGAAGTTAGATTTGCTTTTTCGCTGATAGCATGAAGTGTTTCAAAATAGGCATACAGCAGAAAACAGGGGTGGAGGAGATATCTATCGATATATGGTTTAGTCATACCAGGGGTAAACATTTTATACCAGTGGGTAAAAAGAATAATTACACAAGCCAAACCCCCTTTTAAGAAGTGTCAAAATTGTGTTGACAATGCCAATCAATATTTTTTGAAGTACCCTCGTATCTTCAAGTTTGTTGATTCTTTCTTGTGCCAATTCAAATCCACTGCTGAGCCCCCATGGTTAATTTTTTATTTTAGTTTTCGTACTTTTTGGCTCCAGTTAAAAACAGTTGGTTCTTTTAAGTAATTTCTATCTCTCCATTGGTATTTTAATTTATCATCATACTTCTTTAAGCATGGTTTTCTTTACTTCTCTGAACATATTTAAAATGGCTGTTTTGGAATCTCTGTGTATTAAATTTGACATCTCGGCTATCTCACAGACAGTTTCTGCTGCCTGTGTTTTTTCCTGCCAATAGGCCACATTTTACTGTTTCTTTTCATGTCTTGTAAACTTTTCTGTTGAAAACTGGACATTTTAGATAACACAGACACTGACCCTTCCTTCCCCAGGACTTGTAATGTGCTTGTTTGTTTAGTGACCAGCTGGACTGTTTTAGTGGAATTATTACCCCTCAAAAGGTGCAGCCTTGTGCATGTGCACAGTCACCCTATCATGACAGGGGTTCTGTCAGGGCTTTCTTTGATGGTCTCTTTCCCTGGTCACATCCATCTTTAAGATCCACTAACTGCTGGCTGATTGTTCTATTGTTTTCAACAATGCCCTGGGACAGAAATTGCTCCATAGTCTGATCCTATTAAATTATGGCCTCTTTTCAGGGGCAATTATGAGACCACATTTGAGGTTAGTTTTGACCCCAGGAAGGCTCTTTTTAATTATCTCTTTCCCTGGTTCTCTCTGGGTAAACTAGCTGGCCTATAGTTTAGCTTGTGGTTCTCATGAGGCTACCGACCTTCTTAATTGCTTACCACCAAACCTCCATTGTTTTGGAGAGCACCTTCAGGCTTGTACTTTCCTACACTCTGTTTAAAACAACATCAGTTTCTTTGGGGAGAGCTCCAGAGATTTCTGTTCTTAGGGTCTGCCTCTTACCCTTGGCAAAATCTCTGAGCCTTTACTCCAGACTTAGGGTCAGAGACAGTGGCCCATTTCTGAGTGACACCTCTACTTTAGGAGGACACTGGGTGAAGATGGTAGCCTCTGGTCTCCCCAGCTTTCCTCTCCTAGCATTGAACCTCTGCCCTGTGAACAGACTGGGTGAGAGTAATCAGGGTCTAGTATGCTCAGTGTGCCATGTCTGAGGTAGAGCCTCCACCCTATATGGGGGCCTGGTGGGAGAATGGAGCCCCAAACCTCTTGGCCACACGTGCCTGGAATTTAGCTTCTGCACCATGTAGATGGAATTGGGGGGTGAGAAATGCTGGTGTAGGGGATTGTAGAAAAATATAAACTTTAGAATTGTAGGGGGTTGTAGAAAAATATAAACTTCAGTATACACAGTTTTGTGACAAATGCTTGCTAATGACATTCTAAGTAAAGCAGCTTCTAAGGGGCTATTAAGCAGCTTCTAAAGAGGCCATACAAAGGGCAGGCGGGCCCAGGTACACTAAACATTCCAAGAAGGGAATGGCCCCCACCCGGTTCCAGGAACCGACTAGTTCCTTATCTAAGAGCCTCCTGGCCAGGCCCCAGGGAAGATATACGATTGAGAGAAGCACCATTCCTTATCGGGGGTACCAGCCTGCTAAAGCCTACCTGTAAATCTAAAGGCGCCACAGATCTAGATCTATCGGGGTGCCAGCCTGCTAAAGTCTGCCCATAAATCCAAGGGCACCACAGATAACCAACAACTCATCCTGTCATAAAGATCTGTTCAGGAAAAACTGTATAAAGGTGTTTGTATTTTAAACTGGGGGGCCGCTTTTGTCCTGAAGACAAAGCGACCCCAGCATGCTGGAATAATAAAACCTCATGTTTATTGCAATGGTCTCTATCTTGTGGTCTTTGTGAGGTGAGCCATCCCGACGTGTGGGATTTTTGCATGGTGCATGGGTCTTACATTTTTGGGGGCTCGTCCGGGATCTGGCTCACTCTCTCCGGAACCAGAGACTAGAGAATGGAGGATTGCTCGAGCAAGGTACCGCGGTTGTCTCTGTCTGTCTGCTGTGTCTGTCTTAGAGTCTTCTTTGTTGTTTACTATAATCTGGTTTCTGAAGCTCCGAGGCAGAGCCATCAGCCTGTAGTGGTCATAGCAGCAGGTAGACGTACCAATACATCACGACCACAGGAATTCTGGAGGACGCTCCAGATTCCTCTGTGGGAGTCGAACAAGTTCAGCTCCACGGGAGATCTGTAGGAAAGAGACCCGTCCCGAGTTCTCTGATAATCTGGTTGTGGCGCCCGTGGCAGGGGCGCATCAGTGTTTTATTTTTTGTTTGTCTGGTTGCGTGTGTGTGGGGACTGACGATTTTCTGGGGCGACACGGGGCAGACTGTCTCAACCCCTTTAAGTCTGACTCTAAAATACTGGACTGATGTAAAGGACAGAGCTAATAATTTGTCTGTGCAGGTTAGAAGGAATAAATGGACCGCACTGTGTTCTTCGGAGTGGCCGACTTTCCAACTCGGCTGCCCGCTGAAGGTTCCTTCTCTCTGCCATTGATTACAGCAGTAAAAAAAAAAAATTTTCAGTTCTGAAAGCCACCCAGACCAGATACCTTATATCGTGGTCTGGGAAGATCTAGTCATGGATCCTCCTCCGTGGGTCCATCCCTCTGTTCCCTTAACAGGTCCATCGGCTGTATTTGCCCTCCGAGAAATAAAAAAGAAACCGGAGGTCCTGCCATCCACCGACCCGGACTGGCTTCTCTCTGATCCTCCTCCCCCTCCCTATCCTCCTTCTCTCCAATCACAGGCAGCCAGCCTGTCAGCGCCACCAGAGGACCATCAAGAACCCGAGAGAGGGCCTGCTCAAGGGACACATGGCAAACGAGTGGCCTCTCCAGAGGCAATCCATATCTTCCCCCTGCGGGCTTATGGCCCTCCTGATGAAGAGGGAAACCAGCCCTTACAGTACTGGCCTTTCTCCTCTTCCAATCTTTACAACTGGAAATCTCAAAATCCTCCTTTCTCTGAAAACCCCCAGGGTCTCACTGACCTTGTCGAATCCCTTCTCTTTACTCATCAGCCCACCTGGGATGACTGCCAGCAGCTCCTCCAGGTCCTGTTCACCACCGAGGAGAAACAACGGATCCTCCTGGAGGCTCAAAAGAACATTCCAGGAGATGATGGCTGACCTACCCTCCTCCCTGATGTTATAGATGCAGGATTCCTGTTGATTAGACCTAACTGGGATTTCAACTCGGCAGAAGGTAGGGAGCACCTGAAGGTCTATCGCCAGGCTCTAATGGCAGGTCTCTGGGGGGCAGCAAAACGCCCTACCAATTTGACTAGGGTAAGAGAGGTGAACCAGGGGCCCAATGAGTCTCCATCAGCATTTCTGGAAAGACTCATGGAGGCATTCCGTCAGTTTACCCCATATGATTCTAGTAGTGAAGAGCACAAAGCTACTGTGACAGTTGCTTTTATTGACCAGTCTAGTAGAGACATCAGAAAGAAACTGCAGAAGCTTGAAGGGTTACAAGATAAGTCATTGAGGGAATTAGTGCAGGAGGCTGAGAAGGTTTATCATAATAGAGAGTCAGAAGAAGAAAAAGAAATAAAGAGAGAAAAGCACCGAGAAAGAAATTTCCATAAAATTCTGGCCACTGTAGTCAGGGAAACTAGGGAGCCTAATGAGACAGTACTGGGCAACAAGAAGGGACCCCCTGGCAAAAGATCAATGTGCATATTGTAAAGAGAAGGGACACTGGGTTCAAATCTGCCCCAGGAAAAAGAAAAAGCCTCAAGCCCCCAAAGTCTTAGCCCTACAAGAAGTCAGTGATTAGAGAGGATGGGTTTCGGATCCCCTCCCTGAACCCAGGGTAACTCTAAAAGTGGAGGGGACGCCTACTCAGTTTGTGATAGATACTGGAGCCGAAAATTCAGTATTGCCACGAGCAAAAGGACCTTTTCTCAAGGGGAAATCGTGGGTGCAAGGGGCTACAGGGTACAGACAGTACCCACGGACTACCTGAAGGACGGTGGACCTAGGCGTGGGCTGGGTATCCCACTCGTTCATTGTCATCCCTGAGTGCCCCTACCCACTACTAGGAAGAGACCTCCTCACCAAAATGGGTGCTCTAATCCATTTTGAACCCGAGGGACCTCAGGTGCTAAATCGACAAGGAAAGCCTCTCCAGATACTAACTCTCAGGTTAGAAGATGAATACCAATTATTTGAAAAACAAGGGTGGGAGTCTGGACAGATGGACTGGTGGTTAGAGAACTACCCCCAAGCGTGGGCAGAAACTGCAGGGATAGGGAAGGCTAAAAACCGGCCCCCCGTCCATGTAGAACTAAAGGCTCAAGCCAGTCCTATAGCTGTCCGACAACACCCAATGTCCCGAGAAGCACGCGAAGGCATCTGACCACACATTGCCCATTTGCTTCAACTGGGGTTCCTAAGGAAGTGCCAATCAGCCTGGAACACACCCTTGCTGCCAGTCCAAAAACCTGGGACTAATGACTACCGACCGGTCCAAGATCTCCGAGAGGTAAACAAACATGTGGCTGACATCTATGCCACCGTCCCTAATCCCTATAATCTTCTAAGTTCTTTACCTCCAGACAGGACCTGGTATTCGGTACTGGATCTCAAAGATGCATTCTTCTGTTTGCCACTGACTGTAAAGAGTCAAGACTACTTTGCCTTTGAGTGGAAAGATTCAGAGACTGGCCTAACAGGGCAACTCACATGGACCCGCCTGCCTTAAGGATTTAAGAACTCGCCCAAAATCTTTGATGAGGCCCTCCACCAGGACTTGGCCATGTTCCGGGCCTCTAACCCCCAGGTAACTCTGTTGCAGTATGCAGATGACCTCCTCCTGGTGGCAGCCGATGAGGAACTGTGTCTGGAAGGAACAAAGCATCTCCTTACAGAATTGGGAGAACTGGGCTATCGAGCCTCCACCAAAAAGGCCCAGATCTGCAAGCGACAGGTCAGTTACCTGGGGTACCTTCTTAAAGACGGGAAAAGATGGTTGTCTGAGGCCAGAAAGGAGACAGTGTTTCACATTCCGCCATCCTCTAACCCAAGACAAGTCAGAGAATTTTTAGGTACTGCCAGGTTCTGCCACCTGTGGATACCTGGTTTTGCTGAGATGGCAGCCCCATTATATCCCCTCACTAGGAACAGTCAGCCCTTCAAATGGGGAAGAGAAGAACAACAGGCTTTTGACAACATTAAGACGGCCTTAATGTCCACGCTGGCTCTGGGGCTCCCCGACGTAACTAAACCCTTCCACCTGTATCTGGCAGAGAATAAAGGGGTTACAAAGGGGGTCCTAACTCAAAGATTGGGGCCCTGGAAAAGGCCAGTAGCATATCTGTCTAAAAAACTAGACCCAGTAGCCTTGGGGTGGCCAGCTTGTCTAAGGATTGTAGCGGCAGTAGCAGTTCTGGTAAAAGATGCTGACACGTTGACTATGGGACAGAGTTCAGTAATCTCGGCACCTCATGCCTTAGAGAGTATTGTCCGCCAGCCCCCCGACCACTGGCTCACAAATGCTCGCATGACTCATTATCACACTCTGTTACTGAATTCAGACTGGGTTACTTTTGCTCTGCCGGTGAGCTTAAATCCAGCCCCGTTGCTCCCAGACCCGGACCTTGACCCTCCTATCCATGACTGCCAACAAGTGCTTGCTGAGGCACATGGGCGGCCAAAAGACTTGTCAGATCAGCCTCTGATGGATGCCGAAGCCACCTGGTTTACTGATGGCAGCAGATCCTGGAGGAAGGAGTACGAAAAGCAGGAGCTGCTATAGTAGATGGCCAGAACCTGATATGGGCACAGACTTTACCTGCCGGAATGTCCACCCAGAAAGCAGAACTCATCGCCCTCACAAAAGCCCTTGAACTAGGAGAGGGCAAAAGAATGAACATCTATACGGACAGCAGGTATGCCTTTGCCACTGCCCATGTGCACGGTGCTATATATCAACAGCGGGGTCTGCTAACTTCTGAAGGAAAAGAAATAAAAAACAAGGCAGAGATCATAGCCCTGCTAGAGGCCCTTCACAGACCACTAAAAGTGAGAATTACACACTGCCCGGGCCACCAAAAAGGGGATTCCCCCATCTCCAGGGGAAACAATTTGGCCAATTCAGAGGCAAGGGCGGCAGCCCACGGGTCCTCGTCTATTTTGTTGGTTAACGTCCCTGAGCCAGAAAAGCCCGAATTTAAATATTCAGATGAGGATGTAGCAGTGATCTCAAGGGACTCTAATAACCATTTTGATCAGGAAAAAGGGCGTTGGCGTGCAGAATCAGGTAAGCCTATCTTGCCACAAGAACAAGCCCACGCCATGATCAAATAAATGCACCAGTGGACTCATCTGGGAGTAGACAAAATGACCCAGACTGCCCTGAAGACAGAACATTATATCATAGGGCTAAGACAATTAGCAGAGCAGATAGTTAAAAGCTGTGTACCTTGTCAAAAAGTAAATGTCTGCAAAAATACAGCGGGACCTGGCAAGAGATTCAGGGGAGACAGACCAGGGGTGAATTGGGAAGTAGATTTTACAGAGGTCAAGCCAGGCAGATACGGTTACAAGTATCTCCTAGTTTTTATAGACACCTTCTCCGGATGGGTGGAAGCATTCCCAACAAAACAAGAAACAGCCACCGTTGTGGTCAAGAAAATCCTGGAAGAAATCTTCCCGTGCTTCCGGGTGCCCAAGGTAATTGGGTCCAACAAGGGACCCGCCTTCATTGCCAAGGTAAGCCAGTGACTGGCCAGATACCTAGGGGTCAATTGGAAATTACATTGTATCTATAGACCCCAGAGTTCAGGACAGGTAGAAAGGATGAACAGGACTCTAAAAGAGACCCTGACTAAATTAACCATGGAGACTGGCGTGGACTGGGTGATGCTCCTTCCCTCGGCCCTGTTTAGAGCTAGGAACACTCCCTCCTGGTTCAACCTGACTCCCTTTGAAATTCTCTGTGGTACCCCTGACCCCTGGACTTTACTGGGGGATGCTTTTGAACCCACTTGCCACAATAACAGTGACTTATATGCCAGGTTGAAAGGACTGCAAGCGGTGCAGAAGGAAGTCTGGACGCAGCTGGCGGCCGCCTATTAACCTGGGACCCCCGAAGTTTCTCACCATTTCCAGGTTGGAGACACAGTCTATGTGAGACGACATCGTTCCCAGACCCTGGAGCCTCGCTGGAAAGGACCTTACCTAGTGCTTTTAACAACCCCAACAGCTGTAAAAGTAGATGGAATCTCCACTTGGAGCCACACCTCGCACATAAAACCTGCACCACCAGAGGACCAAGGACTGAGAGACGCCGCCTGGAGAGTGCAGAGCTCCAAGGAGCACGCCTTAAGACTGAAAATTGTTCGGACACCCTAAATATTATAAGATGAAAACTCTCTCGCTCCTCTTATGCCTAACAATTCTCTTCCAAGGTGCAAAAACTGGCAGCCCACACATCCCCAGAAATTTCACTTGGTATGTTGTAAATGGGGTGGGAGATACAATCTGAAGTCAATCCAAGGTGACTACAGGAGGGTGGTGGCCTGACTTATTTCCAGATGTGTGTAAGCTAGCTTTAGGAGCCCCAGGCAACTGGGATTTAGAAGGATACTTTGATGCTCACAAACCCCCTTCTACCCTCTCCCCACAGGGGCGCCTCGGGCTCGATCCATGAGGGGGCTGCTCTACTAGAGATGGGAGAAGTGTGCTGAGCGCCCTCACCTTCTATGTGTGCCCTGGGTTCCACCGTGACAGGGCACTTAACCACAGATGTGGAGGGAAAGGAAATTATTTCTGTAAGAACTGGGGCTGCGAGACCTCGGGGGACACGTATTGGGGGTCCCTCATCATCCTGGGACTATATAAAGGTGACTGCTAATTATACCCACCAAAAGACAGGGAGCCAAGGAAATCCAAATTGGAAAAATGTCCCTGCCTGCAGTGGGTGGTGCCACCCCCTCAGAGTGTCCTTCACAGAAGCAGGGAAAAAGGCTAGCGGATGGGACAAAGGATATATGTGGGGATTAAGGTTTTTTAAAGAGAGGTATGATGATGGGCTGTTGTTTGCCATCAAACTAAAAATAGAAACCCAGTATACTGCCATAGGCCCAAATAAATACCTAGTTTCAGGGATCAAACCAAAGACTACCTCAGCACCCCCAGGTACCCAACCAGAGTCCTCAGTCCCCACTGCAGGGACAGAGGTGGCAGCACCAAAGAAAATAACTCAGCCTCCTGAACCCAGGCCTCAAGAACAACCTGGGTTATTCCGCTTAATTTCTGAAGCCTTCAAGGTCTTAAATAGTACCAACCCCAATGCTACCCGCTCCTGCTGGCTTTGTTATAATGTTGCTCCCCCATGTTATGAAGGAATAGCCTTCAGAAATGAAATTAATACTACAACTGATGTCTCCAACTGTCGTTGGCAGCAACGACAAGTCAAACTCACTCTGTCAGCTGTCGCAGGGCAAGGAACATGTGTGGGAAAGATCCCCTCCTCACACAGCCAGCTGTGCAACCAGACTCTTAACGTGACCCAGTGGTCTAGTGGCACATATCTGTGGCCCGCTCCAGAAGGATGGTGGGCCTGCGCTACTGGGGTCACGCCCTGTGTTAGCTTACAGGTCCTAAGAGGGACCCAGGATTTCTGTGTCTTGGTTCGGTTGTTGCCTCAGCTCATTTATCATCCCTATGAAGAACTATTATCATATTGGGATGAAAATAACGGGAACTACCGAACCAAAAGGGAGCCCCTAAGTATCACGCTCTCTGTCCTCTTAGGCTTAGGATTGGGAGCAGCTGGGGCAGCTACAGGAGCTTCAGCTCTGGTTATGCAACATCAGAATTACCAAAGTTTGCAGGCAGCCATAGATGCTGATATTAAAGAAATAGAAAATTCAATTACTAAGTTACAAGAGTCCCTCACCTCTCTTTCTGAGGTGGTCCTGCAAAATAGAAGGGGATTAGACCTCTTGTTTCTTCAGCGGGGGGGGCGGGGGCTCTGCGCTGCACTAAAAGAAGAATGTTGATTTTACATTGATCATTCAGGAGTAGTTAAAGACTCCATGGCTAAAATCAGGGAAGGCTTGGCAAAAAGAAAAGGAGAAAGAGATCAAAACCAGGGATGGTTTGAATCATGGTTCAACTCCTCCCCATGGCTCACGACCCTCGTATCTACTCTGTTAGGACCATTAATAATTTTAATGTTACTTCTGACCTTCGGTCCCTGCATTTTAAATCGCTTAGTAGCTTTTGTTAGGGAACGTGTTAGTACTGTCCAGATTATGATGTTAAGACAACAATATCAGGAAGTAAACCAACAAGAAACAAGTATTTCATAATTAAAATATGCACAAGAAAAAAGGGGAGGGAATTGTAGGGGATTGTAGAAAAATATAAACTTTAGAATTGTAGGGGGGTTGTAGAAAAATATAAACTTTAGTATACACAGTTTTGTGACAAATGCTTGCTAATGACATTCTAAGTAAAGCAGCTTCTAAGGGGCTATTAAGCAGCTTCTAAGGGGCTATTAAGCAGCTTCTAAAGAGGCCATACAAGGGGCAGGTGGGCCCAAGTACACTAAACATTCCAAGAAGGGAATGGCCCCCACCCGGTTCCAGGAACTGACTAGTTCCTTATCTAAGAGCCTCCTGGCCAGGCCCCAGGGAAGATATACGATTGAGAGAAGCACTGTTCCTTATCGGGGGTACCAGCCTGCTAAAGCCTACCTGTAAATCTAAAGGTGCCACAGATCTAGATCTATCGGGGTGCCAGCCTGCTGAAGTCTGCCCATAAATCCAAGGGCGCCACAGATAACCAACAACTCATCCTGTCATAAAGATCTGTTCAGGAAAAACTGTATAAAAGGTGCTTGTATTGTAAACTGGGGGGCCGCTTTTGTCCTGAAGATGAAGCTACCCCAGCATGCTGGAATAATAAAACCTCATGTTTATTGCAACGGTCTCTATCTTGTGGTCTTTGTGAGGTGAGCCATCCCGACGTGTGGGATTTGTGCATGGTGCACGGATCTTACACTGGTGGCCTACTTTCCCTGGAAAGATACCACAGCTATCAACTGTTAGCTGAAGGAGAGGGAGCCTTGTATTCTTGCCTGCACATGCCTGGAGTTGAATTTCTGCCATGCTGAGCTGGGAGGGGCAAGAGCGGAAAGAGGCTGTGGTTCGCATGCTACAGAGTCATTGTTTTTAACCATGTCATAATTGATTTGCTTGGTTAAATGTTTCTTCATTTGCTGTATGCCCTTAAGACAATTTCCAAGACTTTAAATGATTGGTTCTTAGACATAATTTTTCCATTTATGCTCATTTCCCTGGAGAGCAGGTCCACATAATTTGCATGCTGCTGTTGTAGAAGTGTAACTGTCTCTCTGGAAAAACTTTTAATAACAAATTTAATTTTACTAGGACAATATTTCTCAAAAACAAATAACTTGACCAAAAAATGGGCAAAAGGCATGAATAAACTTTTCATAGAAGAAGACACACAAATGGCCAACAGTTATATAAAAAGGTGTTTGACATCACTGATCATTAGGAAAATGCAAATCAAAACCAAAATGAAATATCACCTTACACCTGTTCAGAGGTATGGTTATCACAAAGTCAAAAAATAACAAGTGTTGGAGAGGATGTGGAGAAAAGGGGACCCTTGTACACTGTTAATGGGAATGTGACTTGGTACAGCTATTGTAGAAAACAGTATAGAGATTCCTCAAAAAATTAAAAATAGAATGACCATATGCTCTGGCGATCCCACTTCTCAGTGTATATGCAAAGGAAATGAAATCGGTCATATCAGAGATATGTGAACTCCCATGTTCACTGTAGCATTAGTGACAATAGCCAAGATATGGAATCAATCTAAGTGTTCATCAACAGATAAAGAAATTGTGGTATGTATATACAATGGAATATTATTCGGCCTTAAAAAAAAAGAGAGAAATCCTGTCATTATGCTAAGTAAAATAAGACAGGCACAGAAATACAAATACCGAATGATCTCATTTATATGTACAATCTAAATATTTGAAGTCATAGAAGCATAGAGTAGAATGGTGATTGCCAGGGATGTTGGCCAAAGGATAAAAAGTTTTAGTTATGCAGGATGAAGAAGTTCTGGAGATCTAATGTCAGATCAGCATGGCAACTAAAGTTAATAATACTGTACTGTATACTTGAAATTTGCTACGATTAAAAGAGCAGATCTTAAGCGTTCTCACCACAAATACACAGATACACACACACACACACACACACACACAGTGTAACTGTGAGGTGATAGATATGGTAATTAGCTTGATTGTGGTAATCATTTTGCAGTGTACATATATATCAAAACATCACATTGTACACCTTAAATATATACAATTTTTATCTGTCATCTATACCTCAATAAAGCTGGGAAAAAAGAACAGAGAAAAAATAAAAACAAACAAACAAAAAAAAACACTGGATGAGTGGGAAAAAAAGTGATTCTCAAAATGTGGTAAACAGGAGTTTCAAGATGGCGGCGGCTGCGGCGGCTGCGGCGGCTGGCGCGGAGTAGCTGAGGTGGAAAAGGTGGCCACTGGGCCTCAGGCAGCCGGGAAACTTGTGGACCTTCCTCTGGCCATCTCTTAAGGGAGGACTGCTGCTGCTGGCCGGTCGTGGGGGCTCAACGCCACTTTGCCCCCGGCAGGAGAGGCTGCCTCATTTACAGGCAACAGCTTTGAAGTGTGGAGCAGGAAAAGAACTGATTCTTAGCTGCAAAAGTGAGTCTTGAAACAGGGAACACGGCGCCAGGGCTGCTGTGGATGCAGCCAGGATCCCGGAGGCCGGGGCCGCGCTGAAGGCGGCCAGCTGCCCTATTCAGGATTCGAGGTTTCAGGCCGGCATTAAAGAAGACTCCTGGGAGCGCCCGAGCGGCGCCGCGACTGAACAGCCCGAGGCGGCAGCGCCGAGAACACGGAAGGCAACAAACCAGAGACAGAGCGAGCGCCCGACCTGGCACAGCACTGTGAGTGATCCCTGGCACAGCTCTGTTCGGGGGGTGGATGCCCACGAGGCTCCCCGCCTGCACCACCAGGCCACTCACTGCCCCGGTGCTGCCTCCATTTTCCCAGGTGCGGGCAGCTCCGCCCTGCTCGGCCATCACTGAGCCCATTTGCTTGGCCTGGCGCGGGGCTTTCCGGACCCTGCGGGCCGACCTCTTCTCCCACTCCCTCCACGGTTCTCTGGCAGGGCTGGGGGTGTGGGGCGTCCCGACCAGTTTTGGGAGGGCTAGGAAGTACGGGCGGGCCGACTGTCACTCCACCACACCCTGGACTCCGGCCCCGGTAAACTTCCTGTTACTGGGAGGCAGATACCATCTCTGCGACCACCAGTTTGGAAAAAAGCCTAACGAATTTCTGGTTGGGAATAGTGTGGTAGGAGAGTTCCCAGGTCCGCTTGAACCTGCCGGAGAGCAGGCTGCAGGCGGGCACTAGACTCGGTTTATACCGGGGGGATACAAAGGTGAACAAGACCCGAGAAAGATCTACACAGTGCTACAAAGGCACCCAGAGAGACCGGTCGTCTGTGCCTAGCAGAAACCTGGTAGACTTCCTGGGCGAGGCGGTGCTGAGCAGGGTCTTGAAGGCCCAGCTGATAGACAAGGGGTGCAGAAGACACGCCCCAGCCCAGCACAGTGTGCACAGAGGGGGGAGACGTGCGGCCAGGGAGGCGGAGACTCGACAGAAACCACACACCCGGTGGGGTCGCCACTGCACGATCTAACAGCCTGGGCCAGAGCACACGGAACGGGGAGAAGTCCTGTACAGAAAGTGAAAGCTCAACAGAGATCACACACCCTGTGGTACGTGATCCACCAGCCCAGCAGAGTACAAGCTGACCAGAAAGGTGGATCCCCGGAGAAGCCCAAGACCCGAGGCAACCACACACACAAGACACTAGAGGCCAACTGAGCAGTCACGGCGGGAGCCATACCAAATTGGCAACCACAGCAACATCCTAGTTAGTCATTAGTCTTAAACCGGTGGACTGTGAAACCCCCTGCCACAATGAATAAACACCAAAAAAAAGACACCAGAAATACAAAAAATCAAGAAAGTACACCACCAAAAGTTAATAAATCTCATACTCTAGATCCTATAGAACAAGAAGCCCTTGAAATAACTGACAAGGAATTTCGAGTGATAATTCTAAGAAAACTGAATGAGATACAAGAAAACTCAGCTAGACATCATGATGAAATGAGGAAAAGTATACAGGATCTGAAAGAGGAAATATACAAGGAAATCAATGTCCTGAAAAAAAATGTAGCAGAACTTGCTGAACTGAAGAAGTTATTCAGCGAAATAAAAAACACAACGGAGAGTTTAACCAACAGGCTTGTCGAAGTTGAAGAGAGAACCTCTGAACTTGAAGATGGGCTGTTTGAAATAACACAAGCAGACAAAAAGAAAGAAAAAAGAATCAAGGACATGGAAGAAAATCTGAGAGAGATATCAGACAACCTCAAGCGCTCAAATATCCGAGTCATGGGTATTCCAGAAGGGGAGGAAAATGGAGATTCCATTGAAAACATATTCAACAAAATAGTGGCAGAAAACTTCCCAGGTATAGGAAAAATCACAGATCTTCAGATCCAGGAAGCTCAACGATCTCCAAACGTATTCAACCCAAAAAGGCCTTCTCCAAGACATGTCATAGTCAAATTGGCAAAACTCAGAGACAAAGAGAGAATCTTAAAAGCTGCAAGAGAGAAGCGTCAAATCACCTATAAGGGAGCCCCAATCAGGTTAACATCAGACTTTTCATCACAAACCCTAAAAGCTAGAAAGGAATGGGATGATATTTTCAAAATACTAAAAGACAAAGATTGCCAGCCAAGAATACTCTACCCTGCAAGGCTATCCTTCCGAAATGAGGGGCAAATAGTATATTTCTCAGACAAACAAAAACTGCGGGAGTTCACTACCACAAGACCACCCTTACAAGAAATCCTCAAGGGAGTACTGGGTTTGGTTCCTGAAAAATAACTACCACTGCCATAAAAACCTAAGAAAAATCTAAACCCGCTAGTACAATAAAAATGGCATTCATGAAGAGAAAACAAGCTAACAAAAACACTATCTACAACCTAAGGAACCAACAAACAAAGAAACCAAACAGTAAATCAGAAAGCAAGGAACAAAAGACACCTAAGACAACCAAACAACCAATAAAATGCTAGGAATAAATCAACACCTTTCAATAACAACTCTTAATGTTAAAGGCTTAAACTCCCCAATTAAAAGACACAGACTGGCTGACTGGATCAAAAAGCAGGACCCAACTATATGCTGCCTACAAGAGACCCACCTCACCCATAAAGATTCACACAGACTAAGAGTGAAAGGATGGAAAAAGATTTACCATGCAAACAGAAAAGAAAAACGAGCTGGAGTGGCTATTCTTATATCTGACAAAATAGACTTTAAACTAAAAACCATAAAAAGAGACAATGAGGGACACTACTTAATGATAAAAGGACTGATCCATCAAGAAGACATAACAATCATAAATATGTACGCACCCAATGTTGGAGCAGCCAGATTTATAAAACAAACTCTATTAGACCTAAAGAAGGAAATAGACACTAATACCATAATAGCAGGGGACCTGAACACTCCACTGTCAATATTAGACAGATCATCTAGGCAAAGAATCAGTAGAGAAACACAAGATCTAAACAAGACTCTAGACCAATTGGAATTGGCAGATATCTACAGAACATTCCACCCAACAACCTCAGAATATTCATTCTTCTCATCAGCACATGGATCATTCTCCAAGATAGATCACATATTAGGTCACAAATCAAGTCTCAATAAATTCAAAAAAATTGGAATTATCCCATGTATCTTCTCAGACCACAATGGATTAAAACTAGAAATTAATAACAAACAAAACTCTGGAAACTATACAAACACATGGAAATTAAACAGCATTCTACTTAATGACATATGGGTCCAAGAAGAAATCAAGCAGGAAATCAAAAAATTTATTGAAACTAATGAAAACAATGATACATCATACCAAAACTTGTGGGATACTGCAAAAGCAGTATTGAGGGGAAAATTTATTGCATTAAACGCTCACTTCAGAAGAATGGAAAGATGGCAAGTGAACAACCTAACACTTCACCTTAAAGAACTAGAAAAACAAGAACAATCCAATCCTAAAGTTAGCAGACGGAAAGAAATCATTAAGATCAGAGCAGAACTGAATGAAATTGAAAACCAAAAAACAATTCAAAAGATCAACGAATCAAAAAGTTGGTTTTTTGAAAAGATAAATAAAATTGACAAACCATTAGCATGGCTAACAAAAAAAAGAAGAGAGAAGACTCAAATAACAAAAATTAGAAATGAAAAAGGCGATATTACAACTGATTCATCTGAAATACAAGGAATCATTCGAGACTACTATAAACAACTATACGCCAACAAATTTGAAAATCTGGAGGAAATGGATAAATTTCTGGACACACACAAGCTCCCAAAACTGAACCGTGAAGACGTAGAAAATTTGAACAGACCAATAACAATAAAGGAGATTGAAGCTGTTATCAGAAGGCTCCCAACAAAGAAAAGCCCAGGACCAGATGGATTCACAGCAGAATTTTACCAAACATTCAAAGAGGAATTGACACCGATTCTTTACAAACTATTCCAAAAGATTGAAACGGACGCAAATCTCCCAAACTCATTCTATGAAGCAAACATCATCCTGATACCAAAACCAGGTAAAGATATAACCAAAAAAGAAAACTACAGGCCGATATCCTTGATGAATATAGATGCAAAAATCCTCACTAAAATACTAGCAAACAGAATACAGCAACACATACGAAAAATTATTCATCACGATCAAGTGGGATTCATCCCAGGGATGCAAGGTTGGTTCAACATACGCAAATCAATAAATGTGATACACCATATTAATAAACTCAAACACAAGGACCATATGATCATCTCTATAGACGCTGAAAAAGCATTTGATAAAGTTCAGCACTCATTCATGACAAAGACCCTCTATAAGTTAGGTATAGAGGGAAAGTATCTCAACATAATTAAAGCCATATATGCCAAACCCACTGCCAATATCATCCTGAATGGGGAAAAGCTGAAAGCTTTTCCTTTAAGAACAGGCACTAGACAAGGATGCCCACTCTCACCACTCCTATTCAACATAGTGTTGGAAGTACTAGCCAGAGCAATCAGAGAAGAGAAGGAAATAAAGGGCATCCAGATTGGAAAAGATGAAGTCAAACTGTCCCTGTTTGCAGATGACATGATCCTATACATCGAACAGCCTAAAACCTCTACAAAAAAACTGTTGGAATTGATAAATGATTTCAGCACAGTAGCAGGATACAAAATCAACACACAAAAATCAGTAGCATTTCTTTTCTCCAATAGTGAACATGCAGAAGGAGAAATCAAGAAAGCCTGCCCATTTACAATAGCCACCAAAAAAATAAAATACTTAGGAATTGAGTTAACCAAGGAGGTGAAAAATCTCTATAATGAGAACTACAAACCACTGCTGAGAGAAATTAGAGAGGATACAAGAAGATGGAAAGATATTCCATGCTCTTGGATTGGAAGAATCAACATAGTGAAAATGTCCATACTACCCAAAGTGATATACAAATTCAATGCAATCCCCATCAAAATTCCAAAGACATTTTTCTCAGAAATGGAAAAAACTATTCAGACATTTATATGGAACAATAAAAGACCACGAATAGCCAAAGCAATGCTCAGCAAAAAAAATAAAGCTGGAGGCATAACACTACCTGACTTTAAGCTATACTACAAAGCTATAGTAACCAAAACAGTATGGTACTGGCATAAAAACAGACACACTGACCAATGGAATAGAATAGAGAATCCAGTAATCAACCCTCACACTTACTGCCATCTGATCTTTGACAAAGGCACCAAGCCTATTCACTGGGGAAGGGACTGCCTCTTCAGCAAGTGGTGCTGGGATAACTGGATATCGATATGCAGGAGAATGAAACTAGATCCATACCTCTCACCGTATACTAAAATCAACTCAAAATGGATTAAGGATTTAAATATACATCCTGAGACAATAAAACTTCTTAAAGAAAATATAGGGGAAACACTTCAGGAAATAGGACTGGGCACAGACTTCATGAATACGACCCCAAAAGCACGGGCAACCAAAGGAAAAATAAACAAATGGGATTATATCAAACTAAAAAGCTTCTGCACAGCAAAAGAAACAATTAAAAGAGTTAAAAGACATCCAACAGAGTGGGAGAAAATATTTGCAAAATATACATCTGACAAAGGATTAATATCCAGAATATATAAGGAACTCAAACAACTTTACAAGAAGAAAACAAGCAACCCAATTAAAAAATGGGCAAAAGAGCTAAGTAGGCATTTCTCTAAGGAAGATATCCAAATGGCCAACAGACATATGAAAAAATGCTCAACATCACTCAGCATCCGGGAAATGCAAATCAAAACCACATTGAGATACCATCTAACCCCAGTTAGGATGGCTAAAATCCAAAAGACTATGAACGATAAATGCTGGCGAGGCTGCGGAGAAAAAGGAACTCTCATACATTGTTGGTGGGACTGCAAAATGGTGCAGCCTCTATGGAAAATGGTATGGAGGTTCCTTAAACAATTGCAAATAGATCTACCATACGACCCAGCCATCCCACTGTTGGGAATATACCCAGAGGAATGGAAATCATCAAGTCGAAGGTATACCTGTTCCCCAATGTTCATCGCAGCACTCTTTACAATAGCCAAGAGTTGGAACCAGCCCAAATGCCCATCATCAGATGAGTGGATACGGAAAATGTGGTACATCTACACAATGGAATACTACTCAGCTATAAAAACGAATGAAATACTGCCATTTGCAACAACATGGATGGACCTCGAGAGAATTATATTAAGTGAAACAAGTCAGGCACAGAAAGAGAAATACCACATGTTCTCACTTATTGGTGGGAGCTAAAAATTAATATATAAATTCACACACACACATACACACATACACACACAAACCAGGGGGGGGGGGGGGAGAAGATATAACAACCACAATTATTTGAAGTTGATACAACAAACAAACAGAATGGACATGGTTCGGGGGGAGGGGGGGAGGGAGAAGGGAGGGAGGTTTTGGTGATGGGGAGCATTAATCAGCTACAATGTATATCGACAAAATAAAATTTAAAAAAAAAAAAAAAAAAAAAAAAAAAAAAAAGAGTGCTTAAGAGAGACCCTTCAAAAAAAAAAAAAAAAAAAAAAAATGTGGTAAACAGGTCACACTTTGTGGTTCACACTGCACAGTATTTGTATTTCTGTGCCTTTCTTATGAACCTGTGTCCTCCAGGGTCATCCATGTTTTCACAAGTGACAGAATTTCTCTCTCTTTTTAAGGCTGAATAATAATCCATTGTATAGACGTACCACATTATCAAAATCAAATTAATCTGGGAACTTATTAAAAACCTTTATGTCCTACCCTAGACTAACGGAAACAAACTCTGGAGATATGATGCAGCAATTTATGTTTTAACAAGCTCCAAACAGTTCTGATGTCTATTAAGGTGTGAAAACTATTGCTTAAAGACACATAAGTCTACTTAGATTTTATATTTTTTTCCGTAAGTCAGTTTTAGTAATTTGTATTTTTCAAAGGATTTTTCTATTTTATCTATGCTGTGACATCATTTGGACATATAGTTGTTCATAATATTCTCACATTTTCATTTTAGTGTCTATAGAATTAGTAACGATGTCCTTCTTTTATACCTGATATTAATAATTTGTCTTCTCTTTTTTATTAGTCTAATTAGAATTTTGCCAATATTGTTGATTTTTCTCATAATACCGGTTTTGATTTTATTGATTTTTCTCCATGGCTTGTCTGTTTTCTATTTTATTGATTTCTTCTCTAATCTTTATTATTACCTGATGTTACTTTAGCTAAATTTGCTCTTTTTATCTAGTTCCTTAGGGTGAAAGCTTAGGTTATTGATTTCTAACTTTTCTTCTTTTCTACACTTTATTTTAGTCAAAAGCCTGAGAAATGATAACTTTTCCTCTTTTCTAAATAAACATTTAAAACTATAAATTTTCCCCTATGCAATGCTTTAGCTACATCTCGCATATCTTAATATGTACTGTGTTCTTTTTTATTCAGTTCAAAATATTTTCTAATTTTCCTTGTACTTTCTTTGTTCTCTTGCTCGTGGATTATTTGAAAATTTGTTGTTTGATTCCAAATATTGGTGGGTTTTCCAGATATCACTGTTATTGACTTCCAGTGTAATTCCATTGTTGCCATAGTACGTACCTCACATTCCTTCAGTCTCTGTAAATCTATTGAGATTTGTTTAATGAACCAGTCTATGGCGTATGTTGTTAAACGTTTTCTGTGCATTTAAAAAGGTCGTGTATTCTTCTCTCATTGGGTAGAATGGTCTCTAATGTCAGTTAGATCCAGTGGTTTGTACTCAAGTATTCTTTGTACTTGTTCAATCAATTAATGAGAGGGCTGTTGAAATCTTTAACTACATTTGTGGATTAATCTACTTATCCTTCCAATTATGTTTTTGCTTCATTTATGTTGCAGCTTTGTTACTGGGTTCAAACACATTTAGGATTGTTATGTATTTTAGATAGACTGACTGAATTATTATTGTGAAATGTCCCTCTTTATCTCTGGTAATAATTATTATTCCTAAGTCCACTTTGCTGATATTTATGCAGCCACTGCACCTTTTTGAGGTTAGTGTTAGTGGGGAAGATTGTCAGTGTTGGATAGGTGACTGAGGAATATCTTTTTCCACCCATTTAAATTTTTCTCCAATTTTAAAAATCGTATTCTTCAGATATATCAATTTCATGAAAGACAAGGAAAGTTTGAGAAACTGTTCCAGATTAAAGGAGACTAAAAAGACTTGACAACTAAATGCAATGTGTGATTCTGAACTGGATTCTCTACTAAAAAAATAATTGCTATTAAGAACATTTTGGGTACAACGAAGTTCATTGGAATTTGGACTGTAGAGTAGATGTATATCATTAGGTTATGTAATTAGATCTATAGATTATTGATACCAGTGTTAAATTTCCTGAGTTTAGTAACAGAATTGTGGTTATATAAAAGAATAGCCTTATCTTAGGAAATAATCACTAAAAAATTAAGGGGTATAGTGGTATGATGTATACAGTCTACTCTTGAATAACTCAGAAGAATAACATGTGTTTTTATATAACTATCAATCTGCTGAGAGAAGATAAAACAAATGTGGCCAAATGTTAAAAATTGGTGAATCTGGGTAAAGAGACTATAGGAGTTCTTCAAATAATTCTTGTAACTTTCCTATGGCTTCAAAATAAAATTAAAAGAAAAAATAGTAAGGAATATATAAGCTTATAGAGGGTAAATAGAATATAAAAGAGATGATCAAATAGAAAACAAATAGTGAGATGGACATAAACCTCAATGTATCTATCAGTAATTACATCAAATTCTTAACACTCTAAGGATGTCTTTTAAAGAGAAAAAAAAATGCAGAATGGAGACCCCCCACCCAACTATATGCTTGTAAGAACACATCATAAATACAGGAATACAGAAAGGTTCAAAGGAGAAAAGTGTAAATGGATATACCATGCTAAGAGAACTGGTGTGACTCTACTAATATTGGACAAAGTAAACTAAGACACTAGGCACTTCCAGGTGGACTGATTTCATAATGTTAATGAGATCAGCCCACCTGGAGTTTTAGCAATTCTAAATCTTGATGCACCCAATAGCATAGTTTTAAAACATGTAAAGCATATTAACAGGATTACACTGAGAAACAGGCAAATCCACAGTCACAGTGGGAGATTCTAATAACTCTGTCAACAACTGACAGAAGAAACAAAGAAATACTTAATCATATATGTATCTTTTTTTAAGTGGACATATATTCATTATATTCTGTCACCAACACGTTTTTTTTTTTTTGGCGGTTGACTCGAATGCCTGGATGTTATTAGTAAAGTTTTCATATGCATACACTCCTTGTGGAATGCACAGGTAAGTCAGTCTCTTTGACAGGCAGGAGAAAGAAAAAGTTAGTTTGCCAGGTTCGCGTTCTGTTTCTCTCCTTGGTAAGAACCTACTGTTTGTTGCTCAGTGAATATCATTGAGCTGTCTAAACCCGCGGGGTCTACTGCAACAAACCCTTACTACACACTCACTCCGAGCATCCACTGGGGATTTGAAGATGAAAAAGAAATAATCTCTGCTCTCAGGAATTTCAAAGCACAGCGAGAAGGGAAGAAACGTATATAATTAACCAGAATTCAAGGTGACAAGTACCATGTTAACTGCTGGAAATGGTGTTATGAGAATAAAAAACGTTACTCAAAAAATGACTGCCTCAAGAAAACCAGACTTTTGAGAACTCTCTGCCTTCACTAGTGTCTTCATTAGGGATCATTTGGTGACAAGGAACAGGCATTTACTCCCACTACTTCAAGTTAAAGAAGTAATTTATCGGAAAGGTAACAGGGGTGCTTCATGGCACACAAGAACAATGTGCAAGGCCGAGCCTCAGGAGGGACTACAAGTGGGTGCTTGGGCCGTGTGGCCTCTTATCACGACGATGTCCTGTTTGCCTCGGGGAAAACTGCAGGCTGGCTTTGCCTGCTTTGGTGTGCACACAGCTCCTCTAGACCCATGATTTCATAATTTAATTTGACAGTGGAGAACTATTAAGGTCACATTTCCAAGTATCCAGAGAAAAATCTGATGGCCCACTTTGGGTAAGACAGCTGTGGGCAGCCAGACGTGGCCAAGGATCATGAATGTGGTCTCCTGCCCATTCAGCAGAGGGTGAGGGAGAAAACTCTTTAAAAAGGGGATGTGGACAATGTAGGTAACACAGCCACAGCAAATGGGCTGACTGTAGGGGTTTCAGCCATCTCTCTACATGGCTAATTATCGTAGTCGTGGCACTGACAAAAAATGTTACTCACTGTTTTCATAGCCCCTGTGGGAAAAAGGTTTGCCTCAATAAATCCAAGAGTGGATAAAGGTTACATGCAAGACACAGTTGTCAATTCTAGCTGAAATTATCAGTGTTCATAATGGGTTCCACAAGGACGGAAATACCAATAAAAGGATACAGGCAAAGTACCAAAGACAGTGGCAGAACTACAATAGCAACTTGAAAATGTGTTTTCTCTTGCGGTGGACATTCGTTCCCAGCATCTATTCCTGCCTTCTCCCTTCCCAACAGTACTCTGGTTTTCTTAGCTATGTGATTCACAGGGGATTGGTCACCCATTTAACTCCAGAGATAAAAACTGACTGGCCTAAGTCTTCAACATAACCTATTACCCTAGTCACGGTGATTGGTTCTAAGACGGGCACATGAACCAAACCATGTCTAAAAGTCCCCATTTAGGGGACTTTGAGCTCTCTGGGAAGTACACTCTCTCCCTCTGAACTTGGACCAGGGAGCATACAGATCTTGAGAACAGCTGGCAGCTATTCTAGAAACACAAACAGATCTGTGAGAATGGACTTAATATGTTAAAACTAATTGAAGTAGAGCAGTAACGTGGGCAGAGAGGCACAGGTGATGAGCACATCATTGATTAAACATCTTGAATTTAACATGGCCAATTCATAGCCCTTTTCCCCTGTTCTTGCAAAAGGTCTGCTCCTCCCCCAGTATGTCAGGCCAGGATAGGCAAGATTGTGGTGCAGTGACATCCCCCAAATCTCAGTGACTTAAAACAACACAGGTTTATTTCTCATAGCGCATGCTGAATGGCAGTTGGCAGAAATCTCTGTTGCACACCATCCTTATTCTAGGACCCAGGTTGATGGAGCAGCAACAACCACCCAGGAGAGAGTTCTAGATTTTGCACCGATGGTTAAATGCTCTGACCCAGAAGTGACACATCTCATTGTCCAGAACAAAAGCCCCACCTACCCAAAACGGAGCCAGGAAGAAGGGAAAACCAGAAATATTTATTGAACATCAATGACTACCATGCCGATCTTCTCCATCTCCAGAAAAGGCACCATCATCATACAACCAATTACTCAAGGAAGAAAAACAAAACAACAACAACAAAAAAACTCAAACAACCCAAAAAACAAAAAAGTAGATGTTACCCTTGATCCCTTTTTCCTTTATTCTTAATGTCAAATACACCAGCAAGTCCTATCAAGCCTACTTCTCCTCCTTCTCTACCACTCTCATTCTGTTCCCACACACCATAACCTTACGTGAACTCCTCCTGAACTGAATCTGTAACTGGTCTCCCTGCTTCTAATCTTATTCCCCGTCCACCAGAGTCTAATTTCCACACATCATCTGTGGAAGGCTGATTAATGCTCCCCTTCCCCAAAGATATCCACTTCCTAATCTCTACAACCTCTAAATGTCATATTACTTGGCCAAAATGTCATGTCACGTTTGCAGAGGTGATGGCTATGAACCTTAAGATGGGGGAGATAACCCCCTTTATCCAGTGGATCCAATCTAATCTCAGGAGTCCTTTAAAGTGGAGACCCTTTCCCAGCTGAAGTCAGAAAGATGCAGCAGAGCAGAGACAAGAAATACGGCAGTATGAAGACATGACACCCTGTTGCTGGCCCTGAGATGTAGGGGGCTATGACCAAGAACCAGTGAGAGGTTGAGGAGCTAAAAATGGTCCCCAGATGAAAGCCAGTGAAGAAATGAGAAACTTAGTTCTTCTACCTGAAGAAGTCTGGAGATGGACTCGTCCCTAGAGCCTTCAGAAAGGAGCCTAGTTCATCCTTGTGAGACTCTAAGCAGAGGAAGCAGCCAAGCCACACTGCACCTGGACTGACTACAAAACTGTGAAGCAATGTGTTTGTGGTATTTTAATCCTCCAGGTTTTCGATAACTTGATGTGGCAGCAATAGAAAACTAACACAGCATTCATAGACATCCTTTTTGAAACATAAATTAGATAATGTTACTACCCTGCTCAAAATCCTCCAGTATTTTTCTATACCATTTGGAAAAAAATTCACCCTCTTTATGGTGGCATGTGTGACCTGACTTCTGCATAGTTCTGTTCTCTCCCTTCCCATGTACCTATCTCTTGACAGTTCCATCAAGCTCCTTCCTACCTCAGGAGTTTTGAAATAACTGGCCCATCTGCCTGGAACCTTCTTCCCACCAATCTTAGCATGGTGAGTTTCTTCTTGTAATGTGAACATTAGCCTAAATGTCATCTCCTCAGAGAAGGCTTTCTGAGCACTTATAACCAAGTACCTACACAATCACAGCACCTTATTCCCATTATCTTCAAACATTTGTCATTCTTTGTATTTTTGTTGTTGTATCTTCTACTAAAATGTAGACTCTACAAGGATATGGGTCTTCTCTGTTTTGTACACTAATGTGTTCCTAGTGCCTATAGGTCTCAATAAATATCACTGGGACATTAGATAAAGTCTTTGCTAAAGGCCTAGAAAAACCCAGCTAACAGTGCTAAAAAATGCCCTTCATAAAGGGCGTAAGCTAACTTGGGTTAGGTTTTCTCTAACACACAATATAAAACTTACTAACTGGTACCTCGCCCTCTGTTTTCCTTTAGAGGTTATCATAACCATTTTTATTTAGTGCAATTACAGAATTTTAAAAATTCATGTGTGTATCATAAGCCTACCCTCATACCTTATCCTTAGCTTTCCCCTGGCATAGAGTAGGAACTTAGTAAGTTCTCATTGAAAGAATCATTGAGCTCCATGATGGCATAGGGAAGGCTGTGTTCATAATTTTCATAATCCACCAGGCTCTTTCAGATACTCAAAGATTCTGAAAGATTTTCTTCTAATAAATAGTCTGTCCAGAAAGACAGCAAATTACAGTAAAGTCCCCTAACAATGGTTTTGTCTATTTGTACTACACTATTATCAATAATACCCAAAGTACTTTTCTAGCCACAGAGTGAATCTAGCGTGAGATCAGGTGTTAGAAAAAAATCATTAACAGCAGTGAGTGCTAAATGAGCACAACTTATGTAAATAATCTTAATAGCAATAAGAGAGATAATTGTTCACAGGTGTCATTTCCTAGGGAAAAACATCCACCTTTTCTTACTAGAGAAATGCTAATAGTTTCATTAAATTTATGAGCCTTAATTAGCACACTGCTGTTCTAATTATTGTGCTAGTCTTGAAATCAGGTCCTTCACTCCTTTTCCTCTCTTAAGCAGATTCAAACACAATCAATCACTCTACCTCTTTCTGAATATGTGCATCTTGGCAAGGATTTGACATTTACCTTCAACAATGACGAGGTCTCTTCTAAAAACATTTACTCAGTCAGTGTCTCTTAGCCTTTGTCCATGGCGTTCTCTCTCTTCCACTCATACACACATACACACAGACACAAACATACCTTTCCTTGTGTTGCAAATACATATCTCAGGAATTACTAAATTAATTTCTTTATAAACTGTTAGCCTCCTCAGTCCCTAAAGTTTTTTTTTTTTTAAAGTTTTTTTTTTTACAGCAAGAATTGTTAACATAAAATTACTAAGGGATCTTTAGTGTCTAACTAAAGTGTAACTTTGTTCTTTATATGTTTCTCTTTCATATTCTAATTTTGACAATGATAATAATATTTTGCAGCTTTCCATCTATTGTACTCATCATGTGCTTGGTATTTGGCCTAGTGCTTTAAATGCTGTCTCATTTAACCCACCCAAGAATCCTATAGGTAAATTATTATTACACCTCCATTTACAAAAGAAAAAACTGAAGCTAAGAGTATAAGAGGCATTCCCAAAGTAATTTAGGCCCATTCTCTTTCCCTGTGGGACTTCAGTTACACTTCTAGGATAAACTGAAATGTTCTAAAATACTTTTCATGCTCTTTCCTTTGCTTTTCATCTTTTCCCCTGTGATTTATTCTGAATATTTCCTTCTAACCTACTGTCCAGTTGGTTAATTCTCTGTTTAGCTGTATCTAATTTGCTATTTAACCCAACACTGAGTACTTAATTTACTGCATTTTTTAGTTCCAGTATTTCCATTTTGTTTTTTTAATGGTTTTCAGTTCTTCATCTAAATTCTCTGTCATTTAATTTCTTGAATAAGCATAGTTAAAGTCTATGCTTTAGATTCCAATATCTGCCCATGACTGTTTCTATTTCAATTGTTTTAGTCTTGTTTTTTAGTAATTATTCCCAGTGACTTGTGATTAATTGCTAGACAGTGTGTATAAAAATTGTAGAGATAATTTGAGGCCATGGATAAGGTTATCATCCTTCACAGCAGATTTACATTTGCTTCTGGCAGGCAATTTTGATAGTAGCCTCTTCTCCCAGGATAAAGTATAGCCTCTTTAGAGACTCAACTGATTGGCTGGGAGATTCACTATGGTCACTCAGCCCTAATCCCAATATCCCCTCAGAATTGTATAACCCCTGAAATCTCTGTTCAGCTCTCTGCCACCTACCAGATGTTCTCTGCTAAGCCATAAGTATTAGTCTGTTTTGGTTGCTTATAACAAAATACCTGAAATGGAAATGTATAAAGAAATAAAATTTATTTACTACAGTTTCAGAGGCTGGGAAGTCCAAAGTCCCAGAAACACATCTGGTGTGGGCCTTGTTCTTGATGGTGGCTCTACAGCAACACAGGGTATCACATGGCAAGAATAGCTGAGCCAAGAGAGAATGAGCTAACCTTCTCACGCTTTCCTTATAAAGATATCAGAACCATGCCATGACAACCCATTAAACCATCAACCCATTACTCAATGAATGGATCAATCTATTCACGGGTAGGGTCATTGCACTCTAATCACCTCTTAAAGGCCCCACCTTTCAATTACCATAATAGGATCCCACCCCGAACACTGCTATAGTGGGGACTAATATATGAACCTTTGAGGGACATAATTCAATCCATAGCACCACATCTGGTTAGGAATTGGCCAAGGATCCAATGGGAAATTCTCAGGTTTTCTTTGTTGCAAGTTCTTTCTCCCTTGTGCTCTGTCCCTCCAACCACCGCCAAATCCCAGCCACCTTAGCAGCCATAAACTCCAATCTGTTCCATCCAGTAATCCTGCAATACTGTGTTTGGGCTCCATTTTCCTGTGCCACAGTTTGGAAAAGACTCTAAGAATAAAAGCAGGGTGAAAATAGGATTCACTTTATGCTTCTCTTCTATCGAAGTTTATAGCCCTGTGTTAGCTGCTGTCAAAAACTCAATTATATCCAGACTCTGTTCTTTTAAACTATCTATGATAGGAAGAATTTGAAGAAGCCTCCCAAGATTCCCATTCCCTGATGAACATGCCCTATATAATTTCTTTGCCTTGAGTGTGGGTGAGACCTGTGAATGTGTAGATTTCACTCCTGAAATTAGGTTATGCTATACGGCAAAGGTGAAAAAATTCTGCTGATGTAATTCAGGTCACAAATAAGTTGATTTTGAGTTAATAAAAATGGGGGTCATATTTGGTGGGTCTGACCTAATCAGGTGAAATGTCTTAAAAGAGGAACTGGACTTTTCCTGAAGAGAGAGATGCTTCCTGCTGAACTTGAAGAGGCAAACTTCCATCTTGTGAGTTGCCTATGAAGGGGTGGCCTTTAGGAGCAAATGGTCTCGGTTCTACAAGCATAAGTAATTGAATTCTGCTACCAACTTGTATGAACTTGGAAAAAGTCTACAAGCTCCAGATGAGAAAGCAGCCTAGCTGACATCTTAACTGCAGCCTTGTGAGACACAAAAGAGGAGCTTTTTAAAAAGTTGCCTGTGTACGCTTCTTATTCAAATGTCCTTTGCAACCTTTGAACTTCTTTCTAGATCTCCTATGGTTCTTGTCTATTCAAGCTTTCAACTTCTTTTGGGGGTCATTTTGATAATTTCTATTTTGTTAGGAAATCACCCATTTCCTGTACATTTTCAATTTGTTTTTGCCACAAAATTGCATACATTATTCTCATACAATTTTTTTTTTTTTTTTTTTTTACCATTCCTGATTCTGGGATTACATCTTCTTTCATATTCCTAATAGTGTACATTTTTGCTCTTTTTTTCTTAATCAGGTTTAACAGGTATTCATTAGTATTTTAAAAAGAACTGGAATTTGGGTTTATTTATCCTATTATTTCTATAAATGATTAATTTCATCTTTTATCTTCTAAATTTTACCTTCCTAGTTTCCTGGTTTATGTTTTGGTTCAAATTTCTCTCTTTTCATTATGGAAAATTCCAAACTAGTTTAAACTATATCATTCTGGCCAATCTTATTTCATCTAGATTACCCACAAAATTAGTTTGACATAAATTGTAGACATATAATTTTGTCTGTAAATAGATGAGCATATATTTTTTAAAAAAGGACTTTCAAAAAACCAAAATGTCCAAATCACACTTAAAAAAAACATACATATATATATATATATATATATATGTATGTAGTTCTTTAACATTACCAGCGTTCTGGTGGTTATACTACAGTAGAATTGGGGGACAAGGACAGAGGAAAATTTAAACTGCCATCCTCCCAGAATCTCCCGTTGCAAGGGCATTGTTTTCAAACTCTGACCATAATTCACAGTAAGAAATACATGTACAAATGGACTTCAAAAAGTTCATAAAAAATAAAATTATAACAATAAAAAACAAACTTTATTTCTGAACATAAACTTCATCAAGTTCAAGACACTTTTGTAAACAATGATACCATGTAATCCATCCCTAAAGAGCTGAGGTTCCTGGGAATTTAACCAGTGCAATGCAGTCCTTTTTACATTATTAAATGAAGAACAACGAGTGCTGTTTAATATTTTTTTAAGAAAACAAAAATAAGTCAGAAGTAGCCAAGTCAGGACTGGAAGGTAGATGCCTAATGATTTCCTATTGAAACTCTCACAAAATTGACCTTGTTTGATGAGAGGAATGAGCAGGAGCATTGTCATGGTGAAGGACTCTCTGGTGAAACTTTCTTTGGTGCTTTTCTGCCAAAGCTTTGGCTAATTTTCTCCAAACACTCTAATAATAAACAGATGTTATTGTTCTTTGGCCTTCCAAAAAGTCAAAAAGCAAAATGACTTGAGCATTCCAAAAAACAGCTGCCAAGACCTTTGTTCTTGACCAGTCCACTTTTGCTTTGACTGGACACTTCCACCTCTTGGTGGAAGTGATATGGACACTGATATGGATACTCATGATATTGACACGGACACTCATGGCTTTGACTGTGCCCTGTCTTCAGAATCATAGTGGTAAAGCCATGTGTCATCTCCTGTTATAATTTTTCAAAGAAATGCTTCAGGATCTTGATCCCACTTGTTTAAAATTTCCATTGAAAGCTCTGTTCTTGTCTGCAGTTGATCTGGGAAAAAAAGTTTTGGTATCCATCAAGCAGAAAGTTTGCTCAACTGTAATCTTTCAGAATTGTGTAAGCTGAACCAATTAAGATGTCTACGGTGTTGGCTATTGTTTCTTCTGATAATCGTTGGTCCTTTTAAATTAGGGCACGAACAAGATGAATTTTTTCTTTGCCAACTGATGTGTATGGTCTGCTGCTGCAGGCTTCATCTTCAACACCATCTCATCCCTTCTTAAAATGAGTTATTTACTTGTAAACTGCTGAATTCTCTGGAGGCCTTGTCCCCATAAACATTTTGTAAAGCATCACTGATTTCACCATTCTTCCATCCAAGCTTCACTGTCAATTTGATGTTTACTTCAATTTTAGCAGAATTTATCAGTTGCTCTGATAGGAGCTCTTTTCAAACTGTTGTCTTATCCTTCTTAGTGCCTCAAACTAGATCCTGTTCAGACATGTTATAACAAGTTAGTACGAGTTTACTTTAGTGCAAAAAAAAATTTGAAATCCATGCAGTTTTTTCATAGCAAAAAAAATTTTGAAATCCATGCATAGTTTTCCCATAAAAAGCATTTTCCACAACTTTCTGAAGAACCCTCACATAACTAAAACAAATATTCCACAAAAAATACTCACACTTACCATATGGATTATCTTGCTTCCTTCCATACTTATATTCACTGTACATGCTGCCCTTCCTCTGTTCCTTTCTTCCCTCCCTCCCTTCTTTTCAAGTGTTTGTTGCAACTCACTAGATTGACTATGTAAGTATTACTATTACACTATAGTTCTATTATTTGCATTCTGAAAAACAATCCTATAAAGCAAGCTTCTAAATATTGAATTAACTGAAAAGGTTTATTAAATGAGTTTCAGATACCTTTTCTGAAAGGAGGAGCAGAGAAAAAGCATTTCATCTGCCCACTGCCTGGTGTTTCATGTCAAACCATTACATCTTCAGTTCATTGACATCCTGAATCTCTCACTTATTTATATTGTTTGTAACTAAGGTCTTATTTTGCTAGAGACCACTTGTCAGTACAGAATATTTGCAATCCCTACTGCCAGTTTCTTCTCTTTGTCTTTCTGACTGTTTCTACTTGGAATTTCAATTTCTGCTTTGACATAATAGTCAAGCACATTTGTTATTTATACGATTTACCAAAACTGTGGATTACCATAATCCTAAATTACTAAAGATTGAGAATTTAAATCAAGATGTATAAACTGTTAAGGTAAAAATAAATAGCATTTATCTATTTGAGGATAAATTCTGCTGATAGCAGCTTTCTCTTTGTAATCTAAAATATAACCTTGAAATTCAAGTGAAACAAATAAGCAGCTATCAAATCAAAATCCATGTGAAAAAATAAACTTCTTCAATATTTACAAGTACAATTAAAAACTTTCCACACACATCTTTTAGTGATTTACTCTATTTAGCAAATATTTAATGCATTTCAATAAGCAGTTTCCTTGGATTTTGACCTTCAAAGAAATGAAAGGCACTCATCTTGTGTAATTTAAAAGAGCTTTATTTAGTATATAATCTCCATACAATTCAGTATGACAAATTATAAAAGCTCTTTGTAAGATTTTTACCCATAGGATGTTAAAAACAGAAAATCAGTTGCCACAAGAAAGTAAGCCACTCTCTCATCGTAAAAACTTTTTTCCATGAATAGACAAACACTCTCTCTTAGGCCAAAATGTTGTCATGTATAAAGCATTTGGGAGTATATTAACCAAGATATATGATCTGAGAACATTTAAAAATCTTCCTATTAATTCAAAGCTTTGAATTAAATTTTAAAAATCAAATATTTCTATGTTAATCCATATAGATTTTGGCCAAAGATGAGTTAAAATTTTTACATCTTAGACAAAGTTAATGTGCAATCAGAATGAACATCTTTATTTTTAGTTAACTGTGAAATAGAGATGCAGACCAGATGAAATATGTACATATGCCCTTGCCACCTGGTAGCACCCACCCGACACACACATGTGCACACACACATATCGAGTTGGTCTCACAAAGGTCAGGAAAATCATCTTTAAGAGGACAACGGATGGCCTAGATAACACCTAATTATGCTCCTGGCTAATATACCTGAAATATATCCCTGTTCTTTGAAAGCCTGTAATAAAAGTGATTGGAACTTTTCAACTATAGTAGAATCTCTGTTAGCCATTGTGATCAGTATCAGTAGTTGGTCATTTAATCAAGTAAGTAGGTTAAAGTAGGGAATCATAAGTTAAAATGTGTAACTGTACATTTATTTGCTAAACTTCAGATGTAAAGCCAAGGTCTTTCCTTTGCAAAAGGGTCCAATGACTGTAGTTCTATTTCTTACATAAATCATACCAATAACATGGTTTGGGTACATTTTCATACCTTTCTATTGGTTTAGATTTTTTAAAGGTGGAATGAATACTTAGATACATCTATGAAGCAATCTAAACTCAGAAATTTTCTTGATATTTGTTTTCCCCACTATTTTATAATTTTCTAACCACATCTATTTTATTTTATTTATTTATTTTAAAAGATGACCAGCAAGGGGATCTTAACCCTTGATTGATGTTGTCAGCAGCACGCTCTCCAAAGTGAGCTAACCGGCCATCCCTATATAGGGATCCAAACGTGTGGCCTTAGTGTTATCAGCACCCCACTCTCCCAAGTGAGCCACAGGCCAGCCCTCACGTCTGTTTTAAAAGCAACTTTTATTAGCGATTGAACTTTTATCTTAACAAAGCACTCCACTTAATTTTTGCAGAAATAACTCTTCCTTTTTATACCCATATTTCTTAGGTTTATGTAAATAGTTAATTGAGTTGTGTACTTAAAACAAGTAGAACTAGCATGGAGAAGTCTCATATGGGCATACAACTCAAGGGATGAAACAAGTGTTGAGAACACCAGAGAGTAGCCTCCCAGCTGTGCTGGCTGGGGCAGGCAGCTTACAGGAGAGATGCAGACTTTGGGTGTCTGGGGAGTCATATAAGTACAGTCAGTTAAGAGCACTTCTATTGTACTTAGAGGTTCTTCTGACTGCTAACTCAGAAGCTAAATCAAGTAGTTTTTCTACTGATAAAAAACAGCCATAACTGGAGGCAATTATCAAATATTAACACAGCCACACAAGTCTGTGTGGTGGGGCACTTAAGCCACAGGTCTCTTGCTTCTGCTTAGCAGAGAGCTGGAAACCAGAGCCAGAAGTCAGATGCTTTCCTTCCTTTTCTCCTGTGTACTCCAATGAGAAGACCATACAAGAGAATACATGAGTGCCAAAAATATTTAACATGATTTGTTGAGAGATTTGGTCATCAGGAAATAAAAACTTCCTACTGTACATGGTCACAGTGTCTTGGAAAGAGTGTATGTATATATTCTGTCTTGCAAGATTTTTTTTGGCACTTCATATTTTTCACTAAACACTGAACACTAAGTGTTTCAGCAACAATGGCACCCAAACTATGAAAAACAAAATCACTGCATGCCATTGATGCAGTAATGATAAGCATAAAAATTTAAGTACATGTTTCCTGTATACTGAAACTCCAAATACCCAAAGACTCAGATTAATACATACAGAAATACTGAAAATAAATTTAAACACATCCAAAAAGGTAACAAAGGATTTAAAAAACAAAACCACATAGTCTAACATTGTACCTTACATGTGCTTGGTTTCAATTAGAGTAAGGCACTCGCTGAAGGATGTACTGACCTGACCCATGCTGTCAGCTACAACAGGCATGCATCATTACTGGTTTAATTAAAGTTTTAGTACTGATTAAAATGTTTATTATTATATTATCCTAAACTGCAGTGGTCTCCAATCTTATTAAGGGATACAGGAAAGATATAATTCAAGTTTCAGTTTTATAATTTAGTAACCCAGCTACTGTCAATTTTTTATTTAAATAAGATGTGATAATACCTCAGAGTCCCTGTGTCCAATGTAACAGTGTAAAAATTTTTTTGAATGCTATGTGATAAATAGTAACTGAATATAAATTCATTTGAACATGTGATGTGTCCATCTTGATGCCTATGGTAATTTACTTCAATACAACTCCAAGGAGAAACATTTAAATCATTTCCAACTGGCAACAACAGGGGAGAAAGTTAATTTCATTAGCCATCTTGATTTAATTAAAATGCACAATATGCTTTTATCAGCAACTGTTACATGTCCCTATTACTAGAAATTAATTATAAAAGCAATTATCAAAAAATTTTGAGCAGGTACATATAATCCTCTTTGTTGTTTACAAATAATCATGATTTAGAGGCACTTGGTTACCTTTTAGTAAGGAAAAGAATAACACTACCAGAGCCCCTACAGTAAGATTGGAGACCACAAGTCAAACTTGGTATGAAAATGCTGTCTGCCAAAAATATTGTATTAATGAACTAGTTAAGATACAACATTTAAAAAATATTCAGACTTTGCAAGGTTCTAGGCTGTAAAAAATACAAAGGATAAAAACACAAAAAGTTTACAAAATTTTGCAAACACAGTAAATTGAAATGAGTAATAAAGCAGAACTATTTTACTTGCAGCAGAGGATAAACAGTGTCAGTAGGTTTTAAAATAACAACACTGAACAGTAACAAATTCTACTTGGCTACATACATTTCTGCTACTTTAAGGATTTACAATATGGAACTTGTAACACTTTTCTGTGCCCAACAATAAAACACACACACACTTTTTCTCTCAATATATGATGCATACTACTGAAGTGCTACACATTATATTTCAGACAGAATGCAACAAAATGTTGAATATATATACAAGAACCTGACATGATTTTTTGGTTAATGTTAAAAGCATGACAATTGGAAAACATAAGTTTAAGGTGAAACAGGACATAAAAAGCTTTTTAAAAAGCCATCAATTGGTCTTCATTATTGAAATAATATTAAATAATCTAATTATGCATCCTCTCAATTCGATTCAACCATAGCTGTCTTAAGCCTGAAAATTAACAGGTTCTTATTTTCTGACATGATATGTGCTGTCCAAGCTATCAATAGAACACACATTGTTCTTTCCAATAACAAAACTAGGTCACTCTTAGGAAGCTATGAACGTTTAGGCTAAAGAACATTAGTGGAGAAGATAGAGACAAGACAAAAAGACAAACTTGTAGAAGATACTTTCAAAGATGGTAACACTTGTGTAAACATCTGTAGAGCTTACTCTTATCACAGCTTTAAGGTACCGGCTACCTACTTACATAAGAAATGTGATCTATCGTTTTGTTAGGAAACACTTTCACTGTATCAAAAATAGAGATTGGACGGAAATTTTGTTACTTGTTTCTGGTTAGCTTGTAAACATGGAATGTTTTGTTCTGAAATACTCTAGTGAAGTGTGCCATAAAGCCAGGCAGGTTTCTTTTTATCTCTTCACAGAAGCGAGGGTGGTTGGCAGGTTTCAAATCAGGATCATTCTCTCCTGGGCCATCCATCATCTAAAACCAAAACAAATCCAAATACAATTCTGGTGGGAAAAATATTTAGAAAGGACAACAGAAACAGGGATAGGTATTAGGTTTAAGAATGGTATGTTAGTAAAATAATATTGTATTATTTCAATGTCAGTGGCTACTTTGAGATCATCTGGTCCATCCCTCTCCACCTTCAGATGTATTAAGTGAGGCTGAAAAGTATAGTGACACACCAGGATCACCATTAACAGCAAAGCCAGAAATAGAACTCGATCTCCTTGTTCTTAGGAACATACTATTCTGTCTCTCTCACAAAAACAAAATACAGAAAACTACTATGACCAGAGAAAGTTCTTGAACTCATCAGATGGACTAGTTAAAAAAATTACACACAAAGCAAAATTTAAATGCTTGTCTTTGGTCTGTTCCACCTCTGAATTCAAGATAGTTTGTGACTACTATTTTCCCTGGGCAAAAATCTTAACCTCAAATTCTGTACAGTCAAGTTTTTTTTCTAGATTTAGGCTAGGTTTGTCATTCTGTTCCACTCATTTACAAATATTTTTCAGCTTTGATACCAATAATTACAGCACATACCACACCATTAAAGGATGAAAATCTTTGTTTGCTCTATTTGAGACCTGGCATAGCTTCAAGAACATTTTCTCAAAAGGAGAAAGGAGAAATAGTTTGTCGTTTTTCTGCTTTGGAGTGTAATGTTAGCCATAGGTCATTTTTGTGGACATATGCCAGTGGACAAAAGGACACCCAGGGAGAGAGAGCAGATAGAGCAGTGAGAATCTACCACCATGGCTAGGAGAGGGGGATGGGACCGCTCTCACAGCCACTCATGAACAAGCCAATATGATGCTCTAGAGCAGTGGTTTTAAAGACCGAGGTTTTGTTTTTAGCAGCAAAATCCTTAAAAAATAAATTTTATGAAGAACCCCATCCTACAAACCAACCAGAGGCAGAGTTGCTCTGGTTGATGTGAAATTGGGGACCTACAGCTCCCCTTTTATCCCTCCCTTTACCCAGCTGCTATGGCAGTCACTGAAGTGCCAAGGTAGGGCGTTCTGCAGAATGCAAAAGAAAAATGAACACTTGATTCATAATATAACTCAATTAGATATAAAGTATAAAAAGATTTATGTTACTCAAGATTCAAATTGGAATCCCACCCCCTCCAGGAGATTCCCCGTACGTGGCGAGACAGGACATGCTCACGTGTCCATTGGCGATGTCCAGCAGGTCCCGAAGCCGGCAGCCCCGGTGGTGCCTTCGCTCATAGCAGATGCTGTCTTCCACGATTACATAGTCGGTGCCAAAGGACCTTAGGAGGGCATGCACTTCCTCTGGAGACCTCTTTGCATATATCTGATAAACCTTCAAAATGAGATTAAAATGGAATCTAGAAAAATACCACTCAACCACCAGTGAGTTAATCAAGGAATATGATGTAACCTCCCATAATGGCTGAATCTAAGACCTAAACACCCAGGTCTTCCCCGCCTGGCCCAGGCCACTGCTGTACTTACTCATCTGTAGTCTTGGGATGTGTGTGGGAGATTTCCAAAAGAATATTGTAATTACTTACGCTTGGGAAGAGGGAATGTGAGCCATGCTGAAAACATTTGGATTTAGAATGTATTAAATTATGAATATATTCATCAGTAGATGCCAGTTCTAAGAATGCTTCACCAAGGTACATACACAGCTGAGTAGATAAGACACAGTCTCTATAAAAAGGGATGCTGTAGACTGGATGCCCTCCACCCTGAACCACACCGAGACTGAATCCCCACTGTAACAGTTGAGGGTGGGAAATTCTATTATGATAATTGAAAGGTGGGGGCCTTGAAGAGGTGATTAGATTGTAGGACCATGCCATACGAATGGCTTAATAATGGTGGTCAGGGGCATGGTTCTGAGGGTTTTCAAAATGAGAATGCATGAGAAACTATCCTCTCTCTGCTCTGCCATTTTCTGCTATGTGAGACCCCTGAATTGCTATAAAGCCACGACTAAGAACAACTCTCACTGATGTATACACCCTGGACTTTGGATTTCTCAGCCTCTGAAACTGTAAGCAATCAATTTTGTTTTCTTTATAAATCGCCCAGTTCCTTGTATTTTGTTATAAGCAACAGAAATGGACTAATACAAGGGGACCTTCAGATTAAAATGGTTGTGATGTACCATCAGGGGTGATAGTACAGTTGGGGTGTACATGTACCAGTAAGGAGGAGATCCAGCTTCTGTTAATGGCAGGTGGGGAAAGACCGTACTCTGATCCTAGGCTGGTGTGGCACTTGTTGCTTTCCTGCCGCTACACTGCATCTCACTTGATCAGGAGACCTTGACACTTATCTCTCCCTCTCATGCTTTCCTGGAACAAGAGCAACTTGCAGCACCCAGTGGCAGTTCAACAGAAAGCGCCCCCTTCACATTCATCACCAGCATCATACACCTTAAGTGAATATACACAGACTGTGAGTGTCCTATATTCTGGCACTTGGCAATGGGGGGGGGGGGGGAGAGAGAGAGAGAGAGAGAGAGAGAGAGAGAGAGAGGTAGTGGAGGGGGTCATGAAGAGAGTTACTGCCTTCTCTGCTTCTAATGATAGGTTCTTTACTTAAGGGACTGGAAGTGAGGATGTAACTCAGTGTGTCCATACAGACAAATGAAATGACAGGGAGGTGAGCTGCTTCTACCACGAAAACTGTGAGGTCATCCTACAGTCCAGCACAAGCTCTCAGACTGAAGGCATTCCAAGGATTTGAAGATCATCACTGAAGAAGAGTACTAGGACTTTGATTAGGACATAATACTTGGTACCTAGACAGGGGCTGGATCTTGGAGAGGGCAGGGCACAGAAGGACTCCCTGTGTAGCTGCGCAGTTGACATGTCTTTCCTGCTGCTCTCTAGTCTAAGCAGTATAGGCCACCTCCTGACCACACCTTGTGTCTGGTGAGTCAGGGACAACCCCCCCCCATCCTTTTAGATAATTTAGAACTATCTGGAACACTTGGACTAACTGAAAAATTCCCATTTGAGCAGGAATCTACCTTCAGATCATTCTCATTAAAAAACAGGGGACTCAGTAACATTCATTTGCTTTTTAGGATGGTTAAATCTCACCTTAAAACAAGACTCTTTTAACAACTTTTCAACTATCAACACTAAGGAATGACCAATATGAAACATTAAAAAGTTTGAAACCTTTTTGGTAAAGATTAAGGGAAACAGGTACTTGACTGCATTGCTGACTGGAATGTAAACTGATATAACCTGTACAGAGGATGACTTGACAGTATCTATCTGTCTAAATTATAAATGCCCTTTGACATACCCTTTGACCCAGCAATTCCACATACATAAAATCTGATGTGCCAATATACATTGTACCTGTAAAGAGTGATGCATATATAAGGTTATTATTTACAGCACTGTTTATATAATTGTAACAGACAGGGAAACAGCTTAAGCAGTTAAATAAAATATGCTAAATCCACATAAAATATTATACAGCTTTAAAAATAACAAGCTGTTAATACACTAATATAGAATGATCTCCCAAATACATTAAGTGCCAAACAAAGCAAGATGTAGTACACTACTTCTTTTGTAAAAAAGGGGGAAAAGAATTTAATATATCTGTATATACTATACATATTTGTATCTGCATAAAATACCTGTGGAAGGATACACAAGAAACTGGTAACATTATTTGCCTCCTGGGAGGAGAACCAGTAGCTGGAATACAGGGGTGGGAGGGAGACTATTCACTATATTCCCTTTTGAATGTTTTAAACATTGAACTATGTGGCTGTGTTATCTATTAAAGACAAACAAGCCCAGCATCAAAAACACCATCCATTAGAAATGGTCCATAAAACGGTCCACAAAAACATGACCAGTACGTTTTTACTCCTTCTCCTTCCCTTCTCAACTCAAAAACTCTGAGGGGTTTGCTCCCAAATGCTCTCTTCTGTATATCTCCAGGCGTTTACCTTCTCAGTTACTCCTCTGAGAGGAATGCGTGGACTGAAGAGCATGGCTAAACGGATGGAGTCAGGCTGAAGCACAGAACCAGAGATGCAAACCTTGTGCACTTAAGTTCTGACTTCCCCTCATAACCTACAAGCTGGAGGTGTGTGGCAATAAGCCTCACCTGTACCAAATATAGGGAAGCCCTGCCCACGGCTGTTCTACAAGAAGCGAGAAAAGGTACAGGTGGGTCCTCACCGCTTTGGTTCGCTCTCTTAGGCTGCTGTCTTCATAGTGCGGGTGGTTGGTTAAGGTCCTTCCTGTGCATAGCTTGACTCCGGCCAGCAATTGCATGCTTCCAGCAAACACAGCCTTTATCGGAGTGTTAGAGCTAAAAGAGTTTAGAGTGTGAATTAACCCCACTGCTTAGATTTCCTCAAAGACAACAAAGAACACAAAATCACACTCTCTCAGAATTATCCAGCTATGTCAGAAAGTAAGAGTCTGGAAAAAAACAGGACGTTGCTTGGGTTTTGACTACACTCAAACTATTTTATGTCAACTGTTCGCATCTGTTTTTGGCTGTTCACTAGAACAGCTGGGAAACTTTTAACTTACTGTTTTGATGAGTTTACTTATAATGAATTGTCTTAGGAGACAGGTAGCTCCTCGGTCTAAGGCCTGTAGGTTAAAACTCATAATCCTCTCTTGCTACTGTTCCAGAGGGGCAGATTCTAACAAAAAGAACTCAAAAGATTGCAACTGTTTTTTGTATTAAATTTAACGAAAGGGCTGCTTAGAGTAAAACATAACAATTATAAAACTAGAAACTACAAGTGATCATGGGTAAATTCCAAGGGCTTTAGTTTAAAACAAGCAAAGAAGATCACAGATATTACTATAAATTAACTAATAAAAACAAAAAACATGGAAAGAAGACGCTGAAATAGCAAATATCTTATTACTCAATATGGGGATGTAAAAATTTTCTGATGTGAAAATACAAGTATTTTATACATTCCTTTTCTTTAGTTCTCATTATGAAAAACTATATGCAGATTAAAGAATACAGGGTACCTTAATGTTAAATCACGATCTCACTTTCCTATTACTACAAAGCTATAATTCTCTGCCTCCTAGTGGGATGTAAGGGACAATGACGGATAACCAAGAAGACTCCCAGAATACAATGAAAGCATTCTCTACCCCCAGAAAAAAGAATCTTAGTAGCTGATTTAATTCCCTTCCATTTTTCTGAAAACTGGGAGTCACTTGCAAACCAATGAGGTATTATTCTATTGTGAACCTAGCAGTTCTTCCAGGGATTCTCCCCAACACAGAATTTCCTGTAGATGCCCACTAGGAATACTGCAATATGCACTGATCCTTTTCTGTTAAGAAAGAGGAGTCTATGCCTGCTGAACTGAGCTAAAATGATGGAGACAGTTTTGAGGAATCTATTTGAAATCATTAAAACTCAACATCCTCTGCAGAAAAAGTTATAGTAGGCTGTTCTCAATGTTTTTGGAAAGCAGGGCATGAAACTTGCTCTGGGGCTGAGGTTTCTAAGAGAAGCCTCATCACATCATATTCATATATCCCATCAGAATGTTCTATTTATTCCAACTGAATGCTAAGACTACAGCATGAATGCCATCCAACAAAGGCCTCTGGATGTCTATGAGCAAGACGTCCTACAAGTCAAGTTGTGACATTTACGAATAATTTACTTTTGAAGATTCAAGATTTTCTTTCTAACAATGACACTCGTATTCACTTGCATTCCAATAAGCTTTCATAAGTGAGGAAAAAAAGTAGATGAAATTACAATGAGAATACAAGGAACTGACATATAATCTGCATTCTCCCTTACCCATGCCAGGGTCTAGAATGAATTCCAACAGAAAAAAAGTTTTATGTGAGCTTGGCTATGCTTGATAGTCATCATTCTGACAACCAGACCCAGGAACACAGAAACAAACAGATGTTTGCTTTGTCCCCTTATACTAACAATTTATAGGGAATCTTTGACATATGCCCACATGGTCAGAGGAATAGGAGGGTTTAAATGAAAACATGTAAAGGTGCAGAGTTCCCCAGTAAAAGTTTTTACAGAAATTCAGTTTAATTCAATTAACACTTACTAAGCACTTATTCTGGGCCTTGTATACTGTGCTACCCTCATTTACGAGTATAGTGTACCAATAACTGCTAGAGAGACTATGAACAAATATTAAAGAGCCATCATTCTTCAGAACCAGTCTTCTTTCCTTTTATACCCTCTCAACCAGTTTAAGTCATTTCACTGCATTAAATGATGCAATAACATCACATATGAATGCCCCAAAGCGGCTATCTTTGGGTCCTCTGAACTAGATAGATTTAGAATGCAGAAAGAAGATGAATCTGGCTTCCTCATCTGGCAGAGCATGAGGTAGAGGCGAGAGTTAATGGAGGCATACAATCTTGGTTTGTAGTCTTGCTGCCTAAAGAATGCCAAGCTGGTCTTTCTACACAAAAGATAAATCCAGCAGCTGAGCTTACAACATCCTTTCAAATCACAAGGCTGTCTAAGCATCACTCTTTTGAATTGAATAGGAATCAGCAGCAAAAAGATGCACAGAGCTGTTTATAGTGTGCATTTTATAATTACAGCAGAGATAAGACAGACCTTGTTATCTACTCACAGCTAATGATCAAGGTTTCAGCCTGCTTTCTGGACTATAATCATAATGCCTTGATGAATTACAGAGTTCATAAAGGCTTAAATGTCAAAAGTCCTGAACTGCTTGCTGGGGAGTTATAAAGTTATTTATTTATTCAGAAAATATTACTGAGGGCTTACTATGTGCTGGGCTGGCAAACATGATATGATAACTAGTAAGCTTCTTGAAGACAGGTTAACAGAGTCAGACTCAGCTCCCATTACAGGTAAACATTTAAGAATAAACCAGTAATTAGTTTATCACATATTTACAAATGCTTAGTGTGGGCCTGTAGCTATGCTGGAACTAAACACACCAGACTTTAAAGATAATCTTTCCTCAGAAAGCTCTAAGAGCCCTGAGTGACTCTTGCCCCCTAACCCCCAGCAGGCACAGCCCCAAGGCAGCAGCAGAGCCATCACCAAGCAGAGTAAGGTGATATGTCATATGACTGCTTAGAGGAACTGGGGAAAAACTAGAATAAAGCCCGTTAAATTGTTAACATGTCTTAATGTCTGACCTTATTAGCAAAAAGTCAGAAAGTTTAAAAGAAATGTAATCTGTTTATACTGTTAGTGCAGCAATCCTCTGGATTGTTGAATACTATTTTACTGAGGCCTCTGGTTTATTTTAAAATAGTAAACTACAAATACTCTAATACCTATAAAATGAATCAGAAATAATATTGCTTTGAAAACTATTGACTTCCGAGGATAGCAGAGATGATGTTTATTCACTTTATTCTGTTTTGACCTGGTTTTGTATGCTAGCCCCATGGTAAATCTGGGGTATCTCACTGCTACTTTAAATATTTAACTTTACTGGTAAAGTAAATGCAGAAGTAAAAGCAACAAGCAAAGTGGAACAAAATGAAAAAAATCACATTTTCTAAACTTCAAAAAACTGTATTTTATATTCACTGTATTTTATATTTTCTGTGATAAACTTAGCAGGCAAAGGGAGAAGGGATTCTTCATCCTTAACTTAAAATATGCACAATGACAGATATAATGCTGGGCATTCTTCCTTCACGGACACTTTTGCCTGATAGTCTGTGGTCTGTATCTAAAATAGCTAATGTGTTTTTAACCACTGACTGACACTTCTCTATTATAGAAAAACAAAGCAAGTTTTACAAATGTTTGAACAAATGATGTATAAAATGAAAGGATAATTTGTTTTTATAGCTCTCTGCCAAGCTCCATAGCAGGCTGCCCAACCTGCCAACAATTTATTCTGTAAGAAATGTCACTAAATAATGACAAGGACTCACAGGTCAAACGGATTTACATTATATAATTTAAATGTCATTCCAGGGAGACCTGATGGCATTTTGAACAAATAATCTCATTTATTTTTGAAGCTCTAAGCTTCAACAAGTTAATTACTGTTGAACTAATGGGTAAACTGAGCATTATAAGATAATGTGTGAACATTTGCTTTATCTACACTTGAAAAATTTATAGAATTATGCAAATACTACAAAATGATTCATTAAATATAAAAGAGGTTTATAGGCATTTAAAGTCTGAACTTAGCCTACATCATATTTAAAACATACAGTAATTCTTACTGCTTTGATTAAATGTGAAAGAAATCTGGTACACTTTTTCAGACCCATTGAGAAAATACTGCACATGCAGTTTTCATTACTGGAGACTATTTCCAGTGAACATCTCCTAAAGCCAAGGAGCTCAAATGTCATACTTCAAAATATTCAAATCTACGGGTCTGTCCATCTTAATTACACAATGTCAAAGAAAAATTTCAGGAACCAAAAATCAAACACTCAATGACACAAAGGAATGAGGTATGACCACAGACTGCTACTGCATTCGGCCTTGCTGAAGAAAATGTGCTTCCTAATCACACAAAATCTGTAATAGTACCACCTGGTTTTTGCTGTAAGAGATACCAAAAGGCAAAAGAAAAAAAAAAAAAAAAAAAAAAGAAAACCAAAAAGGTTTTTAACCTTTGTGTCTAGGAAACATTATCAGAGAAACGGGGTAAACATGAACATATGCATTTAAATTTGCTTGAAAACAAGGTATGTGGCAGCCCACATATAACGTGGAAAGCAGGCAGCCAGGTGAACACACATAGGCCAGGAGTGTGAAAGGCACAGGGTAAGCTGACTGCTTAGTTCTCATAAGGAAGGCAGCTGAAGCTACCATATCCTGGGGGCCTGACTTCAACAAAATGCCCTTGTAGATTAAAATGTCTTTAATTAAAATGTCAAAATGTCCTGATAAAAAAGAGAAATTTAATCCCTAAATGTTCTTTGTTTTACACTTAAACCTCCATTCCTTTAAGAAACTAAAGACAGAAATGTATAAAACAATTTCCTATTACTAAAAATTTTCCAAGTAATTTTCTATTACAAAAAATTAGAACTCTAAAACAAATTTTTCCACTAAACCTATTAAGCCTCCGAAAATCTTAAAATGGAGTTAAAAGTAAGAATATAGGAGAAAAAGAATCAAGAGAATCGTGCTGGGCTGGCCCCGTGGCACACTCGGGAGAGTGCAGCACTTGGGAGCGCAGTGGCGCTCCCGCGGTGGGTTCGGATCCTATATAGGGATGGCTGGTGCGCTCACTGGTTGAGCGCGCGGGCACACCAAGCCAAGGGTTGTGATCCCCTTACCAGTCACAAAAAGGACAAAAAAAAAGAATCGTGCTGAGTTTCAACGTTTACTCTAAGAGGCAGTTGTAATGGATTGCTACCCAATGTTTACATGTTTAACAGTGTCCTACACATACATAGTTGGTGCTCAATAAATAACTGTTGAATTGCTTTAATAAGTACACAGTTTCAGATGTGAAATAACTTCATATATTCAGGAGTTAAATGTTTTCACCGAAATCCAATCCCTTTGGTATGACCTCTCTCATATTAATAAGTGTTACCCTAAAGCAATATCCTTCATTCTTTCTTGAGGATATGTCTTTAGCCTATAAAAGGTCATAGCCAGTCCCCTCAAAAAGAAAGGAAAGTAACTAACTCCTGCTGAGGTGATGGCACCTTTCAATTTACTTTCAAAGCAGAGAACCCCGCAATGAATATTTGGGAAGTCCGAACTCCAAAAGGAAGCTCAGATTCCATAGAGCACAACAGAGATACCTAATGCAGGTGTGTGGTTTACCCCAGTATCAAGTACATGAAGCAGAGACTGAGAGATGGTGGATACGCTTCTTCTCAACACTTCACAGAAGAGTTGCCCTGTGCCAAAATTGAGTGTCACTTGAGATGTACCCTAGGGTTTCCACATGTCATTATTTCTCTAGTTCTGACTCATCCCGAGGGCAGTCATCCTGGAATTGAGGCTGTGCCCCATGTCCCAGTAGATGCTGTTGTGACTGCAATGATAAAGGACAGACATCTAAGTGTGTCCACTTTATCTGAGGCCAGCAGACAGGATAGAGAGAACTGAGGCATCCCTCACTGACAGTGATGAGTCCCTTTCAGAGGTCTGGTGCTTGCTTTCAGATGAATTCCATATATCCTCAGGCTACAAACTTTTCTCCAGCACAGCTCATACTTAATAATATCATGGACACTGTGGGACTAACACAAGTAGTAACATGGAAGGTGAGGTCATATTTTATGTTTTGAGACCAGAAGAAATCAGGACAGGTAAAAAGAATATTAAAGCACATTCACTTGTGTTTGGAATTGAAGCCTACACACCAGAGCTCATGTAAATGCTGATTTAAACAAACATACTTTTATGTCTAAATAGATCCTATTTTGGCGTACATTCATCATTACTTAAAGCTTATTTTACAAACATGCCTAGCAGCTATTTTTACAAAAATGATATTTTAGATTTGAATTTTAGGGGATAACAGACAAGATTAGATCACAGTAGAACCAATTTTTTGGAACAATACAAATCCTTCAGTTGCTGAGAATTATAAAAAAAAAAGTCAATAGCATGTCTACAAAGGGAGAGGAGCTGTTAGTAAAAGGAGAATCTAAGGAACAAAGACTATTTTGCCCAAATGAGAGGAATAATAGACTAACATACTGTTTTCTTTACACCTGGAATAATCTCTCACCCATGATTTTTTTTTTCCAGAGCCAGAAATGTTACTTTAAATAATTTTCTGTGAAGGCATGAAAATAAAGACACTATAAATAAGTATATCCAGTCTGAGACAGCCAGGGCTCTGCTAGAATAAATTTTTAATGACTCTATAATTAATTCCTGAAAGACTGGGGAGTGGAAGTGGGGATGTTTACAATGCTACTCCAGGCAGATCTGAAAGTTCTACCATTTTCAGGATGTTACCAGAAAGTGAGTGTCCTACAGCATTAATTTCAATAGTATAATCTTAAAAATGGAAAGTATCAGCCTCACCTTCAGATGCACATGTCATACATTTTCAGTTGACTATATTAATGCAAAAATAATTAGCTTTCCTTTATATGAATAACCCTCCTTTCTTATATACAATAAATACTGAAAGATTATTCTGTAATTGTCTGCCTTGATTTTAAAATTAAATAAAGACAAAGTACTGCTTAGCACTCTCAGCACTAGAAATATGTGAAAAATTATACTCATTGCATTTAGTCAAACCCAGTCTGACATTGGGACCAAAGCCACATGTATATTTTAGACATAAATCTCTATAAAATCCATGTATTGTACTCAAGAGACCTAAGCTATCAAACATTTACTATCTCTTTTTACACAAGCAGTGCTAAACTGTACTGGTTAGTAAACATTAGTCATGATCAAGTGCCAATATGGCTACTAAAATTCTAAGTGATGGAGACAATACAGCCAATGCTTTCAGAATACGCCACACAAGATTTGCAACATCTATTCACCTGTGAATAATCACCCAGCTGCTTTTTGGTTACAAAGTAGGGAAATACACTATTAAAGGGCATGGGAATGCTGCTCTGGGTAGAAAAGTTTATTTCTGCTGATGGAAGGTGTTACATTAACAAAGCTTTGAAACACACGAATTTCATTCTGATTCTGAAAGCTGAGGCAAAACAACAAAGTGCAGGCAAAATAAGAACCAATACAGTGCTAAAGCATCACGATGTTCAAAAAAAAAATCTCCAGTGTTTGTATTTTAAATTTTCTCTAGACCTAGACTTGGGCAATATGATTAGTTAAAATGAAATCTGAACCAAGGTATTATGACTCAAATTAACTGTAGTTTACACTGTATTTAAAAATAATTAACAAGAAATGAATATTTTCAAATGTCAGCATTAATAGAAAATTTGAATGGTATTCAAATGAAAATAAAGATAAAATTGGCAGAGAGTATAAAACTGTAAGTTTTAACACAGACGATAAATAAAATTTTATTTCCATTTCTGTCAGTGGTTTGAAGTTTATAGCCCGATTCTGTTTCCCTCTCCAAAAAGTTATTTTACTTTCTTCATGGGATATAGTTGGAGAGAATATTTCTTGAATGGAAAGAAGTTTTCCAAATAGAGTTTTTAAGAAAAATTTAATAAGAATGAATGTTTTTTCAGAATTAGATTCAGAAAAAAACAAATTAAAAAAACCTCAAAAAACAGAGGAGGTCTATAAGTGACTCTTAAAATGTTAAAGGTTAAAAAAATCCTCTTACTTAATCCAGTTCATCAGCTCCACTGTATCTGGATCATAGAATTCTCTCAACTCGGAGAGTTCATCCATCATTCCTGGCCAGAACTGAAATTAAAAACAAAACAAAACAAAAACAAAATCCGCCCCCATACTCTCAACTATCACTAAGATTAAATGAAAAAAAGGAGAAACTGCCTATAACTTGTAAACTAAATAAACATGGCAACTGGAATATAGAACCACTTCACCTCTGCAGTCAACCCTCCTCGCACAAGGGAACTTAAATCTGAGAAAAGTTTCCAAACCTATCTTGAGCTGAAGCTAATTAGGACTAGAGGTGTTGTCAAGTTTTAAAAACGAGCTTTTATCTTACTCTAATAAAAATGCTATTTTAGGTGGTGTTAATATCTAGTAAAACATTATTTTGATATGACCAGAATACCAACCACAAGAAAGCTCACTGAATATTCGAAAAATGTAATTAACTAACATTATGCAATCCCCTTAAAAAGTAGACTGTACCCTGTAGGAGACAGTGCCATTTTACATCTGCAAAAATGTTTTCGAATATAGAATCTCATTTCATCCTCATGATAACCATGAGAAAGGTGATGCAGCAGGCAGTGTCACCACTGAGATTTATTTTTCATTTTACAAGTATGGAAACTGTGGCTCAGGAGGTACCTGACTTGACCAGGTCACAAGTGTCAGAGCTATGACTCGGAACCTGGCTCCAAATCCAGCCCCCTTTTCATTGAATAATATTGAGATTCTATTCTTTGTATCAGAAATCTGGCCAAATGGTTAGACATATATTAATATATAATTACTGGTACAATGGGAGAAAAGAATATGTGAAAGTAGGACTCTGCACGAAAATCTGGTCCATTTGATTTTTGTATTTATACCACAGGTATACATTTCTGTATTTATACTCTTGATTAACTTGAGTTACTAAAGGTTATGTAGATATAATGTAAAAATTACACTCTGAATCCACCTCTTATCTAATATAACTTAAGTCTGTTTAATTCGATGATTAATTAAATCTTGTTTTATCAAATAATGATTGACTATAAAGACTTGATCATCTACAGACATCCTAAGGTTAACTGCAGGATTCATTTTATATATTGGCATAGAAGACCAATGATAATGTATCTATGCTTCGTTGATGTTGAGAATAATAACAATTTCATTTAAGAACCACTAAGTAGAACCAAAGTAGCACCTGATTGGTCTATTGCTATGTTTTAGCCCTGCCACTTTCTTATCCTGTCATCTCATCTTTGGCCATTTTTATAGCTCATTCACATCTTGTTTCCTGGGTGGGTATATCAGGAAAATTGCTGGTGATGGAAAATCAGTTGTCAGCACTTCTGGTTCTAGTTTTTGGAAGAGATGTAGTAAAAATTATAGATTAAATGATACCTTTATAATATTTCAACGATCCATTTTCTCTATTAATTTGATAGTCAATATAATATCAATTTTTTAATGAAATGCTCTAATTTTTTTAGTACAAAACATATTTGAAGTATGTGAACTCAATGGATCTGAGATATTTTTCTAGTTTGAAAGGTGCTGTTATTAATTCTGAAAATGGTAAAATCTAGTAACAGTCTTCTGGCAAACTCCTTAATGTGAAAGTAAGTGCTGAACTAACTTAATGCTGTTTTTATCAATCAGCAGATTATACGGAATTTTAGCAACCCAAACAAGTTAATCAAGACCAGAGTAATAATTTTATTTAAATTCTTGAATTCAGAGTGGAGACTAGTACATGCCTCTTCTTTTTAGAAGGATTATCTTAAAGATATAGCAAGATTGGTATTATGAACGAGAAATTTTGACGCACTCATTACAATTGCTATGTAAAATTCAAATCAGGCTTTGAAATATATAAATTCACATTATTTACAGATAAATCTGTAACAGCTGGAGTAGTTCGAAAACAGATTCAGTTTCAGGCAACCCCTAATATACATAGCATGTTTATTTTATCTGTGATTTTATATTTTACAAGTTTTGAGAAGATAAAATATCTATTTTATACAATGACAAATGGATGCATTAGAATTTCTCCTGAAGTCTTATAACAAGACAGACTAGCCCAATAATCTTTCAAAGAATTATTTAGAATAATTCTCTTACATAAGGAAAATCTACAAGGATATTCTGGAAATGATGGCTTTTTCAGTGCTATCACTGGCTCTTCTATAGCAGTGGTTCTCAAGAGGAGTGAGGGGAAGAATTTTACCTCTCCCACTCCATGGGATGTTTGGCAATGTCTGGAGATACTTTTGGTTGTCACAACTAGCGGTGAGGTGCCATTGATATCTAGTGGGTAGGGATGCTGCTAAACATACTACAATGTACAGAACAGTCCTCTATGACAAAGAATTATCTGGCCAAAACATCATAGTACCACTGTTGAGAAACCCTGTTAATACTACAGCAGGGATTTATTAAAGTCGATGATACGTTGGCATCACCTGGAGGGATGGTTAAATTAAAACAAATTTCTGGACACTATTCACAGACTTTCTGATTCAGTAGGTCTGGAATGGGACCCAAACATCTGTATTTCTAACAAGTTCCCAGGTGATGCTGACACTGCTTGTATGAGGACCATCCTTTAGGAGTTAGTGCTCTACAGTACAGTTTATTTCTTATAGAATGTCCTGCTTCGATTTTTTCAAGAACAAGAGACCTAAGTCCTCAAATAGCTTTTTAAAAGAATGAATAAAATTTCAATAAATAGCTGAGACATAAAAGAACTCAGCCTACACACACGGACAGTGGAAAACATTGTTTACAGTTTGCATCTTTAGTAGTGGTACAAGAACGATGAGCTATATCTTCTCTGTGAGGAGGGTGTGTTAACCCCCAAAACCAACAAGTAAAGGTAAAGTTACCTGATTCCTCATTAAACATATACAATGTTTAATCCTTAATTGTTGCTTTCCAGGTGTTTTTAGGAAGTTTCACTTATTTAGATTTTATTTAGGGCAATAAAATTCCCAGAGGCAGGGACATAGAAGTCTATTTGTGTTTTCTAACATCTAGGAATTAGCACAGAGCTCTGCCCATAATAGTAAATGTTTTGATGGACTGGAACATGATATAACATAAGTTTTTGAAATATTTACAATATAGTGATTATCAAACTCTTTCTTTAGCCTAAAACCTGTGGATCACAAAATCTTACATGAAAATGTAATAAGATTAAAACCAAAAGCTGAGCTGCTATAGCTGATCCTCTGAGTGGGTGAAGCTCCCCATCCCCACCTTTAACCACCCTCCCAAATCAGGGGCTCTGCCCAGTAGTTTAAAATCCAATGTTCTAATGTAAAACAAAATTTGAAGAAAAAAAAATCTAAACTTAAAAAATATGTAAAGTTTTTTTTTTTTTTTTGTCTTTTTCGTGACCGGCACTCAGCCAGTGAGTGCACCGGCCATTCCTATATAGGATCCGAACCCGCAGCGGGAGCGTCGCTGCGCTCCCAGCGCCGCACTCTCCCGAGTGCGCCACGGGCTCGGCCCTATGTAAGGTTTTTTAAAAACAGAGGGCAAGAGCTCAGTTGGATAAGACAATCTGTGCTACCTGACCAGGCGATAATTCAAGCCTCTAAATCTCAAAGATGTGACAAAAGAGTCACTAAGTAGTCAACCTGATCAGTGATCACTGTCTCTGGTAGGGGATTCTCAGAATTGAAGCACATTTAATGCTATTTAAAAAATTACTCAACTGGGCCGGCCCCCTGGCTCACTTGGGAGAGCGTGGTGCTGATAACACCAAGGCCACGGGTTCAGATCTCTATGTAGGGATGGCCATTAGCTCACTTGGAGAGCATGGTGCTGACAACACCAAGTCAAGGGTTAAGATCCCGTTACTGGTCATGTTAAAATTACTCAACTGGAAATATGAAAAAGTTCATTATTTCCTATTGAAATTAAATAACAGGTAAAAAAAAAAAGCCTAATCTTAGACTGTATTTATTTATGCATGTCCAATTCCTTTACAATAACTAAGCATCTAATAAAACATGCATATTACAGTAAAATACATTTTTAAATCTCATATAAATCAGGTAACAGAGAAAAATAATTTTTCTACTTTATTCATTTCAAAATAGGTCTGAAAACATCTTATTTTCAGAATTTGCACCAGCTGAATAGTAAGAGTCAAAACCAAAATGAATCAGAATGACTAAATGCTAGTAGTTTTTGCTATAATGTTTTTATTTGTTAAAACCTATTTGGGAAACTGATTAGTGTTCCTATCTATGGCAATTGGAATAAGGAGCTAAGAAGATATTTACAACATCCACAAATCACTGTATTTGCTAAATAATACACAAAACACATTGAGTCAAAGTAATTATTCTGTAAATAGATTAATGACAAGAATGAGGAAAATCAGTCTTACCTTATAGCATAGATACAGCAGTATTAATATCGGTACTGAATATCGCATTATACATATCTATATAAGAAAGACACTATTTAGATTACAAGTATTTTGAACACTTTTTACCTTATGGTTTTGCTTTGTAAATAAATGACATTTCTTTTTTTTTAAATAACAGAAACATAATGGAGCATGAGTCTCCAATATGTAAAACAACTGAGTTAATGTAAGGGTTCTAATCATTCATAAGGTATTTGGAGCTTCTATCATAATGCCACCTAGTGAATTTATAGGGTAGGACAATTCAAAACTGCATTTACAGGTTATTAAACATTATCATACACTTATTAGTAATTATTTTTAGGAAAATGCGTTATGATAATAACATAATTCTGGATAAGAGGATTATTGGTGATTTTTAATTTCCCTTTTTTGTGCTTTTTTAAAAATCTCCAAATTCTGTACAGTAAATATATCTAACTTATAGTCTGGGGAAAAATAAAGATTTTTAAAAATAAAATAAAATTAAAAATAAAATTATTTAAAAATAATTCCTTAAAAATCTTAATGTATCAATAATCTATTTTTAGCTTTAAATTTTAGTATTCATTCTGTCTGACTGATGTATGAGCAACCACTGAAAAAGAAAAAGAACTGGTATAAAGGAAAAACTATAAGTCATAAAAATTAAATGGGAAAAGGGACAGCACTGACCCTCTTTGGGTTATAAAGATGGACCAACTTCAGAAGTAACTCCCATATTTCTGGGCTACATAAGCCAAATGATGCAAACACACACATGTGTGATGTCCAGAGGTATTTCATTCTATAAGAACAGAAATAGACAAAAGTCAACAAGTACTAGTGTATAAAACTGGAGTGTGAGATAGGTGTAAAGGCAGCTTCACAGTCTGTGACAGTAAAATCTTACTTAAAACTATGCAGAAACCATCTGCCAAAGGGTTAGTTATTACAGTTTGAGCATCCCTAATCTGAAACGCTGCAAAATCTGAAACTTTTTTTTTTTTTTTTTTTTTGTCTTTTTCGTGACCGGCACTCAGCCAGTGAGTGCACCGGCCATTCCTATATAGGATCCAAACCCACGGCGGGAGCGTCGCTGCGCTCCCAGCGCCGCACTCTCCTGAGTGCGCCACGGGCGTGGCCCCAAAATCTGAAACTTTTTGAGTGCCAGTATGACACTCAAAGTAAATACCCATTTGAGCATTCTGGATTTCAGATTTTTGGATTAGAGATGCTCAACTGGTTAAAATATCTGCGATTATTTCAAAATCTGAAAAAATCCAAAATCTGAAACACTTCTGGTCCCAAGCATTTCAGATAAGGGATACTCAACATGTAATTCTATCACCTTTTGAGAACCATCACATAAGTAAGACATAGAGGAATGTTCATAATTCAGAAAAAAACTGATTATAAATGATATTTTGTACTGAGAGAAGACAGTACATAAGGACGATTTTCTGGGAACCACAATTACTAATGAAGATGACTATCAATTTCCAAATTATATTGCTAAATAACAAGTAAAGAGCGGTCAAATTAAAAAATAAACAGACAAGACAAAAATACCTCATTGTACTCAATGCCAAGAATCCAAACAGAATGGTATGTATTAAGTTGTAGGCAGTTTCTGGTTTCAGGTCAACTGTGCACTTTCCCATTTTACTCCTGGGATTTGTAGAATCACTAAATAAAATAGCAAATATACAAAAGTAAAGTGGGATACAAAATTTTAATTTAGTTAAATCTTTTTTAAAGAAGATATAAGAAATTTACGCCTTTATATATTTAGAAATGTATTATTTTCCTGAGATGAAATAAATTAGCAATGATCAACTTTGAATTTGTTTATGAAGCTAAAAGTAATGCAATATAAATGCATTAGTAATTAGAATAACTAAAATTTCACAGATTTTAATTTAAGTAAAAATTTAAAGTGCTTCAATTGTTTAAATTAAAATAGTAATCAATCAATAAAATAGCAAAAAAAATCCTTTTGGAATTAATGAAACTGGCCTTTTAGAAGAGATCTTTAAAGATGTTTTATGGGTTAGTAATGGTATTTTTCAAATTTTTACAAACAAAAAAAGTAAAGATGTATCTATAAACTTGGAATTCAGTTCCTTTATGAAACAGTGATCTCATTTTAAACCTCATTATATATGTCCAACAGATGACTTCTATCAAATACAGCTACATTAAAATTATTAAACCCAACAAAATTAACATTAATTCCTTAACATCATCTAACACCCAGGTCATATTCCTTTCCCTCTTTGAAGAAATTGTTTTTTCCAGGTGGTTTCTTTGAATCAGAATCCAAAACTTGCATACTGCATTTCATTGATATATCTTTTAAAATATCTTTTGATCTATAAAAGTATCCCTTTTTCTTCCAACCTTTTGGGTTTAGCTTATTATCTCCTTGTGGTAGTGTTTAACACATTTCTCCATTCCCATGTTTCCTGTAAATTTGTAATTAGATCTAGAGAAGTCAAGTTCATTTTTATTGGCAAGAACACTTCATGGGGATATGATGTACTATATATTGCATTACAGTGGGAAGCACATACTGTTAGGCTGTCCCCACTTCAGTGATATTAAGATTGATGAGTGAGTTCAGATGTTGCACCATTTGTTGTGGAGGGGAAAAGAAAACAACAAGGGCTGCCAGATTAAGATAAAAATAATACTTTCACAAAGGCCCTACTGATCCTTCGTACAAATCCAACAGAACTGGATATATATACAATGCTTCTCTATGTATCTAGATAACTTTTATTTCTTTTCACCACCGTAGATTCATAGGAAAATTAAAATGATACTCTAAGGCAGTTTTCACCACTGGTAGTAATCTTGACTTAAATGTTAAATATTACAACCCAAACACTGGCTCCTATATTGATACTAAAAGATTACTCCAGACAAGTAGAACATATGCTCTTATCTTCCCTTGATACCTGGCAGAATTCTGCAATACCTCCCCTTACCCCAGCCAAGCTGGAAGGCTCTTATTAATCCCATGAATAAAGAATACAGTGCCCTTTTCAGTTGTATCCTTCATACTAATGCAGATGTGTTATATAAATGTAACAGTATCATACTTCCTAGTACTAAAAAGGTAGAAATACTTTAAATACTTGGCATTGATAAAACACCCTTCAAATTACTTATAAGTTAATTCATATTAAGATACTATAATTCCTTAATTACTTTAATATAGTACTTTTCCTCTAAAAAGGCCCTAATATCCCTACCTGGTAGATGAGGATGCTCTAAAATCGTTATCTATAATCATATACCAAATCAGCTTTCAGAGATGACTCACAGATTCACACTGAGCATGGAAGACATTTTCACAAAGATACTACAGGCCAATGGAACTTCCTGCTTTGTATGCAGTCTGCAGCCCTGCCGACACTTGGTGTGTCTAGAATAATATTTAATTACACAGTCTAGAATAATTTCCATCTATTTTCACAGGGCTAAATTTTATCTTGGGTTAGGTATAAAAAAGAACACTTCTGAAAGATACTAAAATAGTTTATAGTCAGTGAAATATTTTCATGGTTCAATGTTGCCTCATTCTTAATAATCATAAAACACCTCAACTGATCTGTACTCATTTTAATGACAGCTCTCTTGTGGCTGTGAATCACAGTTCACCAGCACCTTAATTGGCAAGGTAACTATATAGAAAAAGGGCTTCCTTGTGAGCTTCATTAAGTTTTCACAAATGACAGTAGCTTCAACTTCTTATACTTAATTTTCTTTCAATTTGACATGGATAGTAACTGCAAAACTCCCCATCAGCTTGATGGGTAGGTATTATACAAGTTTTTTAAAAGCCTTTGTACTCCTTGATTTTTCCTTTCAGCAGACTGGTAGACATGCTAAGTTTTTTAAAACTGACAATTATTACTTAAGACTTTCAGTAGGTACTAATAATTATGGTCCACTCCAACTTTATGAGCCCTCAAACAAGATGCAAGAAACAAGTGAACAATAATTAACTCTTGATATTTTGTGAGAAATAAAAAAATTGTAGCTAGAGGAAGAAGGTAGAAAAATACAGGAAACTAATAAGGGAAACAAAATACAGACTTATGAGTCAGCAAAAGTAATACAAGCTAATAACAGCAAACATCTACAAACCATTCTAGGCATGAGAAACTATTTTAAGTACTTTACGTTGTTTTAACTTAGTTATTCCTCACAAACCCCTATAGAGTAATATACTCAGTATTCCCATTGTGCAGAGAAGGAAATGGAAATACAGTAAGATTATATAACTGGTTCAAAGATCTTATCATTCCCAAGTGTGCAAGACAAAACTTAGACCCAGACCAGTTCGTACTGTGACCACTACTCTTTGCTGTCTTTTTTTTTTTTTTTTTGTCTTTTTCGTGCCCGGTACTCAGCCAGTGAGCGCACCGGCCATTCCTATATAGGATCCCAACCCGCGGCGGGAGCGTCGCTGCGCTCCCAGTGCCGCACTCTCCCGAGTACGCCACGGGGTCGGCCCTTTGCTGTCTTTTAACTACTGAGAATGGAGTGCACTGTAAACTAGGTATGCTCCCCCTTTAAGACAAACAATACTACTCTGTTCTGTGTCTGATATTTTGATTTTCAACTTAGCAATTTTTCTGCAACATAGAACAAGTCTGTTAAACTAGACTGTTAGATTTCTGAAATACACCATACCTGAGATTATGAAAGGCAACAACTAATGCCGCAATCACTGTGATGGACAGAACAAATATGTAAGCATAAAAAAGCAGAGTATCTGAAAGCCTTTCAAATGTATTAAAAGGCAGGAGGCCAAAAGCTTCTTCACACAGATACAGATTTGCATCAAAATCCCTAGGGAATTGGAAAGAAAAAAATGGAAAGCAGTATTAAATTCAATACAAGTCAAAGAAACTACATATTTTCCTCAAAACAAGTCTGCAGTTAATAGTTGAAGGCACAATGGTGACTTAAGTTTTAAAGTCCCTGATGATTTAATATAAAATAGCAAACACAGATTTTCGGTTCAGTCATACCTTGTTGCTCCAAACCCAAACTTTGCCTTCAGAAATTTAAATATGTGTTCATCTGACTTCAGGTTAAGAATTTTCTATCAGAAAGAGGGAGAAAACAAAAATCGCTATTAATGCCTTAGGCACATTTTCCTGAAAATTTCCCACTGAATATGTATATTCAGTGTCCACCTTCATAGGAGGGTGTGTGTGTGTATAAAATTAGTAAATGTTCACAATAGTTCTTAGAAATGAGGAATTCTAAAGCAGGGGATTTCAAACTCCTTCCTTTTTCTTTCTCCCCCACCCCCTCCCTTTTTTTGAGCGCAATACTTTATTCAAACAACATCTTACGCATAAGTTCAATATACGAAATAGATAAAGATGAGCTTTTTTTGGTTTCAGAGAGAGGGAGAAGGCTGAAGCACAGTGAGAACAAATTTTCAGACCAGAAAACCAACAATACCATGATCTGAACCCACAAATAGGTATATAGTCTACAGGCCTGTTTGGCTTTGATACAACTGACGTAAGACTCACTCACTCAAAGACAATTCAAGACAGGAATAATTCTCAAGGAGTGAAAAGACAAATGTCAGTGTTCCTCATTAGTGATCACAATTCTTAAATTTTATCAAATCCATGTAATATAAATGGTGAAGAAGTTATACCAGAAGAAAAATGTAGGGGGAAAAAAAAAAGATGGAGCCAGAATTGAGGTTAGTACACAAAATATATTCATTAGAGATGAGCCACAAATCTGGTGTTACATATTCTAGCAGCGAATGCAAAGAGGGAGATACAAAGCAGTTATGTTACTTATAGGGTCACAAGATTAAAACAAACCAGTTGTTCAGAAGAGATTCTAAAGTCCTAGAACTGAGACTTGAGAGAAATTTTTCCCATGGGTACACTAAAAATAGCAGTGAGTTTTTTGGACTATTTTTTCTAATTCCTCTCATTGTAGGTAGCTGGCAAAACATCAAGTGCAATTCAATAGATGTTATTCTTTGTGGAGTCAAAAACCAGTGGTCCAGGCATATAGCTCTCCACTGGTTTAATCTAAGAACAGATCACTGAATATGTAGAGTGGGCCAGTGAATGAACTGCATATCTTTAGCCAATCTCCCAGAAATGCTCGATTGTTCCATTCAAATAAGCTCTCGATAAGTACTGAGCTATATGGAGTTTAAGAACACGGTGACAAGGACCTGAAGTGAGGTGTTTAATGTGGCTGGCTGAGAGAAGAGTCATTTTCTTTGACATTCGACAGACAGGAAAGGACTGCCATTATTTTATGGAGAAGGAGGATCCTGTTTCACAGATATTTCCTATCCCAAGATTGGCCTTGTAGTAGGGGCAAAATCATCTGAAGAAATCATTGTAGTTTTGCTCTAGCATAAAAAAAGGAACATCAAGGTCCAAGAACAATACTCTTAAGTAAAGCCTGCCCTTAAAAAGAAAAAAAAAGCCAGTGAAAATTTTAAAAAGCTTGTTCAACTAAGCAGCGCCCGAGGGCACTTAAATCTTAGCAAAGCATCTACTGGACATATAACAAATGGATGCCTGTGTTACTAAATGAGTTATTCTGCTGTATACGGTTGTTAATTTTAAGTCAGTTAAATGTTGGGGAATATCTATCAAAAACGAGTTCAACCCTTCTCTCTAGCAGAAATTAGATAGTAAGTCCAGTTTATCCATTAACTGAACACAATAAAAATTATGTCATTTTTTTTTTTTTAGTAACCACAGTGTAGAAGACTATCTCTAAAGAGTAGAATTTTTTTAATTTAGAAAAATATTTGTTTAATGTTTTTAAAGTTGAGCTTTTAAAAAATGTAATAAAAGGTGAATTCAAGTTAGAACATGTAAAAGAATGAAAAAAAATCAATGACTAAAATCACCAAAATAAGCCTTATTAAAAATTAAAACTAAGCCAGTTTAAAGTAAAACTGGTTATTCTTCAGTAATAAAACAAGAATTTAATTATTTGAAATTGAAAGTTTTAATTATCTCCAGTGCCATAAGTAAATTCAAAAATATATTGCATATGTCATTTTATTAACTTACCTTAATAATGTTGTTGAAAAAAAGTGTCAAACATAAAACCATAAATAAATGTAACAAAAGTTTCCCAAGTCTATTAAGGAAGCTTCCAGTTTTCAGATTTTTCTAGAAATTAAAAAAGCTGTGTTTTAATTCTTAAATTTTAATAAAACTTTGTAATCACTTTAGATGAGATTATCCAAAGATTTAAAATATTAGATCACACAACACATAGGGAAAAATCTATGTGGAAAACATAAACTATTAATCTTCATAAGGTTACACTGTCCTAATATTTGTAATTTTCCAATAGTAAATAAATTCCTTAAATAATAAGCTCCATTAAGATGAAGAAACATGCCCTGGTCTTTTTCTTCCTTCTTCTTCTTCTTCTTCTTTTTTTTGGCAGCTGGCCGGTACAGGGATCAAACCCTGGACCTTGGTGTTATCAGCACCACGCTCTAACCAATTGTGAACCGGCCATTCCTCTTCTTCTCTTAGACCTTAGCAACCAGCTTCTTTTTTTAAGAAACTGTTTGGATCAGACTGTTAGGATCTGCTACTTGGAATCTACTCAGGATATGATGAGTGAACAAATCATTACATCATTTATCCATCAATTCATAAATCACTGAATAGCTATAACCCAGTTAGATAAAAAAACCTATCAGTATAAAAAAAAGTAAACTGTGCTCTTTGATGTATAATAGCGTTCTTATAATCTTCAGATAACTTTATACATTGTCAAATATAATATCTAAACAGTTCAAATATGAATAATATTTATTTATAATTAAGGTTAAGAGGATAAATGAGATCTACTCTTTTTGATAGTCAAGTAAAAGTCTGTTTAAAAAAAAATCTTTTTATAGAACTGGGGTTGCCAGAGGTGGGAAAGGGAAAGGTGGGGAAAGGGAGGAATTGGTAGAGGGCCATGAAAAATGATTACATTCAGGCTTCATTACAATTTTAAGGAAAAACAAATGACTCTTAAATCTCATGTAAATTTAAGAAAGTTAATTATATAATAAAGCCCAAAGATCAGGTCAGTGTTTTCAAACATGATTTTACAATACCGTAGGAAATGTCCCATTATTTCTAAAGGTATTTATTTGGAATCTCAAAATTCTCAAAAGAGAGTTTAATTCACTGAAAAATCAATAATATGGTACAGAAGAATGGGGAAAAGAGTTGAGTTACTACATCAAACGACAACAAGGTCAACTTGAAAGGCTTTGATGAACACATTCTCAACAAGCAAGAAGTTCTTCTCATTCTTGAGTTCACATACATAAAGAAGTTAAAAATTCTTCTCTTTTATTTCAACTTTAAGTCAATGTCATTCAACTAAGAACCTCTGGCTAATTCCTGAATTGAATGAAAGTTCCAATTATCTAAGAAATAATAATTATCAAAAACAAAACAAAACAAAACAGGGATGGCATAATACTTCAGAAAGCTTGAAACAGAAATGTTACCACATGCACTTAAAAAGCAAATAATTCCACTTGTGCTTTATAGAGGGAATCAGATCATCAATTTTCCTTCGTATGCTGTATAAAAATAAGGTCCAACAAACCACACGATTTAAAAAAAAGTTTACTTTGATTAGGGACAAAAAAAGACCTACCTGAAGTTTTCTTGCAATTAACACTGAAAGGTTAAAACTGATAAGCAATGATCCAAGAATCATGGAATTAAAAAACTGAAGAATACAGACCAGGAGTAAACCTGTTATCTGTATACCATATAGCCATGTCACCTGCAACAACCAAAGATTAGATGGTTAAACAGATTTTATCAAGAAACCATCAGATGCTAACATCTTGGCCACTAGTTGGATGCATCTCAGGTTACAAACTATGCAGAAAACATACCTAGCTTCAAGAAATACAATCTAAAAAAGGAAACTAAATAATATACACACCAACTGTTTATTTACCTTTTACTAACAAAACTTTTAAAATTTTATAGCATTAACTAATGGGGAAATGAACAGGGATAATATAAAGTGGAGGAAGCCACAGTGTAAATGTATTCTGGGAACTGGCAAGTACCATTAGTAATCTTCATTTTTCTTCTAAGTTCTTTTATAGTTACTGTCTACAGCCAATAGTCAGTACTTTACTGCATTCCATTATTTCCTAATTTTCCATACTATACAGTTTAGGATTGTATCATATATTGCTACATTTTGTCTGTCTGTGTGTGTGCCTAAATCTCCTGATTACACTGAAAACTCCTCCTGCATCAAGGCTTGAACCCTTTCACCTCCTACGTTCATAGCAGGCAACAGAGTACAGTGGTCAAGAACATGAGCCCTGACATCAACACCACCTGTACTGTAGTCCTAACTCTGGTCTAAACCAGCTGTGTGACCTTAAAATGCCAGAGATGGTTCATCTTTACAAGAGAGATGATTATACTTTCTTCACAGAGTTGGTGTAAGGGTCTGATAGAAGGACTGTATGTGGTAATATATTAATGCCTGGCACGTAATAAGCACTCACTAAGGATAACTCGATGTAATAAAAAATGTTGACAGGTTGATACCAAAAGAAGCAAAATGCAACCAACTTGAACACAAAAAACATGCCACAAAGAAAAAAGACAGCCCCTAAGAAAGAGCTAATATTTTTTGTTAATTTTCCTCTTCTCTTTAAAATCAGACAATTCAAAATTCATATTGGCATATGAGAAGCACCAGTTTTATTCAGCAGCAAATCTGATTTTCCCTATGGTTTTGTTCTCACTTCAAAGGAAACAAACCTACAACAAGCAATGAAAAGTGAGAGCAAGGCCTGCAACAGTTCAGAGCTTTTGCTTGGTGTTAATAGAAATCCAGGAAAATGGATGCAAACAGTTTTTAGGATTATAAAAATAATGTACCTTACTATAGGAGATTTGGAAAATTCAGAAAAACAACAAAAAAATAGCAACTGATAGGTGGGCTCTAGAGTCAAAAGTCAACACTACTACCTATAGAAATGACATTGATTCCACAGCAATGTACAGATAGCATTTTGTATACTTCACATTATATGGTATAATTTTCTCAAATCAATGACTATTCTGTGAAAATTTAAATTTTAAATGGCTACATAACATTCCACCATATGCCATAATTTGTCTGCTACTTGGATCATTTGGGTGTTTTCAGCTTTTTATTATTATTAAATTAATGTTATGAACATCTCTTTTAAAAAAATCTTCAGATCATTATATCTGATTAGTTATTTATTTTGTTCATTGCTGTATCCCAGCACCTAAAAGAATGCCCAGTAGAACCATGTCACTCAATAAATATCACAGGAATGAATGAAAGCATTTCCTTAGGACAGATTCCTAAAAGTAGAATTACTGGTTCAGAGAATTTTAACAGCTTTATTAAGATATAATTCATACACCTTCAAATTCACCTATTTAAAGTATACAATTCATAGCCTGACAGCCAGCCCTGCAACTGCAGGCAGCAGCACTCCCTACCACTGCCATGGACACCTGTGCTGAACAAGTGGTCTGCGACAGCTCCCCTTCACAGCAACTGCCAATGCCAGGGTGGCTCGCTGCCACACCAGCAGCCACCGCTGCCTCATAGGCAGTCTGATGACCATTTGTCAGCATAGACAGAAGAGTTGCCAGTGGAAATCAGGGAAAGAGGTGAATACATGCAGACCTGTGACCTAGTGGTCCAACTCACAGGAAGATTTATGCTGTCATAAGTGGCAGCACATATGGGGGCGAGAAGTACATGCACAGTCCACGGGACTGCCTTCATCTGGGGAGAGAAACACGCAGAACTCCCCAAAGGAAAAGAAAGCTAGGATACCCAAATAGAATAAGGAAGAAAATTCCCAATCACCAACAACATCCCCCAACTGGGGGAAGCATGGTCCCAGAAGGAACTTCTGGCCTGTAGGAAAGATGAAATAGAAAAACTTCCCAGGGTCATTCATTCAAACTGAGGAGCACCAGTATACCTGAGTGTACCCACCAGGGTCAGGGGGAGTTAGCTGGGGTGCCAACAGGCCTGCCCAAGGTCACCCACCATAGCCAAAGAGTGACAGGGAACCAAGGCACTTCCCCCAAGAATTCAAGAGCTCACCCACTTCCTGGCACACCAACATAGTATCACCAGTCTCAGCAAGGAATTACTAAGTGCCCCAGGGACTAGGCCACGGAGACACTCCCATGTAGTTCTAACACTGAATTTGGCTGAAGTACCCATGCAGAGACTACACTACTGTGTCTACCTGGAACCAATACTAAAACACCCCACACAATGGTCATTATAAAACACATTTACAAGAGGAACTCCTTCTCTTCAAAGCCAACTCCAGAGAATTAGAACAAGCTACTGCTCTACCAGGTGACTAGACACCAACATAGAGATATTAGAAATATGAAAAAAAAAAAAAAGGAAATATGACACCACCAAAGGAATATGATAATTCTCAAGTACCAAACCCTATAGAGCAGGAAGTCCTCAAAATGACTGAAAAGTAATACTGAGCAACAATCTTAGGGTAACTCAATGATATGTAAGAAGGCTCACTTAGATGACACAACGAAATGTGAAAAAGTATCCAGGATCTGAAGGAGGAAATGTACAAAAAGATTAATGCATTAAAAAAGAACATAGCAGAGTTCCTGGAGCTGAAGGATTCATTCAATGAGATAAAAACCACAACTGAGAGCTTAGGTAGCAGACTAGAGCAAGCAGAAGACAGAATTTCTGATCTTGAAGGTAGTCTATGAAATAACCCAGGTGGACAAAAAAAAAAAAAGAATAAAAAGAAATTAAGAAAATCTAAGAGAGCTAGCAGATAACCTGAAGCACACAAATATCTGAATCATGGATGATCCAGAAGGGGAGGAGAAAGGAAAAGGCACTGAAAACATATTCAATGAAATAACAGCAGAAAACTTCCCAGGTAGACAGGGAGAAATACAGACCTTCAGATTCAGGAGGCTCAAAGATCCCCAAACACATACAATCCAAAAAGGTCCTCTCTGAGACGTACTATAGTCAAATTAGCAAAGCTCAAAGATGAAGAGAGAATCCTAAAAGCAGCAAGAGAAAAGCATCAAGTCACCTATAAGGGAGCCCCCATCAGACTAACAGCAGACTTCTCATCAGAAACCCTAAAGGCCAGAAGATAATGGGATGATATATTCAAAATACTAAAAGAAAAAAATTGCCAGCCAAGAATACTATACCCAGCAAGGCTATCCTTTAGAAATGAGAGAGAAATAGTATATTTCCCAGACAGACAAAAACTATAGGAGTTCACCACCTCACGACCAGCCCTACAAGAAATCCTCAAGGGAGTACTGAATCTGGAATCCAAAAAACAATAATCATTAGCATGAATACACAAGAAAGAAAAAAACTAGTAGAACAAAAATGCAAACAATAAAGAAAGAAACTTTATCTAACCACCTAAAAAAACCAACAAACATGGAACACAAAAAATAAAACGGGAAGAAAGGAACAAAAGATACTTAAAAAGATACTTAAAACATCCAAATGAAAATTGACAAAATGCTAGGAGTAAGTCAACACCTTTCAATAATAATCCTTAATATAAATGGATTAAATCCCCCATTCAAAAGACACAGACTGACTGACTGGATTAAAAAGCTAGACCCAAGTATATGCTGTCTTCAAGAGATTCACCTCACCTGTAAAGACACATACAGACTGAGTGAAAGGATAGAAAAAGATATACCATGCAAATGGAAACCAAAAATGAGCAGGAGTAGCTATTCTTACATCATATAAAATAGACTTTAAACCAAAAACCACAGAAAGACCCAAAGGAGGCCACTATATAATGATAAAGGGATCTATCCAGCAAGAAGACATAACAATCATAAATATATATGCACCCAACATTGGAGAACCCTTATATATAAAGCAAACATTATTAGACCTTTAGAAAGAGATAAATCCAAATACGATGATAGTTGTGGACCTAACACCCTATCATCGAGGCAAAAAAACAACACAGAAACACAGGATTTAAACCACAATAGACTGATTGGACTTGGCAAGCATCTACAGAACATTTCATCCAACAACCACAGAATATACATTTTTCTCATCAGCACATGAAACATTCTCCAGGACAGATCACATGTTAGGTCACAAATAAAGCCTCAATAAATTTTTAAAAACTGAAATTATTTCAAGTATCTTTTCAGATCACTACAGATTAAAACTAGAAATCAGTACAAGTGAATCACTGGAAACTATACAAACACATGGAAATTAACATGTTCCTGAATGACATATAGGTTCAAGAAGAAATTAAACAGGAAATTAAAAAGTTTCTTGAAACTAATGAAAATAAAGACACATACCAAAACCTGTGGGATACTGCAAAAACAGTACTAAGAGGGTTTATTGCAATAAACACATCAAAAGAAGAGAAAGATTGCAAATAAACAACCTAATGCTACACCTCAAAGAACTAGAAAGAAAGAACAATCCAATCCCAAAGTTAGTAGACAGAAAGAAATAATTAAGATCAGATCAGAAGTAAATGAAATAGAAACCCCCCCAAAATACAAAAGATCAATGAAACAAAAAGTTTTTTCAAGATAAACAAAAAAGACCACCATTAGCTAGGCTAACCAAAAAAAGAGAAGACTCAAATAACAAAAATTAGAAATGAAAAAGGAGACATTACAACTGATACCACAAGAATACAAAGAATCATTAGAGACTATTAAAAAAAAAAAAGGTATAATGCATGATATTCACAGAGTTGTACACCTATCACCACAGTCTAATTTTAAGATATTCTCATCACTTCAGAAGAAACCCCATACCTATTAGCCGTCACTCTCTATTATCTCACCCCCTCCTCCCCCAGCCCCTGGCAACCACTAATGTACTGTCTCTAGGGGTTTGCATATTCTGGACATTTCATATAAATGGAATAATACAATATGTAGTTTTTTGTGACTGGCTTCTTTTATTCAACACTACATTATCGAGTTTCATCCATGTTATAGCATTTATCAGTACTTCATTCTTTTTTATTGTTGAATACTATTTGTTATATGGACTACATTTTGTATTTGTTATTCATCAGTTAATGGGCATTTGAGTGTTTTCCTCTTCCTGGCTATGAATCACACTGTTATGAACATTCACATACAAATTTTTGTGTTGGCTATATGGTTTCATTTCTCTTGGGTATATATGTGGGAGTGAAATTGTGGATCATATGATAACCCTATGTTTAAAATCTGAGGAAATGTTAACTGTTTTCCAAAGTGACTACACCATTTTATAATCCCAGCAGCAATGTATGAGAGTTCCAATTTCTACAACTCCTTGTCAACATCTGTCATTATCTTTTTTTTTTTTTATTTTAGATATCCAAGTGGGTAATAAAGTGGTATCTCACTGTGGTTTTAATTTCATTTCTTTGATAGCTAATGATGTTGAGCATATTTTCATGTGTTGGAATATTTATATATCATATTTAGAAAAACATCTATCCAAATCCTTTGCCCATATTTCATTGTTGAAAGAGTTGTAAGAGTTCTTTATATATTCTCGAATTCCCTTATCAAATATATGATTTGCAAATATTCTCTCCCATTCTATGTGCTGTTTTTTTCACTTTCTTGATGGTATACTTTGAGGAACAAAGTTTTAAATTTTGATGAAGTCCAATTAATCTATTTTTTTTTTAGTCACTTGTGCTTTTGGTATTGTACCTAAGACGACAAGTACTACTCCAAGGTCATGAAAGTTATTCCTATGTTTTCTTAAAAAGTTCTGTAGTTTTAGTTTTTACGCTAAATGGGTCTGAAATACTTTGAGTTAATTAATGTATACAGTGAGAGGAAGGTAGTCCAACTTAATTCTTTTTTGCATGTGGATATTCAGTTATTCCGGCACCATTTCTTGAAAAAACTATTCTTTCTTCATTTAATTATTTTGGCACCCTCCTTGAAAATCAATTGACTTTCTGGTGAGGGTTTATTTCTGGTCTTTCAATTTTATTCCGTTAACTTATGTCTATTTTTCTGCCAGTATCATGCTGCCTTAATTGCTGTAGCTTTTTGGTAAATTTTTAAATCAGAAAATGTGTCTTCCAACTTTGTTCTTTTTCAAGATTGTTTTGACTATCGTGGGTCCCTTGAGTTTCCACAGGAATTTCAGGATCAGCTTGTCAATTTCTGCAAAAAATCCATCTGGTATTCTGAAAGCAACTGTGTTGAATCTGTAGATCAATTTGGGGAGTAGTGCCATCTTAACAATAGTAAGTCTTCCAATTCATTAACATGGGATTTCTTCCCAATTTATTTAGGTCTTTAAAACTTTCAACAATGTTTTGTAGTTTTCAGAGTACAAGTTTGCACTTTGTTAAACTTATAACTAAGTATTTTATTCTTTTTGATGCTATTTCAAGAAGTGTTTGTGTCCTTTGTTCCCTCTTTTCATTAATTTGCAGATGTTTTTCTCACTGATTTGTAGAAACTCTTTAAGGACATAATTAGAGATAAGTGATTCTAATTTATAAAGAATCTAAGGCTCAGAGAAGTTAAATGACTTGCCAAAGTTTAAAGAGCTACTTTCAGAGCAGATAGTAGCAACTTGGTTTTATAACTCAGGGTCCTTCCATTACAATAATGTTTCTCCTTAAAATCTGATACTTTACTTCTAACATCAACATAGTTACAAATACAAAAGTTTTACAAAGTTTAGAACTATATATAAAATATACTTGCTGTATTATTTTAAAATTTTGTGTGTATATGCCAAAATGATACCTTTTATTCTGTTTTCTAATTTTAAAAGAAGAAATCCATGTTCATTACAGGAAAAATTCAAAAGATCTAAAGAACAAAAAGAATATACAGAACAATCACACAGCTGACTACTAATATTTTAATGTATATTTTTCCCAAACCTTTTCTCATTTTCTCTCTATATATTTCACTTTATAAAAAAGGGGGCAGGGAGAACTCATGGTTATAAAATACTCTGTTACAAAGACACACCATAATTTATTTAATTGTACCCTATTACTATTGACTTAAGTCTAATTCCAGCTTTTCCTTACAACTTAAAATGAATATAGTTGATTATTTACTTAGAATAAATGTACAGAGGTAGAAGTATTGGTGAAAGGGCAAACACATTTTTACACTTTTGATACCTACTGTGAAACTACACTATAGAAAGACTATAAGGAATTTATATTTTACTGGCAGTGTGTGAGTAACCACTGCTTCACACCTGCAGAAACACTAAATATTACATTTATACTTATATACATAATACACAAACTTTATCTACTTGCTTTCCTTACTGTATTTTACCTTCCTATTCTGCCCCTTCACACTCCACCTAAATACTACCTACTCAATACTACCTACTCACTTCATTATTTGTGGCCCAGCTCTAGCCTCTCACTTCTGTGAAACCTTTTATGTCTAAAAAACCCTTTTCTTCTTCTAATCTTTTAGCACTTATTATTACTACAAATCGACATCTATCATTTCTCTAGTTGTTCTAGTTGTCTACATCTTTATTTCCCAAGCTGGATAGTGAATTCCCTGTGGACAAGCTAATGTCTTATGCATGTTGGTATTTTCTGTAGTGCCCACCTTATTATAGTGGCTCAACAGATAGGAAATGTATATTTGTTGGTTGACTTTAATGTTTCTTTATTCAGACTCAGTCAGTTTCCAAAGCTTACTGCATCTCTTTTGATATGGAATAAATGAGTGCAGCTCTTCCATACTGGGATACATTGCTGCCTTAGGTCTGAAGATAATATTTCATTATACTTGGAAAATAATTAAGTTACTGATACTTTAGAATAGTAACTGTGAGCAATTTAAAAAATGTACATAATACATATTTCTGCCCATGAAAGAAAACACACGATTAAATGACAGAAGCACACACTGGGAGACAGATATGAGGTTTCTTATAATTATCTTACGTGACCTTTGGCCAGTCAACAGCGATTCTCATCCCATATTGGCTAAATGCTACTATAAAAATTTTATAAAGTGCTACAGAAAAGTTGTTACTTACGCACTGAGTGCCTTGAAAAAAAGGCAACACATAGCAAGAAATTTTGAAAGAACTATCTTATATTTAAAATTTTAAGTCATCTCTATAAATGATAATTCACCCAGGCATTTATGCCCCAAATAAATCCATTTTTTTAACTTAAGATAAGCAGTATAAAAGTTAAGATGTTGAAACTGGGTGCATAAATTACTCAGCTTCAATTGACCACAGCATATTTACATTCAATCTAAGAAGGAGCTTCAGCTTTATCATTAAGTACTTGCATATTATCACCTTACTGTATGGTATAAAACATTAAACAAGAAAATCTCAAATGAGAAAAGAAAGCAAAGCTTACCTTCACTGCCGGCAGCATGTCCAAGGAGTCCAGTATGAACAGCACTAATGCTTGCATCAGCATCATAAATTGATTAAATTGCCATGTCAGACTAAAGAGAAAAGTTGATATGAAAATGGCAAGAAGTGTCAGCCTCTGTAAAAAAGAAAACTTTTGTATAATTTAGATGTTTCTAGTAATAATAAACCTAGCAGACAAGTTTTCTCAAGAGCAGCCAGGATTTCTATAAACAAACAGAAAAACCACAAACTGCTGCTCTAAAAACCCTTGCATTTGTTATTTAGGCTCTAAATATCATAAAGTTACACTTTGAGTATAAATATTCACATATAGTATGAGTATCCCACATTATATGGACGTGCTAATGTACTCCATATCAAGAGCAATGGCTTAAAATTCTGACAGTTTCACAAAAATTGTGAGTGGGTTTGCTGCTACAACTATCTAAGGGTAGATTATGTAGAGCACATTTTTAACATCAAAAATGAAAACATTTTCTTTACAAAGTAGAAAGAAGCCCAGAAAAAGAAAACTTAATTTAACTCGAGTTAAAAAATTGCTCATGGAATAACAACTATTCACATACATTAAGCACATCACATTTCTTGAAGCATCTTATATAAAACTGGGGAATTAAGAAATATATGAAGTTTTATAAAAACTTACTTCACAAAGAGGCTGTAAGTTTGGTCTCAGAAAATATGTAATTGCTGCTATCTGAATTGCAAAGAATGGCAGCGCCCAGTTCTCCCTCAGTGGGATGGTAAACTCAACTCTTGTGGTATCTATTCTGTATAGAAGAAAACATAAATGGTTATAGTGATAATGTTTATAATAATTTCTTCAAAGACTTCCTAAAGTGATAGATATATTAAGCACAAGTATACTTAGCTTCTGGTCACTGGTTCTCAATAATAATAACTGTCCTTATCATCATCATCCCCATAACATAAAATTGGCATTGAGAAAATTTAAGTGATCTGTCCACGGGTATGCATTTAGCTAAGTGGTACAACTATGGTGAAGCCCATGTTAGCCTGACTCTTAAACCCATGAATGTACCATGCAAACTCCTCTCACTTTTACTCTGTTTCTTTAGTACTTTATACTTAAGTCTAGCTTCTTGCCTCTGTAGAATGTGGACCCCTGGAGGGCAAGTACAGCTAAGTTTTCATCACTCAATAAATGATATATACATATATGTGTGTGTGTGTACACACATATGTATGAGGGTATTTCAAAAAGTTCATGGAAAAATGAAATTAAAAAGATAATACTAACATTTCCATCAACTTTTTGAAGACCCCTTGTATACATACATAAAACTTAACCTTTTAAGCCTCAATTTCTTCATCTCTAAAATGGGGATAACAATAGTACCTTCCCTATAGGATTGTTAAATAAATACATATAAAGCATTTTGCAAAGTGCTTGGCATACGGTAAGCACCCAACAGATTTATAAGAAAAAGTAATTCACTTAGGATTACAAAATAATATCTGTTTTAGAACTCATGTTCAAGTTTCAAGATTCCTACTGAATATTGGTGTTGCTACTGTAGATCAGGCAATAATTCAGTAAGTCTTGTTATTTAAAAATGTTAGTTTACAGGGCTCCAGTGTTTATAAATTAATAGATATTAATTAAATGATGTAAGAACTTCTTGCATTTGTACAATGCTTTATGCATTGCTAATTGAGAGCTACACACAACCCCATGAAGACTGCTAGTGAGGATATTACTAAAACTCTTTAAGAGATGAGATATGTGGCTGAAGAAATACTGATCACACAGCAAATGGGTAACAGAACTGGGATTATTATGAATGATTTTCTTGATCTGCAATTCAATGTTTTGTTCCTCAGCCAAAAATATATGTAACTAGGACTTTCTAACTCACTAAATAAGAAACATTTAGAAAACCACTAGGCAAATCAAAGAGAAAATCTCCCACCCAAACAAATGTGGCAGAAGAAATTTCTCTGAACTGGAAATGAAGTAACTTCATTTTTACTTACATTTTGGAAAGGGAGAGAGGCATACTAATTCCAACTCACCTATTTGTGACATACCAGAAAGCTGCTAATAGTCCTGATAGCCATGTACCACTAAGGAGCCAGCTGGTTATATAAAGAGCTGTGACATAGACTGCTTGAAGCCCAAATAAGGTGTAAATATAAAAATAAACTGGCTCTAAATATTTCTGCAAAAGGAAATAATAAAAAATATTTGTCAGAAAAGCCCTAACCCTCCTCGTTGCTATTTAAAAAATATGACAATAGAAATATAATATTCAGAAGATTGCTGCTAATTCCCACAGTAAGCCTTTCTTCTCTCTACTAAGAGGAGAAGAGGGAAGTCCCTGAAGGTTCTGGTTTCATTCTTTAATCTAGATAAGTTTTACACCTAACTTTGTCCAATTTTACCTCATTCAAATGAGGGTGATTTGCTAATTATATAAATTTTTTATCTCAAAAATAAATGAGTAATTACATGTTTCCAAATGAAAATATTTATCAGCATCTAGACTGTACACGTACACTAAAATATAAGCCAGGAAGCATCTCTATATAAAAATCTTACATCTTATAAAATTTAAATTAAAAAAGCAATATCTTATAAAGTATAAATAAAAATCAAAGTTCACAATATACATGGAGAAAATTAAGATATCACTGATTTTCTACCAAATCAGTTGAAGATCAGAAACCTTCAACCTTCAGTATGTGAAACCTTCAACCCAAATGGCAGATTTTGACTTTCATCTGATATTAACAATTCACGATCACAGAACACAACGTACCTGTATAGGTAGAACTCTATATAAAATACTGAGAAAGACCTCTTGGTAAATATTCATTCGTTGAAGGAGGTTAATTGTCCGCATAGACTCAGTTTTATTATCATATATTAAGCCATGAAAACCTAAGATTAATATTTGAAAAACCAGGAAAAAAATAATTACACTTAAAATCATTCATTCATTCAAAACTATTCATAAAGTCTTTGGTATGTGTCAGGGACTGTGGTAGCCATTGGAGATATAATGATAAGCAAAAAAAACAGTCCTACCCTCAAAGAGCTTACCATATATTAGATGGACATTATTTAAACATTTACACAACTTTTGTAAATGGAACAACAAAAACCCCACAAGGTTCTTCCATAGAAATTTGGGCAAGAGGATTTTACATTTTACTCCCAACCTGTTCTCCTTCCACTTGACCTGCGGTACATCTCCTTCGGGAGAGTATACATGAGTATACATGGCCTTTCCTACTCCGTGGGATTGGTTTGGCCATTTGACTTGCTCTGACCAGTGGCATGTGACTGAATGTGACATGCCAAATCTGAGCAGAGTCTCTAAGAGACAATGCATGTTTCCACCAGCTCTTGCTCTTTCCCTCTGTCATGACACTGATGTGTTCCAAATAGGGGCTGGAATGAGAGGACATGTGGGGCAGAGCTGCTGCTGCTTTACAGCAGACATGTAATGACATTGAGAAATAAATCTGTTGTTATAGAAATCCATTGCTATATTGAGGCCACTTGCTACTGTAGCCAAGCTAATTAACACAAGGTATGAATGGATAGTTAAAAGAAGAAAACATGCACACAGTCCTTATACATATGAAAAGATGCTCCACCTTGCTCCTACTAAAAGAAGTACAAATAAAAACCAGCCTGAGATATTATTTCTCACCTATCAGCTTGATAAAAATCAAGAAGTTTGACAATATGCTCTGTTTGCAAGGTTATTAGGAAGTAGATTCTCATACACTGCAGCTGGAAATGCAAAAATGGTACCATGTCTGGAGAAGAATTTTGTAATACCCAGCAAAATTACATATGCATTTACCCTTTGACCTGGAAAGCTCATATCTAGGAATTGATCCCAAAGGCAGACTGGCAAAATACAAAATGATATAGGCATAAAGTCATTCCTGAAGCACCATTTTTAATAGTAGAAGATCAGTTACAACCCAAATGTCCATCAATACGAGGTGTTGTGGACGAAACTGTATCCTCTTCAAATTCGTATTTTGAAGCCCTAAACCCCAGTGGGACTGTATTTTGGAGACAGGGCCTATAAAGAGGTAATAAAGGTTAACTGAGGTCATAAGACTGGGGTCTTAATTTGATAGGACTGGTATCCTTATTAGAGGAATGGACAAGAGCCTGTGCTCCTGCTCTCTCTTTCTGTCTTTGCAACTACACAGAGGAAAGGCCATGTGAGAACACAGCAAGAAAGGTAACATCTACAAGCCAGAAAGAGAGGCCTCACTAGAAACCAACTCTAATGAGGTCAATCTTGGACTCTTCTAGCCTCCAGAACAGAGAGAAAATAGGTTGTTTAAGCCATTCAGTTTGGGTATTTTGTTAGGGCAGACCTAGGAGACTAATACAGGAGTGTTATGGACTCAATGTTTACATCCCCTAAAATTCACATGTTGAATGGTGGGGCCCTCCTGATGGAATTGGTGCCCTTTTAAAAAGAGACACTGTAGAGCTTGCTCTTTTGTCTCTTTCTTCCATGTGAGAACCAGCAAGAAGGTGGCTGTCTGCAAGCCAAGAAGAGAGCCTTGCCTAGAACCTGACCATGCTGGTACCCTAATCTCACACTTCCAGCCTCCAGAACACTGAAAAAATAATTTCTGTTGTTTAAGCCACCTAGTGTATGGTATTTCATTATGGCAGCCTGAGCAGACTAATAAAGGAGATTATTTGTATAAACTGTGGTTATCTATACAAAGAAGCACTATGCAGTTGCAAAAAGGAATAAGAAATATTTTTATATTCTGCTATAGAGTAATCCCCAAGGTTTTTGTTAAGTGAAAAAAGCAAAACAGAGAATAGTGTATACAGTAAGCAATTTTTCTGTAACAAACAGGTAAAAACAAACACATTAAAGTATTTGCTTATATTAAAAAATTAACAGTGGAAGAATAAACCAAAAACTAATAAAAATTGTTACCTAAAGAGTAAAGGAGAAAACGGGGTGAAGGGAACAGGGATGGAAGTAGACTTCTCTGAATACTCCCTGACTTATAGTTTTTTAAAAAAATACTATTTATTGTAAGCATATTATTATTACAAATCATGATTTTTCTTTGTGCCCTTTTCCCACCCTATCCCTCTGCAAACCACCCCCACCGCCTCATCACCATTTCTAGTATTCTGAAAGTTCAAGGAATTGTTAACTTTTTTCTTTTTTTTAGCGCCCAGTCATAAGTGAGAACATGCGGTATTTCTCTTTCCTTGTCTGGCTTATTTCACTTAACATAATTTTCTCCAGACTAAACCAAGCTGCTGCAAATGGCAGAATTTCATTCTTTTTTATAGCTGAGTAGTATTCCATTGTATATATATACCACATTTTCCTTATCCAGTCATCCGTCCATGGACATTTAGGTTGGTTCCATATTTTGGCTCTTGTAAATAGAGCTGCAATGAACATGTGAATGTAGGTATGATGATTTCCATTCCTTTGGATATATGCCCAGTAGTGGGATTGCTGTATCATATGGCAGTTCTATCTGTACTTGTTTGAGGAACCTCCATACTGATTTTCCGTAATGGCTGTACTAATTTATAGTCCCACCAACAGTGTAGAAGAGTTCCCCTGATTTATAGTTTTGACTCTGGCACCATGTAAACTTTATCATTATAAGTGTTAAAAAAAAAAAAACCAAATATTTTACAACACAATCTCTGAAAACCAAAAGCAAAATAAAACAAATAAACCTATGGTGTTGGTGGCTTGGTCACAAAGAGAGAACTCTTTCAAGTGACTTAAGACAGAGGAATGTGACTATATATCCCAAGTGGGTTATATACTAAGGAGACAAAAGAACTGTAAAGACAGCTTGAACTGTTTTCAGGTAATCATATTGTTAGTAACAATATTATTATTGTTACACTGAAAGTAATATATATGTGCATAAAACAAATAAGTGATAATGTTAATGTCATAAGGAACCAAAGGTTTCATCTTAAGAAAAAAAAGAGATACAAATATAAAATCAAAAAAGTAAAAACTCTGTCATCCTAACTTGGAACTGGAAATAATTATATGACTTGCATTCATATTCTCTCTTAAGAAAAAAATTCACATTTCCTAGGTCTGCTCATTAAAAAGGAAAGAAAATAATAACCAATCTAGTAACAATAAGCATCCCTAGTACACAAATTGTGGTCTGTAAATAGCCATTAAAATGAATTAGAGCTCCTTGAAGAAATGGATGATTCTAGCTCAGGGACAGGAAATACAGGAAATGGGCCTGAAACATCGTGCCATGCCAAAAGGCAAGGGAGTTTACAAAGACCACTAAGGTCAGGTCAAAAAGACAGCAGCCAAGCTGATGGACATCCCACTAGACAAAGATCAGACAATTTGAATGTAAGCAGAATAATGAAAAAGATTGAACACATCAAACATGCTAAACACAAATTTATGATGGTAGTAAAAAAGCAAAATCTTAAGGGGATGCTAGAAAGGAACTAATTCCAAAAACAATAAAGAGAAAGGACAGTATTTATCCTGCCTTTCCTTTGTGAGCCACACTGGGTTACCAAATAGGTGATGAGAAAATGTTTTCCTTTAGAGATGAATTCTATCTAATAATGAAGGAAGGAATGAATGATAAAATTAGAATATCACCATTTCATCATCCTTGTGAAATTAACGGATTTACATAATGGTCACCAATGGTGCTAAATCATTAGGTGAAGGGCTAATTGGAAACTTAATAATGGATGGATCAGCCTTAGCCCAAAGAGAGATAGCCAGACATTATGTACCCTCTGATGTGGAATTACAGAATAGCATCCAGGAAGTATTCTTACCAAAGAAACAGAACTTAAATCTGAGCAAGCCTCTAGATCTAACTACCAATTAACAGGAAATTCAGGAAACAGAGGAACATTAAATGATACCATGGGGCTCTAGCAAAATTCAGAAAGTGAAAAACTCTATCTGACAAATAAATCAGTGTTTTCAACAAAAAACTACAAAAAAAAAAAGATGGAAAGATAACAATAAATTTAAAGAAACAGTTAAAGAAACATATCAAAAGACTGCAATGTATAAGCTTTATTTGGATCTCGAAAACTATATTAAAAATCTGTAAGACAAATGGAAGTGAAAATGCTAACTATTGAAACAAAGTGATTATTTACAGATGAATCAATATGATGTCTTGGATTTACTCCAAAATAATCCAAGTTGAGGGCAGGGGTATAGAGGAAACAAGATTGTTCATGAGTTGCTAACTGTTTTAGCTGGATGATGAGTACATGGAAACTCATTAAAGGATGCTCTCTACCTTTTTATATGTTTTAAATTTTCTAAAGGATAATCCTAATTAACAAATGAATTGAAACAAATCAACCAGTGAGTTCATAGTGATACTAAAAAAAAAACCAAAACACTCATCATGCACCTTTAGAGCAGAGTTTCTCAACTTAAGCACTACTGATATTTTGAGCTGTATAATTCTGTGTTGTAGGGACTGTCCTGTGCATTATAAGATGTTTACCAGCATCCCTGGCCTTTACCCACTAGATTCCAGTAGCACCCCAGCCCCCTAGATGTGACAACCAAACATGTCTCTAGACACTCCAGATGTCCTGCAGGGGTACAATTGTTCTCCAACCCCCCAATAAAAACCACTGCTTTAGAGGATGCTAGAGAAGGAATTCACAATTTTGAGAACTGGTAAACACAGTTAATTCTCATACTTCACAGTAGTTATGTTCTATGAAGTTTCAGTAAAAACTGAATTAGTGAATATTAAACTAGTTAGGAAATAAAGGGTTAGGTTCCTATAAGCCTATGGTTACTAGTATATATTTTCATTAACTGATCAACACATAACCTTGCTTTATGTGTGTTTTTATTAAAAGACACTTTCTTTAATGTATATGTTAATTCATTAACATTTAGCTCACCACCAAGAACACTATAAGTCATGCCTGCATGAAGCTTATCTAACACCTGTGTTTTCTCTGTAAGGCACATCACAGTCTTCTTGCCCTTAGAAACACTAGACAGAACTTTAGCACTATGTTTGGGGCCATTTAAAATGGCAAAATCAATAACAGCATAAAAATGCAAAAAACATGGCACTACACAGACTGCGAAAAGGATGCTGTATTATGAGTGCTGAAACAAGAAGGCAGAGCATCACCTTGTTCAGTCTCTGCTGGGAACATGCATGTCACCAACTAAAATTTTTCACTACTCTGGACATGTCCATGAATGACTGTGGAAGGACCACAAATATTGATTTTGGGGTTATAGATTTTAGCAAGTAGATGATTTTGCAAATATAGAATCCATGAATAATGAGGATCAACCACATGGAGGAAAAATCAATACTTAGCCTGCCTTTCTTGTATAAACTGTACCTCAGGGTAACCAAACAATTGATGAGAAAAAGGTTTTCTATATAACAAAGTTCCAACTAAAAATATAGGAGGAATAACAGAATTAGAATGTCACTATTTTGTAGCCCCACTAAAATAATAAACATAGGCAATAATCATCAACGGCTACTAAACCCATTAAGTGAATGGGCGACAAGGTAATTAGCCTTTTTATGGATAAGTTTGGCTACCAACACAGTAACCAACTGATTAATTTTTATGGCACAAAAGATAACCAAAATTTCATGTCTCCTAGTATGATAAAATCAGAAGTTCAAAACATCACCTATGAAGAATTTGCACCAAAAATATCACAGCTAAATCCAAGTAAAGTTCTCTTTCATAAGAACCCAAGTTAAGCTTATCAAAGATATAGTAAGTAGAAGAAAGCCTTTTTGGGGTTTCCATCAGGAGTAAAATTAAAGAGTGTGGGCTCTAAACCTCTAAGGAAAAGTGAAAATGCAGGAAAATGGCAATTGGAAAATAAAGTAATAAATAAGATCAGTGAGGACAAATGAAGGAATAAATGAGGGCATCGAGGACAACTATGTTTCATCTGTATTACCAAAGGGCCTCCTGTTTTTAGACAATACTCTTTTTACCTGCAAAGACCATTTCCAAAAACGATCATGAGAAAAATCAGCAACAAAACCAAGAAATCACAAAGAGATTACTTTTGTGATAGAGAAGAGCTGGAAGGCAAGGAGAAGAAAGTTATATAAATTATTATAGAACTTTTTCCAGAGCAAAACATTTTCATAAAATGATTAGATATTAACAAGAAAAAACTACACAAGTTCAAAGAAAAACTACCCATTTTATAAAGAACTTAAAATCCTTTCGTGCAAAGTATTTTTGTCTAAAATATTGAAAAGAATGCAGTAGATCTCACATGAAACTATTAGTTGTAATTACCTTGCATGAGGGTTGGAGCCTGCAGCATTTGCTTGTAGTAGGAGTAATACAGTCCACATTCTGTTCTAAATGAGATTTCTCGCTCCACTTCCTGAAACAAAGTTAGATCTACTGGGTTTACATGACCTAGTTTTATTTAAATATGTAATGTCACTGCAGAAACAGGATACGGAACTACAACTTAAAAGAAAAAAATCTCTGAAAACATAGTCTCAAGAAATCTTGGCAAACAAAAATAACAGAAGGCTGATAATTGTTGAAGCTGAGTGACAGATATCTGTGTTTGTCCATACCATTCTACTTTTGTCAATGTTTAAATTTTTAAAAATTAAAAAAAACCCAAAACACACCAACATTCCCATGTGATATTACTGAGACACAAAACAGGGAAAGTATTAAAAAATCTCCCCAATGAAAAGAACTATAATTGCATTAGACAACTGCCTAAAAGCTAACAATAATATATATAATCAATAATTTTCTTTTTATTCTAAGACTAAAAGGTACTCTTAGTCCAATGGGGCAGACCTTCTACATATAAATTTTACTTTGATAAGTGTAACCTTGGTGGAAAGCTGTTCACGTATGTAAATGGACATGTGAAATTTATAAACTGCTTTTAGATAAGTATTCAATCTTAGATGAATTGAAAATCTAAAATAACAGCTAGTAGTCAATTTGGTCATAAGATGCTTTTATTACATTTAAAATTTAAATCATTAACATAACATATGGAGGCAATGGGCAATGAAGATAGGGAAGGCTTTCTGAAATAATCCTATTAATACTCTTAGATCATACAGTTCATATATATGTAAAAGTATAAATGAACAAAAAGTTATAATCTATGTCATTATACCTTCTTTTATCCCAGTATTCAAAAACACCAGATCCCTGAATCTGCAACACACTGTCTAAAACGTAATTCCTTCTACGCTTTTTCATACTGCAGCAGATCCATATTCCACAAACCCAACTTTAATGGGGGAAAATAATAAACATTGAACATCTCACTTTCTAGCTGATGACCTTTTCTTTTTTTTTTTTTAGCACATCTTTGTTTTTTCCTACCTCCCACTATTTTTCAAATGGTAATAAACATTTCACTAAAAGAACCACTCATGCTATTTATCTTCAGACTTGGAAACTATTTAATGTATTTCTCTTGCCCTTTAAATATTTCTTTAACTATTTCTCCTATCCTTTAAAAAATGCATTATAAACCAATTCATAAATAAAGTATTGAAGAAACACTCTCTTAATTAACTAAGAATGTAAATATACAATTACTGACTCCAAAAAACAAACTATTATGTTTCATTATAGTTAAATAACTCCTTTAGAAAAACAGGAGGTGGGGTAACAAACCATCTTATGAACTTCCTTTCACAGAAAATAAATTTACCCTGAGGAAATCAAGCATTAAAAAAAGGCCCATAAGGTTGTGAAATTTAATTTCATTTGTACACTTGCTTTATAAAAAGGACAATACTGAATGATATAGCTTTTAAAACTTTCACAATTGCTGCTGATTTGTGTTGCTCCTTTCAGAGCAACACTTCTTAGTAGCTATGTTAACACATTCATCTTTAGTCTTTGAGAAAAACTGCTCTATTGCTTTTGATGACATAAAGCCAAACTGGTATCACCCATTTCTAGCATGTTCAAACTCCTACTTGGTAAAATAACCACAGAGGCTATGAATTGATATTAACTGAGCAAATACTAGCTTTTGTCCATGCAAGTATTTAAAAAAAAAAGTTTAATTACATTCCTTTTCTTTTCTATAGCTGCCTTAAAGTGTTCAAAGTACTAACTGTTGCCTTCAATGGAATATCCTAACATCAAACCTACATCCCCAGATCAGGCTGGAGAGCCAGGTCGATTATCCACATGTACGGGCTTCATTTCTATATGGTTCTATGAATAAAAGACCGGGATTATAAAAATTGGGAAAAAGAAAAAAACATTGCTCAAAGAACTAAAAGTAGAAAGCGTTTGTGCCTCACCCCTCTTTAATATACCCAGAATATATAAAGAACAGAGGGGGACTAATTAGTAAAAATGCATTCAAATATGATTAATTGGTAATCTTGGCACCAGCTGTATAGAACCAAATGCTATACTTTATTAGACAGACACTTGCAAGTTTTACATCTGCTTCATGCTAAGAGAACATCTGCTTTACTCATTCAAACACTTTTCCAGTTTTACAGCAATTTATACTTTGTCTGGTGTATCTTGCCAATGAAAATGTACACGAATAAAGTTACCCTCTAAAGAATGGAAAACGAACAAATACTTCATATTTTAATTTGCATAGGTTCCTCAGGGAAAGCAATGTTTGCTGAGAGAATAAAAACATTGTCTCTGAAGATAATGACAAAAAGAACTGGAAAGCCAAAAGATTGTATTTTTAAAGAACTGTATAGTTAAAACCATTTAAGTAGTAGTTTATATAGTAATTTAACACAAGTACTAAAAGGAAAAAGCATTAGGAAAAAAAGACTGTTCATAATTAATGATTTGCATCCTCCCCTCTTGGAATTAAGGCAAATGCTAACAATGCACAAAAGGCTAACAAGCCCTTTTAGACAAATGACACCAAATTTGGAAAGGAAACATATCAAATTAGTTTTTAAAAATTTCATGTAAGTAATTTTTGTTTATACAAATTGTCTCCCAAATTGTCCGTTGGTAGTGGAGAAACCACTGAAAGATTAACTTTCTGAATGTAATGTTTCAGAATTAGGTTAACAAATCATCTCACCAAGAAACAGTAGCTCATGATAAGACAGCTGTTCTTAAAGTTCTGTACTGGGAATCATGCCCTCAGCAAACATATTTATGGCACATACATGGTTTATTGTCTGGTTAAATTCATGTCCATCTGTTAGAATGGAATGATTCTTGCCCTAGAGTTATTAAAGCTGTGACACGTGAGAGCTGCCAAGCAGTGTTTGTGAGTAGGCTAGACTACTGCTAAAGTGACAGTACTTCCAATGGGCCTGCAATGAACTGATCAGCAGCAGTCTAAGAATTACTGTAATTACTACTGTGTGAATTAATAATATTCATTCTAAAGACTCTTTGCTTTGCAGGAGTATTCAATGAAAGGACATGCAAATTCTGTGGTATCAAATAAATATGAGAGTAACAAGTGTAAAATGTTAGCACAGAAAGACTAAAAATGAGTGAACTGAGTGATTTTAGCCAAATGAGAATTATCCCTCCTTATCATTGAACATGTATTTGCTCGGGAAACAAAAAGGTGTAAGAATTTAGTTCTTGACCCCAAGTAGTTTATGATTCAATGAAAAAGAACAATGCTTTGTAAACAAAAGATGACTATTCAAGGAAACAGAAGTATCTAATAGAAGGAACAAATATAGCCTTTTGCCTAAACTATTAAATTAGCTTCTCCACTAGATTCTGTGCTTCTACGTGGTATCTTCTTCCTCCAATTTATCTTCCTCATTCATTCATTCAACAGATAACTAACAAGTGACAAGCATTCCTCTGCTGGGAAATTCAGCAGGGAACAAAACAGGCAAAAATCTCTGCCTTCATGAAATTTACCATCTAGAGTAGAGGGAGAAGAGAACAAACAAGCAAAACACGTACAATGTTAAGATAGTTGAAAGTGCTATGGAAAGTCAAGCAGAGAAGGGGGCAGAGAGGGTAGAGTGTGTTGGGGGGGGGTGTTGTGATTTTAAAGGTGGGCAGGGAAGGCTTCATTCAAGTGGCTACTGAACAAAAAATTGATCCCATGAGCTATGTGGTTACCTGAGGGAAGAGCCTGCCAGACAGAGCAACCCACATGCACACTGAACGGTGAGGAAAGCAGTGTAGCCTGAGTGGTGGAAAAAAGGGCAGTTAATAAGGTCTGAGAGTGGCAGAAGAGTCAGAGAGGTAACATGGGGTCAGATCTAGTCTTGTACTCTAGAACTAGAAGCTGTGTTTGTGTGTGTGTATAGAGGAAGTTGGGAGTTTGGTTTTGCCATGCTAAATTTGAATTTCTGTTTTGAACAGAAATATAAGCTGATCTACATTTTAAAAGATCATACTGGCTGCTGTGTTCAGAACACAGCAAGGGCAAAGCAGGGAAACCAGTAAGGGGGCTACTTGCAGTAAGCCAGGTGGAGATAAAGGTGGAGGTTGTGAGAGATGATCAGATTCTAGATACTGTAAAAATAAAGCTGATAGGATTTGCGGAGGGATTCAATGCGGGGTTTGAGAGAACTATGATTCTTCAACGTTTGTGATCTGAGCCACTGAAGGAAAAAGTTGCAATTTACAAAGACAGTGAAGATTTAAGAAGCACCTGTGGGCTGGGAAGGTCAAGCATTTGATTTTGGACTTAAGTCTGAAATGCCTATAGGACATCCAAATGAAGATGGCCAAGTAGGTGTTGGATATAAAAATCTGGAGTTCACGGGAGAGGTCTGAGCAGGGTATATACATTTGGGAGTCATCAGCATATAGATGGTATTTAAAGCTACAGAAAAGATTGTTCCTAGAAATAAGGGTGGACAGAAAAATACAAGGTCTGAGTTCTGGGGTTCTCTGTCAGTAAGAGTTTGTGAGGCTGAGAAGCACCCTGTAAAGGAGCCAAAGGATCAGCTGGAGAGGCAGGGGTAAATCCAGGAGAATGTATACTCCAAGCCAAAAAGAAAAAAAAATGCTAATAGACCAAGTAAAATGCGGACCGAGAAATGACCACTAAATTTAGCATCTTGGAGATCGTCTGTGACTTTAACAAGAACATTTGTAGAGCAGTGTCATGGGTAAAGGCCTGATTGGAGTGGGTCTGAGAGAGAGAAAAATCGTAAGGGAGGAATAAGGACTACAAGGTTGACCAATTTTGGGGGGAGTTTTGGTATTAAGCTGAGAGAAAAAACGAACCAGCAAATGAGAAAGTGGGGTCACAATAGGCTTTGCCCCCTAGGATGGGAGAAAGAGCAAAATACAGAATCAACTGCTAGAGCAATGTGCTTCAGTGGAAGACAGGGGATAGGATATCATACACAAGGGAGAAAAAGAAAAGTCAGTGTATATGGGCATAGATCCAGGCAGATACAAGGTAAAAGCAGGCAGAAGGTCTCTTCAGTTGCTTCTACTTTCTCAGTGAAACAGGAAGCAACATCATCAGCTGAGGGTGAGGACTGGGGAAGTCCTGGTGAAGATTTGAGGGAAGAAAAGGTTACAATAATAGTTCAGGAAAGCTGTGGAGTACATGGATAAAGGAAGTGTAATAGAACTACCAGGCAGCACTGAGAGGGGACATTTGAGTTCTTCCTCCTCTATTAATTTCAACTTGACAAATTTTAAAATAAAAATTTCAGTTTCTGTATATTTAATTTTGTATCCTGCTACTATCTGAATTTTCTTATTGCTTGTAATATTTTTTCAGATTATCCCCTTGGAGTTTCCAGGTGGAGAATCACGTCATCTGAAAATAATAATTTTACCTCCTCCTTTCCAGATTTTTATACTTTTTACTTATTTTTATTATTGTATTGCTGGTGCCTCCAAAGCAATGCTAAATAGATAATACTAGTATTAATGAAAAGTTCTGGCTTAGGGATATGCTTCTAGTGTTGTGCTGTCTAATTCATTAACCTCTAGCTACATGTGCCTATATAAATCCACTTAAAATAAAAAATTCAGTTCCTCAGTTCCTGAGCACATTTGGCTAGTGACTATAGTTCTAGACAGCACAGCACAGACAAAGAACTTTTTGTCATCACAGAAAGTTCCACTGAATAGCTGTGATTCCCTACTGGGTAAGATGCATGCGGTCTGAGATGCAAGCTATATTTAAAAATAAATGCATCTATTATTTTTTTTTTTTTTAACAGTTTGAGACAGAATTTGCATTCCATACAATTCACCCATTTAAAGTGTAGCATTCAATGGCTTTTACTATATTCACAGTCATGCATGTATCAATACAATCAATTTTTGAACATTTTTATTACCCCCCCCCCAAAAAAAACCATGCACCACTGAACCGTCACTCTGCAAATCCTCATTCCCTCCAGCCCTAGGCAGCCACTAATCTATTGTATGTCTCTTCAGATTGGCCTATTCTGGACATTTAATGTAAATGGAATCATACAATACGTAGTCCTTTGTGCCTGGCTTTTTTTCTTTAGCATAAAGTTTTTGAAGTTAATTTATGTTGTAGCAAATATTGGTAAATAATTTCAAAAATGCAGAATCATATATCATTGCACAGCTATATCACATTCTATTCATTTATCAACTGATAGACATTTGGGTTGTTTCTACTTTTTGGCTATTATGAAAAATGCTATGAACATTTGTGTACAAGCTTTTCTGTGGACATTTTCATTTTTCTCCAGTATATGAGGGTACTTCAAAAATGTCATGGAAAAATAGAATTAAAAAATAATATGAATCTTTCATGAACTTTTCTGGAGTACCCTCATATATTGAGTAGGAAAACAGCTAAGATTATATGGTAACTCTATGTTTAACTGCTAAAAACTGTTATGCTGTTTTCCAAAACAGTTGCATCATTTTAAATTCTTACAAGTAGTGTACAAGGGTTCCAATTTCTCCATATCGTTGTCAACACCTGTTATTATCTGACTTTTTAAAATTATAGCTCTACTAGAGGGTGTGAAGTAGTTATCTCATGTAATTTTGATTTGCATTTCCCTGATAGCTAATGATGGTGAGCATCTTTTCCTGTGCTTTTGGCCATTTGTGTAATGTCTCTGGAGAAATGTCTATTCAAGTCCTTTGCCCAATTAAAAAATTAAGTTGCCTTTTTATTATTGAGTTGTACTATTAGTTATTTATATATTCTAGGTACAAGTCCCTTATCAGATAGATGAGTTGTAAAATATTTTTCCCATTCTAAGTGTTGTCTTTTCACTTTCTTGATGGTGTACTTTTAAAGCATAAAATTTCTAATTTTGAGAAGACCAATTTATCTAATTTTTTCTTTAGTCACTTGTCCTTTTTGTGTTGTACCTAAGAAGTCTCGGACTACTCCTAGGCCATGAAGATTTATTCATGTTTGTTTCCAAAAGTTTTACAGTTTTAGACATTTAGGTCTACGATCCATTCTGAGTTAATTTTTGTGTATACTGTGAGGAAGAGGTCCAACTTCATTCTTTTGCATGTGAATATCTAGTTGTTCCCAGGCCATTTGTTGAAAAGACTATGCTTTCTCCATTTAATTGTCTTGGCACACTGTTGAAAATCAATTGACTATAAATGTAAGGGTTTATTTCCAGACTCTCAATTCTATTTCCATTGATTTACATGTTTATCCTCATGCCAATACCGCTCTGTCTTAAGTACTGTAGCTTTGTGATAAGTTTTGAAATCAGGAAGTTCGTGTCTTGCAAATTCGTTCTTCTTTTTCAAAGTTGTTTTAGCTATTCTGGGTCCCCCAAGTTTCCATATAAATTTTATGATTGGCTCCTCAATTTCTGTGAAAATCCACCTGAGATTCTGAGAGGAACCACATTGGATCTGCAGATCAACTTGAGGAGTAATGCAATCTTAACAATATTGTCTTACATTTCATGAACATGGTGTAAGTTTACATTTCTTTTGTTAAATTTATTCCTAAGTAATTTATCTTTTTGTTGCTATTGTTAATGGAATTGTTCTCTTAATTTCATTTTGTTTGCTCGTTACTAAACAGAAATAAAACTGTCTACTAATCTTGTATCCTGCAATCTTGATGAATTAATCTATTAGTTCTGATTTTTTGTTAGTGGATTATCTGCACAAGATCACATCATCTACAAATAAAGACAGTTTTACTTCCTTTCCAATTCGGATGACTTTTCTTTTCTTGCCTAAGTTCCCTGACTAGAATCTCTAGCAAAATGTTGAATACAGGCAGACTTTTTTGTCTTGTTCCTGATCTTAGGGAGAAAGCTTTGTCTTTCACCATTAAGTAGGATGTTAGCAGTGAGTTTTGGCAGATGCCCTTTATGAGGTTGAAATTCCTTTCTATTCCTAAGTGGCTAAGTGTTTTTATGTTTTTACACATCCACATGAAAGGATGTTGAATTTTGTCAAATGCTTTTTCTGTGTCATTTGAGATGACCATATATTTTTTGTGTGTGCCTTATTTTATTTATGTTGTAGACTCATCTGGTCTATTCATATTTTGAGTTATATATGTTATACAAAAAATGATATTGAATTTTTTCAAATATGTTTTTTGCATCTTTTGCAGTACCAATATGGTGGAGAACCATATTAATAGATTTCCCAACAATTTCCTTTATATTCCTAGTATAAAAATGACTTGTTCATGGTGTGCCATACTTTTAATATGCTACTGTATTCTTTCCTAGTATTAGGATTTTTGCTTCAATATACATAAGTACGATTAGTTTCTGAGTTTCACTGTTTAATACTATCTGGATCACATACAGTGCATCATCATTATTCATGGATTCCTTATCTGTAATTTCACCTACTCACTAAAATTTATTTGTAATTACAAAATCAGTACTTGTAGTGCTTTTGCAGTCATTTGCAAGATATGAGTGGAGAAAATTCAAGTTGTGCAATGTGTGGTTCCCTCTTGTCTCAGCTCTCACACAGAGATGACCAGAGGATGAAGACAGTAGCAGTCAGTGCAGCACAGAGCAAGCAGTTCCAGCTCTGGGGCCAGCAGGATTAGGTTTGAATTCCAATTCTGACAGACTAATGGGGCAGCCTTAAGCAAGTCACTTAACACTTCAGAACCTCATTTTCTCTTTTGTAAAATAAAGAAAATGGAATCTATCAGAATGAGTTTTTAGGATTTAAGATTATAATCTATGTGTGATCTATGTGTATATATGTACATGTACGTATTTCCCCTAGGAGCAATGGTTCAATATTCACTGTTTTCAACCACGGTATAGAAGATAATCACTGTAAATAAGGAGAATCAACTGTAGGTTGGGTACCAGTACTATGCTTGCTTTATTAAAATATTTTGGAAATTTTCTTCCTCTCCTAAGTTCTAGAATGACCCAAATAATACTGCAGTATTTTGATTCTTAAAGGGTTTGATAAAATTCCTCCATAAAACCAATAGGGTCTAGTATTTTTGAGGGCAGGAGACAGGTGGCTCTTGATCAAGTTTTCCTTATCACATCTACAGAAATTATGTTTCCTGGGGCCAGTTTTGGTAACTTATATTCTAGAAAATCATCCATTTCATCTAAGATCTCTAATTTGCACAGAGTCAAACAAAAGCCTCTTGTGGCTCTTTCCTATTTCATGGTCTTTGCAGTTATTCATTTATTTATATTATATTCAGTTATTACATTATACTTGCTACCATTATATCACGATCTCTGTATTTCTTATTTTAGGTATTTGAACTTCCTACCCCTCCACCTTTGTCTTTCTGTGTATGAGGTTAACTAGTGGTTTACTTTAGTTTTCACCCCCCAAATAACCATTTATTTATAAACTTTCCTACTTTCTAGTTTATTAGTTTTTCCTTTTACCTTTATCCTCCCTGTGTTACTAGATTTTGTTTACTTTCCAATTTCAAAAGTGGAATGTTTATTTTTATTCTTATAATTTGTATTCATTTGCATTTATTCTTACTTCATAGTATTTAAAGCCACATATATTTTCTTCTGAGCACTGCTTTAGCTGTATCACATAATTCTGAAATATGGTTTCCATCACTTTGTAGATTTCACTTATAATTTCTACAAATTCAGTGTTAATTTCCTCTGTGACCCAAGAGTTATTTTAAAAATACTTTTAACTTTCTAGGTATTGAGGGTTTTTGTTTTCAGTTATTTCCAATTTTTATTTAAATAAATGAGTAAATTAACACAAGATACTGTAAGTATATGACTGTTATCCTAAGTCAAAAACAAGCCAAGACCGTCTACTATCACACTGTGACCAGGGAATACTGTCCATGTAATTCCTGTACTTTTGGATCTGAGATTTTCTTTATGGCTTAACGTATCAATGTTTTTATGAATTGTTCTATGGATATCTGAGAAGAGGGTAAGATCTGTCTTTAGATATTTATACATTAGATCTATTGTATTCATTATTTTCCCTAGGTTTCCATCTCCTTATTTATTTTTGCCCACTTTTTCATGAACCGAGAAAGGAAAATTAAATGTTTCTATATTTCTTCTTATATTTCCTGTAGTTTTTGCTTTATGGATATTGATGCTAAGTTATCCGATGCAAGAATAGTTATATGTGTAGTCTTTATCATTTAAAAACTGACCTTCTTTGTCTCAGGTAACACTTTCTGACACTTCCTTTTCCATTTTGGCATTTGCTCAGTAAGTCCATACCCACCCCTTTGCTCTCAATCCTTCTGAGTCATTTTGTTCTGAGAAGATCTTGTGCACAGCATGCGGTTTGGGTTTTGCTTTTGCTTTGTGATTCAGAGTTTTTACTTTATTAAGTAAAGCCCATTTATATTTATTTCTATAAAAATGTTTGGGTATATTTGCATTCAAACATTTTGTGTCACACTTTTTACTGCTTTTTAGAATAAACCCTTCACTATCTGATGTCTTTTTGTGTGTGTATGTGCATGTGTTCCTTCCAATTTGGGAGGTGTACATTTTTTGTTCATTGAGTTACCTTTATAACTTCATTGATAACTTAACTCTTTATTCCTATGCACAGTATCTATTGACTTCATATGAGTAATGACTATCTTAAAAAGTTTATACTTCTCCCCTGTCCAATTTTACTTGGTATTATTTTTCTTGGAGTTTTAAAAATGTACTTGTTTCTCGACTTAGTTTTATTTTTTTATTGAATCAAAATGGATTATACATATTTTGGGGGTTCAACATTGAGATGTGTTGATCAAATCAATATTACTAGCATATATATTGTTACAAATCATAATTATTCTTTATGCCCCTTTTCTCCCCTCCCCCCTCTAACTACCCTAGATTTCTCCTCTCCTTCTGAAAGAATAATGGTTACTCTGTTGATTTGTTGCCTAGATGATCTGTCCAATGGTGAGAGGTGTGATCAGGTCCCCCAATATTATCACAGAGCAGATGCTTCTTCTGTCACTCTGCAATGGGCTTTGTGGAGAGAGATATCCTCTTCTTTATCTCTGCTGGTGACTCTCCTTGTGTCAGTGCACTCCAGTGGTTGGCAGATCATCTACGTGATGGTTGTGGCATCTAGCCGCTTTCACAGCAGCCATGGTTATGGTGGTGGCTGTGGTGGGCCACCCACATGGAGGTGATGTTTTTGGCATGCTCCTTGGTGCTGGCAGTGTGCCTGGTTGTGGGGTGTGTCTGGTCCCCTTCTTCATGCCTCTGGTCCCTGGGCGGGCCCTAAGGTGCTGGCACGGTGTGCCTGATTGTGGGATGGGGGGGGGGTCTGGACCCCTTCTCCATGTCTCTGGTCCCCGGGCGGGCCCTGAGGCACAGGTGCAGTGTGCCTGGTTGTGTGTGTGGGGGTCTGGACCCCAGCTCCATATCCTGGTCCATGGAGCCACTGGCGGTGTGCCTGGATGTGGGAGTGGGGTCTGGTCACCCTCTCAATGCCTCGGGTCTCTGGGTGGGCCCCGAGGTGCTGGTGCAGTGTGCCTGGTTGTGGGGGGGCCGGTTTGGTCCCCTTCTCCATACCTCAGGTCCCCAGGCGGGTCTGGAGGCACTGGTGCAGTGTGCCTGGTTGTGGGAGGGGGGGGTCTGGTCCCTGGCTCCAAGCCTCTGGTTCCCAAGCAGGCCCCAAGGTGCTGGTGGTCTCAGGCAGAACTAATCTTCTGTCCTTTGCTCACTTCTAAAACAGGGGAACTTCCTGTGGGAACCAGTACTTGGGCTGTGTTGTTCAGGTAAATTGCTGCTTTACTGCTGTTTCCATGGGGAAAGCTTTTTGTGCAGCTCAGGGTTTAATGGTTGACCTTATAGGTACTTCCGGCTCTCTGGAGACCTGGTGGATCTGTGTTGTGTAGAAACTCTGATCTGGGCCTGAGTTTTTTCATAAAACTGCACCCCATGCAATTCTGCATTCCCAACCAGTCTCCTCTGAGTGGACCTGTGCTGATTGGGGGGTGGATTGACTGTCCTTGCTGTGTCCCAGTGTTCTCCTTGTGGGCCCATCTCCCCCACCTCCCGTGCTCCAAATACCTCCCATGGGACGGGCCTTGGGCCAATCCTTGCGATGACTCACCGGCCTCTGAATGGCTCCCTTTTTTCAGTTGTTCTGGCGCCTCGCTCCTGCATAGGTCCACGGGAACCCTATTAGTGGTCTTGTTGTCCTGGGGGCTGCCAAGACCCTCTTCTCCCCTGCTGCCTCCAAGCAACTCCATCCAAACGGCACAGCTGTGGCTTCTACAGGCTCCTGCTCCATGCACTCAGCAGTTATAGCCTGGAAGTGGCGGTGGCATGAAACACTCAGAGCAGTTTTCTCTTTCTCATTGTGGTTTCTCCCACCTTCATAAACTCCATAGGTCTCTCCTCCTCTTCCCCTGAGCTCCAGTGGCTCCAGCTTGGCTGATGCTACATTTTTATAGTTGTAAATTGGTTGATTTGTGGGAGAGAGTGATGCTAGGAACCGTCTATTCTGCCATCTTGACCAGAACCTCTTGACTTAGTTTTAAATGAAACTTTCTGACTTCTAGCTATAAAACAAATCAGGACAATTTCACCATCTTTTACTATTTCCTTTCTTCTTCTAACTTGTGTTATCATTGCATTGTTGTTATTACATGTGTTAACATTATTATATGTTATTATTACATTGTTTATATCATATACATTTTGTTCTGTAACTAGTCTTATTCCTACAGTAAATAAATTTGAGCCCCACTGACAGTCTTTCTGCCATTTTTTTTCCATTTCTTGGCTGAATGAAGTTTCCCTCTCCTAATTACTTCAGGTGTTCTTAAAAATATATATTTCCCAGAACCAAAAGAGTTTGGATGGTGCCTTTATACATTATGGAATGACTGGGTTAAAATGTGTAAATCACTTTCTTTTACTTGAGTATTTTGTAGCATCATTGTCTTTGAACATTAAATTTTACTATGGAATAGTTGAAAGTCAGATTGACCCTTGGTCTCCCCTTATAGCTAATTTAATTTTTTTGTCTGTAATATCCAAAAGTTTCTTAATATATTTAAGTCCAGCAATTTCATAGAGCTATATCCTGCTAATGATTTTTCTAGACCGATTTTCGTTTGGACCCACTGTGCCCTTTTAACTTGTAGACTCAAATTTTCTTTTATTTTTGGAAAGTTTCCTTGAATTACAGCTTTAAACATATATGTTTTTTTCTGTTTCACTGTTTTGATTCTCTTTCTTTGGGACACAAATTATACGTTTGCTGTTCTTTGTCTTCCTTGGCTGTCACTTTCTAATACTTTAACTTTACTAACTTCGTTTCATATTGTTTACTTTTATCAGTCCTGTCCAACATTTCACTTTCTGTGCTTTCTGCATGCAGATTCTGGTCTCCTGTGTTTTGCATATAATGTTTGTTAATTTCTATTATGTCTTTTAATTCTATTTCGTGTCTCAGTTCTGCAAGCTCATGTTTTATTTCCTTTTGTTATCTTTCTATACCTCCTTGAAGAATGTATATACCTTCTTACATCTCTGATTTGAATTCATCTTCCACAGGGGCAAATTCTTTATATGTTTATTTATTTAATGTGACATGTTTGGTCACAATCTTCATGGCTCTGTTGTAAAATTTTTCTGGTGACTATTCCTTACTCACCATTTGTTCTTGTTTTTCTCTACCCTTTTTTCTATTGTACAGATCTTGTGCTAGTTCCTTCTTGATTATTAGTCATTTCTGAACTGCAAGTTCTTACTATACCAGCTACTTTCAAGAAGTTCACATGGGGAGAGGCCAGGGACATAATTCAGGCTGGCAAGAATTTTCCTTAGAGGGCTGGCTGGTTAGCTCACTTGGTTAAGAGGATGGTGTTGTAACACCAAGGTCAAAGGTTCAGATCTCCATACAGGCCAGCCGCCAAAAAAACAAAAAAAGAATTTTCCTTATGACACAGGGTGGTTTACAAGAATGAGCTCTTTAGTTTTTCCCTCATTTTAGTTAACAGAGATTGACAGCTTCAGGGTTGCTCAAAATGCAAGTTGTCTCTCTTTATTGCTGTCCTCTTAAATTTTACTTTCTACAAATATGGCTCGTTTGTCTGATTACTCCTTTTAGCCTGCCTAGCTTGCTTTTCCTTCATACCAGAATGTAGTATCTGGGAAAGCTTCTGCTTCTACTCCTCATACCCATTCCCTAATCAAAGGATTGTTGGTTTTGTCCCTCAGAATATGGTAGCAACTTAGGAGAACTATGCCTTTCCAGTGTTATCTGAAATCTGCAGCTCTGAGAGTCCTCTCTCATCGTCTTTCTGTACTCCCTTGAGTCTCACTGGATTTGGCAGCTCTTCAGATTACAGACATCTCTTAGTTTCTTCAAAGATGTAATTTGAGTATTTTTCATCCTCCTTAACTGCTCTGAGGTAATTCCAAGAAAAGAAAGAACTGACATCTTTATACTGCCACTTTAAAGTGAGAATTTAAGTAAGCAAACTTAAACTACACAATTAGAAACAATCTAACTATCCAAAATTGGGGAGCATGAAAATAGTGAAATAACTAAGAGTATAAAAACTTCAAAAATATTAAAGCATATAACCATAATTATTTACATAATAGTTATGAAAGTTTTTTGAAAATATATAACTATATGATGGAAAAAGCATACGATGTAACATCAGATAAAGCAGACTGTTAAAACTATACTGGCATCATAAATAAACTGTACATGTATTAGGATGAAGAATGGAAGGGAAAAATGTTTTTTGTTAAAGGTAAGGAGTATTGAGTAATGTTTTTCATTTAAAAATTTTGTTACTGTGACAGTATAGTTTGTGCAATAACAAAAACAGAATATTGTTCAAAAAATAAAAACAATCCAGACCATATAGATTTTCACTACAGCATCTACTAAATGCAAATCATTAAAAATGCACTGACTGTCTCTCCTACTTGCCAGTACTAACTATATCCCATCCATGAAGGCAAGCTCCAGAAGTTGCATTCTTCTGTTCTAGTTCCAATGCAGATCTTTCACAGCAGCCAGCCACCTCTCCTTCTCCTCTGCTTACTCCATTTCACTCAACTCCAGAGGGAGACTCTACTCCAAAGAGACCATTATTTACTTAGCACTGATGAGTCAGGCACCATCAGGGCAGCAAGTAGGCTTTCTTCTTTTGGTTTGTCTTGTTTATAATAAAGGGCCAACAAATTTAAAGGACAATTTAAAATGTTTGGGCTCTGGAGACAGCCAGATAAATAAAATATGTATAAAATAAACTTAAAACCGTGCCAAGCAAACAGCAGACATTCAATAAAGTGTATTTTTAAAAAATCTCGAATACTTTCAATTTCCTAGCAAGGGAAATATAACACAATGGTTCAGACAGTAGGAGAATAACTTTTTACTTTTAAAAAAATGCTGGGAAAGGATAGTACATACAGATTTTCTATGACTATTTAAAACTAGTATCTTTTCCTTCAACTTTCAAGTTGCTGTTTCAGGGTTCCCAACTTTTCAAATACTAACATATCAATGAAGATTGAAAAAATCATTTTGAATGCCTAAACTCAATATATGACTTGTCTATTTTGTAAGCAATGTTTTTACTATCTGAATAATTACAATTCAAAGTACACAAAATAGAAATCAAAGTATTTTCATTAAAAACTAGCCTAACATTTTGATGGGAATAAGTTAAAACCCACAAATAAAATACGAAAATGGATTTACTTTTCTCAAATATTCCTTAATCCCCCAATATAAAAATGGTGTAAGGCTGGCTGGTTATCTCAGTCGGTAAGAGTGCAACTTTATAACACTAAGGTCATGGGTTCAAGTCCCCGTTGCAGCCAGTCACAAGGAAAAACAAAACAAAACAAAAATGGTGTAAATCACAGGAATAAATTTATAAAAGCATATATACTCTGAAAATAGTTTTTTCCATTGGCTAAGTAAAGTCTTTGATCACTAATGGTTATAATTTTCAACTGTTTGATAGAAAATGTATACACATTTTAAAATTAAAGTTCAAACTGATTAAAACTAGATAAAAAGAAAAATTTGGTTCCTGAGTTGCACTAGCTACATTTCAAGTATTGAATAGCTACATGTGGCTAGTGGCTACTGAACTCGACAGTGCAGATATAGAACATTTCCTTCATTCCAGAGAGTTCTACTGAACAGTGCTGATCTAGATAATCTAAGCAGAAAAATAAACCAAATGCCTGTGCAGAGGTGTCATTAGGTTTGAGAAATGGTTACAACATCAGAGGATTCCTCTTCTGATACAGAAAAAAAAAAGTCCATGGTATGAGATACTGCTTGAATAAAGAGGAAAAAATGCAGTAGATTCTAACATCAGTCGTAAGTTTCAGGAGATAGAGGTGGTAGGTGGGGAGAAACCTGTTAGAGGTTGTGCCAGTTTTATAGCTTCCCAGATAGTAGCTGAGGTACAGACAGAAACCGGCCTAGGTTCTCTCTCTTTTCTCATTCTACACCTCTCCTGTAACAATCTAGCCCACACACCTACGAGACAGTAATGTGAAAATGCTCATTTCTAACACAGATGGAACTCCTGCCTTCAGATCCATAAATCCAGCTTCCTTTACTCCACATCTCTACTTGAACTGCTTTGAAAATGCCTTATGACACAGCCAAGCCTAACTCACCATTTCCTCCTGTATAGTAAAGAATTTGGCTGGCCTCTGTCCCTGGTTCCTAGGAAGTAATCTCTATGCCTTAGGGTTAACGAATTTGGCTTTGCTTTGTCCGCAGTTCTTGGCAGGTAGTTTCTAAATCTCTTGGAATTTCTAAGTGGTAACAGTGCTTTTTGTTATCTATGGTGGGTTCCTCAGGCCACATCTTACAGTTAGTGCTAACAGTTGACTCAGTGAGGGCCCTAGTTTCTCCTAATGAGCTGACTCGGGATTGGGGCTGGTCATGCCACAAAGCCCAATCATGTGACTAGAGGGTTGGAGCTCTGAGCCATGTGGTATAAGCCCAACCTCTGGGGAGTGAAGGAGGGCTGCAGATTAAGTTCAACTTTGTGACCAATGATTTAATCAGTCATGCCTATATCACAAAACCCCAGTAAAAATTCTGAACACCTCTGGTGCTTCCTCGGTTGGCAATACTCCTCATATTGTCACACATTGATGTGCCAGGAAGGTAACGTGGCCTGACTCCATGGGAAAAAGAAAACAATGAAAGCTTCGCATCTGGGACCTTCCCAGACTTTGGCTGATGCATCTCTCCCTCAGGCTGGTTCTGATTTGTATCCTTTTGCGATTATAAAACTGAAACCATAAGTATAGCATTTTCCTGAGTTCTGAGTTGTTCTAGTGAATTATTAAACCAAAGCAGGTAGTGGGGAACCTCAGAATTTGTAGCCAGCTGGTCAAAAGTGAGGGTCACCTGGGGACCCCCAACTTTGTAACTGGTATCTGAAGTTAGCACAGTTTTATGGAGGACCGTGCCCTCAAGGTGTAAAATTTGGCCTAACTCTGGGTAGTTGGTGTCAGAAGTCACTGAACCCTCCATTATCTACTCCTCCCACAGTACTTATTGTCATAGTGAAAGGCAGGATTGTCCATTTATCCAGATGCCTGTGGGACAAAGCAGATCGTTACTGATGATTCCTTCCTCTCAACTGCCTTCCAAAAACAATAAATCAAGACATTTTCCCAAGTCTACTTCCTAAAAAGCTCTGACTGCTCACTTCTCTTCAAATCCTGTCCAGTCTACAAAGCCCAACATGATCTGACCTTTTCTTCTCTTGTACCATTCTTCTCATTGCCTTCTCTCTGACACTCAACTTGCCAAGTTTATTCCTACCTGAGAGCCATTTCACTTGCTGTTGCCTCTGCTCAGCACGTACTTACAGACCTCAGCCTGCTGCATGACCTACTGCACCAATTTCCCAATCCACAGTTTGAAAAATAGTATTTTAGAGTAACTGCTGCATAATTCAAGTTAATGAAACAGAGAAAACTCACTTGATTATGAAAATTCTGATATGTTACTTTAAAACAATAAATACAAAGTCTTTTTACTCCATAGACAAACCTTTCAAGAGACTGGACTATTTATGGCTAAACTGGATTGTCTTGGTCATTCATCTACATGGCTAACCAGTAGAAACAACGATGAATAAATCATACAATGGTCATAGAAACCTCATACCTTAATATTAGAAAACCATAAATCATTTTCATGTAAAGTGGCGAAGTAGACAGATGTAAGAAGTCCAATGCAAAGGGCAATAGCTCCACCAATAGTGAAAGACAGAATCTTCCATAATCTTCTACTGGTATAACCTTTTAGAAAAATGAAACAGATAAATATCTAAATCAGTAAAGAATTTAGATTTTAATAGTTCTACTTCAGACTATCAAGTTAGCTAAGTTCCAGCTGCCTGTCATCAGTGAAGTTTCACCTGTCCCCGGCAGACAGTTAGGGGCTCCTTTCTGTGATTCCACAGACCTATTTTCATTCTTTTACTATAGTTTTTACCCTACTGTAACTAACTGTTCATTTGTCCATTTTGCCAACCAGATTGTGAGTTTCTGAAGGACAGGTACATTATCTTACTTATTTTTAATACATACGGCCCATGTCTAGCATAGTTTAACAACTATAACTAAACTATGAACTTTTTTAAAAAAGGGGAGTAAATAGGTTATATATCTAGGATGTAAAAATCTTTTAAATGATCTACTTAGAATTTGTAGTTTATTCATTGAAAGCTACCAAAAAACCTGAACACCAAGGAACAGGGAGTACAGGTCAGTCACCAAAAAAAAAAAAAAAAATCTTTGGGCTGGTTAGGTCAGTTGGTTAGAATGCCGCCTTGTAACACCAATGTAAAGGGTCTGGATTCCTGTACTGACCAGCCGCCAAAATATAAAAAAATAAATAAATAAAATTTAAAAATTTTAAAAACTACAGGAAAAACAATCCATCATAACTCAAGTTAAAGGACATATAAACTAGGAAAAGTATTTGTAACACATATAACATAAATATCCTTAATATAAGATATATACTCTCAGGATAATAAAAAGAAAAAGATAAATATTCCAGTAGGAAACAGATTGGGGACATGAATGGGCAATGCATAAAAGAAAAAATGGCCAAACACATGACAGAACAAAAAATGTTCAAATTCATTATGTTAAAGAAATGCAAATCTAAACAATGAGCTATACTTTAAAAAATCTTGGCCAATTTGATAGCTTAAAAATGCTAATACTCTGTTTTGGTAAGGGTATAAAAATAGCCATCTTCAAACACTATTGTTAGAAGAAAAACTGATACCTCTCTAGAATGCAACACTGCAATAGGCAGTAAAAGCTACCAAAATGAACATAACATTTGACAAGTAATTCCAAACCTAAGCAAGGAAATAACTGAAGTTTTAAACAAACATTTGGCCACAGGGACATTTATCACAGTTGTTTGTATCAGTAAAAGGTTAGAAAACTATCTTCATATTCAACAAGGAATTAGCTAAATTACACTACAGATGCACAATGGAATCTATAAACTGAAAATATTTTCAAAATATATTGACTGACGTGATATGTTTACAACATAATAAGAGAAAAATGGCAAGTTACAAAACAGCATGTAGATCCCAATTTTGTAATACCACATATGAATGCTTGAGGGTATATACTGTGCAGATCTAGGCAGCAGGACAAGGTGTCATCTGTGATAGTCTCAGGATAGTGGGTTTGTGGGAGTATTTCTTCCTTTTTTACTTTTCTTCAGTTTTCAGGGTTTTTTTCTAACATGAATAAATACTGCTTTGGTAAAATGAACAATCCCAAAGATTATTTATTTTTTTTCTAAAGTTACGTTTTAACTTAAACAAACAAACTTAAATTTGCATTGTATCGGGTCTTCAGAAACTGCTCCGTTTCTAATAGCTAATAGCTGAGCTGGGTGGCATGATCTCTCAATACAGACTATTTTTATTTTATTAAACTATTTCCCTGAATTACTTTACTACCTCTGGCTAGTAAGAATTACCATGCCTGCAAATAATGTAAATTCTGTCAGGTAACCAACATGTCTGATAGGCAAGAAATTTTTCATGCTTACTTTTAAAATCCTGACCATGTTTAGTAATGAAAGCAACTCAGGAGGCAAGAAGTTGGTAACGAAGGACACCTGATGTATTGCTTAGCAAGTCTTCAGCATTATATAAACAATTTACCAAGTTCTGATCACTTCTTTCCTACCCCTCCGAAAAGCAAAAGAGAACATTTTGGGAATTTGATTGAAAATAAAGAATAAAAAAATTTTGATTCATCTTTCAATACTTTAGCAACATTAGAAACATATCTAAGGTAAGGTTACCTAGTGTGAATAAAATACATAAACTAGAAAAACTAGAAATAGACAAAAGCTGAACAGCATTACTTTGGAGAGCCGAAAGGATCAGATTGGCATAACCATAAGCTAATCAACAGGCAACTGACACACAAGGCGTTCTGACCAAAGCTCTTTCATCTTTTATCTAATTTTAACTGTAAAACCAATAAAATCAAGTTGTAATCAGAGTATCAGGGTAGAAGACAAGTTTCCTCAACTGTTAGCTCTTTCCAAATTTTTACCCCACTGGATAGTAATATTTTAATATGCAGAACTAAAAGCAATCCAAAATGCTGCTTTAGTTTAAATCACCTACCAGATGGCAATTTATCTCCCAACTTCACATTTTCTCCTTGTGCTGGAAAATCCTCAGAAACTTCTGTGGTTTTTATTTCTTTTCTTTGCCGGATGGACATCATGATGTCAAAGACTTACATTCATTGTTCTTCCAAACCACTCCTACAAACACAGAAATAAACAGCCTACTTATTTGCCAGCACCCTCTCTCCTCAACACACCCTGTGTTCATCTGTGCCTAAGTGACTTGTGTCATTTTCACTTGTTTTGCATGCCCCTGCCCTCCATTTTCCCCTCCAAATCGTAATGGGCCTTCAAAGTTACACTCAAGACACAACACAAATATTTATTTAACTCAATCATATCTATGAAGCACCTGTTCTCTAGCAGCACTGCCAGGAGTTGGGAATACAGGTGAGCAACAGACCAGCCCCTGCTCTTCTAACAGAGGAAGTCTTCTTTCCTTAGATGCTCTAGTCTCCGCTGATCTTGTCCCTCCCAGAGCCATAGAAGTTACCATGCAATTTGTGATGTAACCATACAGTTTTATATTACTTTCTACAGTTCCAAAGGCAGTAGTAGGTCTTCTGAACCTCCCACAGAACTGACCACGTGGGCGGTAGTCAACAGTACATTTGTGGGCAGCCAGATTTTGAAGAACTGAAATACTGTTTTGTCTCAGGTATCTGAATTTTAATACCGGTATTCTTCAAAACAACTCCTACTGTAAGCTTTAGGAATATGCCTCAGTGGTGATGACAACGGGGGAGTGCCAATCAGAGCAGCTGCTATCCCAGGGAGCGACAGTGGGAGTAACCGCAAGGAGCAGGAGCCTGGTTTGGAAGCAGCAAGTGGGAGGCGGAGGAGTGGCGGCAGTGAGTAAGCTGGATCCAGTTCCCTAGAACATCTTGCTTCTCTCCACTGGATAATGAACAGCATTTCACTAATTATTTATTAAATATGACCAAGTAGCCTGACATGATTGTTTCGACAGTTTATTAATTTCTAAAGGTAAACAACTTGCTCTATAGAACAGAACAAATCAACCAATATTATACAACTCATTTATTCATTCGCACAAAAAAATATGAGAAGGAAAACAGACTTTTAAGTGCTGAGCCTTCAAACGCTGGAAACGGAGAAAAAGCTGGAGCAGTGATGGAGAAAAGGAGTGTCAGCAAAGCCGTACAGACAGAAGCGGGCCTATCTCCCAAAGGACCTAACATTAGAGTTATGCCCTCTCTAAGGGGCAGAGAAGTTTTTAAAAGCCCACAATTCATACATTCTAACGTGTGAAGACAAAGTCAATCCGTATTTAAGTGCCAATTAGGTATCCGGCACTGCCATAGTCCCACGAACCACGAAACAAAAGTTTCTTCATCAAATGAAAAGGAACGCTACCTTCAATGATTAAAAAGTCCCCAAAGCAATTCTGTACCACTAAGAACGAGTGTAGCACTGCGCATCCCCGGGGCGCGGCAGGGCACCGGGTTCGCTGACCAGTGCACCACACCCCACACAGCACCTGGCGTCGCCGTCGCACAGTTACCCGAGGAGACGGCTGCAGCCGCACAAGTTCAGGTTCTTGCGCCAGCTTACCCGGGGCAGCGAGCGGCCGCGGAGAACCGAGCCAAGCCCTCCCTCCGCCCGCTCAACCAACTGCGGGGAAATCGCTCCGCAAACTTCCTCCTTCCTGAGCTCCAGCCCCTGACCCCGCATTTTCGGCGGACATTCGCGCACTCCGACCCCTCCGGGACACCTCGAGTACTGCGGTCGCGTCTCCCAGACGGCGCCACGCGGCGCGGCGAGACGGGCGTCCCGAGGAGCTTCCGACCGCAGTGGCGGATTCCGCGAGACGCCCCTGAGCACGGAGTAGCAGGCGCCTACCCGCCCCTTGAGACCCTCGGGGCTCGCTGCTCAAGCGTGGCGCCCGCGTGTCCCCTGCGCCGCCCGCGGCCCGACGCGGAGCCACAGACCTGCGGCCTCAGCCGTCCTCACGCGCGGTTCCGGGAGGGGAAGAAAGCCGGCCCGGCGAGGCGGCACGGAGGACCGCGGGGGGTGGGGCCGCACGACAGTCCACAGCGCGCCGCGGGCAAGGGGAGGGCCACGCAACGGCGGAACTTTGTGCGACACCCTGGAAATGAGGGGCTAGGGATTGTCCGCGGCCCTGGCGAAGGGGCGCGCCGGGAGGCCGGGACGCCGCGACGCCGCGGCAGCACTCATAGGTCCCAGGAGCCGTCCGTCAACCCTGGTCCCGCCCCGTCTCGTGCGGCGCCGGCCGGAAGGAAGCAGTACGCTTCCGCTCGCGGGGCCGGTCCAGCCTCTCAGCTGCTCCCGGGACCCCGGACAGAATTACTGAACGGCTACAGAATTGGGCGAGGTGCGGAGCCTGCTTAGCCTACGCACGGGTCACCCCGGGACAGAGCGAGAGGTGCGGCTCGGGGCAGGAGGGGCCCGGTTGCCCCGAAGAAGGGTCGCCCCAGGTCATGTCGGACGGTCGGGAGGAGCGGCCCTAGGGCGGCCCTGGGGCCATGGAGTGGGCTGTTCTTTTGAAAACTCTTCCTTCCTGCGGGTCCTTTCTATGCCCCTGTGCTGTGCTGGTGGATGCGAAGGGTTCGGTAAGGGAGGATATACGCACAGAAGCAGTCAGGACACTCGGACGTGTCCCAGCTTCCCGCGTTTCACGGCCTGGCACGCCCCTTTCCCGGGTTTTGGCACCCGCCTCCATCCCCCAATTGCCACTGATCTATGCTTGGAAGTCATCTACTGACTGCCAGTGAGAGTACCCACAGAGATACCTTCGCGTCCCCAAAGACTCCCCTTTGGTGTTGGTGCCCCGGGAGCTGTTAGTTTTTTCTTCGAGAATCTGCTCCTCTGTGTTCTCACTCTCATATGTTATTCCGTCTCAAAACTAGATTGTAAGCCTTTTTTGAGGGCAGGTACTGTGCTGTACACCCGGATGTCTGTCTTAATTACACTGCGAAGAACAGCAGATAAAATCTTTGAGTTGTCAGCATATATTCAAACTGCATGTTAATTGATTTTTTTTTTTTTTTTTTGGGCAAGGAATGACCCTCTGTGCTTGTGAAAAGGCGGCTCATCGTTCTAATTCCAACACGAAATTACTTCATCCAGGAAACCTTTTCTAATCACCCCCTACTGGATGTTTTTCTTCTCCTTTGTGTGTCTGTTGCTATTAATAACAAGCACACATTCTGTGCAGTGGATTGAGGTATCTGGTAGGTGGCTTTAATAAAAATTTTAGCTGTTTTTTCAAATGGTATTTGTCATGTTTTATTGTGGCTATGGTGTCTTCTTTCATGTGGACTTGAGGGCAGGGACTGTATATAATCTTTCTCTTTCGCGTTAAGATGCCTTACATAAGATGCATTTGCATGCTTAATGAATATATATGTAAATTGATTCCTCCTTAAGTATAATTTCCCAATTATCGAGTAGCGTTTTTTCTTTAAATTGTCTCACTCGGGGCAAAAATGTGACCTTTGTGCAGCTGCTTGTTTTAATATTATGAAGTGGCTTTACTAAGCAAGGTGAAGCTTTGAGATTTTTTTAAAAAGAGATATTAAATGCTTTTATTTTCAATATTAAAAATATTGTTTCTTAATATCTTTAATGTTAAAACAGTGCTAATTTTAACAGAATGACAGAAAAAGAAACCAAGGTACAATCTACAGGGAAACCCATCCTGACCCTTCCCCCAACACCTGACTGGGCTCCAGTTGTGGGTGCCCAGCAGAGCTCCCAGTCACACACACTCACACGTATGTGCGGGGAAAGGGGTTAGCTGGCTCAGGAGCAAGTACCAAAATAGATTTAGAAGTAACTGTCCAGCCCAGGTATTAGAAAAGTACTTTTTGCAAAGGAAAGGGGAAGGACAAAGGGAGTGGAAGGTGGTACGGGCCAACCAGCCCCACCTGTCATCTTCAGACTCCTTGGTCCAAATGCTATGCCCACACCCCTGGGGCCGGCATTACTCCAGGGCCCAGGGTTGGCTTGGACAGGATGGCAGGTCCTACTGCAGCCCACAGGTTAGCTAGCAGATGTGGGTCTATGTTAAGGTGCCAGACAGGAGCCAGGGATCTAGGACCCCAGCTGTGAGCAGGACAAGCAGTGGTTCTGGCCTTCCTCATATGATCAGGATAGCAGGCCTCATCTGCCAGGTTCCTCAGATTCTCAGATTCATTGGAAGAGCCCAGAAAATCCTTCACATCCTCCACCATGATTCCTGGTGTCCAGAGTGGCATCAGCATTGGTGGCCAAGTCGATAGACATGGGCAAGAGTGTGGCCTCAGGCAGCTCTGGGGTGTCAGTTCCCTTGCTGTGGGCAGGATCCGGGCTTCTGTAGTGGCTCTATGGGGCCAGAATGATGCTTTGGTCCCATTAGCCTGGCTCGGCTTGGGCGACTCTCAGACCCTGTAGCTGGCCCAGTGGCATCACAGGGCCAGCTGATGTCCAGAGAAAAGAGCGGCTCTGTGGTGTTCTGGGCACTTAGGAGGAGTGTTCAAATTTTGACAGGGAACTGAGATACAATCCCTGGATGTGGTGTGTGATGTCATGAGGTGATGCTGTTGATGTCCTCGTGGATACAGGAGTAGTCACCTGGGATGACTGCAGGCTAGGCACTGAGAAGATGCGGACCTTGCCCAGGTTAGTGAGGTGGGTCAGGCAGGTCTCAGTATAGTCCTCACAGGCCACACTGCCAAACGTGGCCAGTGCCACCTTGCACACGCGACAGCCCTTGTGGGTTAGCTCGAACTTGGTCTTGGCACTCACCTTGGGCAGCATGAACACCTTGAACTGCTCAGATGCAATAAGCACAGCATGACTGCCCTGCATGTCAGGTGCCTGTGCCAGATCCCATGAGGCCTCCTAGGGCTCAGGCAGTGGCTGGCTGTGCCTGTCCGGCATGGCAATGGTCACCACAGGCACCTGGTACATCAGCTGCACCTCTTCTCCCAGCACAGCCTCTACCTGCCGCTGGGGCTGCTTCTCGCTACCTGCTGCTGCTATTTGCACCTCCAGCGCATAGGCATAAACAGAGACCTAGTTGGTGCCTATGCACATTGTGGGCCTGTGGTGGGCCGCATCTCAAAGGAACATGTCAGGGAAGTAGAGGCAGCACACGATGCCTGAATCGTTGGCAGAGCAGGGCTCGATGCAGTGCTGCATGGGCATCATCTCCATGTTATGGGGATGGGTCTGCTCCGCTAGCTGTGCATTGGCCTACTGTAACATGCTGTTGGCCTTAGCAGCCCGCATCTTGCCAGAGATGTGGCTCTTGTGGATGCTCCGGAAAGACTGGTACAGTAACTTTTTGAGTGACTTCAATTGGGAGAGTGGCCCCACCATGGTCAGGGAGTCATTGGGGTGAAGGGTGCACCTGACCAGCACAGGTCTCTTGAGCTGGTAGTCAAAGAGGCCAAAGCCATGACTGGTGCCAAAGGCCACAGGGCTCCACTTGGTGTGGAGTGTGAAGGCAGTGATGGTGGCTGGCGGCAGGCACTGCACCATCACACAGGTCTGGAAGCCAGCAGGCCAAGGCAGTGGCCCCATGCCTGGGATCAGCCGCTCGTGGCCCTTCTACATTAAGCCTTCATGGTCCTGGAGGAAGTCCATGCCGGTCATGCTGATCACCTGCTCTGCTGATACGTCACTAAGCTCCAGCACCAGACTAGGCCTGCAGTGCTGTGTATTTGCAGAGGGCAACCTTCTGCATGCTGAGCCAGGGATCTTCGCTGTAGGGGTCGAAGCAGCCCACCTTGTGGAAGGGTGGTCAGTCATCCTTGGCAGCCTGGGCTAGGCTGTCGGTGTGCTCACAGTCCGTCTGGAAGAGGCCAGCCATGCTTAGCGTATAGAGTGGCCGCAGTGCACACGCGAGGCATTCCAGAACTACATGGTGCTGTCCTCATGGCCCAAGCAGCAGCAGCCCTTGCTGTGATGGCTCCTGTGCCAGGTTCTGGCCTCTGGTGATGGGCCAGCTTGAGGTTCTGGAGACAGGCTGGGATTCTGCTGCTCACTGGCACTCACAATGTGGGCCCACAGTTTGGCAGGGAGGTTGGCAACGTGGACCGAGCAGGTGATAGCAGATGAGTGTGGCAGGGCCAGGTATGCACCTGGCCAGCCAGAAGTCTGCAGGTCAAGCACCACCAGCTCCTCTTCTAGCAGCATAGCCAGGGCCTGAGGGTCATTAAAGTCATCCATGGGCTGCATGCTGTGCACTGTGAAGAAGATGACGCGGGAGGTGAAGACCAGCAGCATCACCAGTGTCTTGGCCCACAGTATACACACAGTGGCAGTCGCCATAGCTGGTTTGGGGCATGCCACAGCCGAAGATGATAAAGTGGTCCCTGGATTCACAGTTCCGCCACAGAATCTTGGTGATGGCCTTGCAGTTTGTGAAGAAGGCCATGTAGGCAGCAACTGGCCTCTGGCCAACAACCAGCACCACCTTGCCAGCCATGGGAATGAGCCAGCTTGGAAGTAGATCTACCAGCTGCAGGTCAGTCTTCAGGTGATGTCCTAAGATATACTTCCAGAATTGCCTGTCTATGCCACTCCCTTATATCTGACACACAGACACTATGAGGATAATAAATATTTATTGTTTTAAGCCACTAAATTTTGGAGTCATTTTGTTGTCCAGTGATAGATAACCAATACAAAATAATAATTCCCTATGTAGATGGCATTATTTAATCCCATCTAATTGGATGTTTAGGCTGTTTCGGATTTTATGCTATTACAAGCAATGCTATGTGAATGTACTTATATTTATGTAATTCTTTAGGATATATTTCTAGAAATAGAATTGCTAGAACTCATATTCTAAATTGCAATAAATGTTAGCATATGACATCCCAAAAAGGTTAAAAATTCTATTATTTTACACTTCCAACAATGTATATTATAGTGCTTATTTCTCCAGGCCCTTGCCGACAATGGATATTTTTAATTTTTGCCAATCTTATGTGACAAATAATATATCATTATTTTATATGTATTTATTAGTGAGATGGAGACAAATATATCAGGGGTTTATTGGCCGTTTGTATTTCTTTTTCTATGATTTGTCCTTCTGTGTTGTTTGGCCAGTTTATCTATTTAATCTTAATATGAAGGGATTATTTATAGATTATGAGTATTAATTAACATTTTGTCATATATGTTGCAGACACTCTCATGGTGATCCGGTATGGTGTCTTTTGTTATACAGAGATTTTCCATTTTTATATTGTCAAATCTATGTTTCCTTTATGGCATCTGGGTTTTTTAAATTATGCTTAGAAAAACCTTCCTGGTCTCAAGATTGTAAATTTTTTTATACTTTCTTCTAGTATTTTAAAATGTTCTATCTTTTTAATATGGGGTGAGAGAGATCTGACAGTTTTTTTTTTTTTCAAATTAGAGAGTCAATTATTTCACTATCATCCTTTCCATACTAATTTGCATTACATGCACCACATACTCAGTTCCTATATGTATATGGCCTATTTATAAACTAACTTATTATATTTAAATGATTAAAAAAAGAAATGGTCTTGCAACAGTTCTACATGTTTAAAATTACTGTTTCTTTATAGAATGCTTTGCTACTTGGGAGAGCAATTGGTCCTTCATTATACTTCTGTTAAACACATATCTTAGCAATTTTTGAATATTTATTTGCTCAGATAAACTTTATAATCATTTACCAAGTTCCAAAAAAAGGATCCATGGAGATTTTTAATAGAATTGTATAAGATATATAGAAATGTTTGGGAGAAATGAGATCTTTACCATACTGAGTATTCCCTTACAGGAACGTGTATTCAGTTAAAGACAGTTTGGCCCACTACATATATTTTTCCAACAGTACTTTCATCCAATTTATATTTCTCCATGTTGTCCACAAGGGTTGACTTTTCAAGTGTCTTGATAAAAGTCAGAACAGTAGTCTCCAAACTTTTATCAGACAAAAGCTTTTGTCTTTTCTCTCTCTCTCGGTGTATGTATAAACATATATGTAACTAAAGTAACTACAAATGGAAATCTTAATTATTTTATGCCTGCACCCCATTGGATTGTTTTATACACTCCATGTGTATGACTCCTGTCTGACCACAGAGACAGGGTGTGTCTATGGCACTCTTCTGAGACTGGCAGGGCTCACTTGGTTCTTAGGTGACCTACACTGAGTCCTAGGGATCAGCTTTCTCAGTGCTCATGGATCATTCTAGAGTTGCATAAGAATTGACATTACACTGGATACCTCCTTACCTCCTTTAAAATATTTGTCAATAAATGGCTCCTTCCCTGTGATGGTCTTCAAAAAGGCATTATGAAATATTCTTAGTACTTTTTCTCTTCCTTTGATCAACTTTGTATTAACTAGATTTGTAGTGGTTTAAAATAGTGAAATTTATAGGCACACAATTATCCAAGGATTCTATTAAATAAAGTTAAAGTTAGCAAAGTAAACATGATTTATTTTGTTTCATTTTCTTCCTTAACACCTGCTACTCCTTCAATTCCATGGTTACCACCTACACCTTTTTCATTTTCATGGTTAGAATAACTTTTGCAGTTGATTATTTTTGAATGAGAACATGAACAGTCAAGCTATTCTATTAAAGCAGATGATGTTTTATCACATGAGCTTTTTGCCAAATGTGATGATTCCTAGATGTTAGCTGTTCTAGTCCAAGAATCAGTAGCCTTGGCTGGTCCTTCCAATTTGTTTCCTTGGACTGCTCCAGTGTCATTCCCTGCAAATCAGGCACATATGCAGGTGTCTAAAAACCCCAGAAGCAGATTTTCCCTATTAACAGATGCCAAGGTGCATTATCAGGCTTGTATTTTTTGGTTTTTCTGTAGAAGTAGAGCTTTCAGTGAGAAATGGATGTTTCTAACACTCTCTAATTCAGACATTTTATCATGCCTTGAATTATGGCTAATCTAGCGCTGGGCTGGATTTTCAATAACACTTATCAAATGTTCTCCCCTCAAACCTTCCTGAATTCACCCATGGATAGTGATGAGCTACTGGTTTGTGTTAAGGACTCCTTACGCATAAGAACAATTCACAGGTTTGACTGCAACTGTAGGCCTGAATGCTGCTAGGACACAGACTGTCCCCACAGCTGTGTGGGAGCTGTACTGGGTGGCTTCTGAATTTTAAATAAGGGCTCACCACATGATGGAGGTAACAAATTCACCTCCTCTTAAGGTTTTTAATCACAACCTCTTGATGACCTTTTTGAATTTTCAGTCAAGATAGCAGGAAATGAAGTTTGAAGTATCTTTCTCTTCTCACAACTATTCGTCAACCAGTTCATTTATTTGAGAGCATGTATTCTCAATGGTGATATCCCCTGCTTGTGGGAAGAAAATTGTTCTTGGAGATTGAAAAAAAATTACTCTTTTTATGTATAAAGCACAGATTTACATGCTGTGCCTAAACAGACATACAGTACATCAATCTATGGTATTATGATTTCATGGGGGGGGGATGTTGATTAGGAAAAAATGTCTAAAAAGGATCCTTAGGGGGTGATAATGAAAAAAAGGTTGAAACACTGATATAGACTAGGTTTTAGTGGTTGGGCCCTGGCAGAATCCTGGCAGTGTACTTTTCCCTTTAATGGATTTCTCCATACACAGATGTGGGGAGGGAGGGGCAAGCAAAATGATAGCCGAGGATTCAGTATAGAGTAAGATACAGATTGGGCTGCTGAAACAGTACCTCAGAAAACAGTGGCTTAAACAAGACATTTCTTTTTTTTTTTTTTTTCCTTTTTTTCTTTTTTTAGTGGCTGGCTGGTACAGGGATTGAACACTGGACTTTGGTGTTATCAGTACCATGCTGTAACCAACTGGGTTAACCAGCCAGCCAAGACATTTATTCCTTTGTCATGTAAACAGTCCAGTTCTATGGGACCCATGGTCCTTCTAACCAGGATGTCACACTTTAAAGAAAAAAAAGTTTTTTTTGTGGTAAAATACACACATATTTTATCATCTTAATTGTTTTTAAGTGTATAATTCAGTGGTACTAAATATATTCATAATGTTGCACGACCATCACTACTATCCATCTCCATAACACTTTTCATCTTGTAAGAACTGAAACTCTGTACCCAGTAAACAATAACTCCCCACTCCCTTCAGCCCCTGGCAACCAATATTCTACTTTCTGTCTCTCTGAATTTTACTGAAGTACCTCATATAAATGGAATCATGTCTTTTTGTGATTGGTTTATTTTACTTGGCATAATGTCCTCAAGGTTCATCCATGTTGTAGCATACTGCAGAATTTCTTAACTTTTTAAGGCTGAATGATATCCCATTATATGTACATACCGCATTTTGCTTATCCATTCATCTGTTGATAGACACATGGGTTGCTTCCCCATTTTAGCTATTGTGAATAATGCTTCTATGAACACGGGTGTACAAATATTTCTTTGAGACCCTGCTGTATTAATCCATTTCTATTGCTCATAATAAAATACCTGGAATAGGTAATTTATAAGAAAACAAAATTTATTGCTTACAGTTTTGGAGGCTGGGAAGTCCAAAGTCCAGGTAAAACTTATGGTAAGGGCCTTCTTTGGTGGTGACTTTGGCAAAGCAGGGTCTCACATGGTGAGAATGGTGGAGCAGAGACAGAGACTAACCTCTTCATTCACTCTCTTTAAAGCCACCAGAAACACTCCCATTATTCCAAGAATGGATCAATCCATTCATGAGGGTACAGTCCTCACAATCCAATCACCTCTCCAAGGCCCCACCTTTCAACTACCACAATAGGATCTCCCACCCTCTTAACACTGTCACAGTGGCGACCAAGCCTCCAACATTATTAATACATTACACGTTGGGGAGATGCAATTCAATGTATAATACCTGCTTTCACTTCTTTTGGGTATATACCTAGAAGTGGAATTGCTGGATTACATGGTAATTTTATTTTTTACTTTTTAAGGAGCTGCCATACTGTTCTCTATAGTGGCTGTACAATTTTATATTCCCACAGTGTACAAGTGTTCCAGTTTCTCCACATCCTTGCCAACATTTATTTTTATTTATTAATTTTTTTGATAGTAGCCATCCTCATGGGTGTGAGGTGGTATCAGACTGTAGCTCTAGATTCCCCTAATGATTGGTGATTTTAGCCTCTTTTAATGGGCTTACTGGCCACTTGTATATCTTCTTTGGAGAAACGTCTATTCAAACCATTTGCCCATTTTTGAATTCTTTTGTTGTTGAGTTTTAGGAGTTCTGTATCACACTTGTTCTTGCAGTCAGTGTCAGCTTATCACCACATTCACCTAAGAGCCAGCAGAAAAGATAAAGAAGGGAAGGGAATGGAGTTGCCCTTAATTTTAGGAGCACAGCCCAGAAATTCATATATCACTATTCATATCCCATTAGCCATAATTTTGTCACGTGGCCTCACATAGCTACAAGAAAGGCTGGGAAATACAGTCTAGCTGGGCATCTATGTGCCCAGCTAAAAATTCTACCCCCATGGAAAGGAAGAATGGATGTTGGGGAACAGCTGGCAGTGTCTGCCACAACTCATCTGAAGAGTACCTTGTTTTGAAGGTTAAGGTTGAATGTATATTTTTCATGCACACTATTAGTCTTGTTTCTTTGATGATCATAAACTCTGTAAGCACAAGCAGCATAAGAATTATTTTATAAATAAGCTAATGTGTGGGAATGGCTTAGGACCAAGAAGCAGAACCAGAATAAGTTAGTTATTAGTATCAGTAAAGGATACAAAATCGAGCTGAAAGGTATCTGATTATCTCATTGGCTAGTAAATGCATATTCCCTAATTGCAGACGCCCCCTATTTCATGGGAAAACCTAGATTTCTTTTTTTTAACTAGAAGTCGAATTTTATTGGATAAATTTTACCCGAAGAGCTCTCTCAGGGACATTTAGAAACTCAATTACAAGATGTTTAAGTGTTTGAGTAAATCAACTGAAAGGTGTTATGTAAATACAAATTACTGTGTAGGCAAGATTTGGTGTATTCTTGAATTTCAAAAACCCTTAGGGTATTTAATACAAAGTATAGGCATAGCTAGAATTCAATTCTGGCACTTCTGTTCACACAGAGATGAGTGTTAGTTTAGGGTTTTGTTTTGTTTTACTTAGATATCATGCCCTTTGTTTCTCACTTCTGTGAAAATCCTTTGTGTTTTATAATTCTAGCATAACTGGAAATATGGCTACCAAGCTCTTGTTCCATTTAATCTTTTGAGAGTAAGTTATTTCAGTGGATTATGGTTAAACACAAGTGCTGACTTGATTTTTGCCACTTTTGCTATTTTCCTATCTGATCACAAGTCCACTTGGTGGAACTGGGAAAGCTACTTCCTGTGCCTGCAGGACAGAACTCTACATGAAGAGGCTGGCATCTGGACTGGCCTGCAGGTACACTTCAGAATTAGAACTGCTTTGCACCAGAGTCCTGCAGATGAAATGTCCTTGTGAGACAGGTAGAAGACTGACTCGTGTGAGAACCTGCACAGTCTGGGACAGGTCATTTTGCACATTGTCCAAGAACTTCTGCTTTTCCCAGTCTGATGCATAGTACTCACTCCCATATAGTAAGCAGCTGATATTGAGTGCAGACAGTCCTAAGTACGATTCTCTCTCCTAGGGCCTAAGTTTTGCCAATGCAGCCAGCTCTTAAGTTTATTTAAGGTAAGGGCCATTTTTACATTTTTCTTGTATCCAACACAGTGGGTGAAAATAAGCCATTAATGTCAGTTTATGGGATTGAAAAAATTATACAGCAATGATTATAAGAATTTAATATGATGGTAACAGGGTAATGTTCTAACACTTTCTCCTGGATTGTTTTCTTTTTAGATGTAATGTGAAAATTACATGTAGTATTCTAGGCATTGATAAACCAGGTTTGTCTTTTCTGATATTACATTTTGAGTGTCCTTCTTTGTAACACAAACCATGGTTCTAAGATTCTTTTCCAAGGTTGTGACTAATAGCTTTGATACCATGACTGGTAAGGGCAGTTTAATTTTTTTTCCTCATCCTCAGTTAACGCTCAAACTATGATAGCAACCACTGTTTGAGGTCCTATATAGCAAGGCCCATTATATATAGAGGCACTTTATATATATGTTGCTAATCTTTACAACCCTACAAGGTTAAGTATTACCATCTGTTTTACTGATGGAGAAACTGAGGTTCAAAAAAGGTTGAATGCCTTACTGAAGGTCATATGGCTTGCTGAGCTAGGACTGAAACCAAGAACTGTTGGGCCGGCCCGTGGCTCACTCGGTAGAGTGCGGTGCTGATAACACCAAGGCCCCGGGTTCGGATCCCATATACGGATGGCCGGTTCGCTCACTGGCTGAGTGTGGTGCTGACAACACCAAGTCAAGGGTTAAGATCCCCTTACCGGTCATCTTTTAAAAAAAAAAACAAAACAAAAAACAGTAGAGTGCGGTGCTGATGAAACCAAGAACTGTTCAGAACTGTGTCAGAACTTGACTAGGTATTTTATAGACTATCTTGTTTAACCCACATAACCGTACGAGGTAGGTATAATATGTCAATTTTACTTTTAAGAAAATGGAGGAAATAACTGAACTCCTAGGAGGTTAAAAAAAGAAAAAGCCAAACTATATTCCAAACCAGCTGAGGCAACTGTACACACACTGTGTGCAGCCGTTGGTGGGCTGGACACCAGGCATGTCCTCCCCTTTGCTTCAAATGGGATGTGATGACTGCTTTCTGATTAGGAATAGCTGCAGTCCCCCCCACCCCCGGCCCCATTACAAAGTAAGTTTTTAAAACTGTCAGACAGTACACTGGAGCCTAGATATCAGCTTTTCAGACTGAGCACAGGGTTGCTCCAGGTGGGCACAGAAGCTGAAGAACCTCATTTTAAGTTTTTAAACTTTAATGTGGTGGTACTCTGTATGGACTCCAAGATCATTATAGGGAGGCTGTTTGTGACCAACTGTGTTCTCATGCTTCAGACAGAGAAGGGCTTGGAAAATGAAGACAGCTTTGAAACTACTGGTTTCCTACAATTATTTAATTATTTCAACATAACTATTTTTTTTGCAGAATGACAGCCACAGAGGAGGAGAAATAAATACAGCTTAAGATGTGAACCACATCCTGCTATACTTTTTCTCATAAGCTCGAAATAGAATTTTCTAACACCTTTTGTGGTTGGAAATACTGAATTTAAATAGAACTGCAGATATAAACAAAAAGAGCAAGATGTAGATTGATGTGTCTATTTCAGTAAAATGCAGCCACGGTATTTCTGAAATATGGATACTAAAATTAATAAGTAGAAAAAAATTTGGACACGTGCACTGTCATGACAATAAGCCCTTAAATAACACTAGTAGGTGCTAAAAAAAAAAAGACTTGAATAATGAATAGCATGTTTTATTTTGTTGAGGGTCTCTTTAGGTCACAGTTTTCCATTGTGTGTACATTTAAGATAACATACTTTATTATTAATTTTTAAAACCATATTTGATTATCACTGATACCAGTGGCAATAACATGGATAATTATACTCTTTTTATTTTTCCTTTTAACAAAGGATAAGGCTGAGAAATTAGAAAGATCAAATAGTTGGGTCTGAGCTCATGGCCAAGGATTCATTATTTTCTGGTTTCTGTAAATAACACTCCATTTATCTAATATGTAGAGTCCTTTTAAAACAAAGGCCCCATGTACCTCAGTATTATCATAGAAGTACCTGTCTTTTTGTGTGTTGTGTGTGTGTGTGTTTGGTGGGTACAGGGATTGAACCCTGGACCTTGTTGTTATCAGCACCACACGCTAACCAAATAGAAGTACCTGTCTTATATTCAATTTTGCAAACTGTTACAGAACAGCACCTTTACTGTCTGGATTAAATAACATAACTGTAGTAAATCTGGTTAGTTTAGGAAACAAAAAGACACCAACGTTAAACGATTTTGACATGTGGCAGTAAGAATTTATATTATTAGATGCCTAAAATTAAACTTTTTAATTCAAAGGAAGATCTACTGTAATCTACTTTTGTAAAGCAAATGATTTGAGCAATGATTACCCATAATTGAGGGAAAAAAGTCAGCAGAGGAAAAAAAACCAAAGCTGTCATAATCATACAAACACTTCATTGTTCAAATGATAAACTAGATACTGTATATTTATTAATGTACCACCAGAAAAATAAGGTCTACAGTACCCTAACACAGTATGCAAACTGGGTTTTGCTGCACATGTAGGACTCTGGAAATGGTTTAAGCATCTTACACTCACTTGGATTCTGAGATATACACCAAAACACACTACCTAAGTAAGCCTATCATATGGTGCCAATTAAAAACAGAAACTTCTCTAAGAATTTAGAGCCCAAAATGTTCTCATTTTACATCTTTTCTGATTGATTTGGAAGTAATCTATGTAGGAGAGTACTGTGACTTTCTTAGCTGTGCCAGTTTAATCAACAGCTTTACGCCAATGCCAACTACACAACCTCCTCCCTGGCCCATGGATTTGGCTTTAGTCACACATACTATTCATTATGAAGAGGTCATAAGACTCTTCTCAGTATATCCTGGATTATTCAAGTCAATTGTCACCCCAGTTGAGTGGATTACTGTGGTTACCTTGCACCATGGTTACATATGCAGGTGGTGTGACATCATCAGTTGTACTGCCCACAGCAGTGAAAGGGTGAAGCAGTGAGGGCTAACATCGACACTGTAAAGTTGTCAGAAGGAAAATGATACTTTTTATAGCAGCATTATGTATTATTTATGTGTTATTTTAAACAAATTGTGTTTGACTTTAATAACAGATCATGAAGTAGTGAATTGGGTTAAAGTCATAACATAAGGATAAGAGCTGTAGAAGAGCAGGTAGACTGCAAAAATCACTAAGAAACAATATAACTTAGTTATAAAACACTGCTATAAAAAGTTTTCTTTATAAAAAGCTTTTTCTTTCTGGTAGATTTTTAAGTACAGGTTAAACCACTGTTCTAGTACAGAGGTCAGCAAACTTTTTCTACCAGACAGTAAATAATTTGGGCTTTGTGGGCCCTACAGTCTCTGTCACAATTATTCAGTGCTGCTGCTGTACCTTGAAAATAGCCATATATGATATGTAAACAAATGGGTGTGGCTGTGTTCCAATAAAACATTATTTACAAAAACAGGTGGCAGGCTGGATTTGAAGTGAGGGTCATGGTTTGCCAATCTCTTTTCTATACCAGGGCTGTCCAAAAGAAATATAATGTGAGCAACATATACAATTTAAAATTTTTTAGTAGCTATGTTAAAAAAAAAAAAAGAGGTTAACTAATTTTAATAATATATTTTATTTAACTTAATATATCCAAAATATCATTTCAACATGTAAACAATATAAAAACTATTAATGAGATACTTTACATTCTTTTCTGTACTAAGCCTTTGCAACTGTTGTGTATTTTACACATAGAGCATATTAGCCATATTTCAAGTGCTCAATAGCCACATGTGTCTAGTGATTACCAAAATGGACCATGTGTTCCACACATTCCTTGTGAGGACTTCTACAGTGAATTTGGAGTTTAGTGACACAGTGTTGGGATTTGGTTCTTGAAAGCTAGGGGATATGATGTTGCCTCTGGGGAAGATAGGACAAAGGATTACAGATATTGGGAAGAAATATTTGGCCTCAGTCACTTTAAGCTGAGTGGGCCCAGGACTTTAGGGCACAAATTGATAACCAGACAAATGATACAATCAGATGATGTAGTGTCACTTGCCAATGAAACAAATCTGATATCAAAAGATATTTGATATAGACTCAAGGTGTGAACAAATTATTATAATGTTTGGCCTTCAATAAAGAATGCTAATAATTGTCATTAGCAGAACTAGTCTTTAGCACTTTGACTACAACAGAATTGAAAGCGTATCACATAAACATGATTTGGAAGATAAAATGAACTGTATAGCATAAAGGAAAAAAAAACTTCAAAATGAGATAGAATTTAAAAAATGATTTAAAAAGGTAAATGCTTTTTCAATTATCTTTGTGTAACAGAGTTTAATGCTAGTTAGCAATAATTTAATAAGTTACCAAAGTTTAATCATATGCCTTAGTTTAACCCTTGGGAAGCTTTTAAGTACTTAAATACAACTTTCTAAGTAATCAAATCAACATTTCCAAGATAAGAAGGTTCATATCCTACTGTTAATAAAACTTAGAGGCAAGTGTTTTTAACAAAAAATTTATTACCAAAATACAATATTAAAGTCAATACATGACAAACTCCTGTAAAGCAAAATAAATTATTCTAACATTGTACAGATTTTCCCAAAGGTAGTTAAAGAAGCGATATAGATCTTGCTCCACTGTTCTGAACAGATAAACTGTTCTACCATGAACACAATCCTAGAGTTTTGCTTTAAGGCATGCAGCTCAATGTGCAGGATAATTTTACAAAACGCAAATCATCCTATTTATATTATAAGATACAGTGTCAGAATTAACTGTAGTCTTTACATGTCAGTGTTCCAGAAATTTTTATACTTTGGCTATAGAAGCAATGCCATAGTGTTACACAATACTTATTTCTTAAAAAAATACATGTATTCATGTCCATGAATATCAAACTCAAATTTCTATTAAATATATTTTATAGAATATTACTTAGAGCACCTTGCTGTACAATAAAAAAAAGATTAAATAAGTGTCTATGAAAACTAAAAATATAATGTCTCAATAGAGAAGACTGCTTATCTTTGTCAAGCCAAGTACACTGTGGGAAGATACATGTAAACATGGATGCCCACCATTTGTTTTGTGAGAAAAAACAGAGAAAATAATTATGAAACCACCAACAGCTACCTTGAATAGAATGAAAGACCTGGAACAGAGGCTTCAGACTGTGTACATTGCACTGTCTAGTTGCAGAACTTAGTCTACAGATCAAATGGAATATAAGCATGGTATTGTTGGAACACTGGGGACATCAACCATATTCTAGATTATTAGAGAAAGGAAGAAAATGATAGAGCTCTGAAAAGTATTTATAATGATCAGAATGCATCTTCTTCCTCCCCATCTTTGCTGTATCCAGTAAGTTTCTTTTAAAAACTATTTTCACTATCATATCTTAGATTGTAAGTGTTCAGAGAGAAAACAAATACTATGAGCTACGTATGACAAAAAATCTAGTACAAATAAAAGTTTCTCCTATAAAGGGAATTCCTACTGATTATTTTAATAGCTATCTCTTTAACAATTACAATTGCATATTTAATCTTCATTATTACTCTTAGAAAACTCAACATTGTTCTTGGTAGAGACACTTAACTTAAGGCTTGCCACAATACAATAATGGGAAGGTACAGAACATCCTTGGTATACAGTTCCTCCTACAGGCTAGGAGAAAGATTTTAAGGACATTCTAAGGCCAGAATCAGATGAAAGATTAAATGCTTTGAACTTCTGGGTTAGTTTTTCCCCATGAACAAGGGGAATTTTTAAGCCCATAATTCCAAAAGGAAAATTTAAGTAACAACCAACAGAAGTGGTTTAAAGAAATGAAGAAAAGTAATTTGAAAATTCACACTATTGAACTTTTTTGGTTATTAATATTTTCCAAATGATTACATACAATTAAAGCTAAGGAAAATTGATAAAAGAAAATTCTTCTAAGGTTGCTAATTTTCAGAATAACAGATTTTTATAAAGAAATACCAAGTCAGAGTAACCAGCAATGAAAAAATTGACCTACAATATAAATGGCAACAATATGAGTGATAATAATGGAGCCATTTAAAATATTTGATTTGATTTTGAAATTAAATATAAATGTATAATTTAGTATATATAAATTCACTTTATCTTTCTAAAAACCACATATCAGAAATGGATTAACTTTCATAAATAAATTAAAGCTATCTAAATCAAAGAGCTGCAGTTACAATAAATTCTGTTTATTTAAATATCATTATAAATGAGATTAAAAAAACAACAACAAATCATACAATGTTTCAAGATGCCTGGCCCCACTAAGTAGTTCCTAATACTATCTTAAAAATATTAATTCTTCAATTCATACCTGGACTTTGGGAACAGAATTCTTTCCTAAAGCCTGTCTACACAGTATCCCATTCAAGGTTCTAAGTTTATCAGAGTCACAGATGTTAGAAATCAATTCTAGATGTTAGAAATCAATATTCAGAATATTCAGATATTCAGAAATAGCACCGTGAAGATGGTGCACTGAACTGTGCACCAGCATTTTGACTTGTAGACAGAATTTAACAAAACAATATAAAGCAAAACCCCTGTTTTCTTCACTCTTAGAAATAATTATGACACAAAATGTGTAATTAACAAGGAGAAGATGATATCTCTTTGATGGCGTTTTAATGCAAAAGCATTTCTTAGTTGATTTTCCATATGTCCTATCACACTCTTAAGGAAATAGAATTTCCTAGATAGGAGAAATCCTATAGACTAGCCAAATGCTGTGAGTTATTAAAATTTTTACAATAACCTAAATTTTTACTATATCTTAGTCACATTTGGTTATTCCTCTTCTGCTAAATATAACTAAATTAATAAACCCTGAGAATGAAGATCTCAGTAGCAGTACTCATTTTAAGGGACTGATGAATTTCACTCCTCATCTCCCAACTGATTTTTATCTCAAGGCTCAAATTATTTCCAAGGCCTGATGATCAAATGCAAATTATCACTTTGTTGCTTTAAGAGACTCTTTTAGATAGCAGGTGTGATCTCATTTAGCAGAGAGGATTAGAAAGTGTAAGTAACTAGGGAGAAAGTGTGCCGTGTTCTGTGAAACACTCGGAAGAGAACCTTTGAGAAGTGCACTGGGCTCAACGAGTTACCATTTCTATGAACTTGATATTTGGTTTCAGTCTAGTGGGAATTCACCTATTTCCTCCTTTGCCCACAAGAAACCCACTGTAAGTTTAAGACAATAATTTACTTCTTAAATGCCTATTTATAATCCAGATTTGGATTTAGAGGTCTCTTCTTTTTTAACGAGTAAAGGGACATATCTTAGATTGAGTATATGATTAATTCCTATCACTTTAGGGAAAGATTTTAAAGACCTCCAATTAACTGTTTCCTTGTTGACTGTTGGTGACACCAAAAAGAACCCTCTGAGAGCTGCCTCCCATTTCTCACAAGAGGCATGTTATTCTACAGTTGGCATGTTGAAAGTGAGAATGAAGAAAACTAACCTCTGAAGAATGTGACACTTTTATAACAGTAAGTTTCAGAATAGTTCCTGAAAAGTCATTTCTTAGCTCTTTTCCTTGCATTTCTACACTATAATAAGCTTTTAATAATAAATACACTCAACACTAAGAAGGGATGACAGAAGGTTAATACAGGATTATATCTCTGCTTCCTCCTTAAGCAATTTCTCTTCACTCAAAATATTTAAATATCATTACTACTTATCCATGTGGAATTCCTTTTATTGCATTAAAAGTCTGGCTCCAAAGTCACATCTGTCATTTCCTCAAAAATCACCCCAACTATTTCTTCTGTGTCTGGTAAGTTATTTGACAGCTCAAAGGTAAGACTGGTTTAAAGGAATCCTCTTCTACCATTTTCCTCTTCAAGTAATTATTCCATCTAATTTGTGTTTACAGTTGCACTGTGGTCCTTATTTAGGATAATGTTTACAATTTCACCCTCATGCTCTTTCATATGATCCAAGAGATTTTCTTTGCTGGTTGATTCAAAACCACAAATACAACAACAGAATAGTAAAACACAATATTCCATACCAGGAGGGGCAAGACTGGAGTTTTTTTCTAAATTATATGAGGTATTATTTGTAGGGCTCATTTTCTCATTTTCGTTGGGACCTATAACTTCATTGGAAGTCTGGGAAATCAGCTCTGAAGATGACACCAAATTCTCTGAACTTCCAGTGATAGGATCAGTTCTGTCTTCACTGCTGTTTAATAGAGTCTTTCCAGAGGATTTCCCCAGAACTCTTAAAAACAAAACAAGACGCATCAAACCTTGAGTTGTCTATAATGTAGGACTAGTAGATTTAATCCTAGCTTTAATTTACGTATAGCAATAAAGGGAGGGGGTAGGATCAATACCTGCCACTTTGTGAAATTGCATCATTAATAGCCTTGTTTACTTGTTCATAGTTATAATTTTGGTCACTTGCGTGCTTCCACATATGCGACTTCAAAGAGGGAGGATGGCTGCATACATACCCACACAAAGAGCATCTGAAAGACAGGTATGAGAAGAATCAGAAAGATCCCATAACATCATTTAAAATATTGTAATGATTCTGTAACAATTATTAAATTCGTTCTTCTGAAGCCTTATTCCACATATCACATTTCACTGAATCTATGATGTCACTGGTTCTAAGAGGCAGATCAGTTTCAGAGAGGCCCTAGAATTAATGTCCTAGAATCAAGCAATGAAAGAAGGTATTTTATATTATAAAGAATTTATAAGCATCAAGAAGAACATCCCAGATTACTTTAGCTATTCCAATATTTGGAAAGATTTCCAATACAGTAATATACAAAGTCTTTGCTCTAAATTATTTAACCACACACACAAAGAAAAACATACAAAATAAATACTCTATACCACTGAATTCCTTAAGAAAGCAATAAGGAATTAAATGATTTTCAACATGAACTTTGCACTTATTTACAGATCTACAGGAAATGGAAGTAGTAGTCCTGAAAAAGCTTCAACAATTTAGATTTCATAAATAAAAGATAATTAATAATCTTAAAAAAGTTTCTATTTAAAAAATTATTGTTCCACATACTGTATTTGGGTATACTTGGTAAAAATCTGAATTTAAGAATGAAGTGCTTTTTAAAAAAAATTAATAGACTTTACTTTTTAGAGGACTTTTAGGTTTATAGAACGAACTAGTGAGATAGTAGAGAGTTCCCATATACTCCCTCTCCCCTGCACCCAGGTCCTTCTATTATTAACATCTTGCATGCTCTTGTGATACAGTTGTTACAACTGATGAACCAGTATTGATATACCATGTTAGTAGTAACTAAAGTCTACAGCATACATTAGGGTTCACTGTGTTGTACAATTCTATGTGTTTTGACAAATGTATAATGGCATGAACCTACTATTCCAGTGTCATACTGAATAGTTTTACTGCCCTAAAAATCCCGTCCTCCACCTATTTATCCTTCCCTCCCAAATCCCTGGCAACCACTGATCTTTTTACTGTCTCCATAGTTTTGCCTGTTCCAGAACATCATATAATTGGAATCACAGCAATATGCATTTAAGGGTTCCTCCATGTCTTTTCATGTCTTGACAGCTCTTTTCTTATCAATGAATAGTATTCCACTGTATGGACATATCACAGTTTATTCATTTACCTACTGAAAGACATCTTGGTTGCTTCCAGTTTTTTGTAATTATGAATGTGGCTGCTATAAAACTTTATGGGCAGGTTTTTGTGTAGAAAATTTTTGTCATCTGGGTAAACATCTAGGAGCACAATTGCTGGATTGTATTGTAAAACTATGTTTATCACAGAGAAAATCAAATGGCTTAAAAGTAAATAAAACAAATATTAAATACAGACAAGGACTAAACTCTTTCTAACCTACATCCAATTTAACTTTATGACAGCATGCAGCAGTATTCTTTTGTTATATATCCTGAGGAATCAGGTCTAAGACCAAGGGTCTTTGACCTCAAGAAACACCAGCTCACTTAAAGGTAACAAACAGGCAATTCTTGATAAAACTTCCAAGAAACTCAAACATAAGAAAAGATGTTCAATCTCACTAATTATCAGGGAAATGTATTATACCCATAAAATTGGCAAAGATGAACAAGTCTGATAAGATGTGGGGTCTGATAAGATTCTTCAGAGATGTGGAGAAATGGAAATGCACAAACTGCATGTATGTATGTATAAGCAATACCTATTACGACAGAAGAGGCACACACATGTAACCCCACAAATTCAGTTCTAAAGACATTCTTGTATGTCATAAGGACACATAAAAGAATGATCACTGTGAACACAAATAGCAAAAAGAAGCATACAACCCACAACCACTTGTTCTTCCACAAGGACATGGAAACAAATTGTTTTTTTTTTATATAAAGGAACATTATAAGGTGGTTAAAATGAAAGAACTAGATCCACATTTATCACCACAAATGTCAGTAATGATCAACAAGAAGAAAAAGTTACATATATGTGAGGAAAGCGGAGTCAGTATAGACAGGCGCCCTCGCTTCATATCCTGCTGGGTATGATTCAGCACATCCTTTGTAAACAAGTTATGCAGCAGTAGAGTTAGTGTGCATGTGCTCCTCCCTGTGTACCCCTTGGCTCGGGGCTGCTATTTTGTGTACTTTCAGTGTTGAAGGCAGTGGCTTTGAACCGCTGCTGGGAGGAGCTCGCGTCTAAGTGTCTAAAAATAAAGCATGTTTACTTTGCCGGTGGTTGCTCCGTATATCTTTCGATTACCTGGCTCAGGACCTGCACAGGACTGGGAAGAAGAATCTGAGATTTCAGCCCGACAAGATATTTGTTTGGTATACAATTTTAACAAACTATTATAACATCAAAAATAACAATATATATTGTTTAATACATATGTATATACACAAATACATGTTACAATATATATTTATATACACTTGTATATGATGCATGTATACATATACACACACATATACATTATATATACAGTGAAGTTATTTAAAAATTCCTGGAAATAACAGACATCTATATCAGAACAACAGGTTACTTCTGTGAAGGAAGGCGTAGAGAAGTTAAGAAAGTGAGGTTTTAGTTGTACCTACAACATTTTCTTTCTTTAACATGTGGTATGTATGAAATATTTCATTATTTAAATATTTAAAAAATTGTTAGCCTATTCTTTTTAAGACTTTATAGCTAACATAATAAAACAAAATTGTCACGTTATTGACCACACACAAAAAATTAACCTTGATTCATTTTATTTTAACTATTTACACCTGAAATGCATTAATTTTTTGACAAACCTCAATAAGTGTTTTCAGTAACATCTTTAGAAAAGGGCCAGTAGTTGGCAATCACTCCTACCCCTAATCCATTCGACTCAATGTCTGTATCTATTACTGTGCTGGTCACGTACATTGTGGTGTGTTGTATGGTGTGGTTACAGTCCCCTGATCAAGTGTCTTTGGATCAGTCACCTGAAAGGAGCAATTGCTCTGGGCCACTGTGGCTGGGCACCCAGCTCGACAGTGGGTGAGAGATACTCACTTGTTTCCATCTACTACTTCCACCAAGTACAAAGTACCTTTATACATGTCGAACACTTACATGGTAATTTATAATATAAATACCTTTGTATTTATGTTAAAGGGAAACATACATGAAATTTGGTTCTTCAGATTACTTGTCTCCTCATCTATATTCAGACTGTTGCCTTGAAGCCTCACCAGAAAATTCTTTCTCCATAATGAGCCGCAGAATGCTGCAGACAGCAAGGGGTCTCCCAAATGAAAAGTCAGTATTATGCAACAAGAACTTCATATTTTGAGAAAACTGGGTCAGAAAATGAACACCAGAAATTGCAAATTTATCCTACAGAACGTCTTCAATGTTATTCAAACCTTTTAAAAAGACTGATGAAATATTCAGTTAGATAACTGCTTTCCTTTTTTAAAAAATAAACTTCTAGGTTTAGAATAGTTAGTTGAGTTTCCCCTCTTGGTAATATGTTACAATGTTGTGGTACATCTGTCATAAATAAGGAGCCAATGTTGATACATTATTATTAACTAAAGTCCATACTTTATTCAGATTTCCTTGGTTTTCATCTAATGTCCTTTTTCTGTTCTAGTATCCCATCCAGGCACCACATTACATTTAGTCGTCAGTCTGCTTAGAATCTTCTATACTGTAATAGTTTTTTCAACTTGCCTTGTTTTTAATGACCTTGACAGACTTGAGGAATACTGGTCAGGTATTTTGTAGAACATCCCTCAGTGTGGGGTTGTCTGATGTATTCCTCATACTTAGACTGGGTTTATGGGTTTTGGGGAGAAAGACCACAGAGGTAAAGTATCATTTTCATCATATCATACTATCAGGATGACTTATCTCTGTTGATGCTGACCTTGATCACTTGGCTGAGGTCAGGTTTCTCCACAGTAAAGCTACTCTTTCTTATCCCCTTCCCATTGTACACTTTCAAGGGAAGTCTCTACGTGCAGTCCACACGTAAGGAGTGGGAATTATAATCCACCTCTTTGTGGGCAGAGCATCTACATAAATTATTTGGAATACTTCTGCACAGGAGATTTGTCTATTCTCACCCACTTAACTATTTATTCAATCATTTATTTATATCAGCATAAGCACATGAATAATTATTTTCTACTTTAGGATATAGTTCAATACTACATTATTTATTTTTTTTGCTCAAATCATTCCAGCTTTGACTACTGGGGACTCTTTCAGTTGGCTGCTATGTCCCGTTGACATAACACTATAGGTTTGTTTTTTTGAGCACTTACTTGCCGGTACTACAAGATGCTTCAGGATCATCTTGTATATTCCCTACCCTAGTCCTAGATTAGATCAATCATTTCTGTAGTTTCTATTATTGAAGAGTGGTATCGGAAACCAAGATTTGGATGCTGGGAGAATTGTTTTAATTTTGTAAATAACTTTTTCCTGATTTCAAAAACCCATGTAAAAACTTAGACATACACAGGAAAAAACAAAGAAAATAAAAATCACTGATAACATTACTGGTAGATACAACCAATATTATCAATTTTGTGCATATTCCGCAGTCTTAAAAAAAATTATTTTTATAAAATTAGGATTATGCATGTCTACTGTTTTGTTAATATTCCCAAATATAACTTAAATTCCCTACAATAAAATATTTAATGGCTGTCTAGTATTCCATTACTCAATGAAATTGGTGGAATTCCCTCCACAAATTCCCTATTGTTTCACACAAAAAATATAATTCTAAAAACTGAAAATAATCTTTGAATAAGAATTTTACGCACTTAAGACTTTTGATAAGGTGTAAATTGTACACCAGCATATGCTCATTCTTTTAGAGGAGGCTTATTCTAGGAATATGGACAGTTCAATATTAGGAAATTTATTACTATGATTCACCATTTGAAAGGATCAGAAAAGTGATATTTTCATCGTTGCTGAAACTTAATCTAAAAATAATTCAATAACCATTAAAAAACCTTTTATTATGGAAATTTTTAAACAAAGACAAAATTATAAAGAAAAGTACAATGAATCACCATCACACGGCTTCAATAATTAATTACTGGCATTTTGCTAATCTTGTTTAATGTATACTCCCAACTTAAATTTCCTTGATTTTTGTATAAATATTTTATTCAAATTAGGATCAAAACAAGGTCTGTGTATTGCATTGGGTTGTTACATATCTTAAGGCTCTTTTTATCTATAATTGTTCTTTCTTTCCTCCGCCCCGTCATGCAATTCATATGTTGAAGAAACCAGTCGTCTGCCTTATAGAATTTCTCATATTATGAACTGCACTGATGACTTTCTGATGATGTAGTTTATCATGTTCCTAATCTCTCTTACATTTATTGTAAACTGGTAGTGAGATCTAGAAAAGGATCTCAACCTCAGCACTCTTGACATTATGGGCTAGATAATTCTTTATTGTGGGGGCTGTTATGGGTATTGTAAGTTGTCTAGCAGCATTCTTGGCTTCTACTTACTAGATGTTAGTAGCAGTTACCCAGTTATGGCAAACAATAATGTCTCCAGGCATTGCTAAATGTCCTCTGGGAGGCACTGCTAAATCATCCCTGGTTAAGAGCCACTGATCTAGAGGTTTCATTAGATTCAATGTCAGATTTTTAAAAAATTTCTATTTTTTTGCAAATATACCTCATGGGTACACCTGTCTTCCCTAACACCTCACATCAGGAGGCACTTAGATCAGACACACAACACTTAAACCCAATACACACTCTTAATAAAACTCCTCTACAAAATAGTATGGACAATTCCTCAACATGATAAACTATACCTATCTCAACCCCAAAACTAGTATAAAGCTTAACGAGGAAACACTAGAAGCATTTCCATTCAGCCCATGAACAAAACAAGGATGTTTAATATCTCCAGTATTTTTTAGTGTTGTGGAGGTTGTAGCCAGTTCAATCAGATAAGAAAAAGAAATTAGAGGTATAAAGGGTGAGAAAATTATTTGCAGATATTATAATTATATAGCTGGACAAACGAACAGAAAATTAAAAACTGTTACAAATAGTAAGATACTTAGTAACGACATAAAGCAAACATTCTGTACAGATGAACAACTTTCCTATACAAGAACAACAATATTAAGATGCTAGGAGGAGGAAAAGACACAATTTATAGTAGCAACAGAAAAAAAACCAAAAAAAAGAATAAGCCTATCAATAATTATGTGTGTGGGGGGGCAGTCCTTGCTTTGCACAGTTGATATGCATGTATTTCAGTTACCATGGCTTAAACATCATCAGTCCCCCAACAGCATGATACAAATTTCAGTTACTTACTGGTATAGGGATAGTATCTGTGAGTAATTGTAGAGTACAAACTTCACTAGCAGCTCTTCAGTCTACTATGTAAACAGAGGTGCATCATGATCAGAGACCAATCATGTCACTCCTTTCAAAGTCTGTCAGTGATTGGTCACTGTGCATCTATTCAGTTCACTCACAGATGCAAAGCATGTAGTTGTATTGCCTCCTTGCCTCCCAGTGATAAGGCCATATGACATTTTACAAAATGCATAATCGAAAGTGGGGAATTGGCCAACAAAATGGAAGTGCAGCAAAAAACCAAAAAGTGATAACACTGGAAGCGAAATTAGACATAAACATACATGGCGTTATAGAACAAATAGCTGACTAGAGGAATGTCGACACTGCCAGCATCAAAGAAACTGGATCTGTAGCCAGTGAATCTTAGTGAAGGTGAACTTAATGACATACATGAGGTATGTGGTTTCCAGAGGGAGTTAAGCTGGCAAAAAATTTCAAATTAAAGGAACTCTTAGAGATATTTCATAATAAAGAGCTAAAAATAAAACATTGATAACTGATCCACACTTAAAAAGGACAAGTGACAATTTGTTAAGGCATAGAAAAGATGTTCACTCCATATTGTAAGGGATACAATGAGAAGGCAAACACTGTTCAAACTACTCTTGATTAGTTTCTTAGAAAGCGATAAAACACTTTAATTCTCAAAGTTTCTAAGTTTTAAATTACAGTGTGCTATATCGTCTGGAATGTTTGTGGCCTCATGGAATTCTTATGTTGAAACCTAACGTCCAAGGTGACAGTATTAAGAGATGGGGTTTTTAGGAGGTGACTAGTTCATGAAGGCAGAGCCCTTGTGAATGGGATTAGTGCCTTAATAAAGGAGGCCTGAGGGAGCTTTTTGCCCCTTACACAATGTGAAGACATGGTAAGAAGGTGCCATATTTGAAGCAGAGACTGAGCTCTCCCCAGACACCAAATCTGCTGGTGCCTTTATTTTGCCTTTCCAGCCTTCAGAACTATGAGCAACAAATTTTTGTTTTTTATAAATTACCCAGTCTAAGGCATTTTGTTACAGTGGCCTAAACAGACTAAGACACAGTGTACTAAATAAATATTAGTTTTACTATTTTTTATTTCCCTATACATTTATAAATGATAGTAAGGATGCTTTTAATGTTTCAGAATAAAATTTAAATGTCATGAAATGGTTGTAATTTTCCTCATTAATTATTAAACTTGCTTTGCATGGTTTCAACTTGCACAGTTATTTTTATGGTCTTGCACTATTGAACAAACCAAGGATTACCTGTGTACATATAAACATACATATATATCTGTATGTATATACACACATACAAAATAAGATATGTACACAATAATATACTGAAAACAACTTTAAAATACTACTGAGGTACAGAACAGATGACTTCAAGAAATAGGAAACCCCATACTTGTATAAAGTTGTTAATTCTTTCCAAATTAATCTAGAAGTTTAACATGATCCCAATACAAATAAAAACAATTATTTAAAGAGGAAATTAGACAAGCTGATTCTTAAGTTCATATGTGTGCTTGCCTGTGTCACCCATTCAAAACAACAAATAAGAAGTTGAAATCTACAAAATCTACATACTTAACTCCATTTCCTTACCACCATTTCTCACACAGAATTTGGTTTAATTTGGATATATAATTTAAAAATGTTATACTGGGAAACTCATCATATGAGAGTGGTTTAAAGTGTATATGTAATTAAAAAAATAACAAAGACTGTATACACAGCATCTACTAAAGAAGAACATAACCACTACCTTAAGAGCTCTTGCTGTGTTCCTCAAAGAGGCATCACTTTTCTGAATTTTGTATTGTATGATTTGCTTGCTTTTTCTTAGTTTTACCTCTATGCATCCCTAAACAATTGTTTATTTGCATGTTTTCAAGTATATAAATAGAACCCTACTTTATGTATTCTTCTGTGACTTGCTTCTTTATCTTCAGTTCAATGTTTCTGAGATTCATCCATACTAACAGTTACAGCTCATTTACTTTACAGGGTACCTGCTTTTACTTCGATTTTTACCTCTGCAATTTCCTGATTTCCCTGCCAAAATCTGCAGAGGTAAAGTGAGCTAACAGGCCATCCTATGTAGGGATCTGAAGCTGTGGCCTTGGTGTTATCAGCACCACACTTTCCCAAGTGAGCCACGGAAAGCCCTAGAGGAAAAAACATTTAAAAATTGTTTTTAAGGACTGGCCCATGGCTCACTTGGTAGAGCATGGTGCTGACAACACCAAGTCAAGGGTTAAGATCCCCTAACTGGTCATCTTTAAAAAAAAAAAAAAATTGTTTTTAATACTTATACAGCATTTTAATTATCAAGCAACAGAGAGTCTTTCAGGTTATCTAGTCTGCATTGTCTAAAATGGGAGCCCTGCTTACAGATGTTTAGTTTATTTTGCTGAGCTAATTTTTGTCCTACTCAGCTGGTCAGCAAATGCTGTCTTTACTTAAAGCTTTTTCTGATTATATACTTATATTCCTTGTACAAAAATGGAATATACAGGCAAGTACAAAGACAAAATCTAAAAATTTACTTGCATAAATTCCCAGTCTTTTTTAATGTACCTATGTAGATCTGAAGCAAAAGTGGAATCATAGTATAGATTTTTAATCCTATTTTTGATAATACTCCATGCTTATTTTTTCAACTTAAAAATTATGCTTTTTCAATGGGGTATAGTACTCCATCCCATGAAAGTATAACGTAACAATTCTACTAGTATTATAGAGCTAGAATATTTTTGATCTTTTTGACATTATAAACAAGGCTGTAACAGACATTTTATCAGTCTAAATGCATGCTGATTATTTTTTACCCCAAGAATCTTTAAGAATAACGAAGAAAAAAATGAACTAATAGGATATAGAACATTACTAGTATTCCTTTGAAACATCCTGTGTGCCCCACTTTGATTCTTCCTTTTCCTTTCCCAGAGGGAAGAACATTCCTGGGCTGTGAGACACAGCCAGTTTTAAGGCTTTGATGTATCAGCATTTACTATGTCAGGGAGAAACCAGATATGATAAAATAAGCATATTTAAATTAATAATGGCTATTTATATAAGTAGTGAATCGCATATTCCAGAAATAATTACTGAAATTACTTTTAGAATAGTTTGTGAAGGAGACATATACACCTTAAACAGTGACAACAGCTAAAATTTACAGTGAAATATTCACTATCGGACATGTTCTTTTGTTAATAATTCAAACTGAGTAATTTACAAGCTAACTTAGAATCTTTCATTTTCAATAGCTTTCCTACATAAAAAATGCATACAGATGAAGCCTTTTACTTTCTTGCTCTGATCTTTTCAAATTTTTCTCTCCCATTCTATTAGGCAAACACTTATTTCTGTAAATTTTGCTGATTTGGTTAATCAATATCCTTTAATATGAAGAAGTCCTAAAAATCTTTTTTAAAGAGAGGAAGGGAGAGATAAAACAAGAGCAGTCTCTTAACAACTAAGCCCTAATTCCATGAGTACTTTCCTTGGACTGGTGCAAAGTCTGTTCCTTAAGGACCCTTACAATGGTGAATATTCATGGAAAGATCTAAGTATGAAAAAAAGGTGAAGAGTCTAAAGATGGTGGCCTTAACAGTGAAGGGTGCCATGGCACTGTGTATGAGTATTAGTCGGCCTGTTGCTTTTGTCAGAAAAATTTCTTGGACTGTGGCGGCCAGTGATCTGACAGCACACTTTGCACAGTTTGGCCATATATGAAAGTGCATTGTACCATAAGTGCATTGGCCATATATGAAAGTACATTTGACAGAGACTGACTTTCACAGAGGTATGGGTTGGATTTACATTTCTTAAGAAGAAGTTCAGAATGTATTATAACAGGAAACTCATATTATTGATGGAGTAAAACTCCATGTTCAAGCTCAAAGACCAAAAATTTTGCAAGGGGATCAAACATCTGATGAAGAGAAAGATTTTTGAGACTATTACTGCCTATTAAATAAAGTAAACATAACCGAGAACAAAAAGGAAGAAAAAAAGGATGGAATAAATCAATAAGGTTAAGCACCTACTAAAACGATTTCAACTGATTAGATAGGAAAGTATATGATGGGAGAACCGCAACTTCAAAGTTATGCAAAGGTGGCCTAAATTCATTTTTACTCTCTTTTTTGGAATATGTTTCCTATACCTATAGTATTCATTTTCCATTCCTTCTCCACTTCCCCTATAAAATTCCATTGAGCAAACCAAATTCTCTTAGTTTAAAAAAAAAGAGTGAATCACTATTATACCGTCATTCTTTCTTATTTACTTCACTGCCCTTATTTTCTGAAATTATCTTTACTTATTTATCATCTATCTTTTATGAAGATGTAAATCCCATGACCAAGTGTTCTGCTGAGTTAGAAAATGAACAGCTGACCCTATTCCAATCTGACCAAAATACATGTAGAATCCAGAGAAAGGAAAAATGATAGAAAATATGTTTTGACAGCACGGTACTGACATAAAAACAGAAACACAGACCAATGGAACAGAACAGAGAGCCCAGAAATAAATCCAAACACATACAGTCAACTAAATTTTCAACAAAGGCATGAACAGGACACAACAGGGAAAAGACAGTCTCTCAATTAATGGTGCTAGGAAAACTGGATTTCCACATGAAAAAGAATGAAATTGGATCCTTACCTTACACCATACACAAAAATCAACTAAAAATAGACTAAAAACCCAAAACCATAAAATTCATAAAAGAGAATATAGGGGACAAGCTCCTTAACACTGGCCTTGGCAATAATTTTTTAAATATGACACCAAAGAGTCAGGCTACTAAAGCAAAAATAAATAAATGGGATGACATCAAACTTAAAATCTTCTGCACTGCAAACAACCAAAAAAATGAAAAGGTAACTTATGAACAGGGAAAAAATATTTCCAAACCACATATCTGATAAGGAGTTAATACTCGAAATTTATAAAGAACTCTTACAATTAATAGCAGAAAAACATCTCAATTAAAAAATGAGCAAAGGACCTGAACAAACATTTCTCCAAGGAAGACATAAAAATAGCCAACAGGTATGCGTTGAAAAAGATGTTCTACATAACTAATCATTGGGGAAATGCAAATTAAAACCATTATGAGACATACCTGTTAGAATGGCTATTATCGAAATGACAAAGGAAAACAAATGTTGGTGAGGGTGTGGAGAAAAGGGAACCCTCATACACTGTTGATGGGACTGTGAGTGGTATAGCCATTATTGAAAACAGTATGGAGGTTCTGAAAGAAACTAAAAATAGAACTGCCATGTTACCCAGCAATCTCTTCTGGGTATTTACCCAAAGGAGATGAAATCACCACCTTGTAAAGATATCTGTACTCCGGTGTTCACTGTAGCATTATTCACAATAGCCAAGATATGGAAACCTAAGTGTCCATCAAGAGAAAATGGTATGTGTGTGTACACACACACACACACACACACACACAATATATAGTGTATATATCTACAATGGAATATTACTCAGCCTTAAAAAAGGAGATCCTGCCACTTGCCACAACACAGATGGAGGACATTATGCTAACTGAAATAAGCCAGACATAGAAAGACACAATATTATATAATCTCACTTATCTGTGTAATCTAAAACTAAAATTTTAAAAGGTCAATATAAAGAGAGAATAAAACAGTGATTATCAGGGGTGGTGGCAAGGGGAAGAAATCGGGAAATGTAGGTCATATGATACAAAGTAGCAGATATATATGATGAAGTCCAGAGAACTAATGTACAACATGAGGTCTATAGTTAATAAAGCTGTATTCCGTTAGGGATTTTTGTTAAATAAGTAGATTTTAGCTGCTCTTGCCACAAAAAAGTAACTATGTGAGATGACAGATATGTTAACTTGCTTCATTAGAGTAACCATTTGGATCCTATCATGTTGTAAACTTCAAGTATACACGATAAAAATTATTTAAAAACAAACAGAAAAATATTTTGAAACAGAGACTATGTCCAACAGACCAGCAACATCCATATTTCTATTTAGGATACTTTGTTTCTTCCTACCCCCACCCTGTCCACTAGGCGAAAAAAATCCAAACAAAAACAAAACTGTACTGACAAAATAATAGCAGCGGCATAGGCACATTTACTATGACATAACCTGTCACAATTTGGTTTTGCTCCTTTAGTGGAACTGCCTGATGCTCCTAACATTAGAGCCATTTGGTGCTTCAATTATTCAGGTCTATCAAGGCAAAGTCACACACGTGACATGAGGAAACAAGTGCATGCCCTAACAAGCTCAATTGCTGGTAGGTCCTGGTGGAGTCTGTAAGTACAACCATCCTGGACCAAGCTCTGGAATGCCCAATGAACACAATTTCTTTGTCAATTAATAAAACCCCACCAGGGTTTTATTGCATCAGGAATGAAAAATGATTTCTTCCTGATGCAAAAATGCTATTTTGGCAACCAAAAAAAAAAGCCAATGTAGAAACCGAAGTTACTCACAACTTGGCTAAAAGCCTTGGGACTGAATTTTTCTACAGGCTTTCTCCATGGCTAATAAGTCAGTTACTTTGGTCCCAGAAACCTAGGAAGATAACGATTCTGGTTAAAAACACCCCTCTTTCCTTGGTGTTGGATCTTATTTAGTTAGTCTCCAGGTCTGATTCAATTAGAAATAATTGTTAATCAATTAGGAATAACCCCTTGAGGGGTTAGATGGAAGAAAGCAGAAGCTGGGTGTCCTACAAGATTTGGGATGACTTGAGTATGATTTGAACATTCATACAAAGATTTCAATAGAAATTTTGCATTAGGGTTTGTCTTACCACGTTCAATTTATTTTCTATGCTTTTGAAAGAATAAATAATTAAAGCCCAGAAAAACAGCCACTTCAAATTTGGTGATGAACTTGAAAAGTGCTTATGCTACTGTGAAAAATAAACCCCTTCAGTTCACCCCTGCAAAACATTTTTTCCCCTCCAAATTAAACAGTTACACTGTTTTCTTTACAACAAATTCAGACTTTTCAAAGACCTGAGTTCCCCCCTCCCCCGCAAACACCACTGACTAAAGATTAAACATGCCTGCAGATTAAAACTGACTTAAGTTTGTAACTGTGCAAGTGATGGTATGTGACTTCCAAGAGCCGGTCATAAAAGAGAATAAAGCTTTTGCCTACTTCTTATCTAAGAAGTCTGCTTTTGGAACTAGCACTCCTAGCAAATCCTTGAGAACACATGTGTATGTGTGTTAGCTAAGGCCCAGTTAACAGTTAATATCAGCCACCAACTAGATTGGTGAGGATGCCTTCACATGACTGCAACCCCCAGCTATCTGAGTCACTTGCAGCCTTCAAGTCTTCCTTGCTGAGGCCCCGGACTGTATGGGACAGAGACACGCCATCCCTACTGTGCCCTTTCCAAATTCATGACTCACAGAATCTCCAAGTGTAATGAAATAGCTGTTGTTCCACACCACTGAGCTGTGGTGGTCGGGCATGCAGCGGCAGTACACTTCATGAAGAGATCTCTCTGGCACAGCACAGACAGACTGGATGGCATGGTAATCGGGAATAAGGGTTCAAGCCCTGGCTCCGCCACTGCTGAGACCTGGGGAAAGTTATTTAATCTATACCAGCCTGTTTCCATGTCTACAAAATTGGAATAATAATATTCCTATGTTCTGGGCTGCTGTGAGGATTAAGTGAGCTAACACATACTGAGTTCTTAGTACAGTGCCTGGCCCATAAAAAGTGTTCTCAAAAATGTTAGCTATTATTATCATTTCTAACATATTTACATTTACATAAAGATCATACAATGACTGTCCAGCCTGAGAGGCAACACTGTCATTCCAAAATGTTACTGCCATTGCTTAAGACTTTTCTGGAATTTTTGAAATTTTTCTTTTAATTTTTGTGCTGTGTTAGAAAATCAGGTTCATGAATACCTAAGCATACGGTGTCTTTGACCTAGTTGAGTGCCATCCTTGAAAACTAGCACATATTTTTACTTCTGTATCATCATCTACCTTACTTAACAGACTATTTAAAAACATCAAAACAGTTTCAGAGTATAAAGACCTAAAAGCCCTAAACATAAAGAAAAAAAAAAAGTTTAATACACATGACTACATTAAAACTAGGAATTTCTGTTCATCAAAAGACATCATTGAGAGAGTGGAAGGGCAAGCCACAGTTTAGGAGAAGATATCTGCAATATATATAACAGACAAAGAACTTATATTCCAACTACATAAAAAACTTCTGCAAATCAGTTATAAAAAGGCAAATGATCTAATAAAGAAATGGGCAATAGCCCATAAACAAATGAAAAGATGCTCAACCTCAGAAATCATCAGGGAAATTCAATTTAAAAACCACAATTAGATACTACTACACATCCACCAAATGATCAAAATTAACGACGGACAATACAAAATGTTGATGAGGAAATGAACTGGTATAACCATTTTAGAAAACTGTTGACAATATTTACCAAAGCTGCATGTCTAATTACCCAGAAATCCCACTAAGTATAAACCCAATGGAAATGGACTCATTTCATATATGCACTAAAAAACATGTAAAAGAATGTTCAAAATGGCATTACTCATGAGGAGGAAAACCTGGCAATAACCCAAATAAATTGTTGTACAGTCTTATAGTGGAATACTACATAGCAATGCAATGCCGCAGTGCTATGCTGAATCAATCTCTCTCTCACACATGCAGGCAGACACACAGACACACACAGACACAGACACACACAGACACAGACACAGACACAGACACAGACACACACAGACACAGACACACACAGACACAGACACAGACACAGACACACACAGACACACAGACACACAGACACACACAGACACACACAGACAGACACACACACACACACACACACACACACACACACACACACACACACACACAGAGTAATGTTGAGTAAGTAAAGCCAGACATAAAAAAGAATATTGTGTGAGTCCATTTCTATTAAGTTCAAAACCAGGCAAAACTAACTTATGATGTTGTAAGTCTAGATACTTATCAGAAAGGGGTGAGGAGTAGTTAATGACTGTAATGCCTAAGAAGGGTGTGCTGCTGAGGAACTGGTAATGGTTTATGTTACAAACATAAGTTTAATTGATGATCATTCATCAAGCTGTACCTTTATGATTTATGCAATTTTCAGGATGTATGCTAAATTCAATTACAAAGTCTTCTTTAAAAACTTAGAGAGCGAGAGAGAGAGACTTAAGAGACTTATCAATCAAATGCAGTGTTTGGATCTTGTTTGGTTCCTGATTTGAAGAAACTAACTCTAAAAGTACATTTTGAAACATTTAGGGAAAAACTGGGTGTTTTTGGACTGGGTATTAAAATTGGACTAATATTAAAAAAATTCACCATACATATTTGGGCACCTCTTCTATTTAAGGAAGAAAAGGCATAGTAATACCACTACACATTTATTTTCAATAATAAATTAAACTTATACAATAAACATATAGAATCAGAGTCATGTTATAAATGAGAAAAACTGAGGTATACAGATAACTATAAGTCAATATTTACTAAGCACCTACTAGTGCTGGGCAGTGTGCCAAGTACTTTAGTCCAAAGCCCATGTACTTCCCTCTACATCATGGTGTCCCCCTGCCGCAGTGAAGTTTTAGAACCTAAGTACCAACACAATTGTGTTTCTAAGGGAAAATGGGCTCAATGGCATAGGGTTAGAAGGAAACTTGGTGATCTCAGGAAAACATTTTGTTCTCCCATCTTGTTCTTCCATCTTTGTTCTCCATAAAAGTAATATTGGGGGATGTAAATCAGGGGAATTTTAGTACTGCAATATTAAACTAAACTGAGGACAATCTAATACTTGAAAATTTTGAATGGAATCTTCCAGTAAAACTTTGGGGTCAGTGTTATAAATATCAGGTGTAACTGTAATTGGTGTACGGTTTACATAGAATAACATTTTTGTTCTACGCACTTGGTAGGGATTGGGATGAGATGATGCCATTTTAATCTCTCCCTGTCTTTACAGAGGAATGGAAATCAGCTCTCTTCCTTCTGTGGTAAGGATAGTTTATGAGATGACCTTATGACTTCATGAGCAGAAGGGAATTACACCAGGTAACATACTGGGTGCTTCATAAATATAATCTCATTCAATCCCCTCACAAAGCCTTATGAGCTAAATAGTATTTGCCCCAGTTTCACATGGAAATGGAGGCTTATCTTGGAATACATGCCCAAGGTCACCAGTTGGACACAGGAGGTGATATGGGTTAAATGTGTCTCCTCAAAATTCATGTATTGGAAACTTGATCCCCACTGTAACAGTGTTAAGAGGGTGGGAAATTCAATCATGGTACTTGAAAGGTAGAGCCTTTCAGAGGTGATTGGACTGTAAGGACTATGCTCTCATGAATAGATTAGCCCATTCATAAGGTAATGAGTTATCATGGGTATAGACTGGTGGCTTTATAAGGAGAGCACATGAGAATTCTGGCCATCTTCCCCTTGTGATACCTTGTAGTGCCACAGGACCCTGTAGAAAGTTCCCACCCAGAGGCCCTCACCAGATGCACTCCCTGGACTGTGGACTTCCTAGCCTCTGAAACTCTAAGAAATAAATTTTGTTTTCTTATAAATTACCCAGTTTCAGGTATTCTGTCATAAGCAACAGAAAAAAGAGGTGTGTAGTTCAGGCCTGGGACTCTAAAGCATGGGTGTTCCCCAAGACTGTCTCCAAAGAAGCCAGCTATGGCATGGGGACCTCAGCAGTGATGATTTTCTACCTGGGCACAGCACCTCTCTTATAAAATAACCTATGCCTGCCTACCGAAGAACAGAATTATTCTTTTTTGTTTCCCAATGATGAGAGGTTAACAGCCTTTTCTTTTTTGTTTAGACAAGGAATCATCAAGAGGGGATGAGGATAAAAGCTGGGCCCAATAACTGTTAGACAGCTATCGTTTACTGGTTGCTTATTTGTACTTCATATATGGTTTCATTTAATCCTTACAAACTTAATTATCCTCATTTTATAAACGAAAAAACCAAGCATAGAGAGGTGAAACAGTTTGCCAAATGTCACAAGTCCCATAAATCAGAGAGCTCAGATTCAATCCCAGGACTATCTGCCCCAAGAGCCAGAGCTCTTATACATGAAGCTGTACTGTCCAGCACAAATGGGTTCAGTGAAGGACTGGAATGACAGGATATAAAGTAAAGGCACGAAAAAGGAACAGCTATCACCACTGCAGAAAATCTATTACATAACAGGCACATTAAACCTTTGAACCTTTTGTGCCCTTGTGCAAAGACTAGAAGTTGTGCAACGAGACATTCTTGCTCTATAAGAAAGTCTATTAGTGAGCACATTTCTTAACAAAATATAGGAAATCAGAAATGCGTAGGGTATGGATTCTTCAGAAAACAAGCCCAAACTCTGACCATAAATGTACAAGGCAATAAAACTGAATGAGCCAGATATGAAATAAGCCAGAAAAACTACTGCGATCCTTAGATTAAATCAGACTCAGGAAGGCAATGCTCACTAGCTCAGCTAAAGGCAAACAGTAAATAACAATGGAGAGAAAGTCCTAGAAACACACCAGAATAGAACATATTAATCCATAATGCTCTGCAGACTGCAAACCCCATGAAGACAAAGGAGGATGTGTACTTAAAGTATTTAAAGAAGGTTAAAAGGAAAGTCTTAAGATTAGAAAATCAGACTTACGAGAAATAATTTGTAATAATTACATGGAGGGAGGTATGACAACATTTTTTTTAAGACATAAGCACTCAGGCCAAATCCAGTGACAAAGGGGAGTGTGAATAAATCTGGAAAATAACTGAGACTTCTCAGATGTTACATAAAAAAGATTCTCACAGAATGTTCACCGTTGGTAGGAACACCCTAGGACAATTGCAACCAATCCTATGAGTCTCTGTGGATATTTTAAGAACATAAGAAAACATCCTTAGGACATCAAAAGCTATTAAAATGAATCTTTAAACTGCAAGCCTAATCTACTCAGGTAGCTGTAAAACCCTCCTCCCTATAAACCAGAATTAATCATTAACCTCTTCTATAAATTTATCATAATTATGTATTTGAAAGTTCACTTCCTTACTATTTGTCTATTTTGGGGCTCAGAGGCTGTTACCTCAAAATATGATGCTTTGACATACTGGAATAAAGAAGCAACCTTAAGGTCTCTCTGGTTCCCCCTGCCATCTGTCCCTCAATTCTCTGTCACTCTCCAAAGCATAGGATGAAGCTGTTCTCTTTTCTGCCTAAAGTCTGGACCCACCAAGGAAGAAGACAATTACCTCTGGCTCTTTCCCTAAGTTTTCATTAATTTAACTCATATCACAGGAAGAAAAACTGAAGTCTGTCCACACACCTGAAGTTTGTCACCAGTGTCTTCTATTTTGGTTCCATTCAGTATTTAGAAGAAATTCATTTACCAGTCATTGCTCTGCAGGCCAAACAGACCTTGTCCCAGGCCACTCAGTGTTCTCCAGGCTCACTGAGTCCGCCTAAAAATCATTTACTCCTACAACACCCATCTCTCTTTTCCCTGTAAGAGAGGTATGTAAACTTTGTACCCCATGGGAAACTGGGAAAGTATTCTCTTGCAATTCCCCTATGCATTGCCCCCTCCCAGCATGTTGAAACAGTAAAATTTGTTACGCCTTTTCTTTATATTAATCTGCTTATCAGTTGATTTTTCAGAGAACCTTTAGGGAGTTGAAGAGGAAGTCTTCCCTTAGCTCCTATATCTACAAGCTCCACGATAGCAAAGATGATGCTTTTTTTGTTATAACTACAGTCCAAGAACCTAGAACAGTTACTAGAATGTAATATTTGCTCAATAAATATTTCTCAAGGAATGAATGAACAGTCTAATTCTAGACCCAGATAATGTTACTTTATTCTTGCCCAAATCATATGAATTTGCCATGGTATGTCATTAAGTTCAGGAACAAAGATACCCAAAATATACAGATAAAGGTTTCTCCTCATATCAGATAACCAGTATTCCCTGTTTCCATTATGTTCTCCTAAGCATTTCTCAGTGTAAATCATGAATGTTCAATTCCATCAATCCTTATCCAGAATATATGGCACTGAGTTACGTTAATAATGGCCTTCATTATGCTTTGGGGAAACAATCTTTTTTTAGGGGTCCCAGTTTTGAAAATATTTGAAATAAAAATAGAAACACTGAGGCAAGGTCACACACCTTCCACAGAGCTACAAGACTTTGCAAGCAGATGCACTGTCTGAAGAATGATTAAAAATAAGTGTACTGGTTAGCAAATTAGGCACATATTAAATATTTAAAATCATATATATAAAGAGTGCCACACTATAGAATCAAATAATGAGCTTTTATGGCATAGTCCATCACATTTTCATCTAGATTAATAGTGTTACTTTTCCACACTCACTTGTCTTCTCTGTAAAATCAAAGAAGAGAGTTAAAATGTGAAGACAAGGAGTAAAGAGTTCATGCTCATGGCCTAGCACGATCAGTCATGGTGAATGGCTTAGTTCTGATGTGAGAACCCGACGTTCCATCATGGCTTCAAGTAGAACAATCTGCCCTGTGACAGCTGGTCAATCTCTTTGCAAAATGAGAAGCTTGAACTGTGTCCCCCAACTTTTATGTATTAGAAACTTGGCTCCCCACTGTGACTGTTAAGAGGGTGGGAAATCCTATTATGGTCATTGAAAGGCAGAGCCTTGAAGAGATGATTGGATTGTAGGACAGTGCAGTAGTGAATGGACTAAAAATCGTGGTCAGGGGCATGGTTCTGAGGGTTTTAAAAGAAAGAGAGAGTCTGTCTTTCTCTCTCTGCTCTGCTTCCATCATCTTGCAATGCGAGACCCCTGGGTCACTGTCACTACCACCAGATGGACTTTGGACTTCCCAGCCTCAGAAAATGCAAGCAATAAATTTCGTTTTCTTTATAAATTATCTGGTTCCAAGTATTTTGTTATAAAGCGACGGAAACAGACTAATACACCCTCGTACATATTAAAATTAGCTTTTGTGAAAAATCAAGTAACAAAATCAAATTAAATGACCTTATTGTATACACGACAGCTTAATTTTCAAAAACAGAATCTTTCATAGGGAATTTTATTGCCTTTAAGTTTTCAGGATCTTTTGCTGGAATACTGAGTACCTAATTGCCAAATTACTGAAATGTACTTTAAGGCACAAGAAATTGATATGATAATTTATACCCAAATGAAATAAAAACATAAAACTGACAGATACAGACATCTTCCTCTATTTCAGTGAGACAAAGTACCTATTATCCTAGGACTCAAGCTTAAAGTTCACATTCCTTAACAAACTAAGCAAGACTTATGAAACTAGTACATGAAAATTTCTCAGCTTTTAACTTGTTTCAACAAGTGCTATGAATTTTTAATTATTTCTTTCCTGTAAAATAAAATATTTTAATACAAGCATTAAAATTCTATGATCATCACACTTACCTGTATGGCTTATCAGAGTTATGGATTCGTCTGTGGTTTCTGACACCAACATATGTTGTACTTGTATAATCACACACATCACATCTATACTGCTTCTGGACTGAAGACTTATTCCCTAGACAAGGTATTTCAGAGTTTTAGTGGCAAGCTTTGATAAGACTCAAATGACAGCATTTACATTCCATTATAAATGAATATTTATACCACACAGTATTAACATTTTGGTCATGGCTTTCTCACTTTTTAAATTTAATAAGTTTGAAGTGGCTTTACAGGTTCTCCTGCATCTAGACTATCAGTGGTTATAAACTGAACATTACCTGACTGGTAAACATAGATAAGGGGGTTGGCTTCTGTACAACCTTGTACAAAATTCTAAAGTATGAGCTTGCTTCCAGCTGCCCTGCTGACTATGTAGCAGCTAAATTAACCAGAGATATATTGTTGAAAGCTATTTAAAAGGTGTTAGACTAATCAATATTGGATATATTGTCTTAAGGAAACATTGATTTGTCAACAAGCTGTAATCTAATACTATAACCTGATTTTATAAAGTGTGGCTATGAAGCATATAAAACAAACTTAATATAAAAAGCCTAATGTTTTCACCCTGTGGGTTTCCATTCTTTACAACTAAATGTGAGCTATCAATGCAACATGGAAGGAAAAGCAACTGCAAATTAGTTAAGTGCTATATAATGTAGTATAATTATATCCAGTAAACTGACAGGTTATAGGGACAAAGGTTATGATTAACAAGAATATGAAGCTCTCTGAAATGCAGGAAACATGGATCCAATGGAAATAGGCCATATTACTAAACTCTGCAACAACAGGGCTGGGTAATTCAAGTTGGAGTAAGCTCGCGGCAATACAAGTTGGACAACTTGATCACATGAAACAGTTTCCTGAAGATATTCAGGAAAGATATATGCTTTATTTACTCTTCTGTGAGCATGAAGTCCACAAGGTACTCACACCCTGACTGCTTTCAGAAACAAAGCTAACATGGAGGCTAAAGAAAAGCAGAGCAGAAAGAGCTGTGTGTCCCTTGGCAGGAAGAAAGCTTAGATAGAACACTAGTACACGGTGCATACAAGTAAAATTAGTGGTACAAAAGAAAACTCACACTGAAATTTCAGCAAAGAAATCCATAAATTAAATTTAAGCTTTCTAAAATTGAATTTTTTTTTGCTAATAACTACTGCCAGGCAGAACAAAATGTCCTAATTTCCTGGTATAAATCTATAACATTAATACACATACTAATCATAATTATAATCTAAGTATTGCTCTTAATTGGTAGGTTACAAACTTGGACTTGAGTATAAATGGCACTGTTCCAAATATGGTTAAAAAAAACCCTGAAAAAATGAAGTGTGAAATATTGGATAATGGTTTTATGTGAGAAATATTACAGATCAATGACAACTAATAAAACTGACAGATGGAAAGACTTAATATAGCACAAAATGAGAGCCTGTGCTACTTCAAGCAACTGTTTCCAATGGAAGGAATACCGGATTTAAAGTTCAAAAACTTGGGCTTAGTCCTTGCTCTGCCACTTACTAACACTATGATCACGGATAAATTATATTACCTCTTGAGGTCTCACTTTTCTCATCTACAAAACAGAAATACTAGAACCTCATTGTATGGTTTAGTAAGTCCTGTATTTTTCCTTCACCAAATCTGTGCATATTACCTGCATGTCTGGATAAAGTATCTGCCATATCAATAAGCTGTTGATTCCCTGAGGGTAAGAATCTGCCTGTTTGGTTTACACTTATTCCCTAGGACTTGGCAAATTGTAGGTTTCCGATAAGGAACAATTTAATTAAATTTCACAAAGAAACACCATATGCAAGTGCTTTGCCCATGGCTCTGTTAGAGCACTTGTGGCATTTGTTGACATACACATCAGTCCAGTTCTGTCTTCTTCACTGGAGTGGGTTCCTCAAGTGCAGCAATGTCCTTCATTGTACTCCTAGCACCTAGCACCGTATCTAGCTCAAGACAGGCATGCCATGTCTTTTGACCTAACGAATATCAAGTACAATACACCAGACCTCTGAGTTGAAAACATGCCCTAATGTATCTATGCCCTCATAATGGACATAATTGGGGACCACAGACGCACACCTCTCCCCTCTTGTTTAATAAGTTTACTAAATGGTTAAAGAAGTTTTAACAAAACAAATTATTTTTACCTTCTTTGTGAGCTAAAAATTTGTTCTTTGGCTTGATATCAAGATTTCAAAATATCTAGTATTGAATTAATAAATTACCCATCCAGGTATAAGTATGCAGTAGGATACCAGCCATGTGAATTGCTATATAGGTACTATTACGAAAGAGGAAAGCAAATGGAGCCAAGTGGGGGAAAAAAGAAATGGCAAGCAATTAAAAATGAAAACATTTAGGGTTGGCCCATGGCTCTCTTGGGAGAGTGCGGTGCTGATAACACCAAGGCCACGGGTTCAGATCCCTACATAGGGATGGCCGGTTAGCTCACGTGGAAGAGCATGGTGCTGACAACACCAAGTCAAGGGTCTTGATCCCTTTACCAGTCATCTTTTTAAAATAAATAAATAAATAAATGAAATGCAAACATTTAACCCTAGAAAAAGAGTATGATCCACAGAGAAGAGATGCTACAAAAGGGAATATAGTGGACAGAAGCTAATACTGTAAAGTTTGAAAAGGTTATTTTAATTTTGAGCTGACATTTACGTCTTTTCATTAAAATTGTGAGTTTTAAGCTGTTAATCCATTTGTGCAGCTTTAAATTTTTGCTTTTTAAACAAACAGCCTTTAAAAAAAAAATTGTGTTTTTTATTTTTTTAAGTTTTTTATTATTTTTGGTGGCTGGCTGATACAGGGAACCGAATCCCTGACCTTGGTATTACAAGGTCACACTCTAAGCAGCTGAATTAACAGGCCAGCCCCCTAAATTTTTGCTTTTTAAGATGGTACTAGGAAAGACATATTCCAACACTGGTATTAACTGCAGGTGGCGCTACTGAGTGGTACTTTATTCCTTCATTAAGGATTTATGGTCCAATCATATCAAATGTTTAAAGTCTCCTTTAAAGAGGATATGGAAACATAATGAATTAAAATAAAAGGAGGCATTTCGGGCTAATTTGTAAAAAGGAAACAAAACTGTTTTAGCTTAGCCATCTATCGCAGAAACAGATGCTATGTCATAAACTCCTTTTGTTTTGGATAGTTTTATAGGGATGACATCTGTTTGACAAGGGAATTTTGGTGCTATGGTGGTGTCAAAATCAGTTCTTTCAGAAACATTCTAGAATCAGTTATGTTTTCTGGGGTATAATTTAATGAAACATTATGGTAAAACATCTTACTCTGCTGTCGTTTCTAACTTTAATTCTTAGGAAATTCAAAAAGGAAAGTCACCCCAATATGTTTTATTTCCCATAAACACCATGTACCACACTTGAGACATTTAAAGTATATCAATTTAAGTGAGCCGATGCAAGGAAGCACAGCTTATTACACTTTATCCCTAATTCTCCGGATGTGGCATCCGCCTTTTCATGGAACTCTAATTAAATCTTTTGATTCTAATATTCCTATTACCAGAAACTCGGCTGACTCGTACCTAACTAGTACATAAAAAGATCTTCTGTGGTTTTTTTAAAAAAAATAATGCAGATGAAATCTGGCAGTCATACTTGAATAAGAATAAGATCACAGCAGGAAGCCTCAGTTAAATTTTGAGGTGCGGGCCTACCATCTGCAAAAGCTATGTTCTCAGTAGGTCAACTGGTACTGAGACAAGGGGAGGAGGCTTTCTTACTATGCTGCATATTCTCTGGCTTGCTAGTATGTCACCTTCTAAGGGTCTTTGCTATAGTCTGGCTCCTACAATATAGCATAAATTTCAACTGTAGTATCTACCTACACAGATGAAGCTGAGTCCTTACTAATCTAGTATTTCTTACCTAGAACCTACTAATAATTTACTTCATTTAGTACTCAGAATTTCCTCAGGAACAGAGTTAAGATTCACTCACACCATTGCATAAAAATAGAGCATATATGCGTTAGTCCTGAAATAACCCACATGACAAGGGTATTTTTTACTTCGAATGCTAGTCACTGTAGCCTGTATAAAAAAAATAAACAGCTACCTTCCTGAACACATTTTCCATCAGCTGTATCACTGGAAATTCTTGGCTCATTAGAAGTTGCTATTGACAAGGTATCTGGAAGACTGTGTTGCTCTCTCTCATGATTCCTCAGTTGACTCTAAAAAATTGAGAGAAATTAACAAGCAATTTTCAATAAATATACATGTCCAGTTACTAGGAGATTGTGGAAGAAGGGGTTAATTGTTTTCATGGCCTAATACTTATAATATATTACCAATATAGTTATTCCTCAGCATCCATGGGGGATTGGTTCCAGCACCCAAATTCAAGGATATTCAAGCCCCTGATATAATATTGTGTAACATTTGCATATAACTTGCACACTTCTGCGTATATACTTTAAATCAGTTCTATATTGCTTATAATACCTAATACAATGTAAATGCTATGTAAATAGTTGTTATACTGTATTGTTTAAGGAATAATGACAAGAAAAAAAGTCTGTACATGTTCAGTACAGATGCAATTTTTTTCCCCCAAATATTTTCCACCCACAGTTGGTTGAATCCGTGTATGTGGAACCTACAAATACGAAGAGCTGACTGTATTTTAAAATCAAATCTGCTAAAAGATTATTTAACACATCTGACAGTTTATAAAAAGAAATACACTAGGGAAATCATAATCTCATCGAAGGCAGCTCCTGTTTTCATATTCTCCAAAGGAAGTCACTGCTATCTTAGGAGGTGTTTATGCATGGCGTGAGCATGCTTACTGAATCACTGCCAATCCTAAAGGAGGAAAGAGCGGAGTGTTCAGAATAACGGAACACTTTCACAAAAATAAATCCAATCAGTAACCACTGGACTCCTGCTAACTTTTACCTTTAAATAGTGTATCAACTAAACTGGAAGACAGACCTAATAGAAACTGCTCCTCCAAGGATATCCTCCCCCTCCCCTTCCATTCCAATGAATCAAGAGTATAGCAGCAAAAGAAACTCCCAGGAACTTCTGGAATTTGCCTCTGCAGCCTGTTTGGATGTGTTACTTGGAATTTCACGAGGGTAATCCAAGCAGCAGTGAATCTCAGACTCAGAGGCTTTTTATTCCTGATTTTATTTTACCACCAGCTAGACCCCAACTGTGGATAATCTGAGAGAAAAAGTCTACCTCCCAGTTAGCCCTATAGAATACATTTTTAAAAATTTAAAAAGTTTAAAAAATTTCTTGCCTTTGTCCAGTATCTCGATCTAAAAGGTTTATATCCCCATAGTGCACTTGGCACATTGAAGAAAAGTTCTAAACCAATGATTCGATGAATGTAAATTTCCTTTACAAAAGATAGCATTTCATACTGGCTGTTGACTTTAAGGTCAGCACATAAGATGAAAATCAGAAAGTAAAAATAACCCTTGAAAGTCTGTTAAAGTGCCTGTACAACATAGCATACATAGCTCTATTTCCACTGTACTGCCTTTCAGTAAGGCCAATATAGCCCATTTTACCTTATGCAATGATACAAATCAGTGTTTGTTGGTTATGTAACAGCTGAAGTGAGTAACTTACATTCTGGGGCCATGTAAGATAAAAAAATACATACTTTTTGCCTTGGTGATGTTCAATTAAATATGTGTAAAGCAAATGTGTGTATGATGTCAATCTACTGTACAGTCTCTTGTAAATTCCCTTGAGATTGAAAATCAACACTTTTTTGAAAATCAAGACATACACACTAAAACACTAATAAACACAGAGGTTGGTAACAGGAGACAGGGGACAGAATCCTATAGCAGAATTTCTGAAGACCTAGATTTCAGTCTCAACTTTAACACTAATTAGTTGGGATCCCCTGGCAAATTATCAAACTTTTCTGAGACTCAGTTTCCTTACCTATAAAATGAGGTGGTTGGATTACATCTACAAAGTTCCCTCCTCGCTCTAAAATTCTAAGGTCTTCTGAAAGATTTCATGAACCAATGCTTACCTTATAATGAAAAGATTCTTCACATTGCTTGCATTGGTATATTCTTGCTTTACAGTGGTTGATCATGTGGGTCTCCAAGTCCTTGCTGTTGTCAGCTATGTGCTCACAGATGGGACACTGATATGGCTGTCTCTGTCGATGGACTCGCAAGTGCTGCTTGATATAGCCCTTGTTACCACTTGCATAGTGACACAAGCGGCAACGGTAGGGTCGTTCAGCATTGGGGATGTATTCCACCACATTGTTTCCTGACAAACTTGTATCACTGTTGGGCTGGCACTGGGCATTGTCCTGCAACTCTTTCAAAATGTCATCATCTGAAGCATTTTGGTCTGTCCTTTCTCTCAATTTTTCAATTACGGTGAGTAAGGACATGCTGATGCCTGTCTTAACTTGCCCATCTGACAATTCTTGCTTATCCTCAGGGAGTGCTACAAAGGTAGAGTTGCTTTGGTTAAAACTAGTTAATCCATCTGAAGAGTTTTTAAGTGGTGACATCATTTTTGTATATGCTACCAATGTACTATCTACTTGCCTTTGTCCAGTATCTGGACCTAAAAGATTTATATCCCCATAGTGCCCAAGGTTGGCCCTTGTTAGTTCTGCAGCTCTTATAGGCATTGTGACAAGGGCTTCTGCAGCTAATGAATGTAGTCGAAGAGACTCAGAATTTGTCCTTCTTCGGCCTGGTGGGGCATTCTCATCAGTAGCCAGGCCTTTACTTATTAACTCATTGTCTTTCTTCTCTGAATTGCTCCAACCTATGATCAAGCCCCCAATATCAACAGTACATTTCTCAGCGTGATAAACATCATCTGTTCTTTTGCACCCAATCTGGGCTTCTGTCGGGCTCGGGTTTTTCCCCTCTTCAGTTTCAGCATTCATGAAGAATTGTTTCTGTGATAGAGTTTCCTCAACACTCGGCAAACGCTCCACTATCACGTTAACATGACCTTTTTTATTTGGGCTACTGCTAATGATTTTCTGTGCTGATGAAAGTAGGCTATCAGCAATCAGATTCTCCTCTGTATCAGAAATCACCTCTAACATTTCTTCCTCCTCTTTAGGGTTGAGGGTAACTGGCTGACTTAGGTGTGCCCCTGCTTCTGCACTCTGTTTAAAAGGAGATGAACATGATAACGGTTCTGAGCTACAAATCTGCACTTGTATGGATGGCCCATTGTGGATACTCAATTCACTGTCTCCAATAGCAATGACTACTGCATCGACCCCACCAGGTGCAGCAGCCACGGAAGAATCCAGCAAGCCTAGAGGCTCATTTTCATTTTCAAAGATTGGATAGGTGCAATCAACCTCCCCAGCATGCTTCCAAGCATGTGTTTTCAACATTCTCTGCTGGCCACAAGTATAACTACAAAACAAGCATCGATACATGCCATATTGTTCATATGCATACCATTTCCTCCTACCCATTTCTGCTGTGGATGCAGTTTGGACAGTATGAGTTTGTGGATGGTCCACATTTACTGGGATGTCAGGAAAGTTTTCATTATTTCTTTCTATGGTTCTCTGACATAAGGAGTTGGAGGGGCTCATGCACTGTTGGGCTTTGGATTGGGTGTAACTGTTGGTGTTGTTTTCGTGGTCACTTACTACATGAGCTTCAAGTTCCTCTTGGCTTTTAGATGTAATATGGCACTCTGAGCACATTAATATCACTTCATTCTGCTGACCATGCTGTTTGATATGCTCTTTCAACACAGAAAATGATGATGACAGAAATTTACAAAGGCTGCACTGGTAAGACATAGCTTTCCCATCATTCTGGGCAAGAGAGTCAGGGGTAAAATTTGTTTGTGACAGCTCAACCCTTCTAATGTCAGCAGCAGGTGACTGGGTTACTTTAGCTGGAATCTCACAAAGTTCTTGGGTTTCAAGAGAGCGTGTTGTAGCACTGGAACGTGAGCGTTTTTTCCCAATTAAAAGACATTTTTGTGACTTCTCGTGTTCCACTATCTTGCTTAACTTCTGGATAACATGGATTAATGGGTCTGTTTTAGCTTTTCTTTGTTCATCAACTTCCAATGAAGGACTGACACTTTCAGTAGTTAATACAGCTTCTTGTTTCCCAATATCTGGCACCAACATGGTAACACTGCTGTTTTCTTCCATATCTAAAAAGGATAATATACAACAGACAGGAATATCAGGTTACAGGATAATTACATGTATGTAATTCAGGAAGAATATGCCAATTTTAGTGTCTAAACTAGTCCAAATATTCCCTAGGCTGGGAGCTCCTTATCAATGTACCTAGCTATCGCCAAAATAGACTTAAATTGTACAGAATTTCTTTTTGGAATGCAATCTCCTATCAAGACTGATGGAGATCTCTCCATCCTTCACTTATTTCTTTGGAAATGACTTTTAACAATTTTTATCTCCTTTTTTCTTCACTTCCTTTGCCCTTGACATTTAGTTGGACACAATCAGTATTCCCTCCCTTTTGCACAATGCCAAGGGAAAAAAAACCCTCCTAGTCCTTGATTAAAGGAGCACAGTCATTCTCAAGGCATGTAGAACCACCTCATGTTACTGTGAAACATCATTCTGCAAAGCCAAGATGATTGATACAATTCTTGAGAAACTTTTTTTTTTTTTTTTTTTGCACACTGGCAGGTACAGGGATCCGAGAGAAACTATTTCTTATACCAAATATAACTGTATTTTTATTACCAAAACACAAATTTCTATTTTATTCTCCCCAAATCTTTGGAATTGTGAAAATATAGTCATGGGCTGGCCCGTGGCTCACTTGGGAGAGTGTGGTGCTGATAACACCAAGGCCACGGGTTCAGATCCCTATATAGGGATGGCCAGTTAGCTCACTTAGGAGAGTGTGGTGCTGACAACACCAAATCAAGGGTTAAGAACCCCTTACCAGTCATCTTTAAAAAAAAAAAAAAAAAAAAAGTCACGTAACTATTGTAAAGGGCATAGTGAATTTTGAGAAGTACTATGCAAATGAAACTAAGTAAAAGCAATAATCCAGTTCCTTCTTTTACTTCCTTTGATTTATCTTCCCGAAGATAAACCACAAATTATGCTGTGGTTTTTTCCTAGAGGTTATATTAGTGGTCAGCTATTACTCATGCCCACATATATGTGGGTTTTTTTTTTTTTTTTCCTGAAAGGGAAAGGGACACCAGAGGAGGAAAAAGTTGATATCCCAGTTGTTTCAGGTCCAGATATGAACAGAATCCACAGAAGGGGCTATCTGGAGGTTCTAATAATGCATTATGGCCAAGGAAGTCACTAAACATAAAATACTTATAAATCTTTCCACCGAAGTCTTGAATACTCTTTATGTTTCCTGGCAATACTTTCATTTCAAACATTTCCTTTGGCTTAAAGGGAGATTAATTTGTTGACTTGGATCACATTTTTAAGTTTAGGCTTTTTTCCAGCAACAAGTTTTGTTTTTCCACATTTTAGGTGCATTCTGGAATCTTATTTACAACATTCAATAAGCGCCAGCAAAATTTTTAGTGGCACTAGCTATAGACCAAAGACCATATTATTCTTAAACTTCAGTCACAGGCCCTGAATTCTCATTTCGGTGCTGAATCATGGCTCCTCTGCCCCACATGGCTGAAACAATACATAAGGGTCCGTCTGTCCCTGCCAGGATCATACCTAAACGGTCCTGCCAGACCCCACCAGTGCTCTGACCAACTTTAGTGCCAGTTCGCCCATATCAACACTTGGCAGCAGTTATGGCATTTCCTCTCTCATTTTCTATTCCTCTGACACACCAGCTTTCTATATCTACATCCACATCAGGCAAAAATGTAAACGTTTTACTCCTGGCTTCTTTAGTACTACTTCTTTCCTCCTTCCTAATACTCTGCCCAATGGAATCAGCTTTTTTCTCTTTTCCACAGACTTCTTCTAATTGCCCTCATGGCAGGGAATGCATTCCACAGCCATTACAACCATGAGAGCTGTCCCACCTTCCAAAGGCCAGTGGTCCTTCAGCTACTCTCTCCCCTAAACAACCTCTCTCAAAAAACTAGTTCCTTTTCACCTTTCTCAGGTAGAAAGAACAAAAATCTTTTTAGATCTCTATATTCAACCTTAAGTCACTAAAGAGGACACCAATGGGGGAACAATTTGTTTCTTTAGAAAAACACTTTTGTTAACTTCCTATGTCATTTTATTGCCTTGGAATTCCACATGTTTAGGCCAAGGGAAGCTGTGGCTCTTCTTGTGACTACTGATAACCCTTTAAGGGTCATTAATCTAAGGCTTTATTTCTTTCAGTTCAATTGTTAAATGCAAATTAGTTAAATAACAAATTTAGTAATAGGAATCCCTGAACAGTCAATTTCTTGGACAAGACATGGCTCTCTACTGTAGGTCTAAGGTCTCCTTCCTTTCTCATGAATCTGGAGGTTAATAAGTGAATGTTTGTGCAACAGATTTTGCACACACAGGGTTACAAAGGTAACTCATGTTATTGCCCTTCCACTTAATGATATAATAGGAAGGAGACAGAGTAGTGCACATTGCTCCTTGTGGATATTTCAGAGTGTACCTTAAAAAGAAAGTGAAATGAAGAGGAGGAGAAGGAGGAGTTCATCTTATCTCAAGAGAAAGTCTAATACAAAAGAATCTGACAAAAAACTCAGATTTTTAAAGCTGTGTCTGCTCAGGCATCAAGAGCTAATGGAAATTTGCAGCAGATGCTCCAATTTTCCCTGAACATTTATGTAAGTATCTCATTTTAGAGGCTGCATACATTTGGGGATAAGTACAATAATGGCAGCTATAAAACAGATATGATAACATAAAATACATCAAGAAACACCTGAAAGACCAGTTTAGGTCCATGTGCAAGATCAATGCACAAGTTAAATCTCATTAAAACAAAAATCTCTGTTAAAACAAAAGTTAAATAGCTCATAGTAAAGTATGCACAGAGCGGGAAGCTACCTTAAGGCTAACTCTTCAAATTTGCTCAAAAATTTTACATAGACCACTAATGCATATGTATGTATATGTATGAGTGCATGTATAAATAAATATATATATATATACACACACACACATAAATCAACGTAAACACAACTTTAAACAATTACCATGGGGGTGGAGAGGGTGGGGAGAAAGTAAGAATGACAAATTCTGCGATGGGAGTTGAGTGATGAGTAACTAGAATTCCTTATACTATTCTTTCTACTTGTGCAAATGTTTAAAATTTTTTATAATAAAATGTTACAAAAAATTGTTACATGCAAGGCACAAAGCAAAGTATCAAGAAGAATGGAAAAAAAATCTTAATTCATAGTACTCATAGTTTAAAATCGAGTTGAGTGGATAAGACAAACATATTTACAAGTTAAAAAGAAAAGAAAAAAAAAAGAATTATGTAACAGCTTTTAAAAATGCAATATTACAGAAGGTAGAACAGTCAGAAGGCAGCAGTCAATGACCAAGTCCTAACAGAGACTGAAGAGCTCTTTTGGGCTAGGAAGGTTAAGCAAAGGCTTCTTGAAAAAGTAGGATGTACACTGGATCCGGGAGGATGGGCAGCATGCCACACATCATCCATTTGCCCTCTGGGCTCACTGTATCCTCCTCTCCATCCTGTTCTCTGTCCCAGGAGGGATTACCTCATTAGGCTCCCCTGCCCTCTGGTTTCTGGTTGAGTTCTGCCAATGCAGAGCCATAAAAGATCAGAGGGAGGCAGGAGGGTGAGATCAGGATGTTCACTGTTTGGTTCCCTACCTCTAGGTCACGTTGGACTGGCTGTGCTCCTCAACAGAAGGCACTTCTCTTCAGGCAGGCTGCTCTACAAGACCCTCCTTCTGGTTCTGGTATCTCTCCCTTCTTCTGATGTTGATAACTCCAGAAAAATGCATCATCCCTGTCAGCCCAATACCGTTATTATTAGTATCTTTGTCAATATACCCTCCTTGAATTATCCTAATTTGAGAATGTCATTTGTTTCCTTGGAATACTGTTGATATAAATTGAGGGTACCTTATTAAATTTTTAGAAGTGAGAATAAGAATGCTACCTAGGGATTAGTGAAAAGATCAATATGGCTGAATAGGAAATTCACTAGGAAGAGAAAAAACAAGAAAAACAGGAGATTTCTCATTTGCAATCTTTAGACATAACATTAGACCAAATACCATCATACCCCACATAACATTTGGGTCAGTGATAGACTGCATATACTATGGTGGCTATCCCATACTGCCTAGGTGTGTAGTACGCTGTACCATCTAGGTTTGTGTAAGTACACTTTGTGATGTTTGCACAATGATGAAATAGCCTAACAATGCATTTCTCAGAACGTATCCCCATTGTTAAGTGACACATGACTATATATCAAATTGTTACCAATAAATAAAATTCTATCCCAAACCAGAAAAGTTCTACAACCTTTTCCACTGAGTCTCCCAAAACTTTCCTTTTGATGACAGTATTCCACAGGCAAACACTTATAATTAGTGTCTTCCCCAAGAAAAGTTAAGAGCCAAATTATTTCAGTTGTCTTTATTTCTTTATAATTTGCTATTTGGTTTATTTGTGTATGCAATTACTTCCTTTTAGTTTAGCAGTATGGTTATAAGTAAAATCAAGGTGAACAATTCGTGTGGGCCTAGAGAAAAAGGTTGCAATTTTCTGTGTATACATGAAGGCAGTACAATATGATGCAAAGAACTTTCTCTTTTGGATTAAGAATTTGTTCTTTTCCAACTAGAAAAAAAAGTGCTATAAAAGAGAAAGCCAATCAATTCCCATTCTTCCAGATTATCATCATTTTAAAATAGAAACATTTATTTTGACCCAGCCAAAAGAAGGCAGGGGACATAAGCTCATAGGTCATTCCTCAAAATTGCCCTGTTAGTTGTGTGACCTTAGGCAAGTCACTATCTCTGTAGGTTTTAGATTAGATTCCTGAGATGTAAAATGAGAGGGTGGAGCTGAATGAACTTTCAGGTCCCTGAATTATAAATTGTCTATAAAAATTACCTGGAAACTGCTTACACATTATACATTTATCCTACTAATGTTACTAATTACTTTCAACTTATTTGATTTAAAATCTCTTTAGCTCAATGTAATTATTAATTGCCAGTAAGATAAAAACAGAGTATAAGTATCACAAGTTTAGAATTTCTTAGCTGGCACTTAGCCTGGGAGAATATTCTAATTTGGCAGCTGCAATTAAGACATAAGGTCTAACATTAACCAATATTCAGATTTACTCTATCATTTATCGAGCACTTACAACGTGCCAGGCAGGCACAGTGCTGGAGACTACAAAAATGAGTAAGAGGGAATCCTTGCCCTTGAGATGCGAGTCCATGGAGTAGTGCCTATGTACATTTTGTACAATACTCACGTAATTCTTGGTAATGCCAGCCTCTTTTTTGCAGATGAGGAGCCTGAGGCTCACAGATGTAAAGTCGTAACTGGTTTAAGAACTGGTGTCAAAGGCCTATCTGATTCTAAATCATGTTTTCTCTAATATACCAATTTTCCTCTTAATCCTCAGTGAGAACAAAAATATATAATGTATCCACACTGGACAGAACAACAGCCCCTTAGAGCTAGGCTGTATCAAAAATATTTGATCCCGATCCTTGTAAACTATTTGGGGCAGGGTAGGTTTATGTTACACAATCTTACAAATAAGGAAACACTCAGTGTGGTTTAAGTGACTTACCCAAGGTCACACGGCTGTTAAGGGGCAGAGACAGTGTCTTTCGAATCAATTCCTGAAATTAATATAGTCCCTTGGATCAATCTTCAAAATCCAGCTGTGGCCAAGAATGGAAGTATATAGTATCAAATATTTCTCTTTCCTGGTGAAACAGTGATTTTTTTTGGTAGTGAAAAATTTCCCAATATTCCACGTCAAAAAAAAATTCAGAGGAATGTTCATGCGGCCCAATTATGTGATGCAGATTTACAAAATTTAACAAATAGACTTGAGGATGTGACAGAAGCTAAAAAAAAATTAGCTCTGGCGACATCTTCCAATAGTTGTATGTTTTGTTTTACTTCAGAATTTAGGGAATTGACTCAAAACACGATTGGTTTTACTGACATCACTTTCTAATCAGTATGGAGCAATAAAATGCATACTGCTATCTTAATTTTAACCAAAAATACAATCTAAAGTGTGATTCTGCAATTTTTACAAGCACAGTGGGCAGAATGGTACCTTGAAAAAATATGACACAGTCGTGTGACCTAATATGAGGATACTTCAAAAAAGTTCACGGAAATGCAGGGTTGGCCAATTAGCTCCATTGGTTAGAGCCCAGTGCTGGTAACACCAAGGTCAAGGGTTCTGATCCCAGCACTGGCCAGCTGCTCCCCCTCCCTCCAAAAAAAGCCCAATGAAACAAAAGGTAATGCAGATCTTTCCATGAACTTTTTGAAGACCTCGCGTATCTTCTAAAGCAGTTTACTGCCCGGGTTCTACATTTCATTGCTACTGTCTCTTATACTAGCTGTAATGAACCTAAAGGTCAAAGAATTAGTTTCACCTAGAATGCAACTGCCTTATCTATTACGCTTAAGTAAAACAGTTCACTGCCAGGGCAGAAAGCAAATCTTCGGGCCTACACTGGTTAATTTTCAACGAGTTAGTGAGGTAAAAGAACGAAGGGCCAGGCTTTCTCTCCTTATCAGTAGCGCAACCCCATCCACTGAATCTGAGGCAGTGCTGGAGAAAGGGCAAACTCAAGGAGGTGATAAATGCAGTAATTGCCTGATCAGAGCTATGCAAACTGATAGCAAATTACAGCCCACCGCAGGAACTAAAAAAAGACAGCCTTCGGGTAGGGAGGGTGGCCTCCGCCTAATTAATCATCCAGGCCTTCCACACAAACCATTCCCCTCCGGGTGTCCCCAGGTCTTAAAAGGTGGGAGTTTTTCCCAACGGTCTCAGTGATCTCTGGGGAAATTATTCCATCCTGAAAAGGATGGTATAAGTGCAGAAAGCCAGGATTGCTTTTCTGTACTAGCTTTTTCTACAACACGCAGTGGCTAAAACACTGGGGCCATGGGGTGTTGAGAAAAGTAAGAAAGAAACGCGGCGAGAACACTGTTGTTCGCTCAGTCCCGGAGGGCCTTAGCGATTTCACGTCCTCGGAGAGGAAGGAAGCAACGCCTCGGGCAGGCCTGCCTGGGGTGACAGTATGCGGGGAGCGGCGGGTTCCCCACCCCCGGCCGCAGAGCAAGCTCGGGGTCTCCGCCAGCCGTGATGTGGACGGAACAGAGGACAGAAAGGGAACACAGAACTTGGGGCGTGTGGCGAGCACCAGGCGGTGTCGGCCGGCAGAGGAGGAAGCGGGCGCCGGTGGAGGCCTGAGGGGAGGATGCACATGGCCGGCGGCGGCGCTAACAGCCGGCGGAGGGGCGGCCCCGGGGCGCAGTACCTGCGGTCGGGCGGCGGCTGCTGCTTCCGCGAGCCTCCTTTGGCCGTCCAGGACCCGGCCGTGCCCTCGCCCTCGTCCTGGTCCTCGCCTACTTCTCTCCCGGATCTTTTCCCTCTTTTCCCTCGCTTTCCCCTCTCCTCAACAGGAGCTCCAAAATGGCGGCGCTGGGGACGGATCACGTGAGCTCGGGGCAGGTCAGGTGACCCGAGTGGCGGGCGGCAGGGGCGGGGCGTTGTCCAGGCCCGGCCCACCGGCGTCCCCGGCTGCTGGGGCTCGGCTGGCGGGAGGCAGGTACCGGTCGGCTCAGTGCAGTCCGTCGCACCCGGGCGGGGTGGAGGCCCGGGTTGTCCGTCTGTCACGGCCCCTGCTTTGCCTTGTCAGGGGTCGGCTAGGTCTGGAAGTGGATACACACGCATCCACTTTGGTGTGTTCCCATGTCGCCTAAACGTGCTGCGGGCCAGCTTTATCACCCCCCACACCCCGTAATTGGCTTTCAACAGCGGACATGGACATCCTTTTCAGCCCTATGCTTCTGAATTTGTGTTATTTCTTTCGGCTGGGCTTTACTTTTTGAGGTGTTCTTGGCTAAAGTGTAAAGGTCATGGCTAGGTTCATGGCTTTACTTCAGGTGCCTGGTGAGGGGCACAGCGGGCCCTGGGAAATCCGTTTGCTTGAGAGATTGCGGAGTTTTCAGGGTTGTAGGGCCGTACTTGGTAGCTTGATCCCGTACACTTCAGTCGCCTGAGAGCACCATGGCGTTTGTCATTTGGATGTGTTTCACGAAGTACACAGCACGGTGTAAGCAGCCCTGTTTTGGTTCCCCTGCTAACGGAGTGAAATACAGAGTGAGTGATGCATTCCACCCAACTTCACCAAAAATACTAGACAATTTTGGTATATTAGGAGCTACACATCGGGGTAGCAAGGTAGGCGGACTCAGCAGGTGGGCCGCGGACAGGAGGGAGGGAGTAACACTGAAGATTCTGATTATAATAATGGACTGGACTCATTTGGTGAGGTTCCTCTTGGGGGCTTCCAGATATACAAGTATTTAGACACCTTTACAGCAGGCTAGGTTGTCAATGATCAACTGGGAGGAAGATCCAACAAAATTTATCATCTCTGTTCAGACAGGTTGGTAATTCTTCGTACTTATATCAAGATACAAATTCACCTGAATTTGGGGGGTGGGAAACTAGCAATTTTGAATTTCTGCTATTCCACAGAATCCTTTGCCAATTGGACCAAATAGCTAAGAAGAAGTAAAAACAAAGGGTTGAGTAATTTTTTATCCATTAAAAGGGAAGAGATTGAGCAGGGGACTAGCAAAGGAAGGTGGAAGGAAAAAGAAGGAAAACCAGAAATACATGAAAGGATGGAAGTAAGAATAAACTAATGTGGACTTCTTTCCTTGAGCTACTGGCACAAACAATCTTAGTTTATAACTATGTGGAAAGAGGCTTTTCTTTAGTGATGTTTTAACCGTGATGTCCATGAATCAGTGCAGAAATCAGATAATTATTTCATCAGGGGAGAGTGCAAAAATAAAATAGAAAAAAAAAATAGGGAAAATAAGGGACTTCTAAAATAAGTGAAAGAAGGTAAGTATCTTTGTCTGGAGTTCCTGCAGTAGTCATTATTGGTTTAGTCATTACCAACTACTTCCCATTGTACCTCTTCCAGCACAAGGTTAGATAGAACTGCCTGGCCCTCTTGTGGCTCAGGGGAACGGCCTGTGCCTGGTGTTGGCTAATGAATCATGTGTGAAAGTGAGGGGCATCACCTCCATACTGGATCATTTATTTGCCAGTGCAGTTCCCTCCAGAATACTATTTTCCCTCTGGCATGATGACTGGCAATGTTTGAAATGGTGGCCACGCTGTCAGCCTACATCTTTGAGCAACAGTAATGAGCTGAGCCCCCAGCTGACCCACAGTGATATGTATAAGCTGAGCAAGGAACTGCGGTCTTGGAGCTGTTTATTACTGCAGCATGACATAGCCACTGCTGACATTCCTACCTACACTGAAGTAGCTGGAAGACACAGAGCCAAAAGGAAGAAACCATTACAGGCAGAAAGGAATATTAATGAAAGAATTAGAACCTTCCTTCCTGAAGACTGAGAAGGTATAAGATGCAAAATCTGATAGAAAAACCTAGACAACTTCAAAAAGTCAGTGGCACAAAACCTTAGTACTTCTCTTCCCTATAAAAGAGCTCCCTAGAAAACTGCAGTAAACATTTTTAAGTCAGAGGAATATAAAGACATTTAGATGTAGTTCCACTGAACTTGTGGACATCTCATCTAAACTCTTCTCAGCACTTTCCACCTGCCACAGAATGTTATTTATCATGATTTAATTAACCAGCCATAGTAAGATTTAGTGTTATAGATAGGAAACTTGCTTACTCAGTTATCTAGCACCTGTTCAGTGGAATCTGATTCTGCTGCAGATGAGAGATGACCCAAATAACTGAACCCCTATCTCTACACACCTTATTATTCTACTTTGGGGTCATTAATTAGTTGATGAGGTTAAAGGTTTCACTTCTTCTACAAGTATCATGCGTCTGTATCTCCTAAAGTGACCAGAGAGTCTGATAATACATAGTGCTTTACAACTTAAACCAGAGCACTGTTTAAATTTTGGAAACCATAAGGACAGTGCAGTGAGTTAGTTGCCAAGGTGATGCTGACTGGTTGCACACCGAATGAGGCACCAAACCAGTTGAAACTTGAGAAAGACCTACTTGTTTCTAGCTGTGGTGCTTATGAAGGACACCTTGTCTTTGGTGTAATAAGATTAGATCAGATTTCTTTTGAAGGGATTAATCATGTAAGTCTTTGGTACAGCACAGAAAATTGGATAAGACATGTGGCCTGTATTTCCTTTAGCTGTAAGTTTAATCATGACCTTTAAAAAATATACCTCCTCAAAAAAAGAAAGATTGTGGAAGGGTGAGAGGATGCAGGAGGGCTAAAAGGGAAAAAGATGTGGTGGTGTGAGCTGAGAAGATAAACTCGAAAATTGTTTCTGACTTTGCTGTTCGGTTCCTATGGGACTGTGAGCAGGTGGGCTCCATCTTTCTGACATTTTCACCTTGCATGTAAAACAAGAATTTATCCCTTTTTTGAGCTTCAGATGTCTGGTGTATGGAAATATGGAGTTTAATTATAGGAGTCCTCTGGGTTCAAAATGGGACTTCATCATTAAGAATAATGGCAAGGCTTGATTTTATTAATGAATGAAAAGATTGCTTGATGTAACTCAGAAGGAATGTAAGATTAAAAGACGTGATATATTATTATATATACAGCTGTCAGTAATAAATTAACATTAGCTCTGGGTTCCTTACACTTTGCATCCTGAATGTACACCTAGAAATACTTTATAATTATAGTTCAAGTCTCAAGAATCATCATAAATTATCCGTCTGTCATTCATTCTCTGCTAAAAGCCACAGACCTACATTATTTCAGCAGCACATCGACATCTAAAATCCCTAGTGCTACAAGGCACACATATTGATTTATTTCTTATTGAAGTTTCAAATAAACCAGAAGCAACCAACTAGGAATAGAAAGAAGAGGAGAAAGAACAGGGAACCTGATTGTGAGAGTCGGAGCTTGCATTAACTTTCTAAGCTTAACTTTCAGCTTAGCTGTTTTGGATCTGAGGTGCTAATTGGTTTAGAAAAGGCCTCCCAAGGAGCTCAGACATTTATAGCTCATATAGCAGCCTTGCAGTCAAGGTGATGATGGAAGTCTGTCTAGATTTCTAGCCCCAGGACTCTAATACTCAGGACCTGGGTATAAGGACAAGAATCAATGGTGGTGACATCTAGTGGCCTACCTGGAATGTGCAGTCAAGCCACAAAGCACTCCAGTGGGAAGTGGGACATTTGCCTTGTCCAGCTAACCCAGGCCTGACCCCAAACCCCTGAATCAGTTTAAGAGTTTGGTTTCTGGCAGAGATTCCCTGAATTCATGTTGATTTATGGTTGGGATCCAGGAAACGCAGCAGCTGGCTGAGAGTGGAGGTGGAGAGGGGCTGCTTTTGAGGACGACAGGAGGCTCCTTCCAGTCTAGTCTGCATATGCCACAGACTTGTGCTGCGGCAAAGCATGGCTCGGTGGAGCTACGCGATGGAGCAGGGAGCTTGCCTCCGCCAGACTGTCTCTCTGCTTCAACGCAGACTGGTTATTGGAACGCTCAAGCAATTTTCAGTCGTCTTTGTCAATAAAGTCAGTCTCTTCTCTGCAAGGGGAATTAAAATGAGATTTTGAGACCTCCAAAGGGCTCTCTCCTTTTGCCACTTTATCTACCCAGGAGCCAGATAGTTGCTCAGCTGAGTTGGGTGGTAGCTATTTGCTATGCCCCAAACCCTGTTGACAGGTAATACCACCTGCTTCTGAACGAGACAATGTGATTGTAATAGGATGCTGTTAAATTCTTCCCAGAGAAGCAGTTTCCTTAAAGCATTGACCTTTATTGATGAGAGGGACAGAGGAAGAAAATGAAAAGAAAAAGATGAAGAAAGACACTAAGAGGAAAAGTAACTGCTAATCAGACCAAGAAAGCCCAGCTAAGGGGTAATCCTGTGACCTAAAAATATGTCTTTTGTTATTTTGACAGCTCCTCTTGAGGTGATAGACTAGGAGGAGCCGCTAGCATCATCATCTGGCTGGGAGTTCTACTTCTTGCTTCTTTAAGACATTGGTAAATGGATAATCATAGATAGCAAGTAGTCTACCTTCTGCGGTTCTCCAGCTGTGAGCTCCTCATGTGCTGGGGAAGACCAAGCATAGGGAACATGGTATAGTGTTCGACCTTCTGGGATGTTTCTTTCATTGAGAAAGATAAGAGAGAGAAGGAGAAGAGAAAATGCATACAATTCCCAGAGAAAGTCCACACCACAATTTTTATGCCCTTTCTGACCTCATCATAAGCTCTGTTAAACCATAAGGTGGAAGGCCCAGCTGAAATCTGTTGTGAACTGGAAGTGGCATATCCAGAGTAAGGCGTGAGCAGGGCTGCAGGGACAGGTAAGCTTCATGAGGAGGTGGCCAGGCTCCCACATTACCCACCTCTCTTGCACCAGCACTGCTTCAGCTCACACCTCTGGACCCTATGCGGGGAGATCCCTCCACCAGCTAATGGGAGGGAAATGCCTGAACTGAGCTCAAGAATGGGTCAGCTTGGTATGTGGGAAAAAATGGGACAACATGAATAGAGGTATGAGCTGAGAGTGGACACGGTGCATCTGTCTGGATGGTGGAGACCCCTCTGCCTGGCGTGGGAAGCAGGGAGAGCTATGTCCAGAAAGGCACATTGGTGCTGGGGCTAGATCAGGCAGAGTCAGGCCCAAGCATCTGTTGAGGACCTTCCTGATGGAGAACCTTGTGTTAGGGGCTCTACTGTGCTGTTTCACACATCTTTGTGTATTTAGCTCTATTGTCATTAATTACATGTGTAATCACTGTCTCAACATCTGTCTACCCTGGTGGAGAATGAGCTCCAGGAACCCAGGGAACTTGTCAGTCTTGTTCATTGATATTCCTCCCTGGCCTAGAACAGGGCTTCATTCTGTAAATACTCAGCGATCGAATGAAAAAGTGATTTCATTTAGCAGACATCCTCCCAGGCATGGACTTCATTGAAGGAGCTACTCAAAAGCAGTCTTTTGGGAATATAGGGCATCTGGTGGAGGGCTGGAACCTTAGGAGAGAGAATAAAGATGGCATCCAGCTAGGGACGTGGGAGTTGGCCTTGAGAGGCCCTAAGAATCCAGGCTGTGGATTGGGTTTTACACAGAGCCTCAAAACCTATTAGCACTCACTAGCTGTGTGACCAGGGGAAGTTATTATATGTCTCTGTGCCTCCGTTACTTCTGTAAAATGGGGATAGTGATACCTATCTTATAGGGCTGTTGAAAAGTTTAAAGGACATAATGTATATGAAGCACTGATGTGCCTGACTTCTAGTAAATGATTGATAAATAGTAAATATTATTTCAAAGATTCAGACTCGAATTACATGAAATGGTAGGAAGATATGGAGATGAGGGACATTGTGAGCAAAGACTATGTAGCACTTACAGCTAATTATAAACAGGGTGTGAAGTTGAGGGCTGGAGAGCCCCTCTGCTCCTTCAGTGTGCCCTGGATTGGAAGCTGCTGTTCGCAAGGCACAGACAGCTCTGGGCTCCAGACACTGATGACATAGGAAAGCATGGAAGTCAGACAACACACAGAAAAGGAGAAAAGGGGCAGAATCATCCAGCTCCTCTATAATCAGCTTATGAGTCGTAGAATTTGATGAGAGCGTGTTAGTAATGTCACATATGACTACGTGGGTTTTCAGCCTGTTTTTCCTCAATGTGGATTTTGTTGGCATCTGAATGCGTGCTAACACCCTAAGATCTAGTTACAGTTTGGTTAAGAGGTCCAGAAGACTTTGGACTTGGCTTTGAAAAATTGAAAGTGAATTGAATTTGCATAATTTAAGTGGCTTATTCAGATTAACACTGCTATCTCTTCAGATTTAAAAATTCAGACACAAGATTTGGTATTTCAGCAGCAACAATGACATCTAGGGGTTGGTTTCCACAGGTTTAATCTTGGATATATATCCTCTACATTTTGAAAATAAGAGTGCTAACACGTTGACACAATCCAAAATGTCTGCTTGGACCATGTGAACTTGGTTGGTGGCCAGGGCAACGCTGATGGATCAAAGGAAGAAAAAAGCTGAAAGTGGCTTCTGCTGTCATCTCAGAAAATTACTTTGCTTCTAAAATTGCGACACCTCTCAGTTTGCATAATATACTCATTTTCCCTGACCTTTTAACTAGCGATGTGGTGTGCTTCTCAGCTTTCCTGTTTGATACTAGTCCACTCTTTCCATGGGTGGCAGAGCCTCATTTCCTGCATGGGGAGGGACTGGGCTCTAGCTCCTTCTGTTGTTTTCCATTCTTTGAGGAGCCAGTGGAGCAAGTCTGTGGCAGTTCACCTCATTTCCACCCTATTTTTAAAATCAGATTCTTTTAAATGGAGACTAGATAAATCTCTTGATTTTGTGGTTTTGACTCTCAGACTCAGAAGCAGCCTTTGGTCTGTTCTCAGTAAGTCAGTCAATTAACAGTGTTGATTGAGCACCTTCTGGGTACAGTCGTGTGTGTGTGTGTGTGTGTGTGTGTCTGTCCCACTGGGGTTTAGGTGGGAATGAGGGGACCCAAAAGGCAATACACATGGGTTCAGCCCATGAAAAACATACAGTTTATTTAGAGGACACTGAACATATGAGAGTACTTCAAAAGTTCATGGGGAAATAGAATTAAAAGATAATGCGAATCTTTCCATGAACTTTTTGAAGTACCCTCGTACATGTTAACAGGAAATAAACTGTACATGAACACACCTATGAACATACTGTAAAAGTGCACGAATATTCACTTGATGTTTAAGGTTCCTCTCAGCATGAAACCTCTGTAATTTTTGTGCAGATTAAAATTAGTTCTTTGCTATACTGATGCATAATAATGTTGGTGTCAGCACAAGAAAAATGGCTACATTATAGATTTTTTTTTATGTTTTAGTGAGAGCAGTGCAAAATAGAACCCATCTCCATGGGGTAATATGAGTTGACCCTCAGTGTTATCAAGCTACAAGGTTCATTTCTGGGCTGTTTGCAGAACTGTACAGAGTTAGCTGAGGGTAGTGAAACTGGCCTAAATGTACCACTCAGGGGATACATGCCCTGATTATTTAATTTTCTAATTATCTTAAGCTGGGCCGGGGTGTCCTTTGTTTGTCCTTGCTGTTGCCCTTTCTTTTTCTCTTTTTAGTGTGTTTGTCCAGTTTCCTGCCTTAGCAAGTAGAGCATACAGAACTGACACATTACCAGACCGTCAAATTTACCTTCCAAATAGTCCTTGAACGTTTCCCTTTCTGAAGGGGCCTAAACATCTCCAGTGACTTCTAATAGAGATCCAAACCTTTATCAGTCTTCAAGGTCCAGCCTGATGTCCCTGGCTGCTGCCCCAGCCTCAGCCCCATCCCACCCATCCTCACCCATCTGCATTTTGGTTTCCCAGCTGCACCGAGGTCCATGTCCTCTCTACCTCTTTCCCCTTCCCTTCACGTGGCTGTCTCTTACCCTTTCTTCAGGTCTCAACAAAAGAGCCATTTTCTTAGGGAAGCCTTTCCTGACCTCTGTGGCCAGGTTAAACCCCTTTACCCTCTCTTAACGACTGTGCCCTTTGTCCAGAGCTCTTACCACAGCTTCAGTTCATCTATTTAGTTACTGGATCAGTGTCAACCCCCTCCATAAACTGTGGATTCTGTGAGGTCATCCACTATGTTGTGTCAGGCAGTAGTAGACGCTATTGAATAAACAATAATGAATGAATGAATGGATGAATGAATAAATGATGAATATAATGGAGTTTGTCTTAGGGGACTGAGATTCTTGTAGTGTTTCAGGTTATTCAACCCAATATCAAATCATTCTGTTTAAATGTGTAAAATAGAGAACAGGATGGTAGGCTACATGGGTTAGATTTATGTGGGTTGAAAGTCCCATCGAGTTCATTTTGATTTAAATGAATACTTAATTAACATCAATGGGCATCAGTGTTGAGTACAGAAAATTCCAGTTACTTGAGTAGTCTCATTAATCCAAAGTCCTCCTGCATATTAACAGTGAAATGATGTAGAATAAAGGGGCACCTGGTATGGGCAATTTTGCATTGATGGAGAAGTTCATCTGTGTTAGCTCAGATTCTCATAATCCTATCTTTTGGCAGAGGGTCCAAGAAGTGGGGGTTGTAGTATCACAGCTTTGGGGAAGAACTGTATTCAACTCTCTTGGAAAGACTTTTCTAAAAATCATTTGCCTTACTCTCCTCAGGTTAAGGATAGTCTTGATATTTTATCTGTAAGGGAGAGATTATGAAGTGATGTCTTAATATGGAGCAGAGATTTTTAACTTGTAATCTCCTTTGGGGGAAAAAAAATCAAGGGAACATAGTGTTAGTGCCCAAAGTCCCCTCTCTTGTGGGTGTTTTCCTAATTGTTTCTATGTTTATCCTAGTTTTCAAAGTCAGGAGAAATAGCATAGCATAGAAGTTAGGGGCACAGATTCTGGGTCTGGACTGCCTGGGTCTGTTTCCTGGCTCCATCACTGCTACTAACTAGCTGTGTAACCCCAATTCTTCTCTCTATCATGCAGAGAATAATATTCCCCACCTCACATGTTAATTACATAAATGAATACACTGGAGAGTGTGCTAAAAACAGTTTTAACAGTTTTTCTACAGTTACAGCCCCTGTAGAAATCACTATGCAAGTGTTAGCTATTTTTATTCCTTGAAAAGCAGTGGCATGATTGCTTTTACCTGTTCTGATGCACAAGTAGGGTTTGCAGTCCACAACCTCTCTCATTCACTTAAGTTTTAAAGCACCTAAAGTGTGCTCAGTGCTGAAAAAGATGCTATGACTATGGGCAGAATCTCTGCTTTCAGCAAAGTTATGATCTAGTTGGATAGAGGAAGTTCCCTCTAAGCACAACTGCAGAATGTACCAAATTCATGCATTCATTCAATAAATATTTCTTTTTTTGTTTTCTGGTCTTACTGTTTTCCTTTGTGATTAAGTGCTTTTCTCTAGTAGTATATTTTGATTTCTCACTATTTATTTTTAGTATGTCTATTATAGGTTTTTGTGTTTTGGTTACTACGAAGCTTATAAAACACATGTTATAGTTATAACAGATTATTTTAAACTAATACCAACTTAACTTGAACACATCTTTCTTGAGTGCTGACTACATGCCAGGTGCTATACTAGACACTAAGAATATAGTGGTGGAAAGGACAGACCAAATCTCTCCTTTTGTGGACCTTAGACTCTAGTGAGTGAGACAGAAATTAACAGATAAATAGGCAGGCCAATGCATAGCATAAATTTCCATGCTGTGAAGAAACTAGAGCAAAGTGAGGGGAAAGAAGGTATAGGGGTGGGGCTGGCCAGTTAGCTCACTTGGTTAGAGTGTGGTGTTGATAACACCAAGATCAAGGGTTTGGATCCCCACACCAGCCAGCTTCCAAAAAATACCAACAGACAACCACAAGAAAAGAAGGCACAGGGGAGAAGTGGGAGTCCCTGTTTTAGAGAAATGGGGTGTTCAGGGAAAGCAGCCCCGAGGAATACCAGAAGGATGAAATCCAGGGATTGATTGTTCCAGCCATGGGGGACCACAGAGTGAATAGATCTTGGGCTGAGCAACATCATGAACAGGAAGCCTAAGTGGGGACCCAGAGAGTCTTGAAGAAAATGACTGGCATGGATTGGCAGAGTGAAGATGGAAGGCATTTGTTTCACTGCTCTGTTGGTGGGACCCAGAGATGGGGCATCAGGAGGACCGATGCTCACGACTCCCTCACCTTTGTGCAGAGACTTGTGGGGGCTGTGGGAGGGTCCTACAGCTAGTCCCCAGTGCCCACACTTGACTTTTCTCCAGCTGGTGCCATGTCAAGTTAAGCCTTTCTCCTCTCCCTTTTGGGTTGGGAAACTGAAGCAGGTGCAGTGACGCCAGCAGAGAGCCCAAGAGCAAATGGGATTTTAAAGTTGTTAGGGCATTTTGGCATTCAGTTCCCTGAGATGAACAAAGTGTCTTGTCTGGTAATTGCAATTAATGGCTCTGCTATTCAAGCATATCCGTCAATAAATCTCCTCTAATAACCGATTGGGCACAGTTGTTGCCATAGTTATGTCTCTAAATTGAGCCCAGGGTAGTTGGCCACGACACTGACCTTACTGGGGTCAGGGCTGCTTCCTGACTGTATGACTCCATATCCCAGGAATTAAAGCTACCCTCCGAAGGATTGGCTTTGAGCCAGCTGAAAGACAAGCTCAAACCCTCAGCTTAACTGCCTGCAGATTTCCTGTAAATCTCTTAAATGCGGAATAAAAAACTTCGAAACCCCATAACATCAATGGTTGCAGTAATTCTGTCCAATCCACTTTTGTGCAATGCTGGTATATAGTCAACAGGGAGACCCCATGTCAGAATGGTGATCACCGAGGTTATTCACGCAGGCCTCATGTCAGATTCCTTGGCTGATGAGGTCAGTGCCTCACCATGGAGTTGTTTTCTTCAATTCTTCCCTTCTAGAGAATTCCTTCCCCCACCCCCAAGTACTGTCTTTAGGAGCCCATCTCTTTCTTAATGCCACCCTTCTGCTCTCCAATGGGCCATTATTCTGCAGCCACTATGCCTGCTTGTTGGATTCAGGAGTCAGTTTCCTGAAGCTCCAGCCGTTACTTAGAGACCAGATTTCCCGCTTTACCTCCTCCTCTTATGATACACCTTGTTTCCTCAGGAGATTGTGGGATTCTAGAATGCCATCTCAAAACCAAGTTTGGAACACCCAGTGAGGTGGGGGTATTTTTATTTATTTATTTATTTATTTTAAAAAGATGACCGGTAAGGGGATCTTAACCCTTGACTTGGTGTTGTCAGCACCACGCTCAGCCAGTGAGCAAACCGGCCATCCCTATATGGGATCCGAACCCGGGGCCTTGGTGTTATCAGCACCACACTCTCCCGAGTGAGCCACGGGCCGGCCCAAGGTGGGGGTATTTTTAAGTGTGTCTATTTATACATTTGAGATGATCGTAGGTAATTACATAGAGTGGAGAAGAAAGGACCTGAGGGAACAATACTCAGTGAAATAGTCGCTCTGAATTCATATCTGTGTACCCCCCCCCCCAAAAAAAAGACAATGGCAGCTTATTTCTTGTCTGTGACTGGATTTAAACTTTACAAACTTTTCATTGCTCTTGTTTTGCTTTCCTGTTCTCTCACTGTTTTTTGTTTTTTTAAAAAAGATCACCGGTAAGGGGATCTTAACCCTTGACTTGGTGTTGTCAGCACCACGCTCAGCCAGTGAGCAAACTGGCCATCCCTATATGGGATCCGAACCCATGGCCTTGGTGTTATCAGCACCGCACTCTCCAGAGTGAGCCATGGGCCAGCCCGTCTCACTGTTTATCTCAGAATTAGTGTTGGGTTTTAGGGCTGGAAGATTCTCAGGGATGGGCCGAGCAGTGGGGTGTGAGTGTGGCAGGGAGCCCACAGAGCAGAGCCTGGATGCTGCAATTCTGCCGCAAGCCCAGGGTCTGCATCCCCTTCCTTTCTGGGGAATCTCTCCAACAGGGTGTGGCAGAGCTTAGCATGTTTGCTTTCTCTTGGAGGGTTCTCTGTGAGAAAATGGGGAAAGGTTTCCATATACCAGAAATCTGCCGAGGCATCCCTTTAAGATGAAATAAACTGTTTATTGGTTTGCTTCTAATTTTTTCAATAACCTCCAAATATGATAAAAATGACATGTCTGTTTTCAAAGTAGGTAAAGTTTGAAAAACTCTGGGTCAGTGCAAGAATGCTCCTAATCTTTTGAGCTGTAGCGTTTCAAATTAATACCAAAAGGAAACCAACCAGTCCATGTGTGGGTTCAGATAGGAGAAATTCACATGCTTTTAAAATGCTATATTTTGGTGGCTTTTAAAAGTACTTTGATGGGTGTTTGATGGAATTTGAATTATTAAGCGATGTCAAATAGAATTTTGGCTTCACTGTTAAAGATGTTTTATGGAAAGGAGTTATAAAAACGGCAAGAGATTTGTTTCAATAAAAGAGGAACAAGGGAAAGACAAATTAAATCCACTGAACACATGAAGCTGAAGAGTTGGAGGTACCACTTCCTCTCTTCAACACCCTTTTCTCCTCTGTGCTTGGTGCTCCTTACCACCTCTACTGAGGTCTTCAACACAGACATCCAATTACTACCCTGGTGACCCTGGGTCCATATCTGAGAGACTGTGGGGGTGATTCCCCACTCTACTGCCTTCTTCCAAACTCATGGAATATGTCCAGATTTCTAGACCCCATTCCAAATGCATTTCTTCTGCATGCTGGCCAGTGCTGTTCAATGGGTGGATGTATTGTTCACCACTGTAGTATCTGGGCTTGGAGAAAAAACTAAACACAGACAACTCTCTGCCGAATACTTCGAGTTCCAGTAGGGGGCAGATGGCAGATGAGACTATTAACTGCAATGCCTCTTCTTAACGCTATACAGGGCATTCACAGCACCTACCTGGCAAGCCTAGCTACATGCTGGCATCAGAACAGGAGGGCTGGTTCTGTTCTTCCTCTTGGAGGGGACTATAGAGGATCCTCAGAGACAGACAGAACACAAGGAATCAGAGAAATCAAAATGAGAATTGATGACTAGAAAGAGAATGAATGCAAAGTCAGAGGTGAATGAGGAGACCAGGGAAGAAATGCAGGTTCATTCTGCATTAGAGCAGAGGAAATATCAAGGGCTAGGATGTGGGAAGGGTCTACAGGGAAGCAAGTCCTGGCCCCCCGTGGTAGACTCCCCTTTACTCTCCTCTCCTCCACCCTGGGCCTCCTTTGTCTTTTCTTCATAATTATTGACTTTCTCTTTTAATTACAATCTAAAGCAATTTTTAAAATGTTTTACTTATGCATATCAAGTAGTTAATGCATATATAAGTATAAAATTCAAGACAAAAGTAGGTGAATAGTGAAAATTAAGTCTTTCCACCCCTGTTACCAGTTCCCCAGTTCCTCTACAAAGGAACCATTGTTAATGGTTTATTGTATTTTTTTCTGGAGAGATACTATGCAAATACATACACACTGTTTGGCAGTTGGTTTTTTTTTTCGCTTAACCATATGATATTGGAAATTGTGCCATATTGGTATGTATAGAGCTGCCTTGTTGATTTCTAAGGCTGCACAGTACTCCGTTTTACAGATTCATCATAATTTACTTTACAAGTCTTCTGTTGATGGACATTTAGTTTATTTTCCATCTTTTGCTGTAATGATTTCCTTGTACATACATCTTTGTGCACATGTATATATATCTCTGAAGAATAAATTTTTAGAAATGGGATAGCTGGTCAGAGGATCTATGCATTTTAAAACTTGAAAAATATCATCACATTTCCCTCTTTTCTAATTTACAGTACCACCTTGCCAAACCAGTGTTATCAAAAGTTGATCTTTGACAATCTGTTAGGCAAAACATGTATCTTCTTGAGTGAGTCGGCTCCTTGGCATTTCCTTTTCTGTGAACTGTTTGTTCATGTTAAGGGTAGTTTTGATAAATCCAGACGGAAGAGTGTCAGGTTCATAGAGGTCACCAACTGGGGAAGATTGAAGAGGGATGGGAAAAGAGCCAAGTCAGCTTTATGAAAGAAAAATAAACTCAAGCACTATTTCATTTTTAAAGAAACCACTGTATCTGGATTATGCCATGTCAATATGCCAGTTATGCACAGATGGTTCTTCAGTTTGATGAATTGACATTTCTTCTCCTGGACTGTGATATTAGAGCCTTTCTTCTTGCAGACCTGGTACTCACAATGCTGTGCTAGCATTACTGGAGTATGTTTTCATTGAAAATTGCATATAAAACTCATTGTTTCATTGCAAATAAAAGTTTAGATTTACTGCAACGTGACCTCAAAGTGGTATTTACGTCCATAAAGCCCTCAGTTACTTACTTGCTTTAGTGCATTAGACTGAAGTGAGCCATCTCATTTTCAGTGAGTGACCTTGAGGTGGCAGCATCATTACATTCAATTCTGTGATGCACCAAGTCCATTACAAAGTGAAAGTAAAAATTGCAATAAATCAGAATAATACTGATTGTTATAATTTTATTGTCAGAGCATTAAGTCAATAAAACTTATCTGAAATGTCATTTGAATTGTATACAATTTTTACTAGTTATCCAGTATGTCTTAAAAGCATGTTTAAAACAACAAAATGGATAAATCAGTGCAAAAGCTGGGACTTGTCTCATCCTGTAGTAAAACTAAATTCTCTTTTGGTTCTTTGCATTGTAAAATATTCTTTTTTGCAGACTTAACTATACCATAAAGCCTTATGTCTGCTTAACTGTATTTAGTGCCCCATATTCTGATTACTTATTTTCTTACTGGTTGTCTGGCCCTTTTCATTTATGATTTTATATAGGGAGGTCATATAATATATGACATCCTTTCAGGAAAGGAGAATGTGGTTGGTTTTTTTTAATAATGAAGAATAATGAAACTTATTTATGAAGGAAGTCAGAAAAATTTATTGAAGAATTGCTATAAGAGAAACATGCAAATTAAAAAAATCTGCTTGATAGCATATTCATTACCAGGGAGCTTCCAAGTAATGAAATAGTTGTGTAGAAGGCAGGATATTAGGTGATATAATATTGCTTATATCAGGTACAATACATGATTACTATGCATTTTTATCTTGTCAATTGCTATTAGATTATCATAGTATTACTGTGTAATTACTTAAGATGTAAGACACTAAAAATGTTTAGGCCCATATTTGTGAAACTTTTTTTTGCATTTTATGTGATGGATTGCTGACATATGAGTTATGAGAAGTTGGAAAAATAGATTCTGAATGTGTCCTAGTTTGATAATATTAATGATGTTCTGGTTATCTTGATCTTTGATAAAATCTTTTTTTGAGAAAATGCAAAATTGGGGCACTCTGCTGTGGTGTGCTGACTTGGACTGGAATTCCAGCTCTGCCACCATCCAGTTCCATGGCCTCAATTAGAGGTTTGGCCTCTCTGAAGTTCCATTATCTTGATTGTACAGTGAGCTGGGGTTGGAGTATGTGCATAAACGCAGTCACTCACTCAATCAGCATACATTCACGAATGCCAACTTTGGGTTGGAAACTATCGGGAGCAAGAGATTCTGGGGTGAATGAGGCAAAATCCAGGCCTGGGAGCTACTCACAGTACTGGAGAAGAAAGGTGTATAAACAGAGCCTCATGGTAGGCATCATGCAGGGTGTGGTGGTGGTGGGAGGCTTCCAACAGGAGATCATGGCTCATATAACTGACAACCGTGTACTTAATCTGTACCAGGTTCTTGGTGAGTGCTTTATATGTTTTGTTTCTTATGGTCCTCTCCTTAACCCCATGCTGCAGAAGAATTATGATCATCTCCGTAATATAGATGAAGAAACTGAGGTACACAGAATTTACCCTTCCCCTGGAACACATGAGTTAGGATTTTTCCACAGGTACTCTTTGTCCACATGCCATACCACAGCCACACGTTTTTCTCCTTCCCTTTTATTCTTACTCAGAAACTATCCTTTGTCTGAAGAATGTTAACAGACAGCTGCTCCGTCTCTTGTATAGCACTCCTAGAGCAGGGGCAAACATCTTAAGCAGAAGGAAACCAAAGAGGAGAACAGTAAACAGAAGTGACTTTGACCTTATTCAGGGACTGGGTCATCTGTTGGGTCCATTTTAGCACTAATGTCCATTGTCCTCTGATTATTTGCTGACTCAGAGTGGGAAGAAATCATATGGACATCTCCCCTTGGAATTAGTCATGCCATTGAGAAGTATAGCTTTGCAGTGGTTAAACACCTGAATCAAATTCCTCAACTCCAATTCATCATCCATAAAATAGGCATACCAATGCATGGCCTACTCATAGATTTGCCTGAAGATTAAAGTATACAAACCCAGTGATGGCCTGAGTCCAGAATGTGGCATGTTAAAAGTGCTTGATAAGTGTTTTCCATAACTATCATTATTACTGATGGCCTTTCCCTCCTGGGCAACTGGCATAAATAGATATGTCATAGGAAATTCAAAACAAAATCAAATTAGAAGCTCACATTTTATCCAAATGCAGTTGAGACAAAAATCAAAGTAATGTATAGTTAAATGTAAATAATTGGGAAGTGCCTTTTGGTAATAGCAACCAGCATTGCAAATCTCAAATAAGTTGGTTATTAGATAAGGTACTTATTCCTCTCTCACAGGAAGTATTGATTTAATTTTGGTGACAGTGTCAATTTGAGGGGGCTGATTCAATATGTTGGGAAATATTTGCGTAAAATGGTCTAACAAGACAAGTTCTTTGAATTGCACTAACAACAGCATGTATTTATGTATTTCAGAATTGACCTGCCTTCTGGCTGCTCCTTTGTGTGCTGACATGTGTCACACTCTTGGAGCTGGGAGTCTGGCCATAACCCAGTCCTCTGACTACATTGGACTCTATGGCAGCTCTTAATTTTTAATTTTCACAAAGCCACATATTGTCTTGATAAAGCTTATTTTACATTTTATGGATCTATCTCACAAACACATCACCAAATAAAGGATAAGTCCCATGGCTTGTTAATATTGGGTTCTTTGAGAAAGGCATAGGGGAAATGTCCTCCTTTGGAAAGTAATTGTATTTGCCTAAAATCTTAAGATATTAGATCATAAAATCTGTAACAACAATTTCTGGCGCTCTAGGGTACAACTTCTCAATCAGCACATGTTGGTGTAAAACCAATGAACTGTGTAACTTTTGGGCTTGGCCTAAGGTGCCACAGTGCCTGGAGGACTGTCTTGATTATGCTGGGAGCAGAAACTCCACTGTGATCAATTGCCAGTGTGAGTTGAGTCAAGCACTTTGGGCTTCCTGGTGTGCACTTTCTGAGCTTCCTGACAATATTCATCTGCTCATGGTCATCTTTTTGTTTTTGGTAGTTGAAGAGGACCATGCAGCTTGTCAGAAAATCAATGGACAGTTTGGCTTCTGTTACTTTGAAAGTGACACACACACACACACACACACACACACACACACACACACACACACACACACACACACACAATCTCTCATGTATACTTATGCACATGACATCTTACAAACACATGCATATGTGCACTCCCACACATTCTTTCCTGACTTCTCTAAGCTAAGAAGCCCTTCCTTTTTCATTGTAAGTGAAAAACATTTGTTATCATTGCCACTCAAACCTCCTATTATTGTCATTTAAGTTTCACATGCTGATGGAGCATAGATTTCATCATCTCATTTTAGCAGCACAGTGGTTCTGATTAGCTCTGTGCCATTCTCACTGAAGTGGAAGTTGCAGCTGAAACTCAGAAAACCAAGGTTTGCCTTCCGCAGAGACTCATCCCCATAGCTGCCTTGTCCTGACCTTGTGGGGAGAAGGTTAGAAAGTGAGCTGTTTTACCCAGCAAGAGTCCCATTGTGGAGAGACCAGTGACACACATTATTGAATGCTTCCTGGTGTCAAAGCTAACATGCCCTTTTCCCTTCTGTTCTAGAAAGAGGTAGGTGGAATGTGTGTGATGGGGGTGATCACAGTTTTTTCAAGGTAAATGGTGGGCTCTCATAGAGCTTCAGTGAGCATGTTGAGGGATCAGTTCAAAGTGTTAAGTCCATTTGGACCAACAAGAGAGAGACTATATATACACTGCTTCTGTTGGGGGTAGTTCTTTTTCTGTCCTGTAAAGAAGAAAAATCCTACTTTCCTGGTAGTGTCATAAGCAAGAGGACTTTTACTCTTGCAATTGAGATTAATGAAGTATGATGCCTTTGTTCCTACATTCTTACTTCCCACCACTGGCCTTCTGTCCTTCCCCCCACTCCCTGCTCAGTCTTCCCCAGACCAAACTCTCGAAGTATCTTGCTCCCTCCAGGACTCTAAATTATCCTGAGTCTGGAAGGAAAGACATGGAGAGGCATTGTCATTCGAAGAAGAGCAGAAGGCAGAGAAAGGCTGAATAATGGATTGAGCTTTTCCCTGGAATGATCCAGAAAAGATTTTAAAAGGCCCATTATGTGGATCATTTTAGCTCAATGAGTTCAAGTTTTCAAGATGGTAACCTGATTGAACTCATTTTCTTTATCATTATCACCACCATCATCATCACTGCCACCATCTTTTTATTTTAAGAAAATAGTGAAGTGCCATGAAGGATTTTGGCTGCCCACTTAGAATAGCTATTCGCCAGGTTAACAGGCTGCAGTGTTTAATGTAAAACAAATCACTCAGCTGGCACTGAGCAATGTGAAATCCAATTGGCTAGAAACTGTGTCTCATTAGAGGCTGTCCACACAGCAAGCAAACGCACTTGGACAGAGTCATGTGACTCCTTCACGGGAACCACAGAAATGATGTTTGCTGCTAGGCAGCCAATTGATTCCCATGAATATGTTTGCAGTTTCTTTTTCTTGATATTCTGCCTCTTTTAAAATCTTATTCATCCCCTGCACTCTCAGTTTGCTTTTACCTACTTGCCTCCACCAAACACACTAGAATCCGCAACAAAGTCACTCCATTCTCCATTAAGTTGACTTCAAGACCCACTGGGTTAAGTTTGAAGTCTGGATCCCCAACCAAACAGGTCGGTTAAGCCATCTTCTCCCCTCTCCAAATACAAAACACATTTCTGGCAGAGAGAGGGCTTGCCTTTGGTTGTCTCTACAAGATCTACATTTACATTTATGCCAACATTGTTTCTAACCTCTGCTTGGCATTTGTTTTTCTGAAGAAGTAGGTTAAAAAATCATCATATGCAGACAAAGTCTAAAATATTTCTCGTGTTGCAGAGTTGAATGTTATCACCACGTATATTTCTTATGAGTTGACTCCTAAATTCCTTATAAACAAAATGAAACAAAACAATACCTTGTATCCCTCCCAAGAATGTTAGAAAGGGTTTATCATTATTCCTAACACACTGATAATTCATTTCCATCAAAGAGTTGTTCAAGCCAGAAAACTCCAGTAGTTACTCTGAGTAATTTTTCTTTGTTGTTGCTGTTTTTTCTTCACACCCCATTTAAATGTTACCTACTCAGAGAAGCTTTCCGTGATCACCCAGGCTATAGTAGTGACCTCCCTTACCCTGCCAATGTCTCTCAATCACTCCATCTTGTTTTGTTTTCTTTATAACATTTACAACTTTCTAAAATCATCTTGTCTGTGATATGTTTACACCTTAATTGTTGGTTTCGCCTTACTAGTATGTAAGTGTCAGAGGAGCAGGAACCTTGTTGGCTGTTCTCAGCTGTGTGGGATTCAGCACCTAGGACAGCACCCAGGCCTTTGTACTAGTGAGTGAATGATGAATGAGTTCATTCCAAGTCCCCAAGGCCAACACATTATGCCATTGAGTTTCCTGTCTTTGTGGTCTTTTTCTCTATGATAGTCTCTTCACTTATTTCCTGTTTTCCTGAAAGTTTTGGGTTCAGCAGCCCTTCCAATTTTACTTTTTATCCTGCTTTGTTTTTAATAGCCTTGGAGTTGTACCTCTTGTTGCTCTGTCATAAAAGTCATTCTATGCAAAGCCATCTGTGACTGTTCTCCAGTATCAGTGGCAGAGCAGTGTCCAATTTTAATATCTTGGTGTTTGTATGCTGACCTAATCTGCTCTGGGATGACAATGAATCAGAGGAGTGGTACTGCAAAAGTCACTGGAGGTATCTCAGCCACCTGTATAGCCCTTGCAAAGTCAGGAGGAAAATTGCCTTGCTTTCCCTTTTAGGAAATGGGTGCTGCTTAGAAAATGTACAGCCCAGTCAGTGCAAAGAAACATGGTGAAAAGGGCAAAATGAGTGGAAAGTGAGCACTGGAAGAGCCCCCATGAAGAAAGAGTACTCAGTGCTCCTCAGTGGACAGCCATAGTAGGGACATAAAGCATTTGTGCATTAGCAAGATTTTTATTTTTTTTATTTTTATTTTTTTAACAGAAGTTACTTTCTTTATTGTATCAGAAGAGTGTGTATGCATGCATGACTGATGATTCACATTGCCACTGAAGGATACTACTGCTCTAGCCAGAGAACTCCTAGCCAGCTCCAGGAAGTCAGAAACCATCATCCCTTTGGAAGGATAAACATTCTATCAAAACCAGCCTAGTTTTCTGCTTCCCAAGTTCTGAGGTTTTATGAACTGATTACTAGAAAGAGCAGGCAGAGATTGTTCTGTTGGGTAAAATCAAATCGGGGGATGGTTGCAGGGAACTCAGGGATGGAGAAAACTAAAATAATGAAAATCAATAGTGCATCTGAAGTGATCTCATAGTTCAATCTGAACAGTTCTTTGCACATGTAATTTGTGAGAAAATTCATTATATCGTGGTGCAGCAAACATATTCCATATAAACGCACAAACGCTCTGCTAATAATCACCACCACCCCACAAAGCATTGTGGAAAGTGCTGAACTAAAATTAGAGTCCTAGAATGTTTGGGTTGAAAGGGCATAAGCCCATTTTAGGGTTGAGTAAATAAGACCAGAGAGGGGAAGGAGCTTTTCCAGAGTCTCAAAAATCATTATCCATGGAGCTGGGTCTTCCCCCGAGACTCTGACTCCTATCCTGTTCTTTTTCCAGCACAAGTGTCAGCTCTGCCTTCATCCCCTGGTTTCTGCGTCTAAGCATGCCATATGTGTTTTGCTCACATGTCAACCCAGACATTGCTCTCACACCCTCCAAAAGTTTTTACCCACAAAAGCATTAAATGATCACTGGAATGGGAGAGAAGGTCTGTGGTATAATAAGAAATATATTTGGTCTTTGTCCCCACTTCCTGGCACAAACCTCCTAAAACCCTTGGAATTTCCTGAGTGATAGGAGTGTCTTATGTTATTCCTAATCAGCCCCTTTGATCCCACCTTAGTTTATGCTAATGAGGTGACTTAGAGTGGGTCCCCTAGATAGCCTTAGGCTGGGGCCGGTCATCAGAAAGTCCAAGTGATTAGAGGGTTGGAACTTTCAGTCCCATATACTGACTCTGGGAAGGGGACTGGAGATTAAGCTCTAAAAACTCTTGAACAATGAGATTCAATGAGCTTCTGGGTTCGTGAACACATCCATGTGCCTGGAAGGTGGTGCACCACAGCTCCACAGGAACAGAAGCTCCTGCAGATCTGCCACTTCTGGACCTCGCCTATGTACTTCTTCATCTGGCTGTTCATTTGTGCCCTTTATCATTAACTGATAATAGTAAGTTAAAGTAAAGCATTTCCCTGAGTTCTATGAGCTGTTGTAGTAAGTTATCACAACTGAATAGTGGGTTGTGGGAACCCCTGATTTGTAGCCAAACTCACCTTGAGATGGGTGTCTAAAGTGGGGGAGGGGGCAATCTTTGGCATCTGACATTATCTCTGGTTAGTAGTTAGTGTCAGAATTGAATTGAGTCATTGGGCACCCAGTTGGTGTCTGCAGATTACCGGAAAATTGTTTGGTGTGGAAAACCCAAACATTTGGTGTCAGAATTGTTGTAAGTAGAGAAAAAGTTTTCCTTTAAGGGTCACAGAACAAAGACCTCATAGTATCCTCATAGAAATTTCTGGTTACCAATGATCACTGTTTGTCATTCCCAACTGTCTTCTAGGCAGTGCCCAGCCATCTGGCCCTTCATCATGTCAGGATACACATATCTTCTCCTTTCTATGCTGAACTTTTTGGCTCTTCACTCAGCCTTACCCTCAAACTCACAAACCCAAACCCAATGAAACAAAACACTCTCCAATTAACAGCACACTCTTTAGAAGGCAGTTTGCTCACCATCTCTACTACTTGAACATGCTCCTGGAGTATTATGTCCATATCACAGGCAGCTTATCAAAGTATTTTCTCTAAACAGATATAGTTTTTTTCTTTTCCAGAAGGAAGTTTGAGATGAAATTTTTTCCTCTTGTCCCTTTCCTATCACATCATGTAGAACTCTAAATTGGCTTCCCAGGGGCCTCTTTCAGTCTCTGCTTTTCTGCTCTGTGAACCTGCCTGGCAACTTCCTCATTGTGTATTCAAGTCTGGCCTTCTGGACCAGAACAATGAGAACACAGGCAATGTTCTCAACTACCTACATGGCTGATTGTGCACATCCCACCTAGGGGTGCCAGAGTCCTCTCTGTTCATCCCATGCAGGGGTAGAGCTCCTCCCTGTGACTCTACTAGGTCTCCAGGAGTCCCCACTGGTTTTACAGTAGTTTTAGAAGATACTGCAGGGAGTTGTTCTGTAGGGGGAGCTGACTGCTGACCTACATGGATGGGGCCAGTCCTCACTCTCCTAGTGACTGGGTGTTTGTATGGGGTCTGCTGATTAAGGTCCACAAAGTGGACATGAAAATCAGGGGGGTAGAGACCTGCTGGTGAGGACACTGTCCTGTGAGGCTCCTAGGTGCCTGAATAATGTCCCTCGAAGTGGCCACCCATTTATTCCTCTCTTCTAGCTGGGAGTGTGCGAGGGGCACACTTAGCACAGATTTTCCTCTTGTTCCTCTCAACCCAGGCCTCCTCTGCTTCCTGCCCACGTACCCCCATATCCCCTACTCTCACTCCACATGCCTCTGACTCCCTCTCCTTTTCCATGGTTGATTTCAGAGCTATTATGATCCTTCACAGAAGCACATTGATCTGACTTCTGCTTCCCGGACGGTCCTGAGGAAGGTTGCCCTGTAGGAGAAAAGACCACAAAGAGACTGAGTTTTCTTGCTCAGTGGGTTGACTGTTGCCGCTCACCCCCACCCCCCTCACTGTCCCTGTGCCACACTCCTACTGGGGGCTAAGTATTTTATACACATTATCTTTAATTCACCAACAAACTCAGGGGAATGGATGCTATCATCACCATTTTGAAGATTAAGAAATCAAAGGTCTAAGAGGTTCTGAAACCTGTTCAAGGTCACCCAGCTATTTCTGGCAGAGCCTGAGGTTAAAGCCAAGCATACCTGTGGCTAAAGTTGTGTTCTTTCCACAGTGCTTTTGATTAGAACCCCCAGGAAAGACAGCTCTGCCTTTCCTTTTTAAAACAGACAGACAGAGGCAATTTGGAACTGAGTTGTTCCAGACAGAACCACCATCTGTGAAGAGGTAGTATCATGGCACCTGATGGAAGATGCGTTGGGGGTAATCTGTTTTGGCATCCATGCCCCATGGTGCTGCCCCTCTGAACACCACTTTGCACTTTCAGATACATGGTCTATTGTTCAGACCCTGGAGGCATGTTCCCTCACAGGAAGTCCAGGCTTGAAGAAGGCACAAATTTTCCTGCACGGTTGCAAGGTCCCCAGATCAAAGTCCCCAAAGCCTTGGTGGACCTTGATTAGGCTTTGGTCCCTTGAGAACCAGTGGGTGTCAATCCTTAGCCAGGCCTGAGTTTGCCACTCCTTTGAGCTGTATTGCACCATTTAAGAGTGTTGAGTTGACTATGATGATCAACATGTGATGAATGTGTGTGTTGGCATGTGTATCCGGTCTTATATATACATTATGTGTGGCTTAACGTGTGCCGACAATGTTGGAAAGAGGGAAATTCTGAAGCAACAGCTATTGATCTTTCTGGGTGTTTGCATTGCTGCGGGTGGAGGAGGAAGTGGCTACTGCAGGGCTGCCAGCCAGCTCTGCTGTCCCCGGTTCACACTCCCCGACAGCCTGTGAAGGCAGCACTTATGGTTGGGATCACGCGTCTCTGTGCTTGGGCTCAGACTGCGAGGAATCGGAGGCCTCGACGAGCCGCTGGAGTCCTCCTGGCAGTCTCTGAGGCATGGTCTGCTGCCAGATCACCGCCTCCCAGACGAATGTGTGAGTGAGTGCTCTAACTCAACCCAAAAGAGCTTTTGAGAAATCAAAGGCAAATCTTTAGAAAGTGAGGGGAAAATGCTTTTGTGAATTACTTTTTTCAGCTTCTGGAAGTTACTTGAAACTTCCAGTTGGGATTCCAGTATTGAACCTGCTAGGGTTTCCTGCTCCTCCTACTGCACCTTGCTGAGCTCCTGGCACTCTTGGGACTGAGCTGTTGCCTGCAACAGCGAAGTGGAAGGTTCTGGATGTATCTGGGTGCCCGGTTGTGTATTGTGCAGAGAAGACCCTTGGGATAGTATTGCTTTATTCTCCCCCAAATCCACCAAGAACACAGTTATGACCAGATTAATATCCAGAAAGGCCTATTCTAATATTTAAAGCTAAGAATAAATAGCACAAAAGTCTCAGCATCTTGTGATCTGTAAATGAAACTAAGGCAGATGATTTACGACTCTTAAATGAATATATGAAGACACTTACGGAACACAACATGGAGCTCTATGAGGCTATTGTATGGGGTTTCCTAGAAATCTCTACTATCCATGGGAAGTTTATTAAGCGCAGGAACCACATAACATTTCTCCTCACTGTGGTTATTTGATTATGAGGTTTTAACTTTCCTGCATTTTACCCAACATAGTATTTTCTTACAGAGTTACAACATGCTGAGATTCCGAGGTAATCCCACAGGGAGAGATACAATTAGGAATCAGATGGTGTAACACATTCTTTGTCCTTATGATTGGCATATGTGTGGACATCCACAGTGGGAAAATAGTGCTGATGTAGGTTCTCTGAGTTTGGTTTTTTACTTTTGCAGAATCATATTTGCAGATTTTAGTTATCCCATCATAAGCCACAATATTTTATGCCTCAGCATTATGGTAACATTAAGGCATTGGCTTCTAGGATAATGACTATTGCTTCTGTAGCAATCTGCTCTTGACACCCTGATAATATTTCATACTTATCAGGTTTTTGACCTCTGAGGCTATATCTACATAATTCCAAAACATATTATCATTTCAGTATAAAACTTAAAAAAAAGAGAAAAAGCGATTAATGAGTTGCCTAGTGCTATATAGATAAAAATATCTAGATAATCAACCTAACATTTGATTTGGCTTGATTGATTAATTAATTAAACATTTATTGAGCCAGCCTGCACTAGATGCTGCCATGCTGAGTCTGATAGTCAGGGGCCTGGAAGGTAATTTGCAAATGTTGATCCTGCCTGCAAGTGGGACTGGGAGAACACAGGATACACCAGCCACCCTTGTCAGCCTCTCCCTCACCTCACCCAGCACCAAAATGTGTGCCCCTGGGAAGTCAGAAGTTTCAACACTCAGTCCTGGAAATGCTGTGGCAACTGGTCTCTGTGTGTGCCTGTGTGTGTGGCACATTGAGTATGAATGTATGTACACACATGTATATTTGTGTGCACATGCACACAGGTGGGCTGTGCAGATCAAGGGAGGCAGAAGTCCCAGTCTTAGTGAGAGTGTTAATTAGTACATACTCCATGGAGTACAATACAGTCATATCTATCAAATTATAAGATGCACATACCTTTTGACACAGCCATTCAACTTCTAGGAATTTATCCTGAAGATATTCTGATACATATGCCAATGATGATACTCAGAGATATTCATTGTACATTCATTCATCAAATATTTAATGAGTTTCTGCTGCATTTCAGGTACTGTTCAGGACACTGGAGTGAACAAAACAGACTAGTTTTGACCCCCAGGAGCTTATATTCCCACTGGGGGAGGCAGATGATAAACAAATCCTGGTTGCCTGGGATAGCCACATTTATGTCCTAGTATAACTGTTAATTCCCTCTTCTGCTCTCAGAAGCATCCCAGTCTTTAGGATAAATGATGCGGTCACCCTGAGATGGTGTTGATAAGTGCTAGGAAAAAAACCAAACCAAACCAAAACAGTAAGAACAAGGGAAAGAGTGACTGAAGCATCTGCTATTTTATGTATTATTCATTGCAGTGTTTGTAGTAGCAAAAAAATTGGAAACAACCTGAACGTCCATCAATTAGAGACTGGTTAATAAGTTATGTTGCATTCATACAATAGAATAGTATGTAGCTGTCAAAAGGAATGAGACAGAATTATGTTTACTGCTGTGGAACAATTTCAAAGATATACTGTTAAGTGAAAATAGCAAGATACAGAACAGCATGTATAGTACAATACCACTGCATATATAAAGAAATAGGGTGTTTATTCATGGATGTGTTTGGCCATGCATAAAAAACTGTGGAAGGACATAAAAAATGGGTAACAGTGGGTGCCTTCAGAAAGGAAAATGGGGCACTGAAGGTTAGGTATGGAGGGAGACTTGCTTTTCACTGTACACTAGTTTATATTCTTTGACTTTTAAAAAGTTGTGTGCACATATTACCTATGAAAAATAACAATAGGAAAGAAGGAAAATTTCTCAAGTCTAGCTATGTATGAAGTGTAGGACTCTTCAAGTAAAGTTCTCACTCATGCCGTGTTAGAATCCCTTTGGGAACATTTAAAGTACTGATGTCTGTGCTTCACTCACAGATATTCTGATTCTCTTGGTTGTGGATGGGGCCTGGGTGTTGGCATTTAAAAGACTAAAGTTGCCCAAGTGATTCTAATGTGCAGTTGGAGTTGGGAACCAACAACACATCTCAAACCTTAATGCGTGCATGAATCATCTGGGGATCTTGATAAAGTACAGATTCTAATTCAGTAGATCTGGAAGGAGCATTTCTAACAAAATTCTGCATTTTTTTAGGTTCCAGGTAATGCTGATGCAGTTGGTCCACAGAACATATTGGTAGTAGCACATGGCTAGAATATATTTGGTTCAGAACAGACAGTCCCTGTGCCTTTGCTTACATATATCTGGAGATAAGGTGCTCACTCCTTTTTGAATGTTGCTGTTTAAGGAAAGAGTGTGTGTGGATGAATAGCTTTTCTTAACTGGAAGATCTGAATGCTATTAAAGTGGATCCTGGGCTTAAATCTTATATTTTTATTATTCATCTAGGACTTCTGTTGTAAGAGTACAAAGCATGTTCTAGTGTGATGGTTCATTCACTCATTTATGCAGGAAGCTGGGTTACAATATCATTCCATGGGTGATCTTGGGGAAACCCATAAACCATGGGTAGTTCAGAGAAGGCTTTGAAGACTTGGGTAGGTGGCCTTGAGAGCCACCCATGGAGAACATAAAAGACTTTAGACAGAAAAGGAAGTGGAGAATGATGTCAATAAGATGGCAGAATGGGAATTTTCTACCTCATTTCCCTCTGGTGCACCAATTTTGACAACCACCCATGGATGAGAGTATCTCTGTGTGAGTCCAAGAGTCCAGTGGAGAAGTTCCAGCACACAGTTGGATCATAAAATCTGAGAACAGATGTACTGGAGAGGGTAAGAACAGTTTCACTTTACCCACATCTTCCATCCCCCAAGGTGCCACAGATCAATGCCAAGAGAGACTCCCTCAGCCTGCAGTTCCTCCCACAGGGGAAAGTGAGAGCATAGTGAGTGAGTGCCCAGCTTCCCCAGCTGTGTAGTATGCTGCCCAGGTGGCCCACATCTTTCTCATCCTATCTAGAATACTGAGGAGACCAGCATGGCTTAGTGGTTGGGAGAGGCTTGAAGCAGGGAAGAGAGGCAGAGACTCACAGCAACTGGGGATCAGAACTCAACAAGGACCCACAGTTCTACTAAATGCTTCACAGACTCCACCAGACCTGCCCACAGCTGCTTGAATTGCTTCATCTGCAGGTGCCCCTGCCCCCAACTGGCCTATGAGCACCCTAACTCTCCATGCACCTCATCTTTCCTCATGTCATAACTAGCTCCCTGTGTTTGGCCCTTGACAGCAAGTGTGAACCTTTGTAGATGGCTAGCAAGCAAGTGTAGTCAGCCAGTTCGACTCTGTGGGATTGGTAGGAGGCACACAAACTTGAGCATTTCAGGACACTGCCCTAGGGAAAACAAAAGGGAGGTTCTCAGCACCTGACCTAGCTTTGCAGGATTAAGAGAAGACATACAATCTTAAGAATTCTCCCAAAGAGGGAACAAGAGGAGTGGAATGAGTGCGTCCATAGTAAAGGTCTGAGAGTGCCTCAAAATCCCTAGGCAAGATGACTGGTGAAGGTGTTTGTCTTCTGAAGCTGGTTGGTAAAGATTAGAGGAGGTGACTGCTTCTTAAATACAAAGATAGCAATACAAGACTTCAAGAAACATGAAAATCAAGGAAACATGACACCACCAATGGAGCACAATTTCCCAGTAATTGATCCCAAAGAAATGGAGACCTATGAAAATTGCCTGACAAAAAATTCAAAATAATTGTTTTAAGGAAGCTCAGATAGCTAGAAGAGAATACAGATAGAAATTAGAAAAACAATAAATGAACAAAACTAGAATTTTGGCAAAGAGATAGACATCATAAAAGAGAACCAAACAGAAATTTTGGAGCTGAAGAAAATAAAGAATGAAGTGAAAAATGCAATACAGAGCTTCAACAGTAGGCTTGATAAGGCAGAAGAATGACTCTGTGAACTTGAGAACTTGAAGACAGAGTATTTGAAATTATCCTGTCAGAGAGGAAAAGAGGAAAAAAAAAAAAAAGAAAAGGCATAAAGAAAGCTTATAGGATTTATAAGACACCACCATCAAGAGAAATAATTACACATTATAGGGATTTTGGAGGAAGAAGAGAAAGGGGCAAAAGCTATTTAAAGAAATAGTGGTTGGAGGAGAGGGAGAAGGGAGGGAGGTTTCGGTAATGGGCCACAATAATCAACCACATTGTATATCAACAAAATAAAATTAAAAAAAAAAGAAATAGTGGCCGAAAACTTCCCAAATATTGGTAAATATATGGACATCTAGGTATGTAAAGATCAAAAGTTCCCAAACACGTTTAATCTTAAGAGGATTTCAATGGGGGCACATTATAAAAAAATAGTCAAAAAATGGGTCACATACAAGGGAGCCCCCATTTTTCAGCACAAATCTTGCAAGCTGTGAAAGAGTGGGATGATATATTCAAAGTGCTACAGAAAAAAACTGCCAACCAAGAATACTTTACCTGGAAAAGCTCTCATTCAGAAATGAAGAAAAGATAAAGACTTTCCCAGACAAACCAAAAGTTGAAGAAGTTCATCAAAACTAGACCTGCCTTATAAATGTTAAAGGGAGTTCCTCAAGCTGAAACAATAATTAGTAACATTAGAACATATAAAAGTATAAAACTCAATGGTAAAGTTAAGTATATAGTCAAATTCAGAATACTGTAATACTGTAATGGTGTATAAATCAATTTTAACTCAAGCATAAACATTAAAAGACAAAAATATTAAAAACAACTATAGCTACAATAATTTGTTAATGTATATACAGTATAAAAAGAAGTAAACTATTACATCAAAAGCATAAAATGTGGGGAGAGGAGTAAGAGAGTAGTGCTATTATGTGTGATCAGAGTTAAGTTGTTATCAGCTTAAAATAGACCGTTATAACTATAAGATGTTTTATGTAAGGCCTGTGGTAACCACAAAGCAAAAAACCTCTAGTAGATATGTAAAATGTAAAGAGAAGGAATCAAATCATATCACTATACAGAGTCATCAGGTCACAAAGGAAGATAGAAAGAGAGGAAGAATAGAACAAAGGAACTCAAAACAGCCAGGAAACAATTAACAAAATGGCAATAGTAAGTCCCTATCTATCAATAATTGCTTTAAACATAGTGGATTAAATTCTCCAATCAAAAGATATAGAGTGGCTGAATGGATATTAAAAAAAAAATGACTGAGCTGTATGCTACCTACAAGTGACTCACTTTAACTTTAAAGACACACATAGACTAAAAGTGAAGATATGGAAAAAGATATTCCATGTAAACAGTAAACAAAATAGAGCAGGGGTGGCTATACTTATATCAGACAAAATAGATGTGAAGTCAAAAACTGTCACAAGAAACCAAGAAGGTCATTGTATAATAATAAAAAAGTCAATTGATCAGGGGGATATAACAATTATAAATATATATGCACCCAACATTGGAACTAATTTGCTAAAAATATAAAGCAAATATTAACAGACTTGAAGGGAGAAATAGACAGCAATACAGTATTGGAAGGGGACTTCAATACCCCACTTTCAACAATGGACAGATCATGCAGACAATCAATAAGGAAACATTGGACTTGAACTATCTCTTAGATCAAATGGACCTAACAGATATATTAGAACATTCCATCCAATAGCAACCAAGTACACACTCTTCTCAAGCACACGTGGAACACTATCCAGGATAGATTATATATTAGGCCATAAAGCAGGTTCTAACAAATTTCAAGTATCTTTTCTGACTACAATGGTATTAAACTAGAAATCAGTAACAGGAGGAAAACTGGAAAATTCACAAATATATGGGAATTAAACAACGTACTCCTGAACAACTGTATTAATTCACTCATGGTTTTATAGCAAAATACCATAAACTGGGTGGCTTATAAACAATAAACATTTATTTCTCATTGTTCTGGAGGCTGAGAAGTTCAAGATCAAGGCATTGACAGTTTCGGTGTCTGGTGAGGACCTGTCCCCCCCCCCCATAGGCTGAAACCTCACATGGAGGAATGGAGGAAGGGGCTAGCTAGCTCTCTGAGGTCTCTTTTCTATGGAACAAATCTAATCATGAGGGCTCTACCCTCATGATCTAATCACCTTCCAAAGGCCCAACCTCTTATTACTATCACCTTAGGAGTTAGAATTTCAAAAAGGACACAAACATTTAGACCATAGAAACAACCAGTAGGTCAAAGAAGAAATCAAAAAGGAAATCAAAAAAAATCTTGAGACAAACAAAAATGGAAATTAAACAAACTGAAACTTATGGGATGTAGCAAAAGCAGTATACAAGGGAAATTTATATAGATAAATGCATACATTAGGAAAAAAAGGAAGATCTTAAATAAACAATCAAACTTTATATCTTAAGGAAATGTGAAAGAAGAACAAACTAGGCCCAAAGTAAGCAGACAGAAGGAAATAAATGAAACTGTGACTAGAAAAACAACAGAAAAGGTCAATGAAATGAAGAGTTTGTTTTTTGAAAAGATGAATAAAATTGACAACCTTTAGCTAGACTAAGAAAAAAAGAGACAGAGAACTCAAAATCAGAATTGAAAGAGGAGGCATTACAACTGATAACACAGAAATACAAAGAATCAAAGGAGTACTATAAACAATTATATGCTGCTGTTGATTGATTGAATTGTTATCCTAGAGTCCATATATTAGAAGCTTAATTCCCACTGTAACTGTTGAGGGTGGGAAATCCTATTATGGTAATTGAAAGGTGGGGCCTTAAAGAGGTGATTAAGTTGATGGTTTAGTGGTGGTCATTGGGATGGTTCTGAGGGCTTTAAAAGGACAGCTCATGAGGAGCTATCTCTCTCTCTGCTTCACCATTTTCTACCATGTGAGACCCCAGCATTGCTGTAAAGCCACCACCAATGAAGACCCTCCACAGATGTGTTCCCTGGACTTTGGACTTCCTAGCTTCTGAAACTGTATGTAGTAAATTTCTTTTTCTTTATAAAACACCCAGTTCCCTGTATTTTGTTATAAGCAACAGAAATGGACTAATACATATTTAAACAAAATTGATAGCCTGGAAGAAACGGACAAATTCCTAGAAACTTACAACATGGCTGAATCATGAAGACGTACAACATATTGAGACTGAGTCATGAAGAAATAGAAAATTTGAACAGGCCAGTGACAAGCAAGGAAATTGAATCAGTAATCAAAAAATCTCCCAGCAAAGAAAATCCCAGGACCAAATGGTTCTACTGGTGAATTCTACCAAGCACTCAAAGAAGAATTAATGCTAATTCTTCTCAAACTCTTCAACAAAATTGAAGAGAAGAAAATACTTCTTGACATTTTGTGAGGCCAATATTACCCTGATACCAAAGCCAGACAAAGATACAATAAAAAAAGAAAATTACTGGCCAATATCCCTGATGAACATAGATGTCAAAATCCTCAACAAAATACTAGAAAATTAAATTCAACTACACATTAAAAGGATCATATACCATGATCAAATGATATTTATCCCTGGGATGGAAGGATGGTTCAATACATGCAAATCAATAAATGTGATACATCATATTAATAGAATGAAGGCTAAAAACCATATGATCATCTCAATAGATGCAGAAAAAGCATTTGACAAAATTCAACGTTATTTTGTGATTAAAAACTCTCAACAAATTAGGTATAGAAGGAATGTACCCGAACACAATAAAGACCAGATATGACTAGCCCGCAGCTAACATCATACTCAACAGTGAAAAGATGAAGTTTTTCCTCTAAGATTCTACAAGAAAAGGATGGCCACTCTAGCCACTTCTGTTCAACACAGTACTAGAAGTCCTAGCCGGAGCAATTAGGCAAGGAAAAGAAATAAAAGGCATCCAAATCAGAAGGAGAGAAATAAAGTGGTCTCTGTTTGAAGATGACTTGATTTTATATATAGAAAACCTTACAGACTCTACTAAAAACCCATTAGAACCAGCAAATGAATTCAGTAAAGTTGCAGGATACAAAATCAGTGTACAAAAATCAGTTGTGTTTCTATACACTAACACCAAACTACCCCAAAAAGAAGTTAAGAAAACAATCCTGTTTATAATAGCATCAAAAAGAATAAAATACTTAGGAATAAATTTAACTAAGGAGTTGAAAGATCCATGCACTGAAAACTATAAAATGTTGATTAAAGAAACTGAACATGACACAAATAAATGGAAAGATATTCCATGTTCATGGGTTGGAAGAATTAATATTGTTAAAATTTTCATAGTACTCAAAGCAATCTACAGTTCAGTGTAATCCCTATCAAAATTCCAATGACATTTTTCATAGAAATAGAAAAAAATAGTCCTAATATTCACAGGAATCACAAAAGACTCTGGATAGCTAGAGCAACCTTGAGAAAGAAGAACAAAGTTGGAGGCATTACACTTCCTGACTTCAAATTATATTACAAAGCTATAGTAATCAAAACAGTATGATACTGGTACAAAAACAGACATATAGACTAATGGAACAGAACAGATAGCCTAGAAATAAACCCACACATATAAGACTGATTTATCTTCAACAAAGGTGACAAGAATACATAATGGGAAAGGATAGTCTCTTTAGTAAATGGTGTTGAGAGAGCTGTGTATCCACATGCAAAAGGATAATAATGGACCCTTAGACATATACAAAAATCAACTCAAAATGAATTAAAGACTTAAACATAAGACTCTAAGCCATAAAACTCCTAGAAGAAAACATAGGGGAAAAGCCCCTAACATGGGTCTTGGCACTCATTTTTTAAATATGACACCAAAAGCTCAGACTACAAAAGCAAAAAGAAATAAATGGGACTTCATCAAACTAAAAAGTTTCTGCACAGCAAAGGAAACAATCAATAGGGTGAAAAAGTACTCTGTGAACTGGGAAAACCATATGTCTAATAAGGGGTTAATATCCAAAATATGTAAAGAATTCACATAACTCAAGAGCAGAAAAATGAATAACCGATTAAAAAATGAGAAAAAAACCTGATTGGACATTTCTTCAAAGAAGACATAAAAATGGCCAACAGGTATATGAAAAGGTGTTCAACATCACTAATCATCAGGGAAATGCAAACCAAAACCACTGTTAGATATTTCCTCAATCTGTGAGGAGTCAAAAGATAAGAAGTCAAGATACCAAGAAGTCAAGAGATAACAAGTGTAGGCGAGAGTGTGGAGCAAAGGGAATCCTTGTACGCTGTTGGTGAGAGTGTGAATTGGTGCAACCATGTGGGAAACAATATGGAGATTCCTAAAGAAATTAAAAATAGAACTACCGTATGACTCAGTAATTCCTCTTCTGGGTATATACCCAACAGAGATGAAATCACCACCTCAGAAAGATATCTGCACTCCCATGTTCATTGCTGCATTCTTCATAATAGGCAAGATCTGAAAAAAACTGAAGTGTCTGTCAATAGGCGAATGGACAAAGAAACTAAGATATATGTAAGGGTACTTCAGAAAGTTGGTGGAGAATGGAATTAAAAGATAAATGAATCCTTCTGTGAACTTTTTGAAGTACCTTTGTGTGAGTGTGCGCATGCACATGCGCACGTGTGAGTAATGGAATATTATTCAGCCTTAGAAAAGAAGATTCTGCCGTTTGCTACAACATGGATGAACCTGAAGGACATGCTAAGTGAAATAAGCCAGACATAAAAAGAAAACTACTGTATGATCTCACTTATATGTGGAATCTAAGAAAGGTCATAGCAACAGAGACTGGAATAGTGTTCACCAGGAGCTAGCGGGTGGGAGTAATAGGGGAGATGTCGGTCAAAGGGTACAAAATTTCAGTTCTGCAGGGTGAATAAGTTCTGGGGATCTAATGTATAGCATGGTGACTATAGTTAATAATAATGTATCAGACACTTGAAATTTTGCTAAGAAAGTAGATCTTAAGTGTTCTCCCTATATGCACACACAAACGTACACACAAAAAGGTAACTGTGAGATGATGGATATGTTAATTAGCTTTATCGTGGTAATCATTTCACAATGTATATGCCTATCAAATGATCATGTTGTATACTTTAAATGTATACAATTTTTATTTGTCAATCTGTGCTTGGTACCGGGCAGCTGCTTGGTGCTCCTGAAGATCCCTGACAGACAGAGTCATCTTCCTGAAAGCAGAGATGGCCTTGGCTGGGCACTAACAAAACCATGTCTCTTCTAGGCAGGTGCAATTTGAGCAAGTGTCCACCATCAGGTTGTGGCAGCTGTCCTTGGTCAGCCTCAGTAGGAGTCTCTCACGAGCTACAGATGTGTCCAGGGCCCCCTCCAGCCTGAGAGTTTGTTGTTATGGTTGAATGAAAAACCTTAAGAAAATGGGAATTGGTACTTTCCTTTGTCAGTTTCACAGTCTTCAATCTGTAGCTGCTCAGAGTGACTTTGCCAAGTCACAGGACTTTTCCCTTTCTATGTGGGTGGGTGAAACATCTATCTTTGGACCTTTTGGACTTCCATGAGGAGTGGAAGCAAAATATCTAGGGGTGGTTTGTTGCACCGAGGAAGCAAGAAGAAAACACACCTCTTTCTACCTGCAGGGGCTGCCTCAGAATAGAGCTGGACCATGAGGTTGCGGAAAGGGTGGGAAGGCATGGGAGACACAAAGAGATTCTTTCCTTCCAGGCTGGCTACGAGGGGAACCTGTCCCTGATTTTGCTGCTATCAGAAGATACCTAATCAGGTGAGGAATGAGGGTTTGAGACACTGTAGGAGAAAATGAAATCTACAAAGTGTGGAAGTTCAAGAGAGTTTTCAGGATAGGTGTTGAAAGTGGACTCCCAGACATTACTCTTCAGCATGCCTTGCACATTCCTGCCCTTTCCCTGCAATGCTTTCCTCCGCCCTCACTGCTTAGCCCTCCCTGATGGAAGGGGCCTCCTTCCATAATGCCTCTTGACCTCCTGCCCACCTCCTCCATTCTCCACCCTGAGCAGGCAGAGTCCAGCTCTCCTACTCTGTATATTCAGGGCTCCTGTGAACTTAACACTGTTGTTTATCCACATATCCTGCATAAGGCCTGAGCTCCTAGCCAGAGTCCCAAACAGCCTTTTCTGTTTGTTAGAGTGATATCTAAGACTTTTGCATTCCCTAATCCCCCAGTGCCTAGCCTAGAGTAACAGCATTGCTGGATTTAATTAGCAAGGTGGGCAAAAGACAAAAGCAAATTGGAGGTGACCAAAGCAATTCTTCCACTTACAGACACAAATACCTGCCTGCAGCTCCTGTCTCATGGAAAGACTCTGGTGGGATGAGCTCTTTACTTTTCAGTTAACAAGAAATTAAGAAAACTGAGCTGGAGAAATGCCAATCCTACGTCAGCCTTAGGGAATCATTGTGTGCCTTCCCCATTTCACCCCAGTTAGCCCTATTTGCCTGTAACCCAGAAGGAGGCCAGACCCAGGGCACAGGCCTGCAGGCCAGGCCAAGGCCCAGTGTCGAGGGGGATTTATTAGTGCCAAACCCAGAATGAGAAGCAAATTTGAGCCCGGAAAGTCAGAGTTAAGGTCCAAACTAAACAGAAGTAGCTCTGGATCAGCACTAAGAACAGTTCTTGAGGCCTGTGGTTGAATGTACAGAACTTCCCTTTTTCAAACTTCTTTTCATTCAGGCGAATGACCTGGTGAATTGGGCAGTTTAGAAAATCCTTTTGTTGGGCTTTGGATTCTAAGCATCAAGGATTCCTGGGTATATTTCTTGTGGTTTTCATGTCTGTCTTCCTCAGTGGCTGTAAGCCCTTTCAGAGTGGAGACCAAGTCTTATTCCTAGTATCTCTGGCATGTAACACTTGTAGATATTCAATAAATATTGAATGACACAGTGAATGTTTAATATTTTACATCAACCGAATTCCCTTCATTTCCTTTGCTTGATCTTTGGGATTGACTTTTCTGACCCTGGACTGCACTCTGGCTCTGTTTAACTCCACTGTAATAATTTAGTGGGAAAGGCCTAAGACTGTCTCCCGACACTTAACTTACAGCCCAGGATGAAGTATAGAAGAGGCCCTCAGTAAATGCTAGGACACTGAACCAGCTAAAAAACATAGTCCATGTTTTACCTGTAATAGGTCAGAATCACCTTAGCCGGGGTTGCTGGCCTGCTGTCAAGGAAATTGCTTTTCTACCCTGTTGGAGCCTAAATCAGCCAGTCCCTGCTGACCCCTAGGACAGAATTGACTAAGTTACCTCGTATAGGCTCAACTTTTGAAAGATTCGATTTTCCTAGTTTCCCTCCAGGTCTTGAACTGAGTCAGTGACTGATTAGCTCTAGAATAGTCATGTGCTGGTTGTATTTATAGCACTAATTAATTAATACAGGTAAAGAGCTAGGAAGATAAAGTGCTATGAGAGTGTGGTGTCTTAAAATGACTATTAGCTCATGGGCTGGGGACCTTTGAATGTGAACTTATGGGCAAAAATGTGCCACCACAGGTGGAGCCTTTTAAAAAGCATCAACTTGATTACGGAAGACATAAATTAACTGGAGGAAGTAGCGCTCCAGTCGGTGACAGACTGTCGTCAGAATCCTTCCCCGTTTGGTTTCCATTTAAATCGACACATATGGCGAGGGGTTGTTTAAGGGTTTCAAGCATACGTGCACTCTCCTGCAGAAATATGGATGCCTCCGTTGAAGTGAACTCAGTAGGTGGTGTGGCTTCTCTTCCACAACAGGACATGAGCCCCGCAAGGGTTAAGGAGCCCAAAGAGAGTGACTTGTTTCTTGGTATTACATTTCGTCGAAAGTCCCTGAAACCCATCAAAATTGTAGTTTTGACATGGATGCCTGGAAAGAATTGGTAGCACCAAGGCCCGGCCTGAGGAGCTAGTGATCTGGTGATGGCTTGGAGCAGCCTTCCGGATTTTTCATGTAGTAAGAGGAGCCATGTAGAAAAGATTTGCTGCTGTTGGGGTCCCAATGTCCAGGAACTCTGTGAGGGCAGGAAGCCACACAAAATGGGATGGAGTCTTGGGGATATTTTGAGCAATGTAAGGCCAGGTTTGGGGTGGCTTCAGAAGCTCTGCTGGGTCCTGAATCTGTTCTGGTCTTGCCTGGTCTCCCCGAGTGGAAATGCCCATCAATCCTGATGGAAATACTTCTCTGAAATGTCTGAGTCAGTCAAGAAAACAGCTTGGGGGTTACTTGGGAGGAGGTGAGGGGCTTTGAGCTTTTTGGGAAAGAGCTTCACCCACCTGGAGGGGTTTCAGCAGAGTTATCACCTGCCGGGCTGACCCCGTGGCTCACTCAGGAGAGTGCGGCGCTGGGAGTGCCGAGGCCGCGGGTTCGGATCCTATATAGGGATGGTCGGTGCGCTCACTGGCTGAGCACGGTGCGGACAACACCAAGCCAAGGGTTGCGATCCTCTTACCGGTCACAAAAACAAAACAAAACAAAAAAAGAGTTATCACCTGCCTATGAAAAAGTCATCCCCCGGGTGAGTGCAGCAATCTCGGCCCAGGGCTTGGAGAGCAGGTCTTATCTGCACATATACACTTAGCAGGGCAATTTTGTGCAGTGAACAACCAGAACAACTGTAAGAAGCATCCTGCGTCTCAGGTGGGGCTTCCTCATGACAACCTTTGCTGTGCAAAGATGAAGGGGTGGCACCATATCTAGAGTGACCCTGGGAGAAGGGCCACCCTGAACCCCCAGACACTTGCTTCAAGAATAAGTTTACTGCATCAGTTGAAGTCCAATCAGTAAAGCACTCCAAGGTTTTCCAAAACAGGGAATTTAATACAGGGAATTGGTTACAAAGGTGTTAGAAAAGTGGGTGGAGAGAAAGAGTATGGCAAGGTTACCCAGTGATTAACAGCTATTGTGAGCTGCTACCACCCCAGGGGCTAGAGAAACAATGGGGAAAGTAGAGTTAGCCAGCACTCATGGTTTGGTGCACTGAGACTGATGCTAAGAACAAGCTGCCTGAGCAGAAACCAGGCCTGCTTTCTGGTCTGCTGCTACTCTCACTGTTACTGCCTTGGCTGCTGTCCCCTTCCCTGCTGGCCCTTCTCCACTGCTACTACTGCTAGTTCTGCTAGAGGAGCCTCAGAAGCTGGGAAAAATGGCTTCTCTCTTCCTTGTGACTTCCATGCCAGGGTTTCCTATTACTGGCACCTAGCCTGAAGTCAGCCAGCTAGTAAAGGAATGTGGAAAATGTAATTTCCCGATGCTAGAGAGGCTTGCATAGAGGGTGAGTTTTCGCTGAGAATAGCACACACTCTCCTGCACATTACCTACATCCATCTTGTTTTTCTTTGTGGCTTAATATCTGAAAATTAGAGAATTTGACAGATAGTGACTATATACCTACTGCATGTCAGGCACTGTGATAGGACCTGGAGATACATTGGTGAACAAAGCAGAATTCCTGATGAGATACAGCTAATAGGCAAGGGAGAAATAGTTTGTGCTGTATGAGTACATTCCTAAGGCCGGGTACTGGGCTAAATATTGACATTCATGCTTCCATTCAGTTCTCACAACAGCTCTATGAGTTTTCACATGAGGTGATAGAGGCTCAGGTCATTAATCCTGAGATAGCTAGCTTACCCAAGATCATATCCACCGGGAAGTGTGCCAACCTTTGAGAATTCATGCAAAGTCCTTGCCAATGTGGGTGCAAGACAAGGCTCTCATTTGCCATCCCAGGTAAAGAGACTTTGAAAGGCCTATCTTGGACCTTGTCTAATGGGACAATAAGATGTTACCACAAAGTGGTGGTCCCAGCAAGTGTGGTCGCTGATGCTGCTCCACATCCTGGCACCCTTTATGGCTAATCCCCAGTGCCCCACCAATCAGTGCAGGGCTCTCCCTCCTCAGAGCTCCTAGAGGAGTTATTGGCACTCCTGTCTGGGATCTTGTGGGAGCAAGGTGGGTATCATTCCTAACATTTCTGTGCTGGAGCCTCTTCTCTTTCTGGTGGGTGCTGGGGAAGAGCTCCATTGTACCTATCTTTGTGTCCCTTGAGCCTAGCATAGTGTCCTGCACATAGCAAGGGCCCAGGAGGACATTATTCAAGTACATATACCTACATATATTTAAATACTTGTATACCTATATAAAAAGGCAAATCTGTGCAAGCCATATTTGATTGTCTTCAAAAGTAGATTCAGCCAAAAGAACTGCAAACAGGGACTTGAGTAGATGTCGGTATGCCCATGTTCAGAGCAGCATTGTTCATAATAGCGAAAAGGTGGAAGCAACCCAAGCAACCCATTGACAGATGAATGGGTAAACAAAAGGTGGTATGCCCATACACTGGAATATTACTCAGCCTGAAAAAGGAAGGATATTCTGACCCATGCTACAACGTGGATGAATCTTGAAGATGCATGCTAAGTGAAATAAGCCAGACACAAAAGGACAAATACTGTGAGATCCCACTTACGTGAAATACTCAGAGCGGTCAAATTCATAGAGACAGACAATAGAATGGCGGTTGCCAAGGGCTGGGGAGAGAGAAGAATGGGGAGTTATTGTTCAATAGTTCAATCTTTGCAGAGTTTCAGCTTTTCAAGATGAAAGGAGTTGTGGAGCTGAATGGTGGGGATGGTTGCACACGATGTGAATGTGCTTAATGCCACAGAACTGAGGGAGGTTGGGAATAATTGGGTGGGGACATGGGGTACAAGTACAATCTGTGGTAATGGGTATACAGCCAGTATGAATCCGGCCCCCACATCATGGGCACGAGGGGTGACAATCAGCTTTGTTATCTCATGAATATTCATAACCAATAAAAAAAGCTGGTTAAAATGGTTGATGGAGTTTGGATGTGTTGTCCCCTCCAAAACTCACGTGGAAATTTGATCTCCAATGTGGCAGTGTTGGAAACTGATTGAGTCAGGGGGGAAGATCCCTCATGAATGGATTAATACTCTCCCTGGGGGAGGGGGGATTAATGAGTGAGTTCTCGCTCTATTAGTTCCCACGAGAGCTCGTTGCTTAAAAAGACCCTGGCACCTTCTCTCTTGCTCTTGCTTCCTCTCTCTTGCTTGCTCTCGCCATGTGATCTGCTTGTACCCGCCGGCAGCCTGCCACTTTCTGCCATGAGTGGAAGCAGCCTGAGGCCCGTGCCAGATGCAACCATCCCAGAATCGTAAGCCAAATAAACCTCTTTCCTTTATAAATTACTCAGTCTCAGGTATTTCTGTTATAGCAACACAAAACGGACTAAAACAATGGTAAATTTTATGTCATATATATTTTACCACAATTAAAATAGAAGTAAATTTAGGATTCTCTGCATAGTGGCAACCTGGTCTGTGATGTCTCCTGACACTTCTGACCTGAGAATCCTGCTTGGGAAAGGTCCTTGAGAAAGCAGGGAGGTCTATCCCCTGCCTCTGTGAAGGCCAGGAATTCCCCAGCTTACTTCTGGTTGTTGAAATAATGGGTTTGTAGCTGCTTGGGCCTTTATTTGAACCCTGAGAGAGGCATACTGTCCCTGCTAAGGTAGAGCTTCTGGAGGCACAGTGAGGGGTGGAGTGCAAGCCCTTTTGATGCTTGTCTTAGTAGCATGCCCTGGGGCTATGCCCATCGGTACCCATCAGGATTCTTTGCTGACAGGTGAATGAAACTCCTGCAAATATCAGCCCACTAGGTATATCCCTGAAGGCTCCCAGACAGCTCAGGAGAGGCTGGGAAGGCTGGAGACCCAGGTTTGGGGACAGGAAAGGAAGCAGGTGGCTCGAGGTTTTTGGGTAGTGTGGTGGACAATGGTAGATAGCTGGTGGCCTCTGCAAATCCAGGCACCAGGGCTGGAATGGAAAGTCTCCCTCCCTGCATCATTTCCTCAAGACACCAGGCCTTGGGTAGCCTGATCAGCCAAGTGTGGACAAGGCTGCCTCTTGGCTAGGAGAGGGCAGAACACTCAAGGGAAAGAGAAGTCCTTTGAAGAAAATCAGACCTGAGAGGAAGGGGTAATGGATGTTAAGCAGCCAAAATGGCAAATGTCCACGTGAACAAGGGCTCCCTCCCTGCTGAGACCACATGGGCACACAAAGTATCCCATTCTCCCCCTGCTCCAGACAGGCCTGGAGATCAGGAGAAGGATGAAGGGGCCTCCCTATGACCTTCCCTTAGACCCAGGCCAGACATTAAGGACCAGCCTAGTCCTGGATGCATCTGCCGCAGTTCCTGGGCCCCCAGTCCTCAGGCTGTGGGAAGGTATATGGGCACTGTGTCTTGGTTTGCACAGCTACCACGCCATTTCCCAGCTGTTGCCTCCTGGACTGTCTTGGGGAGAATGCTTACTGTTGTGTTTGACCCAAATCTCACAAATCTCCAGGAGGAGCAAAGCAGCAGTGTTTGGGGCCTTCATGAATCTTCACAGGACCCCGTGGGAGGGAAAACCATCTGCAAACCAGTGTATGACCTCGTTTGCCCTAGAAAAATATGAATCTTGGTGAACTTTTTCCTTCTTCCCAAACATGCAGTAAAATGTTGACTTCCACATAGACTTTTAAATGCACCACTGATGCGCTCGCTCCCAAGTATATCAGCAGATTTAAAAGGTTCATAAAAATTCCCTTCATATGGCTACAGTAAACTTTGTGCAGTTGTTCTGTGAGATTAGTGGTTCACAGACCATCTATTAAAGTTCGATCACTGATTTGTCTGAGACCTAATTACCACCACACTGGGGGAATGATGAAGCTTATTTATCGCCAAAGCTGGTGAATCAACATAGTCCATTAAGCCTCTGGGGCCTTATATCTCAAGGACCTTATTCCTTTGTGGAGCATGAAATGCCATTCTCTCTCTATCTTCCTGTGCTCTTGTCTCAAGCATATTGCTCATCGGTGAGCAGCTGCGGTTGCCTCAGTCTGCCAGAACTGTACTCTTGGGGTTCAGAAGGAAAATGGGAATGAGGAGCTGGCCTCTTGGGGCTTGTTGTCCATGATGTCAGCAGCAGACACCTGTGCCATCTAGATGCACTTTACAAGATGCTTATCCCTAAAACCTGACCAGCAAGAGCTTAAACAAGTAGACGGTAAATTGAAGGTTGCACATGAGGAACTAAGGTCTAAGACATTGGCAACTACAATGGCAAAGTCATGGGTGTGACATGAAGTCTGGGGGGAAGCTGGGGTTGCACTACACCAAGTACACTGTCACTCCAGGGCTTTTGCGTTTTAGCTACCCTCTTCCTAGCCTGCTCTTCCCCCGATGTCTACTTTACTAACTTCCTCACCTCTCAAACCTCACTCTCTTATGGTTTTTTTTGTGGCTGGCCGTTTTGAGGGTCTGAACCCTTGACCTTGGTGTTATAACACCATTCTCTAACCAACTGAGCTAACTGGTCAGCCCTAAACTTCACCTTCTTTATTATTATTATTAATCATGATCAAATACACGTGACATAAAATTTACCATCTTAACCATTTTTCAGTGTATAGTTCATCAGTATTAGGTACATTCACATTGTTATGCAATATGCAACCATCACCACCATCTTCTCCAGAACACTTGTCTTCTTGGAAAACTGAAACTCTGTACCCTTTAAGCACTAATTCCCTGTTCCTTTCTCCCTTCAGCCCCTGCCAACCACTATTCTACTTTCTGTCTCTATGAATTTGGTTACTCGAGGAATCTCATACAAGTGGAATCACACAAGTATTTATCTTTTTGTGACTAGCCTTTTTCACTTAGCATAATGCCCTTAAGGTTCATCTGTGTTGTAGCATGTGTCAGCATTTCATTCCTTTTTCAGGCTGAGTAATATTCCATTGTATGGATATACCACATTTTGTTCATCCATTCATCTGTCAATGGACACGTGTTGTTTTCATGTTTTGGCTGAGAATAATGCTTCTATGAACATGGATGTAGATATCTTTTTGAGACCCTGTTTTCAATTCTTTTAGGTATATACCCAGGGGTGAAACTACTGCATCATATGGTAATTCTATTTTTAATTTTTTGAGGAAACTTCATACTGTTTTCTATAGTGACTCCATCATTGCACATTCCCACGAACAGTGCACAAAGGTTTAATTTCTCCATATCCTCATCAACGCTTGTTATTTTCTTTTTCTTTCTTTTTCTTTTTTCTTTTTTTTGTTGCTTTGTAGTAGCCATCATAATGGGTGGTATTTCATCCTAATAGGATGGTATCTCATTGTGCTTTTGATTTGCTTTTCCCTAACGTTAGTGATGTTGAATAGCTTTTCATATGCTTATTGGCCATTTGTATATCTTCTCTGGAAAAATGTCTATTTAAATCCTTTGCCCATTTTTTAATCAGTTTTTTTTTTTTTTTTAGTTGAAGTTTGTTATATATTCTGGTTATTAACACCTTATCGGATTTATGATTTGCCAATATTTTCTCCCACTCCATGGTCTTCTTTCATTCTGTTGATTGTGTCTTTTGAAGTGCAGAAGTTTTACATTTTGATGTAGTCCAATTTATCTATTTTTTCTTTTGTTGCCTGTGGTTTTGGTGTCATATCCAAGAAATCATTGCCAAATCCAGTGTCATGAAATTTTTCATTATGTTTTCTTCTAAGAGTTTTATAGTTTTAGGTCTTATGTTCAGGTCTTTGATCCATTTTGAGTTATTTTTTGTATATGGTATTAAAGTAAGGGTCCAGCCTCATTCTTTTGCATGTGGATATCCAGTTTTCCCAGCAGCACTTATTGAAAAGACAGTCCTTTCCCTTTTGAAAACCATTTGACCAGGTACAGGAGGGTTTACTTCTGTGCTTTCTATTCTATTACATTGGTCTATATGTCTGTCTTTGTGCCAGCATCACATTGTTTTGATTACTGTAACTTTGCAGTAAGCTTTAAAATCAGGAAGTGGGAGGTCTCCAACTTTGTTCTTTTTCAAGGTTGCTTTGGCTAAAACCTCACCTTCTCAAAGAGTTCTCTACTCATGGCCTGAACTAGGTGAGGCAGGTCAGGAGGTGCCCAGGGTGTGAAATTTAAGGAGGCATTTAAATTTGTCAGGGTCTCAGGTGCTGACCGTGAACTTGAATGACCCTGAGAGTGAGCATCTCCTTAAATTTGGGTTCATGGTCCTCTCCTTCCTTTCTTCACCCTAGGCCCTGCCCTGTCCTATTGTCACCCTTTTAAATTTTGCAGCCCATTCTATCCTGCACCCAACAATCCCACTCCCTTCCTCTGCTCTATGTTTACCAAAGCACTTTGCACCTTTTAATATTCTGTATAATATACTTATTTATTATGTTAAATGCTATTGTCTGGCTCCCTTCACTGGAAGGTCAGCACTGCTATGGCTGAGATCTTTCTTTGATTCTCTGATGTTTCCAGTGCCTAGGGCAGGGCCTGGCACATGGTAGGCACTCAATAAATGTTTATTGGATGAATGCATGAGTGAATGAATAATATTGCTTTCTCCTGGACCTTGTGGCCTTGCCAGGCAGGGCAGAGAACCTGACCTTAGGAGGTCCTTCCTGCTAGTAACTGAGCTGAAGGACTGCTCTGGACCTCCTGGTGAAGACCATCAGGTTGGAGGGGGACTGGGGGAAGTGGAGAGAGAGAGATGGTGAGTTGTCTGGCAGTGGAGTGTACCTGCTTCGCTGCTGGCTTTACGACTTCATGCTGCTTAAGCATTATGATTCTGTGATGGATAGTCTGGTCCCCTCTGCCTCATAAGAGGACATTGAGGAAGGTACTTCACCCGCCCTACCATGCCCAGATGCAGAGCAGCGGCCCAGAAGCCAGCTTTGGCAGTCTCTCTGCTCTGGCCTCTCAGGCAGCTTCTGGGCCCATGTCCTTGTGTGCATTCTTCCAACTGTATTTCTTACAGTGAGGGGAAGTAGAGCCAAGATAGTGCCCTCAATTTAAGACTGCGTGACCCCAATTTTAGCCTTCACCTTTCTTTCAATGTTGTCTTTGATGTTATTTTATGTTGCCATGTTGAAGATTCTGCTGATGTTGACTAAGCTAAAAGCAACTTTGTGTATATGCCATGGTACTTCAAAAAATTTGTGGAAAAATGAAATTAAAAGATAATACAAAATTTTCTACACACTATTTGAAGACCCCCTGTATGTATGTAATTTCTCCCTTAGCTGAATTAAACATGTTCACACGAATAGTGTATTTAAAGAGTTTTGGCTTTTTCAACTAATTTTCTCCCCCTAGGTAATGTCCTCCTTTTGAAGTCCATGGAGACAATTTTATAATTTATTTAATAAACATTTAAGTAGCACTTACTGTGTTCTAGGCACTCTTCTAAACCCTTCCCATGTATTAACTCATTTAATCCTCACATAACTCCATGAGGTAGGTCTTGTCATCATCCCCACTTTACAGATGAAGAAAATGAGGTACAGAGAGGTAACTTGCCCAAGTAACTTCAAGGTTACTTGAAATGTCATGCCCAAGGTCACCCAGCCAGTAGGTGAAAACTATTGATCACAGCTCCAGAACCGACCAAGTCTTTGAACTTCAAGCCTAATGCAAATTGTTTGTTTTGGTTCTGCAATCATCTTAAATGGATTGTGAGGTGAAATGAAAACAGCAGTAGCAAATGATTTCATTGGAATAGTTAGCTATTGAAATAGGGGTATTGGCTGTTTAAGGTTAAGCCTAAGCAGAGTGTGTCCTGCGGACACTCCTGGCACCGCAGAATGAGGGGCCTCCTGGGAGAAGACTCACTGCAAGGGGAGAGGGGGGCACAGCCCTGGCTGCCTGACTCAGGAAACTCAGTGCAGGCAGGGGGAGGGAGGGATCTGAGAGGACCATGGTTTCCCAACCTACTGATGGCTGAAAGCGAGGAGTTAGGGAGGTGGGGAGGAGACTCCACGTGTCCACTCAGAACTTCCAGAAGCTTGTATCTGCAACTCTGAGCTACAGCTCTGTCCTGGAGATGGTCCTAAGCATTGGGTATAACAGAGATGTACAGGCTTTAGACTGGGCCTTCACTGGACCTTCTCTCACTGAGGTTACTGCAACATTAACTGAGTTTTTTTGTTTGTTTTGATTACTTTTGGATTCCTCTAACAGGACCTGGGGACAGGAGAGAGAAGATTGCAGAAATCCTAGCAGTGTGTCATCAGTATGGGAGCCAAGGGATGCCTGGGAAAGGATTTTGGTGATGGAATCAAGAGATCTGGTATCCAGTGTTAAATTTTTCCCCTTCTGTCTTATATTCCCTCCCGTTACCTCCAGGTTTTAGTCAAGTTTGTTAAACTCTCATTTCATGTTAGAAGGGCTTTAGAAAATGAGGGGAGGGCTGAAGCCCACACATAGGGCAAAGTGGACTGGAAACCAAGGGACGCCAGGCTTCCCCTCATTTTCCCAGAGCCCCACTAACACGACTTTAACAAACTTGACTAAAAACTGGGGAATGATTGGAGGGAGAATAAAATTTTCATAGGAAAGAACGGTGGCACTTATGGCAGTGGTCCAGTGGGAAGGGCGACAGCTTCAGAGAGGAATAATCAGTTCTGCCTGGATAGCCATGGCCAAACAGGGGAGGAGAGGATCCAGGATTGCCTGTCTTCTCAGGAGAAGGAGCAGAGAAGCCTCAGGAGCCTGCAGAAGCCACATGACATTTAGCAGGGGCTGTATGGAAGCCAAAGGGACCAGTTCAGGAGCACACACAGTATGCTGTGTGGAAACCAGAAAATGTTGGCGAGACTTGATAAGGTTCTGAAGTCCTACATTAGCAAGATTCGGTGAAAGTGCAATGTGTATTTACATTTTTAAAATTGAGGTAAAGTTTGGGCCGAGCCCGTGGCGCACTTGGTAGAGTGCTGCGCTGGGAGCGTGGCGACGCTCCCGCCGCGGGTTCGGATCCTATATAGGACTGACCGGTGCACTCACTGGCTGAGTGCCGGTAACGAAAAAAAAAAAAAAAAAAAAAAAATTGAGGTAAAGTTTGTATACAGTGAAGTACCCATACCCGAAGTGTACAATTCATGAGTTTTGACAAAAGTATGCACCTGGAACCACCATCACAATCAAAAAATCAAACATTTTCATCATCCCAGGAAGTTGCCTTGTGCCCCACTATAGTGAATGCCCACCACCTGTAGCCACCTACTGATCTAATTTCTATCATGATAGATGAGTTTCGTGTGTCTTGAACTTCAAATAAATGAAATCACGTAGCATGTACTTTTTTGTGTCTATCTTTCATTCAACGTAATATTTTTGAGATTCATCCATGTAATTCTGTTGGATGAATACATCAAAATGCATTTATCCCTTCATCTGTTGATGAATGTTTGGGGTTGTGTTTAATTGTACGGCTATTATGAATAAAGCTGCTATGAACATTTGTGGACAAGTTTTGTGTGGACATGAATTTTCATTTCTCTTGGGTAAATATCTAAAAGTGGAATTGCTGGGTCATGTAGTAAGTGTACGTTTAAGTTTCTAAGAAACGGCTTGTTTTCCAAATTGGTTGTACTGTTTTAACCTCCATTAGCAATGTATGAGAGTTCCAGTTTCACGTTATGGCCAACATTTGTTGTTCTCAGTCTTTTAAATTTTAGCTGTTCTAGTGTTTGTAAAGTAGTGTCTCATGATTTTTATTTGTATTTCTCAGATGATTTATGATGTACAGCACCTTCCGTGTGTTTATTAGCCATTCATACATCTTTTTTGAAAAGTCTGTTTAACTCGGTTCATTTTTTTATTGGATTGTTTAACCTATTAATGATATATATGAGTTCTTTATGTATTTTGGATACAAGTACTTCATCATATATGGGTTGTGAGTTTTTTCTCCCAATTTGTGGCTTGTCTTTTAATTTTCTTAACAGTGACTTTTGATGAGTAGAAATTTTGAATTTTGATGAAATCCAATTTGTCAGTCATTTTCTTTTAACGTGAGTGCCTTTTATATCTTCTCTAAGAGACCTTTACCTACCATAGAGCATGTAGGTATTCTCTTATTTTCTTCTAGAAGCTTTATGGTTTTAGCCTTTATGTTTAGGTATGTGATCTATCTCAAGTTGATTTTTTGTGTATAGTATGAGGGAGGAGTTGAGATTCATTTTCCCCCATATTTTTATTTAGTTCTTTCAGCACTATTTGTTGAAAAGGCTTTTATTTACCTCATTGAATTTCCTTGGTGCCTTTATTGAAAATCAATATGTGTGGGTATATTTATTTCTGAACTCTCTATTCTATTCCATTGATCCATTTGTCTCTTCTAATGCTAATCCCATATTGTCTTGATTACTCTAGCTTAGTAATTAATCATATAGCATAGTTAATTGATGATTACTCTAGCATAATTAATTTGATAGTCTTCCAACATTGTTCTTTTTCAACATTGTTTTGGCAATTACGGGTTCTTTTCATTTCCATAAAAACTTTAGAACTTAATTATAAATTTCTGTAAAGAAGTCTGTGGATTTTGATTGGGATTGCATTGAAGCTATAGATTATTATTGAGTCTTCAATATTGAGTCTTTCGATATTACAAGTAAATCAATATTGAGTTTTCCAATCCATGAACATGGTACAGGTTTTCATTTACTTAGGACTTTTAAAATTTCTCTTGTCAATGTCTTCAGAGAAAAGATCTTGCACGTACTTTCTTAATGTATTTCTAAGTATTTTATATTTTTGATGCTATGGTAAATCACATTGTTTTAAAATTTCATTTCTAACTGTTTGCTGCTGCTAGTATATAGAAATACCATTTATTTTGGTATGCTGACTTATCTTCCAACCTTACTAAATTTACTGATGTTCTAGCAATGTCTCTGTAGATTCCTTAGGGTTTTCTAAATAAACCATCATACTATTTATAAATAAATACAGTTTTACTTCTTTTTTGATCTTTTTTCTTTTTTTTATTGCACTGGCTAGAATCTCCAGGACAATGTTGAATAAACATGGTGAGAAAGAACTTTCTTGCCTTGTTTTCAATTTTAAGGGGAAAGCATTTAATATTTTACCCTTAAGTATAGTATTAGCTATAGATATATCATAGGGACCTTTTATCAGATTGATGAAGTTCATTTTTATTCCTAGTTAAATTTTTTTGTTCTACAAATAGATATCAAATCTTGATAATTTTTTTTTTTTGGTATCTAGTTGGATCAGTTTTTCCTTTCCTTTTTTCTGTTAATGTAGTGCATTATACTGATTTATTTACAATTGTTGAACCAACTTGCATTCTGTGAAAAGCCCTACTTGGTCACAATGTATTTTTTTTTTAATATATATATATTACTGGATTTTATTTGCTAATATTTTGTGAGCAATTTTTTAATAATTTAATTTAATTTAATTTTACTTCTCAAAATACATTGTACTTGATTTTCATGCCCCTTTACCCGTTCCTCTCCACCCCATCCCATCCCCCCACATCATATCTGTGCACTTCACTTAAATAGTTCAAGGAATTTTTGTGGTTATTCTGTCTTCTTCCCCCCACCCCCACCCTTTATTTGTTTATGTGTTTATTTATTTATTAATTTTTAGCTCCCACAAATAAGTGAGAATATGTGGTATTTCTCTTTCTGTGCCTGACTTGTTTCACTTAATATAATTTTCTCTAAGTCCATCCATGTTGTTGCAAATGGTAGTATTTTATTCTTTTTTATAGCAGAGTAGTATTCCATTGTGTATATATACCACAGTTTCCTTATTCACTCATCTGATGATGGACATTTGGGATGGTTCCAGCTCTTGGCTATTGTATATAGAGCTGTAATAAACATTGGAGTACAGGTATCCCTTCGGCATGATGATTTCCATTCCTCTGGGTAAATTCCCAGCAGCGGAATCGCTGGGTCATATGGTAGCTCTATCTGCAATTGTTTGAGGAAACTCCATATCATTTTCCATAGAGGCTGCACCATTTTGCAGTCCCACCAATGGTGGATGAGAGTTGTGAGCAATTTTTTATGTCTATGTTTATAAGGGACATTGGTTGGTAATTTTCCTTCCTTGTAATTTCTTTGTCAGGATTGGAATCAGTGTTCTCCTGGCCTTATAAAACTTGTTGAAGAATGTTCACCTATCTATTTTTTAAGATAGTTTATGTAAGGTTGGGATTGTCATTTTTAAAAATATCTAATAGAATTCACCAGTAAAACCATTTGAGCCTCAAGTTTGTTCTTGATTATAAATTCAACTTCTCTAATGGAATTAAGACTTTTCCAGATTTTCTAGTTATTCCAATATTAGTTTTGTTAAGTCAAAATCTTCAAGAGATTTGTCTGGTTCATAAAAGTTGTCAAATATACTGGCAATAAAATTGTTCATAATATTGTTTTGTTATCTCTTTAGTGTGTAGAATCTGTAGTGATGTCTCCCTTTTCATTTCTGATATCAATTTGTATTTAGTCATTTTTATCATGCTTAGTTTTTCTAGGGGTTCATCAACTTCGTTAATATTTTAAAAAAACAATTTTGGTTTTGTTAATTTTCTAAATTATTTGTTTCTTATTTCACTGATATCTCCTCTTATCTTTATTACTGCCTTCCTTATACTTACATTGTGTTAAACTTGATTTACTTTTTCTAGTTTTTTAAGATGGAAATGTTGATCATTGATTTTAAAACTTGTTTTCTAATATACCCATTAAAAGCTACAAATTCTCTCTAATTACTGCTTTAACAGCATCCCACAAATTTTGATATTTTGTGTTTTTATTATCATTCAGTTTAAGTATTTTGTAATTTCCTTTGTAATTTCTTCTTTGACTCATGGGTTATTTAGAAGTGTGTTGTGAATGTCTACATAACTGCAGCTTTTTGATTGTGGTCAAAGAACATACTCTTTAAAATTTCAATATTTTGAAATTTATTGAGACTTGAATTTGACCCAAAATATAAATTATCTTCGTGAACATTCCAAGTGCACTTGAAAAAAATGTGCTACAGTTTTTGGGTATAGTGTTCTAAAAATGTTAATTAGGTCAAGTTCATTGATAATGTTCTTCAAATATTGTATATATTTATTGATTTTTTTTGTCTAGTTATTCTATCAATTACCAAGAGATAGATGTTAAAATCTTCAATAGCAATGTGGATTTTCCTCTTCTCCCTTTAATCTTGTTAGGTCTTGCTTCATGTATTTTGAAGCTTTGTTATTTACTATATACATATTTTGGTTAATATGTTTTACTGATAAATTCTCTATTTTTCACTGTAAAGTCACTCACTATGAAATTTCGTTCTTTATTTGTAGTTATATTCTTTGTTTTAAAGATATTAATATAGTTAAATTAGCTTTCTTGTTTATTGTTTCCCCCCATCCTTTCAGATTTAACCTATCTATTTTCTTCTTTCTTTCTTTCTTTATTTTTTAAATTTTATTTTGTCTATATACAATGTGGTTGATTATTGTGGCCCATTACCGAAACCTCCCTTCCTCCTACCTCTCCCCCCTCCCTCCAACAATGTCCTGTCTGTTTGCTTGTCGTATCAACTTCAAGGAATTGTAGTTGTTATGTCTTCTTCCCCCGCCCCCGGGGTTTGTGTGTGTGTGTGTGTGTGTGTGTGTGTGTGTGTGTGAATTTATTTATTTATTTTTAGCTCCAACCAATAAGTGAGAACATGTGATATTTCTCTTTCTGTGCCTGACTTGTTTCACTTAATATAATTCTCTCAAGGTCCATCCATGTTGTTGCAAATGGCAGTATTTCATTCGTTTTTATAGCTGAGTAGTATTCCATTGTGTAGATGTACCACATTTTCCTTATCCACTCATCCGATGATGGACATTTGGGCTGGTTCCAACTCTTGGCTATTGTAAAGAGTGCTGCGATGAACATTGGGGAACAGGTATACCTTCGACTTGATGATTTCCATTCCTCTGGGTATATTTCCAGCAGTGGGATAGCTGGGTCATATGGCAGTTCTATCTGCAATTGTTTGAGGAGCCTCCATACCATTTCCATAGAGGCTGCACCATTTTGCAGTCCCACCAACAATGTATGAGAGTTCCTTTTTCTCTGCAACCTCACCAGCATTTATTGTTCAGAGTCTTTTGGATTTTAGCCATCCTAACTGGGGTGAGATGGTATCTCAGTGTAGTTTTGATTTGCATTTCCCGGATGCTGAGTGATGTTGAGCATTTTTTCATATGTCTGTTGGCCATTTGTATATCTTCCTTAGAGAAATGCCTACTTAGCTCTTTTGCCCATTTTTTAATTGGGTAGCTTGTTTATTTCTTGTAAAGTTGTTTGAGTTCCTTGTATATTCTGGATATTAATCCTTTGTCAGATGTATATTTTACAAATATTTTCTCCCACTCTGTTGGTTGTCTTTTAACTCTGTTAATTATTTCTTTTGCTGTGCAGAAGCTCTTTAGTTTGATATAATCCCATTTGTTTATTTTTCCTTTAGTTGCCTGTGCTTTTGGGGTCATATTAATGAAGTCTGTGTCCAGTCCTATTTCCTGAAGTGTCTCTCCTATGTTTTCTTTAAGAAGTTTTATTGTTTCAGGGTGTATATTTAATTCTTTAATCCATTTTGAGTCGACTTTAGTGTATGGTGAAAGGTATGGGTCTAGTTTCATTCTCCTGCATATTGATATCCAGTTCTCCCAGCACCATTTGCTAAAGAGGCAGTCTCTTCCCCAGTGTATAGGCTTGGTGCCTTTATCAAAGATCAGATGGCTGTAGGTGTGTGGGTTGATTTCTGGATTCTCTATTCTATTCCGTTGATCAGTGTGACTGTTTTTATGCCAGTACCATACTGTTTTGGTTATAATAGCTTTGTAGTATAGTTTAAAGTCAGGTAGTGTTATGCCTCCAGCTTTATTTTTTTTGCTCAGCGTTGCTTTGGCTATGCGTGATCTTTTGTTATTCCATATAAATGTCTGGATAGTTCTTTCCATTTCTGAGAAAAATGTCAGTAGAATTTTGATGGGGATTGCATTAAATTTGTTTTTTTAAAATTTATTTATTATTATTTTATTTTTTATTTTATTTTGTCGATATACATTGTGGCTGATTATTCCTCCCCATCACCAAAGCCTCCCTCCCTCCCTTCTCCCTCCTCCCCTCCCCCAACAATGTCCTTTCTGTTTGTTGTCATATCAACTTCAAGTAGTTGTGGTTGTTATATCTTCTTCCCCCCCCGTTTTTTTTTTTTTTTTTGTGTGTGTGAATTTATATATTAATTTTTAGCTCCCACCAATAAGTGAGATCATATGGTATTTCTCTTTCTGTGCCTGACTTGTTTCACTTAATATAATTCTCTCAAGGTCCATCCATGTTGTTGCAAATGGCAGTATTTCATTCGTTTTTATAGCTGAGTAGTATTCCATTGTGTAGATGTACCACATTTTCCGTATCCACTCATCTGATGATGGGCATTTGGGCTGCTTCCAACTCTTGGCTATTGTAAAGAGTGCTGCGATGAACATTGGGGAACAGGTATACCTTCGACTTGATGATTTCCATTCCTCTGGGTATATTCCCAACAGTGGGATAGCTGGGTCGTATGGTAGATCTATCTGCAATTGTTTGAGGAGCCTCCATACCATTTTCCATAGAGGCTGCACCATTTTGCAGTCCCACCAACAATGTATGAGAGTTCCTTTTTCTCCGCAACCTCGCCAGCATTTATCGTTCATAGTCTTTTGGATTTTAGCTATCCTAACTGGGGTGAGATGGTATCTCAGTGTGGTTTTGATTTGCATTTCCCAGATGCTGAGTGATGTTGAGCATTTTTTCATATGTCTGTTGGCCATTTGTATATCTTCCTTAGAGAAATGCCTACTTAGCTCTTTTGCCCATTTTTTAATTGGGTTGCTTGTTTTTTTCTTGTAAAGTTGTTTGAGTTCCTTATATATTCTGGATATTAATCCTTTGTCAGATGTATGTTTTGCAAATATTTTCTCCAACTCTGTTGGTTGTCTTTTAACTCTGTTAATTGATTCTTTTGCTGTGCAGAAGCTTTTTAGTTTGATATAATCCCATTTGTTTATTTTTCCTTTGGTTGCCCGTGCTTTTGGGGTCGTATTCATGAAGTCTGTGTCCAGTCCTATTTCCCGAAGTGTTTCTCCTATGTTTTCTTTAAGAAGTTTTATTGTTTCAGGGTGTATATTTAAATCCTGAATCCATTTTGAGTTGATTTTAGTATACGGTGAGAGGTATGGATCTAGTTTCATTCTCCTGCATATGGATATCCAGTTATCCCAGCACCATTTGCTGAAGAGGCAGTCCCTTCACCAGTGAATAGGCTTGGTGCGTTTGTCAAAGATCAGATGGCAGTAAGTGTGTGGGTTGATTTCTGGATTCTGTATTCTATTCCATTGGTCAGTGTGTCTGTTTTTATGCCAGTACCATACTGTTTTGGTTATTATAGCTTTGTAGTATAGCTTAAAGTCAGGTAGTGTTATGCCTCCAGCTTTATTTTTTTTGCTCAGCATTGCTTTCGCTATGCGTGGTCTTTTATTGTTCCATATAAACGTCTGGATAGTTTTTTCCATTTCTGAGAAAAATGTCTTTGGAATTTTGATGGCGATTGCATTGAATTTGTATATCACTTTGGGTAGTATGGACATTTTCACTATGTTGATTCTTCCAATCCAAGAGCATGGGATATCTTTCCATCTTCTTGTATCCTCTCTAATTTCTCTCAGCAGTGGTTTGTAGTTCTCATTATAGAGATTTTTCACCTCCTTGGTTAACTCAATTCCTAAGTATTTTATTTTTTTGGTAGCTATTGTAAACGGGCAGGCTTTCTTCATTTCTCATTCTGCATGTTCACTATTGGAGAAAAGAAATGCTACTGATTTTTGTGTGTTGATTTTGTATCCTGCTACTGTGCTGAAATCATTTATCAATTCCAAGAGTTTTTTTGTAGAGGTTTTAGGCTGTTTGATATATAGGATCATGTCATCTGCAAACAGGGACAGTTTGACTTCATCTTTTCCAATCTGGATGCCCTTTATTTCCTTCTCTTCTCTGATTGCTCTGGCTAGTACTTCCAACACTATGTTGAATAGGAGTGGTGAGAGTGGGCATCCTTGTCTAGTTCCTGTTCTTAAAGGAAAAGCTTTCAGCTTTTCCCCATTCAGGATGATATTGGCAGTGGGTTTGGCATATATGGCTTTAATTATGTTGAGATATTTTCCCTGTATACCTATCTTATAGAGGGTCTTTGTCATGAATGAGTGCTGAACTTTATCAAATGCTTTTTCAGCATCTATAGAGATGATCATATGGTCCTTGTGTTTGAGTTTATTAATATGGTGTATCACATTTATTGATTTGCGTATGTTGAACCAACCTTGCATCCCTGGAATGAATCCCACTTGGTCGTGATGAATAATTTTACATATGTGTTGCTGTATTCTGTTTGCTAGTATTTTAGTGAGGATTTTTGCATCTATGTTCATCAAGGATATCAGCCTGTAGTTTTCTTTTTTGGTTATATCTTTACCTTGTTTTGGTATCAGGATGATGTTTGCTTCATAGAAAGAGTTTGGGAGATTTGGGTCTGTTTCAATCTTTTGGAATAGTTTGTAAACTATCGGTGTCAATTCCTCTTTGAATGTTTGGTAAAATTCTGCTGTGACTCCATCTGGTCCTGGGCTTTTCTTTATTGGGAGCTTTCTGATAACAGCTTCAATCTCCTTTATTGTTATTGGTCTGTTCAGATTTTCTACATCTTCATGGCTCAGTTTTGGGAACTTGTGTGTGTCCAGAAATTTATCCATTTCCTCCAGATTTTCAAACTTGTTGGTGTATAGTTGTTTATAGTAGTCTCGAATGATTCTTTGTATTTCAGATGAATCAGTTGTAATATCACCTTTTTCATTTCTAATTTTTGTTATTTGAATCTTCTCTCTTCTTTTTTTTGTTAGCCATGCTAATGGTTTGTCAATTTTATTTATCTTTTCAAAAAACCAACTTTTTGATTCATTGATCTTTTGAATTGTTTTTTGGGTTTCAACTTCATTCAGTTCTGCTCTGATCTTAATGATTTCTTTCCATCTGCTAACTTTAGGTTTGGATTGTTCTTGTTTTTCTAGATCTTTAAGGTGAAGTGTTAGGTTGTTCACTTGCCATCTTTCCATTCTTATGAGGTGAGCATTTAATGCAATAAATTTTCCCCTTAATACTGCTTTTGCAGTATCCCACAGGTTTTGGTATGATGTATCATTGTTTTCATTAGTTTCAATAAACTTTTTGATTTCCTGCTTGATTTCTTCTTGGACCCATATGTCATTAAGTAGAATGCTGTTTAATTTCCATGTGTTTGTATAGTGTCCAGAATTTCGTTTGTTGTTGATTTCTAGTTTTAATCCATTATGGTCTGAGAAAATACATGGGATAATTCCAATTTTTTTGTATTTGTGGAGACTTGATTTGTGACCTAATATGTGATCTATCCTGGAGAATGATCCATGTACTGATGAGAAGAATGAATATTCTGAGGTTGTTGGATGGAATGTTCTGTAGATATCTGCCAAGTCCAATTCGTCTAGAGTATTGTTTAGATCTTGTGTTTCTCTACTGATTCTTTGCCTAGATGATCTGTCCAATATTGAGAGTGGGGTGTTCAGGTCCCCTGCTATTATGGTATTAGTGTCTATTTCCTTCTTTAGGTCTAATAGAGTTTGTTTTATAAATCTGGCTGCTCCAACATTGGGTGCGTAAATATTTATGATTGTTATGTCTTCTTGATGGATCAGTCCTTTTATCATTATGTAGTGTCCCTCATTGTCTCTTTTTATGGTTTTTAGTTTAAAGTCTGCTTTGTCAGATATAAGAATAGCTACTCCAGCTCGTTTTTCTTTTCTGTTTGCATGGTAAATCTTTTTCCATCCTTTCACTCTTAGTCTATGTGAGTCTTTATGGGTGAGGTAGGCCTCTTGAAGGCAGCATATAGTTGGGTCCTCCTTTTTAATCCAGTCAGCCAGTCTGTGTCTTTTGATTGGGGAATTTAAGCCTTTTACATTAAGAGTTGTTATTGAAAGGTGTTGATTTATTCCTAGCATTTTGTTGATTGTTGTTTGGTTGTCTTAGGTGTCTTTTGTTCCTTGCTTTCTGATTTACTGTTTGTTTTCTGTGTTTGTTGGTTCCTTAGGTTGTAGATAGCCTTTTTGTTTGTTTGTTTTCTCTTCATGAATGCCATTTTTATTATACTAGTGGGTTTTGATTTTTCTTTGGTTTTTATGGCAGTGGTAGTTATTTTTCAGGAATCAAACCCAGAACTGCCTTGAGAATTTCTTGTAAGGGTGGTCGTGTGGTAGTGAACTCCTGCAGTTTTTGTTTGTCTGAGAAATATACTATTTGCCCTTCATTTTGGAAGTATAGCCTTGCAGGGTAGAGTATCCTTGGCTGACAATCTCTGTCTTTTAGTATTTTGAATATATCATCCCATTCCTTTCTGGCTTTTAGGGTTTGTGATGAAAAGTCTGATGTTAGCCTGATTGTGGCTCCCTTATAGGTGATTTGATGCTTCTCTCTTGCAGCTTTTAAGATTCTCTCTTTGTCTTTGAGTTTTGCCAATTTGACTATAACATGTCTTGGAGAAGACCTTTTTGGATTGAATACATTTGGAGATCGTTGAGCTTCCTGGATCTGAAGATCTGTGATTTTTCCTATACCTGGGAAGTTTTCTGCCACTGTTTTGTTGAATATGTTTTCAATGCAATCTCCTTTTTCCTCCCCTTCTGGAATACCCATGACTCGGATATTTGAGCGCTCAAGGTTGTCTGATATCTCTCTCAGATTTTCTTCAATGCCTTTGATTCTTTTTTCTTTTTTTTATCTGCTTGTGTTATTTCGAACAGCCCATCTTCAAGTTCAGAGGTTCTCTCTTCAACTTCCACAAGCCTATTGGTTAAACTCTCCATTGTGGTTTTTATATCACCGAATAACTTCTTCAGTTCGGCAAGTTCTGCTACATTTTTTTTACGGGCATTGATTTCCTTGTACATTTCCTCTTTCAGGTTCTGTATACCTTTCCTCATTTCATCATGATGTCTAGCTGGGTTTTCTTGTATCTCATTCAGTTTCCTTAGAATTATCACTCGAAATTCCTTGTCAGTCATTTCAAGGGCTTCTTGTTCTATAGGATCTAGAGCTTGAGATTTATTATCTTTTGGTGGTGTACTTTCTTGATTTTTCGTATTTCTGGTATCTTTTCTTTGATGTTTATTCATTGTGGTAGGGGGTTTCACAGTCCACAGGTTTGACCCTATTGACTGACTAAGATGTTGCTGTGGTTACCAATTTTGTATGGGTACCTCCGTGACTCCCTGTTCCCTGCGCTTTGGCCCGGGCTGCTGGGATGCGCCCAGGCACCGCAGAGCATGTGGTCTCTGCAGAGCTTCCCTTTCTCCTGCAGGATGTCTCCCTGCTCTGTGTGCACTAGGCCGGGCTTGGGATGGAGCCGGGTGGGTTGTAAAGCCTACCCGCTGCTGGATTGTGCGGCAGCAGCATGGCCCCTGTGGAGTTCCCGCCTCCCCTGCATGACGACTCCCCGCTCTGTATGCACTGGGCTGGGTTGGGAATGAATCTGGGTGGCAGCGGTGAAGCCTACCTGTTGGATCATGCAGTGGTGGCCCCGCAGGGCGTGTGGTCTCCGTGGAGCTTCTGCCTCTCCCGCTGGATGTCTTCCTGTCTCCGCTGTGGGTTGATTCGCTTCCAGCTCCAGGGACGGGCGGGTGGGGGTGGGGGGTCAGAAGCCACGGTCACCGCTGCAGCCCGGGTTGACACACGCTGGCTCAGGCCTCCACTTTCCAGTGTGCAGCTGCGGCAGCGATGCTGGCCATGGTGCACTAGTGGGTCGCGCGCGGGTTGGGGGATGATTCCCGGTTCTCGGCAGGGTAAAGACATTCTTTTGAAGCCGTTCCTTTGCATCGATTCTGCTACAGCTGCTTCTGGCGAGGGCCTCAGGCTGCTGCTATTCGTGGCAGAAAAGCGGCAGGCAGCTCTCCTCTTCCGCCATTTTGACCTCCACTGTAGTGTTGAGCAAAGGGAAGGCTCTGGTTTCAGTGCACAAAATGAATGTCACAGAGAAATCCTGCGGCTCCAGGGGCTACCCCATGGTCTGAGCCGGAGCAGCTCTGCACTTTCGCCGTGGAGAAAGAGAATAGACGGCCACTCCTCTGGTGGCGGCGGCAGTGGCTCCTCTGCAAACTTCTCCAGGACCCAGCTCCGATCTGCGGGCTAGAACATTTTCAACACTGTGCCTGTACACAGTGCAGAAGATCTATAAATCTGCAGCCAAATCCAAGAGAAGTCAGCTCGGGTCGGTCATGCCGTCAGGTGCTGGCTGCCCTCGGCGCTGACCTTTGCTGCCGAAGCTGTAGCAGAGGCTGCGGCCTCCATGTTCCCAGCCTCTCTCTTTATCCTAACCTATCTATTTTCATTTAAAGTGTCTTTTGTAGATAGCATGTAGTTGGACATGGGTTTTTTGCATCCTACTTGACAGTCTGTACTTTTTGATTGGAGAGTTTAGCTCATTATGTTTAATTTAATGATTGATAGTCTACATGTTTACCATCTTGTAATTTGTTTTTTAGTTATTCCTTCTGATTTGTCTTTATCTGTTCCTTCTTTCCTAAATACTTTTCAAAAAGTCCCTTCTTTTATACATTTTAATACAAACAGCTGTATCTCTTTGTATTTTTTTTTAGTTGATTGCTCTAGGTATTATAATATACATTCTTAACTTCTCACAGTCTATTTTGAGTTAATATTGTACCACTTCATGTAAAGTAAGACCCTCAGAACAGTCTAATCCATTTACTCAGCCATCCTCTGTGCTATTAACATCACATTTTTAATAATTTTAATAAACTACACAACATTGTGTTCTATTTTTGATTAGACAGATTTATTATTTATCCATAGATTTAGCATTCTGTTGTTGTTCATTCCTTCTTGTAGGTCCCGATTCCAATCTGATGAGAAGTCAGCTGTAATTAATATCATTTTTCCTCTTTTAGATATGAGCTTTTTAAAATTGTCTACTTTTAAGATTATTCCTTTATTTTTAGCTTTCAGCAGTTTGACTTTCATGTGGTCTAGGTGTATTTCTCTTTGTATTTATGCCACTTGGGGTTCACTGAGTTTCTTGGCTTTATAAGCTCATGCTTTACACAAAATTTGTGAAAAATTTAGTTGTTATCACTTCAAAATTTTTTCCCTATCTTCTCTCTCTTTTTTTTCTTCTGGGACAACAATTACAGATCTGTTAGACTGCTTGAAATTTTCCCAGAAGTCCCTGAAACTCTGTTAATTTCTGCCCCAATATCTTTCTCCCTGTTTTTCAGATTGATCTGTCTTTAAGTTCACTAACTTTTATCTACCATCTCCAATTTTCTATTAAGCCCCAAAGAACTTTTAGTTCAGGCATTGTGTTTTCCAGCTCCAGAATTTCCATTTGATTCTTAAAAAAAATTTTTTTTGATAGTTCTGTTGTTCACTCATTATGATTATCTTTTCATTTAAGTTCTTGAACACATATTTATAAAGATGTTTGAAAGACCTTTTCCTGCTAATTTTAACATGTGGGTCATCAGTTTCTACTGAATGCTTTTTAAAAAATTATAGATCACATTTTGATGCTTCTTTTTATGTCTAGTAATTTCTGAGTGTGTGGTGGACATCATGATGATACAATGACATAATTCCAAATTATATCATCTTTATTTAAAGAGTTTTAATGTTTGTTCTGTCAGGCAGTAATATTATTGGTGGGTCCCTTCTGTACTGTTAGGGTTGGCTTAATCTGTTATTAGGATCTATTTTAATTTTGAATGTCGCTTTGTAGTGTTGCCTTCATTTAGGACAATAGTCCTTAATTCAAAGGCATGGCCTTTTTGAGATCTCAACTGGAGACTTGGGGCATGTAGTAAAATTTCTCTACTTCAACCTGGCCAAAATTCCAAGCCTTATAACCTCTGATACCACCGTACCATTCACAACTTCATAACAGGAGACATCTGCTTGGCTTCCTGGAATCTCACTCTTTGCATGCACATCCTGTAACTCAGCCAAGATGTTATGTCCAGGGCCTCTCTTTGTGATGATCCCTATTCTCTGTTATTCTGCTCCACAAAATTCAGCCAATTCTATGGCCTAGGACTCTAATCTCTACCTTCTCAACTTAGTGCAACTACTGCTCTATTTGGATTTCCCATCTTTGTGCCTTGGCAAAAAGGTACTTCCAGACAGAAAGCTAGGGAAATAATGGGGTTTATTTCATGTGCATGCCTTTTCTCAAAATTATAGTCCTGCACTGTCTGTTGTTAAATGTTTGAAAAGAGTTGCCTCATATATTTGTCTAGTTTTATAGTTATTTTTGGCAGGAGGGCAAGTCTCATATCAGTTATTCCATCATAGCTGAAAGCAGAAGTTCTCCAATTTTTTAAAAAGAAAAGATGTTGTTTAAAATATAAATGCTGATGGTTTTTGTCTGTGTCTGGGCTTAACATTTTAGCATGGCTTGTCTAATTTATGGATAGATTGAATGTGATTTATTCTTTCTCTGATTCTTGAAAGGCTTTTAATAAAGAGCCAAGTCTTTTATTTACAACTGGAGATATGTATTAACATTTATACTAAGCTACTAAAGAATGAGCCCTGGGCTTTTGTCAGGAGAGCTGGGTCCTAGCCCTGGCTCTGCCACTAACTAGCAGTGTTACCTTAGATTTCTGACCTCAGCTTCACTATCTGTAAAATGAATTGAATGGGTTTTATGTCCTCAGGTCCCTTCTAGCTCTGACATTCTGGGACTGTCATATTGAATGCTGACATTTCATGCTTTCCTGATAGCAAGATTTTCTAAAGAGGTAGATGGTAGAGATCCTGGGTATGCTGAATCAATGAATGGTTAGAACAGGCAGAAAACTGGAAAGGAGAATCTTGAGGTAGAAAAGCCAAATTTCATCAATTGACCTGTAACAAACTTTATGATGAAAAATAAGAGTATTAATAAAAAGGATTAATGGAACCAGGTGTCTACTGTATTTTCTACACCTTTACTAATGATAGCCCTTATTGTTTGAGTATTTGTTGTGTTCCAAATACTGGAATCAACACTTAGATTTTTTCTCTCTCTTTTTTGCCATCTTGCTCTCACTCTCTCTCTTTTTAAATACATTATCCCTTTTTGTCTTCACAGTTCTCTCAGGGGAGTCTTACTATTCTCATTTCACAGATGAGAAAGTTGAGGATCAGACAGATTAAGTGACTACTCAAAGGTCGTATAGTAACCCAGGTCTTTCTACTGTGCTATTATCTATACTTCTAATGCTGCTGGGAGAATTCTATCTTAACACTAGGTGTCTGTAATATTGGTGGAAGGAACCCACTGTTTCTTTCTAATCCCTACCATGGGTTCACCTGCTGTGTGTGTATGTGACTACTCCATGGCTGGGTCTCTGTGTGTTGTGTGTCTTCCACTGAAGTGGGTCTTCTGGGTGTGCCTCTCCTCATGTTTGTGTCTCTACCACTATGCATGGTATACATTTTTAGTTTGAAAAGCACTTTTATGTATGAAATCTAGTTTGGTTCTTACACGAACATTATGATTATGGGCCCTTCACAGATCAGGAATCTGAGGCTAAATGAAATTCTTCAAAGAAATACTCACAGTTAGTTAGTGGCAAGGCCAAGATTTAAACTGAGCTCTGGCTGCCTCCCAAGCTCTACACATGGCCTTCTTTAGTTGGGTCATGGATAGGAACAGAGCTGAACTGATAACTAGTGATCAGTGGTGTTTAGGAAGGTGTTATTGCTGCTGGGAGGATAAATTGATGTATCCACTTTGGAAGACTCTTTGCCTTTTTCTACTAAATGTGAACATGTGACCTAACAGTTCCCCTCCTAGATATAAACCCAGCTACAATGCCTACATATGTACAAGAATATTCACAACAATAACCCAAATGATCATCACAGATAGATTGGAGATACACACACACGCACACATACACACAGAGCAAAATATTCATATAAAGGATTATTAAATAGCAAAGAAAATGAATGAACTATACTATATGTAACTTCTCTTTTGAAAGAAGGAATCCAGGCACAAGAGTACATACCATATGACTTCATTAATATAAAATTCCCCAAATAGGAAAAATTTATGTATGCTATTAGAAGTCAGAACAATAGTTACCTTTTGGAGGAAGTGTAGGGGTACTGATTAGTAGGGGATCTAAAGGGGTTTCTGGGGCACTAGAGATGTTCTATTTCTTGACCTCAAAAGTAGTAACCTATATGTTTTTACTTTGGGATAATGAATTGAGGTGTACACTTATGACTTGTGCATTTGCCCATATGTATGTTCTTTTTTAACAAATAGAGTTTACTGAATGCATTTCAGATAGATGAGGGGGAAAATGAAAAAATAAAAATGTTTAATGAATGCAAAAAAGAATATATCAAAGTTGAAACCAAGTGGCTTTTAAAAATAAATCTGGGTGTAGCTGTCTTTGTGTTTATCTGTCTTTTATAGAAAGCAATTATTTAAACTGACTTGTAATTTTATTTTTTTAAAAAAAAATATAAAGTACAAGTTCAACTCATTGCTTTAGTTCTTGACTAGGGACTGTTTAATCTTCTGGCCTGAGCTTTATAACTCAAGAGTGGCAGTTATTAAAATTCTGGACACTAGTGGATGAAAAGCTCATCTTCAGGAATCATTTTTGTGAATCCTTCAGATTCTGGCAATGCAGGGGCCATATGCAGTCTGGATGTGGAAAGTACAAGACATCCAGCACTAGTAAGTGGCTATATTCTCTACTTAAACTATGAATGAACTCTGGGCGTGGTGTCTTGGTCAATAGAATTAGAGATTTTTTGGTCCAATCAAAGACTGGGTCTGTGATTTTTTGAAGTAGCATTTGTTGTATCTTCTCTTCCAACATCTGCTGCTGCTGGTTTTGATGCGTAGGGCTCACACATCACTTTTCTTTGCCCACATGCCTTGGTGAAGCTTTATCCTCAATCTCCAGGGAGACGCATGTGACCCATTCTAAGCCAATCAATGTATTCCATTCCTCTGCCTGTGGTGATTGATTCAGGCCTGTGCATATGACCCAAGTCAGTACAGTCTGGACTTTGGTTTGATTTCATCTTCTGCTAGTCCAAGTGTTGTGTTGGGAAAGCAGGTTACCCCAGGAAGCACAGTGGGAGGGGTGAGAGTGAAAGTTTTCTGATTCATTCCTGCCAAAAGCCAGCCCACTCTTTGGCCCTTTCACTCATGTGAGCTAATGCATTATCTTTTGCCTCAAGCCCTTTTAGGTTGGATTTTCTGTTGCATGCAACCCAAAGTGTCCTAATTGCTATACTTCACCTGTTTCTCCAGATCTATTTCATTTAAATTCTAAGCTCAAGTGCTTGGAAAATTTCTTTGGCCTGATGACAACGATAGCGACGATGATAACAATACTGGCAACCCCCCAGGCTTTTCCAAATTTCTCAGCAGTCGCATGGCAAGTTCACACCATCTCCTGTTGGCAAGATGTGGCAAATATTGCAGCTCAGTGGTAAGAGTGAGAAACCCATGTCCTAAGCAGTTGGGTGGCTCTTCTTCTTAGCAGCTTTAACTCTATTTAATCCTCCCCAACTTTGCTTTGTGTGTGTGTGTGTGTGTGTGTGTGTGTGTGTGTGTGTGTGTGTGTGTAGGAGGGTTTGGACTCTCCTCCTCTTTTGTTATGGGGGAGAACAGGGAGCAGATTGGAACAGGTTGTAACACTTCCGCACGCCTGTGTCCCGGTGCTTATTTCATAGTGCTGTCTGCCAATTGGCGTCTGGATCCCATGCCTTTGATTTATGTATTTATTGTAAAGCAGCCAAGTTTCAGAGAAGAGGATAGGATATTCTAATTTAATAGTAAGAGCAAGGTGTAATTTCTTATAAAGGGAGGGAAATGTACCCACGTTCTTATTTGATGTCGGAAAATAAGAATCTGTTCAGGGCTTTCCTCTAGTCATTTAAAAATTAAGACATAGGATGTCATTTCACCAAATAATTATCTCAGTGCTTTTACAAGATATGATCATTTTATCTTTTTGTGTGTGATTTTAAATTAGGTAAGTATTGCATTAAGAAATAAAGATAAGCAGAATGAAAAAAAAAACCCTAATCTTTTAAATAGATAAGCAAACAAATCCCTTATATTTGATCACCGTTCATTATTTTCCTTATAAATTGGTTAAAAATATTACTGATTTGGAGGGCATAAGTTTACATGCCAGACAGAGGTGGAGGCCATTGCAAAATTCTAGGGCTGAGATGATGAGTGCCTTTGTTGGAAATGCCAGGAAGGCCTGAATGGGATGGGTCTGTGGATGTAGTTGGAAGGAGAAAACTGGAAATGACTACAGTGGTAAACAACCTGCAGAACTCCCTAAGGCACTAGGCTGGGAGGTCCTTGTTTACCTGACTCGCATCAAGGGCTCCTGGGGACCCCATCCCTATTGCCTTTGTAGGAATGTTTTCCACCTTGGATACCACTCACCTGGCCTCTTGATACAAAGTAAATTTATTCTATCAGGCTAGATGCTGCTGCTCAGCAGAATGTCCGCGTGTGGTGGGGAAGGATGGGTATGTGGAAGCCAGGACCACAAGCGGGGCCTGGATCTAGGCTGACATTGTCACCTTCCCCAGTGCCTGGCACACAGTAGGGCTCAGTCAATATGTGCTGTAGATTTGAAATTCTTTTTCTGGTTTTGAAATGTGAAATTCTGTTTCTTCCTGTTCCAACTCCATGGCTCCTCCTGCCGCCTGCACCTATGCCCTTTGTGTGCTGAAGTTCTGGCACCCTTCTGAACACTTCTGCACAGCCTCTGTTTTGTCCCTTGGGTGTGCCATGACTTTGGAGGGGCAGGCTGGGAGTCTGGACCCAGGTTCCAGCCCTGGCTCTGCCAGTGCCTGACTAATGTGGAGGGTATCTCCATCACAGCTTACCTCAGTTACCCCATCTTTTAGAATGGGTATGATAAAATTTATCTTCTTCCCTCTTGCAGATATTATGAAATTAAAATGATAGACGTGAAAGTAATTAGGAAAAAGGCCCTATGCAAATTGATCACTATGATTAGGATTATCATTATTACTTTTATTAGCACCGTAAATGATCATGCACTTTTGTTACAGACATGGTCTGGGAACAGGAAAAGAAATAAGAGCTGCATCTGCTTGCAACCTTGGGGTAGAAAAATCCCCTTATTCTGTTTCCTCTTTCAGAAGAGAACTTGATGTGATCGGGTCATTGCATGTAAAATGCTTTAAGAATGTGATCTGTACTTCATCATTTTAAAATTCAAACATTCCTGAGCCTTTTTTCCCCTCACCCTGTTCATATTTATCTTCTTGGTCTTGCCTTCATTGGGCACCACATTTGTATTGATAAATTGTAGGTAGTAGGAGATGTATTGATGGGATGGAGACAGTTCAAGATGTAGAGGGCTGTGGCTTTGCATATCATTACACCTAGCTAGCTTTTTGCCTCCTGAAAGCTGTCGATTTGTGCATTATTGCTATTCAGGCTGATAAATGACAGTAATTGTTCTTAAGTTGAAGAGCTGGTTTAATATGCTGTCTGGCCTGGGAATTTCCTGAGCACCAGGGTTAAACTAGTGCTCCACTAGAGCTAGCAAAATGGCTCTTTTTTTCATCACAGACTATAGAGTTAATTGAATTACTCGCTATTCATGCAGTTTGTAGCCTTGATTCTAAAGATATCATGAATCTAGGGGGAGGGAGAAGTGTTCTAGGGGGCTCAGGGTAACCGTGGACCCTGCTTCAAGGACATGACCCCCGTTCCCCGAGGGGAGGGCAGTCCACATTCTGCAGCTCAATTTGCTTTCTGGTTCCTCGACTTGCTGTTGGTTATTTTTGGGCAGTGTCTCTGAGGCTACCCAAGCCACACAGTCCTAGAGAGCAGCAGGATTCCTGATGGCACAGAGATGATTTCTCAGAGGCTATTTTTGCATGTTTTCTGAAATTAGGAAATCAGAGCACTTGAGTTTCTTGCATTTTTATTTTGTTTACTTTTTAAACTTTTGGGTTGGGACCTTGTGCTATGATTTGGGTAGAGCCTAAAGTTACTCTCTCTGTGGGGAAGCCTCAGGCACAGCTCATTCTGTGTTCTCCTTCCCGGGTGACTCAGCTCTAACTCAGTCATTCAATCCCAAGGGCTCATTCAAGCCATCATTCTCAGAGACCCCTTCTTTTGACCCAAGGTGGAGAAGGAAGTAGCTGGAGGAAACTGGAGAAGAGAATTTGCCTCTCAAGGAATATCTCATCTGATTCTGGCGTGTGAATTGAGGTTTCCAGAAAAGTATCCTCTTAGCAGTTCATCCAACAACCAACTTCATGGTATTTCTGGACTGGTTGTCTAGGTGCCCCTGGGAAGAATGATCCAAAGGCAAACACAAAGAAAGCAAGAGACCTGGCTTGCCTCATCTACCCCTACCTTTGAGATGACTCAGAACACCAATGAAATATGAAATTCCAGGTTTGCTTCTGTCTGGGTACCCTTGTTCCCTGCATCCTGGAAGGTTAAAGCCAGATTGTTTTTCTTACACATTTTAAGCTTTTGTAACAGTCTTTGGCATTATTAGTGGACAATCTCTCTTTCTCTCTCTCTCTTCCTCTCCCTGGATGGAAGAGAATGTTAGGTACCAAATGGTGTTCAATGACCTAACTGGAAACATTTACTCTATTTAGGTCCAACTTAAGGAAGGATTGGAATGTTCTTTCTGCATGCCCTTTCTTTGATCTCGATTCTCAGATGTGCCCACTGAAGCAGGACTGAGGGATGGGACCCCATGCTAGAATGACTGGAGTAGGGAAAGACTCCCATTTGGAGGCATTAATCATTTATCATGATAGAAGCCCGTAAAAATCCATCTTTTGCTAACCAACAAGGTATGAGATAATGAAAGATTGCTTAAAATGTAAATCATTTGGGTCTGTTGGTAACACTGTTTAGAATTAAATTCATGTGTAATAGAACTTCTGATCAGAAATGAACAGTTTCCCAGACAAAGCCATCATAAGTTCCATAATTTCATATGGATGCTTCCAACACTAATGGAGCTGGTGCATTCACTTGATAATGCTCTAGGCAGAAAAGGATCATTTTTCCCAGTTCTGTAACTAGCAAACATGACTGCGAATCATTCATCCCAGTTCTTCCTGTCCAGCATCCCAGAAGAGTACATCTCATACCTTTCCTGGGCTAGAGAGAGGTGAGAACTCACCTACTTCCACTGCAAACAGCCCCTTCTTGGGGTGGGGAAGGCACTCTCTAAGGTCTAAGAATGACCTGTGAAGTCCCTCAGGGCTTGGTAAAGGTCAGCGTCTGTCCTCAGTCTCTTGGCTTCCCACTGCCTCCCTCTGCACTGTCCCATACCTGGGGAGGGCAAGCTTGGAGCCCAAAGGGGTGCCAGAGGCTGGTCTACTCCAGGGCTTTGTTTAAGCTTATCTGCAAAGCTCAGAGAGCTCCAGGCATGGGATGTGTATTGCTGGCGGTCCAAGAAATGCTGGTGGGACATGGCCGTAAATGACATTGAATCAAATGTTTTTCTTCCTTAGATACACTTTCAAGCCTTCTGATTATGTAAGAAGAAAGGTTTATTGGTGCAAATATGTCTTTAACAGCTGACTCTCTTTTTAAAATTTATTCATTAATATTACATTTTTTTACATTCTAAGATGTTGCGGAGCAGTTGGGGGCTAAGGGGAGAAGGAAAAGGGGAGGGAAATAGGGTGGGAGAAAGAGAAAGGAGTGTGGTTGAGGCCTGTGGCACTCCCCTCATTCTGGCAGGGGAGACCAGGGGGATTCCAGCAGTGGGATGGTTGTGGATGTCAGGGAAGCATGGCTGAGGCCCTCAGCCAGCCCCCAACTGCCCCGGCTTGGGAGCCTGGGCACTTCCGGCAGCTGCGTGGTGGTTGTCGAACAGCTGACTCTTACATTTGCTAACATCCCTTTATTAAAGAAGGGAGAAGCCCTCCCTGTCAGAACCTGCAGGCAAGAGTATTCAGCTAGAGCTACATAACACCATTTTAGTGAAATTTATTATATAGTTTTGTTTTATTTATGACAAGTGATACTGATTTCCCTTTATGGTCGTGATAAAGATTTATTCTAAATAAATTTCTTTAAATAAAATGTCAATTTAAAGAAAAATATTAAGTGAACAAGAATACAGGTGGTGCTCATTTATGGGAAAGATACTGAGAGTGCCATGTGAATGGCTGTAGTCTGAGAAAATGCCCAGTTGCTGTGAGGTACTGGTGGACATCTCCCCCTGGAACTCCATGGTTGCTTCAGAAATCACTGTAACTCAGCATGGATTCCAAACTACTTTAAAAATACCACTGTCTTATTTTCTGTTCAAAAAAGGAATAAATATTCTTTGTAGAAATTTGGAATATATAGAATACACACACGTACATACACACACAAATGCTAAGAAAATGAAAGTAGGCAAAGAAAGGAAAAGAAAAATCCCCTAGGATCCCATTTGCCAAAGATAACCATTGCTAATATCTTGGTTTATTTTGCTTTAGTATTTTAATATGCAAAGATACATACACTTCTTCTACTTTAGGCAAAACTGGTTACAATGTATGTATAGTCTTACAATCTGTTCCTTTTTTTAAAAAAATTACCATATCGTGAACAATTTCCAATGTCATGATTTTGTGTGGTGCTGAGAGTTTCATCATTCAGTTTAAATCAGTCTGGTAATGTTTATTGAAGCTCATTCTAGGCATTTTTGGATACACTGATGCTCACACAAAAATCCCTGCCCTGGAGGAGTTAAAATTCTAGGTACTTTTGGATGGAACACAATTTATTCAACTAATGCCTTGTAGTTGGAGATTCAGAAGGTTCAATGTTGTTAAGTAAATAATGCTGCAATTGACATTCTGGATTCTGAAAATTTTTTGCATATTTCTATTTCTTTCAGAGAAATCTGTATAAGTAGAATCTCCAGACATAACGATGTGGACTTTTCAAAGTCTATTGCCACATTTACTTTATCGTTCATGTGATTGTTTGCCATCTCTATATCCTTGTCAATGAAGTATCTGTGTTTTTTTTTGTGTGTGTGTGTTCATTTTCTAATTGGTTGTTTTCTTTTAACTGTTAAGTTTTGAGGGTTCTTTATGTATCCTAGATACTAGTTTTTTGTCAGATATGTGGTTTGCAACTGTATTCTACTGTATTCTACTTTTTATATTCTTCATAGACTTTTGCAGAACAAAAGATTTTAATTTTGATAGGGCCCAATTTGTCAATTTCTTCCACTTTACTCTTAAATCTCACCGTGTGCATGACTTAATGATGTCATTGGAACCAGTGTTCCATTAAAAATATGTATTTCCTCAATCAACAGAGGAAAAAGACAACCTACAGAATGGGAGAAAATGTTTGCAAACTACGCATCTGATAAGAGACTAATTTCCAGAATATACAAGGAACTCAAACAATTTAACTGTAATAAAACAATCTGAGAAGGAGCTAAATAGACATTTTTCAAAGGAAGACATACAAACAGCCAACAGGTATGTGCAAAAATGCTCAACATCACTAAGCATCAGGGAAATGCAAATCAAAACCACATTGAGATATGATTTCACCCCAGTTAGACTGGCCATTATCAAAAATACAGAGAATAGCAAATGCTGGTGAGGATGCAGAGAAAGGGGAACTCTTCTACACTCCTGGTGGGACTGTAAATTAGTGCAGCCATTATGGAAAACAGTATACAGGTTCCTCTACAACTACAGTTAGAATTGCCATATGATCTAGCAATCCCATGATGGGTGTATATATATATATATATACTCAAATGAATGGAAATCATCATGTCGAAGGGATACCTGCACTCCCATGTTTATCACAGCTTTATTCATGATAGCCAAGATATGGATAAGGAAAATGTGTTATATATACACAATGGAATACTACTCAGCCACAAAAAAATGAAATTCTGCCATTTGCAGCAGCATAGATGAATTTATAGAAAATTATGTTAAGTGAAATAAGCCAGGCACAGAGAGAGAAATACCACATGTCCTCAGTCATAAGTGGGAGCTAAAAAATAAACAAATAAATAAGAAAGGAAGGAAGGAAGGAAGAAACAACAATCACTATAATACATTGAATTTTCAGAAGGAGAGAACAGAACTGTGGCTACTAGAGGCAGGAAAGGGGGAGGGAAAGGAACTTAGTGAGAAATTGTTTAATGCATGCAAAGAATGATTACATTTCGTAATGATGAATATGCTAATTATCCTGATTTGATCATCACACATTGTACACACATATTGATATTCAACTCTGTACTTGACAAATATGTGTAATCAATTATGTTTCAATAAAAAAATGCAGAAAAATAGTATATATATTTCCTGAGGACATACTAAGCACCAAGAACTTATTTGGAGTGGAAGATACCATGCTGAGAAAAATGTGCAGTTCTTGTCCATATGGAGTTGGACAGATCGTAAAACTACAATCTTACAAGTAATCGTATAATTGCAGTAATGAAAGCTGCCGTAAAGGAAAAGAGCCGGGCTTCTCAGAGGGTGTAACAGAGGCTGAAAAGCCTGCTTCCCTGAAGGAGCATCGTTTAGGTAAAATGAGAAGAGTGGAGAAGAGTTGGCTAAGTAGAGAAAGAGGAGTGGGCAGGAGCTTGGCATGTTGGAAGAGTGGGAGGGCCGGGCAAGGGGAGCATGGGCAGACATGGCTGCGGGAGGCACAGGCCAAAAAGGCAGGCTCTATAGGCTTTGGTGGGAGTCGGGGCATTATCCTGAGAGCAACCAAAGCCAACAAAAAGTTTCACTGGATCAAGGGCCTTGTGAACAACTTGTTGAACCTTGCAAAAAATAATGTCATATTCATTGTTATACAGAAATCCCAACTCTGCGTTCATGTGAATAAGAAGCTAGATACCTGGATAGTTGTTTACTTAAAAAATCATTTTCAAAACTTCCACTTTATGTCTAGGATATGTGAAATATGCTTAGTTTAAAAAATGATCTATATTAGGAGGGAGGTACAAATGCTTCGAGGAAAAGAAAAAATAATGCTGGCACCATGAGATATGATAAGTTAGACAACATCAAGGGTCGCCAGAGGCCCGAGGCCTGGTGGGCATACCCGTTGGGAACTGGACCACTTTGTTGGTTCCTTTCTAAAGCTAGCAAGCTTTGCACATGGGGAACTTAATGATGGGATGGAACAGGAGTAGGGGAGTAGAAGAGGGTGACTGGCTGTTGCTGGCCAATTGACATGGGTGTAGCTTGGACGTACACATGGTATTTGCCTACGCCATAAAGCCAGGTCTTTGTGGGGTTTCCTTCCCAAATTTGCTTCTGTGTTTAGGGACCATCTCTGAGCACCCTGGACAGAGCAAAATTCTGGAAATGCTCACTCCCTGAGAAATTGCTCCCCCTGACCCATCTAGGGTTGTTGGGCTAAGAGCAGTCATAGGGTTGTGGCAAGCAAAAGGACTAGAGAAAAGAATAAGAGAAACAGGGTTTCCAAAACATGCCATGTACTCCGAATTCTCATTTGTAACACCCATGGGAGACACATGCACTGCAGTGGTGCTGGCGCTTAGCTGGGCCCTGTGGCCTGATCTGTGAGGTGCAGGAAGGCCTCCGCATGGCAGATTTTAGACCTGGGCTGTGTCCCAGAGAGGAGTGTTGGAAAGTGGAGGATAATGTTTCACAGGTGCTTCCTGTCCTGCCCAGGATGTCCCCAGGGCTGCTCTCCTCTTAGCTCCACAGCACCCTCCCCACACTTTGGCAGCACCCCCACTACCCCACCCCCCTCTTGGAGGAGAGGGGTATCTGGAACGTGCGTGAGCTCCTCCAAGGCTGTGCACCCACCCAGTTGGCTCTTTGTGGGGGTGGAAGGGAATAGGCCAGTTGTAACACCAGCTGTCAGCACACCAACTGCTTAATTTCAAAATCATGCCACAGACAGAATTAAACACACCACACTTGAGTTAAAGTGAGCTAAAGGAACAAAGAGAAGAATTTCTGACACAGAGCAGAGTGACAATGTGTCAGATGCTCTGGGGGGCCCTAGAAGAGGGTCTCTCTCAGTGATACCTGGGAGGCCTATGGGGCTTTTGATGATTAAACGAACAGATAACCCTTAACCACCTGCCTGCCCCCATCTGAGAATAACTGATATCTGTGGGTATATTAGACCCGTCTTCTTCCTTGCTGGTCTGTCATGTGAAATTTGGCAAATTGTTGACTCGAGGATGCAGCAAATCTGCCTTTATTGTAACTGTGTGGGAGATCTAGAAGCAGGAGGAAGGATGCTAAGGCCCTCTCTGCCTACCTCCCTTGAGGTGGGAGCTGCTCTGTTTCCTCTCTGTCTCCAAGACTCAGCCCCTCCTGCGGTTAGGGTGTTCAGCACGCAGCACCACGTGGCCTCGAAAGCATTTAGATATTCCACTTTACTATTGTATACATTTTTAAAAGTAGACAAAGCTGCAAGTGAAATGCAAAACAGCAGCTCCGGGTCTTGGCAGCCCCTTTCCCTGTGGTGGAATTTGGAACATGTCTGAAATACCTAATGTGAGGGAGCCTTTAGAGGTCGGGTGGACTTGGAGAGCTTCCTTTCATCACCTGGGCGGGAGTATAGGCCACAGCCCGAGGGACGATGCCTCTGTGTCTGGAATGAACACCTGCATGCCGTGCTCCTTTTGACACTGCCCACTTCTCTTTGGGCAGGTCCCTGCCACTCTGCCATCTCGATGTTCATCCCATGGGCATTTGTGAGTGCCTATTCCGGACCTACCTTGGTTCCTGGGAAGACCAGAAGTAAGACACGGTCTTCGGTTATTTGTTTTCATGAATCTCCTTCCTCGTCCCCTAGGTGGACTGTGAGCATCTTAAGGGCAGAGGAAACGTCATATTTATCTGTGTATCCCCTGGTACCTATAGCACCTGGTACATAGTGGGCACCTGCGAAGGTCGACTTGGAAGATGATGTTAAGAATGCTGATCTTTCTTCTTTCCTCTTTCCCTTGTTGCTTTGCTGCCAGCTTGGGCTCCACATCCACTCCTTCAGCCAATCCGTTCTGAGCCACCCCCATGGGCCTGGCACATTGCCACATGCTAAGGCTGCCAAGAGGAGCCAGCACAGCTGCCTGAGTGACGTGGTCAAACTGGGTGGAGTGTGGGTCTTGGGGTGTTGTGGGATAGCCTTTGCCCTGGGTAGAATGTCTGGTGGTGCTGTGACCACCTCAGCACTGTGGCCTGCTAAGATCCCCAGGTGTGGTAGGAAGGGTAGTGGGGAGGAAGATTTAGGACCCCTGCCTCTCCCAAAAGGGAACAGTAGGCTTATGCATTTCAGAGCACTTGGGGTATTCAATGCACATCCAGATTTACTAATGAGAAAAACCTCTAATGGGTGAGACAAATGCCCAGGTTTTTAACAAATAGAGCTTGGTTTCAGTGGGGGATTCACAGGTGGACACAAAGTTGCTGCTCATTTAGATATACTGTGGTTGAAGCAAACTTCTAACACATATCCTGCTCCAGTCCTTCAGCCAGAGATGGGTCCCCACAGGGGGCGTTTCCAGGAAAAAATGTGGACCATTACGCTCACTCCTGATTTCCCCTCTGCCTTTACCTTATCCCTGAGAAGGACAGAAGGTCGGAGAAATGACAAAGGGGCATGAGGTTCGGGAGTGAGCGCACTGTCTTCTAGCATTTATGAGGCTTTTACCCAGTCCTCAGGGGAGGATCGCCCCAAGGCAATGCTCCGATTTTGGCACTGGAGCCTTGCTCCTGGCCAGGCCAGGGTTTGGCCCCTGTGGTCTCTTTCCCAGTCCTCTTAGCCACATGGGCGACCGACTAGGGCTCTGAGCTTCCATCTGTCTTCTTTCCCCAGTGAGCTGTTTCCAGGAATTCTCACCTTCCCCAAGCCCCTCGGGGGAGCCCCTCCTTGCCTCATTGACTCGATTACACTGTTTCTTCCTCTTTGAAGCTCAAAACAGAGAAGTACACTGAGGAGGAAAACTTATTTTTTCTCTCTTCACTCTGGAAGCCAGCCTTGATCCGAATGTTCCTATAGCAACATTAATTCTCCCAAGTTGCACCTACTGTATAATAAGTTATATATATAGAAGACCTACTGGGATCCAAATACCCCATATGTGCAAGCGAATGAGTTAATGCTGCCGTGAGAATTAGCAATGTTCCGTTTCCTGATTTTCATGCTTTTAAAGTTACAACCTGTGTTTGCTGGGTGCTCTAGATGCGGGGTTTGGGGAGAGTGGATGTGGGTGCTGTTCTGGCAGGGACCTGCCTTCATGGTAGGGTGAAAGGTATCTCTGGAGAATGTTTGAGTTCCAAGATGGAAATAGACTTGGGGACGCCAGTGTCCTTGCTAGTCGCCACGGAACTATTCCTCGAGCTCAGCTCTGGCTGTCTTGGCCTCCATGATGATCCAACAGCAGGGGCCTCAGAATGAAAGAACCGGGTAAGACACACAGACAGATGGGGGCCAGCCAGGCCCAGGATCTGATGCTGCTTGTGTCCTGCGGGTGAGGGATTCATAAGGTGATCCTAGGCCAGTGCCTTTGCCCCTCTCCCCATAGGTTGGTGGGAAAATGTTTGGCTTTGGGGAAAATTTGGGCCCTCTGTGGGTCACTGGGCTGTTGTTTATATTGGGTGGGATATGCAGTGTTAGTGAGAAAGTAACAGCCAGAATGATTAGTAAAGACAACCGTGGTTTACAATTAGAGTCACATTGTGGGGCAGACATGGTGCTCAGCACTTTCTATGCACAGTCTGTTGTCCACTTTTACAACAGGACTGTGGAGCAAGGTCTATGATTGTCTCCCCTTGTACGGATGAGGAAGCCGAGGGTTAGATTTGGTAAGCCAGGAATGCAGGAGCTGGAGTCAGAGCTCTCAAGTTCTTGGGAACCTGCTGCTCTACCTTGCTCTGACAGGTGCCAGCCGGGTAGCCTGCTGACCTCGCATGACTCCTTGGCCTGCCTCTGCCTTGGTAAGCCTTGCCTGGCTTCTGTGCCTGGGCCTTGGAGCTTAGTTTGGCTTTAACACACATATGGCAACAGGGAAGGTGTTCTGAGGCAGGTGAGGGTTTCCTGAGCCCACCGTGTAGCTGGTGGCATCCCCCCTCCAGAGCCAGGTGGGGTGCCTGCGCCGAGTGGTGAGGTGTGGCGGGAAGGAGTGTGAGCTGGGTTCTGAAGTGCCCCCCTCTCTCAGGCTCTCCACAACTCCCCTGCCCCCCAGCATCAGGCCCAGCCTCCTGGAGAACCAGCAGCCTGTGTTTCAGGAGGGCTGGTCCACACTGTCTTTGGATGTGCCCAGTGGGGTGGGGCCCAGAGGTGTCAGGAGCGACCACGCCTCTCCTTGAGCGTCTTTTCTGGAAGTGGCACCTTGTCAATATGAGGATGGGAAGAGAGCAGAGGTGAAGAGTGAAGAGAGGGCCTGCTGGTGCAGCGGGCCACCAGGCCTGAGACTGGGGAGGAGACGGCCCAGGGAAGGGAGGATGTTGTGCTTCCTGGACCCCTATGGGTGACCCTGATCCTCAGAGGCTGTCAGCAAGTGTGTGCGTGAGTGTGAGTGTGTGTGAGTGTGTGAGTGTGCGTGTGAGTGTGTGTGTGTGTGAGTGTGTGTGAGTGCGTGTGAGTGTGTGAGTGTGTGTGTGTGTGTGGCTTGCATGCTCACACACACGAGTGTGTACCCAGGCACTCCCCGTCCAGTGCCCCTCTTGTTCCTGTCCCTTGTGGCCCTCAGGAGGCCTTGGCCGGGGTGGGGGGCTTCAGGCCTTTGCTGGACCTCTGGCTAGGACTGGGGACACCACCAACCGCCAGAGGGCACCACCCGTCGTTCTGCTGCCTGCTCTCTGTAGGAGTGGAGGAGTTTTAAAACTCCTAGGAATCACCTTAAAACTAGAGGGCGAAGAGAGCAACTCATTTCTGACTGATCCTTTCCTCCCGCTTTAATGAAAGGCCTTCCTTTCCCACTCTGCCCACAGACAACGGACACCCCGAAGGGGTATAAAACTCAATGGACACTTCACGGAGACAAAAACCCCTCTAAAAGTTCTTGGTTTTAAACCTTCTTTTATGGCCTCGTATGGGAGTGTTCCTGGAAGGCTATTTTGGGAAATGAAATGGTCCATTTGTCCCCTTGTAAAGTGGAGCTGAGCCCCAGGGGCCCCCGTGCTTCTGCCACTGCCTCTGGTGCTCCCGCCCTGCAAAGGGCTGGGCACAGCAGGAGGCAGCTGGCAGGGAGGCACATGACCCTGGGAGTCACAGTGGGCTGCTCTGGGATCCCTGGAGCAGGGGCTAGCCACCCTGCCTGAATTCACACCCACTCGGGGCCAGCCCTAGTAGTGCTCTGTGCCAGCCCAGGAGGCACAACCATGGTGAGATGTGTCCCATGAAGCGCCCTCCCTGGTGCAGATGCAGGGTGTTGTCCCAGGTCCTTCCTGCTGACATTGGCACTGAGGAGTGGGCCCAGGTGGACAAGACATGGCTGGCTCAGGGGTCTCATGGCTGGGACGGGGTGCGGTGGAAGCCTGAGGGGGTGGAATGGTGGCTGCGATATGGGGTGAAGCTCTAACATTTGTGATTGCTGTCTTGCTGCTGTGGATCGAATTGTGGCCCACAATGTCCATGTGTGGGAAGCTTGACCCCCCTGTAACTGTTGAGGGTGGAAAATCTTATTATGGTAATTGAAAGGTAGGGCCTTGAGGAGGTGATTAGATTGTGAAGACCGTGCCCTGGTAAATGGATTAATCCATTGATGGTTTAATGGTGGTTATGGGCATGGTTCTATTGGCTTTAAAAGGAGAGCATGTGAGAGTCTCTCTCTCTCTCTCTCTGCTCCGCCATTCGGCCATGTGAGACCCTTGCGTCACCGTCACCACCACCAAGGCTCTCACCAGATGTGTTCCCTGGACTTTGGACTTCCCAGCCTCCAGAACCATAAGTAATGAATATTGTTTCTTTATAAATTACCCGGTTTCAGGTATTTCTGTTCTAAGCAACAGAAATGGACTAGTACACTTCCTCACACCAGCTGGGCAGGATTCGCCTGGTAGAAGGGGTGGCACAGCTGAGCACGGGGAAAGGCAAGGTAGTTCTTGACTTTTGGGGCCCCAAGGTGTATTAGTCTGCTGGGACAGCCATGACAAAGTGCCACAGATAGGGCAGCTTAAACAACAGAAATTTACTTTCTCACAGTTCTGGAGGCTGAGCATTTGAGATCAACGTGTCAGCAGGATTGGCTTCTTTTGAAGTTTCTCTTCCTGGCTTGTAGATGGCCACCTTGTCCCAGTGTCTTCACATGGTCTTCCCTCTGTGTGTGTCTGTGTCCTAACCTCTCCTTTTAAGGACATCAGTCATATTAGATTAGGGTCCACCTTCATGACCTTATTTTAACTTAATTACCTCTTTAAAGACTTTATCTCCACATAAAGTCACATTCTGAGGTAGTGGGAGTTAGGATTTCCACATTTTGTGGGGGGTGGGGTGGGGTGTGTGTGCACAATTCAGCTCAGAACAGAAGGCATAAAATGAAAGATTTAGAAGAAATCGAAAGTAAGAGAAGAGACTGCCAACGCTCAGTCCCGCCATCCCCCAAACCAGAGATTCTTCTGGCAGGAAGCGATGGAAGAGGGAGAGTCAAGGGAAAGTTAAGAGAGCTTAGACACCCCTAGGGGCCTGCCACTTTTCTTTCCTCTGCCCTCCTTTCCTCCTTACCTTCATTCCTCCCTCCTTTTCCCTTTCAATCAAAGCAGTTGTGGAGCACGTCCATGATTGAACATGTTGAGCAGATTCCACCCTCCAGGGAGCTGGCCCTCCACCCTGCAGTCAGTTCTTTAACCAGGAAGGGGGGGGGGCGGTGAGAAATGGTAATATTAATCCATTAATGCCTCTGTCTTGGGGAGGTTTTCACACCAGATCCAAGTTCACCTAACTTCTCTCTGCTTGTGATGGGGGTCTGGGAGGGTGGGCAGAATTTCATTAGGTATGCGCGAGTAGGGAGGTGAGGCAGAATTTCTGGCGGGTGGAAAGACCTGGAGATGAGAACACTCACCCTACCCAGATGCCGTCTAGGAGAAGTGCTCTTCAAACAATATTGCAGATGCAAGTCTGGTTTTGAGTAAGGAGATTCAACCAGTTCCCAGAAATGGGGTTTCAGCCGTGCCTGAACATTGGGAGAGAGTGAGAAATTTCTTTCCCTGCTCTGAATGCCCTTCGCTTGCCCTAACCTGCTTCTCTCTTCTCTTTCCACCCTCTTGCACATTCCACCTCCTTTCTTTACCTATGTAAAGAAAATGTGTGGTGGGCACTGATTAGTGAATGGCTACTTCTTCTCCAGGACATAGACTGTTCCCTTTCTGGGGCATCTTGGAGACCCAGTGACTCAACCCAGTATTCTTCAAGCTTGATTACTGTAGCTTATTAAGAAAAAAGTATTGCAGACCCTCAATAATAACTTGAATTCTTTTTGTAATATGTATTATTAGAAAATGATATCAAAGTTTAATAATATTTACTGACTTTTCCCATGTGCCTGGCACCGTGCTAGGCACTTTCGCTGTTTCATTTCATCTCACCCTTGTAACCACTCACCAGAGAAGATAGTAATAGTCCTGACGACAGATCTTACCAAAGTAGATTTAAACTCCTTATGTTTATAGCTTTTATACAACTATAAAACCAAGCCACACTTACAAATTAAATACAAACAAAAATTATAAAGCCAATGCAATTTAAAATAGCAACATTCATTTAATGGAAAGGAGATGTTGTTTTGCTGAAACTAAACCACAACTTAGAATATGAAGCTGGAACTGACAAACAGGACTCAGGTTCTCTCCAGTCTGTTAAGATGACATATCTTGGGGGTGGTTGGGGGCAGGGATGACTCAGTTCTTCCACCGCTTGTCTTCTCTTTGAGCCATCATGGGTGACAGAACAAGGATTTCTTCTTTCCTTGCTCCATTCTTTCTTACCTCCCTTGTTCCTTGCTGAAGAACCAATAAAGAGAAGATAATTTATTGGCATACCCACACATGAAGGTTACAATTTAAGAGCAGTCCAGGTTAGCAAGAAAAAGTCACTGATACAGTCTGGAGAATCTGAGGTATCTAAAGATCTCAAAGTAATACCAAGAGTTGAGAGATCTGACCCTGTCTCTCCAGCATTGGTTCATGGATCCGGGGGGAGGGCATAGGGATGAAAAAGATCAGGGGAACTATAGAAGGGATGAGAGAGGGAGACCAAAGAGCAGATCTTCAGGAAGTCCACCTGGATGGACTTCACGTGGACTGAGAAGTGATGGAGAAAATGGAGAAAAGCTTAGCCACGTGATACATCCCAGGTCCGTCTTTTAGGATACGTGCCCTCCTCTCCCCGCTCCAAGGTTGGAGTAACTCACGGCTTACACTTCTGTGAACAGAATTCTATAATTCCATTGCCCTACCCTCAGCCCCAGTGCATGTGTTGCTCCATCTCTTAGTCCCTGATGATTAGAGGAGTATTGTCACCCCCATGGTGGAAAACACAAACTTGGCATGGAAATCATGTGGTAGGCCACCCAGGTGATCCAGAATATGTTCATATTCATCATATCTTTTAAAAGGATTTTCACAACATGAAAACACTCAAAAAATTATAAACTACCAAAAGGAGTTGTGGCCCCCTGAGAATTTATCTATGGGCCTCAGTTTGAGAAACTCAAGTCTTCCCAAAGGAAGGATTGCCCAAAGGAGGGCCATGAAGGAGCCCTAGCCCCAAATGCAGAGGGAGTGAGTTTTAATTTTGTGGTGCCAGTCACTAGCTGGGTGACTTCAGGATGGGGACTTTATTCCTCAGGGACCCCTGGAGCCCACCCTTTATGCAGGGCCCTTCCCCTGCTAGGATGCCTGGGGCAGAGTTCCCCAACCAAACAAGGGCTAGGGCAGGTGTTTAAGTCCAGAATCTGCGGGGTAGAGGACCAGCTCCCTGGAGGATGGAATCTGTAGGAAAAAGACTCTGAGAGCACAGCCTGGCAGCCCTTCCTAGAGGCCACCTTCAGAGACCCCACAGGCAGGGATGAGTATCATTTGTCCTGTCCAGGGCTTGGGTACAGGTGAGAGCTGTAAGTCCAGTGCTGTATGGGCTGGGACGGGCTGTTGGAGGAAAGCAGGGTTCCTGGAGAGGGGAGAGGGCAGGCATGATGGGGCTACAGAGATGGGTAAAGGTCAGAGCCAAGTAGGCCAAGGTGGAAGTCTTGCCTTGTCAGTGGGAGGTGGTCCACCTGGGGTTCCACTCTTCCCAATGCAGGCAGAATGGACCTGGGTCCTGGACTGAGAGCCTGCATGGCTTCCTGTGGCTGGCTGTGCTTCCCTTGCCTTTGTTTTTCTGGAGCCCTGGTGCACTCCACCTGCAACTTGGTCAAGGACCTGCAGAGGGGTCCAGCTCACTGTCACCCTCCAAATCCATGGCCTCAGAGGCTTTGCTGTGCATAGCTCTGTATGTGTCCTTGTGCTGCATGCATGTGTTTGTTGTATGAATGTGGAGCTGGTTCGGGTGGTGATGGAGTGTTGGAAAGACAGGGAAGTGGAGGTGGGGTAAGGCCTAGAGGAAAGGCTTGGGGACATATGCTCACATCAGGTGTGATGGGGCCAGCCTGCTTCAGGCATCATGAGTTTAGTCTCTATACCCTCAAAGGAGTCCAGACAGTCCCTCCCCTTCTAGCAGGAAGTCTCTGCTCCAGTGACAGCTGGAGCCATTTTCTTCTGGAGCCCAGTTGCCAGCTGTCTGTTCAACCATCCAGTGGGAGGCTGCAGAATGGGCCCACCCAGCCACCCCACTGCTCTATGTCCAAGAGGTGCATGTGAGACCCAGTTCAGGATAGTTTCTGCCCTCGGAGCTGGCAGGGCCTGATGTTAGCTTGGTGACTCCAGGCCTGTGCAACAAATTTACTGTCATTACTGCTTGGTAATTAACACCGTTACTGTCTGCTTCAGGAGCAGATGTGAGAGATTTAGGGAATATTTTAATCTGAAATCTAGCAGTGCAGAGCTAAGAGTGGCATGGTGAGGCTGGGCTGCAATTGACATATTTATCTTCCAAGGCTGACCATCCAACGAGTGATCTCTGTTCATCACTTCAGATGGATAGTGAATCACTCTCTGTTTTTATTATTTCAAATCTTGTCCTTCATGGGGTTGTGGTGAATTAGCTTGGTGCCATTTTCTAAAATATCAAGCATTTTTATACATTAGGTATAGTGAATGGCAAATACTTGATGTAAAGTCTGCAGTTTTACTCCATAACCAGATTGTAAAATATGAACTGAATTAATCATAACTGCAAAGACTAATGGTACATTTTCTCTTATTTTATCTTTAGTGCCTTTCAGATCATGTTTTAAAACCTTGCACGTCTGGCGTTGGGAACGCAGCCGCAGCTTGGTGGTGGATAGCAAGAGGCAAAGGTCAGACCGGAGGCTGCGCAAATATTGTGTGCTGGATTTATTGTTTTAATTAAGAGCGTGGCAGTTCATCATAAACTGTTTATGGCGTTTCTGCACAGTGCAGCATTTTGAAATCAGCTGTTTTAATGAAAACATAATGTCATATCTGTCAAAGTTCTAAATATTTTGAAAGTGAAATATGGAAACAAGAACTTTAATTCTAGGTTTACTGAGATTAGCTCATTGAATTGCTTTTAAATCCCTTAAGAGGGTCACATCATGGGTACCACATGGTTTCCTGTAGGTGACTGGGGAAAAAACATTCTAGGAGGTTCTCAGGCTGGTTATTTAATAGTGAAAATACAAGTTGAAGGTTAATGTATCGAAAAACAAAACCATTATGGTTGACATTGGGGTTTTAGATTAAAGAGGCAATAATGGGTGTGCAGGGGCCTGGATGCCGAGTTGTTTGGGGAGACCTGATTGTGCTGAGAGGGAGCCGAGAGCCTCTCAGGGCAGGAGAGAAATGGATCCGCCCTTGTCCTTTTCCAGTTGTGAAGCTTCCACGTCACCATGTTTGCAACTAATTATTTATAATGACTTCAAAGATGATGGGGTTTCATGGACTTTTCAGGCTGAGCAGTTTGCAATCCTGGTAATTCCCTCTCATGGTCGCTGGGCATCTGTGTAGACATGTCAGCCATTCTTGGTTACATTTGTTAGGGAGTCGGATAAAATATTTGTCTAATCTGGAAATTGTATTTTTAGCTGTACTCTCATTGGAAACAGAAATTAAGCTTGTCATTAGATGCCGGGCCACAGGAGTTGACTGAACAGGGTAATGTATGTTATAGTCTGTGCTATACTTGGTCAAGTTTCATATATATCGTATTCCACATTATTTTATTAACTTTAATATCTGAACTTCCTATTACCAGACATGCCCCTCATTCAAAGCACAGAGGCACAGTTCTCTAATCAGAAGTGACAGGCTATATACTTTCTCTCAGCCATTACTTGGTAGCCTAGAGCAAAGAACTCTGTTTCCTTGAAAATGTTTTGAATTGGGTTATTTTTATTGAAGTATTAAAGTAATTCTTCAGATTTTAGGCTATTATTTAAGTACTTTTGGGAGAATACAATAACCTCCGGAGTCTATAGGCTTTGTTATTTTAACAATCTAAGCTGCTAAATGCGTCTTTTTAATGCTGGTTATATAAGTGTCTCAGATCTCATCTGACCAGCAAAAGCTAAGAGCATTCAGGTAATTATAGAAAATTAGTAGGCTAAATTAGTCCAGGAAAGCACAAAAGTATAATATTAAAACTTCTTGCAAAATATAGGTCCTCTTTGCCAGGATTTCAGTGACAAATTAGCATTTCTAATTATTTTATCTTTGTGTTTTTGTAATTTGGTTGAAATAACCACTAGACTGTTAAGAAAGCTGAACTGGGCATTGGTTGGTGTAGTCTGAGAATGAAGCAATGATTTCAATAATAATTCCAATTACCTACCATAGTGTTGGAGGAGGTGGCAGTGGCCAAACGTGGACTCGTATGTGTTAGGCAGGAAAACCCACAGTTGAAAAGCTCTGTTGTAGGATGCGGATGGAGGTTACAGAACAAGCCATGAGGAGGGTCTCATGGGGTCCTTTCAGGAGACGGTTCCATTTTATCAACAGAGAATTATAAAGAGACTATTCACATACAAACCCTGCACCAACCTACCCATACCACCTACGTGGGCACAGTCTTACTGTGCTTTGGGTGCCCAGTGATGAGTGTGTCCCCAGAAGCTTGAGTAAGAGAACTAGACTTCAGTGAGCGTTCAGCACCCACCTAGCTACACTCCTGGGCATGTTGTCATAAGGAATTCTCCTCACGTTGAACTTCTCTCCTGCCAGGAGAGGTCCAAAGAGAGGATGCCATCTGTTCAAGGCCAAGTGTGCAAATGGCATAGTTCAGGTTGGAACCCAAGTTCAAAGCCAAGATTTTTCCACTCTGCCATGCCATGACATCTCCATGTGACCTCAGTGAGAAAGATTCCATCTTCTTCTTCTTTTTTTGGTCAAATCTCAAGATGGTTTTGTTTGCAATTGGTCATTTATAATGTGATTCAGAGATATTAAGGTGTCAAGAAGCTTTTAGGAAGAATAGTTTGTAATACTTGGCTAACCAAAAAACAAGAAATCAATTACACTATTGTGAAAATAGCTGCACCCTGTGGCCCTCTCATGTATCCATTAGAATTAATTTTTGAGTGTGGAAAAATGAACAGGATTAACCAGGTGCTAAGAGCAAATCTAAGTACCTATCAGGGAATTCCAGCTGTAAGGTATCCTGGAATAGAGTTAGAATTTATTAAAAAAAAATCTAGCCAATAGTCTAGGGTAAGAATTGGTAGACATAAAATAGGGAAGTGCATATCACCAGCAGAGATGTTAAAGCAAATGTGAATTTGCAATGCACTAAAAGCAGAAGTGATTTCCAAAGCAACCAGCTAGATATCAGAGAGAACCAGATGGATATCTCCATTTGGTGACCACTCTGTATGCTACAGTTGTAGTCATTGAACCAGTACATCCCTGTCCCAACATGTGGAAATGCTGGCCAAAATCTCTGGTTGTTATTTCCACCAACTTGTGAGTGTGCACCAACAATGTGCAGTTTACGAATGCATAAAGTATTAGATATTCACGGTAACCCATTAGACTGGCATTATTATCCCTATTTTACAGATAAGAAAATTAAGTTTCCTTGATTACTTAGCCCAAGGAATCCAGTTAAAGCACAGTTTAGTTGTAGACAAAGGGAGCAAACATGTAACATAAGGCAGTTTAGGAAAAGTGCTTAAAGATTCTTATGTATTCTGCTAAGGGATTGTCTTCCTTTTCAGTTTGGCTGTGCAATTATTGACTCTCTATGAAATGGTCTATCACCTGTGGCAGAGATAGTGATGTCCACCAAACACTCCCTTACATTCTCCCGAATTTCCCAGCAAATAGGAGGGTTTGCCTTATTCTGGTCAAAGGTCTGCTTCCAGTTGAAAGCATGAAATCATGGGAGAGCCTATGTATGGTTAACCGTGGTGCTCTCTTGCTTCCTCTGCCCTGCAATCTTAGAGACCTGGTGTTGAGATGCAAGAGCCACATGATCAATGTAGCCTGATCACTGAGGCATGTGGAATGTAGGATGGCTGCCCTGTGAGTCTTCCAGACTTTCAGCAAGTTTAATGAGAGCAAGAAATTAACATTTGTTGAGTTAAACTATTGAGATCTTGAGGTCGTTTGTTACAGCAGCCTAAGGCTACCCTATCCTGACTTACACTCCTCTCTAGGCACTTGCTTTGGTGACTCCTCCATTCTTCCCAGGGACCAGAAGTGGCAGCTCCTCTTCCTCCTACTTCTACCTTTTTGGCTTCCCATCCTCTTCTGTTTAGCTCAGTAATGACAGACTTCCCATGAAGCCATTTGTGATCTTTGTATTAGGAACTCAGTATAAAAATAAATTGTATTGTTTGTGTGGATGTCACTATGGGCTCCTCCTTGCTGAAATTGACTGTAGCAAGTGGTCAGAGTTTCCACTAGAGGGTAATTTATATTTATTTGAGCTGCCACCAACTCCTTATTTAGTTTGCATAAACTACCTAGGACAGAAGAGGAATCTCCCAGGACCCTGTTTATCTTGTAAAATTGGAGCTTGTTCTGGAGGGTGGATCACTCCTCACGTGGACCTCCCTCTATCCCTTTTAGCGATGAATAATCAGTCATCAGGAGAGGGGATAAAAAAATAGACTTATTGCTATTTCTAAAAGTCAGAACTAGAGGATGAGTAAACACAACAACAGATGTATAAGAATGTAAGTAGAAACACTATTTTACAATAACATGTACTGAAACTCATTTATGTACTGGAAACTATGAAAAATAGCTCTCTTTAAATGATTTAACACTGGCTCTCTCCTATATACAGCTGAGTTTCCTATGGGAGAACAAAGATGCTCATAGCTCTCTTGGCCTTTGTGAAAATCCTTCCTCAAAACCTGGAATGCTCCATGAAACAGTTTGTGGTTTAGGAAGAAATGGGGGCTATCTTCATGCACAGGTGTACTATCCTATCTTCCCACCTGTCCCCACACATGGGATCATTACTGAGGTTCAGGGAATCCGATAGCCAAAGTCAAGCAAGGAGGTCATCTGGAGCAATGTCTGGTAATGACATTCCCTTTTAGAGAAAAGGAGACCTAGCCTTCTCATGAGGACACCTACAATCTGTGTGTACGACTGCTCTCCTGGGAGAACTCTGTTCAGAAAGGCTCTGGATAACTCATTTCTGCTGGTGATGTGGATGCATGCAAAGCATCACTTACAGAAAAACTGATTTCACAGCTTTGGCCCTTTTAAAAGCCCTCATCAGGTGGGCTGTGTGCTTGGCTGGACTGATAATATGGAAAATGATTTCTAATAAACGGCACCAGTTCCATAGCCACATCTAGACATACTTCATAGTCCTTGAAAGTGGGTGATTTTTGCAGTGTCTTAAAAAATGGACTGGTTGGAAGCGTTTTGTCTTGGGATTTTTGAGGACCCTAAAGATCAGGGTGGTCTGAAACCGCCAGAGTTAATCTTTGGAATGACGTCATGGCCTAGAGTTTGGAACAACTACACAATATCACAGCAGCATAGAAATGAAAAGCCTGCTAACCAGTCTGGTTCAGTCCACACACCAGGGATGAGTACCTTTCCCTGGAATTGGCCTCTTTTTAATGGCATCAGCTGCTTGTTTTGGTATCTGGGTGACTATATAGTCTTCTTTAATTTGATCCAACCCAGTGACTGGAGAATGATGAGGGAATAGCATGATTTGAAATGGGAGATGGAATTGAGAACTCAGATTTCAGATGCCTTTGGTACAAACAAATCTCTTTTACTTTCTCTTCTGGGCATGGTTTGAATACTGGAGATCTGGTTTTTACAACCCTTTCCCCAACCCTGTGCAATTAGCCAAGGTTTTTCCTTATAAAAATGATCTGAATGGAACTTACACGTGATCACAAAATCCCTCTCCGAAAAATAAGGACAAAATATTCAATATTTGGAATGGAGAAGTAGAATATGTGCCTTGCACTTGATTTTGTGTATACCAAATCACAAGCACGTGTGTATGTGTGTGTGTGTGCATGCGTGTATGTGTGCACATGCACACATGTGATGCCTCAGTGTAATTGCCTGATTTGAAAATCTATGATAGAAAAATAAGATCACAAAGGTGTACTCTCATTTTTGCATGTGTTGAATCTCTGATTCCAGTATTATTGAACTGGCTTCTTTTTCTCTTCTGCGGTGGCATTGAGCACACACCATATAATGCAATATTAAGGACCGCATAATTAGCTACCTTAATAAATTTTTCCAAGATGGATAGGCAATGTTTGGCTTTCTTCAGAAGAAAACATTCCTCTAGTAGTATTTTGTGGGAAGCTATGGAGAGAACAATGAGCAGAAATATCTGGAAATATATTAAGATATATGTGCATATATTGGACATTAACACCATACACTAAGCATATTGGGAATATGCTTCAAAATATTTCAAACATTGTTGACCTTTGTTATATAATCCCAGGCTTGGGGAAACATATTTGCATAGACTTAGCAATATATTGTAAATAACTACATAGGACAGTGTGTATTTTTCCTTAAGATGCAGTATTATAAGCAAGACATTAAATTATGCCTATCAGACAAAGCAGCCGGATCTCTACATTTTTTTATAGCACATTCTATTGGGAAGACATCCCTGCTTCTAAAAAGCACATGCATTAACTGCCTGATTCATGTGGTGACATGTGGCATATCCAAATGTGTTATGGATCTCTCAGGAATAAAACAACATAGCAAAACCATCACCTTGGGATGTTCATTGAGTGAATATTTTACAGACACACTCCTTTTATATTTATATAATAATTTAGTGTTATGACAATTTTTTTAGCAGAGTTGGCAGTTTTTCTTTTTTATAATGGTATTATATTTGTGAGCCTATTAAGTGCATATGGGATAAACTACAGAAAAAAGTATTTTTCATAATTCCTCAGGGTGCTTGTAGCAAAAAAAAAAAAAAAAAAAAGCCACACCACACCAAACATATTGGTTTAGAAAAATGTTAATAAAAGGTCAACCAGAACTTTCCAATGCTTAGCATGACAGCAACGGCAATTTGGAGGTCTTTTTTGAATTGTATATGGAGGAGACATGGGGATTTATGGGGCTTCCAGCAGGAAAATGGCACCTAATGTCCTTCCTGAGAGGGAGACTGACTCTTCAGCAGGGCTTATGAGTTTTTAACAAAGAATCAAAACAGTGTGTTGCTTCTCCCTCCTCATCTGTCTCCCCTCAACAATGAACCCATGCGGGTCTCTGGCTTGGCTGGGTCCCCAGGAGTCAGCAGCGCTGAGCTTATAGGCACTGGAAGCTGTGCATGGGTACTTCTCTACCTGGGCATCTTTCCAGGGGCTGGGGGAGCGAATGGTGAAAACTTGGGGTACTTCTCCCCTTTTTCATTCTCTGAGGCAGAAAAGTATAACTACCTCTCCAAACTCGAGGGGAAAAGACAGGCTCATATGGAGGACTAGGGCAATGCCCACCCACAGCAGGGAGTGCTGGGCGGAGGCTGCTGGTGGGACCGACTGTCCACGTGGGATTTCCCCTGCTCTTGCTCTCCCTTCTGTTTCTCTTGCCACTAGGAGGTCAGGTAAGAAAAGGAAGAAATTCTGTATTTCTGAATATGTCTTTTTCCCTTTTTCCTTTGAAAGAACTTATAAAAATGCAAAAATAGAGCACGGCTATTTGGGGATTTTTATTTAGCAGTTGCCTGCATTTTAGCATGTTTCAGGCAAACCCGTGCACTGGTTCCTACTGGCCTGAAATTAAACTTCCTCAAAATAGAAACATCTTCTGTGAAGAAGTGGACAAAGAGCGACTGTACTGGAAGGGATCCAACACGGCTCCCTAGGGGCGGAAGCCCAGGCACACAAGTGACTGAAATGGCAGGACACACCCTCCTATGGCTAATGAGTGGTGGCCCTTGTGAGAAGGTAGAGAAAATTCAGAGGAGCCACAGGAAATTGGTCACACAATGTCTCAGGACCTGTCTGGTTGTTTTCTGAGTCTCCACTGCACCCATCAACTCTGCACTTAGTATATCTTTTCACAAATGACAATGAAGGGGTTATTGGAGCCCAGGTCTGGCTCCTGCCTGCGGGGAGTTAGGGGCTTGTAGGTTGGCAGTGACTGGGTCCAGTGGGGAGTCCCCTGGGGCTAGGAACAAAAGCCTGTCATGGCATCTAAGCAGAGAACACTCCCAGCACGGTTTTCAGGGCTAGTTTCCGTCTACAATGTTCATTCCAGTGTTTCCTGGGCATGTCTTTACCATGTGCCGAGCTCTAAGCTGGGTGCCAGGCACACAAATGCGAGTGAAGCCCTTGTTGGGTCAGAGATTAATCCAGCCATCACCCTATGAATATTTCATGACGACGGTGGTGAGTGTGTTGAGGACAAAGTGCTCAGTGCTGGGAGAGTATGAACAGCTGGGTTGTACTGTGCAAGGTCAGAGCCTGTCTTGATTTAAAATTTTGATAATTTTTCTCATCATGGATTTTTTATGCATTAATTTTGATTTTTAAAAAGATCACACTTTGTTGAGATTTTTGGTGCTCAATGTGAGGTGGGGGCAGTGTGGAATTGGGACTGGGTGAACCCCCAGAATTTCAGGGTAGTTAATGTATCTAATTACCTCCTAGCAAAATGCTTTCACCTCCTGTCTAAGCTTCTGGTGAGCAGCATAATGCCCCTCCTCCCACAACTCTGGCCTGGTTTTCAGAGACGAGAGTAGAATGTGCCAGGCAGCCAGTGTGGTATTGTGGGAAGGACTCTGGTTCAATCCCAGGGCCTGTGGTCCCCACAGTGTCCCCTGGGGTAGAACAAGGTCCAGTGCTGTCGTTCTTATGCTCTTCTCCAAGGAGCAATGTGGAGAAGTTAAGGCAGCTCCTCCAGCCCATCAGGCATAGGCCAGGCGGGGGCTGCTAACTGAACATTCTTCCAGGGCCATCCTTGAATCCGAAGAGCTGCTTGGTAAAGGGTGTGTTCTACAGACTGGAAGTTCAAGACCTGTTCCTTCCAGGATGTGTCCCCTGCCTGCCCAGATGAGTAGATCATCTCTGAGTTTATTAAATGTGCTTATCTCTTTTCTAGTGTGTATCACCTCTCATCTCTTCCCTGTTTTGAGAAAGTTGGGGAGCTCTCCTGGGAGAATCTATTTCCATGCCCGGTGGTGGTGGAGACATCTGCTCTCTGATGAAGTGTGGCGTGGAGAGGCCCCCCACCCCCCAGGTCCCCTCCAGGAGTCTGGGTAGGCCAAAGTTGAGCTTTTGGGAGATGCCTTTTGAACTAGGGACAGCCTCACTGCCCACTTCCCCCCACCATTTCCTTGGACAGGGAGCACAGACCTTTGAACATGGGGCCATCTTTTCCTGCCACCAAACATGAGCCCTTCCCTTCCTCCAGGAGCAATGCCATTGCCGAGTGTCTGCAGCTGCTCCTTTGCTCTGCAGACAGATCTGCTAATGCCAGAGCACTCAGAAGGGTCTCGTCCACCAGGCAGCTCTCTTGCCCATGGGGAGGGACAGGATCCAGCCTCAGATGTGACGCTGATAGATTTTGGGCCAAGAGCATTAGGCTTCTGGCACCTTCCCTCTCCCCCTCCCCTACTGTAGCCAGTAGCAAACACTTCTTCCCTTAAACATGGCATAATGATGCCTTTAGCCCCCTGGCTAATGAGGGCCTTTCATGCTCATTATGTCATTAGAGTCTTGGGACAAGCCTGGGTAATTAGCACCATCTTACAGATGGGGCAACAGAGACCTGGTTTTGTCCAACTCTACCCGCCTGCCAAGTGGGTAGCGAGGGCTCCACTTCAAGCCTGCTGGCACCTGAAGGCAGGCGGTTCAGACTGCTGTGTCCTCAGCAGCTCTTGGGGAGTCTGTCTTGGAAGGTGATTTGTTATGGAGGCAAAAGCCACCCAGACCCTGGGCATATTCTTCTTCTCCCATGCAGCCAGTGTGTAGTATGATATTGGTGATGGGGTCTGAGCTGTACCCAGAAATGCCACGCTGACTTCTGGATATGAAACTGATAGGAAAACAAGCCATTGGACGTGTACACATCTCTTTCGTTCTTCCCTATATTTTCCTATATTTAGCAAACTGTCTACCATGTGGCAGGAATCATACTGAGTGCCAGGGAGGAGCAGAAGAGTTCAGGTCCAGAGGCAATATGCTCACAGATGTGCGTGTACACACATGTGACTATGTGTTTGCTCTGCTTCTTTTAGCCAATCTCCTGTGTTGAAGTAGTCAGAGTGGAAGGACCTTCTTAGTTTATGCTGTGGCTGCCGTGGCGTGGTAATACTGTCTCTGGGCTGGGCAGTGATAACTTAGGGGTCTGGGGAATGTCAGAGACTACCAGTGCTAAGATGTCCTTGGTTAGCTCTGGGTGTCACTTCCTAAGACTTTTCTATGCCAATATGGTGGGTCTGGGGTCAGCTTTTGCAGTAACACTGTCCCCAGAGTACTCTTTTGGGGATTCTCTTCTCTAATCACAGACCTTACTTGGGACAGATGGATTTTCAGTGTAGTGACTGAGAAGACTCTAACCTAGAGTCCCAGATACCTGTATCTACACAGGGACCTCTTTCTCTGGTACCTTCACATTTATCTAAGCAGGTGGTACCCATGGGCATTAGGACACCAGCTGAACTCCCAAATTACCTTCATAAAAGAGCTCTGTCCTGAGCATATGGTCCTCCAGGTACATACAGAGCAGCCAGATCCAGATTTGGGCAAGGTTGATGGAAGTCACAAATTCATCTCTAGTATATTTGCACAGAGGTGGTGGACCCCAGCGTTTGAGCCCCTGGAAGACACAGAACTCACCTCAGACTGTGTCTCCAGGGCCCAGTCCACAGTTCCCCCATTTCCCACCACCCAAGGGGTCTTTCTGGCTACAAAGGAACAGCTTTCTGAAGAGTGGTGATGGGGCTGGGGAAGACAATCTCTTCTAAAACTGGGGACCCAGTACACAGAGAAACGGGAATATGGAACCAGGAGAGGTGGGCACTGAATGATCTTAAAGTGATTTAGTAGGGAAAACATCTAACATTATTCTCATATAAATAGAGTGGACTTACATTGGAACCCAGTAGAAATAAGCCCTAGATATCCATTACTAATCTCCAAATGCTGAAAAAAATGTGTAAGATCACGTGTATTTTGTGCTTCTTTTCATGACCTGGGGCATTATATGTGGGAAAATTTTGGATCTGTATTTTTGGGAACAGTATGGTTTCTATGCTGGCACCTGTGACGATGGACGTGAAGGCTCTTGTAAGTGTCGGGGATGACAGTGATTCAATGGAATGTCTCCTTTCTTTTTTTAGCCACAAATTATTCAACATTTTGGTTGGGCTCAAGGCCAACTTTTAAGATGATTTCTGGGCTGGGGAAGGATGGGGGATGATGTATCCTAGGGTCAGTACCCTTAGCCCAGTTCTCTTTTTTCAGAAATATCCAGATACCCTCCAGGATAAGCTGCTTGAGTGTCCTCATTGACTAGTGGCTCAGAGAAGAAAGACGTCAAGATTCCAAATCGGGGTGCCCTGATGGTTGCTTGCTAAGTTAGCGAGTGTGAACAGCCACATCCGCAGGTTTCCCTGAGCCAGGCCACTCCCAGCAGGGGCAGTGACTTCCTGACTGGTGTCCCTGCTCACTGAGCTCCATTCCCAACTGCATTTAGTGGTATCCTGAGGAAATGAGATGGGATCACGTTGCACAAAATCCTTCAATGGCTCCCATCACACCCAGAAGAAAATCCAAACTTTCTATGGTGGCCCCGAGGTTCTCCAGGATCTTGCCATCCACCCCTTCCCCGATGATGTCTGTGACTCCTTCTCCTGCCACCTCACTCCCTTCAGGCCACACAGGCCTCTTGCTGTTCCTCACACACAACAAACTGATCCTCTCTTCAGACTTTCACCCTTGCTGTTCCCTCTGGAAGGAATGCTTGTCCCTGATCTGCAGGTGACTTGCTCCTCATTTCACCCAGGTCTCCTCATTGTCACCTCTCAGGGTGGCCCCCCTGCACCCCTCCTTAAGATAGTTCCCTTCCCCAACCCCTCAATTTCTGATCACCCTGCTTTTCTCCACAGCAGGGGTCAGAACATCATCCCAGCACTGCTTTGCCGGTTTGTCCCTAGTCTGTCTCCCTGACCCTGGCATGTCAGTAACATGATGGCAGTGTTTTGCCAGGCTTCTAGAACATGCCTTGCTCTGAGTGTGTGTTTTGAGAGTATCTGATGAGTAAACGAATGAGTGAACAAACACTCTCACGGACTGCCGGTGGGGATGTGAATTGGTACGACATTTCTAGGAAACCACTAAAAACTATTTTTCTCACTAACAAATGATAAGAAAACATTAATTGTAGAAAGTTAGAAAATACTGGTCAGCAAAAAGAATATTAAAAATTACTTGTAGAGCCACCCACCATTATTATTGTTTAGAGACATACCTTATAGTCTTTCTTCTCTGTGTGTAGAAAGCATGCTTACACTGCCTGGAACTTGCTTTTTGTTACAGAACAGAATAATATGTTACGGTATGAAAAATTCTCAGATGCTATTAAGTATATTTATACAACATTCCTTTTAAAGACCCTACTATATTATCTGTCTACCCATCTATCTTACCATATCTTCTAATCTTCTATAGTTGGACATTTGGTTTGTTTACAATAGCAATTAACAATCTTACAGCTGAATCCTTATACATATCTGTGACTGATTCTTTTGGAAGTAGAGTCTTTGGGTCATGCGTTTTTAAGGATTCTGATAATATTGCCAAATTACCCTTCATGAAGGTTACCTAATTTACCCTATTACCAGTGGTTTTGAAAGGGTTCATTTTTCTACTCCTTTTTTTTTTTTTTTTTTTTTGTCTTTTTTGTGACCGGCACTCAGCCATTGAGTGCACCGGCCAGTCCTATATAGGATCCGAACCCGCGGCGGGAGCGTTGCCGCGCTCCCAGCGCCACACTCTCCCGAGTGCGCCACGGGCTCGGCCTCATTTTTCTACTCCTTGACAACAGTTTGTATTATCATTGTTTTTGTCTTTACCAGTATAGGGTCAAAAATGATCTCTCATTTTTGTTTTAGCTTACTTGTGTTTGATTACGGATAAGGTTGATTCTTTTTATATGTTTATTTATCATTTTTATTTATTCTTGTGAGAATTGCTATTTGTGCCCTCAATCTATTTTTTCCTATTGAAATATTCATCTGTCATTAACTCGTAAGATAGCTTTATACATTAGGGTCATTAACCTTCTTTCTATCATATATGTTAAAAATATTTTTTTCCTGTTTCTGATTTTATCTTTCAATTTGAAATTTATATTTTTCACATATGGGCATTTTAAATTTTTAAATTCAAATCTAGCTATCTTTTTACTTTTTAGTTTCTGCTTTTGGAATTGGACTTAGAAAGAGCTTCCCTATTACAATTTTTGTAAATACTATGTTCATAGTTTCACTTAAAAATTTAGATCTTTAACTATTATAGGATTTGTTTTGATATGTGGTATGAGGTAAGGCACTAATTTTATTTGTTTTCAAAACAAGTGGCAGATTGTACCTATATCTTTATCAATTAGCCATCCTTTCCCCACTGACATGAAATGCCTTTATACTAAAATATAAATGCATATCTGGGCCTGTTTCTGCACTGTCTGTTTTGTGCTTCACTGTTTTAATTATTGTAGCTTTTGGCAATATATTTTAATATCTGGTGGAGCAAGTCTCTCCTCTTTTTTACGTTTTTTACAAAGAATGTTTCTTGGAGATTTTTACCTTTGGGATTAATGTGACAAAATATCAAAAATGTTTTGATAGAATTTTAATTGGGCCTGCATTAAACTGAAAGATTAGATGGGTGGAGATTGATATGCTGACAATGCAGAGTCTTCCAGTTCAGGAGTCAGTGTGTCACCTTCCATTATTCATTTGGACACTATTTTCTCTACACCCACCAATTCCTGTAGTATTCTTTATATAGATATTACCCATCTAAAACATAATAATGTTATTAAGAGCCTTAAAAAATGTTAATTCCCTTTTGTTTAGTGCTCTATCTTAACAATATGAACAAACGTTTTTGAATAAAAGATTTTGGTTACAGCATTATCTACAATGATTAACACATGAGAATTACTTAAATAAACAATAATTAGGGGATGGTTAAATAACTTTGGGTACAGTCACAAGTTGAAATATTATGCAGCCTTTAAAAAGATATTTATGAGATATTTACGGAAATTAGCTTAAATGCTACGTAGAAAAATCAGAATTTAACAGTGTACACACAGCTCTGCATTTTGTATGTACAGCTCATCCTAGGATGCACATACCCATCATAGAATGTGTGTAGAATAATACTGGAGAAAAATGTACTAAAATGCTAATAGAGTGGTTTTCTTTGGCAGAGAGGTTATTATGAATGATGGTTATTTTTAATTTGAGGCTTTCTGTGCTTTCTAATTTTTCTGCAATTTGCACATATTGATGTCCTAAGTGGAGCAAAGTGAGCGTTTGCGGGAAATGAGCCTTCAGCCCGCCGCCCGGGCGGGCAGACGAGTCGGGCGGCGCCAGCCGGTGCAGTCCCGCACGCGGACGGAGGGTGGCAGTGTCCGCTCGCAGACCCGCCGCGCGCAGCCCGCTGACCTTTGTCAGCCTCCGCAGCCTCTCGTTTATCACTGATCACAAGAGTGGAATGAACATATTTACTTGTGTTTTGCTTTCCACTTATAATATCTAGTGGCATGGGAGGGAAATGAAAACAATTGTTCATAGGGGAAATTTATGAGCTTCATCTGGCTACGTGATTTCCGCTGTTGCCCGGACGCCGCCCAGGGACTCCGGTTGCTTTTTGCATCTTCAGGTGAGGGCGAAGGAGCTTTTCCATCTGCCAGACCGGCTCTTAAATGCTCGTCATCTTGGGTTTTTGTGGAAGTTGCCTCTGAGCAGCAGACTTTTCCAGACTCCTTTTCCTTCCTTTTGAGTTTGAGAAGAGCCCAAGATCCCCTCTTTGGGGTCCACACGTCATCTTCGGGGTGCCAGGGTGATCCCAGATCCATGCTGGGCCCTCCAGCAAGAGTCTGGATCAGCCAGCGTTTCTAGACAATCCAGGGAAGTCCCTAAAATTCCCTCCCCTTGGTGAGCTGGGGTAGGGGCAGGGCTCTGTTAACCCTCATGACTCTCAAGGAGGCCTCTCCAAGGTCATGTTTGGGCGGTGGGGGTGGGGATGGGTAAGTCCTTCCCCTGCGACCTCAGCTGCACCCTGAGACCTGTTGTCTCATATGGGGAGGGGGGTTGGAAACCTGCGAAAGGTACACCTGAGGGCTGAGGGCTCTGTTGCAGATGCATGCCTTTGAGGGAGGGCAGGAGATGGGGTAGAGTTCTATCCCTTTCCATCCTGGCTGGAAGTAGGGCGCATGGCCCGGGATGATGGGGTGGGAGGGATGGGTGCTTGCTGTGATGGAGGAGAGAACAGTGAGCTCTGTTTCATCTTCAGATGCCTTGGGCCTCAAGCCCACGGAACTTGCTCCTGGAACCAGCTCTGCCTGAAGCCCAGCCCGAGGCAGGAACTTCCTCCATGAACTGTTCCTAATGCATGGCTCCCTCCTAGGCTGTGGACTATACCTGTCTTAGGCAGAGAGAGTGCCAGGGGCTCACACTCCAGGTGAGGCTGGAGGGCTGTCCTAGGAGCTATGTGTAGAGAGCGAAAGTCAGGCCAGCTCTGTTAGGAGCACTTTACACCAGAAGCATAGAAGTGAGATGTTAAAACCACAGGAACGACCAACATGAATATATGTCTGGTGTGCTTTGATGTGGAGACTTGTATCTCTTGATGCATGTCAGCGTGTGCATATGTGTTTTTGTGGGGGGTGCTGATAGTTTTTACATTAGGAAGAATTGTTTGCAGTTATGATAAGTCCAGGATCCATCCTTCTTTCCTTCTTTCCTCCCTCCCTCCCTCTCTTTCCCTCCTTTCCTCCCTCTTCGCCCTTCTCTCCCTTTCTCCCTCTCTCTTTTTTCTTTCTCTCTTTCTCTCTATCTCTCCTTCCCTTTCTCCCTACCTTATTTCTTCTCCTTCCTTCCCTCTCTTCCTTCCTCTCCCCCTCCCCCCTTCCTTTCCTTTCTTGGCTGCGGGACATTTTCCTAAAGCGGGTCTCTGTGCCCATGGGATTCCATGAAGACAAAGCCCACAGAGTCTCTGCTCCCTGACAACGCTGTCTCCTCCGGGCTGGGACTGCTCGGGCTCTCTGTGGTTCGCTGCAGTGAGAAGTGCTGGGAGCACTTCGGAGGAAGTAGCCCCTCCCACCCTGCTTCTCCCAGGCAGACAGGTGAGCCTTTGGTGTTACGGGCCAGCAGGTGGGCCTTGTGCAGTGTCAGCCAAGACCCTCCTCTGCAGCCGCACCCCCAGCACTCTCGTGTAGGACCTGAGCTTCCCCGGGGCCATCTCAGCATCTCTGAAGGACCAAGTCTCAATTTAGCCAGAGCTGGTTTCCTCCGCGTGAGATTTTCTCTGGCAGAAACATAAGAAAGGGAAACTGGTTCATTGTCTTTGAGTGAACATTTAAGGACCCTCATGTTATCGCGGCAAGGACTCTGGCTTGACATTTGCTAGAGACCATAGTTTGGTTCTGTGGTGTTTCTGGCCCACAGGACCCTCCCCCAGCTCATTACAATCCACCAGATTTTCCCAGCAGTCTTACAATCAAATTACTCAAAATTGCACTGCTTTATTGCATACTGCTAAACTCCAAGACAAGCAAATGCCCAGATAATGAATAATTATTTATGACAAATTATTACTTTTACATATAAGATTAACAGTTTCTATTAAGCTTAGTAAAGGTGACAACCCCTCCCTGAAAAATGGGAGTGCAGTTTTGCAAGTGAAGGTGAGGTTTGGAGGGTGCTGTATTTGTGCATGCGTCTGCTGGCTGCTCCAGAGGGTGCATTTGCAGGTTAAGGGGTGTCTCTGGCCAAGAGGCCAAACAGTCCACTCTTTCTACGAAAGCAGCCATATCCCTAACTCAGTTTGGAGCCAGGCAGTTTTGATGGGGCTTCTGGCTTTCTTCATCTGCTTTGAATATATAATGATGAAAGCACTAAAGAATGTGAAATGTTTCACTAATTGCATTTGCATTTAAGTTTTAAAAATTCTGTTTTGTTTGAAACTAAACTTAACTTTTAAAATTATTTATGGACTCAATAATGTACATTTGGGTTATTGAACCCTATTCCACGGTTCTTGTGAACAGAATTCTCTTGCAGCTAATTATAACATACAGTATTTTCCCAGCAGTCTTACAATCAAATTATTCAAAATTGCATTTCTTTATTGCGTATTGCTAAAACCCAAGACAAGCAAACATCAAGATAATAAACAATTATTTATTGCAAATTATTACCTAATATATAAGATTAACAGCTTGTAACTATTAAGATTAATACATGTGGTAAACTGTATTTATTATACTTATTTTGTAGCAAATATCTTTGTATAAAACATATGTTTATGTATTGCAATTAATGAGAAAAAGTGTAAGATTAACAATTTATGTTGGGTTTTGTTTTTAGATTTATGCACACTGTAAAACTTATTTATTGCACTTATTAAAAGTATTTAATGATGGACTTTTAGATGCTATATTTTTAATGTGCAAATATAAACTAAAGGAGTATTAAATTACAAAATGGAAAATTATAACTGAAGTCAAAGAATCTAACTGTTTTCTGCTATAAATCTGCTTTAAAAATATTATCACTGGAATTACCGAATCTTTAAATAGTGGCCTTTATAGTACACGATGAGTTCCAATGAGTTATCCTTTGAAAGGCTTTTTTAATTATTAAAACTAAACTCAACATCTTGGTCTTAAAGATAAATGCCGCTAACGGCATAAACACTGGATCATTCCATTTTATGATGAGAAGCTGAAGTAACATTGGAGAGAAGAGGTAGGTCATGGCTGGACGAGTTGCATAAAGGTGAGGAAGCAGGACCTGCTGGAAGGGAAGTCAGAGCCCCAGAATTGGTGGCAATTTAGCTGAGATGTGACGTGCAGCCTGAGGGCTGCAGGGATCGCCTTAGTCTTTGCCACCCTGGCTTGCTTTCCATCATGGGGATAGGGGCAGGTGTAGCTGGAGCTGTTTCTTTGCCAAAGAATTAGAAAATGTTACCCACAAAGGTGATGATGCTCAGACTGTTAAAACAGAAATAAAGTCAATGGCGTCACTCGTCCTGAGCATTTATTTCTTGCTTTCCTGGAGTTCAAAGGCCCCAGGTGCTTTGCCAGGCTGGGAGGGGTATTCTAGAAGGCCGCTGGAGCAGAGGATCAAAAGACACCCTTTGGGAAAGACTGCCCAAGTTTTGGGCTACCCATTTTCAAGAATATTGTAGGAACAGGTAATGAAAATTAGTAATTCCTGGGTCTCCTATAGAGAAAAGTCTCCCATAGTCAAGGGCTGGTCGAGACCCGCTGAGATGAAGCTTCACTCCTGTAGAGCAGGGTGCCTGTGGCTGGTGGCCTATACCCCGACTTCCTAGAGTATATTCTCTCCACCAGCTGAGACCTGAGCCCTGAGTCTGAGGTCTTGCCCTACTCCAGTTGCCCATGGGCTCCCGAAAAAGCAGCAGATGAGGTTAGAGCACAATTTCCAAGCTGGATAGCAAAGACCCCAGAACCAAGGATCTTGAGCAGTGCCCGGGGACACAGATGTCATCCTTCTCCCAGCCTCTGGGCAACGATTGGCAAAGAAGTGCAGGGCTGGCTCTTGCAGTTTGCATGGCTAGATTAGGGCCGAGACAGAGATGGGACTGAATGGAGGGGGTAGGAGTGCAGTGAGTGTAGTCAGTGGCTTTCTTCTCTCCACCGCTACCTGGGACTTTAACCCTTCTGAGGAAAAGGGTTCCAAAATAAAGGAGAGGAAAAGAAGGAAAAGGTTGGAAGGCAAGGAAGAGGAGAGAGGCAAGGAGGCAGAAAGGAGCTTCCAGTTTTCAAGCTGCGTGCATCTCTGATCCCTGCTGGAGATTTCAAAAACACATTCTGCTTACTCAGACGGCAAGCGCTCGTTTACCCAGTGCTTGTATTATTTTATTTCAGATGCAGAAAGCTTTCCTCCCCCTACAAATAATTATTTTATTTGTAGTATAACAGACATACAAATATTCTTTGAAAAATATGGAGAAAACATCAGATTCTGTTATTTCGTGTCTGGCATCATCGTGGGTGTGTTGGCTGCTCTTGTCCTGGGTGCACCAGTCACCGTCCCAGAGAGGCTGCAGGAGGGTGGATGTGGAATGTAGATTCTGTCTCTTCCTCTGAAGGCTCAGTGCAACCCAGGTGGCAGGAGGACAGCAGGCAGCCTGGCTGGCTTCCATGACTGCTGTGTCCCCAAGTTCCCTGCATGGAACGAACACCCTTTCTCCTCATAGGCGCTCATTAATTAACCCACCCACTCTCTCATTTCTTCATTTGCTAATGAATTAACTCATTTCTTCATTCATGAATTTGTCAGTCAGTTGATTTAGCAATTCCATCCTTTCTTCCTTCCTTCCTTCCTTCCTTCATTGTTGGTTCATTCAGTAGGTGGGTGTTTATGGCCGCCTCCTGGGAAAGAGCTTCAACTGCGGCCCAGCCCAGTTTTCTTTTTTAAATTGACAAAAATTGTATATATTTATGGTGTACAACGTGATATTTTGTATATGTATACATTGTGGAATGGCTAAATCAAGCTAATTAACATATACATCACTTCACCTATTTATCATTTTTTGTGGTGAGAACACTTAAGATCTACTCTCAACAATTTTCAAGTATACAATATATTGTTATTAGCTATAGTCATCATGATGCACAATAGGTGTCTTGAATGTACTCCTCTTGTCTAACTGAAACTCGGTATCCTTTGACCAACATCTCCTCATTCCCCACACCCCCTCTTCTCCCCTCCCCCGCCAGCCACTGGTAACCTCTTCTCATTCTGCTCTCTGTATCCGAGTTAGACTTATTTAGATTCCACATGTAAGTGAGATCATACAGTATTTGTCTTCCTGTGCCTGGCTTATTTCACTTAACATAATGTCCTCCAGGTTCATGTGTGTTTTACCAAATGACAGGATTTCCTTTTTTAAAGGCTGAGTAGCACCCCATGGTGTTTATAGACCACATTTTCTTTATTCATTCATATGCTGATGGACATTTAGGTTGACTTAGTATCTTGGCTATTGTGAATAATCCAGCCCAGTTTTTAAGGATGAGGAACTGGGACAGTTCTCTCTAGATCATGAGTCTTGAAGTATGCCCAGTCTCCACTCCCAAAGACTGATTTTGCAGGTCTGGGGTGGGCCTGTGAAGTGGCATTTTCCCAGAGACCTTCTCTGCAGGTGGTTTTGATACCAGGGCCCGGGAGTCACAGACTAGGGAGAGTTTGGGCTTGGGTTGTGGAGGGGTAGGTAGCTGAAAAACCCAATATGGGGGAGGTTAAATGTCAGACCTTATTTTCCTAGGGAATCCAAGGAATTAAACTTGCTCCTGAGAGTTGACCAGATTAGAATATCTAACCTCCCAGCAATAAAAGATGCTCATGCTAACACCAAAGTGACCTTATTTTAACCCACCTAATTGGTTACTGTTTGTTTGTAAATTCAATGGTATGTAGTAAGAGGCGAGGAACCAGCACTACTGGCTGCTAGTAGAAGTAACCAGGAACAGTTTCTAGGAGGGCAAAGAACATTTTCTTTTGACTTAGGTAGACTCTTCTAGGAATGTATCCTAGGACATACTAATAAATGACCACAGCAATTTACTCCAGGCATGTTGTTACAGTATCTTGTATATAGAAAGAAACAGACAAAATGTACACGTCCAATCACCGAGATTAGATGAATAAATGATTTTACATCCAGCAGATGGGTGCAAGAACCAGAGAAATTTGAATGGTGAGAACCAGGGTTTAAGTGCTGGCTAAAATTTGGTTTCTTTTATAGAGGAAAGACACATCTGGTCAAAGAGGAGGAGAGGTAGGGTAGAGGAAGGCAAGCCTCACTTCTAAAAATGTTCCCCTGTGCCCTGCTAGGAGGGGCCCTTGGCCACTCCATATTTTTCCTGTTCCACTCACATTTCAAAAGCTTTCAAATGTTCACATCCTTGAACCCCACAATTCCACTTTTAGGAATTGTCTGTAGGGAATAATCCTAGCTGAAAACAAGGAATCATGAGCAATAATGTTTATTACAGTTTGATTTTTGATTTTTATTACAGAAAACTAAAAAAAAAAAAAAAAAAGTACAAAAGTAGCATGAGCAGAAAAATAGAGCCCCATGTACCCATTACCCACCTGTCAACTCCTGGGTCACCTCCCCTGCCCTGGATTATTTGAAGCAAATCCCAGATATCATGTTATTTCACCCATCAATAATTCAGAATGTATCTCTAAAAGATAAGAACTCCTTTGAAAAGCATAAGCACAGTACCTTCATCTCACTTTAACATGAACAAAAATTCCTTAATATTGTTACATATTCAGTCAACATTCAATTTTTCCTACTTGTCTCATAATCTTTCTCTTTTCTTTTAAACCATTTCTTTGAATCAGATAGAGTCCAGCCACTGCAGCTGGTTGACATGTCTCATCTCTTTTTAATCTCTAAGTTTTCCACCCTCATTCTCCTTTTCCAAATTTGTTGAAGGAACTGGATGAATTGTACCATTGGGTTTCCCACAGACTTCATTTTGCTGATTACATTGTTTTCATGTTACTTAACATTGCCCTCCATATCTTGTATATCCTGTGACTTTACCACGAATAGAAGTTACAGATACTTTCATATAGTATTATAGCTATTGCAGGTATCTTGAAATATACTTTGTTCTCATCTCCACTTCAAAATTATTAAACCCACCACTAGACCTTGTTATTTAATAAGTAAATGAAGATGCACATATACTATTATGTCACAAATTTGTTTTTTTTATAAAATATTTTGATGACTTTATTTCATTAATTTGTAATCTATGTTTTTCATTTCATTTCATTATTCTGAGAAGGGGTCCATACTCATCAAATGACCAGAGGGACTCATGGTTTCAAGGAGTAAAATCTTTTGATCTAGATCTATTTTTTTATTAAGGCTGCAAAATAGTTATGTTCGGATTCTATCACTCTTTCTTAATTCATTAGCTGGAGTACTTCTATAAGGAGAAGTTTCCTATCATCAACTATTTGGTTACCTTGATTTTTAGGAATTAAAAAAAAATTAACCTTTTCATTTTGAGATAATTTTAAGTTCACATGCAGTTGTAAGAAATAGTACAGAGAGATCCCATGAACTCTTTCCCAGTTTCCTCCAATGGTAATAACTTGCAAAACTATACTGCAATGTCAGAATCAGGAAACTGACATTGATATAGTCAATATACAGAGCATTTCCATCTCCATAAGAATGTCTTACGTTGTATTTTTATAACCACACCCATCTTTCTCTAATTTACACCCACTCATTAACTCTTGGCAACCTGTTCTTCTATAATTTTGTCATTTCAAGAATTATATATAAATGGAACGATGCAGTATATAACCTTTTGTAATTGCCTTTTTTCACTCAGCACAATTCTCTGGAGGCTCATCCAGGCTGTTTGTTGCTTTTTACCGCTGAGTAGTATTCTATAGTACAGATGTCCCGTGGTGTGTCTAATGATTCACCTGCTGAAGGGCATCTGGATTGTGTCCAGTTTTTGGCTTATGAATAAAGCCAAACATTTGTGTATGGGTTTTTGTGTGAACATGATTTCATTTCTCTGAGATAAATTCCCAGGCAGGCAATTTTTCGGTTGTATGATAGTTGCATATTTAGTTATTTAAGTTTTAAAGAAATTGCCAAACTGTTGTCCAGCGTGGCTTATATTTTACTTTCTCATTAACAATGTATAAGTGATCGAGTTTCTCTGCATCCACATTAGCATTTGGTATTGTCACTCAAAAGACATTCTGACGTGTGTAGCAATATCCATTGTGCTTTTTTCCATGTGATATTAATTTGCATTTCCCTAATGACTAGTGATGATGAACACTTTTTCTTATGTTTATTTACGATATGTATATCCTCTTTGGTAAAATGTCTCTTCATGTTTTTTGCCCATTTTCTAATTGGATTGCTGTTTAAAAAAATTTTTTTTATTGTTGAGTTTTGAAGTTCTATCTATAGCCTAGATATTAGTCCTTTAGCAGATATGCAATTGAAAAATTTTCTTCCAGTTTGTAGCCTGTTTATCATCCTCTGAATATGGTCTTTTGCAGAGCAGAAGTTTTAAATTTTGATGAAGTACATTTTATCAGTTTTTCCATTTATGAATCACATTTTTGGTGTCAAGTCTAAGGACTTTTTGCTTAGTCCTATATTCTGAAGGTTTTCTCCTATGTTTTCTACTAAAAGTTTTATAGTTTTACATTTAAGACTGTGATCAGATTGATTTTTTTTTTAAATAAAGTGTGAAACTTAGATCAAGGTTCATTTTTTGGCCTGTGGATGTGCGATTGCTCGAGCACCATTGACTGAAAAGACTATGTCTTTCCTTCATTATACTGCTTTTGTGCCTTTATCAAAAATCAGTTGGGCATATTTGTGTGGTTCTATTTCTGTGTTCTCTATTCTGTTCCATTGATCTATATGTCTGTCCCTCTGCCAGTACCACAGAGTCTTGATTACTGTAGTTACCTAGTAAGTCTTGATATTGGGTAGACAGATTCCTTCCACTTCATTACTCTTTTTCCAAAATCATTTTAGCTATGCTAATTCCTTTGCCTTCCTAATAAATTTAAGAATAATATTGTTTGTGTATATACACATACACACAGAACATTTTTTGGGATTTTGATAGGAATTGCATTAAACTTGTATATCAGTTTGAGGAGAAATGACTTGACTTTATTAAAGTCTTCTAATTCATGAACATGGAATGTCTCCCCATTATTTAGGTCTTTGATTTCTTTCATCAGCATTGTGTAGTTGTTTTGTACAAGTCTTGTACATGTTTTGTTAGCTTTACATCTTAATATTTCATTTTTTGAGTATATGTGTTATGTTTTTAACTTTGGTGTTCATTGCTTTTATATAGAAATAAAACTGAGTTTTGTATGTTTATATTGTATCCTGCAACCTTGCTGATATAACTTGTTGGTTCTAGGAGTTTTTTTGGAGATGTCTTGGGATCTTCTACATAGACACTCATGTTATCTCAAAAATAGGAATAGTTTTGTTTTTTCTCTTCTGATCTGTATGCCTTCTATTTATTTTCATTTTATTTTTTGTATTGTTGTGCTAGGTAAAACTTCCAGCTATGTGATGAATGAGAGTGGTGGGAGTGGAAACCTTGCCTTGTTTCCAATCTTAGGGGAAAAATATTCAGTTTTTCACCCTTAAATGTGATGTTAGCTGTAGGTTGTTTGTAGATGCTCTTTATCAAATTGAGGATATTTGCCACTATTCCTACTTTTCCGACAGCTGCTGCTGCTTCTTTTAAATCATGAATGGGTGTTGAATTTTGTCAAATACTCTTTCTGCATCAATTAATATCATAATATGATTTTTTATTTTTTAGCCTGTTAATGTGGTGGATTACATTGGTTGATTTTCTTTTTTTTAAAATTTATTTTTTAATTGAAACGTAATTGATTATACATATTTATGGGGTACAGAGTTGACTATCAGTATTTGCGTGCAATATGTGATGATCAAATCAATATTATTAGCATGCTCATCATTACAAATTGTAATTATTCTTTGTGTCCCTTACCAAATTTCTCACTAACCCCTTCCCCCGTTTCCCACTTCTAGTAATCATCAATTTATTCTCTCCTTCTGAAAAGTTCAGTGTATTATTGTGGTCTTTCTTTCTTTCCTTACTTTTTTTTGCAGTATCTGGTTTTGGTATCAGAGTAATACTAGCTTCATAATACACATTGGGAAGTGTTCCCTCCTCTTTATTTCCTGGATGAGATTTTGTAGAATGGTGCTAATTCTTCTTTAAATGTTTAAAAGAATTTACCAGTGACATCACCTGGGCCTGGAGATTCCTTTTTGGAAGTTTTAAAATTAAAAATTCAGATTTCTTAATTATTATAGATAATTCCCATTATCTTTTTCATATTTTGGGTTTTGGTAGCTTGCATCTTTTAAGAAATTGGTCCATTTTGTTTCATTTGTCAAGTTTGCATGTATAGAGTTGTCCATGGTATTCCCTTATCATGCTTTTGATGTCTTCAGGGTTTATGTTGATATCCTGATATTGGTCCTTTATGTTATTCTCTTTGTTCCCCATACAACCCACTATGTTATTCTCTTTTTAAATTTTGTCTGTTTTGCTGGAGATTTATTAATTTCATTGGTCTTTCCAAAGAGCTAACTCTTTGTTTCATTGATTTTTATCTGTTTTTCTGTTTTCACTTTAATTTAATTTATTTCTACTCTTATTATTCACTTTCTTCTGCTTGCTTTGGTTTATTCTGCTATTTTTTTCTAGGTTTTTGAAGTGGGAGGTGAGATTATTGACTTGAAACCTCTCCTCTTTTCTAATGTATGCATTTATTACTATACATTTCCCTCTCAGTACTGCTTTAGCTGTGTCTCACAACTTCTGCTATATTGTATTTTCATTTTTATTCGTTTCAATGTAGTTTTTCTTTTATTTCCCTTGAGACTTCTTTCTTAGCCCATGGGTTATTTAGAAATCTGTTGTTTAGTTACCAAGTATTTGGAGTTTTTTTGTTATCTTTCTGTTACTGATTTCTACTTGATTCCATTATACTTGGAGAGTACACCCTATGTAACTTATTTGTTTTACTTTATTTGTTTCAATTATCACTTTACTGCAAGATAGTAGAATTAATTACAAATCTAAAGTATAACTTGGTAATCTTTAGTCAGGCAGGAAATTTTAACAAAAGAAAACTGCTTATTCAAAAGTGATAATGGAACACCTCAAAATGCAGAGCAAGGAGGATGGGAAACAACTGACTGGCCAATAGATTTAATTCTCCCACTATATGAAACTGAAACTTCATTTTTAGGAAAGGTAAACTAACTCCAGTAGATAGCAATACAGAAAGATTTTGTCACAAAGATTAGCTTCCATTTAGTCATCAACTGTTTCTAGCTGTATTAATTAGGATAGACACATTTACAGAACTGGCTGTGCTTGAACCTTCTTTGCGAGCAGCTTTACATCTGCAATGCATGTGGCAGTTGTCTCCTTTTCCTGCTGTGCAGAGATGCTTTGCACTGCGTGCTTCTCCACCCAGTTTATTGTGTGCTCTTGTTCCTTCCAATGCATCATATTCTGCACAGAGATATGATGGTCCAGGTGATTCTTCACCTCCTTCTAAACTCTATGCAGCCATTCCTGGTAACTAATCTCCAAGGCCAGAGCACTGTTATTCCTCTGGACATCATAGAGGTAATGGTACTTCTGAGCCTGTGCCTGCTGCAATGTCTCCAAACTAATTGCATCCTGAATTTGTTTGATAAGTAGCCTGCTTCACCTCTTCTAGTTGGGCAATTTTTTGCTCATTGTATTTATCAGTAAATTCTCCAATAAAGGCACCGTATTTTTAAATTGCATAGACAAGTAACTCTACTATTGATATGGTAGAGAAGGTCTCTGGGGTAATCACATACATTTCTTTGGATAAACAATACAAGTCCAGTTCCAAGCAAGTTGGGCCCTGTTACACTGGTTTTGGGATAAAGGAAGTAGAAGAATTCCTCAGGGATCATTCCAAAATGAACTCTTCCTCCATATTCAGGAAGACATGGTAGAGGGGCATGACTTGGCTGTCTTGTGTGAAAGATTCCTCTTGCCTGCAATACCCCTGGACCTGGGAGGTCTTCCTTCTTCAGAGATGGGGCCACTATGGCGGTGGCAGAAGAAACCACCTGGGACAGCATTGTCAGAGAAGGTCCAGGCAGAAGTCTTAAAGTCCCTGTGACCCAACTGGAGAATCTGTTAAGGGTAGGAGACTCTATATAATTTAAATTCTTTCAAATTTGTTAAAGTTTGTTTTACAGACCAGGATCTAGTTGATTTTTGTATATATTCCATGGACAGTTAAAAATAATGTGTATTCTTCTGTTGTCAGGTGGATCATTTTATACATGTTGATTAATTATTGTTGGTTGATGGTATTGTTGAGTTCTTTTGTATCCTTGCTAATTTTTTGCCAAGTTGCTGAAAGAAGAGACTTAAAGTACCCATCTGTAACTGTGGATTTGTCTATTTCTCTTTTCGATTCTGTTAGTTTATGTTTGTTATATTTTTCAGCTCTTTTGTTTGGCACTTACACATTTAGGGTTGCTATGTCTTCTTGGTGGATTGACCCTTTTATTGTTATATATTATCTTTCTCTGTTCCTGGTAATTTTCTTTTATCTGAAGTCTATTTTATATGATATTAATATAATAATTACTGCTTTCCTTTGATTAATGTTTGCATGATATATCTTTCTCATCCTTTTGCTTTCAACCTCTTTGTTATATTTAAAGTGAGCTTTTTTTAGACAGCATGTAGTTGGGTCATGTTTTTTAATCCGTCTCTGATATATCTTTTAATTGGTATACTTAGGCCATTTACATTTAATGTAATTATTGACATGTTAGAGATTAATTCTGCCATTGTTTTTTCTTTGTTTGCTTTCTGTGGTTTGCTTCTCTGTTTTCTTTTTTCTGTCTTCCTGTGGGCTACTTGGACATTTTTTAGAACTCCATTTTGGTTTATCTGTAGTGTTTTTGAGTGTATCTCTTTGTGTAATATTTTGGTGGTTGCTCTAGGTATTACATTATTTATACATACTTTATAAGGGGCCTGGGATCATCATTTCATCAATTTGAATGAAGTATAAAAACATTCTCTCCCTTTAAGTACCTTTGTCTTCTCCACTTTTAATGTCATTGTCTTCAGTATTTTCTCTACATACATTTAGAACTACATTTAAAGAATTATAATTTTTGCTTCAACTATCAAACGTAATTTGGACAACTCATGAGCAGGGGAGCCTACTTTATTTACCTGTATTTTTGCTTATTGTGTTCTTTCTTCCTTTCTAATGCCCCAGGCTTTTTCTCCCACCCAATCACAAGATTCATGTATTAGTCTGTTTTGTGTTGCTATAACGGAATACCCAGAATACCCGAGACTGGGTAATTTATAAACAATAGAGGTTTTGCTTATGATTCTGGGGCAGCTGCATCTGGTGTGGGCCTCAGGATGCTTCTACTCATGGCAGAAAGCAGCAGGCAGCCAGCAGCCGGTGGGGACAAGCAGATCACATGGCAAGAGGAAGCAAGAGGGAGAGAGAGAGGAGGTGCCAGAGTCTTTTAAACAACTAGCTCTCATGGGAACTAAAGGAGGAAGATCTCACTCACTACCCACACCCCCCAGGGAGAACATTAATCCACTCATGAGGGATCTTCCCCATTACTAAAACAGCTTCCAACACTGCCACATTAGGAATCAAATTTCCACATGAGTTCTGAGAGAATAATACATCCAAACTCTATCAGACAAGATCAGGTACGTTCAGCCAAGGTTTTTTCTAATATCCTTTCTGTTTAGAGAACTTCCTTTAGACATTCTTTTAGAATAGGTCTGCTAGGGGCAGATTCTCTTAATGTTCCTTCATTAGAGGATGTCTTGATTTCCCCTTAATTATTGAAGGATATTTCTGCTGGGTATAGGATTCTAGGTAGGCAGTTCTTTCAGCACTTGATAAACATTGTTACACTTCCTCTGGCCTCCATAGTTTCTTTTTTTTTTTTTTCTTTTATTTATTTAAATTTTATTTTGTTGATATACATTGTAGCTGATTAATGCTCCCCATCACTAAAACCTCCCTCCCTTCTCCCTCCCCCCCTCCCCCCCAACAATGTCCTTTCTGTTTGTTTGTTGTATCAACTTCAAATAATTGTGGTTGTTATATCTTCTTCCCCCCCGCCCCCGGTTTGTGTGTGTATGTGTGTATGTGTGTGTGTGAATTTATATATTAATTTTTAGCTCCCTCCAATAAGTGAGAACATGTGGTATTTCTCTTTCTGTGCCTGACTTGTTTCACTTAATATAATTCTCTCGAGGTCCATCCATGTTGTTGCAAATGGCAGTATTTCATTCGTTTTTATAGCTGAGTAGTATTCCATTGTGTAGATGTACCACATTTTCCGTATCCACTCATCTGATGATGGGCATTTGGGCTGGTTCCAACTCTTGGCTATTGTAAAGAGTGCTGCGATGAACATTGGGGAACAGGTATACCTTCGACTTGATGATTTCCATTCCTCTGGGTATATTCCCAACAGTGGGATGGCTGGGTCGTATGGTAGATCTATTTGCAATTGTTTAAGGAACCTCCATACCATTTTCCATAGAGGCTGCACCATTTTGCAGTCCCACCAACAATGTATGAGAGTTCCTTTTTCTCCGCAGCCTCGCCAGCATTTATTGTTCATAGTCTTTTGGATTTTAGCCATCCTAACTGGGGTTAGATGGTATCTCAATGTGGTTTTGATTTGCATTTCCCGGATGCTGAGTGATGTTGAGCATTTTTTCATATGTCTGTTGGCCATTTGGATATCTTCCTTAGAGAAATGCCTACTTAGCTCTTTTGCCCATTTTTTAATTGGGTTGCTTGTTTTCTTCTTGTACAGTTGTTTGAGTTCCTTATATATTCTGGATATTAATCCTTTGTCAGATGTATATTTTGCAAATATTTTCTCCCACTCTGTTGGTTGTCTTTTAACTCTGTTAATTGTTTCTTTTGCTGTGCAGAAGCTTTTTAGTTTGATATAATCCCATTTGTTTATTTTTCCTTTGGTTGCCCGTGCTTTTGGGGTCGTATTCATGAAGTCTGTGCCCAGTCCTATTTCCTGAAGTGTTTCCCCTATGTTTTCTTTAAGAAGTTTTATTGTTTCAGGGTGTATATTTAAATCCTTAATCCATTTTGAGTTGATTTTAGTATACGGTGAGAGGTATGGATCTTGTTACATTCTCCTGCATATCGATATCCAGTTATCCCAGCACCACTTGCTGAAGAGGCAGTCCCTTCCCCAGTGAATAGGCTTGGTGCCTTTGTCAAAGATCAGCTGGCAGTAAGTGTGTGGGTTGATTTCTGGATTCTCTATTCTATTCCATTGGTCAGTGTGTCTGTTTTTATGCCAGTACCATACTGTTTTGGTTATTATAGCTTTGTAGTATAGCTTAAAGTCAGGTAGTGTTATGCCTCCAGCTTTATTTTTTTTGCTGAGCATTGCTTTGGCTATTCGTGGTCTTTTATTGTTCCATATAAATGTCTGAATAGTTTTTTCCATTTCTGAGAAAAATGTCTTTGGAATTTTGATGGGGATTGCATTGAATTTGTATATCACTTTGGGTAGTATGGACATTTTCACTATGTTGATTCTTCCAATCCAAGAGCATGGAATATCTTTCCATCTTCTTGTATCCTCTCTAATTTCTCTCAGCAGTGGTTTGTAGTTCTCATTATAGAGATTTTTCACCTCCTTGGTTAACTCAATTCCTAAGTATTTTATTTTTTTGGTGGCTATTGTAAATGGGCAGGCTTTCTTGATTTCTCCTTCTGCATGTTCACTATTGGAGAAAAGAAATGCTACTGATTTTTGTGTGTTGATTTTGTATCCTGCTACTGTGCTGAAATCATTTATCAATTCCAACAGTTTTTTTGTAGAGGTTTCAGGCTGTTCGATATATATGATCATGTCATCTGCAAACAGGGACAGTTTGACTTCATCTTTTCCAATCTGGATGCCCTTTATTTCCTTCTCTTCTCTGATTGCTCTGGCTAGTACTTCCAACACTATGTTGAATAGGAGTGGTGAGAGTGGGCATCCTTGTCTAGTGCCTGTTCTTAAAGGAAAAGCTTTCAGCTTTTCCCCATTCAGGATGATATTGGCAGTGGGTTTGTCATATATGGCTTTAATTATGTTGAGATACTTTCCCTCTATACCTAACTTATAGAGGGTCTTTGTCATGAATGAGTGCTGAACTTTATCAAATGCTTTTTCAGCATCTATAGAGATGATCATATGGTCCTTGTGTTTGAGTTTATTAATATGGTGTATCACATTTATTGATTTGCGTATGTTGAACCAACCTTGCATCCCTGGGATGAATCCCACTTGATCGTGATGAATAATTTTACGTATGTGTTGCTGTATTCTGTTTGCTAGTATTTTAGTGAGGATTTTTGCATCTATATTCATCAAGGATATCGGCCTGTAGTTTTCTTTTTTGGTTATATCTTTACCTGGTTTTGGTATCAGGATGATGTTTGCTTCATAGAATGAGTTTGGGAGATTTGCGTCCGTTTCAATCTTTTGGAATAGTTTGTAAAGAATCGGTGTCAATTCCTCTTTGAATGTTTGGTAAAATTCTGCTGTGAATCCATCTGGTCCTGGGCTTTTCTTTGTTGGGAGCCTTCTGATAACAGCTTCAATCTCCTTTATTGTTATTGGTCTGTTCAAATTTTCTACGTCTTCATGGTTCAGTTTTGGGAGCTTGTGTGTGTCCAGAAATTTATCCATTTCCTCCAGATTTTCAAATTTGTTGGCGTATAGTTGTTTATAGTAGTCTCGAATGATTCCTTGTATTTCAGATGAATCAGTTGTAATATCGCCTTTTTCATTTCTAATTTTTGTTATTTGAGTCTTCTCTCTTCTTTTTTTTGTTAGCCATGCTAATGGTTTGTCAATTTTATTTATCTTTTCAAAAAACCAACTTTTTGATTCGTTGATCTTTTGAATTGTTTTTTGGTTTTCAATTTCATTCAGTTCTGCTCTGATCTTAATGATTTCTTTCTGTCTGCTAACTTTAGGATTGGATTGTTCTTGTTTTTCTAGTTCTTTAAGGTGAAGTGTTAGGTTGTTCACTTGCCATCTTTCCATTCTTCTGAAGTGAGCGTTTAATGCAATAAATTTTCCCCTCAATACTGCTTTTGCAGTATCCCACAGGTTTTGGTATGATGTATCATTGTTTTCATTAGTTTCAATAAACTTTTTGATTTCCTGCTTGATTTCTTCTTGGACCCATATGTCATTAAGTAGAATGCTGTTTAATTTCCATGTGTTTGTATAGTTTCCAGAGTTTTGTTTGTTATTAATTTCTAGTTTTAATCCATTGTGGTCTGAGAAGATACATGGGATAATTCCAATTTTTTTGAATTTATTGAGACTTGATTTGTGACCTAATATGTGATCTATCCTGGAGAATGATCCATGTGCTGATGAGAAGAATGAATATTCTGAGGTTGTTGGGTGGAATGTTCTGTAGATATCTGCCAATTCCAATTGGTCTAGAGTCTTGTTTAGATCTTGTGTTTCTCTACTGATTCTTTGCCTAGATGATCTGTCTAATATTGACAGTGGAGTGTTCAGGTCCCCTGCTATTATGGTATTAGTGTCTATTTCCTTCTTTAGGTCTAATAGAGTTTGTTTTATAAATCTGGCTGCTCCAACATTGGGTGCGTACATATTTATGATTGTTATGTCTTCTTGATGGATCAGTCCTTTTATCATTAAGTAGTGTCCCTCATTGTCTCTTTTTATGGTTTTTAGTTTAAAGTCTATTTTGTCAGATATAAGAATAGCCACTCCAGCTCGTTTTTCTTTTCTGTTTGCATGGTAAATCTTTTTCCATCCTTTCACTCTTAGTCTGTGTGAATCTTTATGGGTGAGGTGGGTCTCTTGTAGGCAGCATATAGTTGGGTCCTGCTTTTTGATCCAGTCAGCCAGTCTGTGTCTTTTAATTGGGGAATTTAAGCCTTTAACATTAAGAGTTGTTATTGAAAGGTGTTGATTTATTCCTAGCATTTTATTGGTTGTTTGGTTGTCTTAGGTGTCTTTTGTTCCTTGCTTTCTGATTTACTGTTTGGTTTCTTTGTTTGTTGGTTCCTTAGGTTGTAGATAGTGTTTTTGTTAGCTTGTTTTCTCTTCATGAATGCCATTTTTATTGTACTAGCGGGTTTAGATTTTTCTTAGGTTTTTATGGCAGTGGTAGTTATTTTTCAGGAACCAAACCCAGCACTCCCTTGAGGATTTCTTGTAGGGGTGGTCTTGTGGTAGTGAACTCCCGCAGTTTTTGTTTGTCTGAGAAATATACTATTTGCCCCTCATTTCAGAAGGATAGCCTTGCAGGGTAGAGTATTCTTGGCTGGCAATCTTTGTCTTTTAGTATTTTGAAAATATCATCCCATTCCTTTCTAGCTTTTAGGGTTTGTGATGAAAAGTCTGATGTTAACCTGATTGGGGCTCCCTTATAGGTGATTTGACGCTTCTCTCTTGCAGCTTTTAAGATTCTCTCTTTGTCTCTGAGTTTTGCCAATTTGACTATGACATGTCTTGGAGAAGGCCTTTTTGGGTTGAATACGTTTGGAGATTGTTGAGCTTCCTGGATCTGAAGATCTGTGATTTTTCCTATACCTGGGAAGTTTTCTGCCACTATTTTGTTGAATATGTTTTCAATGGAATCTCCATTTTCCTCCCCTTCTGGAATACCCATGACTCGGATATTTGAGCGCTTGAGGTTGTCTGATATCTCTCTCAGATTTTCTTCCATGTCCTTGATTCTTTTTTCTTTCTTTTTGTCTGCTTGTGTTATTTCAAACAGCCCATCTTCAAGTTCAGAGGTTCTCTCTTCAACTTCGACAAGCCTGCTGGTTAAACTCTCCGTTGTGTTTTTTATTTCGCTGAATAACTTCTTCAGTTCAGCAAGTTCTGCTACATTTTTTTTCAGGACATTGATTTCCTTGTATATTTCCTCTTTCAGATCCTGTATACTTTTCCTCATTTCATCATGATGTCTAGCTGAGTTTTCTTGTATCTCATTCAGTTTCCTTAGAATTATCACTCGAAATTCCTTGTCAGTTATTTCAAGGGCTTCTTGTTCTATAGGATCTAGAGTATGAGATTTATTAACTTTTGGTGATGTACTTTCTTGATTTTTTGTATTTCTGGTGTCTTTTTTTTGGTGTTTATTCATTGTTGCAGGGGGTTTCACAGTCCACCGGTTTGAGACTAATGACTAACTAGGATGTTGCTGTGGTTGCCAATTTGGTATGGCTCCCGCCGTGACTGCTCAGTTGGCCTCTAGTGTCTTGTGTGTGTGGTTGCCTCGGGTCTTGGGCTTCTCCGGGGATCCACCTTTCTGGTCAGCTTGTACTCTGCTGGGCTGGTGGATCACGTACCACAGGATGTGTGATCTCTGTTGAGCTTTCACTTTCTGTACAGGACTTCTCCCCGTTCCGTGTGCTCTGGCCCAGGCTGTTAGATCGTGCAGTGGCGACCCCACCGGGTGTGTGGTTTCTGTCGAGTCTCCGCCTCCCTGGCCGCACGTCTCCCCCCTCTGTGCACACTGTGCTGGGCTGGGGCGTGTCTTCTGCACCCCTCGTCTATCAGCTGGGCCTTCAAGACCCTGCTCAGCACCGCCTCGCCCAGGAAGTCTACCAGGTTTCTGCTAGGCACAGACGACCGGTCTCTCTGGGTGCCTTTGTAGCACTGTGTAGATCTTTCTCGGGTCTTGTTCACCTTTGTATCCCCCCGGTATAAACCGAGTCTAGTGCCCGCCTGCAGCCTGCTCTCCGGCAGGTTCAAGCGGACCTGGGAACTCTCCTACCACACTATTCCCAACCAGAAATTCGTTAGGCTTTTTTCCAAACTGGTGGTCGCAGAGATGGTATCTGCCTCCCAGTAACAGGAAGTTTACTGGGGCCGGAGTCCAGGGTGTGGTGGAGTGACAGTCGGCCCGCCCGTACTTCCTAGCCCTCCCAAAACTGGTCGGGACGCCCCACACCCCCAGCCCTGCCAGAGAACCGTGGAGGGAGTGGGAGAGGAGGTCGGCCTGCAGGGTCCGGAAAGTCCCGCGCCAGGCCAAGCAAATGGGCTCAGTGATGGCCGAGCAGGGCGGAGCTGCCCGCACCTGGGAAAATGGAGGCAGCACCATGGCAGTGAGTGGCCTGGTGGTGCAGGCGGGAGCCGCGTGGGTATTCACCCCCCGAACAGAGCTGTGCCAGGGATCACTCACAGTGCTGTGCCAGGGATCACTCACAGTGCTGTGCCAGGTCGGGCGCTCGCTCTGTCTCTGGTTTGTTGCCTTCCGTGTTCTCGGCGCTGCCGCCTCGGGCTGTTCAGTCGCAGCGCCGCTCGGGCGCTCCCAGGAGTCTTCTTTAATGCCGGTCTGAAACCTCGAATCCTGAATAGGGCAGCTGGCCGCCTTCAGTGCGGCCCCAGCCTCCGGGATCCTGGCTGCATCCACAGCAGCCCTGGCGCCGTGTTCCCTGTTTCAAGACTCACTTTTGCAGCTAAGAATCAGTTCTTTTCCTGCTCCACACTTCAAAGCTGTTGCCTGTAAATGAGGCAGCCTCTCCTGCCGGGGGCAAAGTGGCGTTGAGCCCCCACGACCGGCCAGCAGCAGCAGTCCTCCCTTAAGAAATGGCCAGAGGAAGGTCCACAAGTTTCCCGGCTGCCTGAGGCCCAGTGGCCACCTTTTCCACCTCAGCTACTCCGCGCCAGCCGCCGCAGCCGCCGCCATCTTGAAACCCCCCACAATGCCTACTTGGCCTCCATAGTTTCTGACGAGAGAAATTTACTGTTATTCTAATTGCATTCCCCCTATATTAACATCATTTTTCTCTGTGTGTTTTTGAGATTTTGTCTTTATCTTTAGTTTTCAGAAGTTTAATTATGATGTGTCTTGGCATGGAATTTTTTGTATTTATCCTGTTTGGGTAAACTCAGCTCTTTGAATCTGTAGGTTTATGTGTCTTGCCAAATCTGAGACATTTCTAGCCTCTCTTTCATTGATTACTTTTCGGTCCCGTCTTCTCTCTCCTCTCACTCCAAGACTCTGAAGAAATCAATATTATATCTTTTGTTATAGTCTGCAGGTCCCTGAGGTTCTGTTATTTTTTTCAGTCTATTTTTTCTTTCTGTTGTTCAGATTGAATCATTTCTATTGTTTCCTATTTAAGTCCAAGGTTTCTTTTCTCTGTCCCCATCATTCTGCATTTAAGCTCATCCACTGAGCCTTTTATTTTGGTTATTGTATTTTTGAATTTGAAAATTCCCATTTTGTTCTACTTTATATCTTTTATTTCTTTGTTGACGCTCTCGTTTTTTTCCTGTTTGTTTCAAATACATTTGTAGTTACTCACTGAAGAATTTTTATGATGGCTGCTTTAAAATCTTTGTCATATAATTCTAACATCTCTTTCATATTGGTGTTGGCATGTTATTGTCTTTTTTATTCAGCTTGAGACCTTTCTTTCTATGGTATAATCAGTGATTTTTAAAAGTTAAAACCTAGGTATTTGTATTATATTATGAGACTCTGGATCTTACTTGAACCTTGTTTTTTAAATGGTTTTCTTGGACACTGCTCCATAGGGGGAGTGAGATGCTATCTTTCAGTTTTGGCTTCACATATTTTGCAGCTCTGTTGTTTGGCGCATACACATTTAGGATTGGTATGTCTTCTTGGTGGATAACCTTTTTATCATTATTATGATGTCCCTCTCTGTATCTAGTAATTTTCTTCCCTCTGAAGTCTATTTTATCTGATGTAAATATAATCTACCTCCAGATTTCCCATTTGGCTTATGTTGACACCTTCAAAAGGATACAGTGGGGATAAAGTCTCCACAGTCAGCCTTCCCTGACATCATCTCAGAATAGATGTTGAGGCTTCTTGTTTCAGCCATGTGGTGGTGGAGGTCTAGACTCTTTGTTTGGCCTTTGCTGTTTTGGGTGTAAGTGGGACCACAAGTTTTATTTTTTCCTGTGGTGTTGAAAGTTAGAGAGATTAGTGTCTGAAAGTTTTCTATCTTGCTAGGCTGTTCCTTTCCTGCTCCTTTGGCTAGAGAGAGCAGACTTTTGTTGGGGCATTTTTTGGTCTGCATTCATTGTAGTTTACAGGTTTCTGACTTCTTTAGTTCTAAGTCTAGCGTATATACAGCAAAAAGAAAACCAAGAGAATTCACTATGATGTTATTCCTTCATGTCGTCCTTAGCCAGTCTGCTTTAGTTTTTCCAACTTTCAGAGAACTCTTACGTTTGTTTTATATATATGAGGGTACTTCAAAAAGTTTGTGGAATAATGTGGTATCCCACAGATATGTACAATAAATTCTGTTTCAATAAAATATTAACAAAAGTTTGTGCAAAATAGAATTAAAAGATGATACAAATGTTTCCATGAACTTTTTGAAGTACCCTTATAATGTCCATGATATTTGGTTGTATTTAGCAGGAGGAATAGGGAAAAGTATTGTCTACTCCATCTTCTTGGAGGGGATTTAACAAAAAGACCTAATTTTGTTTATAATTATGTAAAGTATTTCATGGTTTCAAAGTCAAATCTATAACACAAATTATGTTGAAAGAAATTTAGCTTTTGTACCTTTGTTCTCTACTCTGTTCCTTCCCTCTGCATCTATAGTTAATTATTTTTTAAAGTTTTGGTTTGTTTTTAATTTTAAAATTGTAACTAATTGTGTGTGTGTGTGTCCCTTCCTTAGATACAGGATTTCATACCAAAAAACACTTTGCTCTACCTTGCTTTTTATTTAATAATATATCCTTGAGGTAACTCCTTATCGGTATATAGAGATATTTCCATTCCTTTTTAAAGCTGTATAGTGATCCACTTTTTTGGATGTGCTGTAGTTTATGCAACTACTTCATTATTGAAAGGCACTTGGGTTGCTTCCAGTCTTTTGTTAGTACAAAATGTTCTTCAATAAATTGTTCTTCTATGTTTTCATCATTTTGTATTTTTGCTACTGTACCTTTGTGTTAGATTCCAAGAAGTGGGATTACTGTGTCAAAAGGTAAATGTATATGTAATTTTACCATATAATGTGACGTTTTTTAACATAGAAAATCGGAAACCACCCCAAAATTAAACAGAAAGTTAAAAATGATGGTAACAGCATCTGGGTGCAAGAGTCAATGGAATTTGAATGTTTGCTGTGAATATGACTTCAGAGTCCCTACAGGAGGGACAGGCTTAGAGACCCCTGGGTTACATACATAGTGGGAAGCTATAGAAATATTCATTAACAGATAAATTTTCTCTATCTATTAATAAGGGAACAAAGCAGGTAAAGTAGTATGAATAGTATAATTCCATTTTGTAAAAACAAAAACAAAAACAGTGTAATGAGGTTGCACATTTATTAGTAGTGTACTCAAATGTGTAAGAAATATGCGACGTAATTTCTCAAACTGATCTGTCTTCCTCAAGACCCATAGGGAATAAAACCACTAAAGTTGAGTCCAATCTGGAAAGTAGAATATAAGGCAGGCTCTTGGGTCTCCTTCTCACTCTACTCCTCTTCAGGGGGTGACTGAGTAAATGGGGGAGGGGAGGTCACAGGACACGTGACACAGGGAGAAACGGAAGCCTTGAATCCCCACTGTTCTCTTAGATGGAGTGGCTGGTCTGGAATGTCCCAACAGGGGACTCTTCAAACATGACAGTCCCATCCAAGATTTGCTGACGTCTACCATAACTTGTTATTTACCAATATTTCTGGCTCCTTCCTCCCAGCCACATGGTAGGATTGCACTTTTTTACTGCTGTGGAGTTAGGCATGGCCATGTGACACATTTGGCCAGTGAAATGTGAGCTGAAATAGTGGCTGACATTTCTGTGGAAGCCTTTGAGTGCTTGCTCAAGAGCCTCTGGATTCCCTTCCCCCCACCTTGGTGACCAGTTATGATTTAGATGCGGGCTGCTCCTGTGTCCCTGGATGAGGGCAACATAGGGTAGAGCCTCCAGCCGTCCTTCAGTGGACATAGAGTGAGCACAATCAATAGGCTTTTGTTGTTTTAAACCCCAGGGATTGGGTCGTTTGTTATTGCATCACAACCAAGTCTAGACCTGCATGGTCTGAACTTTCTGGCTGAGCAGGGCCTGTTGTTGCTCCGTGGGTGATCTGGCTGCTGGCACCTACAGACTAAGCTGTGCCCCTCCATGTGCTACCACTGGATCCTGGGCTTTCATACTTGCCACAGAGAGTTTCATGGAGTCAAATCTGCTGACTTGTTGTAGACTTAATACTCTAATTTGGAAGTCACTGCTGAGTACTGTGTGGTGTAAAGATTCCCAAACGTTCTCAGTTTACTGTGTCCCTAATGTCTCAGTAGGTGTTTTTCTTTTTCTTTTCCCCAGCATTCCTAGGCAAAAACAAAACAAAACAAAACACTAGCAGTTTATTAGGTAGTTGGTTAGGTCTAAACAAGTTAATAGAAATAGTTTGCGTGGTGTCCCACAGATGTTGCTATGTTTCCCTTAAAAATTAAAACACCACTGTGTGGTTCCCTTGGAGCTCACTGTGGTGCCCCAGGGCCTTGGTACATGCTTTGAAAAACCACAGTTTTAATGAGATCTGGCCTTCTCTTAAAACATCAGTCTTCATGGCTTATAAAACATGGTTTACAGAGAATGGGAATGTATCTGAAAATAATTCAAAAATATTGTCTGTATTATATATACATAGAAAAAAGACTGGAATTAGGCATTACTTACATTTTCTTCCTTTTAGTGTTTTACCTAAAGCTTCTGCCAATGAATATATACTATTTTTGCAATAAAAACAAAAAGCAAAAATAGATAGTGAAAATACGGAAATGAGAATTTTTGAATCTTCCACTGCTTAGGATGGGTGGGGGTGATTCAGCCCAAATGTGCAGGGGTGGTATCTAGGTCCTTGAACATCTGCTCCAGCACCAATGTTCCCCATGCAGGGGTTCTAGAAGCCTCTGCAGTGTCCCGTGCAGATATTAAGGTAGAAGACGGCCTGGAGGAGTAGGAATTATTGTCTATCAGGCTGTCATTTGAGAGTAAGAGGTGGTGAGAGGTGCATCATCAAAGGGGCAAAGATTGCTGCCAAAAGCCCCACCCAGAGATTGAGGTGCCACGTTGGGGATTGTGTGTCTTCTCCTGTCCTTCAATCAAGATGCTTCCCCTCCCTCATGGTCCAGCTTAAAGCTCTTCAGAAAGCTTAAAAGTCAAATAGTCAGTGTTGGCAAACTTGTGATGAACTGGGCACCTATACTTGATACACCTGTACTTGATAGTGTCATAAATTGGTCCAAAGTTTCTGAAAAAGTGCTTTAGAAATAGGTTAATGGACACAAAATTACAGCTAGATAGGAAAAATAAGTTCAAGTGGTGTACAGTAGTTCTAGGCATGTATAATTAACAGTAACTTATTGTATGTTCTCTAATTGCTAGAAGAGAGGAGTTCAAATTTTGTCATCACAAAGAAATGATAAAGTTTTGCAATGATAAATATGTTAATTACCCTTATTTGAACATCACACATTGTATATTTGTACTGAAATATAACTGTGTGTTCCATAAATATATATGATCAGTATGTGTCAATTAAAAAAGAAATAAAATTTTTAAAAAATAAATAGCTCTTAGATTTCAATAAATAAATAAATAAATAAATTTAAAAATGTTTCTCTGCTTTGACCCAGGATATTCACTTCAAAAATATAACATAAGAATATAATTAAAAACATGGAAATGTTTTATACACAAAGATGTTCATTGCAATATTGTTTAAAATACTGAAAGACTGCAAACAGCTTTAATGTTTAATGGGAGCATCATTAAAAAAATAAAGTATGATTAGTCATTAAAGTGATGTTTATTAAGTCTTACTATCTTTCAAAAAAGTTTATGATATTATGTTGTGGGATAAAGAGGACAGAAAACTTCATATTATAGAGGATCGCAGTTATGTAAAGAATTCATAGAGAAAGCTGTAAGGAAGTACACAAAAATGTTAATAGTGGTTATCTGCTTTTTAATTTTAATTTTTAAAAATTATAAACAAATCTTAATTTTTTCATTTTTGTGTGGAAGTTTACAAAGACAACCACTATGTGCTACTTTAAAAAAATGGAATAGATTGCTTTGGGATTTGGTGAGTTCCCTGTTATTGGATTAATTCACTCAATCAGAATACACTTAATGAGGGCCCTCTGTGTGTCTGGTATTGTGGTAGGTGGAAGAGACACAGTGGTGAGCACAATAGACACAGGGCCGCCTTCCACTGACCTTACAATTGGGGGGGATTGGCAAAGTGGGATCTCCCAACAGTAACCAGGTCACTGCCGGCTGTGCATAATTCAGTGCCGGGGTAAGTGCAGGGAGCCCTGAGGTCACCTAAATAGAGTGGACTAAAGAGGATGGAAAGTCAAGAGGCTTCGAAGGAGTGATGTGGGCTGGGTGGTAGGGATCAGTAGGAAGAGGGAGAGAGAAGGCAGTTCTAGGCAGAGGGGGCAGCCTCTGTGAAGGCCTTAGGCAGGAATGGGCAGAGCTCTTCAGAGGTTCAGCAGGGAGCTGGACAGGTGGGGTGCAGAGAGCCATGGGTGAGAGAGGAGGCTGGTGAGGCAGGCAAGTCCCGCCCAGCAGGACTCTATGGACTGTGCATTCACAGGCAGTTGTGGGGCAGGACATGCTGCTCCCCATAAGCATGTCCTCCTGAGACAGGAAGAGGAAAGTCAAAGGTACCTGTGCCAGGTGGCCACCCGCCATCCCCTTTGCTTACCTCCTCTGGGACCAGTGAGCAGCTTCTATCCCTGGCCACCCTTCCCCTGGGGTTTGTTTCATTCAATTTAGCATGTAGCCTTAGACTCTCATGCATTTGTTCCTTCATCTAGTCTTTCTGTGTTAGTCCATTTTCTGTTGCTTATAACAGAATACTTGAAACTGAGTGATGTATAAGGAAAAGAGGTTTGTTTCTTATAGTTTTGGAGACTTGGAAGTCCACGGTCCAGGGGTGTGTCTGGAGAGGGGCTTCTTCTTGATGAATTCCCTACAGGGTCCAGTGGTGATGCAGGCAATCACATGGCAAGGATGGTGTGAGCAAGAGAGCTAACCAGCTCACATGCTCTCCTTATAAAGCCATCAGAACCACACTCTGATAACCCATTAAACTGCCCTCAAGACCCAGTCACCTCCTGAAGGCCCTACCTTTTAAATATCATAATTGGATTTCCTACCATCTTAATACTATTATGATGGAGATCAAGTTTCTGACACATGAACTTTTGGGGGACACATTTTACCCATAGCACTTTCATTCAACAAAAATGGTTGTGTGTTTACTCCTGTGGATCTGATGGTTAAAAGGACTTATGATACTTAGTGCAATAGACAAACAATAATCACAGGGTCTGGGAAGATAGTTTTCCTTTGGGCCAGCCTTGCCTTTGGCCTGGTGGAGGGAGACTCTGTAGGGCAGGGCCTGGGTCTTGCTTCCCCTGCCTGGGGCTGGGTGAGGCTCCCACATCATAGGCCTGGTGGGGGATCCTGGAGACTTGGCTCTATCAGGACACATTTGTTCATGTTCTGAGCACCCGCTACTGCAGAGCCTGCACAAGGCAGGGATGTGAGACGAGAAATGGGGCCAACTTCTGGGAGCTCAGGCTGGGGGAATGGCCAGTGTCTAGAAAGTTGGGGCTGAATGGAGGGTGAGGCTACCTGTGGGGTGGAGCTGGGGGATCAGGATATGGCTTCTGAGCTGCACCTGGGCAGCAATTGGGAAGAAGTCCTGCTGGAAGAACAGCCTGGGTGTGGGCACTATTCCCTGCCCCCGTCAGGTGGAACAGCTAGAAAAGGGACCTGGGCAACTCAGCTTCCCACCAGTGTCCCCACCCAGGTGCTGTCTCTCCTCTCCCCTTGGGCACTGTCTTCCTCCTGCCATGATGCCTGGCCAGGGTCCCCACTCTGGCCTCTTCTTCTCCCTCTGTGAGCACAGCTGTTCTGCCCATGATGCCTGTGCAGGCCCTGCATTGTCTTGGGAAGACGTGTGCTCACCTGGGTGGGTTATTATTAGCCTGCGATGAAGTGAAAGGCTCTGAATGGGGGATGCCGAGCTCCTGCCTGACACCGTGGCCAAGGCAGGAAGGAAATGATTCATTATGGCTACAAGGCATGCTCTAATTTCATATAATGGAATAAATGACAGTCGTATTTTGGGCGCCACCATGCACAGATAGCATTGTTCGCTGACTGCTTCTCACCCAGATTGCAAGGAGAATTAGAGCAGCCTTTGTGCAGGGAGACGAGGGGCTGAGGGCACCTGGGAGGTGGCAGGTGCAGTGACCCGGGAAGATGAGTGAAGTTGCTCCTGCAGTGGCTGAGGTGGCCAGGGAAAGGGTCCCTGGAACTCCTCTCCCTCCTGCCCAGTGTTGGGCCCCCAACCCCACCAGTCCCATTTCTGCTTTCTGTGCTCCACATATCCCCCCACCCCCTATGGCGTCTCTAAACCCTGCCTACCTGTTCAGTTTAGTTCCAGCTCTGGACCCCTCCTCCAGGAAGCCTGCAGCATCTAGCACCTGGCTACTCCGCTCTCCCAGCTCTGTGTCTGCCAGCTCTGGGGAGTGCTTTTCTCACTTCCTATAGGCTTCTGGGCTCTTTTCCAACCTCCTGACCCTGGGTAGGCCCTGGCTGGGCACTCTGTGGCCATGCACAAACAGCTTTAGACAGGCTTCCTTGGCTGTGAAGGTGGCCCCAAGTTTGAGTCAGCTCACCTTCCCCTGGTGTCTCCTGGGGGTGAGGAATTCCTTCTAGAGCTGAGCCCCACAGCAGTGTAGCAGTCTCTGTGTGATCCCTTCAGGGCAGGGCTGGCTACATGATTTGCAGGGCCTGGGATAACATGAAAATGCAGGGTCCCTTGTTATAAAATGAATCAAGAATTTCAAGGCGCAACAGCAGAGTATTAAACTGAGTGCGGGGCCCTTCTGGGGTGGGTTTGGAGCACTGCACAGGTCACAGACCCGTGGAACTGGCCCTGCTCCAGGATCGGAGAGAAGAGACCCACATGTGGAGCCTGGGTTCCCCGGGTGACAGCACTGGGTCTTCTTTCACGTCAGCTGTGGTCAGCTTTGGGAGGGATGCCAGATTAGTTGGGATGCCAGCACCTCTGCAGGCTTGGCTCCAGGGCACGTGGCGAGGGGCTGTCCATATTGCTCTGTCATCAATTTGTGGTTCTGAGTTGCTGCAGAGCTGGGAAATTGTACCTAACATCACCTTGCTGTTTCCTCTCTGCTGGGCACCTTGGGGGGCTGGCACCCCCTACCTAAAGGGCCACCCTCACCTCTGCACTGAATTAAAACCATTCCTTCTGTAACAAGCCAGTTGCAAGCTTCTGCCTCTGGCCGAGATGCTCTGTGCCTCCTCATCCAAATGCCTCTCAGTGAGAATTCAGGTCATCTGACAGGGCCTCTGGCCCAGAAGCTGGCACAAAATCTTATTTTCCCCATGTGCTTCATTTGGAACCCAAGATAAAAATAATAGAAGAAGAGGATAACATTCAAGGGCAATTTCATCTCTGGGCGTCTAACCAGGAGAGGAAGCCTCGGGATCGCTGGAGCAAGGAATTCTTGTTCCTGTAATATTTGCACACAAAATGGTTTCACATTTAGAAATACACATTAAGAGTCACATCAATCATAGACACTTGGAATTAGGTGTTGAAAGGGAAACAGAACTTTGGTGTGGAGTTTAATTTGTTCAAACACCTTTTTCAATGGGGGTGGCAGCAGGGCCATGGAGCCGGGGACCCACACCCTTCTTGGTGGGGACTCCCTACAGAGTCCCATGACAATGCAGGCAATCACATGGTGAGGATGGCATGAGCAAGAGAGCTAACCTGCTCACTTGCTCTCCTTATAAAGCCATCACAACCACTACCTGATAACCCGTTAACCCATTAACCCAGGAATGGATTAATCTACTCATGAGGGCAGGGCCCTCAGGAACCGATCACCTCCTAAAGGCCCCACTTTCAAATACCATAATCGGATTTCCCACCCTCTTGACACTGTTACAATAGGCATCAAGCTTCTGACACATGAAGTTTTGGGGATACATTTAACCCATAGTACTTTCATTCAATATAATTGGTTGTGTGCTTGGGCTGCACGTGGAGGGGCCACTGCCCTGCAAACGGGGAGGCTTGGTCATTGCAGGGACTTTCTCCTCACTCCTGTGTTAGCATTGAGCCCACCCGAAACCCCTTCAGGCCAGCTTTCCCTGGGTACTAGGAAAGCATTTGGAATGGAGGTGCAAACAGATGGCCCAGGGGCTGTCTTCAGGCCCAGGTGGGATTTTTGGCCTGTGCAGTGTTTTAACTAATCCTGAAGTAGATGCCAGCATTTAAAAATCAGAAGATTGTACATAGAGATCCAAATTTCTGGCATCTCTTGGAAAAACCTGGACATTTCTTCATGACTGGGATTGGGTGTCGTGGAGTAGGGCTACTGCTTTTAGATGAGGCTGTGCTCTTTAGCTTGCTGCGGCCCGCATCACTCCCTACCCACTCCCCAGCCCGGCGGTAAGTGGTTGTCACCGTAGATCTAGATTTGCACTGCTGTATTTCTTATGTTGGACTGGCACCAATCATTTAGGTTGCCTGCCTGGCTCCTGTAGGCTTTTAGCCTTTTGTCGGGATGGCCTAGTGTTTCAGGACGTAGAAGGATGTAGTACAGGAGGAAGTGTCTGTGCCATCTATTCCCACCTTTGGCCCTGAACTCTGTGAATATACTTGATCTACCCAGATGATTAAGTCATTGGGCAGAGATTTCTTCCTGCTTGTTGACAGCAATGTGGGAGCATTGTTGCACCCTGTACAGAGAGAGAAGGGGTGGGAGAGAGAGGACAGGTGGCTGAACTGAGTATTTTGCCAACTACCCTCTGCCCTTACTTGCTGACACATGCATTTGCAATGTTTTGATCTTATCTTTGTTAACGACATTCCCTGGACTCTTTCTCTCTCCTCTGGGAAGCTTGTGCCCCAGGATGGATAAATGACAGCAGAAGCGGCTTATAACAGGGCATCCCCAGACCCCTTCAAAAGGGACTAAACCACAGGCTCTGGACCAATTTCTTGGGGTCCAGCTCACACTCTGCCCAGAGCTTGTCCCCTGGCTGGAGGGTGGCTGGAAGGGCAGGAGCGTTTTCTAAGTGGCCTCTACTGAAGAGGTTCCGCTGAGCTGGCTGCTGTGGTTGGCCCACCCAGAACCTATACCCTGTGGGATCCACCCTGCCCCCTTGTTTTGGACATTCCTAGGCCTATGAGTCTAAAGGCAAAGTCAGGATGCCAGGTTGCCCAGGAGCCTCTTGCTGTGCCTGCTTCTTATCTTTGGGTCCTAGGAGGAGATCCCTCCTACAAATTCAGTTTGTCTCTTATGCTATTCTGTGGGGTGGGTCTCTGCTCCTCAGCAAGTTTTGACTTGCTTTGGCATACTGGCCTGGTGGGGACAGTTTTCTTATTAATAGAAAAATGGTGAATTTAAGGACAGGAGGAAATTACATTTCAAGTGTCTGGTTAAAGGAACAACCTACCTTTCAGATACTACCTTATTAATTGGTCGTCCAGGAGAAGATTGGGACCCAGCTGAATTCAATAAAGGGTGATGTATGTAGAAGTGGGAATGGAATATGGCATCCTTCACCATCAGGGCAAATGATGCTTTGTACATAGCCAGTGGACATCCCTGTTTCCCGAAAGACCCCTGGCCCTGTGGTGGATTGGTGGTGTGCTGCATGAGATCTGAAGGTTCCTTTGATGAGGGTGTCTAGAGCTGGGTTATGCAATATGACTGCTGTCCAGGGGGATAAATGACAGTGCCCTGGATTCTGGGACCCAGTTCTGGCCTTACTGGGGAGGAGAAGGTCTGAGAAGAGTAACCATCGCCCAAAAATGGACTTCAGTCGCCAAAATGTGGCATCGTGTATACCATGTCAGCTTTCGGGGTCCTCAGCTGGAAACTCTGGAAGGCTCGCCACCTATCTTCCTGAGAGAAATTCTCCTGCTCTGTTATGTTGTTTCCTTCAGAGAGCCTGTTCTGAGGTTGCCATATGGAAAACCAGGCTGATGTTAAAAGTCATTCCATCTGGAGGCCCCTGGGTTAGGACTGTGAGCTGCTCCTCTATGGAGCCCCGGATATTGGCAAACTTGTCCTAGTTTGCCAGGGTGTTCTGGGTATAGCATTGAAAGCCCACATTCTGGGAACCCCCTTGGTCCTGGGCAAACTGGGCAGTTGGTCACCCTACTTGGGCATGGCCCTGGGGCCAGAGGGATGGCCAGGGTCTAAAATCTGGGATAGGGGTAGGTAGGGTGGTGTGGGTGTGAGGTGGCCACCTTTCACTGCCGTGCTTCACAGTATGTTTCCTGCACTTCTCCAGCATAGGTAACACTGTGACATCATTGGACGTACAATGTACATGTAACATACATGCAATCATTGTAACCACAGTCATGTCAAAATATTTATTGCAATCATATTGGCGTCCTCTGCTTCTGGGGGAGTGTTGAGGATGGGGTGTGACAGGGCACACTCCCCCACCCCAGCCCACCCTGTGAGCAGCCCTTGTCTGGCACAGAGTGGGTGCTCAGTGCACACATGCTGAGTGAATGTTAGGGTCTGTACTCAGAGTCCATCTGCCTCTGTGCCTCACCAGGTGCCTGGAAACCATGGGGAGCTTAGAGTCAAATATTGACTTGGACATGGAATAGCTGTGTGACCTCTTTGGGGATTCATGTTATCTCTTTGAGTTGTGGTTTTCTTCTGGCAAAATGGGAAGGATAAAAAACACCTACTCCATAAAATTGTCCTGAGGCTCCACGACCATGAAACTCTGGGATTCAGAGGGTGCTGTGCAAGTGCAAGCTATACCCATCTCCATCCACCCGCCCCGTGCTGTGATGTCCCTTCCCTTGGGCAATGTGGGGGCAGGCTGGATTCTCCCCTTTCTCTCTCTCTGATGTGTCTCCTCACAGTTGCCTGCTTGGGTGCCAGGTACCCAGAGTCTAGGGGTGCAGCGTGGCTCCAAGCACCCTAGACCCTCAGGGAGAGCTTGGCACTGATGATGGGGATGAGGCTGGTGCTGAAATTGTACAAAGCTGCTGAGGAATCAGCTGGGCAGGAGGGAGGCCTGGCTCTCCGGAGGAGCGGAGGGACTTGACACAGTTATACGTGTGGAGAGGGGAGCACAGGGCTTTGGGGACACTTGTGGTGGGAAAGTCTGGCCTGTTCACCTCTGAGCATGAGCGTGGAGGTGAATATTGAGAAGGGGATGGGTTCAAGTGACCAGAGCCTCATACATCAGGAAGACCCAGAGCCATCCTGGCAGTGAAGGAAGAAATGGGGCAGAAATCTTGCAAGCCAGGAGACAAGGGAATATCTTTAAAGAAACAAAGGAAAAAATACTGCCAACCCCAAATTTTATATCCAGCTAAAATATCTTATAAAAAAAAGGTGAAATAAAGATTTTTGTACACAATCAAAATCAGAAAAATTTTATTGTCATTAGACCACAAGATAAAGAATTCAACACTTATCTGTCAGTAATTAACAGAAAATGAAGACAACAAACCCAGTAGAACATAGAAGACTCAACCAATATGAGTAAATTGACAATTACAGAGCATGCCACCAGCTCTTGTAAATTAACCTTCTTTACAAGTGGCCTCCCTACAGGAATATTAATAATTTTGAAATACCAAAAAATGAGTGTGATATGTTGTACTGATTCTGTCTTATGTTTATTCACACTGCCCTGTCTTCTAAATTTATATTTTCCTCTTATTTTCTATGTTGTCCTTTAGGGTCAAGTATCACAAGCCTGTTGAATGTAATATTCAGATAAAGTCATACCCCGACTGTGTCAATCCTGATTTTAAAGAGTTTTGTCAATAAAAGACAAGACACAAACACACACACACACACACACACACACACACACACACACACACACACACACACACACACACACACACACACGCGTGTGCGAATAAATGGGGCAGAGAAAAGGACAGAGGGTAATTTTCTGCCTGTAGAAGCCCAACTTGATCTTCAAGACCCGGCATATAAAACTATCCACTCTGTGAGATCATCTCGTGTTCCTCGTACTAATCATTTCTTCATCTGGGTGCCCAGACTGCTTGTTCCCCTTTTGCTCATGTTTCATCTTGCCTTCTGTCCTTCTCACATAGCCGGGAGGCTTCTTGGAGGCAAGGTGGTGTCTGAGTCAACTGTGGTTCCTGCTCTTGGGAGCTGGCAAGGACACAGAGGGGAAGGGGACAAAAGCAAAGTCACCCCTTGGGGACAGCTGGCCAACCCTCCCTCGTTAGACATCTTGTGATATCCCCACATCCCCAGCTGGGACAAAAGTAGGCCCAAGTAGCAAGATATAGTACCGTCTTGGCAGGTGATGTAAGACCGTTGTACAGAATCTAAAGGCCGAGGCAGATTTGCTCTCCCGCAAAGTTGTTTCGCCTTTCATCTTTTATTCGTGTGCTTTGTACACATGGATACGAGCATTTGTGGAGGCCCAAACAAAAGACAAGCAACACCCTGGCCATCTGAGTAGCGTGCACAGTCAGATTATGTGACGACTCAAAGTTGCAAGAGTTATGGGGTTACCACTGCCCTGCTTGAGCCTGTCTAGAGTATCAGAGACAACACATCTCTTCTGGGTTCTATAGTGTTTTTTTTTTTTTCTTTCTTTTTTCCCCCTATGTTTAGAGAAGACACTTGTGGGAACTTTTGATGCTTTGTGACCGTAAGTGATGGAGATTATAAGGAGACATATGAACGAACTGGCACTGGGGCCAGGAAGGATGAGAGGGTCCCCTATGCAGGTTGGAGAGTATGGGGCAGGGATGTTGGCTTCTAGGGAGCTGGTCTTTTATGAGAATTTGCCTCCCTTCAGCCCCAATACTCCATGGCACGCTGTTAAGGAGGTAGAGCAGGGCAGTGCTCAGGGTGGCAGTAGGACCCCTGTCCCAGTCAGCTCAGGCTGCCATAACTTACCATAACAGACTGGGTGGCTCGAGCAAAAGGGAATGGATCTCCTTATGGTTCTGAGGCTGGAAGTACAAGATCAGACTGCCAGCATGGTCGGGTTCTGGTAAGGACCCTCTTCCTGGCTTACAGAGTGCTGCTGGTTTTATAGGGGTCTACCCTTAGGGTCTCATTTAACTTTAATTACCTCCTAATGACCCTGTCTCCAGAGACGGGGGAGGTAGGGCTTCAACATGTGAGTTATGGGAGGACACAGTTCAGTCCATAGCAACCCCAGAGCCCAGAGGCCAGCAGTGCTGGTGCACTGGGTGTGCTGGGTGACCATGGTCACTGCACTCAGGATATTGTACACTCAGGAGGCAGGCTGAACCAGGAGTCATTCTCAATTTCTTTCCTTCAACTTCCGAACCTGTGCACCAGCAATTGAGTTGGCTCTGTCTCCAAAATAGACCCTGAAGTGGCTGATCTCTCCATCTCCGCTGCCTCCTAGTCCAAGCCACCATCATTTCTCAGCTGAACTGCTCCATCAACCTTCTTGTGCGTTTCCTGCTTCCAGTACAGAACTTTGCACACCAGCATCCAGAGTGATCCTTTAAACAAAAATTCGGTCCTACCACTACCCAGCCTTAACCCCTCCTATGGCTCCCCATTGCATTGGGCTAACCCCCTAACCTCTTATCACAGCCTCTGAGGCCCTCAATGATTTGGGACTGGTCTGACCTCTGACCCCATGACATTTTCCCTGGTGCTTAGAAGCCTCCAGCCACTGACATTCTTCTGATTCTTCAGTTTGGGTCCTGGCATGTGTGGTTCACTCTGCTTATGATGCATTTTGTCCTTTGGGTCTTGATTCCCTGATCACACAGGTGCATGGCTCTTTCTGTCACTCTCTTATCTCATGCTGTTGTATTTCTCTATAGCTCTTACTCCAGGAGGCTTTATCTTCCTTGTTAGAATGTCAGCTCCACGAAGGCAGGGGCCTTCTCTGTCTTGTCCATTGTGGTGGCTGCAGCAACTGAAGCAGTGCCTGGTTGACAGGACATGCACTGTCAATATTTGTGGATGTACGTGACTCTCTGAGCCTTTTACTTGGGGATATTGTGGGGCTCAAAGGATATGGAGACACTCAGAATATCTTCAGAATCTTAAGGGAACCCCACCCACCCTGGCCAGCATTCAAGGTCATCCATCTTTCCATCCATCACTTACCCCCTACCCACTGGATCCGTGTGATCAGTGGCTCCAGTGTCATCAGATCACTTTGTTGTCTCAAAGCACCCCCAGAGCTTTAGCTTCATGTCTTTACAAAGACACTTTCTACCTGCCTGAAATATCCAGATCAGTGGGTTCTAAAAGTCCTCCTTCAAGAACTTGTCCCCTTGCCCCCAAACATACACACACACACACGCACGCACATACACACACACCCCTAAGGTGGCATTTGTCTTCTGAGTGTCCACTAAGAAATACATACCTGCCTCAAGTGCTGATGGAGCATTGTCTCAGCATATGCTAAGAAATGAGGAATTATTGTTCCATCCACCACCCTGCTCCTTGGCTCATATGGGCAATCCCAGGCCCCAGGCAGCTGAGCAGGAACTGGGGGAAGAGGCTGGGGTTTCAACAGTGGCTCCCCCTCCCTTCCCTCTCAATGGGAATGACCCATCCAATGTCACCTGCTCTATACAGCTGCTCCCTTTCCTGCATTTCCAGAGCACTTTGTTCATACAGCCATCATAGCTTCAGAGTCTACCTGGTTATTCGTATTAATTAATTAATTAATTAATTAATTAATTAATTAATTCAGTAAAGCATCCACTTGGCTCCAGGTACTACGATAACTGCAAGATGCAGCCCTGCGTGAGGGAGAACATCCCTGCTCATAAAGAGAGTCAGGCCATGAGTTTCTCAAAGGTGGATCCCCAAGGTATCCTGTGCATAGTAGGTGAGCAACACACTATGGTTGTGTGAGTTAATTTTGATTGAAGACTTTTAAAAAAGCGCAAAGACCACTACCACAGTAAGAGGTATTATTTCCAAGTCAAATTTGTTTTGAGACGTTCAAGAAAATAGAACGTATGAAGAAAATCTAAAAAAATCCTACCAAACAAGGGTGGGGCATTGCTGTCCTGGCCTCGGGCCATCTCCCTGGATCCCTTTGGCCAGGACACATGGGCACCAGAAAAATATGTGGGACAAGCTGACGGTTCTGCCCACTACAGACCACACGGGAGCGTCAAGAGCAAAATTCTCAGGGTACACAAGTGAGCACTCACAGGCAGGAGGATGCCATAGCTGACCACCCCCAGAACTTATGAATGCCTTCTGTATGCTTTCAGTGTTCACTGATGAATGCCTTCTGTATGCTTTCACTGCTCACTGGCATCTGGAGGCTTAAGGTTTTTTTCTGGAATGCAATTCCAATTGCTTTTGGGATCCTCTGTAGGTGTTCTCTTTCCTGGGAATGATGTTCCCTTTCCTCTTTTCCTTAAAGCTTACCTTAAAGCTTAAAGCCTTCCCTGGCATGGCACTGCCCCTTGCTCTCCCCCTGACCCCACACCGAGCTCTCCTTTGCCTTTCCAGAGCTCACTGTCTTGTTGTCATCAGAGTTCCAGGCTGGTGAGTGGACAGAGGCTGGGCTTTGGGGTCAGGAAGACAAAGACTCTAACCTCAAGTCGGCCTTGCCCTGGCTGCTCTTCTCAAGCAGTTATGTAACTTCTGGATCCCAGCTCCGTGCCATCTGGGGTTACTGACACCTACCCTGAGGGCTTATGTAAAGGTTGTCTGTTATTCTCACTCATTCCCCAGCTAGATCACACTTCCCTTGGGGTCACATAGAGCCCAGGACTGTGCTTACATCCAAGCTGTTCATAAATATTTGTGTTGCATTGAAAAAAGACAATAAATGTGAAGATGATTTTAAAAATTAGAAAGCCATTTCTTTTCCCCAGAATTTAACTTGTGGAAAAGTTCATTTGGATGATTAAATGAGTAATAATAGACAAGGGAATTCCGGAGGGAAAAAGAGTGATGAAGAATTTGCACTAGACATCAAAATGCATTTTAAAGCCACAAAATAGATCAAGATGATGAAATGTAAAATCCAGAAACAGACCTGCCAAAAGCTCAGACTCTCTGGAAAACAGAGTTTGAGGCAAGGATAAAGTGCTGATGCTTTATTTGGGAGGTACCAACTGTGGGCAGAGAGAAGGAGGGGAGAGATGCAGCAGGTGGCTCAGCAGGTGTCTGCTTGGCGTTGCTGTCTTCTCCAGATGGGCTGCGTGCAGAAACTCTGTCTCAGAGTAGCGGTGCGTGAGAGGGAAGAGGGAGTTGTGCTCCTGGCTTCCTCCCATCTCCCACTGGTCAAAGTTCGTCCTGTGGGGGGTAACTCCCCACATTTCTGCATTGCATCTTCTGGGTTGTAGCTTTGGCAGCTTCTCACCACGTCAGCCCCATACCCAGAGACAAGGAGTTTGCTGCAACTCTAGAAGTGGTGGGAGATGCCAGGGACACTAGGTGTGCAGCTGGGCTGGCCAGGAGTGGTGGGTTCAGGATTAGGTTGAAGGGACTGAGGCACTCGCCTCAAGTGCAAAACTTAAGGGAGCACCAGAAACTCAGTCATCAAGTGGAATCATATTTTCTGGAATATTTAAAAAAGTCAAAATGAATGCAAAAACTCATGATAAACAAAATATCAATGTTCTAAAGAGGGACAGGATCCAAAAGGGTGGGGATTAAGGCAAAGTGAGTGAGGGGCCAGTGCAGGGGTGGGTTCTGTCTTTGTTTAAAACATTTCTATTTTGTTTAGCTGGGATTTTTTTTTTCAGGTTTGGAGGGACATTTTTGGACACGTGGAGTTTGAGATATGGAATAGATATCTAAGTGGTGATGATTGGGCTTAGTACCTGGGGTTGAGAGGGAGGCTGGGCTGAGATTCACACCTGGGAGCAGACAGCAGAAAGCTAGTATCTGACACAGTGGGGCTGCAGGGAGTACCAAGTGCTGTGAGAGGAGAGCTGAGGACTGAGTCCTGTGCACTCCAAAATGCAGAGTTCACTGAGAAGAGCCAGCTGAGGAGCTGCAAATACGAGTATGAAAGGGTGGGAAGGATTCCACCAAAATGCCAACAGCAGTGGAGGTTTAGGTGGAATTACGGCTGGTTTCATTTTGCTTATCCATACATACACATTTCTCAAGAACGAGCATCTATTACTTGTGCAATGAAAAAACTCTCCACATTTTCGAGATACTGTCATGCTGATGGGTGGATGTGCAGAGAAGGAGCTGATCAGAAGGAGGAAATGGCTTCTTAAGATATGCTCCTTGCTGGCCGGGCTGGGGCTCTCCCTGGCCTGCTCCTCTGCCTGTCTTTTGCTTTACATGAACAAGGACCGGTTTGCAGGATTTCTGGAGTCCCGGGTATCTTAAAGCTCAGGGGTGCTGGTTCTAGGCTATTCAGTATTTGCTTTGAGGTACCAGAGCTTCAGTTGGATTAGGAAGCTTGGCCCCTGCTGGGCCCTTCTTTGAGGGTGGGGTTGAACAGGTGGAAGGCTTAACTGTGTTCCTTGGTGAGGGGCAGGGCTGTGTTTCTAGAAGATGTGGGGCCTGCATGTCTAGCCTGCTAGATTCCTGAGTAAGTGATTTGGGAGCAGATTTATCACGAAAAAGAATATATAATAAAAATTCCAATTTGCATATGGCCAGTTTTCACCAAACATTTATTTTTAACAAAGGCTTGAATGAATAAATGTGCACTCTCTTTTCAAGCATTTATTGAGTGCCTACTGTGTACAGACACTATGCTAGGAAGAGGTCACGCATCGCTGCTGCTTCGAACCTGCAGTCCAGTAGGGGAGAGGTGACACATGAGTGGATTTTGAAAGAAGAGAACATACAGCAGCGAGACTTACCTGGTCTTGGTGGTCGGGACAGGCTTCCCAGAGGGAGTGGCATTTAAGCAGGCACGTGAAGAGGGAAGAATGCATGGGATGTGGCGGTGGTGAAGCACAGCCAGGAGCGAGTGAGGTTCTCTTCCAGCACACTCTTCAGCGGAGACCGCCTTGCATAGGCTTTTCAAAGTGCCATGTTGAAATGGTGATAACACGTGGAAGAAACGTTAGCAGAAGATCGTGCCAATGCCACAGCAGCTGTGTGGAGAAGGCTCACTTCCCGCAGTCCAACCACAATGCAGGCGCCAGCCCACCTGCACGCCTGGCTAGTCCAGCCTGGCCACACCGCCATGGGGGGATTCGGTGGGGCAGTGGGGGTACTGTTACAGAAAGGGGTTGTTCACAGGAGTAGAGTGAGAGCCTGACACTGCACCAGAGTGAGTGGAAGCCCTGGGTGGGCATGTCCGGTGGGTAGAAGTGGGAGGCTGAGCCCGAGAGAGAGGCTGGGGTAGGAACTAGACATGTGGGGGGTCACTCCTATGGAAGTGCAGGCATGACCATGGGGAGGGAGATGTGGAGCAGGGGAGAGTTGAGGTCAGACCCTCAGGGGATTCTTACGTTTAGGAGCTCGCAGAGGGACTGTCGGGGAGGTGGGACAGAAGCAGGGGAGAAGGACCCACAGGTGCACAGGGCAGGAGGACTGACATGGCAAGGGGCTGAGGAGGGCTGTGGGGTGGAAGCAGGAAGTACCTGGGGATGGAAGGAGAGGGAGGCACTGGTTCAATCTCCTCCCCTCCTCCCCAAGCTTTGCTCCTCTCCTTGCCCAGTCCAGCCATGGAGCAGCCCTGGGGCAGGGCCACACCTGGGTGTCTCTGTCCCGGGGCAGATGTGGACACCAGTGTTGTGGGAAGACAGAATGTTGTGCTTCCTTCACTGCCATTCCTGCACCCCCAACTCAGAGTGGGCTGGGCTGCAGAGAGCCCCCAGCCCAGCACCCCGGCTGCTAGCCTGGCTGCTTGCCAAAGCCCTGCCAGGGTGCTGCTGGTGCCTGGCCTCAGCCGCTAGAATCTTTCCACCTCACCTGTGGACAAGCCAGCAAACAGCCTTCTATGTGCCACACTGCTGCCCAGCCCTCAGGATGCCCTCTCCCCCCTGCACTGATCTCTGCATGCCCAGGAGTCATCAGGCAGCACCTGGACCTGCTCTCCGCCTTCCCGCAGGGTCCCTCTCCTGGGAGACACACTTGCCAGAATACTGTGTAGTGGGGACAAATCTTCAGCCTACAATGTCAGATGTACCAAAGTGAAGAAATATTTTAACTTTCTTTATGTTCTATAGATCAGGCAAATCTCTGTTTCAAACCCCTATGTGCTCACATGGTAGAAACTCACCCTAATCATTTCCGGGGAAACAGTTAATGTGGGGTTCCTCAGCTGGGGTAGGTGTTCCTCTGTTCCCTTCCTCCTGGGATGGAGAGAGGGGCTTGCCATTTGTCCTTCGGTGCTGCAGCCCAGTGACTCTCCTCTGGTGCGTGATGTGTCCACACCTGCTACCTCCTCATCCCGAAGCCAGGTGCTCCAGCTCTGAGTGCTTTCTCTCTCAGCCAGTTGCACCTTCTTCCTGGGTTGGCGGCTTTCCTGTGCTGCTCTGAATCCCCTGGGGACTGGGCAGGGCTGACTGAGACCCACAGGGTCATCTCTACCCTGTCCTTCTCACCCTGGTGGTGCAGGGAGTTCTGCAGGATGCTGGATCTCGCCAAGTTAGGGTGGGATGCAGGCATTCTTAGACACTCGTAGCAGCCACATGCTCTGTGCTGTTCTCCCCTCTGACTCTTTTCTCTCTTCTAGACCAGTTTTGACTAGGTGATGGGAGTACCTGGATTACACATGACTCCTAATCTTTTCCCACCTATTTCTCAACTTTTGAAAGACAAAAGTAACAAATTTGACACTGTTGTGCTCTAATTTGTAATTTCTCTACAGCAGCAGATGCCTTGTCTGGAGCTGCTTGCACAGTGGAAGGCCGTCGGGTTGTGGGTGTGGGTGTGGTGTGACACAGAGGTCCAGATGTCACAATGTTATTCCCTGCCCCCCCCACCACTGTGAGGGCCTGCATCCCCTGCTCCTTGTCCCCCACTGTGGTCCTCAGACCCCGTGATCACATGCCTCTAAGCAATAGCCATGACATGTTGAGGCAGGGTTGTAAAGTGCAGAATTTAGAATTGCCCTTCAGCGCCTTTGGTTCTGAAAATGTAAGCAAAATGTAAGTAAAGCAGATATGTCCATAAAGAAGGAAGTAATTGCCTACCTGGATGCGTTGAACTTTTTGGGGCCGCCAGGTGTTTCTCTTGGTGACCTTGGTGGACGTAAGGAAGGCCAGAGTATGGAGATCTGTGTCTGAACTGTGGCCCTAGGTGGGTTGTTGTCAAGAATTGAAGAAGAGATTGGTGGTCATGGTGGTCTTGAGCTTGGTCTTGGGCTTAGTCACTATATACATCCATCAGGACCCAGAGCCTGAAGGATGCCATGAGACTGCATGATGAAAGGGAAAGAAGATTTTGCTGAGACCTGCTGTGTGGCTGGCACTGCAGATAGAGGTGATTACCACAGCCCTTCTGCCCTCAAATTGCTCATGGTCTAGTGGTGAAGACAGAACTCTAAGCAGATAATCACATGACAGCATCTAGCCCAAAGTCTGGTGTCTAGCCTAAATGGGTGGATGGCTGGTTAGGGGGACTGAGAGACATATGAACGAGACATAGAAGTAAAAACAAAGGAGAAAAGAATTCATTCTGCAAGGGTCTAGGGTGGTGGGTGACATCAGTGACCACAGCACTGAGAATGCCAAGACTTGGGGTCTGGCCCTGGAGCTGCCATGTGCTCACACTGTGGCCCCTGCAAGCCACCCCCCTTTCTGGGTCTTATTTTTCCCATGTCTACTAGACTCATGGTCATCTAGACCAGGGGCTGTGTACTCAGATACCTTCAGGGGCCAGGTTGCTTAAATACCTGGGAGCAGTGGGCTGGGAGGAGACCCCAGCAAACTGGAGTGTGCGTGCTTCTTAGATGGGACATCTGCAATTCTGTCTTGGACATTTGTGCCACGGGGCAATGTAGGCCCAGTTTGGTCAGATCTTTCAGGTTTCCAAAAGAGCTAAGAATTTGAACATTTGTGGGAGATCTTCAAATTTTTAAGGGGCAAATATTTCAGATAAAAAGGAAAAGTAACACTGTATGGGGCAAAAAATCTGTGGATCTGATTTGGCCCTTGTTCTTTCAGGGACTGGGTTTTCCTCATTTTGACAGTCTGGGAATTACTGAGTCGTGACTCTCTGTGGAACAGAAATTCTGCCATTTTGGTCAAAATGCATCATGAAGCACCCACAAATGCCTTAGTCAAGTGGGCATATGTGGCCACCACGTATTCCAGAAAACCCAAGGACGGTCTTGAGAATCTGGGCCCAGGCCTGATAACCGCACTCCCTCATTGCATGGCCCTACCGAAAGATCTCACTCATTCATCCTTCATTTATTTACTCAGCAAGCATTTATTAAAGCCTCTACATGCCAGATTTGGTACGAGTACACCAGCTCTTTTAGAATTTTCTAAGATTCCTCATATAAATTGATTCACGAACCAGGAAAAAGAAATCCCCTGGGTGTCATGCACGGTCCTCTCTTGGCTGGGAAAACAAGGTTATCTTGTGGTGGTGGAGCCCTTCGAAGCCAGGAGGCTGCTGGCCTGGATTTGGGAATAGAGAAATCCCTCACCTGGAGCCCCGCAGGCAAAGCCAGAGCCCAGGACTTTTGGCTTTGAAAGTGTGCACATTGCTTGCCGGGTTTGGAACCACTTTCCTCTGGGCAGTTCCAAGTCTTTGCAGAGGAGCGAGGGCGGAGGCACGGAGCAGCCAGCACCTCCGATGAGCACCTGGCCGAGCAGCCCCTGTGGAGTGGCCACTTCGCGGGCTGCAATAATTCATCACAGGCGGGTTCACAAATGTACTTAAGGAAGAAGGGATGATCTATTTTGTACATGCTCCTTAAAGGGATTCCATTTTAGCTCCAATTGTAATTTTTACCTTTTTCAGAGGAATGTATTGACACCGTGCCTAGCTCAGCCCTCGTTTCCGGCATCGTCCTTTGTCTGCAAGCACACTCACCAGCCGCTTAATTTGTCATAGCCCTGGAGGTATCAGAACTAATGAGCTTTGTTTGAATAGACTTTTTCCAGTTCATCTAGCACACTTTGGGGTAATCACTCAGTTTCTGTTTGCTTCTGATCCGAGGCATTGTGGGAAATATAAGAAAATAATGGTTAAAAAAGCAGTATAAATTGGTAACAGCCACATTTTCTGTGAAGCCCTGAAGATGTTATTTTTTTAATTTCCCCACTTATTGAAGTATTGAGAGTACTCTAAGTACAACCATTACAATATAATATCAGAGGAGAATCTGATAAAATGCTATTTTTCAATTAGCTGGGAGTTTGTACTTCGCCTTCTTTAAGCAGTTCATAGCTAACAAATCTTTAAACAATCTAACCTCTTAAGGTTTGGAAGTGGACAGATAATAACCGTGAACACATAACAGAGTGTCAGCACTGAGATTAAAAAATCTATTACTGGGATTACATACAGGAATGCTTTTTATTGGCCAGACAATTGCATTTTCGTTTTTATAAAGCAGCTCTCGTATTCCCTGTCACACTGCCGAGCACATGGTGGGAGGGTAGGAAGCGAAGCTGGGTGTAGGTGCTGCATAGACTGTACAGGCAGGGTTGGGGGCATCTGCTTTATCCTCTATTTCCTGGGGAGGGTTGCCCTCTGTGCCTCTCAGGTTGGCAGGCTGCATCTAGGGTAGGCCTCCTTTTTTATTTTTGAGGATTACTGTGCACGTTCCTAACAACCAGAGATGTGGTTTTAAGAATTGCTGAAATCTGTGAAGTGGGCCAGTGTGACAGAACTTCTGATTTCCCTAGACTTCCAGCTCAGTGGGACCTTTCACAAAATCTGGTGGGTAGGAGAAGCCACCTCTGTTCTGGGGGCTGCCTCCTTTCTGAAAGAAAATCAAAGAAGCAAAGAGATGTGATGTCTTCCCCCATCAAAGATTCTGGGATGGCCTTTCCTCGTGAGAATGGGGACAGGAGGAGAGAGAGAAAGAGAGAAAGAGAGAGAGAGAAGACAATATGTATGCACAGCACAAGCTGCACGGTGTGCATAGTGGCAGGTGACAGAGGTACTGGTTCTGGCTCTGGGTGGGGATGTGATGTGAGAGCTGGCATTGCTGTCACTAGTGAAAGGTGTGGTGAGCACGCTAAGAGGTTGCTTGGTTGGGTGCACTGGGGTAAACATGAGCCCACAGTTACTTTCAGCTTCACAGCCACTGTCCCTACGGATGGAGCAGGCATCATCAGCTTCCTTTTGCAGATGAGGAAACCTAGACTCTGAGCGCTCAGGCCACCTGTCCCTTGGTCACGAGGTGGTGAGCAAAAGGGACACAACTTGAACCCAGTGCTCCTTCCTTTTTACCATGAGTTTTGAGGTGTACCTGTGCATTACCACCAGCACCTGCAGCAGCCACAGGGGAGACCCCATGCCAGGTGCTGGGGGATATTCCAGGGTGAGTAAGAGGCCTCCAGATCACTGGGGACTGAGCTCCAGGGAAGAGCAGAGGCTGAGTAACAGTGAGATCAGAGCGAGGGTGGCTGGAGGTCAGGCATCCCAGTCCAAGGAGAGAGGTCTGCTGGACGAAAGCAACCAGGCATGGACAGTGCCAGGCTTGAGGGGCTCTGTTCTTGGGGAGCCAGCTGATATGACAGTGGATGAGGATGGCTGCTGTGAGTGCTGGAGAATCCATCTGGAAAGGCATGGGTGGGAAGCTGGCCCAGGGCTACCAGGCGAGGAGTCTGGGCCACTCCTTGGGACCCTGGGGAGCCAGACAGGGCTCCTGGGAGGGTAGAAATGTAATAAGACTTGCATTTGGAACTGTCACTCTGGAGGCTGAGAGGGATGGATCAGATGGGTTGCAGAGGAGAGAGGAGAAATATTTTCTCGGTCTCAGTCTTTTCATCTGTACAATGAAGTTGTTTAAATGGTGTCTCAGTTACTGCTGCATAACAAACAACTTTAAAGCTTAGTGGCTTAAAGGAACCACCATTCTGTGGGTTGGCCAGGCAATCCTACTGGCTGGGCTGGTTGACTGGTGTCTGCTGGGCTTGCTCAAGGGTCTGTCTGCAGTCAGCTGGCAGGTTAATGGCAACTGGATAGTCTAGGTTGCCCCCCCCCTGCATGTCTGGGGGTGGCTGCAGGCAGCAGGGACACCTTAGTTCTTTTCCACAGGCACTCTCACCTTCCAGTGTGGAAAAGGGGCATGGGTCAGACGTGGGCACCAGGCCTCTCCTTTCTCCACTTTAGCCATTGGCTGGGCCTCTGATTTATTTACCCTGACTTGCAGAAATTTTCTCCATATGTGGGCTTGGAGTGAGCTCTCTATTCAGTGTAATAGCAGTTATTATTATTGAAACAAGTATTTCCTATAGTTCCTATGTTAAAGGAAGAAAGAAACAACACAGAGATTCCATGTTGGGAATATTCTTAATTTTATTCTTAAAACAAGTGCCAAAAATCATGTCATGGGAAATCAAGTCTGCAAGTTTGCTAGTCCCTAGGGCCAGCATCATCTGGATTCTCTCTTTTGAGCCCCCAGATCAACCTGTGAGAAAGATAGATAGGATATTATCTTACCTCCATTTTATTGCCGAAAAGACCGAGACCTAAGGAGGGGTTTGTTCAGTGTCAGTTGCAGAATGGGGTCTTCTGACTCTAGAGTTGATTTTCTTTCCACTGTACCGCCTTGCCTCCCAATCCTGACTCACCACCTGTCTCTTTAATGAAGCTTATTTGGCTCTTATTTAATAATACGATGCGTTGCTTTTGGCTACAGGTGTTCTCTGAGGAGACTAAATTTGGGATTGTGAGGTATCCAATAGCTAACTTGAAATGAAAATTACCCTCCTGCACTGACATTGTCAAAGTCTCCCTAAGGTACATTGCCAAGTACAGAGTTAATGAAAAATGCTCTGTGAACTTTATCTCTGGGTATCCCCTTCTAATTTAAATGGGATCTCTTTTTCTCTGGAATTTTTCAGAGATGGCCACATACACACCCTCTACACCGCTATGCTCTGGGAAATTCTCCTGTAATTTAAGATATGTTTCACCCATGTCTTCCTGAAGGCCTTGAGAACACTTTGCTAGCGTTCACCCCTTCCAGCTCCAGCAGATGACTTGGCATGCCTTTCACGCGCAGTTCCTCTTTAACAACATCCATTCCTGGGGTGAAGCTCAGGAATCACAGTCAGGCAGGTTCTGCCCTCAAGCCTGAGGATGGTGGACCTTGCCCTTCTCCAGCATCTCAGGCATCTCCTTGTGAATGTGGAGATATTTAAGTGTCCATAGAGGGGTCCCCCTGCCCTGTGCGAACAGAGAGTGAGCCCTAGCTTGGCACTGAAGTCTCAGGTTGGTCACTAACTTGCTGTGAGTCTGTCTGTAAGTCACTTCACCTCTCTGATCTTTTGTTTCCTCATTGTAAGACTGCTTCCTGATCCTGAAAACTATAAATGGTATTGCTCGAGAGGGTGAACTGGGTGCTGAACTCTTCTGAGGCAGGGAAGGATTGTCATTTCCTCCCTCAAAGAGAATTTGGTTATTCAAGTTAATTTGTGGCATCCTGGATCATCAGGAGTGGTAATTTGGAAGTATTAACGTGAATGTCAGTGGTTCCAATTTTGTGTAATCAGTGGCAAGATAGACATTCTGTTAATTTCACATAATGAATTCTTGCAGCTTGAATCATGAATGCAGAGCAAAAAAATTCTATTGATAAATATTGCCTGAACTCACTCAAACTTGTGATATTTTAAAAAATGGTTTCCTAAGTTGTTAAATCCTGAGCTCTCTGATTCATAGATTCCAAAGCCAACCCTCCTGTTTTCTCTTTACTACTTTGAGCTTGTAGAATATAATCCTTTAGATGAAGACAATACTGGAATAAAGACAACTGTTTATAAGCCCCTTTCTCAAATGTCATCTCATTTTACTGGTACAACGACCATGGTGGCGGACTCAGCCTGGGGCAGCAAAGCCCTCTGAACTCCTTCCTCATACCTCGGCATGTGAAAGCAAGAGAGACCTCCTACTTGGGCCTCTCTTTGCCTTCAAGAAGGTGTGTGTTTATTTTCAGGGGATCCAAAAAACATAAGCATTGAAAATAATCTCCTGTTTTGGTTTTGGTATAAGCTGTCAGAAAACTGTTTTCCAGGGCTAGAGAAAAAAAACCAGGCGATGACTTTGGCCTGTGGGATTTGACTTTCCAGATGCCTGAACTGCACAGAAACTTTATCTCACTACCTGTCTGCATTGCAAATAGATTAAAACTCCTTGCAGGTAGGAACCATACACTCCTATTTTCTTATGTCCCCCTAGGGCCCATAAATATATCTTGAAACTATTGAGGACTGAGTTTCTTAGAAAAAATATTCCCACTAATTTCATTTGAAAGGAGATGTGCATTGCTGCCCTGGGGTGGAAGTTTTGTGACTGGGGCTGACACCCGTCCCTGTGCATTGTCCATAATGGCCACATACCCTAAAAAAAGAGACTCATCCTTGGTGTTTACATGGTGATTTGTCATCCATGAACTGTGAATTTAATTCTTCCAGCACTGTAAGGCAGGTGGTATAAACTCTGTTTCTAGATGCTCAAACAGAAGCTCCAAGTTAATATGACTTACCCAAGGTGCTACAGTCTCTATGTGCTTCTGATTCGGCATTCAATGCACTTTCCACCAGGCAACACTTCCTCAGCCACAGGGTAGAGCATAAATAATTTAATGCAAGAACTATCCAGAGACCCTTGAGTCCCTGTGGTTGCTGTCATGACTTTGCAGTCAGGAGAGCCATGGCAGGGAGAAGCCAGGGTGTGGGAGCTGAGCATTTTCTTGGCCAGTAATCAGCAGTGAGTTATTGGTTGCTCTGGGGAGGCGTTTGGTTGGGGACCCGGCATGGCATCTTCCCTCTCTCCTCTTCTCTCTGAAAGGGTTACTAATGGGCATTGGCAGGACGCAGCTTGAGGGCACCCCACAGTAGCAGAGCACATCTTTCTCTAATAGGTGCCGCTGAACTGCTCACAGCAATGGAAAAGTCAGTGTAGGGAGGGAACAGTGGGGCGGAAGCCTGGGTTTATGACAACTGGAGGGCCCATCTTGGAGCAGCTAGGATCAGGTGGGCTGGGGCCAGCACATTGGCATGCTTGTCTCAAGCTCACGGTTTTAGGCATTTATATAACTTCTCTAAAAATTCAAGAACCAAAAGAAAAAAAAGGGGGTCAAGGCTGGTTCCAGAACCTGAAAGTGATGTGGGGATGGACCCTGAGCTGGGCCAAAGCCCACAAGATCTCCAAGGCTATGGCATCAGTGGTCACTCTAAGGCAAGGCTGTGGGGGAGCGTCAAGGGAAGGAGGAATTCAGGGACTGCTGTTATGGTGACCTTCCATCATAGAGCTCAAGAGGGTGATCTGCCCTTTAGAATCCTGAGGTGTCTCCTTATAACCAGTGAACAGTAAAAATGCTTATATCCATCGAAGATGTGGATCTGAGGTCACAAACTGGGAGCCCTGGATTGGATGTGTCCATCGGAAGTGTTTAAGTATGGCTCGTGGGGTGTTATATCATTTACCCTTAAAATGCGAATCGACACTAAAAAATGAAGGAATTTTCTGAAATAATCCATGTTTCCAGTTTTCATTGAAAATTCAGAATATCTGGCAATGCAGATCAGCATTTAGTCATGGCAATACCTATGTGAGTGGAGGTGTGGCTTCCCTCTTCAGAGGGATCATGTGTTGAGAGGTAGCCGCAGTCCCCACCACTTCCTGGTGTCCCTGACATTGGGCAGAGGGTCAGTTGCTCTTGTGTTCAAATTGTTGTTTTTCTTCCAGGAGATGACGAACTCTGTTTCTGTGAAATACTGGGGATTCGGAGGAGGGGTGGAGATGGGCTTTTGTACTTCCTGTGTGACCTCCCTGGGTCCAACAGCCACTTGTGTCTGAGATGACAGGGATAAACAGACTTGCTCAGGTGAAGGAGTGGGCTGAAGAGAAGCTTCTGTGATGGGATGTCTTCAGCTGTGTTTAAGAAATCCTCAGGGGGAGGGTTTAGGGTATTCAGCAGGGGCAGGTGGGAGAAAACCTGGGTTAAGTCAGGTACAGTTGGTGAGAGCAGCCTGGGTTTCACTGGGGGAACCCGGAGCCAATTGCTCAGAGTCTAAGTGTTAGTTAGGTGAGGCTCAATTTACAAATCTTAAAATGACAGTTTTTCACTTGCAATAAATTGGTTACAAATGCAGGGTTAAATGAAGCAGGCACCCAGCTTGTGTGTATGTGTGTGTGTGTGACACACACCATGTGTAGTTTCTTGGAGTCAGGGAAAATCTGTCAGCCTTTTTAATACTGTATTAGTTTTGACAACAGAATAAGATGTATTTTGAACACAGGTACACCCTGCTTTTTCCAAAGGGGGGCTAATGAAAGCAGGGTCCCAGATGAAGGAGAGAGGGTGGGGCTGGATTTCTTTGTGGGGCATCTGCTCACTGGGCTTCTTCTGGGGACAAAGGCTTGGGGCATCTATGTGCCACCTGGACACTAATGGCTTCTTGGGCTAATCCCGAGGGCCATAGAGGGTGGCAGACCTTAGCTGAGCTCTATTCTGGACACTGAGCTTGCTTGTTAAAGGTGATTAAAAAGCCAAATCACTCCCCACCTCCCAAGAAAGGTTCCTGCAACTTTATGTGAAATAGGAAGCAGTTTGGTCAGAGTAGCCTACAGAATAGAATAAATCCTTTAAACCAACTGTATAAAAATGCAAATTTAAGACCAGTAATTAAAAACAGATAGAAATTAGAGATTTGGATTTTGCTGAGCAAGCTTTCTGCAGCCACTGTCAGATCTCTGTGCAATTTATCTGGATTCCATCAGTAGTGGCCAGACTGGATTTTGATAAAGAGCTGCAAATCTGTCCCTCTCCAGCTTCTGCAACTTGCCACACACTCCATTCAAGCTGAAGCGTCCGCACAGTCCCTTGCATAATTTGAAGTTAATCATTTGTACTTCACAGCCTCTGAGAGGCCTTAGACTTGGGAGGTGGGGACAGATTTGGCTTTTTAATCGCTTTGTATATTGTGCAGCTTGAGATAAATGACACCGACTGTCTGAAATCTACATTCTTGCTTCTGATGCAAAACTGTAATTAATTTTGTGCAGTGTTTTAGAATTGATCGTGGTCACTTGAATTTCTAATTTTTCATTCACTTCAAAGATCCTGTTTTTTTTTTTTTTTTCCTTCTCCTTTCCTTTAAGGAATGTGCTCAGGGTACGAGAACGCTCTGTGATGCTGCTGTATGAAATGACTTACGCCTCTTTTTCAATAAGGTGAAACAGAGGTCAAGGCCTATGGCTCATGTTTATCTCTTAGCTTGTATTCAGATGTATTTTCTGACTTATAGGAAATACCATCAAAACTTATTAAATTGTAACTAAATAATTTGGCGGCACTTACGTATTGTAAAAAGCTCAAAAAGCTTCATTCACACATCCTATTCAGTATAAGACAATTAAGCACAATTTAGACAATAATTACCCTAATTAACTACACTATAATGTTTGTATTCAAGATTATGGCAACGTTGTATCAGTTCACTATTTAAATAATAACAAGGTTTCCTAATTTCTCTGTATTGATAGTTGTTGTATGTGATTCTTTGTTTGGTATATTTCACTGTAAAAGTATTTGTCAGTGAAAGATTGAACAATATGAATGAATTTGATTATGCCATTGTCAAAGCCCCATGCATCACAATTCCTTGTTTTTAATCACTACTGTAAACCTTGCAGCCGGAGGGCATAGTTTTAATTTGGGTGTCTTACTAATGAAAAGAAAAAAATAATTGTTTTGCCAGGATTTAATAATAAGCAATAAAATCAGCCAACCAGATTTTACCTCTGCATTCAATCTCTTTTTTATTATAAAACATTTTTGTCCTTTTTTTAGATTACAGGCGTAGATACTGAACATTTTACTAATAAATATTTCAGTTTGCTTATGGAGGCTAATGCTGTCATCTGAATATGGAATTATATTTCTTTCATGCTTCATTATCATTTCATGGTAGTAATGACAGTGAGGCGATGGAATATTTACAGGCTTTTCAGAAGACATTTATCCAATACATTCCCTGAAGGGCACCTAGGCTTAAAGATACATTATCCTTTTGTAAAGCTCTGCCCAGAATCCCAATTCCTGAATCAGCCAATCAGAACTTTTCCCCCCTTTCACATTTAACACACTGATGACGCTTCCCTCCCCTCTACTCCCATTGGTGGAAATGGGACTGTGACCTCTGATGCCAGTCTGTGAAATGGGCATGTAGTTCTTGCCTTCACTGTTGCCATATGGGTTGCCTTCGGCCTGGGCCTTGGGCATGACTTCGTTACAATTTTATCTACAATGCTGCTTCTTTTTTAGTTGAAATTATTTTCTAGATGGTTTCCAAGACTTGGGGGTTGTTCGTCTTCTGAATTGATGCTGCTATTGGGATTATAGATGGTAAACCACAGGTCTTTGGGGAGCTCCAGGGGAGCTAACCTATGGTTAAAGGAGGAAAGGTTCTGAGAGATGAGAGGAGACAACTGGGAAGAGGCTTCTGGAGAGGGCAGAGGTTGCTTGTGTTCCTGTTGTGGTTCTCGGGGGCCAAGGGCAGGGCCTCCACAGTTCATCCACAGAGATGTTAGACAAGAGGGAGTGTTGGGGACTGTGGAGAACTGGCAAGTACCTGCCCTGTCTAAGGGGGCAGCTCTTCCTTGGCTCCTGCCAATCAGACACAGGTTCAATATCATCAGATCTGATTTTTCAAGGAAAACCTGAAATCTGGATTTTCCTGTGAAATCTCTTGATTTTTAAATATTGGCAATTAATTCAAATATTCACAAACTACTGTGTGAACTGAACATGACCATGGACTTTATTGAGGTTCATGAGCAGCCAGGTTTTGACCTCCAGTCTAGGGATGTGAAGAGGACATTAGCGTTGTCTTTTGGGCATGATATGGAGACAGAAGTAGAGTTATCTAACAGAAGCTTCTTCAGCCTTTAATCCCAGGTCCTGCTACTTAGGTCATCTGCTGCACCAGGCCTGGGCAGTGAAGTCCTAGTTTTGTCCGCATTGCACTGAGGAATCCCAGGCTACTGGTCACTGTTCTCTGGTCTCATGATTCTCACTCCTTAATTTGACCACCCTGCTTTGGAAAGGCATTTAGTGGCTAATCTGATCTGACTTTGATCTCTAACATTTTTCTCCTAGACGGACTGACTTTCGTGGGGACGGTATGGATGGCCATCTCATTTGTGTCTGTGTTCTCTGCAGCACAGCTCTATTTGCTACTTTGCACTAGCTGTTGGAAACTTCAGGCCTGAAGACCCTTTCTGAAGGGTAATGAGCTATTTCTCAACAAAGGCATCCCTTGTGCTATTTCCCAGAATTGAGTGGAGGGAAGGAGAATGCAGATGCAGAACATGGCAGGGTCCCTGCTCACCCCTGGGTGCTGGGTTTACACGGGTGTGCCTAGCTAGACTCAGCTAGTAGCCTGATGCTTCACAGGACTCTTCTGCTGGAATCTTCTCTGGAGCCTGCAGCCCTGGGCTGATGCTCAAGGGCAGACAGCAGTGAGAGCTCCAATGGTAAAGGCATTGGGCTGTGCTGCAGCCAGGGCACCTTGCTTTTTTCTCGCCACGCCACCACTGTTGTGGGATGGAAGCTGGAGATTTGTCCAGAGGGAAGTGAATGGTGCATGGTGGGGACCCAGGCACAGCAGCCGACTTGCAGCTAGGTCTGAGTTACTGCTGTTGTACTGACAGGTGCATTCCATGTCTACTGTGATCACCGCTGAGGAAAGTCCCAAATTCAGTCTTGCTGGCATCCCATCTCTTGAAATCCAGAAGAAAATAGAGAGATTAGAGCTCTTCCCTGGGAGAATGGGGATTCCGGTTTTCTTGGGCTTGTCCTTCTACAGACATGTCTACATTTAGGTCTTGATATGATTAAGAAGCAACAAGATGTGGGACTTTCTGGTCTATGAGAAGATGAGTCAGTCTGGCTGTAATTGATCTGAAAAAAGAAGCAGTGCTGGCTTTTCTCCCCAACCCCCATCCCAATGGTATTATGTTGTTCTGCTCTGGGATTGCTGCCAGACCAGGGGGGAGAGTAGGTCCTCCACACCTCCAATATCTTCTAGAAAAAGTCCCAGCCAGGCAGTGGTGAGGTACGGAGGTTCTGCATTTTTGGAGCAGGAAGGGAGTTGTCTAGAAGAATTCCATGGGCTCTGTTCTTTTGTGGTTCTACCTTGGTGTCTCCCCCAAGCCCCCAGCTTGAGACTTCTCCAGTTCAGGCTCTTATATACAGAGCCCCAGAATCCAGAGATGGGGGCTTCTCATCTACTCAGGAGCAATGGTCCAAGTTTCCCTCCAGTGGTTTGGGCTTTGGGTTCTGGAGGAGGCAGGATGTTTGGGGAGAGGCCAGATGGAAAGGCAGAGGGGGCTTCTACCTGGTGACATCCTGATTCTTCCCTGAGCAGTTTCACAAGGACACCCCAAATAAGGTTGTCAGATGAAATACTAGATGTCCGCTTAAATTTGAATTTCAGATAATAAGATATTTTTTAGTATAAATATGTCTCATATATGTATGGGGCATACTAATACTAAAATATTTTTAATATATTATTTTAGTATTTAGTGTATAAGTAAATTATCTTTTTAGTATAATCATGCCCCATGCATATTTGGTACATATTTATACTAAAAAAGTATTTGTTGTTTATCTAAAATCCAAATTTAAACAGGCATCTTGAATTTTTATTTGCTAAACCTGTTGATCCTCACCCCAAGACTGTGAGACACCATGATCCTGGCTCCTCAAGGCTGCTGGAATCAGGGAAAGAGACTTCACCCTCTTTGCACAGTTTAGGGCTGCCTTTTTAGAGGTGGGATAGAAGTCAGGCTGAAATTTGATCGTACCTCCACAAATGCTTAAACTGGTCCATGTTGCTAATCAAAGATCTCACTGGACTCTTGTGAGCTGGGTGAATTTCTCCATCATTCATTCCTATTCCTGCAGGATAAAAGAAGGTGTCTTGCAGAATACCTGTGCTAGTGGCCCCCCTGCATTCCCTCCCCCCCAGCATCCACAAAGATCTCACAGACATTGAATCTGTGAGTACCAAGGCATGTGAATCATTGAATCACCCAGTACCCAGGCAGCACTCTGTCCAGGTTTTTGAGGTCTACTCTGCTTCCCAGATGGCCTTTCTGGCAGAGGAGGGTGACGGCAAGTCCTCCTAGTCGGGCAGCAGGTGAGAAGTCTTCCCCCTACTCTCTCCACCTCCCCCATACATGTTATTTTGAGAATATAAAGACCAACGTGATGAAACGGGCTGTGATTTAGAAAGACTTTTTCCAATTGGCTGATGAGAAAACCAAAGGAGTTGACAACCCAAATACATCTCCAAAATTTTACTCACTCCTGTTAGGAAGTGGTGCAACCATTAATATAAAAACCAAATCATTTCGATAAATGCACACGGTGGATCCAATTTCTCTTTATGAGGATTTGAACTCATTACATTTGGGTTGGTGGGAATAAAACCCTGAGTTTCGTGCTGCTCCCCAATCTTAAATGCAATACCTGGAGTAGGTGCAGGGGGGTCTGTCTCACTCTGGCTCTTTCCTGGGGCCAATTGGGGGCGGTGCGAGTGGGGACTCCATCCTAAGGCACAACAGCAGGTTACCACTGTGTCATCGAATGCACCTTTCCCTCGCGGCTGGATTGGAAATGCTCCATGTGTAACTTACTGCAGAAGGTCCAGGACCTGGTGGAGTCCACGGTCTGAGGTCCACTGTCCCCTCCAGTGTCTGCCTGGCCACTACTGGCTTCTCCCGGTCAGGGAAGGAGAAGACACATCCAGTTTTTGACGCAGGGCTCCAATCACAGAAAGCAGTGCTGGCTACTGCAAATGTATCGATTTGTGTCTTCTCCATAGACCCGGGTGCTGTTTGTAGGTAGAGGGGGAGAAAGACTGCGAACAGAGTGGAATCTACTTCTTAGAAGCCTGGGTTATCAAACTCATTAATCTACATGTCAAGAGGCTAGGAATGAATAATTGTGTGTAGAATTTATCTGCCAACATGATAGCTACTTTTCAGCTTTCTCGTCAGAGCTCCTTCCTCGCGCCCCTTATTATACGCTTTGTCTCCCCATCCGAGTCTGCAGGGCGGAGGAGGAACCCGCGCCTCAGCCCTCGGAGGACAATTGCTTTGCAACGTGACACGGGAGGTCTTGCTGCTCGCCCAGGTGCACTCAGAGAGGCGCGTGGCCTTATTAGTGCAGGACGCCTTGGCCATCATATCAGGATGGTGGCTAATTAGAAACAAATGGAAACCCTCCCCGCGTGGTCACTCGCATGGCAGGGCCTCCCTTTCTGATTTGCTGGCAGGGTATTGGCTAGGTAGAGGTCAGTGGTGGGGTGTTCTTTGGACCCTTGCTGTCCTTTGCACCGCGTTAGAGGTGAGTGGTTTGGGCAGCAGATGCTGGTGCCAGCGGCACAGGGCGGTGGGCTTCCTGGACCCCTGGAGTGTAGGGGGAAGTTTCATCCCCTTCTCCACATTAGAGTAAGATCCACACGTGGGGAGCTCTGTAAGCAGCCAGAGACAGAGAGGGGAGCCAAGGTACTCTCAGAGTTGAGTGGAACAGGAGCAAACACGGGGTTGGGCTTGGCTTTTAAGACCACTTGGCTGATGATCCCAGAACCAAGCACGGTCCCACCCATCACCTGTCTCCAGCGGGAAACGGGAAGCTGCAGGACAACGTGCAGGACCGGTCTTTGCTTTGCTTTGCCATGGGAGTGCATCGACTAACTACTCTCCGCAGCGACCCCCTTGCCAGGAACATCCCCGGGCAGCCTGTGCCCTGTCAGCTACATTTATGATGTGCTCATAATTAAATGTCCTCCAAGCACGCTGCGTGCTGACCACAGAGGGGCCATAAGCAGTAAGATAAATGAGACCGGGAGATGTAATATTGCTTCACTTGTGGGCTTTGGCTGATGTTAAAGATTGTCAGTGATAATTATTAATATGTGACCTGGTTGAGTCTTTATGTGAACAATCACAATTTTAATAAAGTGGTAAACTCCATGGTCGCTGTGTCCGCACATCCTGCATCTGACACACTCACTTTTCACATTCGAATTTTAGAAAAGCCCTTCTTTCCTCTGTTTTGCAGGTGATATAATAACCCATTAATGGAAATCTCAGCCGAAATGCACTTGATGTGAAGTCTGATGATGACAGTACAAGTGTGTGTCTTCTTCACCACATCTACTTGCTCCACGAGGGGACAGCAAGAAGTGAGGGCCAGGTGAGAAGGATGGGCTGAGAATGTCACCAGCAGCAGATGCAGATGGCTCATGCTGAGCCCAGCCCGGGCACCTTGGGGCCACTGATCCTGCTGGCTGCTTGCACAGGTGGGCTGGCATAGCTGACTCTACTGGTGTCCTGTCCAGAACCTTCCAATCTCTTTCCCAACTTCCATGGACTTTGCTCTTACTGCCCTTCCTCTCCCCAGCCCTTCTCAGTAGGCTGCCTTTTGGCCACTGCAGCTACACGGCCTATAAGGAGAGTCAGAACTGCCCAGTGGAATTCAGTCTCCCCCCAGCACCCTATGTGATCCACAGCCAAGGGCTGTCTGCTATAGGAGGTAAAAGGCTCAGCTTTGCCTGGAAGAGGCAGGTCAAACTTCAAGGCATCATTTATGCTTTAGGAAATGCTGTCTAAATAATTGAGACATTGTTTGAAAAACTAAATTCAATTGTTAAAATTTAACTTTTGAAGAGAAATCACATTATGTAAAAACTAATGATAACCCACATATAAAATCCCAGTTCATTTAATAAGTGTCTGAGGAGCAGCTGGAGAAGAAACAGTAGCGTGGGGTCTGGAAAAAGAGAATAGGAATGTGTCAAGTACACTGTATTAAAAAGGAAAATTAAAAGATTCAATCGTCTTCCTAACCTAAAAATTAGAAAAGCATAGGAGTTAAATACAGGGGTTAAATTTGGAAGCACTTAAAACTGTTTACTCCTTGAATTCTAAATGGAATCTCTGTGCATGGAAGATAATCACAAATAAAATAGATTACAAAGATAAAAGGACAGGGCAGAAAAGGAAACACAAAAAAGCCAAAACAACAAAGTGAAACAAAACCCCAAACCCAAGCAAACGCTCAAACCAAAAAACAAAAACAAACAAACAAAACCCAAAAAACAAAAAAACACCCCCAAGCAATAAGATATACAGTATATGTCAGGCAAAACAAACCAAGAAAATATGGGGACAGAATACTGGCATCAGACAAAGTAGAACTGAAGGTAAAAAACATTAGCTATAAAAGAGAAACTATTTTTATTGATGAAAGGCACATACTTAACACTGAAGTTCTATTGCTTGTCAATTTATTTTTACATTTAATCAATAAATGCTGGGCCAGAGGCTGGTAACTCAATGCTAAACAAAGCAGATGTGATTCCTGTCTTCGTTGGGCTTACAGTCTAGTAGCCTGAACTAGTCATGAATCCTAATAAACCAAATAGCTTTGTAGTGAAATGCAGTAAGATTGTTAGGAGTACTAGAAGAAATGGAGAGAGTCACAGCTGTAATGAAGAATTTGAAGATATTTCTTTTAGTATTTGGCAGATCTAGCAGGCAAAGATTCCAAAGATTTAATGATCTCAAATAATAAAGTTAGTTCTTAAATTGAGATGTTTCTTAAAATGAGAGACTATATTAAAGCCCATGAAGTAGTCACAAAATAATATGTATTGGCTTAGGTAAAGATTGGGCATATTTCAATAATCAAAAAGCGAGCAGATCCCATAATTTACAAAAGGAAAAAAAATGTATTTAAAAATTTTAATTAACTTTTAAAATTATTAAAACCTCTTTGACATATCTCTCAGTTCAAAGAGGAAATCAAAACTACATATACAGACTATTTAGCAAATAATAACAATGAGAATACCATATATCAAAACATACAGTGTATGGTCAAAGCTGTAATCAGGAGAACACACATAGCCTAAAATACAAAGATTATTGAACACAGAATAAAAATAAACCAGTTAAGCTTTTGACTGACAATAAATTATAAAGACAACAACTAAATAAACTTAGGAAGATATTGATAAAGGTAAAGCATAACTTAGTGAATCAGAAAACAGTAGATTGCCAAATCTAAGAATTAGAACTGGTCGAAGACATCTGACAAGTTATTAAAATAAAACATAATGAGAAAACACATATAACAACATCAGGAATAAAAATGGAGACTATCCATGTATTCCAAAAAACTTTAAAAAGGTAGAAAATATAACATATATTATCATAGAAAATTTTGCTGAAACCAATAATTTTCTAGGAAACTTAAATTACTAAGTCTAATTGTAGAATAGTTGAATAACCAAAGAATAAAGTGAAAAAAATGCTAAAGCATATGATCGTATAGGAAATCCATTTAAATCTCTTAAGGAACAGAAAATGATCATGCTAATAATGGAAAACTTATAAACCAAGTGATATTTGTACCAAAACCTAACAAAAGTAATAAACAAGACCTATAGGTCAACCTCACATGTGAACATAAATGTAAAAGTTATTAAAAAAAACCCAAATAGCAATCTTAAATTAAAAAAAACAGTGTAACTTGGCCAATAAGGCCTTATACTACTATTGTGAGAATGGTACCAAATTCAAAAACATAATTAAAAATTTATCACTTGGTAGGTTACTAGAGAAAGATGTGTAATCATATGCCAAAAAGACATTTGATGAAATTCAACATCGAGTCTTGCCAAAAGCTATGATTAAAATACGAATAGAGGGATAATTCATTACATTAGTGGTTCTAAAACAAGGACATTTTTGCCCTGCAGGGAACATTTGGCAATGTCTGGAAACATTTTTGATTGTCATGATTTAGAGGTGATGCTACTGGTATCTAGTGGGTACAGGTCAAGAATGCTGCTAAGCATCCTCCAGTGCACAAGAAATGGCTCCCCTTCTTCCAACAAAGAATTTCCAGCCCAATGTATCATTACAAAGATTGAGAAATCCTGCTTTATACAGAAAAATGAAAACTGAAAACCTGGAGGAATTTTTGTTGTAGTAATGATCAAGTCTAAGATAATTATACTTGAACACTATAGTCAAGGTAATAAGGAGAAGTGGAATAAATATTAAAATCATCAAATCAAAATTATTATTATTTTATGATAAAATAAATTAGTCCAAGAACATCATCTGAAATACTCCTATGGCATATAAAAGAATTCAGTTATATGTCCATTAATATGTCCTACATATTATACCAGTAATAACAGTTAGAGATGAGACGGAAAAATATTTTATATATATAGATGACACAAAATATAAAATACCCCAAAACTCCCACAAAAACCTCAAAAAACTACAAAATACCTAAAGACTCCATATATTGTGGGCTAGACATATATGAAAAAAATGAAATTTTCCTGAGGCTCATATAAGAAGACTTAAGTCTTTTTATAAAGAAAGATGTCCCCAAGTTGGCTTATAAGTTGTTCCATTCCAGTAATAATTTTAAATTGAAAATTTTGAAGAATTTTACAAAATAAATCTAAAGTTAATATGGATGAATAAATATGCTAGAGTAATTAATAATTTATCTATGAGATAATGAATTAATTTATAAAGCCACAATGAACAAAAGTGTAGTACTCACTTCACGATAATCAAATTGGTGAAAAGAAACAGAAACTCTAGAAATAAGCCTAATTACATTAAAAATTTGTAATATGATTTAAGTGCCATGCAGGGACACATTAATGAGTACATAGAGGAATAGTCATATTGTTAAAAAGAAATAGTCCATCAAGAAGATATTGTAATTATATACTTTCTTGCCCTTAACAATGTAGCTTTGAAAAATATAGAAGAAAAACCAATAGATACACAAAGATAAACTGACAAATCTGAAAACATAGCAGGACAATTGTCACACTTCTTTAAGAAATGAATATTTCAAATAGGCAAAAATAATGACACAGAATTTAAATGGCACAACGAACAACTTTATACTAACAAACTTATAAAGCACACTCATTACAAACACACAAAAATTACTCATGCAAATTGATAATATATTAGACCAGAAGGAAAATCTCAGCAAATTCTAAAAAGAAGAGATCATATAGGCTTCATTCCCTGCACAAATGAGAAAATAACTAAAGGAGAGATTAAATGAATCTCTACACTCATAAATAAAAAAACACTCACAAAAAGTCTTGTGTTAATAAGGAAATAAAAAGTGGAAATTACAAACTATTTAGAAATAAGCAATAGAGCATTAAATATTAAAACCTGTGAGATGTAGCTAACGCAGTTATCAGAGGAAAATTTATGGACTTAAATGCATACATTATAAAATGAGGGAAATTGAAATCAAATGGACCAAGCATAATATTCAGGATCCTAGAAAGAACAAAACAATCAAATTTCCAGAAAGCAGAAGGAAGGACTAAATAAAGATAAAAACTGACATTAATAAAATAAACAAGAACAGCAAAGCCAGTTGAATTGATCAGTAAAACCTCTTCAAGTTTGATTAAGAAAAAAGAGAAAGTAAAAATAAACAGCATCAGAAATGAGATAAGGGTATGTAATCATAGATATGGAGGAATTACATTTTATAAGATGGTATCTTTATATTAATAACTTTGAAAGAGTAGATAAAATGCATGACTTTCTAAAAAGCTATATAAATTAACAAAATTAGCTCAAGAAGTAGTAGAAAGTGTAAATATGCTTTTTTCTATTGAAGAAATTAGAAAGCTCATCAAAGATATACCTTTATGAAAAACATCAAGCCTAAATGGTTGTTTGTTTATTCCTACCACACTTTTAAGTAAAAGATAATTTTGATGTTATAAATTGGGAAGATGCTCAACTCATTCTATGAGCCTGGTATATATTTGATATTAAAATCATAACAGAAGTCAAAGCCTATTTTTCAAAATTATTCTTTCATGATAAATACCCTTCCCTCCCAATATTCTTGTACATGAGACATAGAAGAAAACATCTATTATCGAGGTAAATATATCTCCAGAAATCTACAGCAGTGGTAAAACCATGAGAAATACTTCCATTCAAGGCATGAGTGAGGCAAGTTTTCCTATCATTTGTACATTCAATATTGTATTTGAAGGTCCTAGCCAATGCTATACAACAAGAAAAAATTAAGAAGTCATATGAATAATGGAAAGAAAGAGATTACAGTGTCATTTTTTTTTTCAGCCAAGCTTCCTAGAAAGGGCAGATAATCAGTTGAGAAATCATTAGAGCTAGTAAAAAAGTACTAGAAAGTGGTCTAGTACAAAATAAACATATACAAAACCAATAGCTTTGAAATACTTGTATTATCTCATTAGAAAAAGTAATAGACAAAATTACTTAATTCACACAGCAATGAAAACTATAAAATATCTAAGAATAAACGTCAGGTTATTGAGGAGGCATAACAGACATATATATATGTGTGTGTGTGTGTTATTTTTGGATGGAAATGCTTAATATTGTAAAAATATATATTCTTCCCAAATTCATCTATCAATTCAATGTCCAACAACATTTCCTGAAATGTGACTGGCTGATTATAAAATTCATATGGAAGAGTATATGCTCTGGAAGAGCCAAGAAAATTTAGGTGAAAAATGAGAGGTGGGTCTGCCTTACTAAATATCAAGACATATTATAAAACTATATCAATTAAAGTGGAATGATATTGATGGTAAAGATCTAACTAAAACAGTGTAATAAGAGTTTCAGAAACAGATACCTATATATATGGGTATTACTTTGTGGAAAAAATTGGCATAACATACTAGTGAGGGAAAGTGAATAAATTGCATGAAATAATTATATAGTATTTGGGAAAACAAAATTATATTTTTAACATTACAGTAGTCACCAGTAAATTCTAGATGAATGAAAGAGCTAAAGCTTATATAAAAACAAAACCTTAAGCTTATTGAAAGAAAATATAGTACACAAGCTACTGTTTGTCTGAATAAAATTAAAAGCTTTTATATGACAAAAGACACCATAAACAAAAAAAGACACCATAAACAAAATTAAATGAGCACATGCTGGTGGAAAATACATTTTTATATACAAAGGATTAATATCCAAAGTATACATAAAAATTTACAAATCAATAAGGAACAGATCATTAGCCAAAAAGGAAAATAATAAAAATATACAAATAGGCAATTCATAGAAAATTAACTCAATGGAGAATAAACATAGAAAGTTGCTCAACTTCACGAGTAGTGAGGGACATCCAAAATAATACACAAAGAGATACCATTTTCCACCCATTATATTGAAAAGAATATTTGATAGTATCAACTGTGGGGATGGTATGAAGAAACAAGTACAGTATTCACCTACCTTGCTTGTTAGGGTATAAATTGGTTCAGATATTTTGAAGGGCAATTTGGCAGTATCTATTACATTTGAAAATGCATATACCACATGGCCAAGAAAAGCCAAGAGAAACTTCCACAGAAGTGTACAGGGAGTCATGATAAAAGTGTTCTTTGCAACCTTATTGATAATGAAAGGCTGGAAACAACCTAAATATACACTGATAGAAGAGTTCAGTAAACTTTGGTAAATCATACTATACTGCAGTTTTTTAAACATTTAAGTTGATTTATATGGATTGACATAAAAAGACAACCAAGATATATTGACATTTGAACAAAGTAGGCTGCAGCATAATATGTATAGTACAATATCAAACACATAGAACCAGACTCTATGCTATGTATTTTTCACTGAAGAGCATGTAGGTGTATTGTGTGATAGCAGAACACTGACTAATATTCTGGCTGATTCTGAAGCTGGATTACCTGGGTTCAAATACCTATTCTTCCACCTGCGTGTCCCTGAGCACATTTCTCAGCTCCCCACCTTTTGTGTCTCAGTTTCCTCTTCTGTAAAATTGTAAAATGGAGATAGCAGCTATACCTAGTTTGTAGGCTGTTGGGAAGATTACACAAGTTAATATATGCAAAGCACCTTGAGCACTGCCTGATGTGTGGCAAGCACTCCTAAGAGTTATCTATTTTTATTATGGAAGAAACTTTTGATTTCCACTCATTGAACTGATTAACAGTTACTCGTAGTGAGAGAATGCAATCAAATAGAATGAGGCTTTGGTCAAGGAGAAATTTTGTTTTGTCTGGATAGTTTGATTTTTACAATAAAGATACATTCTAATATTTCTTGTGAAATTAAAATAAATGTAATTTAGTAAAAATCAGTGGGAAAAGTAGAAATGATGTTGGGACAACCATCTAATCATTCAGAAAAGATAAAGTTAGAGCCTGACCATAAAGCTCAATAGTCTCAGGCATATTAAAAATTCAAGTGTAAAAAATGAAACCACACAAAAAAAATAGGAACAAGCTAAATGGTTTAATAGTGAGGACAGCCTTCTTAACATGACATCAAAGCCAGAGAACATAAAGGAAAAAACTGACATAAAAATATAAGTTGTTTTTCAAATGACATCACAAATGAAATTAAAGGGTAAAAAATTGAAAAGATTATTTAAAATATACACAGCAAGGGGATAATGCCATTCTTTATTAATAACTTTTACAGATTAATAAAAAATAGAAAAATTATCAAAGAGAGTGAACAGGCAATTACCAAAATTAGAAATATAGTGGACAACAAAAACATGCAAAAATGGCTTAACCTCAGCAGTTATCAAAGATATGCAGATTTGAACAATCTTTACTTTGTCAAAGACTTAGAAAAAATATTATTAGTACTGGAGGAAGTTTGAAGAAGAAGATGATTTAACCAGTATAGACTGAAATATATTTTGTGCAAAACAGTTTTGCAGTAAGTATTAAATGTCTTCAAAATAAGAATATTCTTTGACCCAGAAATTCGATTTCTAGAAATTACCTAAATAAAATAGTTATGGATAAGCACACAGATGCATATACAATAATGTTCACTGTGGTTTTATTTAAACTAGCAACAACTGAAAACTATTTAAACATCCAATAATAAATTGTTAAATGAATTGTGGTGCATACAAAGGAGGGAATACTTTTCAGCCCTTAAAAGTGATGTGCTTGAAGACTATTTACTGATAAGGAAATATGTTATGAATGTGTGGGAGAATATAGAGTACATAACATCAATAATTATAATTTCAATTTAGTTTTTTTTTTTTTTTTTTTTTACGTGACCGGTAGGGGGATGGGAACCCTTGGCTTGGTGTCGCCCGCACCGGCCATCCCCATATAGGATCCGAACCTGCAGCCTCCGTGCTCCTGGCACTGCACTCTCCCGAGTAAGCCACGGGTTCGGCCCTCAATTTAGTTTTTAACAAACAAGAAACCCCTATGCATGTGAATAAATATAAAGCTAGCCCTATGTCTGTCTATATCTTTATCTTTTTTATGTCTATATATCTATATGTATGAGTAAATAAAACTAGATAGAAAAGCAGCACAACATTAAAATTGATTATTTCTGGGCAGTGATGACGTTTACTGTTCTCTCAGTGCTTTATATTTATTTATTTTATTTAGTTAAATATTATAACCAATACATGAATAAAAGAATGTAAAAAAATCAAAGTACTACAGAGGAAGCTGAAGTCTTTCAGACCAATTCCTTGCCTCATCCCCCAACACTCTCCTTGTAGAAATTCATTTTATTAGTTTAGTGTGTGTCCCTCCAGAACTTTTTCTCCGCATTTACGTACATGTTTTTCCTCTAATAGTTTGACATGTAAAATGTCTTTTTAAAACTTGTTTGTATTTATTCTGAAAATATTAATTATATTATCTTTTAATTCCTAGAATTAAGTGATATCTTCTCCATGCTTTTTACTTTCCTAGCCCTTCTCCACCTGTCACCTGCCACCTCCAGAATGGTTATCAATTGAGATTTTATTTCCAGTTTGTTGCTTAATTTTCTCTCAGTCAATTAATTAGACTCAACTATAAATTTTACTGATTTCTTTGTGCACTGTTTTTTTTTATTGTGTCCTAATAGCTTTAGATTCTTATTTTATTTTATTATTATTTTCTGCAATACCTCCTCTTGTAATTCTTCCATGAGGGATTTGTGTGTGATAAATTTTGAGTCCTCAAATGATTTAAAAAAATTTATTTTGCCCTAAGGCATGACTGATATTTTGGCTGGGTATAGAAATATAAATTTAATATAATTTTCTCTCAGCAATTTGATACTATTGCTCTTCAGTATTCTGAGTTGCTCAAAAGTTAGGTGCCTGTATGATATTTGTTCTTTAGCAGGTATCATTTTTGCATGTATCAATAGTTTTTTATTGCTAAGCAGAGTTCCCTTATGTGGATGCACCTCAATCTGTTAATCTGTTCACCAGTTGATGGACATTTGGGATGTTTCCAATTTTTGGTGGTTACAAATAATTGCATATAGGTTTTGTTGTGGACATATGTCTTCATTTCTTTTGGATAAATACCTAGCAGTAGAATTATTAGGTCATATGGCGAGTATATCTTTAACTTTATCAGAAACTGTCAAAATGTTTTCCAAATGGCTGTGCCTTTTAAAAACTTTTTATTTTGAGATAATTGTAGATTTGCATGCATTTGTAAGACATGACATAGAGAATTCCCATGTATCTTTTACCCAGTTTTCCCAACAGTAACATCTTGTAGAACTGTAGTGTAAAAACCAACATGTTGACATTGAACTAGTCAAGATACAGAACAGTTTGATACTGTAAGAATCCCTCATATTTCTCTTCCCCATCTCCATAGCCCTAGCCCTGACAACCACCAATCTATCTTGCATTTCTGAAGAATGTTATATAAATGAGATCATACAGTATGTAACCTTTTGGGATTTACCTTTTTCACCTACCACAATTTTCTGGAGATTTATCAAAGTTGTTGCATATAATCAATAGTTTATTCCTTTTTATTTCTGAGTAGTATTCCATGGTATGGATATACCATTTGTCTATTGAAGGACATCTGGGCTGTTTCCAGTTTTGGCTGTTACAAATTACATTGCTGTAAACATTTGTGTGTAGGTTTTAGGTAAATGTAGGTTTTCTTTTCCTGGAACAAATGCCCAAGAGTGAAATTGCTGGGTTGTATGGTCGTTACATGTTTAGTTTTTTTTAAAAAAACTGCCAAACTGTTTTCCAGAGTAGCTTACCATTTTGTATTACCACAGTCAATGTACGAGTGATCCAGTTTCTCTGCATCTTCACTGGCGTTTAATAAACTATTGTTTATTTTGGTCATTTTGGTAGGTGTGTAGTGATATTTTATTGTGGTTTTAATTGACATTTCCCTTCCAGCGAATGATGTTGACTTTATTTGACATTTGTATATCCTCTTCAGTAAAATGTCCCTTATATCTTTTGCCCATTTTCTAATTTATCTGTATTTTTACTGTTGAGTTTTGAGAGTTCTTTCTAAATGCTAGATACTAGTACTTTGTTGGATATGTAGTTTGAAAATATTTCCTCTTAGTTGGTAGCTTGTCTTTTCATCACATGGTTTTTGCAAGCAAAATTTTAAATTTTGATGAAGTACATTTTATCACTTTTACCTTTTATGATCATGCTTTTGGTATGAAGTCTAAGAACATTTTGCCTAGCCCTAGGTCCTAAAGATTTTCTTCTATTTTCTTTCTAAAGGTTTTATAGCTTTACCTTTTACATTTTATGTCTGTGATTGTAATCCATTTTGAGTTATTGCATTTTTTAAAAGTGTGAGACTTAGATTAGGGCTCATTTTTTTCCCCCGATGGATATCACCTTGCTCCATCACTACATCACTACTGAATTGTTTATGCACCTGTGTCAAAAATCAGTTGCTTATATTTGTGTGGATCTATTTCTGGGTTCTTTATTCTGTGCTATGAATCTATGTGTCTATCCCTATATCAATATCATACTGTTTTGATTGCATTAGCAATATAGTAAGCTTTGATAGTGGGTAGAGTAATTCTTTATTCTTTTGTTCTTTTTTCTCTGTACTTTTCCAAGATTGTTTTAGCTATTCTTATGTTTGTACTTTTCCATATAAACTTTAGGATAAGCTTGTCTATGTCTACAAAAATCCTTACTGGTAGCTTGATAGAAATTGCATCAAACCCGTAAATCAATTTGGAGAGAACATCTTTACCATGACATTTTTATGATGTTGAGTCTTTCAATCCATAATCATGGTATGTCTCTCCATTTATTTAGGTGTTCGTTGATTTGTTTCATCAGCATTTTGTAACTCTCAGCATACTGTTCATGTGCATACTTTTTTTATATCTAAGTATGATTTTCCCTGGAGTGGTTGTAAATGGCATTGTGTTTTTAACTTTTGTTTCTACATATTTATTGTTAGTACATAGAAATGCAATTGATTTTTGTGTTGATCTTTTATCCCGTGACCTTGCTAAACTCCTTATTCATTCTAGAAATGTTTTTGTAAATCCCTTGGAATTTTCTACATAGATAGTCATGTCCTTTTCAAATAGAGATTGATTTATTTCTTCCTTTCCAAGTCGTTTACCTTTCACTTTTTCTTATTTACTTATTGTAGCTAGAACTTCTAGTACTATATTCAATAACAGTGGTAAGAATAACATCCTTGCCTTATTCTCGGCCCTAGAGGGGAAGTATTCAGTCTTTTGCTATTGAGTATTATGTTAGCTGCAGTGCATTTGAAGATGCTGTTTATCAAGTTGAGACAGTCCTCCTCTATTCCTAACTTGCTGAGAGTTTGTATTCTGAATGGGTGTTAGATTTTATCAAATGCATTTGCTTTGGCAATTGATATGATCATATGATTTTTCTTCTTTAGCCTGTTGATATGGAGTATTACATTCATTGATTTTTGAATGGTGAACCAGCCTTGCATATCTGTTATAAATCCCATTTGGTCATAGTGTATAATTATTTTAATACATTGTTAGATTTGATTTGCTAAAATTTTGTTGAGGATTTTTGTGTCTAATTTCATAAGTGATATTAGTCTGTAACTTTCTTTTACTTTTTTCTTTTTTTCTTTACTATTTTCTTTTTAAAGTTTCCTTGTATGGTTTTGGTATCAGGGTAATACTAGCTTTGCAATATGAATTGAGAAATGTTCTGTCCTCTTCTGTTTCCTGGAGTAGATTGTGTTAAATTGGTGTTATTGATGTTAATTCTTTTTAAAAATTTGGTAGAATTCTTCAGTGAAATCATCTGGGCCTGAAGATTTCTTTCTTTCTCAAATTTTTTATAGAGGGGGGAAGATTTTAAAGTATGAATTCAACTCCTAGAATGGTTACAGGTCTTTTCACATTATATATTTGATTCAACTGAGTTTTGTTAGCTTGTGATTTTTGAGGAATTGGTCCATTTTTTTTTCAGTTGTCAAATTTATGGGAGAACATTTGTTTTTGGTATTCTAATATTATCCTTTAAATGGCTCCAGGACCTGTAGGTGTATTCTTACTTTCATTCCTGATACTGGTAATTTTTCTTTTTTCTTTTTCTTTTTCTTTTTGACACACTTGCTAAAGGATTATTAGTTTTATCTATTTTTTCAAAATATCAGCTTTTTGTTTAATTGATTTTTTCTCTTTTTATTCTGTTCTCATTTTCATTAATTTCTGCCCTGATATTTATTATTTCCTTTCTCTGCTTTCTTTGGGTTTATTTTGCTCTTCTTTTTTTCGGTTTCTTGAGGAAGACATGTAGATTATTGATTTGAAAATTTCCCTTTGCTTTAATGTGTCCATTTAGTGGTATGAATTTTCCCTCAGCACTGCTTTAGCTACATCCCATATATTTTGATATGTTGTATTTTCTTTTCATGTAGTTCTATGTTTCTGTTTCTGTTTTTTCTTTAAATTTAGTTTCCTTTGAGACTTCCTTATTGACCCATGGATTATTTAGAAGTATATTATTTGATTTACAAGTGGTTACAGACTTTCATTGGCTGTCTTTTCTTTTTCTGATTTCTAGTTTGATTTTGCTATGGTCTGAAAGCATATTTTATATAATTAAATTCTTTTTTATTTGTTGAGGTTTGTTTTATAGCCTATGGTTTGGTTTATCCTGTTGAATCTTACATAGGCCCTTGAAAAAAACATATTTTGCTGTTGTTGAGTGGAGAATTACATATATTCCAGTAGGATCCTGAGGGTTGATTGTGTTTTTCAGAACATTTCTATTTTTTCTGATATTTTGCGTAGCAGCTTTTTCAGTTGTGGGGGCATGAAGTCCCAACTATTATTGTGGATTTATCTATTTCTCTTTTCAGCTCTATCAATTATTTTTGTTTCATGTGTTTGAAACTTGGTCATTTGTTGTGTGCATATCTATGATTGTTATGTCTTCCAGATGGATTGATCCTTTTGTCATTGACTTCGTTCTGAAGTCCAATTTTTTGGATATTAATATAGCCACTTCTGCTTTTAGAAATTAATGTTGTCATGGCATAATTTTTTCTGTTCTTTTATTTTTAACATACTTGTGTTGTTGAATTTGAAGTGAGTTACTTATAAACAGCATTTAGTTGGGTCATCATCTTTCTATCGACTCTTCTCATCCCAGACTTTCAATTGTTGTACTTAGTCCATTTTCATTAAGGTAATTGTTGAGGTGTCAGGCCTCAGGTCTGACATTTTGTTTTATTTTTCTATTTGTTTTCTCTGTTTCTCCATTCTTACTGCTCTATGGGTTACCTGAACATTTTTAAGGATGTCATCTTGATTTATTTATAGCACTTTTGAGTGTGTAACTTTGTACAGTTTTCTTGGTTGTTGCTGTGGATGTCACAATATCAATATGTGACTTATCATGGTCTATTAATATCAACATTTTACCACTTTGAGTACAGTGATGGAAGCTTTAATTACGTTTAGGTTCCCCCTTTTAAAAATTACCATCACTATTAAATATTATTGTCTTGTATGGCAGATGGTGTTAATAGCTCTTGTTTCAGTCATCACATGTGATTCAGAAAACTCATAAGGAGAAGGATAATCTATTGTATTTATTCACATTTCTGCTCATTCTATTGTTCTTTCTTCCTTCTTGATGTTATGAGATTTCTTCTTTTATTGTTTTCTTTATATTTGAAGAACTTCAGTTAGCCATGCTAGTGATAAGTTCTTTTAATCTTCCTTCATCTGAGAATTTCTTTATTTCCCTTCATTGCCAAAGGATAGTTTTGCTGGGTATAGAATTTTCAGTTAACAATTCTTTTCTTTCAGCACTTGAAAAATGTTGTACCACTTCCTCCTGCCTCCTGGTTTCAGATGAGAAATCTTATGTCATTCAATGTGATGTTTTCCTTTGATAATGTGTTGGTTTTTCTCTTGCTGCTTTCAAGATTCTCCTTTGTTTTTAGCTTTCAGAAGTTTAATTATGATGTATCTTTTTTGAGTTTGTTCTATTTGGGATTCATCACCTTTTTGAATCTGTGGGCTTGTATCTTTTTCCAAATCTGGGAAGTTTTCAGCCCTATTTCTTGGAATGCTCTTTCAGCCCAACTCTTTCTCATCTTCTGGGACTCTGATGATACAAATGTTGCATCTCTTGTTACTGTTCACAGATCTCTGGGTCTGTGCTTATTTTTCCGTCTATTTTCTACATGGTGCTCAGAATAGCTAAATTTCACTGGTCTGTCCTCAGGTTCACTGATTTTATTCTCTGTTGTCTCAATTCAATAATGAGCCTTTCCAGCAAGTTTTTTTTTTTTTAATTTCTATTATTGTATTTTTCAGTTCTACAATTTCCATTTTGTTCTCTTTAATAGTTTATGTTTCTTTACTGAATTTTACTGGTTTTTCATTTGTTTCAAGAGAATGTGTAATGCCTTGTTAAGCCACTTTTTAAATGGTTACTTTAAAATCTTTTTCAGTTAATTTCAATATCTGATTCATCTCAGTGTTGGCATCTATGGATCATGTTTTTCCTTCAAGTTGTGATTTTGCTGATTCTTGATATGATGGGTGACTTTTGATTGTATCCTGAACATTTCAGCTGTTATCAATTCTATCAAAATTTTTCATTTTAGCAGTCATCCTATTTAGATTTGGCATGCAGTCCCTGGTCTACACTGATGGGCTATGGTTGTAATGGCAGTCTAATTTTCAAAGCCTGCATGGTATCATTTTGGTCTTATTGGTTTATTGCCTGCACTGGGGCTTCCATTGATCCCTGCTGGTGCTTGAGTGGGAAGAAAAAGCTTCCTCACGCTGGGCCATCTGGTAAAACTTGCTGGGGAAGGGCCTCCACAGAGACAAAGAGCACTTCCCAGGCCGGTTGCTTATGTGATGGAATCCCCCTCCTGTGGGACATGGAGAGAGCTTTTTGTGCTGTGTGATTGTTGTGACAGGATTCTCTTTGCCTGTGGCCTTCTGGCTTCATGTTATCTCTGGATGGGAGAGGGGAAACTCAGGCCCTATGGGGAAGGAGATTTCTTGTTAGTCCAGGAATACATGTTATGGTGTGATCCCCCTTGCTAGTGCCTCTAAGTTGGGGTTACATCGTACCTCTTGGTGGGGCACAGAAGTCTCAGGCCCAGCACCTCAGTTAATTTTTAATCTTTTTCTGGAGCTTTCCCAAATGTATGGTGGCAGGGATGGTCCAAGCTCAGCAAGAGCTCAGGTCATCCAGGCACTGTCCTGTCTCTCTGGAGTAGATACTCATGAGCATTACCTCTCCTGCAGGCCTGTGCCTGTATATAATGCTGCTTGACACATTGGCCAGTGAATTAAATGGTTAGGGGTGACCCACGTGGCTTCTCCTAATGTAAAAGGAGATTCCTCAACCAATGCTCTGCAGGTGCTCCAGTGGTGCCCCATCCAGGCTTGGCATATTCTTGGTGCCACTTGCATCATTTTCTGTGGTTCTTTTCTGAGTGTTTGTTTTCCTTGTCAATCAAATTCTATCTTCCTTTTATATTTCAGGGAATTCTCAGGCCTTCTAGTCTACCAAGAATAACTCTGTATTCCAGTGTGTTTTAGAAGAACATATATACTAGTGTGTGTGCACATATGTATATACATATAAGCATGTAAATGATTTCTAAGGATTTTGAGGGTAGTTTAGCTAATTATGTTCATCTAATCTCTGTTTTGTGGTATGTGTTCTTGAATTTTCTAAAGTAAACATTCATTATTTTTATCATCAGTAAAACCCATTAATATAATTAAAACTTTTTTTTCATAGCTGTGTATTGAGTATTAAGCTATGGGTAAGTGCTCACGGGCCTTCTCTTAGGTAGATGAGAGAGACGTGAAAATGTGCACTCTTTGGAAAAGGCCTCCAGGCAGTGGAAGGCATGTTTACCCTTCTGGGGGTGCAAAGTTGTGCCCCCAGATGCAGAGCTGGGTTTAGCCACTGTGAGGCGGTGCGCGACTGTGGAATGTTGTTCCGAGGTCTCACAGGAGGGAGCGAATCCTTCCCCTTCTCCAAATTGCCAGTGTGTGCAAAATGCTAACACTACACATTTAAGTGACGTATAGATCAGAACAGAATCATAGCTTGATGACATAAATTAAAGTAATTATATTCATTAGCATGATAAAAAATATGCAAACAAATGTTTATTAAATGCAACCATACATCAACTCCAAAGGCTTTGGCGTTGTTTATGTCTTTGTTGCTCCAGCATTTTGTCAAAGGTGGCCTGTCATGCTGAACCTAATTGACACTAATAGCAGTGGAGGGAGGAGGAGCCAGCCCAGAACATCACTTGGCAGTGAGAGCATTGGAGGGCTGGGGATTTGCTCCTGGGCCTGACTGAATCACCCCATAGCTGTTCCCGATGAAGGCCTGGGTAAGGAAGTCCAGGTCTCCTTACATATAATGGAGGGAGGGTTGCCCACTTCCCCAGGATATTTGAGGAGGTGTACAGAGGGTCTAGAGGCACTTTCTCCTGTCAGTACCTAATACAATACCTGCCACTAAAAGGGAACCCTCTTCTGTAAGATCAAATGTGTCTTTCCAGCTGTTGGTGACTCTTCAGCAAGCAAAAGCACTTGCTTGTTCTGGATCCTGTTCTGGAGATAGGACATAGGCTGTCCTACAGGGAAGCTGTTGTACATTTGTGTTGGGTTCTTTGCTGGAGAATCTGGCAGGCTGCTTTGATGAGACACCTCATTTTTGCCAAAAAGCATGTGAATCCCACCCACAAGCACAGTCACAAAAAGAGCCAGGTTCTTTAGCTGTGCTGCTCAGGCAAGTTGAGGCATTTGCTTTGGCCCTGAGGGCTGACGTATCACAGGTGTGCTTATGTTCATACAGCCAGCAATCATCAGCACTGTTTACCATGCTGGCAGGGTTGTTTAGAAAGTGCTGGGCTGAGTGCAATTGAGTGGTCTGTTTGTCTGTCCATCTATCCAACATATGTCGAGTATAAGGTGGAGACTGCGAAATGTCAGTGACTGGAGGAGAAGGGGATGTGGAGGAGGTTTGACAAGGAGAGATGGTCCAGGGCTTTAGGTGGGGGCCAGGAGTTGCCCTCCCTCACCACTATTTTTCTACCTCTACTTTATCCTTTGAGTCCTGTGAAAACCACAGCCTCACTCAAGAGAATTTGGTTCCAGGTGTTGACAGGTTGAGCCATCATTTGGTCTAATTCATTCTTTGTAATCCCAGTTAGTTCCCTGGACAGAAGGGGCAAGTGAGCTATTTAAACCCTGTCTTTGTTCTGCCTTCCTTAGCTCTTCTTGCCTCTGATGGCCAGTGGGCTACAGAGACTTATTCTCTGTCAAGGTGACTTTACAGGTGTCACCAATGCTTGTCCATCTGCCTTTTGAAGGAAAATGAGATGCTGCAGAGAGCAAGACTTCTTCTCTCAGGATCTGCGCTGCTCCTTCCACCCTAGGAAGGAAGTGGGATGTGGAGATGCTGGAATTTTGAGGTCAGCACTAGCATCTGCTAGGAGGTGATCTGGAGTTTCCGTGGTGGGGAGCAGGGAGAGCCCCGAGAATCTGGCTTGCCCTGGGCACCTCGGGGCTGACCACTGCAAATCCTCACTTGACTTCCCTAAAAAAGGGAGCCTGAGTAATTTATTTCTGTGGGGTGGTTTATGCTGGGAGGGAGAGAACAGATGTTAAGAAAACAAAGGAAGGCACACCACTTTTGTTTCTGAGCCAATGGTGATCAATTCTGTATACTTTACTGCCTCGTCCATGTTTTGGGGATGGATATTTCAAGCCATTTCAATCAAAAGTGGTGCCACTCTAGGCTCTAAACAAAGGCCTAGATTTATTTTTTTTCTGGCAGCACAATCCTCAAAGATTACACTTGCTGCAACATTTTTAGCCACGTCAACATTCCTTAGGAAATACAAATATGGGCATTATTTCATAGAGATGGCACTGGGTAATATAATAAAATGGATTTATTTCATCTTAATTTATTTAAAATGTGCATAGACAGAACTGGGATAAAATCCATGAGATGAAATATCTCGTTTGCATGAATATATTGAAAAATTCAGCCACCTTCTAAGCCAAAAAAAGAGGCAACTTTTTTCATCCTCAGAATAATAAGAAGAATAGGTGCACTTTTTAAAACAAGAAAATATAACCTTGACAGAGAGAAGTGATTCATGTCCCATGGTCCCTGTGAAGGTGTGAGGGATGAGTGTAGAAGGCAGCGCGTGTGCCAGGGTGAGGAATTGGGAGAGACAGGACTGTGGTTTTGCCCCAGAGGCTGGACTGGGCTGCGAGGGAGAAGGGTAGTGTGGGTGGTCTGCATTTCCCTAGGTGGTGGTCACCAGGGGCGCTGCTTCAGCCCCAGCCGCTCCCACACGTGGATTCCACTAAGTCTCAGAATCACTTAATGGTGGAGAATGTGGCAGGGACTGAGACTGGCGAGCTTCCATTCTGCCTTTGGGGCACAGCATGCTCCTCATCATATAACAACCCCCGGGGCTTCTATGTCCAGGATGCACTGTGGATACTGCATGCATCTGTGAGGCTAAAAGTCTAAGGAACTGGGGCTCAGTCTGAGCCTTTCAGCATAGCAGCTATGGGACGGGGAAACTATTTTCACTCTCTGACGTTTATGTAAAACAGCATGAAGTGAAGGCTGAGTCAGATGGATTAGATTCTAATTTGCACTCTACCACCTAGGAGTTATGTGACCTCGAGCAAGTTTCTTAACCTCTCTGGGCCTCAGCCTCCTCATATGCAAAGTGAACTTGATAGTGGAAACTACTTACTACATGGGAGTGTTATGCATTTTACATGCAATGATCTTGAAAAGTACTTAAGATACATCTGACTTGTAAGCATCCAATAAACGTTAGTTGTAAAGTTTTCTGATCAATAGAATGGAAATAATTTTTTTATCTCATAGGGTAGGTTAATCCGTGATATTATTGTTTGATATTAATAATTGTTTTAAATTTATTTCTTCTGTGTCCATAAACTTCTTAAGGGAAGAAATGACAAATGCTTGCAGAAGGTGTCAGGTGATGAATGTGGGATTGAGTTTTTTTCAGTTTTTTTTTTCTTCCTTCACACTGAGCCTAATTCTTTCACATCCTGGGGTACATGCCTGCTTGATTCTCTTGCTACTCAGCGCCCTGGGGAGGCTTGTGCCAGGGCATGCTGCAGGGGAGGCTAAGTTGCTCTGCCAGGTGGGCTCTCCCATCAGTGTCAGCCAGGACTGGGCAGTGGCTGATGGCTGGTTGCTCCTGGGAACCCCCAATCTGGTGTTTGCCACCTTTATCCCCCACCCCTGCACATCATCTGGTTCTTGGACTGGACTGCTAAGGGTACAGAGGGAGGCTTCTGATAATTCACAGTGAATTGCAGGCTTCAAGTCTTCCCTTGGAAGATCCATGGATAAGCCTTCCTCTTCATTTTATTTTCCACCTTGGGTTGGGAGAAAATCCAGTCGCAATATCCTCAGCTTTAGAACAATTAAGTAGATATTGGGCTCCCTTTGGAACCACATGTTAGCCAAAGCATTTGGGAAACAAAAATCAATGAAGGGAATTCCCACAGCTCTGTGCTGGGACTGGCGTGAGTGATGGGATTGTTGCAGAGTGGGTTGTTTCTGGCTATCAAGGATTCTACCATCTAGGGCATCTGAAGGCCTGTCACCTGGGCTCTCCCTGACTCCCACCTCCTCACTCTACTTGTGGGCAAAACCCACCGTGCCTGGGAGCTGCCTCCTAAGGCAGGTTCAGCACAGGTTTCCTGTCTTTCAGGTGCCTGTGCTGAGCCAGGGTGTAGACTGGGTTACCGTGTAATTTATTGTCCAAACCCAGGCATGTTTGAGAGTGATGATAATTTTGAGAGTGAAAAGGGGTGTATTGATAACTAAATGGGGACTGTCCCTGTCAAACTGGCACATAAGGTCACTTTGGGAATAGATGATTCTGGCATAGTTGGATAGTTATTTTGATCACCTCTGCTGCCCGTGTCTTGGGAATTTTTGGATTCTGGTGCCTGCAGGAATATGGAGAGCCCATGCAAACGTACCTGGGCTTTCAGGGTATTTATGTGGTATCTGATTGGACTGGCCAAATGGCTCGTTCTGGGATGCTCAGTGTTATTGATGGATGCTGGATCCTTATTTTGGAACCCAGGGCTGTGGTATGCAGAGTGACATCCACCCTCATGATGAGGTGGCTTGCTGGCAACAATAGGAGAGGGTTGACCTGAGTGTGTGGAAGCACTTTTGAGGAATTTGGGTTTTCTTTCCATGCATTTGTCCTAGAGGTGACAAAGGTCAGATGGTGTGGCTCTTAGGGAACCAGTTTGAACCTGACCAGCTGCCATGGCCATGCTGACTCTCTAGAAGGAACCAATGTTCTGCACAAGTTTACTCCATGAATAGTAAAGAGCTATGGGCTTAATCTAGAGAGCTTATGTTTAAGTCCTAGTTCTAGCCTGTAGTGGATTGAATTATGTCCCTTCAAAACTCACTGCAGCTTGAATTGTATTCCCACAAGTTCTATGTATTAGAAACTAGCCCCCACTGTGACTGTTAAGAGGGTGGGAAATCCTATTATGGTAATTGAAAGGTGGAGTCTGGAAGAGGTGATTAGACTGTAGGACCATGCTGTAGTAAATGGATTAGAAATGGTGGTCAAGCCATGGTTCTCAGGGATTTAAAAGAAGAGAGTGTGTCTCTCTTGCTCTCTCTGTCTCTCTGCTTCCAACATCTTGCAGTGTGAGACCCCTGGGACACTATTGCCACCACCAGATGGACTTTGGACTTCCCAGCCTCAGAAACTGTAAGCAATAAATGTTGTTTTTTTAAATAGATCATTCAGTTTCGGGTATTTTGCTATAAGCAACACAAACAGACTAATACATAGCCTTTCTGAGTTCTTTAGTCTGTGAGAAGGGCTTTTAATACCTGTTTCATCTGCTTTCTGAGGTTATTGAGGAGATCAGTTACAAGAGGGACTTATAAAATGATGCCATCACTAGAGTTCCGGTCAAGATGGTGGAGTAGTCACTTCCTGGTGTCGCTCTCTCCCACAGAGTGACCAATTTGCAGCTATTGAGGAGCAGTGAGGGAGGACCCGAGATCTGTGCTGGAGCAGACAGGAGCCACCCACCATGGGACCCCAGTTCAGGTGTCTCCCCATTCTGTAGAGAGACTTTAGAGCTTCTGGGCCCCCACACCCTGAATCTGCCAGGCTGGAGAAGGCAGGCAGGGTGGGAATTCTGGCCCAGGCTGTCCCCGTCTCTGAGAGTGACTTGAGAGGCTCCAGCCCCCCACGCTCTGAGCCAGACAAGCTAGTGAAGGCAGGCAGGGCAGGACTTCTGGTCCAGGCTAGTTTCTGCTGTCCAGAAGAAACAGCAGACCCTTCAGGATCCAAGCCAGACATCAGTGTGAAATGAGTGGACTGTGATACCCCTGCCCACAATGACAAAACACCAAAGGAAAGAAAGCAGAAATGTGAACAAATCAAGAAAGTACATCACCACCAAAGGAAATTAATGACTTACAAGTGCTAGATCCTATAGAACAGGAAGTCTTTGGAATGACAGACAAGGAATTTAGAGTAACTATTCTAAGGAAACTAAATGAGATACAAGAAAACTCAGCGAGACAACACAATGAAATGAGAAAAATATACAGGATCTGAAAGAAGAAATGTACAAAGAAATCAATGCCTTGAAAAAGAATGTAGCTGAGCTTATAGAGCTGAAGGATTCATTCAATGAAATAAAAAACACAGCAGAGAGTTTAACCAGTAGACTTGAACAAGCAGAAGAGAGAATTTCTGACCTTGAAGACAGGCTGTTTGAATTATCACAGGCAGACCAGAAAAAAGAAAAAAGAATAAAAAAAATTGAAGAAAATCTAAGAGAGACAACTGACAACCTTAAGCACTCAAATATCCGAATCATGGGTATTCCAGAAGGGGAGGAAAAAGGAAATGGCATTGAAATCATACTGAATGAGATAATAGCAGAAAACTTCCCAGGTATAGGGAAAGTCACAGATCTCCAGATTCAGGAAGCCCAAAGATCACCAAACACATTCAACCCAAAAAGGTCCTCTCCAAGACATGGGATAATCAAACTGTCAAAACTCAAAGACAAAGAGAGAATCTTAAAAGCTGCAAGAGAGAAGTGGCAGGTCACCTATAAGGGAGCCCCAGTCAGAATAACATCAGACTTTTCATCAGAAACTCTAAAAGCCAGAAAATAATGGGATGATATATTCAAAACACTAAAGGACAAAAATAGCCAGCCAAAAATACTTTGCCCAGCAAGGCTATCCTTCTGAAATGAAGGACAAATAGTATATATCTCAGACAAACAAAGACTGCGGGAGTTCACTACCATACAACCAGCCCTACAAGAAATTCTCAAGGAAGTACTGGGTTTGATACCACAAAAACAACCATCACTGCCATGAATACACAACAAGAACAATACCTATCAGCAAAACAAAAATGCTAACAAAAGAGAAAAAAATAGTTTATCTATCACCCCAAGAAACCAACATATACAGAAGACAAACAGAAAATGAGAAAGAAAGGAACAAAAGAAAATTAAGACATCTAAACAAAAATCAGTATAATGCTAGGAGTAAATAAACACCTTTCTATAATAACTCTAAATGAAAAGGGACTAAATTCCCCATTCAAAAGACACAGACTGACTGACTGGATTAAAAAGATGGACCCAACAATGTGCTGTTTCCAAGAGACTCACTTGACCTGTAAAGACACACATAGGCTAAGAGTGAAAGGATGGAAAAAGATATATCATGCAAATAGAAGTGAAAAATGAGCTGGAGTAGCTATTCTTATATCAGATAAAATAGACTTGAAAGGAAAAACCATTAAAAGAGATAAAGAAGGTCACTATATAATGATAAAAGGATCTATCCATGAAGAAGATACACAATCATAAATATATATACACCTAATGTCAGAGCAGCCAGATTTACAAAGCATACACTATTAGATCTAAAGAAAGAGATAGACACTAATACCATAATAGCGGAGAACCTGAACACATCACTCTCATCATTGGACAGATCATCTAAAAAACCAACAGAGAAACACAAGATCTAAACAATAGTTTAGACCAAATGAATTTGGCAGATATCTATAGAACATTCCACACAACAACCTCAGAATATTCATTCTTCTCATCAGCACATGGAATATTCTCCAGGATAGACCACATGTTAGGTCACAAAGCAAGTCTTAACAAATTCAGAAAAAATTGGAATTATTCTGTGTATTTTTTCTGATCACAATGGATTAAAATTAGAAATCAATAATAAACGAAACTCTGAAAACTACACAAAATCATGGAAATTAAACATCATTCTACTTAATGACATGTGGGTCCAAGAAGAAATTATACAGGAACTCCAAAAATTTCTTGAAACTAATGAAAATAATGACACATCATACCAAATCCTGTGGGATACTGCAAAAACAGTATTAAGGGGGAAATTTATCATGTTAAATGCTTACTTCAGAAGAATGGAAAGATGGCAGATAACTAACCTAACACTTCACCTTAAAGATCTAGAAAAACAAGAACAATCCAAACCTAAAGTTAGTAGACGGAAAGAAATAATTAAGATCAGAGCAGAACTAAATGAAATAGAAACACGAAAAACAATACAAAAGATCAATGAAACATAAAGTTGTTTTTTTGAAAAGATAAATAAAATTGATAAATCTTTAGCAAGATTAACTAAGAAAAGAAGAGAGAAGACACAAATAACAAAAATTAGCAATGAAAAAGGTGATATTACAAATGACACCTCAGAAATACAAGGAATCATTTGAGACTACTATAAACATCTACATGCTAACAAATTTGAAAATCTGGAGGAAATTGATAAATTTCTGGATGCATACAAATTACCAAAACTGAGCCAAGAAGATATAGACTATCTGAACAGACCAATTATAATAAATGAGATTGAAGATGTTATCAGAAGGCTCCCACCAAAGAAAAGCCCAGGACGGGATGGGTTCACTGCAGAGTTCTATGAAATTTTCAAAGAGGAACTGATACCAATTCTCTACAAACTGTTCCAAAAGACTGGAACAGAGGCCATTCTCCCAAACTCATTCTATGAGGCAAACATCACCCTGATACCAAAACTAGACAAAGATGCATCAAAAATAGAAAACTACAGCCAATATCCTTGATGAATTAGATGCAAAAATCCTCAATAAAATACTAGCTATCAGAATACAGCAACACATACAGAAAATTATATACCATGATCAAGTAGGATTCATCCCAGGGATGCAAGGTTAGTTCAACACATGCAAATCAATAAATGTGATACACCACGTTAATAAAAGCAAAGATCAAACCACATGATCTTCTCTATTGATGCTGAAAAAGCATTTGACAATATTCAACATCCTTTCATGATGAAGACTCTCTACAAGTTAGGCATAGACGGAAAGTATCTCAACACAATTAAAGCCATATACGACAAGCCCACTGCCAGTATCATCCTGAATGGGGAAAAGCTGAAAGCTTTTCTCTTAAAAACAGGAACTAGACAAGGATGCTCACTCTCACCACTCCTGTTCAACATAGTGTTGGAAGTACTAGCCAGAGCAATCAGAAAAGAGAAGGAAATAAAGGGCATCCAGATTGGAAAGGATGAAGTCAAGCTGTCCCTTTTTGCAGATGATATGATCCTATACATTGAACAGCCTAAAGCTTCTATAAAAAAAACTCCTAGAGTTGATAAACGATTTCAGCAAAGTTGCAGGATACAAAATCAACACAAAAAATCAGTAGCATTTCTATACTCCACCAGTGAACATTCAGAAAAAGAAATCAAGAAAGGTAGCCCATTTACAATAGCCACCAAAAAAGAAAAAAAAAAAAATTTAGGAGTAAAGTTGACCAAGTATGTGGAAAATCTCTATGAAGAGAACTACAAACTACTGCTGAAAGAGATTAAAGAGGACACAAAAAGATGGAAAGATATCCCATACTCTTGGATTGGAAGAGTTAACTTTGTGAAAATGTCCATATTACCCAAAGTGATCTACAAATTCAATGCAATCCCCATCAAAATTCCAATGACATTTTTCTCTGAGATGGAAAAAGCTATCCGGACATTTATATGGAATAACAAATGACCACCCATAGCCAAAGCAATCCTGAGCAAAAAAATAAAGCTGGAAGTATAACACTACCTGACTTTAAATTGTATTACAAAGCTATAATAACCAAAACAGCATGGTACTGGCATAAAAATAGACACACAGATCAATGGAATAGAATAGAGAACCCAGAATCAAACCATACACCTATAGCCATCTGATCTTTGACAAAGGCAGCAAATCTACATACTGGGGAAGAGACTGCCTTTTCAACAAGTGGTTCTGGAAAAACTGGATACTCATATGTAGGAGAATGAAACTAGACCTGTACCTTTCACCATATACCAAAGTCAACTCAAAATGGATTAAAGAATTAAATATACATCCTGAATCAATAAAACTCCTTAAAGAAAACATAAAACATAGGGGAAACATTCCAGGAAGAAGGAGTGGGTACAGAATTCATGAATAGGTCTCCAAAAGCACAGGCAACTAAAGGTAAAATAAACAAGTGGGATTATATCAAGCTAAAAAGCTTCTGCACAGCAAAAGAAACAATCAGCAGAGTAAAAAAAAACAACCAACAGAGTGGGAGAAAATATTTGCAAAATATACATCTGACAAAGGATTAATATACAGAATATATGAGGAACTCAACTTTACAGCAAAAACCAAATAATCCAATTTAAAAATTGGGAAAGGAACTGAACAGGCATTTCTCAAAGGAAGATATATGAATGGCCAACAGACACATGAAAATATGCTCAATATCAATCAACATCCTGGAAATGCAAATCAAAACCACACTGAGATACCATCTCACTCCAGTCAGGATGGCTAATATCCAAAAGACTGTGAATGATGGGTGCTGCAGAGGTTGTGGAGAGAAAGGAACTCTCATCCACTGTTGGAGGGGCTGCAAAATGGTGCAGCCTTTATGGAAAATGGTATGGAGGTTCCTCAAACAATTACAGATAGATCTACCATATGACCCAGCTATCCCACTGCTGGGAATATACCCAGAGGAATGGAAATCATCATGCTGAAGGGATACCTGTATTCCAATGTTTATTGCAGCTCTATATACAATAGCCAGGATGTGGAACCAGCCCAAATATCCATCATCTGATGAGTGGATAAGGAAACTGTGGTAAATCTACACAATGGAATACTCCTCTGCTATAAAAAGGAATGAAATACTACCATTTGCAACAACATGGATGGACTTAGAGAAAATTATATTAAATGAAACAAGTCAGGCACAGAAAGAGAAATACCACATGTTCTCACTTATTTGTGGGAGCTAAAAATTAATAAATAAATAAGCACACAAACAAAGGGTGTGGGGGGAAGAAGGCAGAATAACTCCAAAAATTCCTTGAACTATTTAAGTCAAGTGAATAGATAAGATGGAGGGGGGGGGGAGAGGAGGGGTTGAAGAGGACTGGGTAAAGAGGCATGAAAATCAAGTACAATGTATTTTGAGAAGTAAAATTAAAAAAAATTTTAAAAAAAGATACCTTCATTAGTATGCAGCTGTTTCTCTTGCAGCCATGCTTGCCTTTGCCCTTCATTACTATCTTGCATCCTGTCCACCCTCCTCACCTCCTCACACCGCCTGGACTATGCTAGGCTACACAAGCAATGACCTTGCTTTGTCCTTCACTGAAGAGCTAGAAACCACAGGTAACAAATGCTTTCATCTTCCTGCCTCCAATCCTCTGCAAAACTACCTGCTTAGGTAACTCCTCCTCTTTCTCTTTAAAAAAAAAAATGTTTTTTAAATGTATTTTTAAAGTTTATTTATTTATTAATATTATTTTTTTACATTCTAAGATGTTGTTGTGGAGCAGTTGCAGGGAGGGGGAGAAGAGAAGGGGGAAGGAAATGGGGTGGGAGAAGGAGGAAGGAGGAGGGGCGTAGTTGAAGCCTGTGGCACCCCCTCATTCCTTCAGGGGAGACTGGGGGGCTTCCAGTGGTGGCTTGGTCATTGCTGGGCTGGGTGCAGATGTCTGTGGGGCTTGGCCAAAGCCTTTGCTCCCCAGGAGCCTGGGGCACTTCCTGCGGTGGCTCAGTGGTCATTGCTGGGCTGGTTGTGGGTGTCGGGGGGTGTGGCCGAGGCCCTCAGCCCCCCAACTCCTCCTCTTTCTCTCCTTCCCTTCCCTGTCATTCCCTGTTGCCGTCCCCACTAAACTTCTCCAGGACTCTGCTTGTTCACATTCTCTTAGCTCTTCTCTCTTGGCGTTTTCTACCTCTCCTTCTCGACTGGACATTCCAGATTAGTTTCTAAATAAGCTGTAATATCACCCATCTTTTCAAAGGGTCATTCTGGAGATTCCCTTTTCCCCCCAACCATTTCCTTATATTTTATCCCTTTAAAAGAAGCTTACAAAAGCTACAAGAGAATTGTCTACACATGCTCTCTCCATATCTCTACTTCCCACTGTCTTTTTTGACTGGTAGAGGCTGGCTCTGCTCCTGCCCCTCCTGGTGACCACTGTGTTCCATGCTTGGACACTTGGCGGTTGATCTCTCTAGTTTCAGTCTCTTCTCTGTCTCTCTCTCTCTCTGCATCAGCACAGCTGACTTCTCCCTCCACCTCCACCACCCTTTCTTACTCAGGCTCCTCTTCATCTCTGTTTTTTCCAGCCTCACTTACTGCCTCATCTTCTGTTGTCCAGCTCTGTAATGTTGGACTTTCTCTGGATCTTAATATTGGGTCCTCTTCTCTCTTATGCTGTTGTCCCAGGTGGTCTCACTCATATCTTTGGTCTTAATATCCTTTTCTATATAAACACTTGTAAACTTTTTATCTATGGCTAAGATCTCCCATCTGAGCTCTGGACTCCCAGTATCCAACTACTTCCCTGGAAACTTGTTTCAGACTCAAGGGCATCTCACTGTAATGTGTCCAAAACTTAACTCTTGTTCTTCCACCCAAACATACTTTCCCTCAGTCTTCCCCACTTGTATTAGTCCGTTCTGTTGCTTATAACAAAATACATGGAACTGGATATTTTATAAAGAAAATGAAATTTATTGCTTACAGTTTCAGAGGCTGGGAAGTCCAAAGTCCGAGGAACACATCTAGTGAGGGCTTTCTTTGGTGGTGGCTTTATAGCAATGCAGGGGTCTCACATGGCAGAAAATGGTAGAGCAGAGAGAGAGGGAGTTTCTCATGAATTCTACTTTTAAAGCCCTCAGAACCATACCCCTCGCCACCATTTTTAATCCATTCCCTACAGCATAGTTCTACAATCTAATCACCTCTTCAAGGTCTCACCTTTCAATTACTACAATAGGATCTCCCATCCTCAACAGTTACAATGGGGATTTAAGCTTCAATGAGTTTGGGGGCAGGGGCGGGCATCGAATCTACAGTACCCCCCCCAAAAAGTGGCACCTGGCTATATCCCATTGCTCAATCCCAAACTTGGCTGTTCTTTTTTTTTTTTTTTTTAAATTAGTTTATTGAGGTGTAATTTACATAGCATAAAACTAACCATTTTAAAATGAACAATTTGGCGACATGTGGTACATTTATAATGTTGCACAACCATGATCTCTATCTAGCTCCAAAACATTTCCATACTCGGAAAAAAAAAACCAAAACCATACCCATTACACCCCATGCCCCTCCCCTCCAAGCTCCTGGCCACTGCCAATCTGATCTGTCTCTATAGATTTACCTGTTCTAAATATTTCATATAAAGGGAATCACAATATTTGGCTTTTGTGTCTGGCTTCTTTCACTGAGCATGATGTTTAGGAGGTTTATCTAAAGTGTAACCTTGTTTCAGTACTTTATTCCTTTTTATGGATGAATAATATGCTTTTAGATGTATATGTCATAATTGGTTTATCAATTCATCTGTTATTGATGGAGATTTGGGGTATTTCCACCAGCTATTGTAAATAGTGCTGCTATGAACAGGTGTGTACATGCATTTGCTTGAGTACCTGTTTTCACTTCTTTTGGGTATACAATTAGGGGTGATATTTCTGGGTCATAAGGTCATTCTAAGTTTAACTTTTTCTGCAGTGGCTGCACCATTTTACATTTCCACTAGCAATGTACAAGGGTTCTGATTTCTCCACATTATCACTAACACTTGTTATTTTCTGTTAAAAAATTTTTTTAATGATAGCCATCCTAGTGGGTATGAAGTGGTACCTTGTTGTGGTTGTGATTTGCATTTCCCTCATGACTAGTGATGCTGAGCAGCTTTTCATGTGCTTGTTGGTCGTTCATTTATCTTTCCTGGAGACATGCCTGTTCAAGTTCTTTGCCCTTTTTTAGGTTGGGTTGTGTGTCATTTTACTGTTGAGTTGTAAGAGTTCTTCACATAGCCTGGATATTAGACCCTTATCAGACTTATGATTTGCAAATTTTATCACTGAAACGACTCCCGTTGCTCTTCTTAACCTCTGTTCTTCCTCAAGCTCACACTCACCCAACCCTGCAGGATCTGCCTTAGGCGAGAGCCCAATCCCTCCACTTCTCCATCCCCACCTTTCGTCCTCCACCCCTCCCTGTTATTTCTCCCCCAGATAATGCTATAGTTGTTGATTCATCTCCTTGCCTCTATTCTTGTCCTTTTATAATCTATTCTTTACCCGAAAGCCAGAATGATCTTTTAAAAACATAAATTAGACTACGTCCGGCATCTGCTTAAAACCCTCAGAGCCTTCCTGCCACATCTAGGATAGAGTTAGGACTCCTCAACATGTCCCGGCCATCCTCACTAGCCACATCCCATTGTCTATATTTTAGTCTCCATGCTTCCTTCAATCCCTCCCACACAAGGCTTTTCCAGCCTTGGAGGCTTTGAACGTGCTTTCTCTTCTGCCTGGAGAGCTTTGTCTTCAGCTTATACGCAGTGAGCCCCATTATCCTTCTCGTCTTGACATTAATGTCACCCCTCCCGCCCCAGCCATCCAGCAAGTTAGGTCTCCCTACCTCATAGATTATTTCTTAACCTTATTTTTTCTTTCATAGTTTAAAAGTCTTCTAGATGCCTACCATGTGCCAGGCACTCTGGGTTCATTGGATTTATAGTGGTTTACAAGACAGATAAGGTTCTTGGCCCCAGGTTGCAGACAATCTAGCTTGAGAGACAGATAGTACAAATAAGTGTACAAGACCTTATGTTATGTGAAGGAAATAAACAGGGGAAACAGTGTCAACTCATGGCAAGGGTGGATTTCTCCCATAGGTGCTTGGGGTAGGCCCCCTGTGAAAGCAAGTATGAGAACAGCCGCTGAAGCTGAGCAAAAGCCTGGAGAAGGGCCTTCCAGAGGGAGGGAGGGCGCAGGAGTGGAAAGGCCCTGGGCTGTGTTCCAGAAACAGCTGGACCCCAAGGCTGTCACCTAGCGAGTGGAGAGGCAGGCAGGGTCCAGCTTACAATTTGCAGTCAGTCCTGTGTTTCCTTGCATGCCATGTCTGGTTTTTGCACTGAACGCTCCAAGGGATTGTGCACCTACTTTCTCCATCAGCTTCTAGCAAGTGCCTGCCCCATAGTAGGTGTTGAATAAATATTTATGAATTCTGGATGAATATTATTGCTATTAATGAGACTAACTAGCTCTCTATCCCCTTTCCTTGTTTATGTTATCCACGTTTTTACTGAGCCTTTTGTTTTCTGGTCATGCCAAAGGGAGACTTCAGTTCGGCCCTGGCTGAATTCTGCAGATTTGGATCTGGAGTAGTCTGCATTTCATCAATGAGTCATTGATGTCCCTCCCAGGGGATTGCTGGCTCTACAACAAGAACTTTCCCCTTTGGTTTTCACTGAATCCTCAGAAACTTCTAGAAGCTCAATAACAATCCCTAGAAAAAGCCTGAATACTATTCCTGAGTCAGAATGGCTGTGTTTTCCCTTCCCCTCCAGTTTTGCCAGCTGCTGGCGGCCAGGATCTGGGGGTGGGTGGGGGGACTTTATACAGTTCTACTTCTGGTAACTGACAAGAAGGCTGAGTGGTTTTTTTTATATGCAGTGGGATGTCTAGACAAGCCCATCTTTTCTGCATTTGATGTGGATTCTTTGTTAGGCAGAGGGGACGCTGGAGAAGCCTGAATCCAAAACAACTTCAGCAGACAAGGCTCTTGCCAGGGAAGTCTGTGTCATAATGAAATCTTTATGTCGACAGGATCTTTATTAACCCAGGGCCAATCCAGTTTTTTTCCACATGAAATTAATTTATTGGCCACACTGCTCAGACGTCATTTGGCTCCCACTGTTGCTCGTATGTTCTGGCCTCTTTTGGAAAAGATGTATTATTTTCTAAGAACCAGTGTCTTGTGATTCTTCTGTGGCATTTGACTCCGTTGATTCTGTTGGCTTCCTTGCAGGGTGAGCGACAACCTTGGAATGTGTGTGTCCTCATGTATCTATGTGCACCCGTGCATATTTAGCAATGACCCCCCCAAAGGTGTGAACTGGGACTTGAGAAAGCTTGGAAGACTGTGGTAGGCCAGCAGCAGAGTGTTGACACATGAATTGGAAAAATACGAAGGTACTTCAAAAAAAAAGTTTGTTGAAAGATTTGTATTATCTTTTAACTCCATGTTTCCATGAACTTTTCTGAAGCACCCTTGTATATCTCAAGCGGCCTATGCAGTTGTTATTTCTCGGATCAAACAGCAGCTAAGCTTACAGTTAAGAGGGGGTGCTCAGAGTCAGGCTACCTGGATTTGAGCCCCAGCTCTGCCACATATTCCCTGTGTGACCCTGGACATGTTTCTTCATCCGTCTGTGCCTCAATTTTCTCATTTGTAAAATGGGGGTAATAAAAGCGCCTCACAGAGTTGTGGGGGGATTAAATGAGCTGATACATGTCGAGCCCTTGCAACAGCATCTGGCCCATGGTAGGCACCCTGTAAATGTCAGCTAATGGGGCCATTATGACCTCTCCTTGATGTTTTTCCTTCTGAAGGGCTATTTACAGCTTTGGTGAGAAGGTCCCTCCCCATGCCTTTTGTACCATTTGGTCTAAGTAGGCTACATATTGGATATTTATTTATGTTCCATCTGGTTCCCAAACAAGTCACCACACCATCTTCATGCCCTGTGCCCACCAGACCCTTGCTGAATTTCACATCGGCATGTGTGGTCTGACCTCTCCCTATTTTGGAATCAGCCTCTCCGTGTTGTCCTGCCTCCCCCATGTCCACACTCCTGGATTCCATTTTTCAGGACCCAATTTAAACTGCACCTCCTCCATGAAAGCCCCAGGCTCCAGCTGGGATTTCCTTCTGCTCCCGCTCTGCTGCAGAGTTCTCCCTGGCAGGCAGAGGTGGTGGGGGTCTCAGTCCTAACAGACCACCAGGGCCATACAGGGGCAAACTCAATGTGTAGGATCTCTTTGTCATGTTGATTGAATCCTGGGGCAAATTCGTTTTGAGAAAAAGCTTCTTACCACCAGTTTTTAAAAATCCCCTTCTAACAAATTTATTCACTTTTTATAGTGGTAAAAATCACTCTTTTTGGTGTACAGTTCTATGAGTTTAGACAAAAGCGAACAGCCACGTAATCATCAACCACAATTAAGCTACCAAACAGATCCATCAACTCCCAAATCTCTGACTGCCCCTCTGTAATTAATCTTTCTTGACACCCCTAACTCCTGGTCACTTCTGGTGCTTTCTGATCCTTTACTTTTTGCCTTTCTCAGAACATCATAGAAATGGAATCTTACAGTATGTAGTCTTTTGTGTCTGTATTAGTCTGTCTCCATTGCTTATAACAAAATACCTGAAACTGGGTGATTTATAAAGAAAAATGACATTTATTGCTTATAGTTTCTGAGGCTGGGAATTCAAAGGCCATCTGGTGGTGGCGACAGTGACCCAGGGATCTAACATTGAAAGATAGTGGAAGCAGAGAGAACAGAGAGAGACTAACCTCCTTATTCACTCTTTTTAAAGCCCTCAGAACCAGGCCCCTGACCACCATTTTTAATCCATTCACTACGGCATGATCCTACAATCCAATCACCTCTTCAAGACTCCACCTTTCAATTACCACAATAGGATTTCCCACCCTCTTAACAGTCACAGTGGGGGCCAAGTTTCTAACACATGAAACTTGGGGGACACAATTCAAGCTTCAGTGAGTTTTGGGGAGACCTAATTCAATCCATTACAGTGTCTGACTTCCTTCACTTAGCATGACACTTTTCAGATTCACCCGTGCTGCTGTGTGTATCAGCAGCTGTTCCCTGCTGAGTGCTATTCCATTGTATGAGTGTTTTACAGTTTGTTTATGTATTCACCAGTTGAAGGAAATTTGGGTTTTTTGCAATTTTTTTGGAGATTATGAATAAATTCACTACAAACATTGGGATTTAGGTTTTTGTGGGAACACCAGTGTTCATTTCTCTAGGGTTATACTTTATAAGAAACTGTCAGACTCTTCCCCAAAATGACGGTTCCCTTTTTGAACCAACAATTGTATGAGGATTTCAGTTTCTGTGCATCCTTCAGCACTTGGTATTGTCACTTATTTATTTATTCTTTGTGTTTTAGCTAATCTAATAGGTGTGTAGTGGCATCTCATTGTGGTTTTAATTTGCATTTCCCTAATGACTAATAATGTTGAGTACCTTTTTTACGTGTCTCTTTTCTATTTGTTCATCTTCTTTAGTTAAGTGTTTGCTAAAAGTTTTATTAAAACCCATTTTTATTGAGTTGTTTGTTTTCTTAATATTGAGTTTTGAGGGTTCTTTATAGAATCTGGATTCATGTCCTTTGTCAAATATGTGATTTTCAAATATTTTCTTCCAATCTCTACCTTGTCTTTTCATGCTCTTAGTGTCTTTTGAAGAGAAGTTTTTAATTTTGATGAAGGCTAATTTATCATTCTTTTCTTTTATGGATTGTGCTTTTGGTGTTGTTCCACCAGTTTTTAATTCTGTCTTAATTCTCCTCAGACTGTGGACAGTGTTAGGGTGTGGCTTCCAGGCAGCTGCTGCTCAGGGGGCTGGCTTTTGTCTTTCCTCACTTCCTGCCTGGCCCCTCCACAACTCCCTCTTGGTTATTTTGGCCACTGGCTAGAACCTCTGCCAGGAGGAATACTGGTCCACAGATGTCCTCTCTCAGAAGCCCTGGTGAAAGGTGTCATAGAGAGGAGAGCCACTGAAGACATCCCCCATCTACAGTGTGTTCCCGGATGGACCAGATCACCTGCCTAGACTCTCACTTTCTCAAAGTGTCTTCATTCCAGAAGCTTCATTCCCTTTCAAGGCCCCTAGGTCTTGGCTGGGGCCACTATTGTCCACCTCACGGGTTTCTCTAAATTTTAATATCAGGAAACAAGGCTGAGTTACTGCCCCTTAGCATCCAAGAAAGTGTTGGACTTAATGTAATGGTCCAGGGAGTGGCAGCCTTGATGAACCTGCAAAATCTCTTTCCCCCTTAATCCCAGGGCATGACTCACACAACTTTGCATTGCATGGACAAGAAGGTAGATTCCAGCTGCCTTGAAGTCTCTGCTCCTGGAATGGGATTTTAAATGTCCAGTCCAATGGACCTCTCATTTGGACTCTGCTTTTACCATGGCACTAGACTCAAGGAAAGACAAGGCACTTGAGCATGAGTAGAGTTTTTCCATCTTTGCTGCAGTGGACCTAGAAGTCCCATCTGAAGTCCAAACCTAGCGTCCTTGTATCAGTGCTCAGGGAACCTGGCCTTAACTAGGGAGCTCTAGGGTCCAGAGGCTGGGCTGGGAGGTATGTCTCTCACACCAAGTGAAGTGGCTGTTGCCACTGGCTTTGCTGCTACTGTGACAATAATGTCACAATGTCAGCCGATTCCCCCAAGACTGAACATGAGTCAGAACTCCACGGCTGAAGTTGGTGACTTGCCTGCGGTGGCAAGAGCCAGAACTTGGGATTTCGCCACACTTGTGCACACACAAAGAAACCACTTCCTTTGTGTGATCTTGCCCCCCTGGGACTGTCACACATTATTCTTGGGGAGAGGGGTTTGCTTTGACCTCGGAGCATTCTTACCTCACTTTGAGGCATTTTCCCCTGCCCAAATCTCCCAGACAATACAGCAGCTTGTAGTGGTTGGTGACCTTCTGCTGCAGTAATTCCCTCCTCTGGGCATTGAAATTGATTTTCTTCCTTGTGGCATGTAAAGATTCAAAGCCTGCCCCTTGCTCCCTGTCCCAGGAGAGTTCCTACATCAGCAGCTGAGTTGGGACGAAGCGAGTGCTGGCCACCAGCATGGGAGGAGGGAGTCCCTGGAGCACCTGCCAGCTCCTGAGCCGTGTCTGTGTGTCCCTGTGTGGGAGCTGGGCGTGGGCCCTGTGGGGGTCAGAGTGCAGCAGCCTGTGCAGTGGCTTCCTTGCCAAACTGGATTTTAATAAAGGAGAATCAGTGGCCCCTCATCTTTCAGTGGTTCCTTCCTGGAAATTCTGTATTTGTGCCAGTCCTCAGAGACCTCCCTGTGGCCTCCCCAACCCTGGGCTCCCTGGCAAGTGAGGAGTGACTGAAAGCACGTCGAGTCCAGCCTCTATCATATCTCCTGCAGCTCCCCTTAGGCTCCCCTGCCTATCAGCATCCTGGTCAGGAGGCCACCCGTACAAGCCACTGTGTCCTCCCTGAAACCCAGCTTTGCCCTCCACCACCTCTGTCTGCTGCCCACTATTGTGGAGCCTCCCGTCTGCCTCTTTTCCTGCCTGACCCTTCCTTACCCTTTCCTCAAAGGACTTGCTCCAGGACTACTGCAGAAATCCCAGTAGTTGGGGGACAGGGTGGAGGTGACTGAGCTTGATAGGACAGACTTATGCTGCGTCTCAGTCCCTGTTCTTTTCCAGAAGGTCCAGAGAGCACAGCCCTTAACCTTTTCCCTCTTCCCTTCTCATTCATGCCCCTCCACTCCTTTCTTTCTCTGCTGCCAAAGAGATATTTCCAGAAGGCAAATTGGATCTTGTCACTTCCTTGCTTAAAACAACTCCTTATTTTCTTGCACATAAAGCCCAACACCTTAAAATCCCTTGTCAATCTGCCCTGGGTTAGGATGACTGTCTCAGGGTCCCTGCCATTTTCATGCCACAACCATGCCCTCCAGATACATCATCTACTTCCAATTCCCTGAAAGCCTTCCTCTCTATTCCCTCTGGCTCTCGTTTACTTGCCCATCCTTCTAGTGTCAGCCCCAGGGGCTTGCACTTGGTGGATCTGACCCCACTCGCCTGCCCCTCCTGGTCGGATGCTCCTCCTTTGAGTTCACAGGTCGATACCAAAGGTATTTCCTGCAGGCCTCTTACATGCCAGGTGCTGTGCCCAGGGGCAACAGGCAATCGGGGCACCACAGCTGGTGGCGTTTCCATGCTGGTAGCAGGACACAGACAACTAAGAAGCAAATAAACAGGATAATAATGCAAGACTGCGCTGGGGAAGCAGGCACCGTGTACAAATGGCAGGCACATCCCCTCTGAGGGTGACATTGGAGCTGGGAGGAGTCTAGCCCCTCGAAGATCCAGAAGGAAAGTGCTCCAGGCAGCAAGACAGCAGGTGCAAAGGCTCCAAGGGGCATTGGGAGCAGAGGTGAGCCTGAAGCATTTGACACGCAGCGGGGATTGTTCCAACACCCTCTTTCCTCTCTACGCCAAACCGGTTTTCAGTAATAATTCAAAAATGAAACAAATAGTAATAATGACCAGAAAAGAAAGGTAGGCAGTGAAAAAAATTTTCTTTTATTGAACTTTGTATATATAATCATGTCAGAAGAAATAACTACAGCACAAAAAAGAAAAATACGTAATAGATTAGTACTATTAAATAACATTAATGTGGACAAACCTGTTCCTACATATTAGTCTGTGGCAGTAGTGAAGAATAACATCATCGTTTCTCATTTCAAGCCTTAATTTCTGCAAAATTGCCAATGGCTTTGCCAATCTTCCTCATATATTCATGATCAGTATTGACTACAGCCAGGTTTGTCAGTTCGTCTTTACTCATAATTGGTTAAGAACACTTCTTTATTAATTTTAATTTCAAAGAGTTTGTTTCACATGGAACAACAGATGTACAAATAGTTACAAAAAGTCTTAAACATGAGGATAATTTTGACAGAGATTTATAATTTTCATTTAAAATGTCTCTCCTAGTTGGAAACCATTAAAATATTATCACCAGAAAATTCATAATAAATTTCTATTATATTCAATAAAAACTTTCAAAGTTTTTCTTCTTTTACAAAAATCAGAAAGCATGGTTGAACGATAGTGAACATGGCATTACTGTGTCCATAGCTTTGGCCGAGTCCAATCCCTGGTGAAAATGTTCAAGGCTTTCAAGCTTTGCTCTTTCAATTTCTTCTGGCAATGTTAGACCAGTGCCTTTTGTCATTTCTCCTGGAATTCTTCAAAATTGATTCTTTTTCTACTTAACTGTCCATTTTCTCACATTTGTTTGCTGCATAGTTAATGGCCTTCTCCCAAATTTCTGGGCATAGATTTTCAAGGAGCAGTTTAAAAGCTTGATGTTTTGCTGTACATTGTTCAAGGCAGATTCCGACTGTTGGCAAATATTTTTGTGACTGATTAACCTTATCTATAACTTCACACCAGGATAACACTACTAACTTGTAACATTGCTGTAGAATTTTATTTTCTTGATTTTAATTGTTTTCAAACAATATATTTCAATCTTAAAGACACTTGGAGTTCAATAAATCATGCATGAACTAAAGTTTGCACTTATCAAGCAAAAAGGTAACACCATGTAGTTCACTCTTATAAATTTTAAATACAGATAAACTTCCAAACGATCAGTTAGGATGACAGAATTGAAGAAATACACTCAGTTGCACTCACTGAGCTATTATTGTTTATTTTGAATTTACTGTTCAAATGTAGGGTTGTATAGTTCCACAGGGCTTGGGAATAGGAACTGTGCTCAAAGTGAACTTCAGCAATTCCAAACTGCTACAAACTTACTCTTAAAACAAATGCATAGAGTTGAGTCCATGTGTCTCAGGGACCTTTTTATATGGGTAAACTGGGAGTTGTTTGAAAAAGTCCCATGTAGGAATCAATGTGTATTACAATGAAAGTGATAACAATGTGCTAATTTGAAGCGTATATAACCATATATTATTAAAACTCAAAGTAATGGTTGCAATTATTTAGAATGTAAACTCACAAGAGATTTGGGGGGAAGAGTATTTTTTAATCACTTATATTGTTTAGAATTGCTGGCACATGTGATAAAAATGCTCTGGAGATGTTGGACGTGCACCCTGACTGCCTGCACCAGGGCAGTCGGTGGTTTTTCCACCTGCAGGGCAGCAGTGAGTGAGGGCAGGGGTAGTGAGAATGAGACTGAAAGGACTGGCAAGAAGGACATTGCAGGCCATGGTGATGGGATGTGGCTTTTATCTACAGTGCCATGTGCTCTCATATTACCAGGTAAACAGCCCTACCACAGAACATGGACAAGTAACCAGGAAATTCCAAAATAGTGGGATGTCTTTTCTATAAGACCATAATTTCCCTGAGGGCAGGCAATGTGTTTGACATACCTTAGTAAACCCAGTATTTTCCCCAGTGCTTATGAGAGACTCAATATACCAACAGACAATAACCAGAAACTTTTGGCCCCAAATGGCCAGGGCTTGATTAATAATTGCCGGCTTCCCTAATATTTGCTCCTGTTTTCAACTTAGGACCAATCGGAGAAAGCCAGATATGCACCCCTAACCAATCCCATAGGATGTCTTGCTTCTAGTTAACCTGCCTACAGCCTCCCCATGTCAACAGGGCACACCTGAAGCCTTCTCTTTCTTCTGCTATAAAGTTTTCCTACTCCTCCACCTGCCTTGCAGTCTCTGCCAAATGCAAGTGGTGATGGCTGACTTCCTTGGCTATAGCAAACTCTGAATGAATAGCTTTTGCTCGTTTTCATTTGGGTGGTCTTTGTTTATTTCCACACTTGATTCACACAATGAATGAATGAATGAATGAATTACAATCCTGGCATTCAGAAAGTGACCAAAGTAATGGGAGTGATAAAGCCAAGGAGGGAAGAATAACAGCAGCAGGGATAACTGACAATAGAGACACTGTACCTGTAGGTAAACAGGTCACATCCTTTGGAGTCTCTGCGTCTATTCACTAACCATCTTCTTCGGATGCCTGATCCTTTATAAAAATGGGATCTTACTATACAAAGTCATTCCTAACCTGCACTTTTCATTTAATGTATTGTGAGCATCTTTCCACTGAATAGTATATTTCTTAAGAACCCAATTTTAAATGATTTCAAAGCTAGGGGCCGGCCCGTGGCTCACTCGGGAGAGTGCGGTGCTGATAAATGATTTCATAGTGTTCCATGCGGTCAAGTTGCTTCTAATTTTAAACATAAAATTCCTGAGTAAAAGTTCTCACTACATTTTAAAGTTTTTCTTACATGTTTGCACATTGCTTTCCAAAAAGGTTCATATTCAAAGTGTGTGGGGAGTATACAGTTTCCCACTTCTTCATCAGCAACTGTGTTTTACAGCCTTTTTCCCTTTGCCTATTTGAAAGCCAAAAAGTGCTATTTTGTATTGAGTTACAGTTTTTTGGTAACTAATGGACTAAACACATTTAAAAAGTATGTTCATTGATCATTTTACTTTTTCTTAGATAAATTTCTTATTCATGTCCTTTCACATCTGCCTTTTTCTCAGCCCGTTCCATACTGTTTTAGTACCGTAGTTCTGTAATTAATTTTAAGATATTATAGGGTAAGTCCATTTTAATTTCTGTTTTGTTTTCAAAAATTTTTTGTGATCCTTTTTCTCCTGTAAGGATTTTAATTGGAATCACATTATATTTATAAATTAATTGAAAAAGTGCTATCTTTATAATATTGCCAGAACATGTTCCATATGTCGACTTACTCAGGCAGGTCCTCTTTGAAGAGTCTTAATTTTTTGTTTTACTGTAGGAATCCTTCATTTTTATTGTTTAATTTATCCTATACATTTGGATTTTCAATTGTTTTTGTGGATGATTTTTTTGCATCATTAATTATGATTACTTTTCACTGGTTATTGTGGATAAATAGGAAAGCATATATATATATTTTTTATGTATTTATTCTGGCCACCAGACTGAGTTATCTTTGTTGTTCTAATTTTTATTTTCAGTTAATTCTCTTGGGTTTTTCAGATCAACAAATATATTGAGAAATAGTGAAAAATTCGCTTCTACTTTTCCAATAGTCATAAATTTTAATTTTTATTATTGCCTTATTGAATTGTCTAGAACAGGCAGAACATTGTTAATGGTGATAATAAGTACCTTTGTGCCATTGTTGACTTTGATGGAAATGATGCTAGTTTTCCATTGTCATGTGTGATATTGTCTGTGATTTGAGGTAGCTATTTTATATTGTTTTGAGATCAGATGCTTCTATCCCAAATTTACTGAGTTTTCATCAGAAAGAGAGATTGAATTCGCACTGTGTCTTTCAGCTTCCATCAAGATTACTACATGGTTTTTCTTCTTTGACTTTCCAACAAGATGAATTATAGTTAGTAGGTGTTTCTAACATTGAGGCATCTTTGCATTTTTGCAAGAAAACCTTCTTGATCTTGTTAGATCTGAGTTGTAATATTTTATTTAGGATGTTTATGTCTGTATTTATAAATGAGATTGGTTCATAGGTTTTTATTTTTGTTATATTTTGGGGAGTTTTGGTGTCAAGATTATGCTTGCTTTGAATAGTGGACTGGGAGAATCTCCACATTTCTCTTTCCTCTGGAACAACTTAAATGATATGGGGATTATCCACGCCTTGATGTTTGGAAAAAATTGCCCTTGAAACTTTAATCCAGTGCCTTGTTTTGGAATCAGTCTTTCAAAAGTTTTCCCAGTTTTTCTGTGTTTATTCTTTTTTTTTTTGAAGATTTCTCAAAATTTTTTTGTTTTTTTGTTGACGGTTTTGGAAATCTATGTATTCCCAAGAAATTTATAAATCTTATTGAGATTTTAAAAACCACTGTTGTGAGATTGAGGGATGTTCTCCAAAATACTTGGCTAGTACTCCTCTAAACTGTCAAGATCATGACAAACAAGGAAAGACTGAGAAACTGTTACAGACCAGAAGAGACTAAGGAGAGTTGATGATTAAATGAAATGTGGTATTTTGGATAAGACTCTGATACAGAAAAAGAACACTAGTGGAAAAATTGGCGACATCTGAATAAAGTCTGGAATTTAGTTAAAGAAAGTGTTGGTATGGAGCTATATTCTTTTATAAGGACAACACCACCCACCACAGCAGTGATTATTTTTATTCTTGTAATTAAAAAAAAAATTTTTTTTATTCTTATAATTGTTTTTTCTTTTCTTTTTTTCCTCCTTCATCAGACTTGACAGGTATTGTTTGTTTTAAGGAACTCATTTTTGAACTTATTTAGTAATTCAATTTTTTAAGAATTAAATTGTCAACCCCCCCAAAACCCCCAAATAAATAAAAAGGAAAGACAGATACAACAATCACAGTAATTCATTGAACTTTCAAAAGGAGAGAACAGAACTGAGGCCACCAGAAGTAGGAAAGGAGGAGTGGGAGGTGGAGTTAGCAAGAAACTGGTAAAGGACCACAAAAAATGATTACATTGTGTAATGTTGAATATATTAATGATCCTGATCTGAGCATCACATATTGAACACAGGTATTGATATTCAACTCTGCCCTCCACAGATATGGACAATCAATTATTTTTCAATAATAAAATAAAAATAAAAAAAGGCCTTTGGAAAATGCAAAGAGTTATAGAAATGTTAGATAATAAAGGTTTTGAAAAACAATAAATTGTCAATTACTTTAAATTTTTTGGTAACTTTGTTTTATTTCTAACTTACATAAAAGTTACCAGAATAGTTTAAAGGACTCCCAGATATCCATTGTCAATCATTTGAATTTGCCTCATTTACTTTTTCCTCTCTGTTTCTCTATCACTTTGCTCTCTGTATATGCTAAGTAGTATGCATACACTAATATTTAGTATGCATTAGTATGTACACTAATGTTTTTTTCTGAACCATTTGAGATCAAAGATATCATTTCCTTTACCCTTAAATACTTCAATGTTATTTCCTAAGAATGAGGGTATTCTTTTAAATACCATGTCACAGTTACCCAAATCAGGAAATTTAACGTTGATACAGTACTATTATCTAATCCACAATTGTACTCAAATTTGATCAATTGTCTACTACTGTCCTTTAATAGCTGTTATTTATTCCCCTAGCAGGATCTGGTCCAGGATCAAGTGCTTCATTCAATTGCCCTGTCTCTTTAGCCTTCTTTGATCTGAAAAAGTTACTCAGCCTTTCATTGTGTTTCTTCATCCTGACATTTTTGAAGAGTATGTGCTATCTTGCAGAATGTGTCTCATTTGGGTTTGATTCATGATTCCTCATGTATAGATTCGATTTACATACTTTCAGCAGGAATGTCACACAAGGGATGTCTGCCTTTCTCAGTGCATCTTACTAGGAGCCATATAATGTTGGTTCATTCCAGTATTGTTGCTGTTAACTGTGATCACTTGGTTAAAGTGTTGTCCATCTGGCTCCTCCACTGCAAGGTTACTGTTTTCTCCTTTGTAACTAATAATTAATTTGTGGGGAGATACTTTTACACTGTGTAAATACTCTATTCTTCATCAATTTTCCAACCACTAGTTTTTCTATACACCAGAAATTTTCCTACTCCATTATTCATTCTATATTATCCATTAGCATTCTACTGTAGGGAAGAGCTTTTTCTTTCCACCTCCTTAATTAAAAAAAATCATTTATTTATTTATATTAGTATGGCGTCATGGACTCTTAATTTATTCAATGGGTTACAATCCATTGCTATCATTACATGTAATATATTTTAATGTTCAAATTGTCCCAGATTTGGTAATTGGGATCACTTCAATCTGGTTCTTATCTCCATTGGACATGTCTTCATGACTCTTTGAGCACTTCCTTATTTTTGGCACAGAAAGATGTTTCAGGTCCATTTGGTACTTTCCCTGACCCCTGCCTCCGTAGCTCAGCCCTTTCTCCAAGAACCAACCAACCAACCAACCAACAGTTAGCAAATGCTGACCCCTCGTTGGTGTTGCTTCCAGTTGCTTTCCTTCTTGCAGTGGTAATGGGTTAGAGTTTTGAATACGCCGTCTGTGAGTTCTAGGATTGAGCAAATGAATGCATATATTGAGGATAATGGGAACTGATTTTCTCACTGTTGGGAAAATAATGGAAAGAAAGAGACTAGAAACGTACCCTGTTGTGCTGGATTTCAATCAAAGGTAGGAGATGAGCTTGTGGTTTTTAATCTCTCTCTCTCTCCATCAGTCATCATCATCATTATCATCATCTACAGATACAGAAATAAATATTGATGTCTGTGTACTGTGTGTGCGTGTGGGTGTGCACACACACAACATGTTTGCCAGCTGTCTGCTAAGAGGACCTAGAAGCAATGATTACGTCTTGTGCTAAGAATCTTGATTTTTTTAATTGTTAATTTTTAATTATTAATTCCATTTAAAATTTAAAAAGTTTATCCTTCTTTTGTGCATGTTATGTTCTAGAGAAATTTTGTAAATGCTATGTAGCATTTAAAAAACTGCATTCTGCATGCAGCACTGTCCAACAGAACTTTTGGCAGTGATAGAAATGTTATATATCTGCACTGACTGATATGGTATCCACTAGACACATGAAAATAACTGCTTTTTCATTTTAATTTTAATTAGTTAAAATTTAAGTTTAAATAGCTACCATATTCGTGGTTAGTGGCTACCATATTAGACTTTTGGTTTGAATAAGGTTTCAAGTGTGTGTGCATTGTATGTGAGTGTGTATTCATCTATTAATAATACTGTTCAAATCCATTTTGTTTAAATACTATATTGGATCTTTGGGCATATTATTTTAATAGGTATATATGTATATATACGTATATATTTTCAAGTTTATTAATAATATTGGTCAAATCCTCTTTTTTCTCCCTCTCTAGATGTGGCAAAGATTGAGGAAAAAATGTTCAATTGACCATTTTGCTTCAATTTCAACCTTATTAAATATTAATATTATCATCTCTGATTTATTTTTGTTTGTGTTTGCCTGGTAAGTCTTTGCCCATCACTTCATTTGGCACATTGAAAGAACTCAATATTTATTTGTTTAATGAATAAATGCATGAATAAATTTTTTAAGCTTTCTGGAACATTTTATTATAGATATTTTCCTTTATAATGGCACAAAGCTGGATTTTGGTTTTGACCCAAACTAAATTTTTTAATAGAGAAATTTGGCTCATTTACAGTTTGTGCTTAGTTGCTTATAGGGCTTTTTCTCTTCATGTGAAATTAAAGCATATCCTACCTTAGTTCCCTCTGGGTGAGGGTTTTGATCCCAGGGATCCTTTCCACGTTGAAGGTGCCGTATTCATGCACCCTAAGGAAGATTCTATTTTCCTTTTATTTTTTTATTTTATTTTATTTTATTTTTTTAACCTTTTTCATATCTGATCTTTCTTTTAAAAAATTTTATTTTGTCGATATACATTGTGGCTGATTATTGCTCCCCATCACCAAAACCTCCCTCCCTTCTCCCTCCCCCCCTCCCCCCCAACAATGTCCTTTCTGTTTGCTTGTCATATCAACTTCAAGTAATTGTGGTTGTTATATCTTCTCCCCCACCCGGGGTTTTTTTTTTTTTGTGTGTGTGTGTGTGTGAATTTATATATTAATTTTTAGCTCCCACCAATAAGTGAGAACATGTGGTATTTCTATTTTCCTTTTAATTGTTGCTTCTTCACGCTTCTTTTCTTTCCTCTTGAACTACTTTTACATCCAGGATGAGTGCCCTCTGTTTCTTATTTCTTCCTCATATTCATTTATCTTTGAGTTCTTGCAATATCTCTTGAGCTTATCTTCTAATTCTCCATTGAAAATTTGTCAATCATGTTTTCACCCCAAAAGCAATCTTTTCAGATCAGTCTTTTTCAGACTGCTTCCCATAGTTTTATAGCTGAAATGTTCTCTTGCAAGAACATCTATAGAATCTTTACACTTTTCTCCTGTTTCTTGCACTAATTCTGCCACCTAACATGACATTTGCCCTAATTGCTCTGATTTATGTATATATCTTGAATGGCTAAATATTTCCACATGTCTTAAGATTTCTGTATTTTTTATCTCCCACAGGGGATGTCAGAGGATTATCCAGTGGGGGTTCAGAGAGAGACAGAGAGAGAGAGAGAGAGTGTTAGGGCTCCTGTTTAAATCTTTCAGGCCCAGTCAAAGAGCGGAGGGAAAAGTTTAGAATAACCGTGGTTTTCCTTTCCCAAACTAGCTTCTGTGAGCCACAGCCAGAGGCTCCCCAGGCAGGAAGTTTCACGTCTGTGTTGAAGAGTGCACGTTTCTTATTTGTTGTGGCAGCCCCCAGGTAATGGAAATAATATCCTCCTCCTCTGTTTGCCTTGATGGCAGAGATGGAGAGGTGTTGAACGGTATCAGCCTTCTAGAATGTGTGTGTGCTTATAGTGTGTTGCTAATATGTCAGAGAGAAACTGAGTTTAAAGACTGTAGCAGAGAATTCCCTGACTTGAGGGCAGCTCTACCTAGAGAATTGGGTGCCACCATCTTCTCCGTCTGGCCACCAACTTGTCATGCCCTGATTACCTCCTGTGTATGGGTGGGAGTCAAACTGACTCAACCCCAAAGTATTCACTTTTGTTCCCTGAAGTGTCTGAAGTTCAAATTCAGAAAACTCCAGGGTTGGGGGTACCCAGTTGAAAGCATAAAGTTTGGTTTGTTTTGGAACATAGGAAAGTGTGCATGTGTGTATATGTACGCATGTGCATGTGTGTGTGTACACACATATTTCCCAGTTCTGCTCAGAGTGGAATCTCGTGGTCTTTCTAGGGCCATATTCACCTCAATCTTGACATTGGGCAGTGAGGAACTATTGCTGGCAAAGTTCTGAAGATGAAATCATGCCTTCTGCCCTCTTCCAAAGGTGAGGGCTTCCTTGGAACATTTTGCTTTTGTCGTTGTTTGTTTGTCTTGCTGTGGGAAGAGGTACCCGGGGGTGTGGAGAAGCACTGGCTGTGCGTGACGGAGGCAAATGACTACAGGCAGGCGTGGCTGGGAAGGATGCTTCAGGTCCCCTTGCTCCAACATCTGGGTGGGCAGATTTGCCTTCTGAGTCCAAGACCTGCCTAGGTGAACATCACCAGACAGCAGGTCCTCATCCTCAGGAGAACAAAGGGCCCTGGGGCAGATACTGGCTCTGTTTATTAGCATGCGGTCTGATCAAGTTTCTGAGCTTCAGTCTCTCTGAAGTGTGAGGACAAACAGTTTAACTTCATTGGACTTTTGGGATAATTCAATGATATAATATCATTAAGCTTCTTGCTACACTGCGAATGGAACAGACTGGGTTCTCAATTCATAAACACAAACTGGTTCATAAATACATATATGGGAGAGACAGAACAGCACAGTAGTTAGGAGCCCAAGTTCAGGAGATGGACTGCCTGGTGTAAAAATTCTGCTTTTGTTCTCACTGTCTGTATACCCTGAGCATCCTCCTCAGCCTCTTTGAGTATTAGATTTCTCGTTTGTAAAATGCAGATTAAATACTCTCTACCTCATAGTTTAGGTAAGAGCATTAAATGAGATGTGTATGTAAAACACCTAGCGTACTGCCTGATGTATAGTAACAATTCAATCAAAGTTAGACATTTTTAATTAAAAAAAAAAACCTAGCACTTTATTTCTTGGTATGTACCCCAGAAAAGCAATAGTACAAGTGCCCAAGGATGTTGATTGCAGAATTATTTGTAATGCTGTATGAAAACCTGGAAACAACCTAAATGTAATGGAAAAATAAACAATGGTGTATGCTCCTACAGAATACTGTGCAGCAGCTGGAAGGCATGAGGTGGTTCTGTATGTAGTTGCCTGGACAGAGCTCCAAGACCTGTGTTGGGTGAAAGTAAAGAGATGGAACAACACATTCAGTAACCCCCCCCCCCCCAAATAAATCTACACACAGGAATGGTTGCATGGGCATGCAACTTGTGAATGCTGGGCATGCGAATGGTCTGCTGCAGCATTTTGGAATTTTTGAAAAAATTTTTTTCTCTTGGCAGCGGGTCGGAACGGAGATCTGAACGCTTGACCTTGGTGTTACAAGGCTGTGCTCTAACCAACCAAGCTAACTGGCCAGCCAAAATTCTTGATGATTTTATCTTTGCACTGTGTTTTGTAAGTGAAGTCTGCTGGGACAATGAAGCATGCACATGAACAGAGGAGATACTCTGGGTAGCAGTGTAGATCGGGAATTGGACTCAGATTGTCAGTGGTGATGGCAGCAGCAGCCACAAAAATAGCAGTGGTGGCAGCCACCATGGCCAGGTTGTGCTTCACATGGGAACAGCACTGGGACCTGAGGTTGGAGGCCAGATTACCTGTCTGTTCCTGGAGTCTGTCCCTCTGGTGTCTGCTCTTTGATCTGAGCACCAGGACAGGAACTTCTGAGGCTCAGGCAGTAAACTTTGTCAGTAAATTATTACAAAACAAGAGTGTATAGATGGACATTGCAATGAAGCATAATGGAGTTATCAGGCTCTTCAAAGAGTTTAGAATCTCTGGTTTTGAAAACTGCTACCACATTGCACAGAAAATATCCAGAGGCTTAGATTTAAGGATCGTCACTTTCGATGGAAGAGAACACTATTTTCATACGATGCTTCAGATGAACCAATTATTAATGAGGAAGTCAATTTTAAAATTAATTTTTTCCTTGTAATGGAAGTTACAGTGATAGAATGCATGAACAGGCATTTTGAATTATATATAAATCATGAAGCCACTTTCAGTTTCTTGTATACCGCCCCCCCCAACAAGTTACAGGAAATGTCAGAGGAAACATTAAAGTGCCATTGTATAAATTTACATTGAAAATTAAATCCAGATTTATGCAAAACTGATTCTTATGAAGAGTTAAATATTTTTAGAAAAATTATTTCATAAGAATCATCAGCTCTAGTTGTACTAAAATTTGTATTTCAAAATAGTTTATCAGAAATTTGTCCCCATGCTGTCACAGTAAAATACTAAGAGCTCCAGTAACAATTGCATCAGCAGAAAGATTATTCTCAAATTAAAAATGATAAGATATCATTTTCAATCTTGCATCTGTCAAGGTTGACTGAAACCACTTTTAATTGTATCAGTTGAAAATGAAGTTGCAAAAGTTTAAATTTTGATGACCTAATAAGTGAATTTGCAGAAATCTGCAGAACAGTGGGTGGAAGAAATCTTACACTCAATCCAAATATATCATTAATAACTATTTATTGTATTATATAAAACTATGACATCAAAATTTTTTTTTGCAATTTTGAAGTTACATTGTTACTCATGTAAGTGTATTACCACCTATTATGTTTAATAAGTACCAGAACTTTTAAAAGGAAAACAATTTGCATTTTAGTATCTAGATGTATCTTATCAAGCAGTACATGAGGGTTGATCACATGGTTAAGGAGCTGTCTACCAGGTTTCCTACTGTCAAGGTACTGCTTGTCCCTTTGTAGTTAATAAGCATCTTGTGGGCAGATGCTTTAAGAATATGCCGATGTCTCGTTTCTTGTCACACCTTCACCTGCTAATTTTAGCATTTGTCGCTGATTCTTGCCTGCAGTGATTATTATTATTACCGTGGTGTTTGCCTAATGGTGACTTTTCTATTTCCATCATTCTTTCTATATTTTTTAATTGAAATATTATAGTAGGGAACAACTGTCCCTTCTCCCCATTTATTTATTTATTCAATTATTTATGTATATTAGCAGGGACTTATGGATATATATTTTATTCTAGAGGCTACAATCCATTACAATTATTTATTTTCTTGCTTAAATTGTCTATGATTTGGCTATTAGGAACTCCTTCAATCTGACTCTGGGGCCTATTAATGTGCCCCTATTACTTGAGGCCACAGTCTCTTTCTGGCACAAGATTTTTCCCTGTCCCAGCCCAGAGAGCTCTTCTATCATGCTACATTTTCAGGGTGAATTGAGGGGAATTTCTTTAAAACTCTGGATTCAGAAGATTAAGTGAGTGAGTATCTCACAATGTGCCCAAGTCATGTGCAGTTTGTTCTGTGGGTGGCTGTGATGATCAGGCAGCCTTCCAGGATGTGTGAGTGGACACACATGATTTATCATTGTGAAAATGGGTGTTCTTTTTCTTAACCCTGCCACTATGATTGGTGAACTGCCTTCTGGAGCCAGCATCTTCTTTCTAGCCTGAATGGAATGGAGGATTCCAAGGGGCTGCTTGGGGCTGGAAAGTCTGGCTGGGAGCTGGGACTGGGCACTAATTTCCTGTTTCACTGATTCCACCTTGAACACCAAAGAGTGTCTGATTTTTAGGGACTCTCTGACTGTTGGTCCAGCCAGCCCACCTCTTACCACGACTGTAAATAGAACTCTGTTAACAGGTGTCGTCATACCAGCGCTATTTTCCTAAGAAATTAAGCTGTTGTCAGGAAAGAAATCTAGTTTTCTAATGATTGACCTTAACTGAGGGTAAAATGTAAATATTCCAAAAGTTTGCAAATTAAAAGAAACATACACACACTCCCAAATTTTCTTGTGTCGTGGTGGTGGTAGATGGAACTTGAGAATGAAGTGTTTATAATATTTTAAAGGGATTGGTTATGAATTTAAAGTCACATTTTTTAGAATAAGAAATATGACACTCATAATACTTTCTAATCTTATGGTGACTTATAGATGAACTGCTTTAGTTTATTACAAAATTCATTTTAATATAAACATAGAGTTTATTCAGGTAATACTTAAAATTTTACCAAGAAAATTTATGTGTAACTTTAAAATTTTGTTACTGAAGCAACCAAGACTTTGCTGCTGGGTAAGAAGTCCAGCATCTTCTAGATTTCTGGCAGTTACGAGAAGCTCCAGTTGGCATCAGAGGAAAACAAAGGGTGTGATTGCATTTTTTCCTACTAAGAGTTCTCCAGAGGTCCGGAAGGAGCAGAGAAAAAGTGAGGGGAACCCCTCTTCCTACCCCCACTCTGCAACGTGGTTGAATAACTGTTTTCTGAGTAGAACAGTTTTCAGAAGGACTAGGTTCTGGGTTCTTAGCAGCAGGAGTATCTGCTTCCTGTGATATTTAATTGTTAATTGCCTTCATTTAGGGAAAACCTTCTCTACATTTTCACATTTGTTGACTTTTTAGATTTTCTCCAAACCTTGGCCATTTTAATTTATCCACTCAACAAATGTTTATTGATTCCCTACTGTATGATAGAAACAACTGATGTTGTTGGGAACAGGAGGTGGGGGATTGGATCTAGGTGAGAATTATGGCCTGTCAGAGGCTGACCTTGGGACAACCTTGGCCCCAATGCCTTGAATCTCCTGCTTTGGATCTTGATGGCCCTTGTTGTGGCACTGGAGGAAATCTCCCCAGCATCAAGGCCAAGAGAGTCATGTGTGCCCAAGGCACTGAGCCTCGGCATGGATCAGGCTCTTGAGGAACACTTGTTGAATGAATAAATGAGTGAGCAAATATTGATTATATAGGGAGGAGAATTTGCCAGAAGTGCACTATCTGGTGCATATGTAAAGGCTATTGTTGAAAATTTAACAAAATCACATTAAATAATTTTGGGACATAATATTGGGAGAAGGAAGCAGGGTGGCACTTTGCTTAAACACAGAATCCTGGGATTGGTGGGAAACTCCTAGTTCAGTCCTCTACAAAATCCTCAGTAGGCAGGTGTCCAGCTGCTGCTTTCTGACTCCTAGGGCTCTAGTTATCAAAAAGAAGGACATATGTTGAGCTGAAATCTGCTGTCATGCAGTCCCAAGCCCCTGCAGGCCACCCACATCTGTCTTCTTGAGACAACGCATACCCCAGACACTGGAGAATCTGAACAGGTGGCAGGTATGTATCCTCCATGTCGCAGCAGATGATTCTGGCAAATCATTAGTTGTCCCAGTGTTCTGATTTCTCATCTGTGATATGGAGACCATGGTCCTGCTTATCTCAAAGGATAATGCAGGGGGCACGAGGGCGATCTTGTGTAAAAGACACAACTCAGATCGGCAGGTAGCAAGGGCCCCAGAATGGTTGGCTGTGGGGATTTGCAGGCAGCAAGCGTGTTTCCCTGGGGTGTTCCCTCCTCCAGTTTCTTCACCTGCTGTTCAGCGATCACACTTTCTAACTTTCTCACCATCCTGTTTGCTCCCCTCCCCCACAGGCATACTCAGTTGGTCTCTTTGCCCCCAAATGGAAGAGGCCCCAGGTACATTTAGCCAGCTCAGAAGGGAGGGGCACCTTCCTAGTGCTGGGCATTGTGTTCCTGTGAACATAGCCTATGTTTAATTCACTAATCAGTGCATCTTACAATCACCCTAGCAAGTTCAGTGCCCTCCAGTTTCAGTGTTTCAAATCTTTCTGGAGGGGAGAAGGAGGAACACCCAAATTAACACCTAGATTGTTACTTACAGTATATGTTGTCTCGCATTACAGAGCCATCCTCTTGTGTCCTGAGATGCCTGCCCAGACTGTGTTTGAGAATGCAGGACATGCATACTAACTCCTGGGCTCTGGTTCCTTCTTCCCAGCTGGCTGTCTATCTGTCTGTCCCTCACAATTTAATCTCATCTCAATCTCTTCCCTCCTTCAAGCTGGGAGACTCTGTGGATGGGATGATCACTACCTTTCCTCCTGCTTCCAACCCACTTTAGGATTTAGACTACTGTAACTTGTCTAAATGCAAACGATTCCTTAGGATACTGCAGAATAGAAGGAAAGATTTTGACTCCAGGCACAAACTGCTTTTCCTGAGGACTACTGCTCAGTGACTGGCCACCACCATCTCTGATACCCACACTCACCTGTGGTCTCCTGACCTCCTTATCTAAGTTGAGGCCAGCCTGGGAGAGGAAGAGCAAACTGTGCCATGTGGCTATGTTATGGGTGACCTCACTGTACGCCTCAGTTCCCCCAGCCCTATACAACTACTGCTTTCACCCATTGTCATCCTTGAGTGAATTCAGGGTCTGGGATTTTTTTTTTCTTTCTTTCCTAGTGATGCCTTTTAGAAAATAGCTGCAGAGGCTTCATATGAATAGAGACTCACAGAATCAAGATCTGGGTGCCTGGATCCACCTTCTAGGTTAGGTTTGTGTGAATCCAGGGCAGATGGACGAGCCCAGCTGGTTGTTGGACCATCAGAGAGATGATGTCTCTCTGTTGCATCTACATCCCAATGTAGCTCTGCCTGGGAAGTCACAGAAACCGGGACTGAGGCTTTTGTGCTAAAATCTGTCTTCTGCCTGTTTAAATTACAATATTGAATAATTATGTATGTATGAGTAAAAACTGTCAAAAGTATACTTAAATTGTACCTTGGCTGTGTGCTGAAATTACTTTTCATTACGACCTATTTGTACATCACTGGAACCGAATATCTCAGCCTGGAAATGTAAATGTGTTTTTGTTTTTGCTCTGCAGGTTAGGTCAGCAGACGTCTGCAACAAATATGATTGTGAGGGTGAAGGTGACATGATTTACCTAAATCAGGCAATTTCTCCATTAAAACATTGAAGCTTCAACTCATAAAGACACTCTTTAGCAGATGAACTATAACGTCGCCCAGCATTTGTCATATTAGGTGATTTGAAAGGAAAAAACAATTATAAAAATGAATGTAATTCTCTGTTGAAGAAAAAAAAATCCAGTTTTTGCAGCAGGGGGTGGTTAATTTTCTACAGATAAAAACAGGTTTCACAGCAATTCTGCTGCTATAACATTGCACAATTAAAACATAAGAAGAAAAGGTTCCCCTGCCAAAGCAGACAGTTGTAGGAATTAGTTGTTTGGGGATGGAGAAGCAGGTTTCCCCTCCAGCATCAAAGGTTATTTTGTTTCCCATAGGAACATCTCTGTTGCCATAAACTGGGCCAGTGTGCCCCCAACCCCCACGTCCCCCCACCCTCCCTGTTCCCGAGCAGCTTTCAATTAGCAGGGATTATTAAACTGGAAACATTTTAAACTGCTGCCGAAGCTGCTTTCCGGCCTTATGAGCTGAGCTAGAGGCGTCACAATAAAAGCTGATTGATTAGTGAAGAATGTACTTACAGCAACCGATGCCCAGTGTCATTTTCTATGCGTTTCATAGCCTCCTTCTCCCCCCACCAAATTTTGCATTTTCACGGCAGTTCAACTTTGGTTTCTCTCTCTGGAACCTTCTACAGCCTGGAGGCTCTCAACTTCCATTTCAACTGTCTGACCTGGATCAGCGCAGTCTTCATGCCCCATCTCTGCCTTGGACCCCAAGAAGGGGACCCACAGGCTAGGGTGGCAGATCCCAGAGGAAAGGCTATGGGATTCTGAGTTCCTGGCCTCTTTCTTTGTTGTTTGTTGGAACACTAGAATGACAGCAGCAATAACACATCTGCGAAGGATACAGGACCAGAGCACTGTCGGGCAGGTGTTTGCATATTGTTGGAGGGTTTCAAAAACTGAAGGCATTACCTTAGAGCATTATCTCATCCTCAGTGACCTGCCTTCTATTGATTTTTCTTAAAGCTTCGTGGGTGAAACTCTTGTTTCTCCAACTAAACTAATTTATTTGATAACACAAACTAATTAGCACTGTGCTAAGTTTATATGTGTGTGTGTGTGTGTGTGTGTGTGTGTGTGTGTGTGTATATATATATAAATATATATATTTACTTCTATCAACAACACACCGAGTTAGGTACAGTTAATATCCCCAGTTTTACAGATGAGTAAACTGAGGCTTGTAAGTGGTAGAGACTGACTTCTAAATGAGGCAGAACGCTTAACCACTACATTGGTTCTTTGACCAAACTGTCCCTGCTCTGAGCTTAGATTCCTTATCTTGTCAAAAGAGGGGGTTTGGAACAGAGCCTCTATTTCTTTCCAGATCCTTTGCTTTTTATTAGTTTTTTTAAATTATTGATGCATTCAACACACACTTGTTGTGTGCCTACTCTATGCCTGGCACATTCCAGGCTCTGGGGGTAATGGTGAACTAGTCAGACCAGCTGCCTCTTCTCACGGGGTCAGGGCTTACCCCTAGCTCTCCTTCTGATCACTTTGCAAGGTAAGGGCCAGCCCTCTTGTGATTCTCCATCAGGCTCACGGAGCTCCATTCGGAAGTAAATTTGTCTGCTGTGGGTCTGCTAAGAAATTGCACTCTGAGTCAGGGCTCATTTTCTGCTTGAGAGAGGGTGGTAGGAGGGATTATGCACATGCTGGGGCTGAGGGTCACCCGCCAGACTGGATTGAATCCCAACCCACATTGCCACTTGCCACGAGAAAGCATGGCTTTTCAGCTTTGCATAATTGCTTGGGTTGCAAAGGCTCAGCAAAGCAGACACAGCCCCTGTTAGGTGGACTGGAAGGAAGAGACTGGGTCGTCTCTTCGGTTACACAAGGGGCTGTCTTCAGCTCCTCCCTGCCCTCTTGTCAGGCAGAAAGGGGCTGGAGTTAAGGCCGGGGTGGGAGGAAAGCAGTTCCCCTAGAGGCGGGGTCTGGGATGAGGCCGACCACAGTTATTCCTGGATTATGACTCAAAGCACACAAAAAAGAAGCATCTATTACCTCCAAAGTAGTGCTAGCTCTGTAGTGCTGAATGGAGAGGTGAGGTATTGCAGCTGTTATCTTTTGAACTAACTGCTATTGCACGTCCCATGACCAGCCGTGGCAGGGTTTTTGTTCCCATGAATGAATGGGCTATAAATCTGTCGGAGTTGACACTAGCAGCAGTACTAGAGGGTGTAAAGGGAAAATGTGCAGAAGAATCTGTGGTCTTTGCTTGCCTGGAAAATGAGTTCAATAAAATGGAGGTGATCAGTGCTTATTTATAGGGCAAACTGATACATCCAGCATTGGCCGTCAGAATCTAACTTAGTGCTTTCTCGTTTACACTCACTCTGTAAAGCACATCCCCACACCCGGGGCAGCTCGTGCAGCTGTGAGCAGTTGCCGCTGCGGCAGAAGAAAGAGAGACACTTGCAGATAAAGGTGTGTTTCTCTCTCTGCTTCTAAGGATTAGGAGCCTTTGGAGGTACCTGGCTGGAGGGGTTTAGTTTTGAGGTTTGTAACAAACAGGAAAACACAACGTTGTAAACAATTCTTTATTTACATTTCAGTTTTGAGGGTGAATGACAGGAAATGGGATAAAATTAATTGCCATTTTTCAGGCCTCTGGAACAGTAAATTCCAGCAACCATAAATTTGGAGCTGGCTTAAGTACGGAAAACAATTTATTGCTAATTTTTCCCTTAATTGCATTCCCCAAGAAGAAGGTTTGGTGCTTATTGGTGGAATTATTATATAAAAATTATTCGTTAGAAAGCACAATGAACTGTAAATCAGAAGCTTACCTGAAACAGGGTCAGGGTTCTTTATGATTCATCCTCCCCCCACCCAGGCTGTCTCTAGCAAGGTCCTCTGCAAGTAAAAGGATCAGAGAAAATGTGCTCACTGTCCCCTACCCCTCCTCCACGACACTGCACAGAGATTAAGTGTTGATTCAATAAGATGTCTCACCTTCTGGAAGTGATAGTGTGAGTCACGTGTGGAAAGAGAGCAGAGGGGACATAATGGAATGATCACCGCATGGCCTCCCTGCCTCATTTAATTTGTTTTGAGGCTTCTGGTCATGTCAGGCTAACTGCAGTTGAGGCCAGCTGACAGCCTGACCCTGTTGGTGGAGGAAGTTGCCAGATAGTGGCATTGTGTCAGCAACTGCTGGGATGAAGTAAAAATCTGTTCCCGTTACACTTGGATGCTGAGAGCCATGTTCCAGGGTCAGCTTCCTCTGGCAAGAAGGGCTTGCTGGGACTGGGGCCCTAAAAGCTGGTTCCAGCCTTGGGTAAGAGAAGAGGTGCTGTGGGTTCCCATACTGCAGGTGATTTGTTATGTCTGGAAGGAAGGCTGGGCTCGAGTGGGGATGGTGAAAGGATGTCTTCCTGTACCTGCTGTCTGTGTTCCTTCAGGCTTAGAGGAGACCATTGGTGGGAACTCACCTGCTTGGATCGGCCTCCTTGGCATTTTGCAGAAAAAGAGAGGATGATTGATTTGCCTGATCAAACCAGCCAGGGCCAGAGCCTGTGCCCATCTGGGAGCTCCTGGGGGCTGAAATTGCAATTTTAATAGCTATTTGGGGAAGAGCCCATGGGTGCTAAGAGAGTTTATGGCCGTGCATTGTGGATGGTAAGGTTGGTAGGGGAAAGAGCAGAAACAGTTCCATGGAGTCTCTTCTCTGTCTTCCTCATCTCAGAGCAGTGGTGGCTGTGACGGTGGGAGGACCTTATTGCTGACTGGTGCAGGGCTGTTCTGCCATCCAGGACAGTGCACCCTCCACTGCCGGCCGGGGGAGGAATGGAGGAGGAGTGGGAGGGAAGGGTGTGACATCTGGGGCTCTGAGAGTCCCCAGGGACCTGGTAGGATAGAGCAAGCACACACTTTACGTGACATGAAACATTCTCACGGGACTCGGGGTAGGATCCAAAGTCAGTGTGCAGGGTATTAGAGAAAAGCCAGAAGCCCTTGCAAACCTGCTGGGAAGGTCCTGCATTAGGCAAGGACCCAAAGTCCAACATACTCCATTCTACTCTAGAGTTGGAGCAGACTGTGGTATCTCTGTCCAACATGGAATCACACTCGGTTTGGTGACATGATCAGACCACCCAGGGCCTCAGAAGAGCTGAGACCCCAGATGAGGGACCAGCAGATTTCACCTGAAGCAGAGGCTCACAGATGGGACAGGGGCGGCAGCATCATCGCCACTCTGTCTTAGGTAAATTAAATGTGCATAGACCGAGTCTCCTACAGCCAACTCCCTAGCAGGACCGAGGAGAATTTCTGTCACCTTTTACTTCCTTCTGTCCCCCTTCCACCTCTGCCCTCCTGTTCCTCAAGGGAAGCATGGCACCTTGTCTGGGACTTGTTGGTACAAGCAAAGTGGTCGGAGTGAGGGTAACTGAGGGCAAACAACCAAAGTAAAGAACTGAGCCCATAGACTGTGGCTGAAGAGGAGGGAGGAGATGTAAGAACAAGTTCATGCAGAGCTGGGACAACGTGCAGTTTGCGAGAAGTCATTGCGACAGTGAGTGCGGTGGGGGTTTGGAGCAGGTGGAGGCTGAGCGAAACATTGCTTTCTGAATATAGGACTAATGCAAATTTATTTTTCAACATTTCAAAATACAGAGAAGTTTCAAGAAGAAAACAAAAACTGCCTGTAATCCTACTATCCAGAGATAAATATTGTTAAATATTTTATGCATTTCTTTACAGGCCCATGGGCATTTAGACATATTATCTTTTCAAAATTGGGATTCTAGTACATAGTTTTTATATCCTATTCCCTTCCTTCCCCCCTTAACATATTTTAAACACTTTCATGTCCTTGAAGGCTTTTATGAACTTTTTTTGTTTAATTTTAAGAATTCATAGAATTGTATTTTATGAATGTATCATATTGTTTAATCGTTTCCTTCTTGGTACACATTCAGTTGTCTCTAATTTTTCGACATTACCAGTAAAGGGGTGGCAAATAGTCTTTTACATTAATCATTGGGTGCCCCTCTGGCTATTTCCTTAAGGTAAATTCATAGAACAGGAAGTCCTATATTGCGAGGCCACTTTATTTTGAAATTTATCCCCCAGGAAGGTTGGCCCTGTGAGCCATGGGGGAGAGCGGCAGCCTTTATTTCCAAGCAGGAGATAGTCTTTACAAAGCTGCCTGTTTGATAGATAAAAGTATTGAAAATTGCAATTTCTTTTATAACTGAGGTTGAGTAAATTTTCATGTCTCTTGTGTATGTACATTTCTTCTCCTGTGAATTGTTTGATAATTTGCCCATTTTTCTCTTTGGGATTGACTTTTTAAAAGAGCTCTTTACAGCATGAAGATATCAACTGTTTCATAGTTAATCTTCTATCTTCTAATGGGGCTGAAAAAAGAGACAGAGAGGGTTGGCGTTTGAGCCAGGCGTTGAAGAACTGTGAGCATGTTGGTGGTCGGGTCTTGTATCAACCCAAAAGGCACCTACCTACTTAGGTAAGTCATATGGAACTACACTTGATCTTAGCCAAAAGGCCGAGAAGCGATAGGTAAGTCATGTGGAAAAACACTCTTAGGGAAACCACAATATCACTTTGTACATTCAAGAAAATAAGTTGAGTGAGCAAGGGCAAATTATTTTTCGTCTTGATCTCTGCTGAAAATAACATGTAAGTAACCATAAATACTTGCTTATGAAAGGTGGTACACTGACAACCTTCATGGAGAGGTTCTTCATTAAACAAACAAGACAACTCGGTTTCATTTTGGGATTTTCTTTGCTGGACAATCACAGAGGGCTGGGAAAAAAATATAACAAGGCTTGAGGGGAACATCTAGTATTTCATTGCTTTGCTGTGTGTGTGTTTGAATGTTTGATAGTGTGAGACCCCAGAGCCCAACGAGCTGCACGTTTTATGGGGAGGTTGTGAGCAGATCTGGTCTTAAGCACCCCAGTACCCCTTTTCTACGGTGGCTGCCTTGAGTTTTTAGTGTTTACACACACATGGGATTAGAAAATGCTTCACTGGCGGGTTCTGAATTTGGGCCGGCTCCGACTGGCTCTGTGGTCGGCTGTGAATGATCACTATCCTCATTTCAGAGGGTGTTGGCAAGGCTGATAATGCAATTAACATCTCCCTCTTTGATAAAGAAGGAGCTGAAGACAAGCTGACTTTTGGAACCTGATGATCACTGATAATTAGGGGAAAACCTGTAGGGGAATACATGGGGTTGTTTTCACAATTGCACCTGAATGCACGTGTAGTGAGCCCACCTCTAAAACAACACGAGGACAAGGCAGATCAACGCCCACCAGTCCCATCTCTTTGGGGTTGGGGTGGGCACTTTATTTTTAGCAAATGCATACCGCGAATGTGGCTAGAACCACTGGTGATGTTTCAGGAAATTTATTTAAAATTCAATTTGTACATTGTGACTTTAAGCACTGCTTTTGGGGAAGTGTGTTTTGCATTATGCCATATCAGTTCGGGATTATGGACTCTGAGGGAATATGTATAATTTTTATGCACTATGTTTATTGGCACATTTGTGTTAATAGCCAATAAGATGATATTGCCATCTTAATACTGTGTGAGTCTCTGTGACTCCGTGGTTAATGAGTGGGGCCGCAGAGTACCTGACTGAGGGGGACAAGGAGGCGGGATGGGCTCCAGGGTGTGGGGAATGATGCTGGAAATCCAAATATTGGCTTGGCAGTTTGTGTCCCTGTAAAACAGAAGAGGGAATCTGTAATGCAGAGAGGGAATCTCGGTCTAATCAGGGGACAGAATCACCAAGGAGGCGTTGACATGCTTGTACAGCAAAGTACCTTCCTTTGGAGAGAAAAAAAGAATCCCAAAGATACTTAATTCTCCATTAAACAAAGCCATGTTCTCTTGATTTGCTTACCAGTGACCCTTCTGCTCCCGGGAACTGGAGACCTCGATTTTTACAGTAAATTTATGGCTGCTTCTGGACAGCTGACCCTCCAACTTCACTTGAGCTCCTCACTGTGGGTTGTGTGTGATGATTTTCCAAGGTATAGCTCTCACGTTGACTCATTCACAGAAATCTCACCAAGAAACAGTGCAGTATAATATACATGCATATGTGTATGTGTGTGTATATATATATACTGAGTGCAAACATCACATTTGTCCAAACCACACTCATTGGAAAATGAAAACAAACAAACAAAAAACCCCTCAAAAACAAAAAACCAGGGAACAGAGCACTTTCTCCTTCAAGAAATGCATATTGGTGACTAGGTTTCTATACCTCCTTAGAGGCAGCCTATAGAGATCTGGGACTGAAGACTAGCCACAGAAGTCATCACCGTTTTGGAAGCCTTGCGATCTGAACCAGAGCAGTTGAGCAGATAAGGGATATTTTGACCTACATTGTCTAGGTCCTGTTGTGATTCCTGTTTGTACCAAGCTATGTGATCTGGTTGTTAAAATGTGGAGAAGTAATTATCCATAGGCAAAGTCTATGAAGACTCATGAAAGAGCAAAGCCCCCTTTTTCCAAGGGGCTTCAGAGTCCCCTTGTCCCTGGGATTCACAACACTCTGTCACCTAGGCCATGTTTGAATCCTTTGCCCCTAGACACTGAACCTATGCAGGTAATACATCTATATTCTTAGTTATCTTTTTTCTTTTTTTATGGCAGCTGACTGGTGTGTTGATCCAAGCCCTTGACTTTGGTGTTATAACACCACACTTTAATCAACTACGCTAACCAGCCTGCTTTTCTTAATGGTCTTTTCATCACCTACAACACAGGTGTAAGACCTCAGCAAAGATTTGTAGATTTGTAGAAGTTGAATTCAGCTGCCTTGGCTTCAGGAGCTGTGTTGCATGTGGGTAGAGGGCTGCCAGGAAATCCCCTTCCTGCAACCTGCAAATCCTACTGGCTGCTCTCCCTCCACAGGGATCCAAGGATAACTACTTTTGCTCTCTAGTTCTCCTCCCAGACCCAAATCAAGATGTGTTTGCCCAAGGCTGTCCCTTCTCTTGTGTGCTGTTGTTGTGTTGGAAAGAAAGCCAATAAGCTACTTCTGCAGAAGGTGATTTCACCCCTCCCAGGGATAATCTGCATCTTAATAAAGGAGCCTTGAAGACCAAGCTGTTTTCAGCCATGGAGAGGGGCAGGTAATGGTGACAGTTTGGGCAGCAAGTGTGGATTTAGAATGATATTTTGTAAATCCACTCACATCCCAAGATTGTAAAAATGTTCATCTAATTTTCACCTGGGGTTTTATGGTTTTATTTTTTCACATCTAAATCTTGAATCTTCCTGGGATTTCGTTCTTTCTTTTCTTTTTCCTTTCCTTTTCTTTTCTTCCTCTTCCTCTTCTTTTTTTCTTAAATGATGGTGATAAGTGCCATTACCCATACGTGATTTGGGTAAGAGATGCGTTTTAGTTTTTCCAAATGGCTGGTCCGTGGTGATGTTATTGTTGGTCCTGCTGGACTGTGAAGTTCACAGTTCCCACCTCGGTGATCACCTCTTTCTCTGTTGCTGACAGAGAAGCTGAGATTTGTTAAATAAAACAGATAAGGCTATCGATTTGGACTGAGCTCCTGCACTAGGCCCCAACAGCCCAAATCAAAATGGAGTGAGTCATGTTAAAGTCCTACACCACCAAGCTGAAACTAAGTTGTTTCTCTGACCTTCTGAGAAATCAGAAGAGAGAGAGGGAGAGAGATACTAGCCAAACTCCCAAAGAGGCCAGTGTTAGCTGGCATAATAAGGAAGTCCCCTCTGCTTTAACCTTTATAAGGAAAGTAACTTTGAGATGATGACCAATCCTCTTTTTGTTCCTTGTTTTGCTTTCTTCTGCCTTTTTTCTGTCTATAAATACTGCCCACGTTGCAGAGCGGACTTCTCCGAACCTCTTCTGGTTCTGAGGGCTGTCTGATTTGTGAATTGTTCTTTGCTAAAAATAAAATGTTAAATTTATCTTGTCTAAACCTTTTCTTTTATCAGATTCAAAGAAACAATCCCAGTTAGGAGAATGTGCTTTGGAGCCAGTGAGGTCTGGGTTTGAATCCAAGCTCTGCTACTAACCAGCTGTGCAGGTGGGATGACTTACCTGCCCTCTCTGAGCCTTGGCCTCCTCACCCAAGAAACGTGGACAATGCCCCCTCACTGGCTGGGGGGGGGGCTTAAGTGAGATAAAGGGTGCAGAGCGGGCACTGTGGTACCTGCTGGAGGTGAGCTCTTAGTGGGCGCTAGTTGCTGCTGTGGTCACATGGCCCTTTGTATTTTCACTCATTCATTTGTCCATGGTGCCCACATTGCCATCATCCTCAGTCTCATGACCTGGCCTCATTATCTCCTCCAGATTGGCTCTTCTTCCCCATGCTGATGCCAACCACTCAGGCAGCCAGGGAAGAAAATAAATTGAGAGGGCACCCCTGTCCCACCTGCCATTTCCAGTCGGTCACGGAGGCACCAGTGAGTGCCTAGAAGCGGGCTTTAGCTACTCCAGCCTTCCCTTCTCCAACTTTGGGACCAACTGCTTCCCATGCATGTGCTGGGTTCCGGCTGCCCCAGACATTCCCACTTGCCACCTGAACCTGCCATCTCAATCTACCTGCTCATTTCACCTCAATGCCTTTGCCACCTTCTGTGTCTGTTAAGTGCCAGGGCTTGTAGTGCTGCCTCCTCCAAGAAGCCTTCCTCATCTGCCTCCTCTCCTTCCCCACGCTTTGTTTCTGCTTCTGCTGTGGCTCTCCTGATTGCCTTCACCAGCTGCGTGCAGGGTCCTTCCAGGTGGGGCAGGGCCGGACACTCCTCACACCTGAGCTCAGTGCCTGCAATAAGGGTGTATTAGTTGTAATAGTGATAATAATGAAAACTACCATTTTTCTGAGGGCCTTAAGGCTATAGCAGAGTCAAGATTCCAACCTGGCACTGGTTCCTTTAAAACCTGACCATGGTAGTGTCACTGGGTGTGGGCTCTCAGTGCAGTGACTGTCGTGGGGAAGACGAATAACTATTGTGCTACTTACAACCATCCATTTACTGCCCAGCTGATGTCCAGGCACTGTGCTAGGCATGTTCCGTGAAGTAGCCACTTTTGTCCTCATTGTATAGATGGGACATACAGGCCATGACACAGGGAATGGAAGGAGAGGTTGGAAGATGGGAACAGAGACTATCACACCTCCCTGCAGATCTCATGTTTCGCAGAGTAATTGGACACAGATGACTTTGTGTCTTCCACTCAGCTCTCCCAGGTATTCCCCAGCCCTGTCTGGCTGTGACTGCTGGTGCTTAGGGTCCGGAGCTGGGATGGCCAGAAGGAGAGGTGGAAGGTGAGATGTCACCGGGCACTTTACCTGTCCCCACAGGCAGCCTTACTTTTGTAGACACTCCAAATTTCCCCCTTTAAAAAAATTTCCAATTTAATAACTGTACTTAGGTGTTTTTTAGACCCCATAGTGTTTGCAACAACCGTTATGGCTCTATTATGATAATACAAGAAAGTTACATTATGAAATAAATGCATTTTAAGGTTTTTCCCTGGCAACATAATGTAAGGATCATTCTGCATGTTGGTACTAAAGAATCAAAAACAGTTTAGTGAGTGGATGTGAACACTGTTTCTTGTCATCCAGTTAATGGATCTACTGTAGTATTTGTGTTCCTTCCAGCCCTGCTGCCGTACATCAATGAAAAATTATGTTTTTTTCCCCAGTGCTACAACACCCGTCATCTTTATAGTCAACGCATTCCCCTTCAAGTCGTGCGGTGTAAAATGCCTACCATTTCTCGGCCCCTTTCCCTCCCCGTCATTTACCTGGTTCTCGGCAATGGAGGGTCAGAGCTTCCACTTATTAATGTTCTGTGTAATAGAAATCAGCGTGTCCGTGCTACTCACGTGGAAGCCCGAGCAAATAGCGGCTGTTAGTGTGCAAAGGGCAGACAGCAAGCCTAGCTTTATTTTTTAACCCTCTTTGTTTACTGGATCTCTGCAGTCAATCACAACCCCTCTTTGCATTTAAAGCAAGCCTGCTTGCTTCCTGCAAACAGCCACCAGCTGAGGACACACTTGCAGTTAAGACTGGGGGAACCAGGATGCTGGTCTCATTTCAAAGGGATTCAAAGACACCTGGCCTCGCCTCTCTGAAAATTTTACTCCCCAGTTAGCAAAGTTTTACTGGCTTCAAGGTGGCCTGGTGCGGCCCATCATTCGAAGGAGAATTAGCCAGGGTCACACAATTTTGGGTTACCAGGAGGTGGGGCTTGCTATGGCTAAGTATTACCCCAGTGATCCTCTAGAATCTTCCTTATTGCCATGTGGCCATGATCTACCCAGGGTTGCAAACCAGACACCTGCAGGGGCCAGGCAGGTAGGTGACATCAGTGGAATGGGTTAGAAAGGGCTGCTGCTGCCCTGCCCCAGTCAGTGTGGCCAGGTGGGGACAAGCCAATATGGTCTGATCTCCATTGTTTACATTGAACTGGCAGTACAGACTTTAAAAAATGTAAAACCCGATTTTTAAATGTTGAATACTTCAGAAAGTTTGTGGAAAAATAGAATTGAAAGATAGTACAAATTTTTCCATGAACTTTATGAAGTACCCTCATAGAGGGAAAAATAATTTGTGTATGCTGAGCCAAGCTGGGCCAGGGACAGACTGCTGCTCTCCACTCTCTGGCCCCTGCCACCTTCCGGACTGGCTGTGTGAACTCAGAAATGGCCTCAGGGAGGGGGTGGGGGTGAAACCGTCTGGGTGCTGTCTCATCCGGCCTTCCATGAGTGGGTTCTCATGGGACTTGGAGCACCTAGGTTGAGCAACATGAAACATCCCAGTTGCCACTCCGATGGAGTGGCCCTATTCCCATGACAGCAGTGCCACCTGGGAGGATGAGCAGGTCCTACCTAACTTTCCCATGCCTCCATGCTAACATAATGCCAAATGGTGGCTTCCCAGACCCACGCTTTACTGGGGACCTCTGTGGCACATCAGAGCCTGGCTGAGCACCAGGCAAGAGATATTCAGAAGTTCAGAAAGGAGGAATTTGGGGAATCTCACCTGACATTCCTGAAGCAATGCTGCTGGGCGGGTGTGGGGCCTGTGACTGGTTTCTTGTTCTTGTTGGACTACTGGCTTTCCTTCCCCATTCTATGCCGAGACCCTGAAGGCAGGAGCCAGGGCTTGCTCTGTTGTTCCTCCTTGCTCGGTAGTGTGTTACCCTTGGCTCTGCACCAGCAGACATTCGATGGAAACAGCTACTTTCCTAGGGAGGTTGTGAGCTGATGAGCTGCAGGCCTTAGACAGAAAGAGAGAGAGAGGATCAAAGAGACCAGCCCTCCCCGAGTATGCTGGCAGCTCATTTCCAAGGTGAAGGTGACCTATGTCCGTGGAAAGGAGGTGGGGTGGAGACCTCAGCATTCAGGGTCCTGAGAAAAACCCACTGAACAACCATCCCATTTGATTCGCGGGGCTGCAGGCAGCAAACACAACCTATTTGCAAAGCAATGTCCTCCTACAGGGAGATGGCTGTACCATGCAGGCACAGTGGCTCCTGGGCTCACCAATAGTCATCTTGGGGGCTGTCTGGTGTTACCGCTTGGGTGCTGCAAAGTAGGATTTGGCTGCTCTGTCAACTTTCTTGGAGTTGACTTAGATGAGAGGGCCTGTGGGCCCTGGAATTAAGGCTGACGGGCTTCTGAGGAACGATGGCTGCTACCTGGAGGTTCATGTGGATGCTGGAGAGGCAGGGCTGGGCCTGTGTGGGCAGTGGGGGCTGCGGGGCAGAGCAGTCTAATGCTGAGCTCACTGTATGCTCTGTCCCGAGCTGCTCATGTCCCAGCAAAGTCCCGATGGAGTCCCAGAGCGAGGCAGCCTGTCCCATTTCCTTGGCCCCTGCTTCCAAAGGTGACAGAAGTGGCTGGGCAGCTGGGGTGTGGTGATTGGTTGTCTGGGTTCTGCGTGGGTGTCAACCCTCAGCCACTGATGACAGCATGGGGACCTGGCCTAATGACTTTCTCCGGAACACTGAGCAGCACAGCTCCCAGAGCGATCGGGGTAGACTCACAGACTAGTTCTTCATATCGAGAGCCATTGGACTCTGGGGACTAACTAGGGCACTGGATGATAGTGCTGCAGGGCCGGTGCTCAAGCCAGGTGCTTTTCCACTCAGGCTTCCTTGGAATTAGGTGGGATTCCTTAGAAACGGTTGTCATCTTCCTCCCCATATACCTTTCTCTGCTTCAGCCTCCCTCTTGGGAGGCCCCTTCCTGCCTGCTGAATCCCCTTCTCTCTAGCCCATTCTTGGAACTTTGTGGACTCAGCTCTAATAGGACAGGAATCAAGGAGGAAGGGCCCATCCTTCATTTCTGTCTCCTCAGTTTCCTGCAGGGCCTGGCCTGCTCTGCTCAAGGATATTGTATTTCTACCCAAATGGTGGCAGTAGAGAGGGCAGGGGATGGGCCAGCCTTCATAAAACTGTCAGAGGCCAGTGGGACTGTGGGTGGGCACCATCGTCAGTCACTGTAGCATTTGCTTATAGGAACTGAAGAGGACAAACTTCTGCCCCCACACGCTGCCCTGCCCATGGGTGAACACTGGGCCACAGACATTGGAAGTTCAGTAAGGAGGGGTTTGGGGAATCTCACCCAACATTCTGCACATCCCCAGAATTCCTGAGGAAGAGATGCTCCTGAGCAAGGGGTCTTTGGTTTGATGTCTCGTCCTTGCTCGACTGTGTGCTCTTAAGGCCCATGGTAGCTGCACCCTCTTCCCCTGCTATATTCTGAGATCCTAAAAAACAGGCCTGGAGACTTTAGCTTTGTTTTCCTGTCACTCTCTGATTTTCTCCTCCTTCCTTTCTATTCCTCACCTGACCGCACTCCCACCCTCATCATCCGCACTTGTCATCCTTAGTTGGAAACAGAGGCGACAGATGCTCTTTCTTCCCTGGCAGTGCGGACATGTGATGTGGCCCTGGAGGAGGACGCGGTGTCCAGGTGATGCTGCAGGGAGCCTCAGGGCAGGAGAGAAGGGGAGCGGCCCCCACACCTGGAGTGACCTCTGAGGGCCCTGCACGGGTGGAGATCTGCCGTCTGTCCTTGAAGAGTTGCATGTCGCATGCCTGGCTGGCCCAGCCCGGCCCCTCGGTCTTGCTTTTCCAGACTGGAGATGTCTCTTGCCCCCTAGAGGCCCTGCTCAGCTGAGCGAGGCCATGGTCGGTGCCACTTTGTGTCTCTGCATCATCTCCTGGACATGGGGTGAGCTGCCTTTCTGGAAAAGCTTGAGCTGAGTGAAAAACTCCATTCTTGGTGGTTTTTCTGCTGAGGCTTCCTCCAAGCCAGGGAAGAAGCCTCCCAAAGAGGGAAGACCTCAGCATGAGGGAGACATAGGGCCCTCTCCACGCCCACATAGAAAATCAAGGCATCCCTGCAGAGGGCCCTTCCAAAGAGAACAGGACTTTGGGTCACTCAGCGTGGCGTGAGCTCAGCTGTACTCACTGACTCAGGTGGTCTAGAGTGGTGGTTTTGTCCCACCATGGCCTTGAGACTTCCAGGGAGTGGCGTTACGATGTTTGTCTTGGGAAGTTGGGGGGCTGAGGTTCTTGTTTATACCAGACAGTAAGTTTCTTTCCTTTCAGGAGATCCGTTATTTGAGGATTGTCTCTGTGGATCCATGGCAAATTCTTCATCCTCTCTGGACCTCTGTGTCTCCTCTTGTTCCATCAGGATGAGAAAGCTCCCTGACTCTATGGGTGGAGTATGAGGTCATACTTTTATGCTTTGTGGAGGAAAGTGAAACCCACAGTGCTGCCCATCATCAGGATGCCATCACTGTGGACTCACGGCCGTGGGACTGGTGCACTCTTGAGTTCTCATCTTACTTGGTTTAGATCCATCCATCCATCCATCCATCCATCCATCCATCCATCCATCCATCCATCCATCCTCCCAAACACTCACCTACTCATCCATCCATCTGCCCATTCATCATCCATCCACACACCCATCCACCCACTTATGCATCCATTCATTCATCCACCCACCCACCCACCTACACGACCATCCATCCATCCCTCTATTCATCTATTGTTCATAGCCTTAGGCACTATGTCCAGCTACAAAGATTTCTGCAGCTATTTCTCTGCCTCAGAGGGCAGGGCTTATAATGAGTGCTTGTTTTGCCTGGCTCCCTACTTCTTCTGAGTCTTGTAGGATGGAGGAGACATAAAGTTTACTACTTTTTATAGCCCAGGTAAAACATGGTGAGTACTCAGAGAAGGAAGATCTCAATTTTGGCTGGAGTGGTTGGAGAAGGCTTCAGGAGGTGCCATTTAAATGGAGCCTTGAAGTCTGCTCTGGTGTGGGCACACTGATGGTGTGTGTGTGTGGCTTATTATTTAGTGGAGGCTCAGAGATGGGGGTTGGTGGGTGTCTCTCTTCAGGACCTGCCTTTGAGGGAGAGGCTGGGATTTGACTCCTCTTGCCCCAAGCCATGCCTAGCCTCCCCCGGTGGCCTGTGGGTGTTGTCTGCAGACACATCCCTCACCAGCGCGAGTCTGTACTCGTGGAAGGCAAACAGGCTATGTGGGAGAAGGTCCTGGACAAAGGGGCTGTCAGAGGACAGGATGTCTGTGCCCAGTCCTGGCAGAAACCCAGGTGGGATCTGTTCAGGCCATCAGCCTGACCATTTCCATAGGCTTCAAAGGTGCAGGAACATCAACAAGCAAGAGCCCAGTGGGGGTCGGGAGGTGGGGGGTGGGCAGCCAGAGGGTCAGCTAGAGAATCAGAGGGTTGACCTTCTGGGCCCACCTCTTTTTCCAGCAAGCTTTTGGGTTAGCTGGTGAAACTTGGCCCAACTTAATGAGAGCAGCAAACAAAGTTGTGGGCTGAGTGATTGGTATGCATTGTTTTGTTTCTTTCATTAATTCCTGCTGCCATTTGGGATGCAGGGATGAACAATAGCAGGGGTCTGTACAGATCAATACCAGATTGCTGATAGTGCCTATCTGTTCTTCGAGCAGATTATTTGATAAATGGCATGGTCCATACGTTTTGACAGGTGTTCACCGTACAGCCCAGATCAAACTGGTTTAGTGGAGCCCCATCACAGGAAGCCAAGAGAACAGATAGAATATTTCCTTTTTGGTACAAACCCATATCGAAATTGTTGCTTTTAAGCTATAGAAAATGAATTTCTAGCAAGAGATGGGGGTGGGGGAGGGGAGGGAGAAAATAGGGATCTGGGCTTTACTTCCCCTGTGGCTCAGGTTTTCAGTTGGGTCTTGGTTTGGATCTGGGTTCTATCAGGGGAAAGCATGAAGGGTTTTGTTTTGAAGGCTGGGAAACTGCCGACAGGGTGACTGGTTTACAGGTGGAAATGCTACTGGTCGCCTGGGCCTTCAATGGGCTCCTGAGGAACCCTGGTTGCTGGAGCCACAGGGGAGGCTGGGGAAGCCGAGGGCTGCAGAGGATGATGCCAGCTCTGGATGGGATTTCACGAAAGGACTGAGGGATAGACAGGGTGGGGATGCTAGGTTGGTGCTCCCAGGGCCTCTGACACACATGTGGCTCAGATTCGCAACTGAGCTGCACTGATGTTGGGTGGTGTCACTTCGGTGGCTCTTCATGGACTAGTTATTGGCACCCTCTTTCCATTTCTACTGTGTCCGTCTGACCTGGCCTCCTTTCGTCCTCTGAAGGGTGGACCCAAACTTTGTAATGACCTCTCCTATTGGCCTGTCTGAGAGGTTCAAGCTGCTGCTTGGTCACACCTTTCTTGTTCACTGTGGTCCCAGCACCTGGTATAGGGTCAGCCACATGCAGGGTGCTATGTCAGTATCTGAGGGGGATAGAGGCTTTACCAAAGGGGCCAGCTGGGTCAACAACTGATGTCTGGACAGGAAAAAGGGTGGAAAGTGATGACTTGAAAGGCCAGATCTGATCTGTAGTCCTAGACCCCTGCCTTGGTCCTGGGGAAGCAACTGGACCTCCAAAGCAGTCTTGGGGAATGTGGTGCATTGTGTATTTGGGGTATTATGGAGAACAAAGCAGTCCTCTGGTGTTACAGACTTCAAACCTTCCAGCTGTCCTGTGAAGTGGGCTGAAAATCCCACTTGCCCCATTTAACAGAAGGGAAATTAAGGCTGCAGAAGCGGAGTGACTGCTTCACAGCCACCTAAGATGAGGCTCAGTGAATTAGTCGTTGCTCAGCTTACTTCCGGGATGGACAGTGGCCCGTGGATGGCAGGTGGGGTGCCTGGGATGAACTTTGCCTTCTTAGCTGCTCTGCAATTCACCACCCTGAAAATAAAGGGAAACCTGGAGGCCCCTGTGGCGCCATCCTTCCTGTGCTGTGGAACCCTTCCCCAAGAACATATTGCTGAATGCCAGGCAATTACATGGGGGATGTGACCCTCGTCTCATAGAGAATGTTGGGGAGGCCAGGGCCGTGATATATGGAATGTCAGATGTTATATTTTAGACTTTGCTTTTAAAAATCTCTAACAACCTCCTAAGGAATGATTTGACATCCTTAAGTTCAAGACCGGGCACAAATAAAGCTTATGGCAAAATTAACATAAATCATTAGCATTAATCATGCAAGGTTATTGATAGCCGTATGCAGGCATGTATCACAATCCTGGCCAGGGATTCAGGCTGGGTGATATTTCTTCCAGCTGTCCCGGCCAGCTCTGACACATATGGCGGGGGAGCAGGCTTTCTTTTCTAATTTTCTTCCTCAGCTTGAGCTGTCAGAGATACCCCTCATTCCCACTCCCCTCTCCTCACGCTGGGTTGCCAACTTCATTGCTTCTTTCTCCCTTTCTGCTCTCTCTTTTTTAGAAAGCAATTCCTAGTCTGGGTCAGAATCCATCAACGTCTGTGGCTGTCACCCACCACGTGACTGGTGGAAGCAAAATAGCTGGGTGACAATTAGCGATGGGTGGCCTACATTGATCAGTTTCAATTTGGTAGCCTTCACTTTTACTTACACATTCATCTCTGAAGCTGAGAAACTCTTTTTTTTTTCTGTACCTACTACATGGATGCTGTCATGCTCTTAACTCATGATGAGGTAACATGCTTTCTCACCAGCCCAAGATGCTAGAGGTGGGGGACATTATAAAAATAGAATAAAGCAAGGGACAGTGAATTATCATTAATGTTGTTTTGAAGGTAGATTTCTTATAAGCAGAGCACATTTTATTTTTGTCAAAAAATGAGGAGGAGAAATTCCATTGGTCTGAATATGTCTAGGTCTCTTTAACCACAGCATAAAGTGGTTGCATTAATGGGAATATAGCATAAAGAACAGTGGAGGTGATGGGAAGGCACTCTGTACTGTCAGGCTGACCAGATCACTCTGGAAAGTATGGTGATCAATACAGATTAAGAGGAGGTTAGGTACATAAGACCAAGGCTATGTGAAGAATGAATAGGAAACATTCCATCAAGACACGTGGACACCCAGGTGATAATGATTTCTGGCTTTCCATATTGAAGAACTTCCAGGGAAAGAGGGGACAGTGAGTTCTTGAGTATCCACAAAGGGTGGGAGATTCAGAGGTGTGGATACATGCCCAGAACAAAGGAACACTGGAGTCTTTCAGCACTGACCAAAGATGGCATCACCTCCACGGGAGGTGGAGAGTGAGTTCCCCATCACCAGAAGTATTCAACACAGGCTATGTGGCCACTTGCAGAAGAGGTTGGAGACGAAGTTAAGCATTCAATTAGAGATCAGAGTAGGTGACATTTAAGGTCCTTTCTACCTACACAGAGCTTAACATTCCATGTGCTACCCTGATCCGAATGCTGGAAAGGGAGAAATGACAGTGCAGGCTTCCTTGACTCCTCTTCCCTGCCACCGGGCTGCAGCCTCAGCTGAGGATATTGAGTTTCCCTACCACATCTTTCTTCTTCTCCATTTTGTAAGCCTTCCTCCTTTAACATGGTAGGTAGCCTCATAGTATGTGATCCCTCTATGAAGAACTTGGGTGGGGGGCATTTTAAACATTTTATCACATGCCCCCAGCAGAATCCCAGAGAAGCTAGTGAGCCTGCTGGTCAGGGGACAGTTAATGAGCAACAGGCTTGGACAGTTCAATGCAGGGGTCTTTTACAAGTATTAAAGATTAAAACTGTCTGGGATTTGATGAATAAGAAAAGAGGCCAGCCACAAACAACAGGTCTAGGGGTGTATATGGACGTTTGAGATTGTGTGTGGTGTAGTCCTGGATGGCCATCAGCCCCGGCCGCTAGCTGTCAGGAAGCTGTGAGCTCCCTGCTCTCTGTATCAACACAGCTGCCTTTTTCCTGTTGCTATCAGCTCCTATCCAGCATTTGCTTTGAGTCCACTTGTCTTTATGTGTGTTGGAGAGAGGGGATGGAAACGTTGCTCTATACTCTAGGACACAGGATTTCAGACAGAACCTCTCTATTCTGGAAACTCCAGATGTCAATCAAACCAGTCAACTCTTGCCAAATTAAATAAGAGGGAAAACTTTTTGGCCTTTGTAAAATAGAGTTCCAAGTCAGTTCTGCTTCAGGTGAGGCTTCATCTAGCAGATTCAAGTAGAGCTCTCTTGGTGTTAGTTTCATCATCAGCTTCCACGTTATTAACCCCCCCCCCCATAGCTCTAAGTCTTTCATGAATGTATGTGTTTCTGTCCATTGCAATCTTTGTATCTATATGCAATCATCAAGTATGTGGCCGGAATTGGGTCACTAATTCCTGTGGCCAAGGTAAAGGCATATATCGATGGATGACAACCAGCATCTAGCTTTGGTGCTGCGTGTGAAGTCAACCCCACTCAAACTTCATGACTGAGAGTGGATGGGGGATCCTTTGCCAAAGGAAATTTTAGAATACTATTTTACCAAAAACCAGCCGATGGCAGCAGGATGGAAAAACTAAAACGCTTCAACCTGAAAGTGTTGAGTTCTTGGAAGATGGTTCCCTACCAGGAAATTTTTCTTCTCAGGTTTCTTGGTGGATCTTGCCATCTTTTATATTTTGTTTGCCCTTTTTCATCCAGAGTTCAGACCTTAAGCCATCTTCATTTTCTGAGAAAAATTAAAGGGGATGAATGCAGTTGAGAGAGAGCCACTCTCCTGGTTCACACCTGGTGTGGGTCACCATTTTGGAAGCGCAGGAGGAACCAAAGCTCCACCTTGCATTGGTAATAAATCCTTAAGACACTCCTCTGGAATGGGGCTTGCCTTGCATGAGACCAGCAATGCTTTCACCGGGTACACACAAGGTGCTCCCAGACTCACAGAACGTAAGCGTACAGGTCAGCATGATTTCATCTCGACCACTAGAGAGTTTGCCCAGAAGCTTGGTCTACCTCTCCTAGAAATGCCCACCACTCCCCAGTGTTCACAGGCAGCCATGCAGGCGATCCTAATGACTGGGAGTGGCATCGCCGACAAGCATGAATAGATCCCTTAATTTCATGGTTTAAAAATACGTTAGTTGACCTCAGTATAATTCCTATATTTTAGTCATTTGTGTGTCATGACTCAGTACTCATTCATTAAATATAGTGCTTTTCAAATGAGGAACGGAGATGAAAATTTTTCTTAACGATGACAAGTGATATAATTTAGTTTTATTTCTATCGTATCATGGTGCCCGTGAGCCTGGCTGTGGCTGAGGATCTGTCTGTGGCGCCATTGTTAGCTTCGCTCGGGGAAGGGCTCCTTTGGACACGTCCCTCTGGCTGATTCTGGTCGTATGCGTCTGAGCTGACCCCACTTCGATCCTTGGTTCTGCTTGGTTCTTAGCTGTTCAGCTCCATCAAAGGATCATCTCAATGAAGACACATCTGCTTCGAGGTGGGAGGTGAGGTGGGGGCAGGATGAGGGGGACGGATGCAGTTCAGAATCTTGGGTGTAGTGGCTCTGATGGAGCTGGGTGGAGGGGCTGGAGCTGAGCCTGAGGATGGGCAAGACCCTCTTTTCCTCAATGGCTGTCTTCCTCAGCTCGCTGCATTGAATGCTACTCACAGTGTGGGAGGCAGTGACTTGTGCTGAGCTTTCAGCAGGAGCTCTCTGAACGGGCATTAAAAAGCCTCCCTGTTTTTTACAATACACTGAACATGAAGTTCTCATTTTGAGAACTGAAAAATAACCCCTCCCCCTCCCAACAGCTACCCAAACAGCTCTTCCCAAGTCTGGGATACAGGCACACCCTGTAGTAACCAGTGGTCCTGTCCGCAGGACTCTCTCTATCAAGCCCCACTCGTTCCCTTTTGTTAGTTTATCTTCTTTGTGGGGTGAGGGTTCAATGCCACTTTATTGTAGATGTCTTATTCTATGTTAATCTAAAGGGATATTAAAACCATTATACTTGATTGGCACAGAATGCTTGGTAGAGAGTAGGAGGGGTGGAATCTGCACATTTGGCATTAAGCTCTTAGATTTTAATTTTTAATGAACACATTTTAAAGACAACGATCTTTTGCATTTCCACCCTACCAACGAAGTCAAATGCCAACCAGCCCCGAACTTGTAAGGGGCTCTGGGTTTTAATCATTGAGGCAATACTGGCAACAAACATTGATTATTACTTAACTTAAAAAAAAAATCCTGGTCCTACTATGCACCTATTACTGGAGAGAGCCTTCTCCACGCCCGGAGAAGCCAGATGATATTGACCGCCTCACGTTGGCTATTCCTGGGATTCCAAATAGGGCTCTGGGGCAATTCGGAAATGAAAGTGGATGCAGATAGTTTGTTGGAGGGGCCTGCAACAGCACAGGGAAACCTGGGCTGGGAGTTGGACTGCCTAGCTTTGCATCCAGGCATTTTCTCTAAGTTCTTCCTGCTGACTGTGTCAGTTTTCCCATCTGTGAAATGGTCTAGATGGTCTTCGTTGTCCCCTTTATCCCAATAATCTACAATTTTCTTTGTTTCGACTGCTTTTTGGAACCAGCAGCAAGTGTTTCTAGAATGTGGGCTGTGTGTCCAGGCCATGAGCCTTGGGGATGGGATGGGGAGAGGAGGGAGGTACTGAGGCTTAGTCCTTGTCTTTCTGGAGCTTCTGCTGAGTGGTTCATGTGACAGGTCCAAGTGGAGCTCGGTGAGGACTCCCTTAGCCCAGCTTCACAGAGGCCAAGGGATTTGATCGGGGCCCCTAACAGTGCTAGAAACTAAAGTAGAAACTTTGCATCAAGGCATTTTATGTCCATAGGGAGATGGTGTGGTTGGTCATAGAGGGTGATGGAGAGGGGCTCTCCAGGCGGTTCACAGTTGCTGGTTGGGAAGCAAAGACACAGGACATTAGTCGGAGTCACTCCCTTTCTGTTTCCCTTGTCCTGTGACCTCACATGGGACACTGTCATCCCCTTGAGCTCTGGAGCAGGGCCTTCACCCCCTGTGTTGGGAATGGGGGTCTGCAGAATGGGGTGAGAGGAAGAGGCTTCTCCCTCTCCAAGCCCAGCTCTCTCTGGCCATCCTGGGCCTGGAGTGACCCTGGCTACACTCAGCTGAATTTGAGACTTGAAAAGTAAGCTAGTGTCCTTGCATGTGGGGTTCCAGGAAGGGCTTGTGAGCGAGTTGTTCTCTAGCGCTGGGGCTTTGGATCTCCTCCTTATCCTCTGTGTACACTGTCTGCACTCTTCCTGGATCTCACAGCTTACAGCAGAGCTGAACAGAGTTTCTATGACTGTCCTGGGCTGCATTTAAAAAACCAGGGCACACTGGGGTCTGTGTTGGTGTCCATGGCAGGGCACCTCTATTCTCTTCCATCGCCCATCAAAAAGTCCAGAGACTCAGAACATAAGGACCTCTGAAGTCTTTGTTTCAGCTTCAAGAGTGAAAAATGTACTGACACTTTTCTTTTCCCCTCTGTCCCCTTTTGGGGGGCCTATGACACAGGTTGTGTGGAGTAGTGATTAGAGTATAGATTTGGGAGTTTGGGGCCCAACAGGAAGTAGATGGCATGTTCAAAGCTCAAAGTGTGCAAATCGAGCAGAGTTTAAAGAAAGGACCATTCGCAAAGGAGCAGGTGGGATTTAGGAGTCCATAGGTGTTGGGGTGCAGTGCAGGGGGAGACATGAGTGTTGGGAGAAAGAGCAGCCTGGATCCTGGAGACAGAGAAGGCTGCATAGAGAGAGACACTGGCAGGTAGCACCCCTGCCCCCAGGAGGGAGCTGGGAGAGTAAATACCTCTGCTCCCGCTCCCTCTCCTTCCCGCACGGAGGGAGAATTCAGACAGGCACAAAACTCCAAGCCTACAGCTGACTTGGACAAATCATTCACCCTCTGTGTGTCTTAGTTTTCTTATTTGTAAAGTGGGAAATGATAGTTCCCATCTCAGAGTTGTAAAAATGCCGGCAAATCCCTGAAACATACAGTAAGGAGTTTCTATTTCTTTAGGGGGACCTGAGTTCTGTGCCACACACTGTGCTTTGAGAGTCCTCATATGAGGCTGCGGGTGAGTGTCAAGGTCTGTGTTTGAATGCAGGCACCTTGATAGCCCAGAATTTGCTCTTACCTCCTACTCTTTACTTTCTGGCCTTGGGAATGGCTTTGGAAATGGTTTGTGGATTGTGATGGTGGTGCCTTGTCAACAAGGAGTGTGAACTACTGTGGCTTTGGAAATGATTTGTGGAGTGTGATGATGGTGCCTTGTCAGTGAGGTGTGCATGCAATTTGGGGACCCCATCTGAAGATCCAAGGTAGCTGCGTTATTGTGCCATGGGGAGGCTGGGGCAGTATCTCATATAGGTCTGTGTTAGGTGGGAGCTGCCTTGTGGAGCCTGTTCTTTCAGGGAGGCAGGGGATGCGGGAGAAGTGGTGACACTCAGCTGTTGGGAATACATGGTCTCCTTAACTGGGATGTTGAGGTCTTCAGCTCTCCCTTGGCTTCTTGTGCATGAATAGGGGGCACCTTGCAGGACAAGCCCCTGACCGTCACAGTGGTCCCAGGCACAGAGCCACCCAATGCCTGGCCACACAGACTCAGAGTCCAGGCCTCTCTCGAGAAAGGAAGTTTCACTACTCAGGGACGGGGTGCATCCTTCAGTGGGGCAGGCTCACATTCACCTTGGTGACTAGGGACCAGAAACTCCCCAGACCAGCATGAAGGGAGCTGGCTGCTGGATTTGTTTGGGCGATGAGTTGTACCCTTTATTTATGTTTTCCTGAAAAACCACCAATGTGTTTTGATGATTTCCAAAGAGTTTAAAAACAATATACTTAATTGCTATGAGTAATTTCAGAGCTCATTAATGTAATAAATCTCTGGAGAGCAATATTCTTAGTTAATGATCAGCATAAAATCAGAGAGTCTCTCAGAGTAAATGGAAGCTCCTGCTCATTCTGCACTGGAGACAGAAGGGTGGACATAGCAGACAGACGGAGCCTGCTTGCCAGATGACAGACATCCATGACTGTTTGGCTGACTGGTCTTGCCTTGGGGCTGGGCAGGAATGCATGTTGTCACCTGAATGCAGGCTCACTGGCCTCATCCTCGAAGGTTTTGTGGTCTTGGGACTTCGGAACTCCAGCTTGGTGAATTTTGTTTGAAATCAGAAAAGAAGAATTGCCTATAAGGCATGGGGCAGTTCCTGGGAGCCCTCACTGAGTGCTTTAGGGAGCCTCAAGCTGCCCTACAGATCCTTAAGCCAAAACAGAATTCCTGTTTCCTGAAATCTCTAATGCATTCATCCCAAGGCTTCCCCATGTCAGTAAAAGTTGTCTCATCTGCCCAATTACTGAAGCCAAATCTAGGACCTTCCATGGAAGACCGATTGCATAAGTGGTCTGAGTCCTTCCCATTTTCCTTCTTTCTTTGCAGTGCCACCTGCTCTGCCTCTGGAGTCCCTCCAGTGACTTTCTCTGGACAAAGGGCTGTTAACAAACAAGCAGAAACAGAGGCATGAAAAATGCTTTGGGATTGGGCTTGTCTGCTCTTCCACCTTGGCCTTCACTGTAAGAACATGCTTGGAGGATGAGAACCAGGTGGCCCATTCATGCCTCCTCCCAGCCAACAGCAAACCCACTGGTGGCATGTGAGTGAGCCCTGTCAAAACTGGAAGAACCACCCCACCGAGCTCAGCCTAAATTGCAAAGTTCACACCTGTGAGCTAAATGAATGCTTTCTGTTTTAGGCCTCTGAATTTGGGGTATTTTTTCATGCTATTGTTATGATGGACAGGCAGATAACTGAAGCACCCTCTTTGACTCTTCCCTTCCCCACGAAGTCCCTGCCTCCTGCCATGTACACGTATCCTGTTCTACAACACTTCCTGTTGGCTCCACAGCCCCAAGCTGCCCTTGCCCAAGCTACTGTTATAGCTCACCTAGGACAGGAGTCGCTGTCCCCACCCTTCCCACTCACCATCCGTTTGCCTCACTGAAGCTCTGGTGGTCTTTTTGGCAAAGGAGCATTTTGCTCACCTGCTGAAAGCCTTGCAATGACTTTTGATTCATGTAAAATAAAATATCACCTCCTGAGCATGGCCTACTAGGCCTCATGTGACCTTGTTTTTGCTCCTACCATTCTTGCCCCTCCTCTCTCCACTGCAGCCACAGGATCTTCTTTCTGTACTTTGAACACATGAACCTTGATGCTGCCTCAGGGCTTTTGCACATGCTTATGCCCCACCCAGAGGTCGCAGGCTGCCTCCTCCTTGTCAATGGCATCTCTGCCAAATGTCTCCCCCTCAGAGTAGCCTGGATGGGCTCAGGACATGGTAGGCTACTCTCTCCTTCTAGCACAAGCCCCAGAGGCACATCGCTTTTAACATCTGTCTCGTAGCTCAGCCATCTGATTGGAAGTGTTTGATAAGACTAGAACATGCTCCAGGAGGATGCTCTGAATAACCGAGGTGAAACCCAACTAGGCAGCTGGCCACACATGGAGAAGAATCCTGAGGATGGTGCTCTAGGCTGCAAGAAGAGCATTCTCTAGGGACTTGGGGTAACTGGCTTCTCTGTAGCTGGTGACCCAACTTGACATCTGGTTGCCCTGGGGAGTGGTGTGGGAGTGGGTTTGGGGCTCATAAAGCCCCAGAGAGAGATTCTGGCACTGAAGTCTCAACCTGGGTTTGGACTTTCTTTTCCAGGTGCATCCCAAACTCCCCTCTGCTCTAGATTTAATGCTGCAGGCCTAGATTCCACCTTCCTGGAGCCCTGTGGGGACACATGCTAAGCAGCACCATGATGATCCTTTGGGTTTCAGCTCTGAGGAGTGCCCTCTTTCCAGGGCTAACGGTTTGGGGATATGGCAGACCACCCCACTGCCACTGTGTCGGTGGGAAACAGGAGTCAGCAGCAGCAGGATGACATGGTATTTGAAGTCCCCAAACCACCGAGGCCACGTCACCCTGGTGCACTGTTAGATTTTAGGGCCCATCTTCAAAGACACCAGATGGGTTATCAAAGCATTGTCTTATTCCTTCACAGCTTGTTGGGAGGTGAGGTTTCTTCAGAGGAAAGTCATCTTTTTGTGATTGGGGAGTCTTGGGCCTTGAGTGGCATCAGTGTGGTGGAGGCCGAATGGAGAAGGGATGGTGAGTGGTAGGACTGTGTGTATGTGCACGCTTCCAATTCAGAAGCAACATACAGGGGCGTCAGAGGTATAGCCTATTGACCTGAATCCATCTGAGGGACTGTCCCATCTGCCAAAAAGGGCTGGGCCAGCTTGGGTGGGAATGGCTTCCAGGGAGCTGGATGTTTCCAAAGAGACTGATGATCGGGTCTCAGGTGGGGAGGAGCTCTGTCCTCAAGGGCATTCAAAAGTTGGTCTGGCCCCAAGAATTTCAGGTTCTAATGCAGCAACAACAGTTTGGCTGGCAGAGGTGGGCTCCTATATCACTCTGTGCCCATCCCCGCCATCCTTTGGGTGTTCCCTGGGCTCAGGGGCACGAGCGGCTCAGAAAAGTCTCCTCCTTTTTCTTTCTCTTCTCTTTCTGGTGGCCCCAGGAGCTGTTGCAGATCTCCAGGAGTGGATGGCACACTTTCTCCTTGGTGAGACAGGCTGTACCCATGCACGAGAAGGTGAGAGGTGGAGACAGTGGGGATGAGGGTTTCACTGCAGAACCTGTTGAACTGGTGTCTTCATCTTCTCCAGCTCCTGGAGCAGAAAGAGCCTCACCATGGAACCCAAGACCAGTCCTGCTACACGACTGGTCCCATGGTCCCAAGAGCCATTCCCAAACAGCTACAAAATGGCATGAAGAAGTGAGCAACTTGGGCTAAGTGGAAGCCGGTGAGTAGATGTGGTCCTAGCCAGGTCTTCTAAAAAGATTTCTGCAAAACCCCCTTTCATATATTTCAGTGCTATATATTTATGAAAAGGAAAGATTCCCGCTTAATGCATATGGTGCTAGGAGGTAGCATCAAAATGCTGTCTACCCTTGTATTGGCTATTTAGTACTAGCAAGGAAGAAAAATAAAATAAAGAGGCGAGTAGCCTGAGGTGAGTTTTAAGTTCACGGTTAGATGAAGCGTGCTGTCTGGTTTGCCCCAGACCTTCTCCATCCACTAAACAGAGGGGAGGCTGGGATAGGTTTTTGAAGAAATACATTGGAGCCATGTTGATGTGGGTGGTGTAATGAAAGTTGGAAAAACCAGAGTGATTTAAGGAGTGTGTTTGTACTTTATTTAGTTTTCTGCTTGCAGCTAGCAAACATTCTCTCCCTAATAGTACTGGTTAGTTTTGTCAGACCACGAACAGGGAAATATGTCACTGTAGTCTATGAATTATCCATGCAACAGGGAAGTGTGTTTCTTAACTTTAGTTGAAGGAAACTTATTTTTTTCCTCTTGTAATTCTAGAAAAAAATACCCTAACCCCTCAGATGGTGACATTACTGTCACCTGCTTAAAAGAGTATGATGTTCTTGAAGTCTTAGAATACTCTCTAGGGCTCTCTGTTTTCCATGAACGCATTTATTTCAGTCAAAATACTTCATGTGTTCTTCCACTTCTACACTTCACCAAAAAGGAGTTGCAAGAGAATGTAGCAACTCAAAAAAGCGACCATGTCATTTTTAAAAGAACTATTTCCTTTCCCAACTAATAAACCTTCTTCCTCTTCTTGGGTATTGTCATGGGCAGGTGTGGCCCTCGAGAAAGAGCTGGCCTCTCATTTGTCCGTGTGTCTATACATGTCTTGGGGGGCCTGGAGCCTGCCTGGAGGGGCTCCAGGAGCTGTGGGGGCCGGTACTCCTCAGCCCCCTTGCCCCCCAAGTTGCCATCACTGCCCTGTGACACCTGTGCCTTCCTCTCCCCCGATAGAGGACAGGGCCAGGTGCTCCTTCCCAACCCCCTGCTGCCTTCTGCCGGCCTCATCCTGGAAGGCTGAGAGGGCCGCCCTCATCACCCGCATGATGAACCTTTTGAATATTCGGACGTGGGCTCCTGGTTGGAGATGTCATGTCTTCCCCTCTGTTGTTAGTGCGGAGACAACACGGACTCCCCTGGTTTACCTGTGTAGTCCCAGGGCGTCTCAGGTGCCAGGAGCCGCTGCCGTGAGCGCCTCGTCTCCTGTCAGATGTGGTTGGTGAGAGACGAGGACAGCATGACCAGTGGGCACCGCACACTACAGAGGTCAGCTCGCAAGGACAGCGGGACGGCAGTGATGTGGCCGTGACTAGTTGTCAAGTGAGTGGAGAAAAATTCAGGAAGAGGGGGAGGAAGTGGCAGGCAGGGTGGTGGAGGAGGGGGGGGGACTGCGAAGAAAAAAGTCCTGTCATCCCTGATGAAATATTCAGTATTGTCAGTGATGTTCTATAGCTGTTTCCCCCGAGGGGGTGGGCTTCTAGATCATTCTTCAGCCCCCTAGCAGGCGACTAGAGCACTTTGTTTAATAGATTGGTGGTGCTCATCTGAGACATCTGTAATGCATTACAGTGGCTTAATGTTGGGGGACGCTGAAGGTCCGGGCAGGTGTTACTGTGTGTGAGCATCAGACACGAGCGTTGTGTGTCGTGAGCCCTCGTACCGGGATGTCCGTCATCCCTGCCAAAAATGACTTTTGCCTCCAGCACGCCACCTTCTCCAGCCTATAGAACTCTGAAACTGCTGTATAGTAACAAGTTTGTGAGATTTTGGAAAGGAAACCACGGTAATGATGCCAGTTCTTATGATCATAAATAATCATAATTAACAGGACTGCTGTATATTTATGTTGGTTTGTTTTCAGACACTTTTCATTTTATTTTGAATTTTTTCATATTGTGTTGACTTGAAACACTTCTGTCTATAGCATGGCATGCTCTGCAGAACACTGGAGAGCAGCATACTTTATTTGTCCTCAGAAACAGACCACAATAATGTGGTAACTTCTATCTGCTGGCAGGTTCACAAAATGGTGCTATTAGTCCTATTGAAATGGCTGTATATTAGAGAAAGAGTCAAAAGCCAAAGGTTCCGAGTTCGTTCTTGGACCAACAACATTTTTCTGACTTTCTTCATGGATCTAGCGTGCTGCCACAGGAAGGCACATGTACATATTTTCCAGTTTAAATTCTTGATAAGCTTGGGGAGGATAACTTGATGATGAATAATTGCTCTGTGTCTGAAAATGTATGACGAATTGTGGTTAAAAGCCTGAGAAGAACAGTAGCTCTCATTTTGACACTGAAAGGGAGGCTGGGGTCTGGGTCCTTAGTCATCAATAATCTATAACCCATACATCGATTCTGGGTAGATTGTTTGGTGAAACGCTCAGAAAACATAATGTTCTCAGAAAATATAATGTTGTAGTGCTGAAGTTCTCCCAGGGTTAGAAATTAGACCACATTTACATGAATCTGATGTCAATAAGCATTTGATTGCTTTTCTGGAGGGGACACACATTCACTGTAGAGGAAATTGCCAGTCATGGATTTATAGCTGGGTCTCCCTCTCTCTAAATTCCCTCGCTGCCCCTCCAAGGAGGGGCTCCCACCTCGACACTTCATCTTTGGCAGGCACCCCCTCCCGGCTCCCTTTCTCAGAGGGAAAAAAGGCTCCGTCCGGGAAGATCCTGACAGCTTCAGAATGGAGCAATCGTTCCAGCTACAAGAAATGAAACAAAAGTTTGTTTTTCCTTTTTTTCTCTCTTTGGCTTTCCCTGGGTTGTGATTTTAAACTTTTAATATGTGCATACTGGTGAAGCATTGTCCCTACTTAAATTATTTGTCTCCCTGTATGGCAGTTTTGCTGGGAAATGAACTATTCATGTAGCTTTTAGAGTCACCATGGGTTTAAATTTAAGCCTTAGGCCAGGTCTACACAGGCAAAGACCAAAGATGATTATGATTATGATTTCAAGCTCTCCTTTCCTGTGATTATCAGGATATTTCATCCAGAAGCAATAGCAATTTTATTTTTTTTCTTTAATTTTTTTATTCCTTATCCTCCGGCCGGTGGAGGCTCCCTAGCCTCGGCCTCAGTGGGTGTCAGGGTGCCTCACTGCATAACGATTCATCAACTCTGGACAGCTGGGCCCTGTTCCACTGTTCTGTGTAGCAATTGATCCCAAAGTGTAGCTGGATATGGAGGACCTCAAAGGGAGCCATTTAGGGGTGGGGCAGGAGGGGTGGGAATGATCTAGAGAGTTGTTGAAGGTGAGGAGACGCAAGAAGGGCCTCTGTGAAAGGGGAGGCCCACACCGATTTTCCCCACCTTCAGCATTATCAGAGGTACTGCTCTGGTGCCCCCTGGAGGCCTAGTGATAGTGCTGTGGTCCAGGGCATCACCAGGCAGTTTCCATGGAAACAGACATGGGCCAGGGCAGACAGAAGACAGGAGAAGAACATGTGGCTGCTGTGAGGGGTGCTTTGTGGAGGGCAGGAAGAGAGAGAGATGAGTTCCAGAATCAAGTCAGTGGGGCTCAGGTCACTGTAGTTTGGTGTCTAAGGTAAATGTGACCTCATTTCAGCCTCCTGAACACCGGGGACATGTGGACATAACATCTTCACAGCCTTGCCTAAGTCCAGGCCAGTGGCTGGAGCAGCCCATTCATGCTTCTCTGTGTGTCCTGTCTCTGCAGGCACGGGTCCCCTCATCGCCATGGCAGTTCCCTGTCCTTTTACTCTCCATGAAATATGGAAGGAGCTTTACTCTCAGCTGACTCACTGAGTTCTCTAATCCAACTGGACCCCATGTCCCAGCAAGGCTGAGAAAACAGAAAACATAGAGCTGTTATCATTAATGGTGATATTCTGATGAGTTGGCAAAAACAGAACATTTCTTATTGCTTACTCTGTACCAACCACTTTGCATGCTCTATCTCATTCTTTTCATGACTCTCTAGGGAGGTAAATTATTTTTAGTGTCCATTTTACAGATGAAGAAACTGAGGCTTAGAAGATTAAATATCTTGTTCAAACTCACACAGCTAGTGGAAACAGGGGTTTGAATTCAAGCCCCCTAATTCTAGAGCCTGTGCTCTTAGCCTCTGTGTTGTGATAAAGACCTTGTCCCAGTGCATTTTCTCATGGACCTTGCTCAGCATTTTCGCGTGGATAAGGAACACTGGACCAGGAGTCAGGGAGCCTGAGTTCTTCCATCCCTAACTTGATCTGTGGTCTTGAGCAAGTCACACCCTCTCTTTGGGTCTCAATCTCCTTCTCTGTCAAACAGAGGCTTGGGCTGGATTAGCCTCTGAGACCCACCCAGGTACCAGATCAGGACGTTTTCCTAAAATGAAATTCCGTAACATGACGGGCACATTTATGGGAGACTTCCAGGGCTAAGCAAGCATTCAGGCACACTCTCGTTGCTTGTGGTACTGCAAAACTGTGCCATATGTCATTTTTCTCCACTGTCACTGGACTGTCACAGACCAAACCAACAGGTACATGCTGAGGGTCAGGATGCCCACTGTGCAGACCTTCTATGGGCAACCGCTCTCCCTCACCTTCCTGTTCACTGGTCTTTCTCTCCTCCAGCCCATACCAGCCTCTGACCTCAGGGTGAACGGGGTCGGGCTGGGGGCTGCTTAATGAGCCCTGGGAGGGGTCCTTGGGCAAAGTACTTGGAAAACTCCTTGAAGGCAAATAACCCTTCTCTAATCTAATGTGAAACTTTGCTTTCCTGGGTATTGAAGGCGGGGTTTATTAATCAACACTGACTACAGCTGTGTCTCTTCACTCAGCATCAGGTTTCTGTTAGTTAAGAGGAGCTGTGTTCTCAGGCATTTTGAAAACTCGTTGCAGGGAAGGGGCATGTTTTTCATACCTGAGGTGGAATAGCGGCCTTAATTCTGCAGAGGCCTCTGCACTGGTTACTGTCCCCACCCCCACCCAGCTTCTCTGCCTTTCCCCATGTCCCAGGAGACTGACCCTGTGGCCTGCCCTTGCTGGCTGGTTCCAGTTGGATTTGGCCATTGGTGGACATCAGAGGAAATCAGAGGATGAGGTGGGTGTGCTGCCTCAAGTTCCCTCCCAGCTTTAGGGTCATGTATCTGGTAGCACCGGTACCCCCACAACTTCAGCTCTTGTCAGGGGGTCCTGCTTCTGAAGTTCTTGGGCTCCCGGGGCTCTGGGTGATTCCCTGCCCCTGATTTCTTCCCTTAACCAAGGCCACACTCTTCTCTGTGGCCTCTTCTGGGATTACCTCTGTTTGTGCCACTCTCTGCTTCAGGTAGCTTGTCTTACCTCGCAGGGCACCTACTGACACCCCAATTAGTAAGGGACAGCTAAGGTAAAGCTATTCTCATTTCACTGAGGAAACTAAACCCCAGGGAGATGCCGATGGCCAAAGTCACAGAACAGTTTTATGCACAAGTTGGGACTCAAACAAGTCTTCCAACTCCAAATTTGGTATTATTTCCACCGATCTTCTCACTGGATTACTAAGCTTACCAAAAACTTTTGGTTGTTCATGACAGGAAGGCTTTCTTAAAGACTTAGCTTGGCAAATAGAAGCAAACCAGGCATGTAATTCACAAATTTTCCAATTGTTTCCACTGCCAAAGGCAATAGCCCTCATTCAGTCTTAAATGAGAACCTATACATTTAAAAGAATATTAATGATATTGAGATACATAGGAGGATGGTTATTTACCTTGTTGACCAACATGAGAATATAAAGTAAATGATTAGCAAAAGACAGGTGGAATGTGTATTTACATGTTACGATATATGTAGGGGTAAAATGAATGGTACAGATGTAATTTTAATTTGAGTGTATTTATTACTCGTGAAAGTGTAGACTAATTATGCTGTCTCTATTCTGGCACCGTGAAAGAGGTTCATGAGCAAGTGTACCCCCCCACATTGCTTTGAGCACTGCAGGCCGTGTCTCTGGTGGGGTGGGTGCTGGGATAGGTTTCTGGAAGGAGACTTGAAGGATGAAAGGGAGACAGATTTAGCTTCCTTGTCACTTTCTCCTCAAATTGCTCATTCAGGTCTGGGCATAATTGCGATTTCCTCCTGCAACTTCTCCGTCTTGTATCTGAGGCCATAATTCAGTTCCTCCTCAGTGGACATCAGAGGGGACAACCCACCAAGAGATGTGTGTTAGGTGTGGTGCATCTGTCTAATGAGGTTTTAAATCACTGGGCAAAAGCCAATGCTGCTGGAGTTCTGGGCTGTGGATGGGCCGCTTTTTACTGGAGTTGCAGTGAATTCTAATTACAGGCTCTAACTAGCATCCAAAGGCAGTGACAAACTTCAGTGAGGGTAAGCAGTTATTCTTGACAGCTGACACAGAAGATGCCTGACTTATGAGGAGGTGCCACCATGGCAGAGCTCAGCTAGGGAGTGGTGGAGAAGTACGAGAGGGAATTCCCTTGGTGGAAGTCATTCCTTGTCTCTAGAGGCATCTGCTCATCCTTGCATTGGGTTTCTCCACCTCTCCACCCTCTGGTCCTTACTCAGATTGGCCAGTGGTTCTCAACCTTGACTGCACAGCAGAGCCGTCTGGGGAGCTTTAGAAAACCCCAATGCCCAAGTGGAACCCCAGACCAATTAAATCAGAATCTCTGGGAAAGACCTGGGTGATTCCATTGTGCAGCCAGGGTTGAGAATCATTGCTCTAGGATTCAGCAGATGTGCACCTTGCCTACTTTCTCCCCTCCAGAAAAGTCCTCACTTGGAACTGGTGGGGGTGGGGGGAGGGGCACTTACCATAGGCTGCCTCTGCAGGATGGCATTTGTTTTTTTTTTTTTTTTTTTTTTTTGACAAAATTTTATTTTATTTTTTTATTTTTTAAATTTTTTTATTTTTTAATTTTTTAAATTTTTTATTTTTTTTATTTTTTTTTTAAAATTTTATTTTGTCGATATACATTGTAGCTGATTAATGCTCCCCATCACCAAAACCTCCCTCCCTCCTCCCTCCCCCCCTCCCCCCCAACAATGTCCTTTCTGTTTGCTTGTTGTATCAACTTCAAATAATTGTGGTTGTTATATCTTCTTCCCCCCCCCCCGGTTTGTGTGTGTGTGTGTGTATGTGTGTGTGTGAATTTATATATTAATTTTTAGCTCCCTCCAATAAGTGAGAACATGTGGTATTTCTCTTTCTGTGCCTGACTTGTTTCACTTAATATGATTCTCTCAAGGTCCATCCATGTTGTTGCAAATGGCAGTATTTCATTCGTTTTTATAGCTGAGTAGTATTCCATTGTGTAGATGTACCACATTTTCCGTATCCACTCATCTGATGATGGGCATTTGGGCTGGTTCCAACTCTTGGCTATTGTAAAGAGTGCTGCGATGAACATTGGGGAACAGGTATACCTTCGACTTGATGATTTCCATTCCTCTGGGTATATTCCCAACAGTGGGATGGCTGGGTCGTATGGTAGATCTATTTGCAATTGTTTAAGGAACCTCCATACCATTTTCCATAGAGGCTGCACCATTTTGCAGTCCCACCAACAATGTATGAGAGTTCCTTTTTCTCCGCAGCCTCGCCAGCATTTATCGTTCATAGTCTTTTGGATTTTAGCCATCCTAACTGGGGTTAGATGGTATCTCAATGTGGTTTTGATTTGCATTTCCCGGATGCTGAGTGATGTTGAGCATTTTTTCATATGTCTGTTGGCCATTTGGATATCTTCCTTAGAGAAATGCCTACTTAGCTCTTTTGCCCATGTTTTAATTGGGTTGCTTGTTTTCTTCTTGTAAAGTTGTTTGAGTTCCTTATATATTCTGGATATTAATCCTTTGTCAGATGTATATTTTGCAAATATTTTCTCCCACTCTGTTGGTTGTCTTTTAACTCTTTTAATTGTTTCTTTTGCTGTGCAGAAGCTTTTTAGTTTGATATAATCCCATTTGTTTATTTTTCCTTTGGTTGCCCGTGCTTTTGGGGTCGTATTCATGAAGTCTGTGCCCAGTCCTATTTCCTGAAGTGTTTCTCCTATGTTTTCTTTAAGAAGTTTTATTGTCTCAGGGTGTATATTTAAATCCTTAATCCATTTTGAGTTGATTTTAGTATACGGTGAGAGGTATGGATCTAGTTTCATTCTCCTGCATATCGATATCCAGTTATCCCAGCACCACTTGCTGAAGAGGCAGTCCCTTCCCCAGTGAATAGGCTTGGTGCCTTTGTCAAAGATCAGATGGCAGTAAGTGTGTGGGTTGATTTCTGGATTCTCTATTCTATTCCTTTGGTCAGTGTGTCTGTTTTTATGCCAGTACCATACTGTTTTGGTTATTATAGCTTTGTAGTATAGCTTAAAGTCAGGTAGTGTTATGCCTCCAGCTTTATTTTTTTTGCTCAGCATTGCTTTGGCTATTCGTGGTCTTTTATTGTTCCATATAAATGTCTGGATAGTTTTTTCCATTTCTGAGAAAAATGTCTTTGGAATTTTGATGGGGATTGCATTGAATTTGTATATCACTTTGGGTAGTATGGACATTTTCACTATGTTGATTCTTCCAATCCAAGAGCATGGAATATCTTTCCATCTTCTTGTATCCTCTCTAATTTCTCTCAGCAGTGGTTTGTAGTTCTCATTATAGAGATTTTTCACCTCCTTGGTTAACTCAATTCCTAAGTATTTTATTTTTTTGGTGGCTATTGTAAATGGGCAGGCTTTCTTGATTTCTCCTTCTGCATGTTCACTATTGGAGAAAAGAAATGCTACTGATTTTTGTGTGTTGATTTTGTATCCTGCTACTGTGCTGAAATCATTTATCAATTCCAACAGTTTTTTTGTAGAGGTTTTAGGCTGTTCGATATATAGGATCATGTCATCTGCAAACAGGGACAGTTTGACTTCATCTTTTCCAATCTGGATGCCCTTTATTTCCTTCTCTTCTCTGATTGCTCTGGCTAGTACTTCCAACACTATGTTGAATAGGAGTGGTGAGAGTGGGCATCCTTGTCTAGTGCCTGTTCTTAAAGGAAAAGCTTTCAGCTTTTCCCCATTCAGGATGATATTGGCAGTGGGTTTGTCATATATGGCTTTAATTATGTTGAGATACTTTCCCTCTATACCTAACTTATAGAGGGTCTTTGTCATGAATGAGTGCTGAACTTTATCAAATGCTTTTTCAGCATCTATAGAGATGATCATCTGGTCCTTGTGTTTGAGTTTATTAATATGGTGTATCACATTTATTGATTTGCGTATGTTGAACCAACCTTGCATCCCTGGGATGAATCCCACTTGATCGTGATGAATAATTTTTCGTATGTGTTGCTGTATTCTGTTTGCTAGTATTTTAGTGAGGATTTTTGCATCTATATTCATCAAGGATATCCGCCTGTAGTTTTCTTTTTTGGTTATATCTTTACCTGGTTTTGGTATCAGGATGATGTTTGCTTCATAGAATGAGTTTGGGAGATTTGCGTCCGTTTCAATCTTTTGGAATAGTTTGTAAAGAATCGGTGTCAATTCCTCTTTGAATGTTTGGTAAAATTCTGCTGTGAATCCATCTGGTCCTGGGCTTTTCTTTGTTGGGAACCTTCTGATAACAGCTTCAATCTCCTTTATTGTTATTGGTCTGTTCAAATTTTCTACGTCTTCACGGTTCATTTTTGGGAGCTTGTGTGTGTCCAGAAATTTATCCATTTCCTCCAGATTTTCAAATTTGTTGGCGTATAGTTGTTTATAGTAGTCTCGAATGATTCCTTGTATTTCAGATGAATCAGTTGTAATATCGCCTTTTTCATTTCTAATTTTTGTTATTTGAGTCTTCTCTCTTCTTTTTTTTGTTAGCCATGCTAATGGTTTGTCAATTTTATTTATCTTTTCAAAAAACCAACTTTTTGATTCGTTGATCTTTTGAATTGTTTTTTGGTTTTCAATTTCATTCAGTTCTGCTCTGATCTTAATGATTTCTTTCCGTCTGCTAACTTTAGGATTGGATTGTTCTTGTTTTTCTAGTTCTTTAAGGTGAAGTGTTAGGTTGTTCACTTGCCATCTTTCCATTCTTCTGAAGTGAGCATTTAATGCAATAAATTTTCCCCTCAATACTGCTTTTGCAGTATCCCACAGGTTTTGGTATGATGTATCATTGTTTTCATTAGTTTCAATAAACTTTTTGATTTCCTGCTTGATTTCTTCTTGGACCCATATGTCATTAAGTAGAATGCTGTTTAATTTCCATGTGTTTGTATAGTTTCCAGAGTTTTGTTTGTTATTAATTTCTAGTTTTAATCCATTGTGGTCTGAGAAGATACATGGGATAATTCCAATTTTTTTGAATTTACTGAGACTTGATTTGTGACCTAATATGTGATCTATCCTGGAGAATGATCCATGTGCTGATGAGAAGAATGAATATTCTGAGGTTGTTGGGTGGAATGTTCTGTAGATATCTGCCAATTCCAATTGGTCTAGAGTCTTGTTTAGATCTTGTGTTTCTCTACTGATTCTTTGCCTAGATGATCTGTCTAATATTGACAGTGGAGTGTTCAGGTCCCCTGCTATTATGGTATTAGTGTCTATTTCCTTCTTTAGGTCTAATAGAGTTTGTTTTATAAATCTGGCTGCTCCAACATTGGGTGCGTACATATTTATGATTGTTATGTCTTCTTGATGGATCAGTCCTTTTATCATTAAGTAGTGTCCCTCATTGTCTCTTTTTATGGTTTTTAGTTTAAAGTCTATTTTGTCAGATATAAGAATAGCCACTCCAGCTCGTTTTTCTTTTCTGTTTGCATGGTAAATCTTTTTCCACAGGATGGCATTTGTTAGTGGTAACCTTATCATAGCTTGAAGTTTGATTCTCAACCTCCCAAATCTAGAAACTGGATTTTATTCAGATGCTGAGAGTGGTTCTGTCATTTAGGCATGGACTCACATTAGTCGAGGTCATGAGACTGATGTATAAACACAGAAACTCAATGTTTTATTTAATGATGAGGAAGAAAATAGTATGAAAACCAGGCTTCCTGCACCAGCATGAGCTGGCCTCACTCAGGGCAAGCTGTTTCCTTGCAGCAATATATTCTACTCTTCTCCTAGGCAGGAAGTTGTACCAGTATATGAAATGGACTAGCCTGTTCTTCTCAAATGACAGGTTCATTCAATCAGGGCTCTGCCAAAATAGTTGATTTTAATTTTTTAATTAAAAAAAATCTTTTTTTTTTACTCTTCCTACAAGCCTGATAAACTAAAATCTGCTTGGGGAAAACTGTGCTATTTTCCTCAGCCTTTCTGAATCTTGGGAGACTTTACCTCGTGAATACCTCTTTGAACAAGAGGCAGAGAAAGGAGAAGGGGAAGTAGAGCAGGGAGGGGTAGTTCCTGGGTTTTGTGGATATTTTCCTAGGCATTGCTCTCTTTCAGTGTGGGAACCCCCACTCGGATTTGAAGCTGAAAGCAGCAAAGAAGCCACAAGGTAGATGGGCCATGGGAGGTCATGGCAAGTGAAGTCATGAGGAAGGAGGAACTTGGCCTTCCAGAGGGGCACTGGGAAACCCAGTGGAAAGGAGAGATGGGAAAATAAGTCGAGCAGGAACCGCATGCAAACTAAGGCTTTTGGCAAAAGCTTTGACCCCAAGAAAATGGTAGTTTCAGATTGAAATAAGCACTTAGGGAAAGCAGAAGCTAGGGGGTAAAGAAAACATGCAAACATTCAGAGAGTAGCTTTGAAGAGAGAGGAAGTCTTGTGAGCCTGAGCTGATGTGCACAATGGCAGGCATGGCGTAGAGCTCATGCTCTACCAGGCAGGGCCTCCGTCCCCCTACCCCTTTTCTTTGAGCCCCATTTGCCAGTGTGTCAATGGCACTGCATCTTGGACTGCATCTTGGAGTTTGTTCAGTGACAAACACAACACAATCACACCAGAGCATGTAGCTCAGGGACAAGCAGGTTGCTTTGCAGGCTTTACCCAAGGAATCCCCTGGTATAGACGGAGCTCCTTCCCCAGAAATCTGCATTCAGTTCTCAGGAGTTCCTAGTGGGCTGTAAATGTTTTCAGTAGTCCCTGCTCTGGACTTGGGCACATATGTGGAATACGGGTAGGGCTGAAAGAGGCCAGGCCAAGCTAGTCATGTCTGTTTCCATGAGGTGCCTGCAGCCAGCAGCTGGCTACAGAGCAATGCTGGTATTGGGGCATGTTGTCTGGTTTAGAAGACAAATGAGAAAAAACTACCTTTTGCATTGTCTACACTAGTCATATTCAATAATAGGTATTACTAGTAGAATAAATTAAAATGCATTCCTTTAGCACTGTCATCTCTCACAGTGACATGCATCTTGAGCAGATTTGCAAATGTGTGGTTCTAAGTGGCACATGTTCGGAAGCAGTTAGCTCCTAATGTTATGCTGCTGCATGGGCAGCAGGCGAACCTATTAATGAACTAATCCCAGACTCTCCAGTGGATGCTGTCTGGCTCCTCTGCACTGCACTTTGCATTTCCACTAAAATCAACAATGTTAAAGAAAGAAAAATTTAAATGGATTAGGCTGCTTAGCTCCAGAATCAGATGATGTGTTCTGCAACGACAGAGGGGCAATGGTGTAAAAGATTACTGGGCTCAGAGAAGGAGACTACAACTTTGCTCACTGTGCATTGGGCAGCCTGCCCCAATCAGACACTGGCTGTGGAGGTCAAGGGATCTGACTTTGTGGCCAGACCTCCTGGTCCTACCACTTACTAGCTGTGTGACCCCAGGAGAATTACTTAGCCTCTGTGTGCTTCAGTTTCATCATCTGTTAAATGGGTTAGTGATAGAACTGGCATATGAGGGCTGCTCTGCAGGTTTAATGAAGGTTCATACAGTCACGCATCACTTAACCACAGATATGGTTTGAGAAATGCATCATTAGGCTATTTTGTTGTTGTGCAAACATGACAGAGTGTACTTACATGAACTTTGATGGTATAGCCTACTACACACCTATGCTGTATGGTGTAGCCTATTGCTCCTCTGTGATGTGTCACTCTGTGATGTTAAGATGGCTATGGCATCACTAGGCAATAGGAATTTTTCAGCTCCATTATGATCTTTTGGGACAAATTTTGTATATGTGGTCTGTCGTTGGCTGAAATGTCATTACACAGCATGTGACTTTATTTTCAAAGAGCTTAGAAGTGCTTAGCACACAGAACATGCTGTGAAAGGGTTTGTTATGTCAATTCATTTATTGCACATATATTTATTAAGTATCTATCATGTGCCAGGCAAAATTCTTAGTGCTTGGGATTCAGCATGAACAAGACAAGGTTCCTGCCCACATGGAGTTTACATTCTAAGTGGAAAGATAAGAAAGAAGTAATTTTGGATTATAGTAAGCAACATGAAGGAGCTATCAACTTTAGACAGAGTGGTCACACAAAGTCTGCCTGAGCAGGGGACATATGAGAAGAAAGCTGGGTGCTTAGAAAGAGGCACCTGTGTGCTGAAGCCCCATGTGGGAATGGAGAGTGGCATGGAAGATGCTGAAGGGACATGTGGGGTCTGAGGGGCCAGGGTGAGGTGTGATGGGATCAGGCCCGCATTCCCTCCCTTCCATTTTCCTCTTTCCTTACATACAACTCAGCAAACAAACACTTTTTGAGAGCTAAGTATACTTTAGGCTCCAGCTTGGGGCCAAAGAGCTGCCTGGTAGAATTGCCTTTTCTTGTTGTCATGGGCTTCTGTGGAGTGACGTTTCAGGAAGCTGACCTGACAAATGCATTATTTTAAATCTGTCATGGTTCTATGGTGAGGATATTGTCCACTCCCTTGGAGGGGACCCATCAGAGACATTTCTCTTAGGCCTCAGCTTCAGTAAAAGCAGATGCACTGTCTTTTCAGTTTTATGGACAAAGTGCTTCTTAATTGGGCTTGTTTCCCTCTTTGCTTTGGCTCCATGGGAAGCTCAGAGCCATGGTTTCAATGTCCTTCTGGGCACTGAATATCTACGTGACTATGTATCAACCTATTTCTGGCTCCAGGATTGACTTTGCTGCTCTTGCATTACGTAGGTTCCTTAGTTTCTCTACTCGATGCTTTTGTTTTCTAAGTATCCTTTAGAGAAAGGGTGAGGAGGAAAGGGAGGAAGAAAGGAATAAACACATAGTGAGGATTCAGTCATGAATCAGACCTCCCGCCCTGATGGCGGAAGCCAGATGGAGGTGCTGGCCATCCAGGAAAAGAGCCTGGAGTGGTGTGAAGACCCCGGGGGAGCTGCTGCCTTGCTGACCCCACAGCTGGCAGACCTTGGCAATGGGTACTAGGGATGCTGGCCGGTGCCTCTCAGAGCTGGGGATTCTTACTGTGTGTAAAGAATGACCTGCGTGACCTGCCAAAGATGGAGGAAAAGTCGACTGCGACTCTTACCAGGAGAAGATATGTTGGCCTCCAATGCTACATTGTCCTAAGGGACATTCAAGGGTGTTCTTGACTGCATGCACATTTCCTGCTATGTGTTGACTCCACTATCTGTGTAGACAGGGGAGGATGGTGGAAGATGGAAGGGACGACTGAGTCTGGCACAGTCCCCAGGGCTTTATTTTCAGCTAATAGAGTTGCCTCTAGAGCATCCGTGGGAGGTAATGGCTATCCCTTGCCAAAGCTGGCTCTGATTCCTGTGGGCTCCCCCTGTGGAGAAAGGTGCCTCAGGCTACTTCTCAAGCCAACTTAGATCCACAGAGCATCGTAGATCACCCATTGGAAGAGGGGGTTGAGGCAAGGGGTTCCGGGGGTGGGCTGTCGGTGGAAGGTATGGATCTGGTATAGCTCTATCTTACTGAAGCCAGCCGTGGTGAAAGTTTGGAGCCATTCCTATTCTGTGGTTTTGGGTCATTTCAGCAACTCCCCACTTTGATGGCCTTTCTCTGACTCACCTGATGTCAGTGTAGAAGGGCTAATAGTTGGCTGCCCACTATTGAAGGCACAGTCTTTCTTTCCTAAAGAAGAAGAAAGAAATCACCCCCACAGGTCTTGAAGCCAATCTCTGCAGCTGAGGCTTGGGGAGCACAGAAGCATGGGGATGAAGTTTGAATGCTTGAAGATGGGTCCATCAGCCTTAATTTGCACTGCATCACATTTGCAAGTTGCAAAATGGAATTTGCAATTGCTTTCTACCAATGTTCAAATTAGCACTTCTTAGCATATTAATGAACTACTTTTTTTTTTTTCCATTTGACCAATTTTAATGTAAATAGCAGTCTCAATGCAAAGATTAAGTCAGTGTTTCATGGGAATAAAGTTCCAAAGCTTCCAGTGGAGGCTGAAAATCTTGCTTTTGGATGGGCATGACTCAGCTTGGGGCCACAGCCAGAATGTGTGGGTTTTTCAGACTCCTTGGTCTGGCAGGCATTAGGTCCTGGGTGAGGTCTTGTGGTTCCTGGCTCAAGAGGTTGGACAACCAGGAGGCAGGCTTCAGGCCCTGTGCCTGAAGAGGCTGGTGACTCAGCCAGCAGGGCAGGCAAGTGTGGGTGATGCCAAGTATGTTCATCCACATGCCTAAAACAGAGGTCACAGTGTAGGCCACATGCAGCAGATCACTTTCACACCTGAAAAGAAGCAGTTTTCTTCAAAATAGGTCAAAGCAGGCTATGATGGGGTTCTGCATGAATTTTTCTTTCTAAGATGGTTTCCTGTATTGATACTACTCTGGTATATGCTTCAAGCAGCTGGTCCCAAGTCTTAAGAGTCCATTTTCTACGATTAACCCGAGCATTTTCTGGAGCCATGTCAGGATAAATGGGAAGGATCCTTCCCTAAAAGGATTTTGTCACTCCCGGCCATGAGTAATCCAGTGATGGGACCCAATGCTGAGAGAAGAAGAGAGGTAATCAGCAAACAGGACTTTTAAACTTGTCCAGAGACTGCAAACAGAGCTGTGCACCATCTGCCTTTCTGCAGAGCCAGTGTTTGGAGAAATGAGAGGCCTCAGTATGGGCTCCCAAGCCACTGGAGCCACATGGGAGACTGGAGCCTGAGGAGTCAGCCTGGGTTTCCAATCAGCTGCACCTGGCAAATTGGAGGTGGTGGCCTGGGCCCTCTGGAAGGGCCACTCTGCGTCAAAATGACATAGCTACACCAGGCTTTCAAAGACAAGAATGGACTCTAAGTTTTCCAAATGGCAGTGCTCTTTCTTGGTTCATTATTCAAAATGAACTGATTATTCATCCCCAGCTTGAATTACCAGCTAAATAGTATTTTCCTGCTGAGTGTACATTTGTAATGCTATCCATTTAATCCTGCGTGATAACTTCACATTCCAGGGGCCTCAGCTACCTATTCTTTGCTATCTATAGATGGGTGCGTGGGTGTGCTGATTGCATTTTAAAAACAAGAGTTTGTGTATCTGATGGGTCTGGAAATAATCAGTAACTAAGGTAGCAGAGGAGAAAAAAATCCAGCTCTTGATGAGTAATTTTAAAACTGTGAATACTTCACAGCTTGATATATTCCTGGGGAAGGAGTCCTTCAGTCATGGTGTATCCCAAAATGCAACTAGGCCAGTGCATTCTTTTTTTCTTTTTTTTTTCTGGAGAGGCTGGGAGCCTGGTAGGCATTATGGTACCTGGGAGAGGAGACTCTTCTGCCTCCCACTGGTCCTGTGACTTCATAAGAACCATTATGCTGTGGTTTGAATGTGTCCTCTCAAAAATTCAGGTGTTGATACCTATTGGCCAATGTGATAGTATTAACAGGTAATTAGGCCATGAGGGCTTCTCCCTCATGAATGGGATTAAGACTCTTATAAAAAAGGCTTCCTGCAGTGTTTGGCTCACTTGCCCTTCCACCCTCCACCGGGTGAGGACACAGTGTTCCTCCCTCCGGAGGATGAAGCAAAAATGTGCCATCTTGAAAACAGAGAGCAGCCCTCTCCAGACATCAAACCTGCCAGCACCTTGACCTTGGACTTCCCAGCCTCCAAACTGTGAGAAAATAAATGTCTGTTCTTTATAAATATTCAGTCTCAGGTATTTTGTTATAGCAGCCCTACTAAACTAAGACACACTACGTGTCTATCCGTCCATTCATGAACAACTATCTTAGTCAAGGCTCTTGAACAGAAGCCCAAGTCAGATGGACTTGACAAATCACAGATTGTCTTGGCTCCTGTAACTGAAAATAGCAGGGGGTAGAGCTTCAGGTATGGCTGGATCTAGGGGCAAGAATGTTGTCAGCAGGATTCAGCTTTGCTGTCCTCTGCTTTGACTCCATTTTCAGGCAGCTTGGGCTCTCTTTGTGGTGGATGGCTGTCAGCAGCTCCAGACATTCATCTTCTCTCTCAGGAACTCCAGTGAAAAGATTCTCTTTTCACACAAAGACCTCTTATTAAGTCAGGGTGTTCCTGATTTGGTCCTATCCCCACCCCTGAGCCAATCACGGTGACCAATAGGACATGATGTCGTCCTTGTCCTGGTCTGGGTCATTTGCCTATCCCTGGAGCTGGGGGTGGGTTCTGCTCCCCCAAGACCACATGGATGAGCTTGGGGGAGGAGTGATTCCTCAAGGAAAATCAGGATGCTATTTCCAGTAAAAGGAAGAAAGCGGCTGGGCAGGCAAAAACAACAGATGTCCACCCCAACAGCTTTTCAGTTAACTATTCACAGAAGTCCAGGAGCAAGTTATCCAGAGAACAGAAAAGGAGCCTGAGTCTACGGATTTAACTATTTATATTTTCTCAGTGAGAGGCTGGCCCACAGTCTGTAGGTTTCCCTTTGTGTGGAGGCTAGTAACTTTCACCCCCTATTTGCAAGCTTGCAGCATCTGCTGGGCTCACCTCAGAGAGGCTTCAAGCTCCTCTGGCTGGTGGCAGATTAGAGAGGACACCTTGCTCTGTCACTGGATGGGGATCAGATCTGCTGCCTTCATGGCTCTTTCTGCTCCAGCACTCTTTTTCTGAGACATGGCTGTATTCCTTGTCCTCACAACCTGGATGTCGGCTCCTGGGACATTTTCTAGAACACGTGACCCATCAGTTGCCTATTGAGTCAGACTGTTTTCTCCTTTAGCTCTTGCAGATCTAGCCATTTGGGTCCTGGTGATGCTGGAGACAGCCACACATCACATCTCTCCATTCAGGGGCCGAGACTTTGTCCCTCTGTCTCTTTTTGTCTCTCCCCTCTCTTCTTTTTCCTCCTCTGCTCTTTCTTCCTGCCTCATTCCCTTCCCTTCCCACTCTTGTTGTTCCATTTTTTTCCGGAACAACATTAACTAAGTCACAGGCTGGGGTGGGAGCGTCGGCTCTGAGGAGGTGGAGAAGGGGAGGTGGAGAGGCAGGTCAGAGGCTGCCCTCCTGGAACGTGGACTCCATGTCTAGCGTGGCCTCCCTCTGGAAGACCTGGAAGGTGCAGGGGACAGATTTTGGCTGCATCTTGCAGAACTCGTTGGCTTGTTCGAGCCTGGAAATGACCTACATTGCTTGTCCTTCATTCCAGGTGTTCAACTTCTCATCCCAATTGCCCGCTTTTCTCCTCTTCAGAGTTTGCCTTCCCCTCAGAGGCCGGGCAAATCCCATGAGGACAATTCATAGGCAGGGAGCCGTGGACACCTCCTTCCCACTTATTAGGGCAGAATCGCTCTGATGAAGCTGCAACAGCCCAGCCAGAGCCTCATTATTTTGGGCTTCATTGAAATGCACGGCAGAGCCATCCCGGGTACTTTATGTACTAAACTTAACTACAGTAATGTATTCAAATCATTCTGAATTTATCTAGCCTGAGCATCTTCTTTTTTTTTTCTCTTCCTCCTCCTCCTCCTCCACATTTTTTTTTAAAGATAGCAAATGTGCTTTTGAAACAACAGTTAGGGCTACCTATTCTGCATGGGAGGGACAGGTGACCCCTTTCTGCCTGTCCCCTCCACCTGCTCCCTTTCCCAGCAGAGGTCACCCAGTGCTTACTTGCTGGCAGCAGAGTTTTGGGATCCATGGCACCTTTACTGGCTCCATCTTCTACCTTTCTTACTCCTTCCCCAAATTCCTGACACTGCTGGGAGGTGATCTCTGGAGTGGGAGTGACCTTTCGGGCCCAGATATCAAACTCCTACCTGGGGAATCCAAAAGGGGGCAATACCTGGGGAACTGGAAAACTGTTCATGAGAAGAAAGGAAGCAGAGAGGGCAGAAAAGCCCAGAAAAAGAACCTTGCCTGGGAGGTAGGAAATAAGTTCTCACCACAGTTTGGACATTAACCTTCCGGGTGGCTTTGGGACACTCTTCTCTGGGCCTCGGTTTTCTTGATATTAAAACTCATGGTGGTGAGGGTGGTACTTTTGGGTCAGTTCAGGGCCTCTTAGCCTGGGGTCCATGTTTGTGAGCTTGGAGATGGTTCATGACCCTCTTGAAATTGTAAGCAACATTGCTTTTTTTTTTTTTCTGGGGGAGAAAGTCCATGGCTTTCATTGAATTTTCTAAGGGCTATTGTCTATCAGGGGCTAAGATCTCATGCATTTATGGGACCCAGGTCCCCATGTACCCTCAGGTGCTTCTGTTCAATGTCCTGGCTTTACAGATGGTCCACTGAGGCTCAGAGAGAGGATTTTAGGTGCCGTGCAGAATTCTGAGGGGAGCCTTTGGAGACTGATCCAGGCAGGAACCCAAGTGCAGGGAGGCTGGGAAGATCCAGCTAAGCCCCTCTGGGACTATTTCTGAGAATGCCACCTTCCAGAGGGGCACTGGGAAATCCAGTGGAGAGGAGAGATGAGAAAATAAGTAAAGTGGGAATAACATACAAACCACAGCTTTTGGCAAAAGAAACCATGACTGTGTGATATTGGTTAGTGGCTGGGGTCCGATGAGGGTTTCGGTCTGTACATCTGCTTTCCAGCTACAGTGGTGGCAATGGTCCATCAGGGGTCTAGAATATAGCTGAGGACACACGGCTGGAACATTCTCCCTCTGGCTTAGACTGGATTCTTCACTGTCTAGAAATAACCTCATTTCTGTGGCAATGGACATCTTCCTCTTGTCCCTCAGTGGCTTTGATGCTTGTCAGTGTCCCAGCTCTTGTGGCTATGTCAGAAAGTAGGCTGCCTTGAATTGATGGAGGAGAAGGCACCTGCACTCCCCCTCCCAAGTGGAATCTTCTTTTCTTGCATCGGCTTGCTCCTGGGGAATTTGACTCCTGCTCCTGCTCAGCTGGAGACAGACCGTGGCTGGGCCACACTCTGCCCTGGGTGTGCCTAACTGTGGCTTCTTTTGGTGTACCCACATCTGTATTACCTGGGCCACCCCAGATTGGAATTTGCAAATGGTCCTGGTGTAAATATCCTATGGGAATCTGCAGCTACAGGTCAGATTTGGTTCTAATGTGGAAATCCTGAACCTCAAATAAGCAGTGAAACATCCCTGTTTGCCTAGAAAACATGCTTCTCCACAGCCTTTGCCAACCAGAAACATCTTCCTGAGGCACCTTTGCTTGATATTTATCCCTAATATTCCAGCTAAATCAATGCTTTTACTATGCAGTCATGGAGGATATATGAATATAGAGTTGTTTTAAAAAATTTAGTTAAAAAACATAGTTCTATTGTCTTTCAAAAGGCAAAGACAAGCTTTCTCTCTGGTGATGGAAGTGTCATTCTGTACAAGTGAGGAAGAAGTTCTGTGTGCTCACCATTAAATAAAATTTTATAATGAAAATTTTGTCTTATGAAGGTGAAACTTTGAGAACATATTAGAATTCTCATTTTTCTATGCATAGCAATCAAATGACCTTCCCATACTGCCACATAAAGTATAGATTTAAAGTTAAATGATCCAGTCAGTCATTTAACATTTTCTTAAAGAGTAATTTCTTCTGTAACTATGGATGTTTACATACGGTTTTCTTTTTGGTATTTACATTTTAAGAATTGAAGAAAAACTGACATTCTTTTTTGGAACTGTTTTTTAATAGCCTTTGTTTATTTTTAATATGTGGCGTTCCAGGCCCTTGCTCTAATGATTTTTTTCACACTGCATTGATAATTAAATTCATTCATTTTCCCAGCTGCACAATTCCTTTAAATAAAAAGTTATGGGTAATAACACCTCTTATGCTCAAAGTATAGAGGAGAAAAGGGCATATTGGGAGCTCTCCTTTGAGGGGAATCACACAGATTGTGCAGGTCATGGGTTAAGGCAAAAATCTGTATACAAGTTCTCAGGGATTCAGGTCTTCATTTGCAGATTATGATCTATGGGTTTTGATTTTCTGATACTGGAAAACATGCAATTTTTAATGTTCATAAAGAAATAATTTATCTTCTTATATCCTATTCAGATTTTTTAGTTCGTAATTTGTAGTAATAAGTGTCATCAGCAGCACTGAAAGTGTTGGTTTCTCTTAAATGATTAGAGACTGTTTGCATGCTGTTACCAACTAGCATATATATAAGGAGGGCAGTAAAAGGGAGTTGAGATATTTAGTGACATAAAAAGAACGATGTAGATTTGTGCAAATGTAAAACTGTGATCATGGAAGAGGTTCATGAAGTAATAAGAGAAATACTTCGTCCCTGGGCTAGTGATTCACTTGTAGCTTCTGTAATTTCATGGATGCTATAAGGATTTGGTTTTTACACATTTTAATTTAGTCCAGAGATGTTCCTATTTTAATTATCCATACACAAGGGCACAGTATCTTTCTACAGTTATTGCTATATGTTACATTTATATATAGCAATAGCAATTTGAAAAAAAACCCCAACAAAATGCTTTCACCTAGATGACCGAAGGGTTATACTCATTTGTTTTAATGACACTATATGGACCTTTGCATTCTTAAACAGGATTTTCAAACACATGAGTTACAGACACTCCTGAATGTGCACAGAGACAGATACATACAGAGAATAAAAAAAAAAAAAATTTCTTCAACGTGCCCCCTTTTGTGAATGATTTGTAGGTTCTTTAGTGGTAGTCCCTGAATGAGGATGCTGGAGACCCCTCTTTTCTTCGTTGAAATCAGAGGGCACTGAATTGGGGAGCTTGAGAGCAAATTGATTCCCACTGAGCTTCAGTGATCACATTTCAATATGTAAAAATCCATTTTGTGATATTTTAACTATCATATGGGGCCTAATCTGCAGATGTCAGTAAGAAAACAGAAGAGACCAAAAATATATAATAAATAAATACAAATACTTAAATATATTTATATCTATTTAATATCTATTTATGAATAAATATAAATATATAAAAGAACAATCTGAGGAAAGCAAATGTTGACAAAAACTAAATTTTCGATCATCCAGTTCACACACTACTTGCTACAGTGAAAAAGTGATTCCGTAATGACCAGTTCCTCTCCCTTCTACAGAGAAACAGCCAGCAGAAATCGGTTGCATTTAAGTGAATCTCCTGCAACCTCTTCTGCCCTGAGAGGCTGTGGAATATGATGCAGAGCTAGGTCTGATCCTTCTATCTTCTCTGGCGATCCTGCAGGAATGCCTGGGGGACTCTGCCCAGAAGCAGGCCCCTGATGTCACAAGCTCAGAGGATCAGTTCTACTCAAAAAGCTTTTGCACTCTGGCCAAACGACCTGGTCCCACGGACAAGCATCGTTCAGAATGTCACCCAGCCTGGCTCTGCCAGGGACCATGCTGACCTTTACCTCTGCTTGTTAGTCCGTCTAATGGGATGACACCTGGCGGGGAGGAAAGGAGAGTAATATAAGGGTTTGTATGAGCTCCCAGGATCCTTGGAGAAAGGGTTATGCCAGAGTCACAAGATGGATCTCTGGGGGGCTGAATCTACCCACAGATATGTTTTGCTTGGTTCTCAGATTATTTAAAAGAAATACAAATTTGTTGCCAACATTTAATAATTGGAGATTTCACATAATTATCTGGATTTCTGGCTGCATTTGAATGTTTACAAGTGCTGGGAAAATGGGGTCCGTGCATCCCTGCAGAACAATTCATCTCAGTAGATGGTACAGACCCTCTCTAGGCCTCCGCATCTCCCCGCTCCCTGGTTCTCACACTGGTGGACATCCCCACCCCGGGTTCTCTGCCCAGCCCTGGCCAACATCTGACTTTAAAAATACCGCTCGCTGCTGCAGGTGTTTATACAATATTGGTGTCTGCTTGGGGACTATGCTCCCTGTTTTCTGGGATAGTTCAGCCACTGATTTGGACAGCCTTGCCTCCCCTCACTGTGTGGCCAGCAGGGGTTTGTTACAAGTGACAAGTGGGCTACAGAGTGTCAGCCACATTGCTCAGAGGTGGAATCTTTTATATTACCCACTGGGGCCATGTTCTTTCAGCATAGATGCAATCACGCTCCTGAGAACATGAACCTTCCAGCCTTCTAAAAGGACCAGCAGGCACAGAAAACCTGGTCCTCAGAGGCTGCTGTGTAAGGGGTTTACTGCTCCGCTCCCTCTCAATCTGCAACAGCTGGGGTGGAAAGTTAGATCCATGCACCTGCCTGAACTAGGAGGGCATTTCTGCAACATTTAAAGATGCTGTGGTCTCTGAAATTGGGACTTGCTGAGGTCTGGAGCCTCACATTGCTGTTGTTCCTAATGATTTATTTTTTCTTTTCTTTCTCTCCCAGAAGTGGTAAGATATGTGTATCTGTATTTGTGTGTGCGTGTGTGTGTGTGTGTTCTTGTAGGGCACAGCAGGATGAAGCTCAAGGCCCAGAAAGCCAAGGTGGGGGTCTCCATTAACTCTGTTCTTGTCTGGCACAAAGAAAGGAGCTGCAAGAGGGTGGATGGCTCTGTGCAAGCCTGGCCCCACTGCTAAGATGTAGCTCAGAGGTCCTGTTTACTTTCATTCTCCTCTGTTGTACCTGGAGTTCCTTGAGGACAGGGCCTGGGTCATTTTCATCTTTGTGTCCCTGACATATACTCAGTAGCTGGTGTGGACTAACTGCCTGGATAGGTTGATTCATGGCGAATCGGTTCTGTCTTCTCTGTGCACCTGGGATGGGTAGATAGCACAGCTGTTGCAATACAGCATGTTTCTGAGGTAGTTTGAGAAGTGGCCTGGGCTGGAGAAGTGCACCGGGAGGGACCCTGGGGTCTGGATCGTCACCTCTAGTCTGTTTCTCTCACCATTTTCCTATCTAAATGAAGGAGGGGCTGGGGCAGATTTTTAAGGCTACTCTGCCTGTTGAACCTCTTCATTCCCCTTTTCTCTTCCTGCTACCTGTGTTGTCTGCCCAACACACCTGCCAGCCCTGACCCTGGAACACAGTTTTCTGAAGGGCCTCTGAGACCTCACATTGACCTGAGCTGGTGGTACTGCCATGTACCTGTCAGCGGGGAGCAGGTAATACCAAGCCATCATTATCAATGAGAACTTGCTATCCTGAAATTGGTCACACCCCCTTCTTTTCCTGCATTCTCCATGAAGCAACCATGCTTGAACCCCACTGCAGGTGATGTTTGTGCTAAGACTTTGCTCCTTGGTGGAGGGGGCTGAAGTTCCTCTGTGGATTGGACTTCAAGGAACCACTCTACAGGTCTACAGCTGGCAAGTTTGTGCTGAGAAGGTAGTCACTTGAGAGGAGTGTGTGACACAAGCTGGTTTGGTTTTACTTGGCATTCATATTTAAAAGCTGTGGTTTCTGTTTATTATGTCTAAGGAGAAATAAAGACTAATTTAGCATTTTGGAGCCCAGAGAGGACAGAGACTGTCTCATTACAGGCTCGAAAGTGTCCCCATTCAGGCTACAGAAGAATAGGATTCGGTGGGTTTGAGAGGATGCACAGGACAAGGGAAGAAAACGTCCCTCTAGCCAAGGAGCTTTAGGTGGAAGAAGTGTAGATTCCTTAAATACATCTGCAATACAGGTTTTCTTAAAAAAAGGAATTGGAAAAAGGAAATTACCAGAATGCATGGGATGAGTGGAATGATTCTTAGCTGGAGGTCTTGGAGGAAGGAATCCTTTTTCTCATTGTTGAGACTAAAGGTTTCCTGTAAAGTTGTCAGAATAGAAGGTGGAAGGTGTATCTTTGTCAAGGGTGGCATACTCAGGTGACTATCTGGGCCAGGCAGGGGATGTGCATGGGGCAGCACCTCAGGCTTGGGTGGTCCTTGGACCACTTTCCCGGTCTTTGCCTGGTTGAAACCTGGCAGGATAGATAGAAGGGAGTGACTAAGGAAAGAAGAATCAGGCACAGGTTATGCACATATTGGAAACTCAGATATGCACATATTTCTGCCATAAACACCCTCTGTTACCACCTCCCCAAAGCTCTTGCTGTTTAACCATGCCCACATCCCCCCATCCCACAAGAACTACGAGTTAACCTAGAGACAGTGTCATTCTGGGCATCCGGGTTTTCTTGCCTGGTGATGCCAGGAATTTATGTATATTTTACTCCCCACACCTGCTCCCTTACAGACATATACACTAACCGGATTGTAATGCCTTCGAGGGTGAGTCTGAGTATTACTGCCCCCTCTACCACCTCTCCACCTCCCCCAAGTACCCAGGGCTGGGCAGTACAGCGAGTGCCTGTATAGCTCTGTTGGTGGGCCGGTGAGGTCAATGAATATTTGATTTCAAAGATTTGCAGGCCTGGGATTCTCATTGCAAAGGCCATCCAAGACAAACTAGACAATTGTTTTAAATGTAGTGCCCCACATTTGAAGCAAACACTGGATCCAAGTAGTCTAGAAGTGATTGAAGCTTCAGGCTTTCCGAGTCCCGCTGTAAAGTTAATGATTTACTGAAACACAAGAATGCTCTGCTTTTATTGCTCAGAGCTCCCAATACCCAGTTATTTGTTTTACACATTTTTCACATTAGAAAATGAAACGTGGCAATTAGAAGACGACCCGGATTGTTCTGCATTTAGAGGTTTTCACATATCTACTTGGTAATTTCGCATCTGTAGCAGCTTGGGCATAGCATCTTTAAAGAGCCTTGTTTGGATAGTGTTTTCCAGTTCAAAGTAACTGCTAGAACAGTAAGAAAACGCTTGGCAAACCTCAGATCTATTAGCCTTGCCGTTCACACCTGCAGTTTCTCCCCATCCAGGTGTGGGGTTAACACAAGCACCTCAGGTATTTGCAGGGATTCTGTAGGAAAAAAAGGGAAAAACTCAGGATGCCTAATCAGAAATTACCTTACTGGTAGTAAAACCAAAATTCATGAGAGTGTATAAAAATAGATTTCTTCTAAATGCCAGGGAAGAGATATGGAAGCATTTTGGCAGATTGGGATGCATGGACCAACCTACGCCAGGTTCTTCCTATGTTAATAAATATTCATTTTGTTTTTCTGGGGGGGAGTCCAAGTACTAGGCAGAGGGTCCTTGTTGTAGGAGTAAGATCTATTTCCATAGCAAGAATTTTGGATTCTTACATACCAGGTATTCTTTTCTGAAACTGTAACTCTTTCCTAACAATTCAGACCTCCAGTGGGATAGCTGCTCTCAGAGATGGATTTGGCCACGGCCTTCTCTTCCTCTGTGCAGCTAAGCACAGCCAGGTATGCAAACAGTGCTCTCTTCCCTTCCCTGTCACCTTTTTTTTTTGGACATGCAGAAAAAGCTTCATTCAATATTGACAGTGTTTTGATATATAAAATCAAGAGCAAGTCCGGAATCTTATCTAAAATGTGTATGACTGTCATTTTTTCCCCCCTGGTTTCACCATTTTTGTCCAAACGAGTCAATATTTTAAAGGGATTTCATTTCCCTTCAAAGCATGTAGGCAGTCTAATTCTCACAGAATGCATATCCAGTTGGTACTGAAATGGTTCCTTCCAAGATGACTGGGGAGATGACATTATTATTATTATTATTATTTAAAAATCTATTTTCCACTTGTGTTCAATTTAACAAATTTGGGTCTTGAAAAACCTCAAAATAATTTTTTTTCATCTGGCAGGGACTAACATTGTCTGTAATAAATAAAAATAAATGCTTTGTCATTTTAACGAATATTTTAAACCAAACCAGCAGATATATTCCAAATAATCTATTTCAGTTAAATTTATTTAAAAGACAAAAAAGGAGAGAGAGAGAGAGAGAGAGAGACCTCGGTTGCAGCTGTTCTCAAAGAGTTCAGGCACAAATGTTCTTTCATTCCTTTGCATGATTTCGATAAAATTAGGTCAAAGAAATGTTCATTTGAAAACAGTGCTTTGTCATATTATCTACAACACATGTCTAGCAAATTTATGAATCCAGCATTCATCTGCGTGAAATTCCAAATCCTAATGAATGGTTTAGACAGCATTGTCATCAATTTTCCGCAGGTGCAGCTGAGGCAATCAGTCAATTCAATCAAAAGCCTCCGTCAACTCGCGTGGCGCTGTCATTTTTTACATGCGGATTGCTGAAATTAACAAAAACGATCGCTCCACCAGTGCCTTTACACCCCTCCTGCCTGCGGGTGGCGCTTTTGAGCAACGCTTTGCCGTCAGCCGCGCTGCGGATCTCGCAGCATTCCTTTTTATTTATTTTTTTAAAAAAAACTTTATACTAACATAATATTTCTTTTGTGATATTATGGAGATAAAATTGCACTGTGTGTTTTTAACACACGTTGCAACAACCTCTTAAGGCTAAAAAGTAAATTCATGCAAATGAGTTATAGAAAGTGACAAGATTTGTTGTTGAGCTCGGTGTGCGATGGGACCTGGTGCTGGGAGACACTCCGTTTGCTTTGGCAGTTGTCAACTGCTGAGCTTCCTCGCCTCTTCCTCTGTCAGGCTATTCAGTAGATCGCGATTTGGGCTCTCAACTTTGGAGCTGTTGCTTTAAGATTTAAGAACCAGGCCACCTGGTTCCATTCGCTTTGTGTTTCCTTTGGGTTTACCTTTCACTTGCTTCTAAGTCTCTTCTGGAAATCTCTGGGGTAGGCTTTATGGGTGCCGGGAGAGGCACATTTTATTACAATCTAGGTGATGAGAATTACATTCCTACCATTGCAACGATTGAGCTTCCTCCCCTCCAAGGGTTAACAGCAGCTGCAAACCTTTCTGCTTACCTTAAAAGACTCATGAAAGATCCTAAGAAGGAAAAGCTTTGGCTTTTTATCCCATTGAAAAATAACTTTGTTTCCAATGGTCTAAGAAGAATTTCAGTAGTACCAGCAATGTAAAGAGGACATTGCAAGAGATACTCTGCATATGCCAAAGAACACTCCTGTCTCCGGTCTCCTAAGAACACTACCAGGTGCCTTCTAAATCTTTAAAATATATGGACAGACAGAAAGCACTTAGAATCGGTTCCTCCATGATGAATAGAGTTAACCTTTGTAGTTTGCCAAAAGTCAGTAAGTTTTTCTTTCCCATCTGTTTCAGTAGAATCAGGAGCTGTAATGCAGGTAGGACCAGATAAACTCACGTTGTCTTGGCCTTTTTGCTTAATGAAAGCAATTGGACTGCTCACAGAAGCTGGCAAAAGAGACGTGCTTATATTAACTTATTTAAAGGATCGGGTTACTTATAGTGACAGAAGCACTCGAATTTATTAAACTGGCTTGAAAAATATTTAGATGCCTTTCCCTTGCAGACGTCATTAACGGTCAATTGCCCCAACATTTCTGTGGCCATGTCAAAAAATACAGCTGGTTTCTAGAAGAATGCAAATTCTAAGGAATATAATAAAAATGTACTTTTAAATAACTAGTTATGTCACTTTGCAAATAGCTTTGATGTAGCATTCCTGCCTGCATGAAGTTGAAGCTACATATGTGTAATCCATACCTGCATTTATGATACCTTCCCTGAGAGAGCAATTAGGGGCTGGCAAGGGCTGGAGCTCTAGCTAATATTTGAAACTACATGTGCGTCTGCAGCTAAAGTCGGAAAAAGGGCTGTGATCATCTGTGGATAGAGAAAAGAATTCTAACAGCTCCCACCTTCTAGACACTTGATAAAAAATGCAGTTGGGGTGCCTGGAAAGTCTCAAGGGGGTGGTTTTTCCTTTGAGAAATAAGGACTGCCATATAGCAACCAGCCGGGCTTGCTCTTAGAAGCCTATAGTTCAACCCTCTTCGGTGGAGTTTGAAGTTAAATGGTCCTGTCTGCTTCTTCTCTTGTTTGTGTCACTT